>NC_070565.1:4990356-6237945 GCF_026914185.1 Puccinia triticina | reverse complement strand
GGGGCGGACCAGGTACCTTGCGGAATTTCTCTCTCATGGATTGCGGTTTCTTTCCAGATGGTGTATGGTAAAAGGTGGTAAAAAAAAAAAAAAAAAAAAAAGAAGGATAAAAATGGAAAAAAGAAGTGCGGGGACTAAAGTGGTTCTCATTCTGGGGTGGTCCAGGCACTTATAAATATTTTTTTTTTTGGGACGGCGGACCTTTGTTTTTGCTCACTTTGCTTTGGATTCTCGGTAGCTCTCTAGGCGGAAACTATTCAGGTGCGGAACACAGACTGCGCGTGTATTACAAGCATTGTTTCCGCAGGATAGGGCTATATACAAGGGGGAGACGACAAAAGAAAGAGAAGAAAAAGCGGAGAAAGGGAAGCTAGGGAAGTCTGGAGTCAGAGGAGCGGTGGGTACGCTCCGCAAGGATAGGAGCGTCATAGTCTGCGGCGGTGGGTTGTGCGGGGTGCGGCTTGTTCCGTAGCGCTTCCTCCATGTTCTGTTGAGCTTGTAGAGTACGTTCGTTGGCGGGAACAACAATGGCCAGCTCGAGTCGTTCGAAAAGCTGGTTGATGCCAACAAGGAAGAATGCGTACCTACGGCGGCGTTGTGCGGGCGTTATTGCGGAGATGTGGAGCAGAGCGCGGTACATATCGCGGAAGGCGCCTACAAAGTCGAGTACGGCGGCGGCGGGGAACACGGCTTGTTCCCAGAGGGGATTGTTGGGGAAGGTGTCGCGTAGGTCGCGGGAGATTTCAGCGAGTTGGCGATTTAGCAACGCGGCTTCGGTGTCCGCGGCAGGCTCGGCAGGCGGCGGTAGGTGGATAGGTACCGACGAGGCTCGAGGGCGTGGAGTAGGAGAGTCAGGAGATGCGGCTGACGGGGCAAGGAGGCAAGGCGCTTTTGGAGTGGTATCGGCCGGCGGAGAAGGCAGGTCCGTGGACTCCAACGTGTGGATCGAGGCGGCGCGGGCGGTTCTGGCTTGCGGGACTTTGGCGTGCGGAACGGACTGCGGGGAGCTGGGCGGCGAGCCAGAAGGAGTATGGGAAAAGTCTTCAGGTGCCATCTCGGTGTCCCTTGCTGGGGTGGCTGGAGCGCAAAAAGCGGTCAATGGTTAGCGACGGCTTGACAAGTAGAAGTGGAAAGTTACTTACCGGGAGCCTGGGGAAACGTGGGCTCTGGAGAGAGAACAATCGGCGTTGGGTCACGTGGACGAGCGGAAAGACGGGCTGCGAGACTCAGAGTCTGAGAACCGGCTGGGCATGGACGCTTTGAGGATTGATCCGTAGAATCCGCCGAGGGGCGCTTTGAACCAGCAGTGGGAGAAGGCGCGGCAGCCGATGAAGGTCCAGCAGCAGGTGTCAATGCGGGTTCTTGAGGACGTTTGAGACGCTTGTCGACGCCGTGTTTACGGGCCCACACCTGGGCTTGTTGGACGTATTCTTTGGCGCTCAAGCAGTTGGCACAATTGGGTGGCGGCGTCATAAGATCTTCACCGTGTGCGGAGGGCAACTTGGTGCGGGAACTGACCGAGATAACAGACGGGGAACGTTCCGCACGAGAGCTTTGGGATCCAGACGGCGGTGGACGGTTTTGAGATTCGCGGTTTCTGCGGGAGCTGTTGGATTTGGGAGTGAAGGCGGAGCAGCGGCGTTTTGAATCCCTACAGTTGTTACACGCACGACCAGCGCGGGAGTAGATGCAGGGTAATCCGAGTCGAGTACAGCGATCGCAAGCTACCATATTGAACGGGGAGAGATGGGTGTGGGAAAGGAGGATGATGTGTATGGGGATGTGTGACGAGTGTGGGAGCGGGCGAATGTGTGGGAAGATCCTGGGGGCAGGACTTCAAAACTGGGGCGGATGTGGTGATTTATATAGGCGAGTGCGGTAGAATGTCCACGCGGGGATAGCGCGGGCGGGGAATGCACAAAGCCACTCAGGCATGGTGCATTCCGGTGACATAAGCACTGAGGATGAGGTCAGGAAAGCACGCTAGGAAAGCTTACGGAAAGTCACACGCGGATTGGAATGCACGGATTGCGGGCCGGGTACTCGGATCGGAGCGGAAAAAGACAGGGCTGGACTGCGGAGGGACTACACACGTGGACTGGTAGCAGCGGCGCGTCAGCGGGTGAGCCATGACAGCTCAAGCGGGTTCCATCAGCGGGTGGAACCGGGGCGAAGGCGGTGGCAAGAGAACAACTGACGGGGGCTAGACAGAGGACGGTGGGAGGGCAAGCGTTGGAGAGGAGCGGAGTCTGGGAAAGTGACGAGCGGGATAGCGGTGTAAGACTCAAAAGTGGTAATGAAACCCTTTTGCTGAATGGTGAAGGGTATGGTGGAGTTGCAAGCTCTGCCCTTCTGTTATCAGTCAACAAGACCCACCAAGCTCAGCTTGGCAAGTTTTATTAAGTGATAAGTCTGGTCTGTTCCAGATGAAATCTGTTTGAATGGCAAAGTGTAAGTGTTTTAATTACTTTGTTATAAGGGTTGAATTGTTGTTATAAGGGTTGATTTATGGTTATAAGGGTTTTAGGATTTGAGTGTGGATGAGTGTTGGGTGACTTGTGAGTTCTGGGTGAGGAACTGGGGAGCAGGCCACTGGGGGTGGAGAGAGCTCCTTTTATAGACAAAAGTGGAGCCCCAAAGGGGCTTGTGGGTTAGGGTTTCAGCTAATCTAGACAACAGGGTGAGGGATTTTAGCTGGTGGGAGTAGATACAAATGATGTCATAACCCCTCAGGGGCGCATGAATGGTGTCAGAATATACAACAGAACATTCTAACGCATGCATGAGGTGACAGTAGACTGCATGAGCTGTCATACAGGGGGAATTAGTGTATACACAAAGTCTGAGGCTGCAGAAACAGTGTAAATGATGTCATACTATGTATATAAAGGAGTGTATGTAGTTAATATGTAATGAGTGTAGCCTGACAGGGAGATGTATGATTGTATCCTGCAATATGTATAAGTGTACTACTGTGAAACTTGGGTTGAGGCAGGTGACAGCTGGGTTACTGGGGCTGGCCATGTGATATGTGTCCATGAGGTGTAACTTCCACGCTAGAGGGGGTCCAGGGGTGCTTCCAGTGGTGACTAGGGGTGTAATTGGCCGTAGAATCCATTTCTGAGGTCCATTTGATGGTATCTTGAGGCCTAGTATGAGTAATTATGTGGCATAGAAAAAACGTTTTATTTTTCCACTTTTCCGTCTACCACAGCGGGCGGAGTAGGTGGACTAGTGCGGGAAAGTGTCAGACGTGCGGGATTGGGTGGGAACAGCGATGTGTGCAGAGGGGAGGACGGAAGGGTTTTCTGCTCTTTGTTTTGAGGAGGGAATTTTTTATCCTATCGTCGAAGGGATTAGAATCATCATTGTACTTACAACTACGGACGTACAAGAGTTATTGAGAGGATTATCTGCGTTCTTATCCTTAATCAAGAGTTACTTGCGGATTATTGTGCTTGCGACGTGCGGAGCTTTATTCACTTGCGGATTATTACGCTATAGATCAGGCTCGGTAGAGGAGCGCTGAAGGCTAGCGGAAAGTAGCAGTGCGGAGCCGAGTTACCAACAATCACACAGCCCGGACATCAATATTCTTGAAGGAGGCGGTTGGCGGACATTCTTCACCAGCTAACCAGCTATCATTCTCACAACGGCAAATTGCCTGATCAGGGCCCTGCAGACGACGCGCTGCCCCATCTCTGACGGCCAGGACGTGAGGTCGGACCCAACCCCGGCAAAACCACGTCCGCTTTGCTAGGGACCGGCATCATGACCAGATATTATCGGTCATGATTCCAGACCTGTTGGGAGCTGCTCAACTCGGTCAGTTTCCCGGGCAGATGGCGGTCGGTCCTGTGCCCAAGTCCTTGGGGCAACTTTGAACAGCAGGGGTGACGTCACCTGCTTCAGAAATTCTTGACTTTGAGAGCCTCACTGCTCCTGTCTTCTCGAGTCTTAAGTCCCCCCTCATCATCTCCCCCATCCGCCTCCCTTCCTTGCTCCTCCATCCAGCTCCCTTCCTTGCTCCTCCTCCTTCCTTCGCTCCTCCATCCTCCCTTCCTTACTCCTCCCCCCCTCCCTCCCTCGCTCCTTCCCCCTCTCTCCCTCGCTCCTCTCTCCCTCGCTCCTCTCTCCCTCGCTCCTCTCTCCATCGCTCCTCTCTCCATTTCTCCTCTCTCCCTCGCTCCTCTCTCCCTTGCTCCTCTCTCCATCGCTCCTCCCTTGTCTCTTGATCCCCACTTTGTTCTCTTCTTGTTTGCCTTTTGGTCCGTTTATTGCGGCTAATCAGCTCAAATCATTGTAATAGTAGTCTATGTGACATGTTTGTAGTTGTATCAGCTCAGTGTACATATATCTTGTTCCTTGTTTAATTCTTGAAACAAAACCATTCTGCTAATGTAAATATTGTTGCTGTCTATCAATAATATTGCCAATTGGGCCGGCGGCCCACCCGGGTCTGAACGCCAGCATTCTGCCGCCTCAATGGCCGACCTGGTTGGTTTGGTGTACAAAGTTATGGCGTGGTGGGCTGGTCGCAATGCCACACATGTTGTCGTCTTCAACACGGCCCAGGTCGGATGGACAATCTGCTTGCTGGCATTGGCACTGCTATTACACCGGCCATCCGACCGGTGTGCTGTTGAGGGACACCAGGGACTGAAACTAACCTGAGCTGTCAAGACTCACAGGTTTGACTTGATGAGTAAATATGGTAGTATTTCAGTAAGGAAAGGAAAAGGAAGAGAACCAGTAAAGTCGTGGATATGATAGGCTTAGTATAAGCATAACTACATACAAGCATATGATACCCAACATATGGGTAATCTAACATGTGCCTGCCAGCTCTTTGGCAGACATTGTGCGCCCCGCCATGATGTCGTCAACCACTGGTGGGTCAAACAGAGTCCCGAGTACGGGAAATCTCTGTCCTCTTGACGGCGAAACGCGCCCGCCGTGTAGAGAGGGTGGTATATGATTTTGACTAAGGTGAACACTGATATCCAGATTGTTGTTACCCAGGCAGTAGTAAGTGATTGCACCGATGAGCCAGCAATCCCCGGATCCATGGTGCGGTTGCCGGATCAACCCTCCCAGTGGACAATTTTTGCTGCTTGGATCTCATCATGACCCTGGGCCCCGCGGCCAACGTCTGGGTAATCCCAGCTTGAAGCCCAACTTCCGGGTAGGATTTGTGGCCTAGCCGCCATCAGGGGCAGCCCCACCTTCCCAACATATACTCCTCCCAATGTCCGCTGTGCAAAGTTTTACTGCAGGGGTGGAGAGGGGGTGGCCAACGTTGGGCTGGACGTCCACCCGCTGTCCGACTGCACCCGTGGTGTAGAACCGCACGTGTATGCAGGTCACTTTGCATAACCCAGTTTTGCGGGGAGACTGCAAGTTGGCATTCAAAATTTGAGTTGAACACTGGCTTTCCACTTTGGCTGTTGCTCTCACCTGGTACTTGCTGCGGGATACTGTGTGCCAGTCCCCCGCAGCAAGTGCGGGAGGAGAGGCAGATAGGATGATTCCTATACTGACCTTGACCAGGGAAGAGAAAGGAAGTCGGAAGGTTTCTATTCCCGGCAAACATCAGAAAGTGGGGGTTCAGGCGCAAGCCAGAACCCATTTTCTGATGGGCAGGTGGGTGGTGTTTGAAAATGATTGCAACTCTGAAGCGAGTGACACTCTGGTGATCTGAGGTGGGGGGGAGGAGTCTACAGCGGGGAGCTTCATGACTGCTCCCTTTTCAAACTTAGTCAGTCCCTCTTCTGCCTCGCGCGAAGCGCAAGCCTCCAAAGGAGGGACTTGGGACTAAGTGGCAAATTTTGGTGTGAGTCCTGAGGAACCCATTTTTGATTTTGGCTGGTGTCAAACTTTGACCCCATGTTACTCAATCATCCTGTGGACCAAATTGGCCGCCCAGGCCCTCCTGATGCGGGAGGTTGGAGTTCAGAGTTTGGGTGGTGGTACGGGGGTAACTCATTTGGGTGGAGCTTAAGTTTGGCTGGTGGCAAAGCCACCCCTCACGCAGGGAGGGACTTAGGCCTAATGTGGGGGTCGTGGCGCATAGGCCACCCACCACAAAGTGACAGATATGTAGTCTTTGTAATTTGAAGTTTGTAGTTTTAACGCTGGCCATTCCAGCTACTGGAATTTAGAAGCTACTCCATGGCACCAATTTTTGGAGCTCTCCCCCACATCAATCAACCCACCGGACTATTCTTGGTGGATTTTTGAAATGAGTCAAGGCAAGCCAGAACGTCCCTCATCTGGTGTGGTGCTTGAGTCCAGGGGTCCAAGCACAGCCAGTTTTTGTCTGGCTTCTTCATTGTTTCTTTTTGTTTGAAGACATCTGCTAAAATTCTGAGTCAACGGAAAGATAGCTGGGATGCCAGAGCATCGATTATTGCCTGGGAACTCATATGTAGCTTGCAAAACAAGCAAGCTACGGCCTGTGTAAGCTGAACCACACTTTTCCAAGATTCTCTACGCACCACAACCCCCACTTTAGTCCTAAGTCCCTCCCTGCGGTCGGGTTAACTCTGCTCCCCACTCAGCCCCGCAGAGGAGGGACTTTGTTAAGTTAGAGCATGAGGCACCTGTGTGATCAAGCCGGAGCTTGGCGCTATGTGCAGGCTTTGCCAGCCACGACGGGTTTTCATATATGAACCCCGACAAGGGAGCAAGCTTAACAAAGCCTCTCTGGAGGAGAGCCCCACAGGGTCTCTGTCTCACAGAGAGGCTTGCCCCCAAGTGTTGAGCTTTGGCACATGTACGTGTGTATGATCAATCCTTGAATTCTGAAGTCGTGAAGTTACATGCCTTCTTGGTTCAAGGCCATTAGAGAAAAAAAATGGTGGCCTATGTAGTCTTGAAGGCAAGATGTAGACCTTCGATTTGGCTCCTGGGCGGCCAATTTGGTCCACAGGATGATTGAGTAACATGGGGTCAAAGTTTGACACCAGCCAAAATCAAAAATGGGGTCCTCAGGACCCACACCAAAATTTGCCGCTTAGTCCCAAGTCCCTCCTTTGGAGGCTCGCACTTCGCGCAAGGCAGAAGAGGGACTGACTAAGTTTGACAAGGGAGCAGTCATTAAGCTCCCCGCTGTAGAATCCCCCCCCCCACCTCAGATCACCAGAGTGTTGCTTGCTTCAGAGTTGCAATCATTTTTAAACACCACCCACCCGCCCATCAGAAAATGGGTTCTGGCTTGCGCCTGAACCCCCACTTTCTGATGTTTGCCGGCAATAGAAACCTTCCGACTTCCTTTCTCTTCCCTGGTCAAGGTCAGTATAGGAATCATCCTATCTGCCTCTCCTCCCGCACTTGCTGCGGGGGACTGGCACACAGTATCCCGCAGCAAGTAACAGGTGAGAGCAACAGCCGAAGTGGAAAGCCAGTGTTCAACTCAAATGTTGAACGCCGACTTGCAGTCTCCCCGCAAAACTGGGTTATGCAAAGTGACCTGCATACACGTGCAGTTCTACACCACGGGTGCAGTTGGACAGCGGGTGGACGTCCGGCCCAACATTGGCTACCCCCTCTCCGCCCCTGCAGTAAAACTTTGCATGGCGGACGTTGGGAGGAGTATGGTGTTGCAAGCCTGTCTGGGCACTCACCAAAGTTTGGCCGAAAAAAGGCCAAGTGCGCGTGGCCAACGCTAAAGCCCGCTTGACCAATCCTCAAGCCCACCTGGCACACTCCCAACTCCCGCTTGGCATATCGCAAAGTGGGCGGGGTTCGGCACAAAGCCCCGCTGGGCCGATTTCAAGCAAGGGTGCCACGCACGCCAAACGTTGTGCCGGCCATCAAGGAGAGAAGTTTCCCTCCTTGATGGTCGGTCTACAAACCGGTCATCGAGAAGGGAAGACTCTCTTCTTGATGATTGATCCAAGTATCGCCTACTGCGAAGGGAGTCTTTCCTCCCCGATGACCAGCCTACAGACCAACCATCGAGAAGGCAAAGCTCCCTTGTTGATGTCCAATGTGCGATGTTGAGAAGGGAGAACGTTTCCCCTCCTTGAGGGCACGCTGTTCTTGCCTTTTGAGGCAGAAACAAGGGCTGGCGTCTCATGACCGGCGTGTTGCCATTGGCCCCAAGCTTGATCTTGGCCAAGCGGGACTTGGCTGTGTGCCAAGCTCTGTCCCCCGCGCAAGCTGTCCAATCAAGCCCGCTGGGCACATACCCAACCTCTGGAGGCACTCGGCCAAGCGGGAGTTGGGTATGTGCCCAGACGCGCTTGCAACACCATATATGTTGGGAAGGTGGGGCTGCCCCTGACGGGGGCTAGGCCACGAATCCTACCCGGATGTTGGGCTTCAAGCTGGGATTACCCAGACGTTGGCCGCGGGGCCCAGGGTCATGATGAGATCCGAGCAAAAATTGTCCACTGGGAGAGTCAATCCGGCAACCGCACCATGGATCCGGGGATTGCTTGCTCATCAGTGCAATCACTTACAACTGCCCGGGTAACAACAATCTGGATATCAGTGTTCACCTTAGTCAAAATCATATACCACCCTCTCTACTTATCATGACGAGCAAACATTGCAAAGTCCAACTTTTTTTTTTCTCTCTTCTATGTACAATCCGCGAGCACACTCGGCAGATTGTACTGGTGGTCTCGGGAAATTCACTTTTTCAAGTGTGTTTCTGACCTTGGGCCAACGGACAGGTCAACTAGTCCGGTGACTTGTCGGGAAGGTCGGCTCATTTCCGGGGGCAGCCGACCTGTTGACAACCTCGAGGGTGAGCCGACCATGCTGACCCACCGGGCAGATGGGTTGGCCGGACCTATCAGACAAACCGACCATGCTGCCTCGCGGGTTGGCACGGTTGGACGAGGTCGGCCTGCCCTCCCTGTCAGGAGGAACAGCCGACGGGTGGTCGGGCAGGGTTGGGCCGACCCAAAGGGCTGCTCGACGTCCTGCCAGGACGGCCCGACCCAAATCTGACGGGAGGGTCCGCCCGCCGCGCGACTCACTTTACAAGTGGTGTATTGAAACCCCCTACACAGCGGGGCAGATCAAATAAAAGTTCACCGTCCAGACGGCGCCCCCGCAGTACAGGCGCCAAGGAGTGCGCCACGATGACCCCCAGTCACGCTGGCGCCCTTCCTGTTGTACACTGGGACGCCACCGTTTATGGACGTCCCCTCATGTACGCCATGGGGGCACCACCAGGCTACGGGCCATAGGGCCGTCCCGGTGGGGTGTCACTGGGACGGCCCGGGCGGGCTGACGGGTAATCCGGGGCGTCAGCTTGCCGGCGCTCTGGGGTCGCATCCGGCCCCATGGCGCCAATAAGTGGGCGTACTTGTGGGTGTAGCGGCGGCGAGGCCATCGGACTCCGTCAAGATGGCAGCCTTGAGGCCTCCGCGATGTGTCCCGGGGTCGCCAAGCAAGCCCAAGGGTCGCACCTCACCCAGATGCCTCAGGGGCTGTATTATATACAGCGCATTGGTTCCACCCCATCCACCTCATGAGTGGTGAGGTGAAACCATCTCCTTCAACACCCACCCGCTTCCATAGTCCAATACGGCCCCGCAAATCCGACCCTGCTATCGCCCACCCTCCATCGATCGACCCGCCCCCACGCCCATTCACCGACGAACCAACCAGCCCAAGAACTCCGCCATGCAGCAAGCAGAATCAGGTCCGGTGTCCCACTTCTTTTGAGGCGTCTCCTCAAATTCAAACTGATATCTCTTGCCCCGCTGTGTAGAATACACCCTTGAAGGTGATTTGTACTTCTGTAACGTGTGCCCCCGAGCCAGAGGTGCGAAGTCTTGGAAGGTGCACGCCCGGAAGCCTGCCCACCAAACCAACCTCCGGCGCCGCGACGAGTTGAGGCAACGGACCGCACCCGCACCTCCCCAGCCGGCTTCGGTGGGTGATCCAAACCCGGACAACTCGCATCCACAGCTTTAAGAAGGTCATCAGGACGCTGCATACGAGCAGCGTGTTTGGGCACGGCTGACCGCTTTGATGTCGCTGAACAACGGCCTCCCCGGCCCAGACAACAATCCGAGGTCTTTAGATGCCGACATCGTGGCCTTACATGCACGCGACCGTGCTCTGCCGCCCAGCGCTTCGGAGCAACCTGATGATGCACCAAACATTGGACATCAGACTGCACAGGGTTCAAGTTGGCCTGGCATAATTGCAACAGAGGCCACTGCCATCGTAGCCAACAAGGACAATCCGATGGGTGGACAAGACACACCTGAGGCACCCGAGCCCCCCATTATTCGTATTGACAAGAGATCTGACCGCGTGGACATGAGCGCATGGTACCCATTCAAAAACAAGATGGTAAGACTGGCTCCATGGGATTAGGGAAACCTGACGGAAGGTCATACTTACCTGATTCCGGGTAATATCTGCTGACTCGTAGGCGTGATGCTGGGTGCTTATCGGGTCAAACCCGATTTAATGTTCAGGTTAACTTGGAGAGGCTCTCCTCTGCGGGTGACAGTCCCCCGCGGCAATGCGGGGTCCCGAACTAGGCCCCTGTCCACGCGGCGGCGCGGGCAGCTTTTATCCCCGGGGAGAGGCGGGGCTCGCGGGCTTTGTTAAGCTCGCCGGGGGACAGCACAAGAATATTGCCAAGTCCTTCTACCGGAACCACTATGGATTCACCGACCAAGCTGGCCTCCGATGTGGTCATCCCCGACTCGCAAGATCTCCCTGAAACTTTCCAAACCGGCGCCACAGGTTACGGAACAGACCCCATAGCCGCATGCAACTCCGTCTCCTCCACGATCCACCTCACTTACTCCGTCTGGGTCCGAAAGCAATGGCTTTATGAATCCCAGATTGAGTTAGAGCAAAACACTTACGTGCACGTTGAAGACAACAAAATCTCACCGTTAGCAGCCTCCTCGAACTGGACCATCCAGGCTTTCAAGAAGGCCGCAATCAAAGCCCTTGAGGATACCCAGATCTTCAATATATGCCGCATCATGTTGACCGCGGAACAGGCCGGCGAGCTCGAGTGGCAGTGCTACATACAAGGCCACACCGTGTTTGGAAACGGGGCCACATTTCTTGCGACGGGCACCCCTTCAATCCAGCAATTTCTAACTGCGGCCTGTAGCCGTGCTACAATTGGCTACGCGACAGGCGCCCATACTAGGGGCGCGCTGTACGCGTGTTAGGTTTTTCCGGCTCCGGCTCCGGCTCCGCACGAGCCAGGAGTTAGAGGTGCCGAAGCCCCTGCGTACTGCACGCAAGGGGTTGTTGGTTTTGTTTCTTCTTTCTTTTCTCAGACAAGGCGTGACCTGTACACGCCCATATTGTCTGTACCGTTGAATTATCATTCATCGTTTTCTTCTTGTTGTTTGGTTCTCTTTTCCATTGTCGGCCCTTATAAAAGGGCCTCTCTTGTATGTCTGTTTCCCGCATCCATCCCCTGTCGTTGGAAATCCAGACACCTCTTCTTTGTCATTTAGCCGCGTGTAGCTTTGCTCCGCCGCAGGCCCATTTTCATAGCCTTGTAGCCTGCCCGACTACAAGTGGTAGCGAGTTCCTTTTTACGTTCCGACGTTTTTTGGACTCCACTTTCGGCACCGCTTTCCCTATAATACCAATCAAACAACCCTTTAAAATCGTAGTCTTTTTCTTCGCGCTTCGGCAAATAAAAAACGTAAGATTAGACATCTCTTTGGTTTGGTCTGGGTCACGGTTGCCTCAGTTGGAGTCCCCAGTCTCTTGTCGACTGGTCCTCTGGGGCAGGGTCCTGCTTGGCGTGCTGCGCGCGCATTCGTCTGGTGTTTTTTCTTCACAGTCACTGACGTGTCGAAATTATCCTTTTGTTTTTTGTTTCTGTCCGTGATTAGATGCCCATTGGTCATAGTCCCCCAAGTGGGAAGCAACCTCTTCCTACCGTTGGCGGCGAGGTTGTCCCTCAACCCCCGCAGGATGGCGTCCGATACTCGAAACGCGAGGTCGAGGCGATGAACCCAGCCGAGCGTCTGTGGTACGATAACCACAGAGACCTCCCTCAATGCCAGGAGGATCTCATCGGATACGATAATGATGCTGTAAGTCACACTACGACGAATAGTAGTGACGTTGTTAAGATGTTGACCCATATTGTTGGGCAGATGAATCTCGACGGACCCGTGAAGAAGGAACCGACAGATTCCAATCGTTTTGGTCCAGCCCCGCCCGTCGACGCGGAGCCGTTGAAGACCGTGTACGAGGAGGACCCGTTGAAAGTCCTCAAGTACTGGCCCGAAGAGCACCCGAAGTTCAAGGGGCAACCGGGCGATGATGCCGTAACCTGGCTTAGCAGGTTGGCGGTACACCTAAATGATCGCAGCGCTCACCCCGCCATATGGCACAAGGTTGGCGGCCTCCGTTTGGGTGGTAAGGCCTCAGATGACTACTGCGACGCCGCCCTCGCCGGAACTCGCCCCAAGAATTGGGACGAATTCAAGCACTGGTTGGTTCGTTTAAGCCCGCTAGGTACCAGTCCGGCGGCACTAGCTAGGGAGCTCGGCGCGTTGAAGCAGGGCCCCAACGAGACCCTCCAAGCGTTCTACGCTAGGTATCGTGCTTGGATGTCCCGCGCTAAATCGCACGGGTATCCTTTCGATGCGATCACTTCCTTCGTCAATTGTCTGACGAAGGGGCTCGCGAAACGGGTTTTCGAAGAGATCACCCGCTGCCAGGTCCAACGTACCCCGTTGGACTTGGATCAAGTTGTTGTTACGGCCATGGAGTACGATAGTGCGTACCGTGGCGACGCCGCTTTAGCTTCGACTTCGACGGCAAGTTCTGGTTCCGGTTCCGGCAAGCGTCGAACCGAAGGTGGCGGCGACAAGGCTGGCAAGAAAAAGTTGTATTGCTACAACTGTCGGTCGAAGGATCACCTTCTTGCGGACTGCAAAGAGCCCAAGACGGAGCGCCAAGCGGCGTACGAGGCCGCCCACCCCCCTACTGACAAGGGGAAGAAAAAAGCTTAGTCGACGTGGAACCGTCTCTCCCGTCGACATCCTTTGTAGTTACTGTGACCGCCTCCCCCCCTTCTCCTATATCTCGAAATCAATCTCTTGTCACAGTTCCTATTGAGCCTCAGGGTGGAAGACCCACCCCTGAGTTTGATGCATCGTTGAGTTCAGCTGATGCCCCAGGCGTGGGGACAGCCGCCTCAGTAGAGCCGTCTGAGGACGCCGCTGATGTCGTATATGATAGTTTAAGTTCTGTTCCGCTGGCTGCCGCATCCGCGGCTGCTGAGTCGAACACGATTCGTGTAGATTTCCTACACGAGGTTGAAGGACGCTTGGCCAGAGTTCTTCTCGACACGGGCGCAGGATCGTCCTACGTGTCTTCTTCATTTGTATCTTCTCATTCTCTTCCCATCTTTCATTCACCATCTTCATTCTGCGTCGCCGGCGCTTTTGGTGATAAAATTAAAGATAACCGGCTTGCTAACGTCCATTTCTCCTTTTCTGAGGTGGACTTCGTTTGTGTTTGCAGGATCGCGCCGTTAGCTAGTTACGACGTGATACTTGGTCGTGATTGGATCGCAACGCACGTTTCGTCGACGGATTGGGAGCACAACTCGTGGCGTCTTAAGGGGCCAGGCGGTAATGTTGTCGTTTTTCAGCCTTCCTTGCCCGCTATCTCCTTGATTCAGGAGACAGTCCTCGCGCCGCTGACGGACGAGGATGAAGTTTTGTTACCCAAATTTTTTAGGCGCCGTGGCATCTGGGAAGGTGCAGCAGAAAAGCTGCTTGCGCTCACGGAATCGGAGGGCGTGGAAGGCCCGCGCGAAGAACGCTCGGCCGACCTACCCACTGTGTTTGGGAAAGAGAAGTTAGGTGAAGAGCTTCGTGCGCTAATAGCCGAGTTCTCGGACCTTTTTTCCCCCATTGTTAAAGCCTCGACACGCAAACGCGTGATCGAGCATCTTGTTGATACTGGTACGGCCGCGCCTATTTATCAGCCGGTCCGACAACTGTCGCCAGCTCTGCTGGGTACTCTGAAAGAGAGACTTAATGGCCTTCAAGATGCCGGATTTATCCGGCCATCTACGTCGGCGTGGTCTTCACCGATTGTATTTGTTAAAAATCCTTCCTCCGGGAAGGTAAGGCTGTGTGTTGATTACCGGCAGGTGAATGCTGTCACGAAGAAAGACAGGCACCCGCTGCCGGTAATTCAAGAGTGTTTTGATGCGCTTCGCGGCGCGAGGTTCTTTTCCAAGATTGATTTGCAGCAAGGATTCCATCAGATGAGGATAGCCCCTGATGATGTACCCAAAACTGCGTTCGGGACTAAATACGGTCACTTCGAGTGGCTCGTAATGCCCTTTGGTTTGGTTAATGCGCCCAGTACTTTCCAGCGTATGATGACCCACATCTTGAGGGAATTCATCGATGTGTTCGTCCAAGTATACTTGGATGACATCCTGGTGTACTCTAGGTCCGAGGTCGAGCACCTCGAGCATGTGCGCACGGTTCTCCAAGTCCTTCGAGACGAAGAGTTGAAGTGTTCTGGAGCTAAATGCTCCTTTGGCTTGCGTGAAATGCAGTATGTAGGCCACGTTGTTGGATTTAACACGATCCGTCCGATGAAAGAAAAGATTGAATGTATTCAATCTTGGCCGCGCCCCACGACTGTCTATGACGTCCGGGCTTTCTTAGGATTGTGCGGGTTTTACCGCCGTTATGTTAAAAACTTCGCGAAAATTGCTACCCCTCTTCATGGCCTGACGGCTGGAGGCGTAAAGAAACGCGAAAAGATCTTGTGGTTGCCCGTCCATGACGCGGCGTTTGTTTTTCTTAAAGAGGCTCTGGTGTCTACACCAATCCTCCTTACCCCGGATACAGCTAAGGCCTTCATTATGGAGACTGACGCGTCAGACTTTGCTGTCGGCGCGGTACTGTTGCAATATGGCGACGATGAGCGTCTGCACCCGGTTGCTTTCGAGAGCTGCAAGCTCAACAAAGCCCAGATTAACTACCCGGCACAAGAGCAGGAGTTGTTGGCCATTATCCACGCTTGGCGGAAATGGCATGTTTATTTAGATGGCGCTGTTGTCACAACCATCGTGTATACAGATCATGCGTCCCTGGTTTATTTGAAATGCCAGAAGCTCCCGTCCAAGCGGCTCTGCCGCTGGCTGGAGGAGTTCGCCGAAATGGACATTGAAATCCGTTATAAGAAAGGCGCTGACAACATTGTTCCTGACGCGCTGTCCCGACGGAGTGATTTATCACTCGTGGATGATATTGGCGGCGTCCTTGATGAGACCGATTGGCCTTTGATAATCCCTTACTTGATTGATAAAAGGGAGATTCCAGCTTGGGTCCCCAAGGGGCTCGTAATGAGAGCGGAGCAGAATTTGAAGTCCTTTGAATATGACTCGGACGACGAGACCCTGATCTATCTGGGGCGTCCCGGACTGCTCGAACGCTCACCGTTTATCCCGCTAGCACACCGGTTCGATCTACTTCGAGCGGTTCATGATGATTTAGGTCACCGTGGCCGTGACTGCACACTACAGGTGCTGCGTGGCCGAGGTTGGTGGCCCAGACGGTACGAGGATGTTAAAAGTTATATTGCCACTTGTGCGCCGTGCCAAGTGCATGAGCGTGCGCACGCGTCGCAGGAAACAGGACTTCAGGTCCCTTTGCCTGCGGTGATGCCGTTTGAGCGGTGGTCCTCCGACTTCATTAAGATGCCGGAGAGTTATAAGGCGGGATATAATTGGATCTTGACTATTGTCGACCATTGTACATCCTGGCCAATAGCCATCCCTCTAAAAAACGCTACGGCAGATGCTATCGCAGAAGCCGTGTTTGATCATGTGATCACCCCTTTTGGGTTACCTCGCGAATTCCTCACGGACCGCGGGTCTAACTTTTTGTCTGCCGGGTTTGCCAGCTTTTTGGCCAAGGCAGGAGTTAAGAAGCTTAATACTTCTGGTTATCACCCCCGTACCAACGGGAAATGTGAACGGTTTAATGGTATCCTGGAGAAGGCTCTTTTCCGCCTGAATACAACTGGGGACCCCAAACGGTGGGAGGATTTTCTCCCCGCTGCTCTATTCTCTACTAGGATTCACGCAAGTGATAGTAGTAAGTTCTCGCCCTTCGAGCTTGTTTATGGTGTAAAACCACGGCTGTTGGGTGATAAGCGACGCATGGTCGCCGCAGATGAGGCCTGTCCTGGCGAGCATGAATTAGCTGCCAGGATTGAGGAGCTTAATAAGCTCAGGTTGGCGGCAGCAGGTAATACTGCCATTCGCGCCGAGGCCAATAAAGCCGCTTTCGATAATAAAACTAGGTTTGCTCGCGATGTAGACGCCCTTGTTGTGGGCCAATCTGTTAAACTTCGCAACGAGGAGCACACGAAGGGCAGCCCACGTTGGTTCGGCCCCTTCGAGATCAAGGCAATTTTGCCGAATAATGCTTATATTCTTAACGACCAAAATGGCGACGAATACTCGAGGCCCGTGAACGGAAATAGCTTGAAGCCGGTGTCCCTACGATCTTTGGTGGTCAATGGGATGTGGGCGACGCCCCCCGCAATTGCTCAGCGGGAGCGGCAGGCTGAGGCCCGCGTGGCCAAGGCCCTGCTTAAGAAGACCACTTCGGTGGCAAAGTTATCTAAGCCGGTAAAGGCTAAAAAGGTTAAAGGCGCCGGAAGGCCTCCGGCCCCGTCGGTTACTGATTCTCCGGCTACCCCGGCTCAGCCGGCGCGGAAGATACGCGTCCGTTTTGACGGCCAGCTGCTCCCGGAAGGTGCTGGGGCAGCCCCTGTCTAGGGGGGGGCGGTTGTAGCCGTGCTACAATTGTCTACGCGACAGGCGCCCATACTAGGGGCGCGCTGTACGCGTGTTAGGTTTTTCCGGCTCCGGCTCCGGCTCCGCACGAGCCAGGAGTTAGAGGTGCCGAAGCCCCTGCGTACTGCACGCAAGGGGTTGTTGGTTTTGTTTCTTCTTTCTTTTCTCAGACAAGGCGTGACCTGTACACGCCCATATTGTCTGTACCGTTGAATTATCATTCATCGTTTTCTTCTTGTTGTTTGGTTCTCTTTTCCATTGTCGGCCCTTATAAAAGGGCCTCTCTTGTATGTCTGTTTCCCGCATCCATCCCCTGTCGTTGGAAATCCAGACACCTCTTCTTTGTCATTTAGCCGCGTGTAGCTTTGCTCCGCCGCAGGCCCATTTTCATAGCCTTGTAGCCTGCCCGACTACAGGCCGCTTTTACCTTGAAACGGGCAATGGTCAAGATCAAAATGCGAAAGCCTCCGGCTGACAGTCCACCACTGGGACATTTTCAATGTTTGGTCAGTCGGGAAGCTCCGCAAACTGGGATTCTTCGAAGGGCCGGCCGTCTTGATAAAGTTGGGTGTATCCTTGCTCCTCACCAATGGCAAGCGGACTCAATTCTCATAAACTCGCGTGGATCTCCCTCAGCTTGAACTCATGATTCTTGATCCTCCATGGGGGGTGGGCACTGGTCGGTGGCGCACTCCAGCCACAAAGGTCAAAATAGCAAAGAAAGGTAATCAGATGAAAAGTAAGACTGGCCTGTTTCATCGCTGCATCATTGCGCGTCACCCCGCCCTAGAGGCCCGTTCCAGCGGGCCTCCAGGCCCGGTGGGCCGTGAGTTTACCCCCGTACCCCCAGGTGGCCAGCCCTGGCGGCGCCTTGCTTGCTGCGCTAGCAAGGGAGACCCGCGCTGCGGCTCATAGGGCAGCCCCCAAGCCGCAAGGCACCCCGCAATGCCGGTTAGGTCAAGATGTCATCATCACCACTTGACCTAACCAGGTAGGGGATATGACCCAACCTCGGCCCCCAGGAGTCAGGTTGGTCTCCCACGGTGTCCTTCGTGTTCTCCCGCCGGCCCCCGTCCTAGTCACGAAACCCAGTTCCCCCGCCTGCCCCCCTCAGAATATTCACCAAACATATGTCAGACACAGGAGCTAGTGTCACGCCCAGCAGCACCCATCAACACGGTGCCTGACAAACCGAAACCGCCACCCGTTGAGGGACTCCTGTCCGTGCTAGGCGGCGGCAGTCGTGTGAGGGGAGATTTGCTGTTTAGGCTGCCCTCGTGGCTGGATGGTCCGTAGGAATGAGCGCTGGAAAATGGGGGGGATCTGGGATAGCTGTGGGTGTGTGGTGGTTTTGAGAGGTTCGCCGGGGGGTTTGGATCCTCGGCGGCGGTTGTTTTGTTGATGAGGGGATGAGGAGTGATCTTAAAAAAAAGAAAGGGAAGGGAATGTGAGACTTTCGATGAAAGATGATCAGCGGGCGGAGCCCGAAAGTTGAAACTCTGAAGATATGATCTATAAACTCTTGATGGTCCGTATTCTGGGGATCAGAATGCCATGGCCACCCATCATCCAAGTTCGAGCGGAACTTGGACTCCGGGCGACATGTCACATACATTTCATCACATCCTCCGCGCGCTACACGCGCGCACACACAAACGGCCAACAGAAACAAAGAAACAAGGAAGAAAAGAAACAACACAAGGGGACATAAAGAAAAACACAGTGAGATAAGATAGAAAGAAAAGAGTCAGAGAGAAGACAGGAAAGCAAAAAAAAACAAAGAACAGAAGGAGGAAAGGAAGAGATGGGCAAACAAACAGAAGAGAAGAAAACCAGGAACAAACAGGAGACTAAACCCACAGCAGGTGCTGTGTTAGGACCAAGAAGCTGAAGGGGGCTGGGAATTGAGAATGAGAGGAGTTGGGGATAGAAAGAGGGAAAAGGAAAAAAGGGGGGGGAACGTTCTTGAGGTCTTGAGGATCTTGAAGGCGAGAGGATCTTGATGTTTTGGATTCTTGATGCCTTGATGAGTCTTGATGCTCCTGACTAGCTGGCCACGAGAGGGGCCACCACACCGTAGAGGCCTCTCACCCGCTCGTTCCGGTAAGCACTTTACCAACAAGATCCCTCTATCAAGTCCACAACTGACCCTCACTCCCCAGACAATTCAGAGCGCCCTGCCCGTCGCCAGCGTATGGGAAATGGAGGATTGCCACCGGGCTTTAATTCTTTTCAGCCGCTCGGTGGGGCGCCACCCGTCCCTAACCTACCCATCGACCCAATAGTTCTGCCGCCCAACATGCAATACCTAGTTAATATTGGCGTCCCAGTCCTTCCGCAGGCCGAAGTCGCGGCGCTCGAGTTGGTAAGTAATGGAGCGGGTGCTCCACCATCCTTTCTGGCGTCGCTGATGTGACGCACCTCTTCCCCCACACCCATTGCAGATGAATGAGACGGAGAGGGCCGTCATTATAATGTCCTCCTTGCGGTTCCTTATTGGACGTGGGGGAGCCCGGCCTGGGGCCGCGCCCACCGGCCCCAATAGAGCCGAGGCCGCAAGCGAGGCGGAACAGATCCGCCGGTTCAATTACCACGGGAAAGAGAGGGTATGTTAACCCTGCCCCCCAAGTGCTCCTCTCTCTGCTCTCTCTCGCCTGTCCTTGCGCCTCGCCCCCCTCCCACTATTCAGGAATTCATGCGCAGCGCAGCCCGGGAGGCCATGTTGATCCCGGATATCGAGGCCTATACAAGGGACAACCGCGAGCAATCTGTCTTCCGACTAGTTATGGTAAGCCTGGTTCCCAATCCTGCCTCTCACACATTCCCGTTCGTCTAACCTTCTCTCGCCCAGGCCACCATCAACAGGCAACCCCCTGCCCACCTACGTACCCACTACCCGCCGGGGTATGCCGCCGGCCACCGCCTGGCGGTAAACCACACCCAGGCGGAAGTCAAGCGTCAGATCAAGAATGTCCGCCATCAAGTGAGGAACATCCTCTTGACGGGGATTGTTCCACAGACCAACGGCGACCTCCCCGCGATCCCCCATATCAACAGGTGCGCTCGAGAGGTATGGAGATACCTCAACGCTGGGCCCACATTGACAAACGGCGAGATAGACACCCTGTTGTCCCACATGGACAACATTATGTTCAAGGCACGCGTCGCCTTTTTGCGGCTCGCGACAATTGAAAATCATTTCGATCCGGCCTCCCGGACTGTCTCCCAATGGGAGCAAATTGACCACCACCTGGCCGACCTTTGCGAGCGTGGCGGAGATGCTTCTGCCGCGTAAGCCTCCCCCCCTTTCATTCCTTTTTTGGGGTACTGACCTGCCTCCCTTCCCCTTTGCAGATGGGCCCGCCTCGTCTGCCAAAAGGACAAGGCCTTTTTTGGGTCCAGTCCCATGTTGGCCAACGTTAACCGGGCCGATTGTGTCTGCCCGACCGCCGAGGAAGTCGCCGCCCTCGCTGCGGACATGGCGGATGCTTGACCCTAACCCCCATGCCCCGTCTTACCCCTTTTTTTCATTCTGCCACCTTATGTCCACGTTCCTCTACCATGTGTCCCCTGTGAATTTTTACTGCAATGCAGTTTTTTTTATTTTACTGCAATGAAATCCCTTTTTGCTCCGATTCTACGCGCCCCCCTGAGTGGCCCCTACGCGCTCCATGTCTCGCCGGCCGCATGACCCCCAGAAGGGCTGGGGTCGTCCATCCGCCGCGGATATTGCCCCTCCGGTGCCCTCCGCCTGATCGCCGTCGTGGCTGCACCAAGTCGTCCACAACAAGGCTCTGAATCACGCAGCCATGAGGTCAATCTTGCGCGGCCTCCCTACTAATCCAGACGCCAGAGTGCCATCCGCCAGGCAGCCTGAGCAACGCCTGGATGATCGAGACCCCGATGATCTTGCGACATCCAAAAATGCGTGTAGAAGCCCGCCTAAGAAGATGACTCCCCGGCGGAGCCTACCCGCCCAACCGGCGCCCCATGACCGCCTCCGACGCGCGTTTTGCCGGTCGCCCCGGCGCCCGGGCCGGACGCCTACAAGGCAACCGCCCAAAACCACCCCCTGGGCGCCCTCTGGAGACGCCACCATAGCGCCCTTGAATCGCGCCCTTCTGGCGCTGGGGTGATGGCGACGCCATGGGATGTCGCCTTGGAGGTGTAACCAGGACGCCACAGCTGGGCGCCCCCAGGGCGCCCGCCCAGATGCGTTGGGGGGGCGTGCCGGCCGTGCGGGGCCGCGGGGACGCCCTGAGGGGTGTCAACTTGATGTCGACTTTGACCCGCGGTGTATTAATTGGAAGTTACTGGCGCGCAGCAGAAGGGGCTAAGGTCCATGTTAGGCGCCCCTCCCCTAAACCCCCGGCTAGGGTCGCTCCCAGAACCTGGGTACCAGACACCTAGCCGGAACTAAGCTCCACGATACGCGCACTCACGACGAAGGCGGTTCTACGCGATAGGGCCTCGGATCGAGTACCGCGGAAGACCAAGCCTCGCACCAGAAGACCGACCTTAGGGATACCCATAGGCGCTCCAAGGTCCCTAGGGCTCGACAGGTGGGTATTTAAGCCGTCGACTCGGCCAGCGGCTTCCACCTCACCACTCTCACTCATCCAGTCCATTTCCATCCCTGAGCGCGTATCGCTAATCGTCAGAAATCTTTTTCGCTTTTTCACCTGAGGTCAACCACTATCTTTTTTGAGAACATTACCAAACCAAATTCCAATCCTTCCGCCCTACACCACTCGACCTTAACCATCTTACACTAATCCCCGTTTTCACCAAACCCAAACCAGTTTCCCACTTCCTACAGCCTACACCATGTCCGAATCAATCCCCAAGATTTTTGCCCCTAAAGCAGCTGATAAGAACGTAGCTTCCCCTACCCTTACCGGAGGCATGGTTAATCCGACAACCTTAGCGGCACAACAACCTCAAGATATTAGTGACGACTTACCTCTCACAATGACTGGAGAAGCCTCACAAGCGGAAGCGCAGAGCGTTGAGGAAGCATTAGTCCCTCAGGGTAAGTCACCAGCGAATGATATCTGTTCCTTCATCGGTCAGACAATCTCCTGACATTTCGTTGCATGTTAGACACTGTAACAGTTGAACCAACTGCGGGCCCTGCCAAGAATACGAGGGCTAAATCAAAGCTGAAGAGGGCCGCGAAGAAGCAGGCAGAGCCGGTCGACAAGCAGCCAGTGCCCAGAGCCCCCAGACTCCCTACCGACAATCACGTCAAAGAACCAGAGCCAGACATCATGGAGTTGCTAGGAGATAGAGACTGTCAACCAACCGTGGATCCCCTTGCTCCCATCATCAAAACCCCTCCAGCTGAGAAAAACCCCCCAAGCGACAACAGAGAAGCCATCTGGATGAAAGCCACTGAAGCTGATAACGAAGGAGATTTCGAACGTTCAAATTTCTTCTACAACATGTTTGCTTCAATTGTTAACAATAGCAAAGCTCCTATCCAGCCCGCAATAATCAACGGGACAAGCGTCAGACCATCCCTCCTCTCCAACTTGATTGCCGCAGATTCAACCCCAGTCCTTGCCCCTTCAAAAACCATTCCCAACCCTTCACAAGACAATCCGTCCACCGAAGTCAAGACAAAGCAGAAAGGCTTATCCTTTAAGATAGGGTGCTCAAACCAGCATGTCAGCATCGGCTTCACACCTTTCTTCGACAAGAACCTCAAGGAACTCAAAGCCCCGATCCTGCTCACTATCTTCAACCGCAAATGGCAAGCCGATGCCATGTCCTATCACACGGTCAATTGCTCTTGCTCTGATGATAACAGCTCAGAGAAAGGCCTCAGATATTTCGGTTTTCCCTACCCGAGCGAATGGTCTCTCTCTTTAGGAGCATGGACGGTAGCTCACAGGGAGTTTCACGTTTGCATTCGAGATGTTTACGGATTCAAGATTTTTGCTGATTGGCTCCTATCCCACAAGGCCAACTGCAACAAGATTCACTCCAACGTGTGCTTCCTCGCAGCACTCCAATACGACATTCAGATGAGAGCAAACACCTTTGCCCATCACATCACCATTGGAGAAGAAACTTTTGTTCCAGACATCTCGGTCTTTTGCCAGGACATTGCTGACCAATGCTATGAAGATGCAAGAAAGAAGAACAAGATTGATTTTGAAGATAACCCTTATCGAGTTGGCGGCGAGCGAGGAGGATGGGACCCAGCGACTGGTGCTCCGAAGGGCCAATCCGTCAACTTGCTCAACCTTTTGGACCCGACTCAAGCAAGTTCAGCTCAAGGTTCCTCAAGGGGGGGACACCCGAGATCCAGGGGAGGACGCTCTAGGGGCTACTATGGAGGAGATAGGGCCTTCTACAACCCAACTGGTGGTAGATCGAACAACCCCCCGGCTAACTTTAGGGATCGGAAGAGTGGCCACACTGGCAGTAACCCAGCCCTAATGTAGGCCCACCTTAATTTGCTTCCATTGTTACACAGTTTTGCTCTGTCAGACATTTGGATCCCTGTGTTTCTTTGTTTTCATCTTTTCCTTTTTATACGGTCCGACGAAATCCGTCTCGTACTCTCTCTGATCCTCATTCACCAACCTAATGTTCCCAATTTTATGAACTATCCTTTTTGGCATTGGCTTACACACATGTTTTTGTTTGTCACCTCGTCTTGTTTTTTGCGGCAATTGATATAATCCTATCTGTGTACCAGACTTACTCCATTGCACGAGTGTCCCACCTCCGATATTGAGAAAACAGACCCTGATACAAGGAAGCAGGGTAAGAGAGCGATGACCAGCCACCAAGACATGGGCTGCTCCGGTAAGTACCAAAAAGAAAAAAAAAAAAAAAAAAAAAAAAGAGAGAAGGGGATGAGAGATTGAGAGATGATAAAGATGAGAACAAATTGGGCAGATACACTTTCCATTGACCCACGCCAAAACACATCACTGACAGGTGATTGCTCCCAAATTTCTCATGCAGATCTAGGACCGCCATGGCCCACGAGCGTGCGATGCGAGATGAATATCCCGGAGTGGGAATCAGCTCTAGACAGAGCAGGCCTCCTACCCGAGTTCAAAGACATCTTGATCGGCTTCAAGGAGGGTTTTGACCAGGGCATCCCCCCCCCACCGCCTAGAGGACGACCTACGCTGGTATACACCACCAAACCATTTGTAATCCCTGCTGGCTAGAGAGAAGATAGAAAAATCATTCAAGATGGAGCTCGATAGCGGTCGGATGCACGGCCCTTACACCCATCAGCAAGTCGCCAGCCGATTTCCATTCTTTCGCACTAGTCCGTTAGGCGCAGTGGTCAATGGAGATGGGTCAGTAAGACCCATTAATGATTTTTCCTTTCCAAAACATGACTCCCGCATTCCCTCAGTAAATTCATTCGTCGATAAAGCCGATTTCACCACAGCTTGGGATGACTTCACGGTCGTATCCGCATTCCTCCGTGCCCGGGAGAAGCCCTGTCAATTAGCTCTTTTTGATTGGGAAAAGGCTTACCGACAAATCCCAACAGACCCGGCTCAATGGCCCTTTCTCATGACTCTAACGTTTGACGACATGCTCCTCTTGGATACAAGGATCACATTTGGAGGCGTTGCCGGCTGCGGCTCCTTTGGCAGACCAGCAGACGCGTGGAAACACATCATGATGCACGAGTTCGACTTCACCACGATCTTCCGGTGGGTCGACAATAACCTATTTGTGAAAGAGCCGGATTCCGCGGTCTGTATGGAAGACGTAGCAGCAAGATCAGCAACTTTAGGTGTTCTGACAAACAAATCCAAGTGCTCACCCTTTGCCGACAAACAGAAGTTTCTTGGCTTCATTTGGAGCGGCAAGGACAAGACAGTCTGGTTGCCAGACGCGAAAGTTGATCTCCGACTTTCCCAAATACGAGCATTCCTAGACGTGACCCACCCGTTTACGTACAACAAAGCCAAAATCATGGCAGGCCGATTGGGACACACGTCCTACATCTTCCCACAGATGCGCTGCTACATCAATGGATTCTACCGGTGGATGAACAATTGGATATTCCGACACCACCCCCGATGCCCACCCCCATACGTAGTCAATGACGTAGAACGCTGGGTACACGTCCTAACCACCCAACAACTAACCAGACTCATCGCCAGCCCACACCCAACCGACGTTGGCTGGGTAGGCGACACATCGACATCCTTTGGCATAGGTGTCATTGTGTTGGGGCGATGGGCACAGTTTAAGGTCACACCGGGTTGGAACCAAGATCCAGAGATGCCAAGAGATATCTCATGGCTAGAGACAGTGGCGGTGCGCCTGGGTTTAATCATCCTCCTTTCAATGAACGCCAGACCCGGGAAGGTATTTTTCGTCGAGACAGATAACTCGTCCACAAAATCGGTCATTCAGAAGCGCCGCGCGGGAAACGTGGTGGTCAATGAGGAATGGAAGATGATTCAAGACCTCTTGATCTCCCACAACATTGACTTGTTGGCCCGGACAGTCGCATCGGCGGACAACCGCGCAGATGGATTGTCACGAGGAGACCGGGCAGGTTTGCAGGCAAAACACCAGATCCGAGTGATAGTTCCCGCAGACTTGACCCCCTTTGTTTGTGAAGTCGTGTAATACACCTATCCGTCCTTGCATTTAAAAGCGCCTATGACCCAAGGGTTTTTCCATACTTCCTCCTTCCCATGCACTATTTTCCCTGCGTCTACCGTCCGCACCACAGACAGCTCCCGACAGATCACTCCCGTATTACTGTTAATAGTTCCATGCCTGCCCAGTACCACCTCCCAGCCATTTCGGCCTTCTTGTCCGACGGGGTCACCAGGAAGACACCCTCAGCCCTAGACTTGCACACTCTTTACGGGTGGAAATGGAATACGCTATTGCTTTACAACGCTGGCGTGAAGAAGTATATCCGCTTCAAGCGCGAAACATCATCCACTCAGTCCCTGTTGCCCGCCTCATCGCAAGACATTTATGTAAAGAACACAGCCTTTTTTCACTTCAAAACTCTAAGATTTTTTTTTACGTGTAACATACAATTTTTACTTGTGACAATGATTTTGAAATGATAAGATAAATAACAAAATAAATCTCTTAAGAAAAGGGAATTTACAAACAAACTCATTGAATATATATAAGAAATAACATTTTTAGAAATTGAGAGAACATCTTAGAATGTAGAATTTTATCTCGTATGATTGGTCCTTTGTTGTCATCTAAAGAGCGCATCTTTTGATCTGTGCGCGTTGCGTAGAACTTTCATAGATAGTCGATTATTTTGTCTTTTTGATTTTAAACTTTTGTTTTCTAGTTTCCAACCCGAGTTTGACAAAATGGCCTGCCATATACCCTAAATTTTGATCTTGACAAATTTGTTCAAGGGTAAAATGATTGGAGAGATCCCAAATTTATCATGAAATGTCTTCAAGTACTCAAGCATGTTTTCTGCAAAGTGCCCCGCCCTTATCCATGAGTTGTCCGCTGTAGTACCATGTCGCCAAGTCACCAAATATTTGTGTCTATTTTTGATCAGCCGGCGATAACCAATGATAGATTTGATATCCGTTTCATCATAAAACCGTTCCGGATCTCCTTCGTGTAACTTGGGTGGAGGAGGTCCTTTTCTTCCCAGGAAGGACTGCGGATTTACATAGGCTACTAACAACGAGGAATGAAAAACAGGGTGAATGCGACGTAATTCCTGAGGGAGTGATAGACGAAAAGCCTCATTACCTATCTGTTTCACAATCTTGAACGGCCCTAGCTTTTTGAAATCCAATTTTCCCGAAGGCCTTTTCGTGGCGATGTTGCAACACAGCAGCCAAACCCAATCTCCTGCTTGAAAACTTGGTCCTTCACAAGCACGTTTATCGAAGTACTCCTTCTGAATTTCCTTTGCCCTAGTCATATATAGTTTCAAAGAATCATGAATGTCAGATAATTTCTCAATCAATTCATCTGCTGCAGGAACCAGAGATCCTCCTGTGAGAGTATTCATCCTCGGGTGGAAAGAAAATTGCGCGAAAAATGGCGAATATCCTGTCAAGGCTGAAACCAAGGTGTTGAATACTAATTCGGCCATAGGGAGCAAAGATGCCCAATCATCCTGTTGATCTGAAACAAAATGACGAATGTAAGTTTCCATTGTCTGATTTGTTCGTTCTGTTTGACCATCTGTTCTTGGATGCCATGCAGTGGATGGTGCTGGTCTGATACAAAGTAACCTCTGCAATTCTTTCCAGAAATTTGACACAAAAATTGCTCCTTGATCTGACACTATCTTGTCCGGCAACCCATGGTACCTAATGAAACGATCCAGAAAAACATAAGCAAATTCTTCCGCCGTCCAGGTCTCACAGGCAGGAATAAAATGAGCTGCTTTTGAAAAATGGTCTACTATAACCAATATTGAGTCAAACGTTCTTGAGATCGGGAGTTTAACCACAAAATCAATTCCTATTATGCTCCACGGTCTCTCCGGAATAGATAATGGAACCATCAATCCCAGCAGTTGTTGGTTAGAATGTTTCGCCTTTTGACATGACAGACATGATTTTGTGTATTGCAATACATCCGATCTGATACCTTGCCAATTAAACAATCGCATGATATTCTGGAGAGTTTTCAGCGATCCTACATGACCCGCCGAGACATCATCATGAAAAGTATGCAAAATCATAGGTTGAATCGCTGATGGGACAAAAATACGATCCTTTAACCACCATAGACCCTGTTCAAATCGGAGCGGGGATTCTTCATCCTCTGGATCTCCCTTTGGCGGGTCTTCACGATAAGCCTTCTTAAGAATATCTAACGTTCTTCTGGACGGTTGACAAAACATGTGGTCAGCTTGACATCCCAAATCAATAATCTCATCGCCCTTTTTATCCTTTGTATGTTCCGAGTTAGTTTCTTCAATTGCAAAAGCTTCCGGATTCTCTGATTCCGTTAATTTCATTATTCCTTGATCTCTTTGAAACATGACCCTTTTCGAATCCTCGGATCCATTGTCCATAATAAAATCTGGGCGTCGTGTGGCTGGATCTGCTGGATTGTTTTGACCTGAGACATTTTTTATAACAAAATGAAAGGAAGAAAGCTTTACTGCCCATCTCGCCTGCCTGTCAGATAAATTTTGGTTGTCCATAAAATACTTAAGGTTTGCATGGTCAGACATTACTATAACAGGTTTGTTTGTGTCGATTAGCCAAGCTCTCCATTCTTCAAATGCTGAGACAACCGCGTATAACTCCTGATCATGCACCTGCCAAAGGGACTCTTGAGGCATCAGTTTTCTAGACAAAAAGGAGACTGGGTGAAGATCCCCTTTCTCGTCTGGTTGACACAAAACCCCCGATATGGCATATTTCGAACTATCCACAAACAGTATACGAGGTTTAGAGAAATCAAAATGCATCAACAGAGGGGCTTTTGTGAAGCATTCTTTTAAAAAAGAAAATGAATGACAACACTCCTTGTTTTCTAAGTTTTTTGTAACGTCTACCCCCTTCTTGGTTAATGCCGTGAGTGGTGCCATAACTTCTGAAAACCTATGAATAAACTTCCGATAAAAATTAGCAAATCCCAAGAATTTCTGCAAATGACAGACGGATGCCGGGTACGGCCATTGAACCACCGTATCCAGCTTCGCTGGATCCATTTTTATTCCGTCCGGTGTGGTGGGCAATCTGGTACACGCGTAGGATCAAGCTTTTTTCCGCGCATGGCGCGCGCCAGAGGACGTCAGGATTCAAGACATCAAGACTTCAATTTTCCGGCCCTCAAGGCTTCCTCAAGATTCAATGGCGCGGCGTGGCGCGCATCCTCAAGACGTTTCAGGTTTTCTTTTCCTTCTTTCTTTTTGTTTCTGTTTTTATGTCTTTGTTCCCTTTCTATTTCACTTTCATCATGTTTTGTTATTTTCCTCTTTCATTCTGCGCGCGTTGGATAGGGTTTGGATGAGGAGGGTTGGTTTTTGTCTTGTTTCCTTTTGTTTTGTTTTGTGTCTGCTGTTTTGTTTGTTGTAGCGCGCGCGTGCGCGCTAGGTTGTGATGAGATGTCTGCTACATGTCACCAACTCCAAGGTTTGAGTTCAGTTTGAACTCAGGCTTTGGAGCGGCATGGACCCACTCTGAACCAAAAAAATTCTCAGTTATCCATCAACATTCTAAGTTTACGTCTTGGCACTTGTCTGCCCGAATCTCACGTCTTTAAGTTATTTACCCCGCAAAACGCCGATCTCCTCCACATTACTGGTTTAGATCACATCCCTCATCCCGCCGGCAGTATCCCCGGCCCCCTTCTCAACACAAACACCGCCGACGCGCAACTCCAGCCGTCGTAAAATCAATCCCTACTCACGCTACACGACTCACCGCGCTCTTTTACGGCCAATCATAACTGGAGGGCATACATATCTCAGATTTTCATTTTTCTTTTCCCCTCCCCGAACTGCTGCCGGCCTAGCACCGGCCAGAGTTCCATATTTGGTCCCCCGAGCCGGGATCGAACCAGCGACCTCAAGATTTACAGTCTCGCCGATTTGGACGGTTTTGAGACGCTTGGCGGTCTTTGTTCTTATTTTAAGGTTTCTTTTCTTTCTCTTACGGGTTCTACGGCGAGGGCAAGGAGGATAGAAGTAAGTCCCTCCAATTGTGCACCTCCCGGGTCATCTACTACGAATTTTTCGCAACATTACGTCGCCACGCGTGTGAGCCCCGAATTTGGTCTGCTTCTTTTAACAGGATCATCTTTGGGCGCATCAGGAGCACCCGGCGGCAAGATGGTGAAGATCAAGCCGCAGGATAAGTCCTTGGGATTCGACGGGACCCATATCAAACAATTTTTGAATGATTATCAGCGGGCCGCAAAGCTGGACGGCGCTTCGGACTTTGATATGGCTCAGCAGATCAGATTCTTTGTGCGCGGCGAGGAGGTGAGGGATATCCTCGAGACGCTGGACGGTTTCGACCCACCAAATTGGTCTCTTTTGAAGCCGTCGATGCTCGCGTATTGGGGACGAGTTGATGTTTCCTGTTTCACTCCTCAAGATCTAGATTCTTTAGTTCAGTCATGGAACAAAAATATCAACACGATCAACGATATCTATGAGACACTTCGGTTGTTTGAAGAACAGATGAAGAAGCAAGTTACTGCTACCGTTCCCCATTCGGACACTGATGATTATATGGACGGCGAGTCCGAGATCTCTGAAGAGCCGAGTTCACGGAAAGGTTCTACGTCTGAAGTGCTGCCATCTTCCGATCCATCCGATCCCGCACCAGAAGCTCTTAAAGATCCCAAGCTTTCTGAATTCTTTTCTTCCAATGCTTTTCCTGCCTCTTGTTTGGTCAGAGATCCCATGCTGTCGGTACTCGATTTGGAAGAAGAAGACATAGGCTTCAAGTCTCAGCCTTCTGATCAATCAATTCTAGATCCAAGTTACGCGGGAATCGCTTTGGCGAACCAGAATGTCTTGTCCGATCCGGATTCATCCAGTTCCGCTGCTCGAGTTGATCTATACAATCTTGCTCACGAACGATATGAAGATGTCAAGTCATCCGGGTTTCTTCCTTTGGCATGTCCTCCAGGCCTTGGTCCTGCTAAGTGGACCCCGTGGACAATCCCTGATGTAAAGAAAAATAGGGGTGCTAGTCCCGAGCTTTTCGAGCGATCAACTGAAGAGTCAAAGTCAATGTCGTCGTCCAGTCCTTCCTCTTTTCCTTTGGAATCTTGCTTAGCAGGACAGGCCCCAAATAATCAGATGGATTCTTTGGATGGAGGCCTTCGATCTAGCATGGAACTCGAAATCACTCAGATGTTAGATTTCAAGCCGTCGACGATGGCGCCTTTGGTCAAGAAGGAAAGTCGCCCTGCTGATGTAGGAGAGAAAGTCCTCCGCCTGGATCTTTCCGAGCCCCTAATTGAGGTTCCGCGACGTCTTACAACGGTTTTCATTCAACTTCCCAATCATCCAAAGCTTTTGAATGTCACTCGAGGCGGAAACAGGGCTTTAATCCCCCTCGACCTTCTCTCTTCTTACGACTTTATCAACACTTGTGAGGGTTCGGTCCCGCACATCAATACCAGCAAATCGTTTTGCTTTTTGATCACAACCGGCAAGGTGAATCTAAGTCATGCGCAGAGGCGAACAGGAGTAGGCCCCGATCGACTTCTCACATCCAAAGGTCGTCTCCGCAATGAGGGTAAACTACTATGTATTCAATTGGAGCTAGGGCGAGGAAACTGCAGGAAAATCTCCGGATCTATTGGATCAATCGTCAAATTCAGCGCGGATCTCACGGACTCTAGGATCTCGACAGCGCCTCTCTTAGCTGCTGGTTTTTATCTGATCAGGTCAGAATCCTGTTTTCTTGCGGAGGTGGAAAGACTAGAAGTAAGTCCCCTCCTTAGTATGCACCTCTGGGTAGATACCCATCATCTTGTCAAAACCCTACGTTCTGCCACTTTTGTGAGCGACGCCTGGTCGCCCTTCTTTTTGTTTAGTTTGGCTCTATTACGGCCGACCGTTCTTGATCGTCATAGCGAGATACAAGGACCGTTGTATCATCTACAGAAGGTTGCGAATTCGTTTTGGGAGAGTGGCTTGGATGCATTGGCAGCCATTCCTTTTGTCATTGGTCGAAGGAGGGCGCGGTTTTCTCATTGGCGAGTTGGAAACAAGCTGGAAGTGTTGAAGGAGCCGTCCGGTGGTCTAGGCGAAGGATTCAACACTGCAGGCTTTGTGCCCGGTTCCCGATCACAATCTCTCCTTTTGGGATCTCACCCACGCGTTATCGGTGACAACCTACTTGGACTATTCAGCTCTATTCTTCTGTAACAATCTCTCTCATCAGATTGGACCAAATTTCAGAACAAGGGTCTATTTCATCAAACACGTCTCTCCTCAGCTGCTCAATTCATTCAAGATCTTTCATTTCACCATCGTCTCCGCAACGAGGGTAAACTAGATTCTTTCCAGTTGGCGTGCGGTCAAAGGAACGACGGGTGGAGCTTCTCGACTTTTTATGCTGTTGATTGTCATCCGATCTGGTTGGAATTCTTTGTCCTTGCGGAGTTTGAGAAAGTAGAAATCAAGCTTCCTGTCCGTCGAATCGCTCAGACCAACGCTAGCAGTCATTTCGTTCTTAACCCAAAGAGTCTCCAGAATATCAATAACATCGATCATCAAGCTTTGGACAATCTCTACATGCTTCAAGAGAGCGACGGCGCTGTTCTTAGTTGTTGGTTTCACGGCGGATCAGATGAAGAGGTTCTTTTCTCGCGGGGACATTCTTGACCAGAAGTAAGTTCCCCTCCAAGTATGCATCTCCTGGGTAGTTACTACCGCGATTCTTGAAAACTCTACTTCTTGCCACGCTCGTGAGCACCGCGGGCGCGCCTGGTTTCTTTCTCTTTCCTTTTCTAGGACTTGGAGTTCTTTTAGGCACGGTATTGGATGTGCAGTCTAGGGACAGACTGCAAGTCGTGGGTGGATGTGGTGGGCAATCTGGTACACGCGTAGGATCAAGCTTTTTTCCGCGCATGGCGCGCGCCAGAGGACGTCAGGATTCAAGACATCAAGACTTCAATTTTCCGGCCCTCAAGGCTTCCTCAAGATTCAATGGCGCGGCGTGGCGCGCATCCTCAAGACGTTTCAGGTTTTCTTTTCCTTCTTTCTTTTTGTTTCTGTTTTTATGTCTTTGTTCCCTTTCTATTTCACTTTCATCATGTTTTGTTATTTTCCTCTTTCATTCTGCGCGCGTTGGATAGGGTTTGGATGAGGAGGGTTGGTTTTTGTCTTGTTTCCTTTTGTTTTTTTTTGTGTCTGCTGTTTTGTTTGTTGTAGCGCGCGCGTGCGCGCTAGGTTGTGATGAGATGTCTGCTACATGTCACCAACTCCAAGGTTTGAGTTCAGTTTGAACTCAGGCTTTGGAGCGGCATGGACCCACTCTGAACCAAAAAAATTCTCAGTTATCCATCAACATTCTAAGTTTACGTCTTGGCACTTGTCTGCCCGAATCTCACGTCTTTAAGTTATTTACCCCGCAAAACGCCGATCTCCTCCACATTACTGGTTTAGATCACATCCCTCATCCCGCCGGCAGTATCCCCGGCCCCCTTCTCAACACAAACACCGCCGACGCGCAACTCCAGCCGTCGTAAAATCAATCCCTACTCACGCTACACAACTCACCGCGCTCTTTTACGGCCAATCATAACCGGAGGGCATACATATCTCAGATTTTCATTTTTCTTTTCCCCTCCCCGAACTGCTGCCGGCCTAGCACCGGCCAGAGTTCCATACCGGCGATATATCAAAACCTAAAAAAGAAACTTTATCAACATAAAATAAACATTTTTCAGGAGAAGCAAATAGAAAATTGTCTTTTAATCGAGACAAAACCTGTTTAACATGTTCCGTATGTTCTGCCTTTGTTTTTGAAAAAATTAAAATGTCATCAATATATACGAAACAAAAAACATGCAAAAATTCTCTTAAAACATGTTGAATAAATCTTTGAAAACAAGCCGGCGCATTTGCTAAACCGAACAGCATGACTAAATACTCATATAGTCCCCACGGAGTTCTGAACGCCGTCTTCCACTCATGCCCTTCCTTTACCCTTAATAGATTGAATGCCGCCTTGAGATCAATCTTTGAGAAAAACTTGCAACCCTGCAACTGATTTAACAACTGTCCCAAAATGGGGATTGGATAGCTGTCTCTTACCGTTAAGGCATTCAAACCTTGATAATCCACGCAAGGGCGCGGTTTCTTACCCGGAACTCTCACAAAGAAAATAGGCGCCGCTGCGCTAGATGAAGACACACAAATGAAACCTTTTTTCAAATTTTCATCAATATACTCTTTAAGCTGCGCTAACTCTACAACGGATAGATTGTACAACCCCCCAAACGGAGGAATAGCTCCTTCCCGTAAGTCAATAGAAATATCCATGTCCCAATGCGGCGGGAGGGTACAATTATCCTGGGGACGAAAAACATTAGCGAACGGCTTAAATTCAGATGGTAAATGAAACGGGTTTTCAGAAATAGAAACAATACATGTAGAGAAGTCGACTTTACCTTCAAGCCCCTCCCCAAGATCCGAAGACTTGAGTCAACCCTAATGTGAAGCGATGACCATGCTCCATGCTCCCTGAAGCGCTCCAAGTCTGACGATCCAACCACGGCAACCCAAAAATTGCATCAACCGATCTGAGTTGAGTGATACCAAAAGTGCTGTTGAACTGGACCGGTTGATTATCGATCAACGAGAGGGTGATCTTGCCTGCCCAATCGTGAGTAACCGTTCCTCCCACTCCTGGCTGTCCGTCGAACCCAACACACTTAATGGCTGTCTTGCGTCAATGAGAAGAGAGTCGATTTTCGCGTATGAACCGATCGCTAATGAAGTTCGCCATAGAACCCATGTCCACTAGAACCAACGCTATCACCGAATTCGAACCCGTTGTTTGAAACAATACCGGAATCAGGATCCTACCCGCTTTTGAACAATCCAAACGAACTTGAACCGTGGCCACCGGGACCAAATCTTCTTCCTCTTGAGGCTCATTGTATCCGACCTGGTTTCCCGAATTCGTCGCCGACCTTGAGACTTCTGCTTGATCTCCTCCCATCGGGTTATCCACCACACTGCTCCAATCCCAACTGAGATGTTGAGGGATCTGTGGGGGTGGAGGAGGTCCGTCCGGATAAAGAGGTAACCTACAAACACTGCTCTCCCCCGGAGGTCGCAACCCAAAGGAGATCTCCGCCACTTGCTCAGGTACCGCGTTCTGATATTGTTCCACAAACTTTTTCCTGGCCGCTCCCAAAACCCCCATGTTGGGACAATTGTACACGTTGATGTGATCCGGTGGACTTGTCCGTTGCAAACATCAAAAACATACCCGTTGCGCCATACAAACCGTACAAAATAGCGCCTCAAATTTTTGCTCCGGCGTCCTAGCAGCTCTGTATGTTGAGGTGGCGTCGATGTCCATGGCGTCGGGAGCTCGAACCTAAGTGTTGGGATGTTGATAGAAATGAGTAGGGGGATGGTGAACCGGGAACAACGAAGATTGTCCGTGCTTTCCTTTCTTCTTTTGCTTTCGTCTCGCCAGATTTTTGATTTGTTGTGCCGCACTGAGGGCCATGCTCATCTTCGTGGCCAAGTTGGGAGTGGTTAGCCAAGCGTCCGACATCGCCTTGTCCACAATGTCATCGTTTAACCCATCCACGTATTTCTCTATCATTGCTTCCTCCGTGTTAACCACTAAATGACACAATGACTGATAATGAGCGTTGTACTCAGCTACCGTCCGATTTCCTTGAACACAGGCTTCGGGATTCCTTTTTGCCGTCTCGCCCGCGCACCAACCCCTTCTCAAAAGCTCAAACCGTCAGCAGCATAGGATGTAAGAAGGGGAGTCGATTCAAATCCGCATATTGATTGAAAACCTTCTGGGCTCTGGCATTGGTCAGAATGAGAAACTTGTACCAATCTTCTGCCGGACTAGCTTCTTGGTTTGTATTTGAGGGTTTGTAACCGAAGTGTTGAGATATCCAAACAATCATCCGGGCTTGTGACGAAAAGAACGCTTCTCGGGGGTAGAGGTAATCCCTAATCATCTGGAGGAAACGAGACAACTGTCAAGGATCACCGGAAAACCACAACTCAGCAATCTTCGGCGGCTCCAAGTATACCAAATTTTGGCCCTGTCCTCCTCCCATATCTACCGGATGTTCATGTGATGGAAAAGGCATTGGTCAACCTTGTTGAGGATTTCCGCCCGCCGATTGATAAGTCTCTCCCGGTCGTAACTGCGGCATTGGGTCTACCGGGTTAGGAACAAAAACGAACCAAGCAAAATTTGGGGCATCCGCAGGTGGAGCCAGAGGAACTTCTTCAAAATGAACCGGGGGGGGAGGGGGATGTTGTTGCAAGTTGGTGTCCTTCATGATAGCGATCAACTGCTCCAAACCAGAAGCCATCCTCCCAACCTGCTGGTCCAAACCATCCAGACGTTTCTTGTGAGTCCTTGCCGTTTGTTGATCCTCGCTTGCCTGAACGTTTTGCATGCCTGATGTCGACTGGGATCGTTGTTCGTCTGTGAAGTTTTGATCCATTTGATTCTGATTCAGAGAAAAGGGAGTACGAGAAACAACAGAGTTAATGATGTTATGAACTTGGGAATGAAGACAATCGGTATCTGAAGATATCTGCTGGGCTTGTTGTCGAATCTGAGAATGTAGAAGTCGGGAGCGAGAAAGGTATTGATTGTTCGGCCTATATCAAGCCGTTCGAGAATTAGGAGAAGCGATCCGCGTGGGAGAAAAACTGGAAGAAGTTTGTGGGAGATGAGGGGGGAGTTGTCGACCTAAATCTCTCGCCTCCGAGGCCGCCGAGAAATTTGAATTACTGATACTCTGCCGGAGTGGAGATGGGACCGCTGGTCGATGTTGTCTTAACAGAGAAGCGGAGGGTGAGAACCACTGTTGCAAATTGCTGGATGAGACAGGTGAAGTATGGAGGCGCTGGACCGACAAAAACAGCCAATTTTGTGTTTTTTTTGTGAAATGCCGGTAAATCCACAACAAAATGGACAGATGAACCGACAAAGCGGTCATTGTTATGCTTTCAGAGCAACAATCTAGCCATCTTGGTGTCGGTCTGATGGCGCCTCTAGCCCGACAAAACAGCCACCATGGCTCTGAGCCGTCATTCCTAGCCAAACATGGTGCCTGAGCTGACATTCCTAGACAAAAATGGCTCTGAACCAGAAATTCTTGTCAGTCATGTTTCATGTTTTGAATCTAGCCATCTTTCCTTGCTTCTGCTTCCAGCATCCGCCAAACATGTGGGATCAGTATCTGTCTGTATCAGTGTATGTATTCATATAATGCATGTGTAGCAGTACTCAAACAGGTGTCAGTGTCAGGATTTGTTATAAATCCTGTAATAGTAAAGTGAGCAGCCTGGTTCCTATATATACCTCTTCTGTTTTAACCCGCTCCAACTCCCCCCTCATTCTCGGCAACTTCTTTATCACTCAACAGGGGGTTGGTTAGGTGCCCTGAAGAGTTGGTCAAGCTGTTTACATGCTGCCTTTTGACATTGCGCTCTTTATATCATGCTGCTCTCTGACTTGATTGGGGGTCGGTTAGGTGCCCAGGAGAGTCAGAACAGCATTTCAGAGCATATGATTTGAGGAATTGAGACCAGTCCAATGGCTTCAACTTCTCCGAGTCAACTGGACTCTGCAAGGGAGACCTGTCCCCACCAACAAAGCTCACTGAGAAGCATGCTGCTGCATGTACATACCTTACCAGCCAGTGGCAAGATTTCATTGTTGCCCACTGGCTCGCCAAGGCTCCTGGAAAGTGGTTTATAAAGTAACTTGGCTTCTCAAGGGCTACCAATGAGCTGGTTCAAAATCCTGGACGCACTGGGGACTGGGTGGTCGGTCTCTTTTGCTTGAGCCGTGGGTAACACATCCTTCTGCTCACAGTTTTGGCGCCGTGCCGCGGCGCCTGGGGAGTCCCAAAAGCCGGTTGAGGCTTCCCAAGACTCTGTGTGGGTTGGAGGGAGGTTTGATCCCCGGTCCGCTGAGAACCCAAGGGCCTTGCTTTGGCTAGAGCTTGCCCAAGAGGGATCTCTTGGCTAAGCAACGTTGGTAAGGGAGGAGGGGTTAGGAAAGCGGGTCCTCCGGGAGCAGGCGCAACCCAAAAGGAAGCAATGACTAAGGCGCTAGTGGAAAGTTTAACGGTTCTGTCCTGGGGGCAAAAGGGCATGCAGGGACCGAGGGGACTATGTACACACCTCCCTGTACTTCCGCTGGCATGTGACTACGCTGGAATCTACAGCGCCCCTTGTCACAGAAGTGCTTATAGGATCCTACAGTTGTACAGGGACTAAGCTAGGCAGTCATGGGCTACTTTGCTCACCGGTGACTTTGTTCCCGTTTTGCTCCCAGTAACAAATATTCTTTCTTGTTTTTTAAAAATAAAAATAAAAAAAGTGAAACTAAAAAGCTGTCCAACATGTCGGTCCAGCGCCTCCATAGTGAAGAGGGTTCTGAATACTCCGAATCCCCTTTGAAAAACAAGTCTGGAGAGTATGACGGAATGATGGATGATGTGACTGAGGGTTGTTCATAAGAACTTTAACTGTATACGAAAACTAACTATGACTATAACTTTCTTTACTTTTAGCGAACTGTATACTGAATATTTATACTCTACTACTATTGAGTGTTGTTTGTATGAGAGATTTATAATGTAAAGAACACAGCCTTTTTTCACTTCAAAACTCTAAGATTTTTTTTTACGTGTAACATACAATTTTTATTTGTGACAATGATTTTGAAATGATAAGATAAATAACAAAATAAATCTCTTAAGAAAAGGGAATTTACAAACAAACTCATTGAATATATATAAGAAATAACATTTTTAGAAATTGAGAGAACATCTTAGAATGTAGAATTTTATCTCGTATGATCGGTCCTTTGTTGTCATCTAAAGAGCGCATCTTTTGATCCGTGCGCGTTGCGTAGAACTTTCATAGATAGTCGATTATTTTGTCTTTTTGATTTTAAACTTTTGTTTTCTAGTTTCCGACCCGAGTTTGACAATTTACCTTTTCTGCTGGTGGGCAGGACGGGCTATCGGCAAGCACGGCTCGAAGGAGGTAACAGCAAGGACCATCTCTCGGTACCTATTTGGCATCAAAGCCTGGCATATCTACCACGACAGGCGATACCCATACGAGTCATCCGCGAATGTCGTCGTAATCCTCCGATCCTCCGCATGGCTCGATGCCGCCTCTCCTGCCCGGCCCCCCAAGTCGGCGATACAACTCCACCACCTGCTCTACTTGGCCAGTCACCTGCGAGGTGGCTCCCCTTTCTATACCGCGTTATTCGACCTCGCGGTGGTAGCATTCTGGGGGATGGCGAGACTCGCCGAACTAACTTCCACCGCCGGAGTTAGTCACGCCCCCAACGAAGTCTCACTCCTCGCGCGAGACGTCCGGTTCCACACGTCCCCGGGCTCCGACGCCCCAGACCGCGCGACCCTCATTCTACGGACCGCGAAGACTGCCAAGCCAGGAGAGCACCAGCTCATCCACCTGAAGCGCATCGGAGGGCCGCTTTGCCCGCTAAGAGCAGTTTCGAGACGGTTGGCGGATGCCCCAGACCCCGGCGACACACTCTTCAGCTACTCCGACGGACAGAACCGCCATAAGTTGACTAGATCTGCCGCGGTGCAAGCCTTCCAAGCCCTCTTGCAGGCTGGCGGTTTCCACGGTCTCTCGGGCCACTCCTTTCGGGTGGGGGGAGCGTCTCTGCGACACGCCCTCGGTGTCCCCATCCCCCAGATCTGCCGGCTGGGGAGGTGGACATCTGGCTGTTATGAGCTCTATATCCGACACTACTCGGTAGCAGAAAGGTCCTCAGCCTTATCTATCTTAAGGAATTCTCTCCTCTAGTAGTCCTTTTTTGTGTGTGGTCGAACATTCTCATTTTTCCTGTACTTGGCGCGTAGACAATTCCCTTTGAAAGTCACCTTCTTAGAGTAACGGGCCTACCTAATGTCTCAGGCTCTCAGAAGCCGAGTTTTTGGGGCTTACATTAGGCCCTCCTCAAGAAGCCTCCGGCCAGGGGCGCAAGCTGTCTCGCGGAGGAATGGCCACTCGCCGCCTGACGCGCTACGCGTGCGCAGGCGCGCTGGGCAAGGCGCTATGGGTAACCCACGCCTTCGCTCAGCCTTGAGGGGCCGCCTCGCGCAGTCGACCCACACATCGGGTGGCCTGGAGCAACTCGCAGCAATGCGACGCTCGGGTCACCCTAGGAGGACAAGCTCGGGGAACCCCCTGAAAGCTTGGTACTCCGAAACATGTACAGCTACGGGCGCCGCCCTCATGGATCAGAGGGCACAAGTCAACCCTTGTCTTTTCTCTCTCGAGACTCATCCAGACGTCCCGACATGGAAACCTGGTCTCAAATGAGCATCACACCCCAGCCGTGTAGAGTGAGCGTAAGATTTGGCGGAGCCTTGTAGGATATAGATTGCCACTCCTTGTCCTTGCACTACGTCTCCTCATCAGCAAACTCAGGGAAACCCCAGCCCCGCCAACTCCAATATCAGCCAACACAAACAAAACCCGTCAACCCCCCAGTCACGCTTCCATCATGCGTTTCACCGTCGCCACTTCCTTGTGTCTCGCTCTTCTGAACACCGCCTCTGCCCAGCTCTTCGGTGGCCCGCTTTCGGTCCTACCAACACACTTGTTCAGCCCACAAAACGACGGCGGAGTCAGCTGCGCCAACCAGGGGAACGCGCTCATCAACGCGCTGGCTCTCTGGCTAGCGTTCAGTGTGGCGGCAACGGCGGCTATGCTCCCGTCCAAATGAGCTGTGGCAACCAGGGCGACAACGCCGGCTTCTCCCTGGCTAACATCAATGCCCTCACCTCCATTCATGACTGCTTCCGCTACTAAGACCTTTCCTTCAAACTCTCCGCACAGCACTGATTCGAAGAGGTGTGTTGACTTGCTTCGATGTCCAAAAGTTTCCAAACACCCGCTGACTTTCTCGAGTATTCCCCGGTCTAGTCCCGCTCATTGGACTTCGATCAATCCATCCAGACGACACTGTTTTATCTGTTGTTTCTAATGAACTCCCACACACTCGTTCTCTACATTCGTCTTGCACATCCTTTCTTCAAGGACAGTATATTATTTCCGCACTAATCTCTTCACGAGCAATCGTCCTTCGTCTTGTCAGACCTTACCAATGTTCGAATATCAATTTCAATCGCTTTATTCTGTTGTGATACCGGATATCTGCACCCTCTCCAGTCCCAATCTGTTAAGCTTTCTGTGAGAGAAACAGTTGAGTGCGTGAGTTTGCTTGAGTGATAAAACAACACTCTGCTTTTTGATGCGAGTGCAAGCGTGTTACTTGACGAAAAAGCGTCAATTAACTTCAGTTCCAAATCGCCCCACACATTTGTTTTTGTGGTTTATTTGCCAACAAAGCAGTTTGATGCGAGTCGTGTTTTTATGTTGAGATGATATTTCAAGAGAATTACAATTTTGAAAGTAAGAGGCATAGTATATCCAAACCCGAAAGCCACATAGTTTAACCAGACAGAAATCCAAGAAATAAATAAAATCTAAGCAATCAGAGTCAATACTCCGGCTAAAAATCCGACTAATCCAGGTGTCAATACTGAGCCTGAGAGTTCAGAAGCCGAAGACTGTAGGTGCAAATTTCGGGTAGAAACAAAACAATCAGCACCCGAGTGATGAAAGGAGGGGGAAGACATGTCCAACGAACCCTATCACCAGGTTGCTTGTCATCTCCTTTCTTCCCATCAGGAGGAGGTCGAGGACCGTCGGGCTTCTTAGGGTCAGGCTTTTTGTGCGCTGGGTCATCCTTTGGCGGAGGTGATGGGTTGGCTCCATTCGGTGGAGGTGGATCGACTGGGCCAGCGCCCTTTCCGGGACCAGCGTCTTTTCCGGGTGGACCAGCGTCCTTTCCGGGTGGACCAGCGTTCTTCCCAGGCGGACCGGCGTCCTTTCCGGGTGGACCAGCGTTCTTCCCAGGCGGACCGGCATCCTTACCAGGTGGGCCAGCCTGCTTCCCGGGTGGACCGGCTTCTTTTCCAGGTGGACCGGCGTCCTTTCCGGGAGTCATTGGGCCTGGTGGCGGAGGAGCTCCGGGGGGTGTCACCGGTCCTGGTGGCGGAGGAGCTCCGGGGGGTGTCACCGGTCCTGGTGGCGGAGGAGCTCCGGGGGGTGTCATCGGTCCTGCGGTAGGAGGAGCTCCGGGGGCTGGTGCCGGTGCTGGGGGAGGGGGAGCTTCGGGACCTCCTACCGGCCCTGGTGCCGCGGGGTCAACAGGAGGCGATGGCCCGGCGTCATCTCCCGGACCGTCAGGCTTGGGGCCTGGAGGACTCGGCGGACCCGGAGTCTTAGCATCTTTGCCCGGTGGGCCAGCCTTCTTTCCTCCACCCGGTCGTTTAGATTTGTTGGGGGGAGTAGGAGGCTTCTCGCCATCGACTGGAGCTGGGGTTTGTCCATCTTCGCCTGGCGTGGTGGCAGCCAAAGAGAGGGAATTCTGCAAACAAATCTATCAGTAATTTGCACAATTGACAGGTCCGGGTGAGGGAATTTCTTACCTCTTCGGAGGTCGCATCGGGTGCACCTTGAGGCCGAGAAATTGAGCCTCCAATGACAGAGAGAAGGCATGCAAGCTTGAGAAAGTTGGATGAACGCATGATGATGAATTGATCCCAAAAAATGCAAAGAATATCTGGAGTAATTAAATAAAGGCTTCGATGATTACCCCAACTTCTGCTATGTATGGGAGGATTGTTCTGATGGATGAGATTTTGGCTCCCAACACCTTGTCCATTTATAGCCGAAATCGAAGCCGGCCCACTTTCCTGTTTGTGCACCGAACAATAAAGCGCCCAGATGATGTCCATTGTAACAGTTTTGACTGAGGATAGTGTTGCTGTTAGCAACGCTAACGCAATAGTCCAGATTCTCACCGTGTCTCATCTGATCTCCTCCAACTTTGGGACCCAAACAAGGCTTCATTTCTTCGGTCGTGTCGATTGGAGCTGTCAATTACCATATGATCAATTGTCCATGGGATGATTTTTCTAGCGAAGAGAGATATATAAAACTAAATATGTTTCCTCTATGAACTCACCCCATGCATTTGCCGGTCGTAGCTTCAACGTCCTCTGCATTCTTGTGCTGGGATGATTCCATGGGACAGGAACGCAAACGTTTCTCGTGGATGTGCCAAGATACGAGATACCGATCGGCTCATTTGCGTGGTTCCCATCGACTCTTGATTGAGTCAGAACTTAGGAACCCAGCATCATTGACTCAAGCAGCTCCTTCGTTCAATGCAAGATTTCCCGTCAACCCAGCAGGCAAGTGCCGTAAGCTCACTGTTGGCCAGTCCACGATATAACTCAATTTATACCGGCCATCTGGACGCTCAACACAAATCTTGTTGTCGAATATGCGGGCGATATGAGACTCTACGTGGCCTGAGTGGGACTGCAAGTGCCGTGCCATGTCTGACCAGCATAGCTTGACAACAGCATTATCGATTCCGAGCGGTCTTTGGGGGTTCTGAAAAATATTATGGCCCCTAGGCGTTGCCTTGAATGCTACACTTTTCTGGCTAGGGACGATATTGTGCCACAAACAATGAAAAACACTTGATTTCCAAATGAAGTTGCCTCCCCATGAAAACCTGCCAGGGCACCGACACTAACCTAACTAAGTCCCTCTCTTTGTTCTAAGCGCCACCCAAAGCATAAATGCACCCGTCAACCAAAATTGGGTTGGGCGAAATCCTGCCTGACCATACCTGCGATGGAGGGTGTATTGCAGCGGCTACAAAACCTTTCCACCATGCTATAGGTTGTCCCTCAGGGCGCTTGCTCCAGCGGGAAGACCCCGCACAATTGTTCGGGTGTGGTTAGACATAGACTTGACATTGAGTAAGGGACAACATATTTGGAAATGAGTACGGTGTTGTGCTTGGTAATTGAAACGAAGCCTTCAGAGCATGTACGGGGTTGGGCAACCACGGGCGACTTGATCCCACGACAGGATCAATGTTAGACGAGACTTTTGGTTTATTTATGAAATTGCAGGATCATGTTTAGTCTCGTTGAGCACCAGCCATTCCGACTACAGGCTTTCCCCTCCGGTCACCACCTGGTCGACGATCGGTGAAGATCTGGGCTGAGGTAGCGGCCACGTTAACCGGAATCTTGTCAAAGCCGAGGACCCGGAGCATGTCCTGAAAATTGGGGAGAGGGAAGAGTTAGAATGCGTGTGCATGGTGTATGAGGGTGTCGCTGGGAATGTTAAAATACTAACCTTGGTCTCGGGGTCTACCTCCAAGGCAGTGCCGGTAGTGTCGAGGGCAGAGACCTCCGGAACGTAGTTGTCCTTACGTTCTCGCTCCTCCTCTTGCAGCTTGAAGGAGATACCACGGACAGGACCTCGTTGAATACGTTTCATCAAGTGGGTGGTGAAACCAGCGATCTTGTTGCGCAGACGCTTTGATGGAATGATGGCAACCTCGTCACATCTGACAAATCGACGCGATCGACAATGTTAGGCATTGCATCTCCCATAGGAGGAGGATGTCACTTACACTCGCTTGTTAACGTGGAAGTCGGTCACAAGACGGGGGTAGTATTTCTCGATGATAACTCGAGAGGCCCTTTTGACGGTCTTGGTGCGCACTCGACCCTAGAAGCAAGCAAACGGACAGCTGATGTTCAATACAGTGTGCAAAGAGATGCCCAGTCGGTGGGGGGGACGACAGCCGGTGGCGGCGGATGCTAGCTGATGGGGTGGCACTTGACGATCGAAAAAACATCCAGCGAGAAGGCAATCGGGAAAGGAGATGCATGCAGAGATTCGATCCTCACCATTTTCTAGATGTTCCTTACCGAGTTCGACGGGGTGCTGGGCGGATGTTCCGTTGCTTGAGGGATGGGAGCTGTCCACCTGGTGGGGGCAAAGTCGCAAGCACTGGTGCAGCGCAGCGTGACCCCCTGCGGCCCACCCGGTCTGGTGGCAGCCGAAACCTAGCTCCCTTGTGCGCAGTCTACCATATTGCGCAGCGTTCGTATCGCTCCCCGATTCCGCCGTGAGCTCGGCTCGGCTCCAGCCCACCGACCCGCCAACCCAGACAGACACATCCGACACGACCCGGCCCTAGGACGAGGCAAAGGTGCATGCTCTTCTCATTGCACACGCCCTTTGCTCCAGCAATGCCTCCGCTAATCATAAATTCCCCCTCTCTTTGCAAGACCGACGACGACTAGTTGTAGCTCAAGCTCACTCGATTTCAAGTCAAGATGCGTGTGTCGGTTCTCGTAAGTCTCCCGCAATTCTTTCTCCCTGTTCTTTCGAGCGCGGCCTGCCTAACCATCCGCCTCTCTGAACTAGAATGACTGTTTAAACAACATCCTCAACGCCGAAAGGCGAGGAAAACGCCAGGTCCTCATCCGACCCAGCTCGAAAGTCATCATCCGTTTCTTGACTGTCATGCAGAAACACGGTAAGTTGCTCTCCAAATTTTGCAGTGAAAGTGTATTTTGCTCGCTTGCTGATCAACTGAATCTCTCACACTCAGGATACATTGACGAATTTGAGTACATCGACGACCACCGTTCCGGCAAGATCGTCGTCCAACTCAATGGCCGTATCAACAAGTGTGGTGTCGTTTCCCCCCGATTCAACGTCCCTCTCGACCAAATTGAAAACTGGGTTGACCGGCTCATGCCCGCCCGTTCGTTCGGCATCATCATACTGGTATGCCTTCATCCCCGTCCCTCTTATCTCATCGGCACTGATCATTTATTTGTCCCCTCAATATGTGCCGCTCCAGACAACTTCGGCCGGTATCATGGACCACGAGGAGGCCCGACGGAAGCACGTGGCTGGAAAGATCCTTGGATATGTCTTTTAAACTACCAATGTTCACCTGAATTTCCACCTGCTTGTATGCTTGTCGCCATCGGTAATCCTCAGAGCACCAAGTCAATGCAGTTTCATCCCGCCGCCGCACGATTCATAATTGTCAGTCTACAGTGGCCAACAGTCCCATCACCAATCAGGTTGCATGATGATAATACAGCTTCAGTATAGATGTCACCAGGGTCTCCAATTCACATAGCAGCGGTGTGCCGACAAGGGCGCTAGACACCTGAAGTGGCAGTCACGTGAAATTGAGAAAGTATTCCGTACATAAAGTATTCCGTACATGAATGATTGAGCGCGGTGGCGCGCAGCAGAGGTGGCTTGAGCGTGCCGTGAGAGAAGAAGCATCCAAATCGAGCCTGTACAGCCTCTCGAGTGCGGGACTGGTGACTGAAACGTGCATGCTCGCGTGTCACGGTTGGGCTTCTGAGGTCCTTTTTTGTTAAAAATTGTATAAAATATACACAACCACCCAGTGGATAGTTATGTTGGGCAGGGTGTGCCCAAGATGGAGGCCTGCATCTCCATCAAGAAGGATTTTGAATTTTACAAAAATTGTATGTGTAGGATTTTTTACAAGCCAATTTTAGTCCAACATGACTTTTTTTTTCTATAAACAAAACCATTCCTTATGTAATCAATAGAGGACAAGATGGCCATCCCTGGGTAGTAAACAGAAAAACTGTGGAGGAATTTTGTGGAGGATGGATCCTGATTGAGAAGCCAAGAATCAACTTCAGTTCAATCTTGAAGAGTCAGATTTTTGGATTTTTGTGATCTTGCAAAAATTCCTGCTGGTCCAATTTTCAATATTTTATTTTGGAAAGTGGATGAGAAGGTCTGCACCATCCTCCTCTATCTCTGAACCAACTTTCTACCTCCGGTGAGATGGATGTACAGGAGGTGCAGCGGTGCAAAAGTTGGCTTCACCAAAACTGGCCAACCATGATGCAGTTGTAAGTCAGTTTTAGACTCAAGTCCCTCCTTTGGAGGGGTTTTGCTCTGCAACCAGGGCTGCCTGCCCCCCCCCCCCCCCCCCCCCCCCTGCAGAAGAGGGACTTCCACAAGTTTGCATCCAAATGGTTACCAAGACCATTTCAAATGCTTCTGGAAATATTTTTCAAACTAAATTTCCAAAATATCTTTAACACCACCTCAGGTGGTTCCAGAAATATTTCAAAAATTTCTGAAAATGGGTACTGTGACTTGTTCTTCAGAATGTCCGGACTGAATTGAAGAAAGTATTTTCAAAATCAATCAAACTGGTTTTCAAAGTTATTTAATGCACCTGTGGTGTATTCAAGCCTGCTGTGCACCAAGTCAATAATATGATTCCCAAGAAATAAAGCTGTGTTTGGCAGTGTGTTTCTAGGGGGTTTCACAATTGAATTTACAAAACTGTAGGACACATTTTAAGGTGTTTATGAACATTTTTTTAAAAAAAGAATGATAAATTGGGCTGATTGATTAGTATGACTTGCTGCTGTGTATTTTACAAAAATATATATAATTTTGTTCACAAATGCCTTAAATTAGGACCCTGGCAAGCTTGTACTAGACAGCCTTACATAAATTGTTTCAAAAGGGTTTTTTTGCAAAAATGATACTTGCAAAAACCTGTAAAACTGTTGTGACATGTGTACAGTACTCAACTGCAACAACTGTCACAGTAATCGAGTAGCTCAATTTTTCTTAAAGAAGTCAGTAGCCGGCAAAAGGACAAGTACCAAACCAGTAGTTCGTTAAGAATGAGTTCAGTAGTCTTAATTGACAAGTCATTGTAGTCCGCCGGCAAGCCATTCCCCACCAAAGCTTTTCTTCCACCTCTATCAACAGTGGGTAGTTACCGTATGGTTATTGGTAATGTACCAATATTGTAATGGGTTTTCTCTTGTTACCGTTACCCTTAACCACAACAAAAGTGAATTACAATATTGCACACCCAGGATGTTTGATATTTGACATCCGTTACAATATCTGCCCGCACAGAGCGGTAGATAGCGGACTACATATGATCCAGAGGGGGCCATTTGCCCCTCTTTATCTTGTTAACCAGTGGTTAACATGTTACGCTACTAGTAACACACCAAAAAAATCAGGCCCGTTACAACACGGGCCCGGGGCTACAACTGGTTGTTACTAGTAGCACTAATGCCTGAGCGCAGTAACGGCAAGCGTTACGCTACACAGATAACGGTGGTTATTGTAGCGTATTGTAACTACCCACTGCTGCCTCTATGATCTCCGACCAAACAAGTTATCTTCCTTTTTCTCAAACCTTTTCAGCATATCACCCAAACAAGCAATGTAATAGCCGCTTAAGAGTCTGAGCAAAGTTCTGAGTTTTTTTTTTCTTTGACTCTGGATTGTGCAGCCGGCATCCTGCAGATGGCTAGTTTGGAGTAATTAACCATAACTACACAAACAGAGTTGGATTTTCAAAACTCAGAACCTAGCAACACAACTGAAAAGTCAGTAGGAGCTTGTTTGTCCCTTCAAGACACACTCTCAACAATTGAAATATTTTCCCTTTTCCCTCCCTCAGTTCTCTTTCCATAAAATCAACCTCCAACCTCTTATTCTTAGGGACTTGGAAAAACAACTCTTATATTTTGGGAAAACAACTCCCATACATTGCCGTGACTGGCGATGGAAGTCGTTTTCCCAAATGTCTTTTTTTTTGGAGTCGTCAAAGACAATTTATTTATATTTTTTTACGGACTTACTTTGCGCACTGCAGAAAAATCTTTGCGCACTGTGCAGTGCGTGAATTTCCAAACACTTTGCGCACTGCAGGTCCCATAAGTCGCCGTGACTGGCAATGGAAGTTGTTTTTCCAAAGATTTTTCCGCAGTGCGTGAAGTAAGTCCGTTTTTTTATTATTTTTTTACCGATAAATGGGAGTCGTCCGCCCAAAAGGCCCTTCACAGAGGGCCTCTTTGGGGGAGTTGTCCGCGCGCGGGCACCACAACCCCCCTATATTACGCAGCATGTAACCCGGGCACTGCAACACCCATATAACATTGTTACATGTCATGTAAGCCGGGCACCACAACACCCATATAACATTGTTACGCGACATGTAACCCGGGCACCGCAACCCCCATATAACATTGTTATGCAACATGTAACCCCCGTACACCATATTTCTCCAACAGATAAACACCATGTAGATATTTCAGCAACAAGTAACCCCATGAAACATTTACACCAAGTAGCCCATGTATCAAGCTTGTGCAACATGTAACATGTTCCTGCAGCACACAATCCCCATGTAACATTTTTCTGCAACACACAACCCCCATGTAAGATGTTCCCACAAAATGTAACCCCCAAGTACCCCACATGAATGTCCTGCACCATGTAACCCCCATGCAAGAAGTTTAAAAACAGTGTAAAGCAGGTACAAAATGTAAAATTTACACACCACCTGTGACATGCACAAACACCATGTAAACCGTAAGCAACATGCACACACACCACATAAGACATGTACACATGCACTATTTGACATGTAAAATGTACATGCCATGTGGATCTACATGATATGTAACATGTATACACCTTGTACCATTTCACCCCATGTAACAATTTGGTATGGTCAGGTTTAACCGGGGGTGCGTGTGCCGCCGTTGGAGCAGAAGACTGGACAGAAAGCACTTTAAAAATTGCTAATTTCAGCGGAACCATGAGCGCGTCATTGGAAAAGGGAGATTCAGGCGGCTCTTTTGAGATAATAAAATTGATATAAAGTTCAGCAGAACCGGGTCTACATGGGGTTTGAAGTTGGTAATGCATGATGGCTAACGTGCAGCCCTCATATGTAATGTTCTGATGACATAATATTTCCATAATTTTCATAGCACAAATTATATAAAACATGTAAATATCACTGAACTTTTTAGATTGTTTGGTTGTGTAACAAAAAAGTTATACAGTTAGCAATAATTTCCTACTGAGCCAATCACACCCCCCTTATATCTCATGTTGTGATGACACACTATTGCTAATAATTTGATAGCACAGATAATATACATCATTAAAATATTTCTGGGAGTTTCAGACTGTTTGGGTCTGCAACAAAAAAGTTGTATGGGTAGCAGTCATTTTCCTACTCTGTCTGTGCACCCCTCATATCTCAAGTTCGGATGGCACAAAAATTTTCAGGGGTTTCAATTTATGCATATTTTGCTGTGATATGAAATTTTTATGCTTGTGGTGCTTGGGAAACAAAAGTCATGACACTGCCAGCATATTTGGCTGGGTTTAAGTCATCCTAGTTTAACTGGGATGCACTCAACCAATTTAATATAAACCCAAGGGGGGTACCTTGGATTTATATTTCATCAGCTGAGATTGCCCAAGTTTAAATTGGTTGAGTGCATCCCAGTTTAACTGGGATAACCTCAACCCAGCCAATTATGCTGGCAGTGTGAATATGGTGGATTATAAAATGTGCACCCCTCATATCTCATGTTTTGATGGCACACTATTGCTATAAATTTGAAGTCTATGCACAATTCTCTTTGATATCAAGTTTTTACACATTTAGTGTGTGGAAAAAAAAAGTTATGGGTGGGGCGGATAATAAAAAAAATATAACTAATTAGTCGCAACAACTCCCAAGAAAAATCTGTTTTAGGAAAACAACTCCCAAAAAGAGCCATAGCCCAACAAAGGGGCTGGTTTGATGTCCAGAACCGGTCACAATTTGGTCCCGGCAACATATGGGAGTTGTTTTCCCAAAAAACAGGAGTCGTTTTTCCAAGTCCCTAAAAACATAGCAGTTTGACTGGATTTTATTTTGTCACTTATAGGAGGTTTACATGGCACAAAACAGCTAAAATATATCACCAAAAATGAGCATCCTTGAAATATTCAACTGTGTGCATTGTGTTTCAATTCGAGATGGCCCCTGTGAACCCGGGTAGTGGTACCTGTTTGGATGCGGGTACCCGCCAGCTTTTTTGCCAAAAGTTTGACACCCGCACCCGAACCCGCACCCGCACTGCCTGGGGCAGTCAGAGCGGGTACCGGCGGGTACCTGCCCCTCAAAATCGATTGGAAGGAATATTCCTTCTGGTCAAAGAGGTTGCAAAACCTCTTTGACTGGAAGGAATATTCCTTCTGGTCAAAGAGGTTGCAAAACCTCTTTGACTGGAAGGAATATTCCTTCTGGTCAAAGAGGTTGCAAAACCTCTTTGACTGGAAGGAATATTCCTTCTGGTCAAAGAGGTTGCAAAACCTCTTTGACTGGAAGGAATCCTTCCGCTCTAAGAGGTTTTGTAACCTCTTTGACTGGAAAGGCCTTCCAGTCAAAGAGGTTCTGTAACCCCTTTGACCGGAAGGATTCCTTCCAGTCAAAGAGTTGTAACCTCTTTGACTGTAAGGAATCCTTCCGGTCAAATTCGACTGGAAGGCCTTTCCAGTCGAAGAGGTTCTGTAACCCCTTCGACCGGAAGGATTCCTTCCAGTCGAAGAGTTGTGAACTCTTTGACTGGAAGGAATCCTTCCGGTCAAAGAGGTGACAGGAAGGCCTTTCCAGTCAAAGAGGTTTGACTGGAAAGGCCTTCCAGTCAAAGAGGTTCGACTAAGGCCTTCCAGTCAAAGAGGTTTGACTGGAAAGGCCTTCCAGTCAAAGAGGTTCGACTGGAAAGGCCTTCCAGTCAAAGAGGTTTGACTGGAAAGGCCTTACAGTCAAAGAGGTTCAACTGGAAAGGCCTTCCAGTCAAAGAGGTTCTGTAACCCCGATTCCTTCCAGTCAAAGAGGTTACAACTCTTCGACTGGAAGGAATCCTTCCGGTCAAAGAGGTGACAGGAAGGCCTTTCCAGTCAAAGAGGTTTTGTAACCTCTTCACAGCGGTGGGTAGTTACATTACGTTGCGTTATCCGCGCTATTTGCGTAATGTAACTACCTGCGTTATCCACCGCGCCCCGTTAAGTTACAATTAACGGGCCGTCTGAGTGGTATATGGATAGCGTAACAGGTCTTTTTCCGACACCGTTACGCTACATTATTGCTTGGATAACACAATAACAAGCCCTCAAGCAACACTGGGTCGCTACGCTACGCTATTTCAGCGCTACGCGTTAGCGTAGCGGCAAAAAGCGCCCATCTATTTTGCATAGCGTTAGCGCGCTGTTAGCGCCGCTACGCTGCGCTAATTTTCAGCGGCGCTAACAGCGCGCCAATTCTTTGTTAGCGTTAGCGCGCCGCTATAGTCGCTACGCTACGCTGCGCTGCGCTACAGCGCTTTTAGCGGAAAAAAGCCCTTTTTTCCTTTTGCGCCCTGCATGTGTAGTGTTAGCGCAATTGCGCGCATCTGCGCTAACGCTACGCTATCAGCTAAAATAGCTGCGCACCGCGTGCGCGTAGCGTTAGCGCATATGCGTGCAATTGCGCTAACGCTACGCTAAAAAATAGCGCATTTGCGCTGCGCTACGCTACGCTAACCGCTATGGTTAGCGTAGCGACCCAGTGTTGCCTCAAGGGCCGTTTTGGCGCTGCAATCAGCTCTTTATCTGGCGCGCCGCGGGCCTAGATAATGTAACAAATAGAAAAAAATGGTCCAAGCAATGGCGCAATAATGTAGCGCACCACCGTTACGAGTAACTGTAACAATAACGGCTTAAAAACCGCTACGTTACCGTTATTGGTAACGTAACTACCCACTGTTGCGAAGTTCCAGTCAAAGAGGTTACAAAACCTCTTTGACTGGAAGGAATCCTTCCGGTCGAAGGGGTTACAGAACCTCTTTTGCCGGAAGGAAGGCCTTCCCAGTCCTTCTGGTCGTCGTGGCAGCCGCCACCTGCCCAAACAAGAGCAGGTACCCGCTCAATTTCTCCCAGAAATCCAGCATCCGCACCCAAACACGCACACACTGGCGGGTACCCATCAGCGGATAGCAGGTACCCGCGATGGGTTTGTCGGGGCCATCTCTAGTTTCAATCCAATTTGAAGGGGTACTTTGAGGAATTTTTGAATGCTGCTAGCCCTGTGACCAAACTTTGGGCATGGCTTCTCTACATGAGTTTTGCCCCCACAGCACCCCAAAATAATCTGCTTGAGCTTGAGAGGAAAGTCCCAGACAGTTCTTGAAGCCAGAATTCTTTCATCAGGAATTCTTGTGTGAAAATATTTTGAGTTTTGGTGATACTCAACTTTGACTGCCCAGAACCTGTTACGTAACCTAGATGATTGGATATTATCCAAAAATTAAATGCATGATTGAATTTGATCTAAATCCTGCCTTTCTTCTGATACAATTTGGCACCATCTCCTTCTTGTCTTCAGGCTGATTTTATTTTTCAAATAGTCCCAAAAAAAATGTTTCTCCAGCTCCTGATAGACTGATTTAGAGTGGATAATAAAATAAAAATTCCATGTGCAAATGGCAACTCTGATACAAAGTGCATGCACCCTTCTTTTTCCAATGTGAACTAGCCTCAATCAACAATAAGGACATGTGATGTTGTGGTTCTATATAATTCCTTTATCTGCGCTCATGGATCCAAGTGGCATTGTTGAAATTCCAGTGTTACTGGTCTCTCCCTCTTCTGCTTTCCCTTCCCTGTCACACTTGTCCTCTCCCTATCACTCCCTCACTCCCTCCAGATTGAATACGCATAGTTAACCTTCTGTCCCACATTCTGGCCCCTCCACTTTTAATAGCTTATATATCCATGGCTTAGATAGAAATAACATCATCTGCTTCTGCGCGCATTTCCCTGAGGTCTCTACAGGATACAACCTCTTGTAGCGTTTGCAATTTTCCGCCACACAAGCTCACAGCTTTTTTGCCCTCCTAGAGGGCTCCATTGGCCCCTTTTGTTGTCTCACTCAGAGTATCTCTGAGCATGTTGTTCCTCAGGCCCCTCTGTCCTTGCTCTCAGCCTTGACCTCAGTTCTCAGCTTCAACAGGCATGTATACTGTCCTAAATCTGGTCTTGGTGTAGCTTATCAGAGAGTTTTTCCTACTTTAGGGTAGCCTTTAGTGTCTCTGGTGTGGTAAGACAAATCAACCATTGATCACAGCAAAATAGGGAGTATTTTAATCTAAAAGTATGTATATCTAAGTTTATCCAAACTGTAGATTCACCAAAAAAAATCAAGGATTTCCTCTATACACAAGCATTTTTTTTAAACAAAAACCTACGTAAACAAACAACCAAATACAATTGTGGAATGGACTCTAGGTTTTAGGTGGTTCATCTTTTTGATTAATCAATCAGTGATTATATCACCCTATTGCCTATATTAACATTGGTGCCAAACTGGGCCTGGAAATTTTCAATTTTTGTTTTTTTCTTATGTTTTTGTTGTTTTATCATTTTTTGGACATTCCGCTGCTACCCTCCCCTAATGTGTAACAATGTGCAGTTATGAAACAAGATAATTGTATAATTTATGTTTTTGTTTTGTTTTTCGAAATGAAATAAAAGCACGTTATGAAAGTGTCAAGCGATGAAATGAGTAGGAATATCATCACCTTTGTTTCTCTTCCGGATGTGGAAAAAATGGATGACAGTGGAACCCTGATAAAAAAAGGTAAAAGTGATTATAAAACGTGCTATTAACATCACAAATATCTAAACGGGCGTGTTGCCAAACAGAGGAAAGATGAAACGTCATCATGGCTTTGTCAAGTCTGCTTTTGATGAACAGCGGATAAAATACCGAGATCTAAAGAATCTCTTCATCCTCGTCTTTGATTTCACTCGGCTTAATCATCCCAGGAATAGCAGCCTGCTCTTGAGCCTTGGCGGCAGCCAAAGCCTCCTTATCTTCCTGGAACAGATCATGATGTTGACCGTCGCTCGTGCCTGAATACTCGCGCAGGGAGATTAGGAAATCTCTGAGATTACTCTTGAATCGAGCCGCGTCGCTGTAGGTTTCCGAGCACCCAGTGATGAATTGTTGAATGATCAGACTGTGGCGGTTAATTAACAGGAGTAAGAACTAAATCAGTTTTCTGATTAGTCTGATCAAATCGTATATTAAGGAAGATTCGACTCAACGGTTGAACGTGAGGGAAGGCTGTGCTCAAGAGGTTAAAGGTGTATTCCTTGAGGAATCGTCCGTTGTCCATAGTTGCGTCATGCTCGGCTGGGTTGAAAAGTGGCCCGGCAATCGAAGCGCTTTCGACGAGACCCCACATTCGGGCCAAGACTTGAGACTGGCCTTTGAAACCTGTTCGTGTCAGCAAGCAATATTTCAGTATTTTATCATATCGCATTACATCTGATCATTAACGGGTCCTACCACTCTTGTGATCGGCATCTGTCAAGACAAAAAAGATGTCTTGCAAGATTCCCAGGTAGTACTGCTGGAAGAACGCAGCCGCGGTCGGGGGATCCGTATGAGTGGACACGTTTGTAAACAGTTCCAAAAGGATTCTGAGCGCGAAGAGAAGGCAGACGTAACCAAAACAACAGTATCAGAATTAAAACACTATCTACTCGATCAAGAATTAAACAGGAAACAAACGCTAGTCCAGTGTCTGCAATGTCCCGTGTGATGTGCTTGATGGCCCAAATTACACTGTCCATCATCAGCTTAAACCGGTTGGGTTCAAGAGCCAGTAAAGCTGATATTTTTGTAATGCGTGTGTATTTATGTTTTATTAAACATCGCCCGAATCAGTCTACGGGTTTCTTACCTAGGCGGGATGAATATACGGGGATTGAAACTCAGCTGACCTGTGAAACAACTAGCATTGATCGCACGTAATAACTTGAAAAACCCGACTCGGTGTTCGGGGAATTCGGAGAAATCTTGGTTGATCATCGTAAGTGTAGGCTCAAAGACCAGTTCAAGGATGGCAGCCACTTTGCCTGTTAGCAATGGCTGATCAAAACGTGATGTGGAAAACAAAGGCCGGGTCAGCAAACACTTCCCCGCTGAACATAAAAAACATTGACAAACTAACACCTAGCCGGATCACGATTGTAGAAACGATGTTTAAAACTTCAGCGTCTCTTGCAGCGGGAATATTTCGATTGTAGTCGCCCAACACGGCATCCAAGAGTGGGGGTAGAAGGGTGTCGTTTAAACTGTTGAGGTCTTCCGCACGTCGAATATGGGTGTCCACCAGTTTCAAAATTTCCTTCTTGATTGTACGCAGTCCTCTAACTTTCGGTGTCTTCGTTGCGATAATACCCTCAGCAGCCACGGTCTCACTTATTATCCCGGAGACAGCTTTATATAGCCCAAGCATATCCATGTAAATTCGGACGATTTGTGGCTGGAAAAAGGAGCCAATCGACATGCACGCGGAAACATTGCATTTAAGCACGTTTGATAACAGCTTTATATTGTCTGGGTTGGCGAGGACGTCGACACTGGCAGCAGACTGCTGCATCAGACGATCCCACTGATGAAAGGAAAAAAATAAGTTGGAATCAGAACAGATAACAAAACGTGAAGGGACTTGACTTACGACTGCATTAGGAGCCCGCATAAGGCCGGCAATCAAGCGCTCCTGGACGGGCCTGTTTGGTTGAGCAGCAATCATATGACCCACAGCTTCATAAAACGTATGTATCTAGATGCAAAATCGAGCTGGTCAGTTTTTCAGCTCATTTTCTGAGGGAGAGAGCGCCCACCTGCTGGGGAGATAAATCCTCTGTAATCTTCTCAAGGTTTCGTACAATCTCGTCTACAAATGGCTCTTGTTCGCCTGGCTGCTGAGTGATAAAATGTCGGCGACATTTCTGAGCAATCTTGATGAAGGTATCGCAAGCCATATCCTGAACCCCTGTGTCATTTCGCATATATTGGATCAATTTCGTTGAAGCGTTGGATTCGCGAAATTATAACAAGGATTTACCTTCGTGGGTTTCGTGCATAAACTCAAAAAGTTTATTGACAACCGTTTTTAGAAATTTCCAATGGGCTTTTAAAAAGCGAGGGTATTGCCCAACGATGTACATGATGTCAGATGCAACGATGGCTTTATTATCCTTCCCACGTTTCAGCTCGGTGAGGCCCAACAGATCCTTTATCACAGTGACCAAAAAGCGCTTCTCGGATTCCTCATCTACACGAAACAAACAAGTCGCATGAGCCCGGGCAAAAACAATCGTCGATCAGGCAAGAAGGAAGCGTACTCATAGCACCAGATATTGAGCCAATCGCCCAGCAGAGCGTGTTGCAATTGTTCCAAGACCATTCAGAACCGTCCACTTGTCGAGCGAGTTTGTTTAGCATGATTTCTTCAGTGTCAGGCACCTGGATTCTCAGTCTATCAGCGGTAGAGCTTATAGGGTAGGGAAGCGGACCAACGCTTCTGAAAAACATGTAGAGCTTACATCTAAATGGGTCAAGTAAACCAAAACCTCTCTCATTGCCTTGTACAGGACAATGGTGTCCGTCTCCTTCAAGAATTCACGTACAACTTCGCCTTCGTCGTTTTCCACGACCAGCACCTGCAGATAGAATATGAATCATTCTTTAAGCAAATCACACCGATCGGAATTTTTGTATGTAACTTCGAACGAACCTCTTCGGGTTTCACCATTTTTTCGATGAAGACTAGCCGTAAGTTGCTGCAAACATCGCGATACAGAAGCTTTCGGCCTTGAGCTTCGCTACCGACCCCACCGCCACCAAAATGTGAGCTAGTGCTACCGACACCACCTGCTCCTCCGACCAGGTTCAAGCCAATTCCCATCAATGGTCCCATGTCCGTGGGGATAGACTGCTGTTCATCATAGAGCTCCTTGACAAGTTTTGACCAATATTCTAGGCAGACTTTAAACAACTCTCGATCGTCAACCTGTGAGATCTTTACTAGATACATGTGTACATTGACCCTACAAAAGCGTAACCGCAACAGAAAGCCTGAGTACGAAGTCAGTCGGCAAATGAGGAAATTAGAAATCTCACAGTAAATCGTGGTGTTGCGGGACCTCTAGAAGTCTGCTATTCTTGAACAAGAAACTGCATAGAAACACGGCCAGGGCCATGACGAACTCCTGTTCGTATTGAGGTTGGGAGTCCCACATTTCCTTCAGGTCGGTGTTGGGGGGTAAGATTCGGTTGACGGATGACATAACCATCGTAAGTAACAAGACGAATTTAGAATCATATTCGGGTCCGGCATCCTTTATACAGCCGATTTCAGCCAGGCATCTCAAGGTAATGTTACGGTATTGCCGCTCTTCAAGGTACTAAAGATTTTGATGGGAAATATTAGGACATCAGCTGTGCTTAGCCGCCTTCAGACCTCAGCTTAGTATCCGAACGTACTCGGTTGATCAAGTGATCGATCAGACTGGTCTCGAAGATGTAACCCAACGGAATCCAATTTAAGAACCGCAAAAGTGTTCCCAGGGTCGCTGTGATAAGACTCGGCTTGGTAGCTTTCTCCAAGATCTCACTATCAACGGTGATATAATGATTAGTGACATGGGGCCAGCAAGATTGATACGAGATGTACACTTACTTGCAAAGTTGGAAAACATCGGCAAACTCATTACACATTTGATTCTTCAGGGCCTTAGTCTTTGCCTGAGTCATCTGCTCTGCGCTGTAATCGAAAATTTCTTCGGAAAGGAGCTTCAGGATGACCATGTTGTTTTCGCACAATGATAGAGATGTTCGAGAAGAGGCAATGATTTCCGGAATAAAGCCAGGCCAGTTATGGGGCCATTCTTGTTTCAGGATCTAAGTTGCGTAATCGTAACTAGTTAGTAGGGAAAATATACTCGGTTGGTTTAGGTAATTTGACACTCACCTGAACTAGTATCAAGTTCATTTTGTTGACAAAAGCCTTGTCTTTCACCATTTGTGCTTCATCGCGTGTCATCTTAACGATGTAACCAACAATGAAATTCTAAACAAGTGAGATAGCCATGAGCCACGAAGTAAATATTATGGATAAAGGCTTGTATTCATGCTTACCTTGATACCGGATCGTTGAGTTTCAGGAAGAGCTTTCCATTTGGTTGTAATCAGCTGCGCACAGAAGCCAAAGCAAAAATGAGCCACAGAAAGTGATTTTGAATGATTAGCGGAGGGGTGACCAACCTTATCCATAATTTGAAGAGCGATGTACTGGAGGTTCAGAATGAAGAGAAGAAGATTGCGTCAGTATTGACAAGTCAACATGCAAGAGGGATTAGGCGGCCGAATCGAGATTCAAAATTTGGACACGCGTCGAACGTAAGATCAATCAAGCAACTAGGATTCCGGCTCGAAGACCTAAAACGTGACGCTGCCTACCTTAGAATTTTGAGAGACGCTGTTTTCCAATATCATCGGCACTTTCTGCCAGGAATCCGGTAGTTCTTGAAACTGGGCAAGGACAGCCATGGCTTGTTTCTGTTGGGGGCCTTGAGTATTGAAAGCAGCTTCAACCACTTGATCGATGAGAATGGGATCAGAGGCGGGGTTTAATAATTCTTCCATCGTGTTGGTCGAGAGGACTAATCAGCCTGTGATATGGCGTCGCAAGTTCAGAATCTTTAAAAAAAAGGTGGAGGCACGAGCAAGGGGATACGAGGTTGGTGGTGGGTTCGTAATCGTATCTTTTGTCCTACTTGGAAGGTTTCGGCTGGCTGTTGATATGTAGTTTAAAAAGGATGATCGGTTGAGGCTGGATATGATGAGAGAAGCCGTTGTTCGAACCACCCTTCAACCCTTAGCCCGTGCGGGGAATCCGGTAGACAGTCCGATACCAGGTGAAGTACCACGGATCACGCCAGATATCTGAAATCCGAGATTCCCAAAGCTGAACGGATATCACGATATCTGCGGATAATTTTCCATCCCACCTTCCTATAGCGTGGCAAACTCCACTAAGAATGGCTATTGAGTGGGCCCGCCAATGGGCCGCCCGAGCCCACCCGGGCTCGGGCCGGGTTTGGGTTGGCTGTTGGAGGAAATTCATAATGTTGGCCCAACCCAACAGACCCACAACCTTAGAGCAACTCCGCCGCAGGCGCTGAACCTAGGTTGAAAACCCCGCCCGTAGAAATGATCATCCACCGCGGGAGTCGTTTGGGTCGCTATCAACCTTGGGCTGAAGCTCAGGAGTAGGCATGGCAATTGGGCGGGTTTGGGCCGCCCGCAGAATGAACAGGCAGGTCGGGTCGGGTCAATTTGTCTCAAATTGCGCCCGCCCCAAACCCGTTTAGCTCGCGGGCAGCCTGCAGGCCTCTGAAACCAATTAGCCCATGGGCAGCCTGCCGGTTGCAGCCAAATAATCAATGAAGTAAAATATTTGAGGATTAATGTCAATGCCAATATCCCTGGTGTTGGAATGTGCCCTGTCAACAGGCCCCAAAAGATGTTGAAGTCAAATTGTGGATGCCAGATGGTGCTACAGGGTCAAAAAATCAGCCCTGAATGGAAAGGGGGTTGGCCCAACAGGCATCCAGAGGGCTACCCAGGGCCAAACCCACCCAGTTTCACTTTCAGTTGCGGGTCTGTTGGGTTGGGCCAACTTCACAAATTTTGCTAAAGAGCCAACCCAAACCCGGCCCGCCGGCCTCCCCGCCTGATTGCCATGCCTACTTGAAGGGGGGGGGGGGGGGGGTACCTACTCCTGGAGCCTTGATCCCACCCGTGATGCCTTTGATGAAACCCGTGGGAACTTGAGTGTTCATCATGTGAATCCCACATGACACTGTATCCCCTCCGCAAAGACAGGTGATATCTAATATGTTTACCTCCCCATAACATCTCCTTCCACTGGATTGCACAGCAGCTTGGGGAGGCCAAGCTGGTAGCCAAGGCTGCATCTGCAACTTTTGCCTTGCCAATTTTAGTGCCTGTGATAGATTTGCTCTTAGGTGGGCAGTTGTGGATGGCCATTGGTGGTGATTAGAAGTCAGATTGACTGGGTGTTTGACTCTGAACACATATTTTTTTCCAACCAACTTTTACCTCAAGTCTTGAATTCAACTAGAGATTTCCGAGTGGACCCTGGTACAGGCGGCGGGTGCGTGTACCCACTGTGATTTTGGGCAAATCCATATACAAGGACGTGGACCCAGGACCTTTAGGGCGGGTACTGGTGGTACCTGTGGCAAGTATGGCAGGTACTGCCACTATATTTTGATTTCAACTTTTGTGTTCATTTCATTGGATTTATCTGTAATGTTGAGGCTTGAGGTGGTCTCTGTGTAAAAGTTTTGCACTACCTGGCTGAAGGACTTGTGCAGGTGGTGGGGCTCTCCAGGAGCAATTGGGGGTTAAAATTTTGTCTTGAGAAAACCTTTGGCAGCAGTAACTGCTGCCTTTTCCCCAAAATTCACATACTGGACCTGCACATGGCACCTGTGGGCGGGTACATCAGCAATCTCTAGATTCAACTCAACATGGCAGGTTATGCTTCTCTTTCTAAAAAAAACACATCAAAGTTAATCCTGGGCCCAATTTGGACAAAAATTTCAACCAAGAGAAGGAAAACTCAGAGCCTATGACTCCAGCACCTATTTAATCCCAAGAACAGAGTCAACGGATGACTTCCTGTCAAATCTGGGACCCTTGTAGTGGTGGTTATAGACCCAAAAAGTCTAGATTTTTGTGGGGAAATCTAGATTTTGGGGCTTCAGATCACTTCTGGGAGGCCCTCAGGTAGTCACCCAATAGAAGAAGCAATTTTTTCAGTGAAAAACTCACAAGTGGTGTTTCAACTTTCTGGAACTTGTGAGGAAATTACTAAACTACACTAGTGTTGGAATTTCACTTGTTCTCGCTCTCCCTCTTCTTGATCTTCTCTCTCCTCCCTGTCACAAACATGTCACCTTTTCTTGTTTGTCTGTCATGCATGTGCTCTTTTTTCTTCTCATTCATTATGATTAGATCCGCGCCCACAAGTTAACCATATTTTATGTAGTCCACTTAAAACCACTAGCCTCCAAGAAATCAAGTCATCAGTCCTGACCAAAGCTGTTCCTCAAGTTTGTAAAATTATGGACAACTAAGAGCAGGCAAATTTGCCGTGTCTCTAAGTCTAGTGTTCAAGAGATGGAATTCGAGGGCACGAAGCCTAAGGACGGTGAAAGCGAGATGATTGAGTGGGATCGGCTATAGAACGGAAAAGGAGATAAAGATTTCTCTTAAATAATATTACGCATCATGTTAGCATGATGCCTGGTTCGTAGAGACGACTTTTGGGAGGCGGAATACCTCTTAGGTTCTGCACGCTGGTGTTGTATTTGCTGATTCTAGACCGTTGAACTGATCCTGTTGGGGCTGAGATTGCAAAGCAACTTGGTTAGCAACTATGTGCCTTTATCTAAAGATTATAGAGCCGATGTGACTTACTCGTTGGTCGGGTGACTGATACAAGCAGTAAGGCTATTGGAGCTATCTGAAATTCTCTGTGAGAGTGGTCTACGGAACCAGATGATGATTAGTCTGGTGCTCCGAAAGCTAGCTTGAGCTGCTCTTTATATACTCACAGGATCGAAGAACTGGATCCTGAGGCTGCCCTGATGTTGCCGTGTTCTTGTGCCAATTTCTGCGCCCTTGGGGGATTGTTGCACGTTTTGCCTATTGTAAGGACAACAAAACAACGGGGTCAGTGGCTGTGTCTGTTGTCTGGAGGGATGAAACTGAGGGGCTTACAAAGCATTGCATTGAACTCAGTTTCTCCCCTGCGCCTCTTGGCGTCTTGCGTGTCAGAAGATGTATTCCGACAAAGTTGGCACTTTAGCCCAACCTTGAGTCTCCCTGCTTAGGCAATTAAGCCCCTGAGAGTGAGTAATCCGGTCCTTTTTGGACTCATTGTCTGCTATTGGCTAAGCCGACTTTTTCCCTTTCCCCTCCGCCTCGCTCGCTTCCAGTCGTAATTCCTTCAGCTAGAAAACTGTCTTATTTCTTCCAGCCTAGCTGGGGGTGTTTTCAGTCATTGTTTTTCAGAGAAGCAGGGGTTTCCCCACACATAATTCTCTAAATTCAGCCATAAGAGGTGCAAGCACCATGAAAAAACTGAGGGGAGTAGGTTGTAGGCGACGTGAAGCTAACTCCAGCCTTAAATCCAACGGCCATATACTTATGTAAAAGTGGTAGAACCCCTTGATGATGACAAATGGGCCATTGTTATTCAAGGGGAGTAATGTTGCAGTACCGCTGGAATTTCAGCATATTTTACTGAATGTCACCTGACACCTATTCACATCAATTTTTTCATGGTGAAACTGCATTTGGAGTCTCACACCAGCCTTGGCTTGCAAAAGCCCAGCTGGATGGCTAGTATGTACTGGCTGTTGAGCCGCAACTTCCCCAGCACAATATACAGTCCTTTCTGCTTCATCAAGCTGGCAAAGGCCCTCCTCAACCCCAACATTTACTGGTCATTGAGCTGGGCTTTTGGGGTCTAGGTAGGCGAGGCCTGGGCCCTGGACGTCCTATGAATTTGACCAATCATGCGGTAGCAGACCTGACCAGCCAAACCGCGGGGTAAAGCCTGTCTATTCTCAAAGATCACCGGGGGCCTGCGACCTGCGAGCCAATGGCACTCCCGCCGTAGGTGGCCTGAGTAATGTGAATAATGGGTGTATGGGCGGTAGTTGTGTTGGATTGCATGGTTAAGGGTGAGGGGTGAGGGGGAATAGGTCTTGCCCCAAGATCGCCAAGCGCACAACTAAACATGCATAGATAGGAGGAAGACTTTCTAACTAGATGGATCCATCACTTGGTCCTCGCCAACGCCATTTGACCGAGGACTGCCTGCGTAGTCGGGAGCAAGATTTCATTTTTATTGAGGTCGCTTTTCAACGGCTCCGTTTCAAAAAGAGCGGCGTCCTTGGCGGCGAGAAGACGGTTCCAGCTGTCCAATTCCACCCATCAGATGGCTGGCTGTCTAATCCTGGGGCCATGAGATCAAATCACTTACTGATTAGTGAATTGGGGTGTGCGGGCTCGGTATGATTGAAGAGTACTGTCGATTTGATCCCACGGGGATATGCATCCGGATCGAGTGTCAAAGTAGTTGACAAGGGTGGCCAGGCGGAGGTGCACGAGGCGGATTCGCCCTTGCCATCCAAAGATCTCATCGATTTTGGCTGGGGTGAGGGAGGTTGGACCGGGGTTGAGTTTGGCCCAAAGGAGCCTCGAAAGATTCACAATATTGGGGATTTTGGGGAGGGTGGGCTCACTGGCCACCGTCGCAATGAACCCGGTGAGCAAGACGTTTCGCACCTTGTCTCGTAGCCGCTTGAGTTGTCTTTTGACAACAACGTGCACATTCTCCAGGGCGTCGTTCTCACCTATGCCAAAACCTGGGGGGAAATCCGACACCAATACTTCCCGTGGCTGGAGTTGGATTTTTTTCTGTGGGATAGAGGGGAATGTCATTACCAGCTGGGATTGGTCAAGCTAAGGTAGAAACCAGGTTTACCATGACCAACTGGAACAACGATTGTTCTTGGCTGTCGAGGGCATATGTCTGTAAGTATGGACTTAGTAAAGCCTTGCGGGCCAAGCGTCGGATCATTTTCTGCATGATGCACAGGATTTTGATTGGTCAACTGGGCGGGTGGGCGGGTGGGGGGCAAGTGACTCACTTTGGTTTCATCGGGGTAGATGAAGGCTCGGATTTGGTCGGCACGGGTAATTGGTATGTTGGGCAAGGCCGCTTGGAGATTCACCCCGGGCGGTGGCATGGGGTTGGCGACCATGGTGTTCAACTTGGTTAGCACGGAATACATGGTGGTGAAAAGTGCTAATTGTTTTTCTTCGTCAGAGAGCTGAGACATCAGGGTGGTTTGACATACATAGATTTCTCGTCAGGTCCCCTCATGCACGGACTGGATAACGGGCAATAGTCAGGGGGGCTCACCGCTTGGAAGAGCCTGATCACTTCTTCTGGCGCCGGGGTTATTCCAGCGGCGCGACAAAAGCGCATCACGGGGGTCAGCTCAACTTCTGGTTGGTTGGTTGTCTCGAGGGGGTCACCGTCGGGGCTTTCTTCGTCTTCACTTTCGGTAAGCGAGTCCCGCCACTCCACGTCGTCGAGCAGCTGGGTTCGGCGCCGGTTGCTCGTGGCCTGGATATCGTCCCAAAGTCGGTAATCTTCATGGTCGTCCTCATACAATGGCCCTTGGGCACGGGTCTCGGTGGCATCAGTTTGAGGAATTCGATGAACAGTTGTCGACTCAGCGGGTGGCGCGGGCACTCGAGCCCGAGCAGCTCTCCTTAACCGCTCCTGGGCAGTGGCCCGCTCTGCCTTCCGGAGATCAAAGTTACGCCGGTGGGCGGGTCTGCGAATGTGACCCCCCCAACTGATGGCCCCCCGAGCACGGTGGCAGCACTTACAAAAGTACTTCCTGCCGTCGTATGTGTAGTCTAGTCGAAAAGAGTGTGTGGAGAGACATTGATTGTCATGACCAGCAACGTGACCAGCACTGTTTAATGACAGGAGTGAACTTACCATCGGTTTCGATGAGCCGGTCGCCGTTGTCCATGATATGGGTTGATTCAAAGAGCCGCAGGCTGAGCTCGCTTGGGGTGTGCGGGCGTGGCTTGAATCTGTTTAGCCCACCACTGATTCCAGTGGCGGAGAAGTGGATGCAGATTCACGGCTGATGCAGGCCGCCGGGGGCTGCCTCCGGCCACCCGCGGGGCCAGCAGGCCGTGCCGCCATTGGGGCGTCGCCGGGGCCGTCACGGTGCCGCCTCTGGAGTCGAGGGCCGTGGTGCCACAGGGTCGACCTGGTGGCGCCAGTGGTGGTATAACATTGTGGCGGCTCTGGTGCACAAAAGAAAGTGGCACTCCGGCCTCCGCCGATTGGCCTCGCGGTGTAGGCGCCGGGGAGCCTCCGGATATCCCAGGTCACCCTGTCAATAGCTGCCCGAACCCAACCCAGAAATTCAGCCGGCCCGCTGCGGGTCCGGCACAGATTTCAGCGCTGGAGCCGCCCCGCGAGCACGGGCGGGACTTGTAACCGAACCCGAGCCCCAACTTGACGGGTCACGGGTCAGACCTGGGTCGACCCGACCCACATCCCATCCGTTGACCACCAACCACCATCTCACCTCCCCGACTACATAAACTCATCAGAAGAAACAGCTACTCAAACCATTCACTCCTCTTCGATCGAGAACAAGCACAAAGAATATGGACGATAGCAGCCAGGTTGGCTTGCCTCCTGCCCCTCCTAAACCTTCGTTCGCCAATCGGATAAAAATCAAACTCGAGTGTTAGTTATTTCCTCCAGGCCAAACGAGGAAACATTCCGCCTGTCTTGTTCGCAGATGGTGCTGATCATACTGACATGTATCTTTCCGACACGTGGTTTAGACAATGACTTGAAATCCCAGTTTTATCAGGTCACTAATCTAAAAGAATCTCTGTTTCATGATCTTTCCGAAAAACAAGCCAAGGAATTCAAGTTAAGGATGGAGTGCGAGTTGAGTCTCCTCTCTTCATATCAGCCAAGAAAACTCGTCTAGAAACTTGCACTGACAACCACCGGTTTTTTCTTCTCCGTGTCGGCGCGACTTACCCAATCTTCGACTCAATGTTGCTTGCTTGTTTGTAACGAAATGAAACAAAAAAAATAGCTTGATTTTAGATCAAATCGAGCTGATTCGGTCACGAATACCAATAAAGGAAGGATTCGAGCCAGAAGAAGAGACGGACGCTGAACTAAAGCGACTGCGGAAGTACCAAGAAAACACGAACGGGTTCATGTATGAATCCGACGAGGGATTGATGCAAGGCACAGGAATCAAGAGGGCAGATTCGGCCTCTCCTTCGTCGTCGTCGGAGCAGGGTGGACTAAAGAGGAGGAGAGAGGAGGAGGAACGGGAAGAGCAGGATGAAGATGCTGAAGCTGAGGAAGAAGACGAGGAAGAACAGGAACAGATCTATGCCTCCCAAGGGACTGTCCAACGCCACGACTTCGCCCCCCACTCACACTATCAAGCTGAGCCTCAGAACCGCCCCGATCAGGATCCGAACGAAGAGGCCGAGGACGCAGAGGGCGAGCAGGATGACGAAGAGATGGAAGATGCACTCGGCGAAGAAGACCATCTCGGCTCCGAACACGACCCCACTGATCAGCAGGCCTCTCTGCATCCTTCTTATTCTCTCAATCCCGCTCCTCCTCATCCCTCTTTTCCCGATAATCATGCCGCTTAACTACCCTCCGTTTTTCCTAATATATCTGTACTTGCTTTTCTGTATAATGACACTCTCCCTTCCCCCCTCTGTCCCGGAGATTCTAAAAAAAGGATGGCAAAAGGGGGTGCGGATTATCTAAGCTTGGATGTACATTTCATAGCCATCAAACCTGGATTTCTTAGTTATGACTACCTCCACGTTACAGAGTTGCAGCACACCTACGCAAAATCATCAGGCTCCACCAAACCTACTGCCAAAATTTCACATGCCTTGCACACTTTTTCATCCTCATCAGGCTCACCGGTCACGGCGGTCCTTTCACCCCAGCCAGCCAGCCAAACCTTATCAAACTTGGCCCGAAAAGTGGTCAACGACCCCTTTAAACATCTCCCTTCCGGCCGCCCTTTCCATTTGTCGAGCAGCAGGTACCAGTCTGAACACCACACTGGTCAGCCTGACCATAATCTGATGTCGGAGCAAAAATGATGTTGGAAGTGGAGTGTAGTGCATGTAGGACATCTGATGCTGTGAGGTAGACCTCAAAATCTAAATGTGTTATTGAACACCTTTAAGTCATTACTCCAAAGACACATCCAAATGGGCGCCAAAAGAAGGCTGAATCATACACTGCTGTGGTCTCTATGGACACAGTTTGATGGGGCCACTTTCTTCCTGGAACATCAACATGGAGGGAACTTTTGTCTCAAAATCCCTAAATCTTCAATTTTCATGCGTGCAGTCAAGAGAGATAAAAAATGTTGCCCAAAACCAAGGGATTTGGAGGTAGGTCTGCCACATTCAAAACCAACTGAGCACGTTCTAGGGGAAGTTGGTCTTGATGCACCGTGTGAGTGACAAAAAAAGTGTGAGTACGGAGAGCGCTCCGCGCGGGTCCCCCAGACCTCTGTTTGAGTGGCTTTGTTAAGCTAGGATTTTTGCTACCTGGCGGAAAGCCAGAGTTGGCACCGGACTAGCGGACCCACACTCAAAACATTTCAGGATTGGGATCTCTAGCTCAGCCTCCGCAAAGATATTCAAGGTTTGGGATCCGCCTCCACCAATTCAGGTTCAGTTTCATTACACTATTTTGGTTTTCTTCTCCTGTTATGTTTCCTTTTCTCTCTCACTCCCCTCATTGTTTCTGATGTCTCTGTTCTGCAGACTACCTCTGCTTAGGGAGTTCCATACTCTAGTTGTTGTTTGGTTGCGGACTGTTGCACCCTGTGGTGTTCAGACTGGATTTGGTGAAGGACTAGCAGACCTGCACTCAAGAAGTTTTGGGATTGAGACCTCAAGCTCCAACTCCGCCTCGACAGAGATATCCAAGGTTTGACCTCCACCTCTGCCAATTCAGTTTCAGCTTCATTACATTCCTTTGGAACTCTTTCCCTTTTGGTTCTTTTCTCTGGTTGGGAACTACTCTGAGGGAAGAATAGAGCTTGAGAGGGATTTGGTGCTTGAAGAACTGTCTCTCAGGGGAACAAGAAAAAGAATGTAAGAGTATGGAATCTTAAGGAAAGGTGTGGCTATGGTGATTCTTGAGGTATGTCTTAAAAGGTATTTACTTGTCTACTAATCTAATCCAATAGTTGTATACTGAATATCTAGCTTGTCCAATCTGATTTATTGGCATAAGCAAGGCTAATGAATGGTGAACAGTTAGCTGACTTTCTGGGGCAGGATTTGATGGGGAACAAAAGGCAGGGCCAAAGAGGGCAGACCATATACAAAATATTATGGGGCTGAGTTGTGGTTGGAAGAAAAGGTGAAAAAGTGAAAATTCTCAGTCAAGGGGCTGAGTCTGAAGATGTTATGGGGATGGAAAGTTCTGGAAAGAGGCTGAGTGTGGAGAGAAAAAGAGACAATGAAACATCAGAAGAAAAAAAACTACATATTACATGAGAGGCTGAAAAGGGAAGGACTGAAACCAAAGGGGACAAGGGGTAACCAAGATGGGATCTCCATGGTTATTACATGTGTGGCCAATTCCAACATAGGGTTGTTATGCTGGATTGGGAAGGGAGTAAAAGATGATGAATATCCAGGGTCTTTTCTAATAGTCTGACTCTATCTGATGGGTGACTTTCTCCCACTTGTGCCTAGCTGGGTGCTTGAGGAATATTGATATGGTGTAGGTGGGTATCCAGAAGGTGGAGAAAACAAAGGAAGGAAATAATGGGGGCCTGTCCTTGGGTGTGAGTTGTCCTGGCCTTGATTCTTGAGGGAGGTGGTGCCTTGAGTAGTTCAGAGTGAGTTATATTGAGGGGAGGAAAGCTTTGATTTTGGTGCCATATTCAGGATTGGCTTACCACAGTGGTTATGTTTCCCTTTTTCTCTATTAATCTGTTCATTGTTTCTCATACTTTTCACTGCCAGCATATTTGGCTGGGTTGAAGTCATCCCAGTTTAACTGGGATAACATCAGCCCAGCCAATTATGGCAGTTTCTTTCCTTCAGACTACCCTGGCTTTGGGAGTTCTGCTCTCTTGTTTCTGTTTTGTTGCAGACTTTTGTGCGCTTGTTGTGTTGGTTGTTCTGATGGTTTACCAACAGTTGTTGTTTCTTAGCGGCAGACGTGTGTTGGACACAGGGGTCAGGCGCACACCACTCATGCTAGACTATAGTTCAAACTCTGCCTGAGATTGAATGATTTCCCCATGCAATTTTAATCGTGATACAAGGACACTACCATCACTTTTATGAGCATTATTGATCCTGATCCTGCTTCTTTTCTGAGTTCCGCTTAGCTTTTGAGTCTATTCCCTGATTCCTTTCTTGGGGGAGGGGAGGGATAAAAGCAAGTTTTTTCATCAAAAGTATCAAAACTACTTGTATTGAGCGTGTATACAGCTTGATTGTGTTTATAATACAGTGTGTATTCAGCTTGAGCATGTATAGATTCTGTAAGTGAGCATTTATTAGGGGGATTCAAAGTTGGCCATGCACAAATTGCATGCACTTTTGCAAGTTGGTTTTCAAGGCTTTTGTTGAACACCAAATTTCAACAAAAAAATTCAAGCAGGCTTAGGGGGTGTAGTACAGTGTGGCTTGCATGCACTTTTGCAACTCAGTGTTCAAGATTGAACTTGAAAGCCAACTTGCAAAAGTGCATGCAAGTTGCATCTGGCCAACTTTGAAACCCCCTATTGATTGCACGTGTATTATCTCAATAAAACAAAGAAGGGAAAAGGGGCTACACCAGGATTTCTTTAGATTTTCTGGCTGGATTTCTTTTGTACCTGTTGACCATTTTACTACTTGCAGCAGTGTTCATCATGGATTGACAGTTGGCAAAGTGTCCAACTTCGCTTGGAAGAGTTCCTGAGCCACATGTGGCTGCTGATAAAAAATTCAATTGTTTGTATTGGGCTGAAAGAGTGTTGTGGTGATCAAACCGGTAGAGGCCCACAAGAGCATCAAAATCATCTATTTGGCAAGTTCAGCAATCTCACCAGCAAGACCCTTCATCCTCAAGGATTCTCAAGCTCCTCATTCTCAAGATACCTCAAGATTCATCCTCAAGATACCTTTCCTTCTATTTCATTATGATCATCCTTTTCATGTTTCTTGGTCCTAACACAATGTAATTGTGGGTTTTGTCTTTGATGTTTCTTTTGCTTTTTTCTTTCTGTTTCTTCGCTTTCTTTCTTTCTTATTGTGTTTTTTTTCTACTTGACTGTTGTGGTTTTTTCTTCTTTTTTCCTCTCTTTCTGTTTGATGTGTTTAGTTGGCAATGTGATGACATGTCCTGTGACATGTCACTCCCCAGAGTCCAAGTTCAAGTTTGAACTTGGAGGATGGGACAGCATGGGAATTGCTCTGATCCACAAGAAATTCCATCACCCCTTTCTGACCCGCTGGCACTATTCCTTATCCTTATCTTTATCATCATCCAATTCTCAATCAAATAACCACTGCCAACGGTATTCCATCCCGTTGTCTCTCAAAAATCCCTGCCCCCCAACACTATCACTTTCTGATCCATGAATCATTCTGGACCACCCACAAGGGCAGCCTCAAATGCACATATCCCCTTGACGGTCTGCCTACCTCCTGGCATGGTAGGAGTTTCACAGTGTGAACAAGTGTGAAAGTGTGAAAAAGCGCGGAAGCGCAGTACACAGCAACTTAGGAGTGCTGCACTTAGCGCGGAAGCGCAGTACACAGCAACTTAGGAGTGCTGCACTTAGCTTACAGCATTAGCACAATATTTGAGCTTTGCTTTTTCTTTTTGGGCGGGATGAGAAGCGCGACTTTGCTGCATGCAACAGGAATTCACTTGAACTAACACTTTGTGGGATGGGCATGTAGCAGCCCCCCACTGTGCTTTGCTAAGGTCATGCTTTTTGAAGCAAAGAAAAGCGGTTACTATATGAGCATGTATGTGGTAAACCCTATGGATTGCTAATGGTGGGGCCCAGAGGAGGCTGATGTACACTCCTCCGGGTGGCTGGGCCACAGCTGAGTAAATACCTGTGACCTTGGTCACAACAGTTACAACTTTGCTTGTGGAATATTACTCTAAAGATCAGGCTCATTGCAGAGCTCTGAAGATTAGCAGAATCAACACCGCAAGAGCTACGCTACGCAAAGCGGTAAGCGTAGCAAAAGCGTAGCGATTTGGGTCACACTTTGCTGTGCTTTTTGTCAGCTGGCTACTATGGCAGAGCTACCGTGACAAATAAAAATAGGGGCAGGCTAAATCCACACCAAAAAATTACTTCATCCACTCCAAAAATGGAGTGAACAGTAGTCCACTCCAACTTTCATTGGAGTGAACCATAGTCTACTCCAAATTTTGTTGGAGTGAACAAAATTACACTCCAAAAAAGCCTGTTTTTTGGAGTGTACCCATGATGCACTCCAAAAATTTTGGAGTGAACCCAATTCCACTCCAAAAATATTTTTTCCAAAGTAAAATGATGCATTTTTTTGGAGTGCACAGACGTTCACTCCAAATTTATTGGAGTGGTTTTCCACAATATTCTAGTGAAAGAATTCAGGGTTCTCAAAGAGGAACAAAACCTTATGTCAGCATCATATGTGTATTTAAAATACATCTAAAATGATGTATGTACAATTCTTTCAGTTTCTACAATGACTAAAACCTTCACCAGAAATAAATTAGGGGGGATTCAATTAGGTTGATTCATGTAACCTGCATACTACTGCCATAAAGTTTTCCTGGTACTGCATCCCAAGAACTTGGAATATACATTGTTCAAAGTTACAAGTTTCAATTATACAGATTCCAAATTGCATTTTTTTTAAATTTGAGAAGCCTTAATCCACTCCAATAAATTTGGAGTAAACATCTGTGAACTCCAAAAAAAAATATGAAAAAATCTCCCTTGAAAAAATATTTTTGGATTGGAATTGGGTTCACTCCAAAATTTTTGGAGTGCATCATGGGTACACTCCAAAAAACAGGCTTTTTTGGAGTGTAATCTTGTTCACTCCAACAAAATTTGGAGTAGGCTATGGTTCACTCCAATGAAAGTCGGAGTGGACTACTGTTCACTGCATTTTTGGAGTGGATGAAGTAATTTTTTGGTGTGGATTTAGCCTGCCCCTAAAAATATAAAAAGTAGTTTTACATATGAAAGAGACATTATTACTCTTACATATGTAAAACTACGCAAAAACATTAAACACATATATAAATAATTAATTACTCAGCTTTATGTAATTAATATGTAAAAACCTATAGAAGATTCTTATTCTACGGGTAAAATAACCTAGGGTACCTCACTTACAAGTACTTTTAATTATTATCCCTTCCTTGTGTAAACTAACTTCAAAGTTTGCGCAAGTGCATCATGCCCCGCGTGGATGCACTTGTATGCACATATATATGTAAGTACATACATTTACACCCATTTTCAGTGAAGTAACTGAGGTGTTGTGTATAGTTTAAAAGATGGCTTTGTTTGTTGCGTGGCGCACCCAAGCCCGCGTGCTCTGTTGCCTAGAGCTCAAGCCCGCGCTCCTAGTGTACATATATGCATAATGCATAAACTAGCCCGCAACCAAAGCGCTCAGGTTACCAGTAAGTAAGAATGGGCTAGAATACGCCCCAATAGCAATATTACATGTGTTATATGTCTTGTACACATGTAAATTAATCACCAAACAAGATGTAATTACCACGTAATTCAATATCAAAACATTCTAGATGGAAAAAGGCTCTTGCAACGTGCACAGGTGACACTAGAAAGCGCCCCAGCTTCTCCCAAGCCTCACTACGTGTAAATTACAACTGTAGTAAATATGTAGAAGGGGTCAAATGAACTGGAGCACTTAATAAGCGCCTCCAGAACATGTATGAAGCACTGCTTGCAAGTGTACAAATACACAGAAGCCAGTTCTAGTACCTTCTGTGGCACATTTCCACGGAAATGAGCGTCACAGAACCCCCAAACCAGCCCCCATGACGTGTAAGGCATGTGTAAAAACACGCAGAACCTCTGTAAAAGGCTCTTGGCAACCCTTGTATCCAAGCCCCAAGGTTCCACGACCTACAGCGCCTTCTAGCGCAACCAAATTGCCTCAGAATGCGCTCACAAGTGTCCCCCTGTCCCCTGGGCGCCCCTGGAGGCCTGCCTAGGCTATAAAAAGGGCCCTTTCTCCGCCCAAAAGGAGATTCCCCAGCTTTACATTACCTACTACCTACTAGAATTTTACCCGCCTTCAACAGCCTCCTTAGCCTGTGATTTGCCAGGTAAAATACCTACTTTCGTGATTTTTAGCCCCAATTTCCGCCCTGAAGCTGTCCAGTAACCACCCTGCCCTCAAGATTAACTCTTCTGAGCGCCTCCAACTGCCCAACTTCACGCCTGAAGAACCTCAAGTGCCCCTAGGGTCTTATACTAGTAAGTTTAAGCCCCTTCTCTTGAGATTCTCCGCTATTTCTTTCTGGGATTTGAAACACCCCTGTTCACAGGCCCCAGTTCTTCATTCTAGAGGGATTAAACACCCCTGATTTATCAGGCCCCTCTTAAAATTAATTATATTCATTTTATTACGTCAAATTGGCCCAAATTGGCCCAAATTGCCTTATTCTTATGCCATAATTCCCAACAATTACGTTGGAATTAACCCTTATACCCTTGTCTTAGAGTTTTATAACTCTAATCTTTTGCTTTGCACCACGTGTAGCTAGAAGGATAATATCCTTGGCATCACGTAGGCTGACACTTTTAGTAGCGGACTGGGCGCTACGCTTTTTGCTTTTTTTTTCATGCAGAAAAGATCCGCAAAAATAGCGAGCTATTTTCAGCGGTGAATAGCGGAATTCCGCTAAGCTTATTGCTACAGTAGCGGAAAAAACGCTACTTTAGCGATTTTGCTGCGCTACTGTAGCAACATTCCAATATCAATCCCCAGCATCATAATTGATGGAGGATTGATGATTAATTTTCATCTAAGGCAGTTTCCACAGAAAGGCGGACTGGCCCGCTACGCTTTTTCAAGAAAAGCTGCCCCATTCGCTACGCTTTTGGCGCTACAAGGCGCTAATAGCGCCAAAAAGCACCGATTTCGCCGCTACACTCAGCTTTAGCAAAAGCGGAAAAAATTTTGCTGCGCTACGCGCTAATCATATTTAAAGTAGTGGTACTGGCGCTTTGCTACCGCTTTAAGTAGCGGCCTTCCGCTCGCGCTATCGCTAATTGTCATTTGAAAAAGCGGTACCCCCGCTTCGCTACACAAAAGCGCCGCTTTTTGTAGCGAAGCGTAGCTCTTGCGGTGTTGGCAGAATGTACACCACCGCTTGAATTCAAGCTTGGGTTGACGTGGGCCCAACAGCGCGGTTGGCAAAAGGTTGGCCCGGGTGGGCACCAACCTGCCCGCCCAGACTTTGACCGCGGGATTGGATTGTGTCGAAGATTGGTCGGGCCCCCCTTTACCCAACCCATCCAGCACCGCGGGCGTGGTAACTTAGCCACCACTGGGTCGGATGGGTTGGCCATGGCTAACCCAGCCAACCCATCCCGGCTCTGATCAGCGTGCCCATGGGGGAAGCTGGTTGGGCATGACAAGAGCCCAAACCGGTTCACTCAGCGGGTGGGCCAAGCCGATCATGGCTAGCGCTGAGTAGCGCACCAATGTCTGGTTGAGCCCACATTAGGCCAACCAATTTTTTTTTTTTTTTTTTAAAAAAAAAAGAGATATTTTCTGAGCCTCTTTCCATGTTTGGAAAAAGGCTGCATAAGTGAGAAATTACAAAAAAAAAAGGATGAGTCTTGTCCAAATCCGCAGACTTTGTCTGACAAAACTTAGAAAAACAGTCTTTATTAGATAATAAACTGCGGGACTACCATAGAAATGTGTGGTGTCCGAGTTGGCAAGGCTGATAGTGCCTTCCTCCTTGAGGTGCAGTTTTGATCTGGGTTCCATCCCAGTGGCAAGTTATACTTTTTGCCGGGCCATTATTGAACCGCTCACCGGACCCCGACCCCGGCGCCCCACGGCGAGCCACTGTTGGCAGCTCTCCAACCGCGGGCTCTGCAAGTGGGGCCCACGTGAGGGGTTGTGCCGACCGCGGGTCCTGTGACCTCCCGCTCAGAGGCACGCCCAAAGTTTAGGGCGGGTTTGCGGGGGTCGCCTCCACATCGGAACCCACATTGAGCCGCGGTTGGGCGCGCTCCGTGGTGTAGTGGTATGGAGCAGAATTCATTGGTGACTCAAGTGGGCAAGCACCCAGAACAACAACAACCATGGAACCACAACCAAGCCCAAGGAAAGCAACAGCCAACTGGAGTATGCCAACCCAGAGCCACAATGACAAGCCCATGGACATTAATCTCAATATCAACGCCAAGGGAGAGCTAGTAGACTTGGAAGAAAACTCAAATTGATATACATTCTCAAAGAGACTTGGTCATTGTTTCCCGGGAAAAATCTTTATTCAGCAGATAAACCACTTTGAAAACCTTCAGCAAAGTGGGCCCAAATCCACTGTGCTTTTGCTATGCTGTCATGTTTGAAGTGTTGCCATGGGTACCTGCAAGGGCAGATAATTAACTGCCAAAGGGTGAAGATTGCCTCCAAGTGTGTACTAATGGCCATCTCTAGATTGAGCTTTGATGTATTTCTTGAATTTTGAGTTTGACACAAACACTTCATCTCAATTTTTCACTGTTCTTTTAAGAAACCAAACAATCATGGATATCCTAATTCACAGCTCTGGATAGACTGTCAAACTGTGGATATCATCATTTGACCTTTAGAACTTTGAAAACTATCTGTTGTTGTGTCACTATTTTCCTGCTACTTATTTCTATTGGCTTGGTGCATGTTTGTGTAAACAGGGAGTGATTGATTTCTTCCAATTTGTGTATTGGCCACCAAAGTGGTTGCAATCCCTTTTACAATGGCAGGAATTTTCTTTGAAACTATCAACATGGGAACAAGACAGGCCTGTTAAGTGACAAGAGCTTCTTAGTAGAGGGAGGGAATGTCTGAGACACCACTATATTCTTAAGTACCAGACTGAATTGATGTGTGTAAGAGCCAAAGCTCATCACTAGGCGGGAGGCACTGGCACAGGGGAGACAGGGGTCTCAGTAGTTCTGATACCAACATGGAGGACCATATTGCTAGCTCAGCAGGAGATAGAGGGACAGTCTTTGTTCTCTACTCTATATACAACTTGTGAATAACTGAAAAGGAAAGGAAAGAAGGAAAATAGAGGAGCCCACCTAGCTCAGCAGAAGAGAGGGTCAGGTGTTGTAAAGATGGCATTTGGCACCCGGGTACCGCTAGCAGTACCCAGGTACCGCCTGTTATTTTCACTCAGACAAGCACTTGGTAACGCACCTGGCACCGCCTGGCGGTGTCTGGCTGGTGCGGGCGGTACTTGAGGCGGGTACCAGCGGTACCTGCAGCGCTGCGGGTGTCCAGTTTCTGGGCAAAAAAACATGGGTACCCATCCAGGTACCCGCCCAACCTGTCAGGTCAGAGATTGGGTCAATAGATTGGCAGCCCAGCGGGAGCACCGCGCAATTTATGTAGCCTGGGAGCTCCAGGCACAGGAATAAGCAGGATGTTACAACAAAAATCCCCCGCTCAAGGCCCCATAGCTCCTGGGGTATAAGGTGGGTACCGCTACAGGTACCCGGGTACCTGCTCGTTTTGGAGACAAAGCAGACACCGGACACCGCACCCAGCACCGCCCGGCGGGTGTCTGGCTGGTGCAAGCGGTGTAAAGCTCAAAAGTGTTCCTGAGAACCTTTTGCTGAGTGCGGAAAGGGATGAATGAGGTTACCTCTGCCTTTCCTGGGTCACTAGACACTAAAAAAAGCCCCCCCAATCTATGATTGGAAGGTTTATGTAGTGATAGTGGAGGTGTATCAAAAGATAGCCTACGTCAAACAAGTGGCTTAGGGGATATGGGTGATGTAGCTGGTGCTGAGTGAGTCGTAAGTTGATATGGTCCGTGTGTTGCCGCAAAAAGGGGGGTGTGGAACACCCTGACAGAGGGGTTAACAATGATTGAGTGATGTAATAGAGTTGTGATATGTATGTAACTGTTATGTAACAAGGGTAAAACCACAATATAGTGGGGGCTAATACTGTAGAGTGAGCAAGTGTTGTACTGTTATGGGGTAAGCTGAGTGCAAGTAGTTTGCTGAGAGAAATTACAACTGGGGGGAGGAAAGCCTCCTTAAATAGAAAAGAGTGAGGGATTTTAGCTCCAGGGGAACCAGGGAATGAGGGATTTTAGCTGCCCTGAGCTGTCAAATGAGGGATTTTGGCTGGTGGTACAGCCTAGATGAGGGAATTTAGCCCAATTGACAGGTCACATGATGTAATGATGAGGGAATTTAGCTGGTGAGAAAGTGGAGGTGAGGGGTTTGAGCTTGGCCTATGATCTCATTGACGTGTGATGTCATTGGGTCATCTGATCATCTGTACTGCTCCTGTCTGTCACCTGCTGTCAAATGATGTCATGTGTAAGCTGCATGAGGGGTTTTTGCTAGCTTGACACCTGCATGAACTGCAGCCCCTATTACACTAGTCTGCATGCACCTGCATAAGACAGCATAAGCCTGCATCTAGTGTGCATGACACTGCATGACACATGCATAACACAATGTAATGAGTGCAGCTGATGAGGTAAAGCATATGTAAAGGGTAGACAAGTGTCAGAGTGGCCCATGTAACGGATTACATGGTCCTGGGTAAGGGTGGTTCATGTAACGGATTACATGACCTGAGTATGATGTTTTGTGTGTATGAAACTTACTGATGGTATCTTGAAGGGGTTGTATCTTCTGATCCAGAGGGTTTAAGGTGTGTTGTCCATGGTGTCTTGTGTAGTTTTAGCCGTAGAATCCAGTGGTACTGCCGTATTGGTTGATTTGTGAGTGTACATATGAGAAAATGGAAAATTTTGAAATGGGCTAGATGGGTAACCATAAAGCATACCACAGCGGTACCTGCCTGCGGGTGCTGGGTACCCCCACACGGGTACCGAAGTGCCATATTTAAGGTGTTGCTCTCTGCTGGGCTAGGAAAAGGGAGGAATGATGGGTCTTGAGTGCTGGTCAAGGATGATATTTGAAATTCTTGTGAAACCCCTGACGTCCATGTTAAGGGGTTTCACAATGGGGCAAGCTTGACTGGGTATAACTAGTTGCCCTTCTGAGTTAGATGTATCCACTTTGAAGTTTTCACCTTTTGGCTGGTACCTGACACCCTTCATTGAAGGGTTTTTACAATGGGGCAAGCTTGACTGGGTATAACTAGTTGCTCTTCTGAGTTAGACGTAGCCACTTTCACCTTTTGGCTGGTACCTGCCACCCTTCAGCATACCTGTGTGCTCTTGAAGTTACATATGGTGTGTGAGGAGTATTACATTTTAGTAAAATAGCTCCAAGTCCTGATCAGCCAAAAGGGCACACAGGTACCTGCTGAAGGGTGGCAGGTACCAGCCAACACTTGGAAAATGATCATCTCTATTCTGAGTCTTGGATAGTGGAGGAACTCCCGTGCAATCTGGGACCCACAAAGTCCAGATGCTTGCAGGGAAACCTAGCTTTTTGGGCTCTAGATCACTTCTGGGGGGCCCACAAAATCACACCAGTCAGTACAAGACAAAATCCAAATTACATGAGATTTTCACACATAATTATCTACAGATGGGACCCTCTGAGGAACCTGGATGGCCAAAATTGGGCTTCATTGAGAAAATCTCTGAAAAAGTAGCTAATTTGTTATGCTTACAAGCTATTCTATGCATCTACCAAAGTTAACAGGACCCTACCAATTTTTATGACCAGGGGTGGAGGGGGTATGTAGTCAGACAGCCATAAACATCTGGTAGGGAACTGTACATTTGCACTTGTATGTAGTTGTTGTAGATTCAAATTTTTGTTTAGTTGTCAGTGGTCACTAGACAGCCCAATTGAATTAGGTTTAACTTTGGTATGCTCAAGATTTGAGTGAGAATTGAACATTTGCTGGGTATTGATAATACTCATAACGGAAAGTCAAGTTGATATGTTGAAGAAGATTTGTTAAGCAGTTCCTTCAAACATTGAGCTTCCCTGATCCTATCATAATCCTTTTTCCAGTGCTTGGTATACCATTTACTAGAACGTGGAGCCAGGCGTATCCAGGTGGGTATATTTCCGGAGAGGGGGGAATGACTACCTTTAACACGTTGTTTTGCAGATCAGCCGCAGTTTCCATCTTGACTAGCCGAGAGTCCATATGCACCGAATGTGTGACTGATGAAACAGATGAGGTCAGAAGTTGGATTCTGTTGAGTGAAAAAGCAAGATTAAAGAAGTAATCACCAAATCCCAGATCTAGCAAGACGGCTTCAACACGCAGCTTTGAGAGGTCCGGCCCAGTCCCGCCAAGTTTCACAGTAATCTGCTGCTTATAGTTTGCGATGCGTGGAAATTCAGAAATCACTGGCCGAGAGGGATCATCTATATACGGGGGAGACAGCCATTCGACTCTGTATTCAGTTGGATACTTTCGGGTTGTAACATCCTTGTTTGGATTGCTTCCCGCAATCATTATTTTTCCATTAGGGACTATCGTAGCTACTGAATGATACAGTCGAGGGATAGTTGAAGTTGGCATCCCTTGCGAGGTAAATCGCTGTCCTACTGTCGCAGTAGGATCGTAAAGCACGGGGGTGAAATTTGGATTGTCGGCGTTGGAATTCCCAACCTTATCGACCAAATTGCCGTAACCTGCAGCTCCCTGTTGGTCATTTCGAGATCAACGTTGTTGAGCTAGTTTTCAACTTTAGGTTTCGTGACCAGTGGTGAGGTGATCTGATACTCACGGTCTTGGCGCCGTTTACAATCAAAACCTTCCCGTCTGGCATCATGATCAAGTCGGGCATGATTCTTGGGGTAGGCATCTGCTCTATCTTCCAACCTTCTTTGATCCCGGGAGTGGTAAGCACCATCCTAACACATTGAGGACTTGCCGGATCAGATACCCTCAGGGAAGTAACTGGCAAACGGTCGTCTAAATTTGTTCCGCCACAAACTAAAACCTCGGGTTTGTAACCGTTCAGAGGAGATAGGGGTAGGAGGAGGCCTGAACCCGTGAACGGATAAGTGACTCGAACTCCGTTAGGAAACGGCGGAAGTGGACTCTCCGTGTTGGTTTTCCAGTTGTAGAGCATCGCATCATTGTTGGCTGCAATGAAAATCGTCTCGGGTATCGGAAGTACAATGACGATGGGGAACAAATTGGTTATCAAGGTTCGGTTGAGGAAAGACGAATAAATCGGAGATTTTGAACTGAATGAAAAGCTTTTGGGGGGATAATATTCAATTGTCGGATTGTTAATTCTAGCACTATTCCTTTTTTTTAGAAGAAAAAAAAATGGAGAGAAGTGAGTAAATCTGGCACCCCTGCCCGGCAATGAAGATAGTGTGATTGCCTTACCTAAAGGCACCCTCTGTACTTCCGCCAACAATTATGACACTGCCATCTGGGAGACGAGCTGAGGTAGGATACCAACGTGCAGCGGTCAGTTTAATATTGTCGTATTCGTTAATGACACATTTGCCATCATCGCAAGGCGTGTAGAACCGAATGGACTGAAGACCGTTGGTATCTCCAAACTCGGCTTTTTCGAATTCAGGCGCGTTCCCGCCTATACTGTAATTGTCGTGACAATGTAGGGAGAGGTTAGATATCATATGCATGATGTTGATTTATTTTTGAATCCGTTTTTCTCACTTGAGCAAAGTGCCATTGCTCAGGTAGCTCCCACCAGCACAGAATGAGTTGGACTTCAAGCTGAGTGGCATGACTTCATCAGTCTCCAAGTTGTACAACGCCGCCCAGGCCGGACGACCATTGATCATGAGTGGGTTATGCTCAACCTGTGCTCACGGGGGGAGGGAAAGAAAAAGGTCATACACACTAGGGCATTAGTTGTGAAACGTTACTTATTTGAAAACTATAATCAAGAAGTCACCGTCACCTTGTCAATAATCAGGGCATGTTTTTCGCCTACAACCGAAATCTGCTGTGCCGAAACGCCCGTCGTTCCCTTCAGCAAGAGTGACCAGCTTGTGGTTGAACCATCTGCCCTCTTGCGCTCAGTGGTTTTATGGAGTCCCTTACTTAAAAACAGGGAGTTGGAACTTGGATGGGCCTTCACAGGAGTGTATTTGGCCAAACCTAAAGTTACGGAGGAGGTATTGATGGCCATCAGCGTTTGCGAGGTAGAAGGTAACCGATCACCTCGAGAGTTCCTCGTTTCATGTTGAATTAGGCCATCTGGTGACCTTGAAGAATTTTCGTTCGGAGAGTCTCTCGTCCTTGTGGAAGAATACGATGATAGCGAAGAATTGACGTGCTGAATTTCTGGAAAGGACCCAAATCGACGCCAAGGGAGCAATATGGAAACTGCGCCGAGGACCAGCAAAACGAATGGAGAAAAGTAGGAATTCGGAAGCATAGCGAATGTGATTGGATTTGGTTGAAGGTAAAGAATTCACAAGCAAGAAATCCCAGGGCACAGATGAGCTGTCCAGGTGAGGCATTTTTACTCAAGACAGGCCAAGTCTCAAGAGACCAAAAAGTAAGCGACTATCAGGCTCTGAAGGCAGGACTCTCACGGCTCATCAGCTCACCGGAGAGCACCTGAGACCACCCCCTCACTGCCTAGGGGATTCTGTCTCCTCACCCTCTCCTCACTGTGTGTGTGGATACACAGTGAGCTCGTATCAACAACGAGCAGCTTGAGGCAGCTTAACTGCCTCTCCGAGGAGGCGCGAAGCGCACATTAACAAGCACAACAGCGGGATATATAACCTTCAAGAGTGAAATGTCGAGGCAAGTGCCTGATGATGACGTTGACATGCGCTATGGAAAAATCAATTTCTACGCTGGATGCTGCTGGATGTCACCAGATTTCCAGAAGCAGAGCAAGCTAGAAGCAAGCTAGAGCAAGTTTGTTTGTGGCTTTGGTTTGCGACTTGATGAAGGCTTGCCTGCCAGACTCTGCTAAGGGCATACATACATAAATACTCAAAGGGTCACTGAATCTTGTGCCACATCCACGTCCCTCCTTGCTTGGCTAGCCTTGAGGCTTTGCCAGGTGGTGTTTAAGTTTAAGCCCTGAAGACTCAACCTTACCAAATTTTCAGTAGTGGATGAGAGGGGATGAACCACCTACATTTTCACATTCTGGTTGTGTGATTTGAGGCTTCCTCCCTTCCAAATTCATGCTTTTTTCTATTAAAAAAGCATCTGTGTTATGGTCTGTTCTGTGGAGAGGAAGATGGAGTCTGGAGTCTGGGGTTCTGGGGGTTGTGGATCCAAGATGGTAGATTGCAGGATGAGGAAGAGGCTTGGATCTCCAGGCTCTCAAACCTTGAGCATGGTTCGTGACATTTATGTGTAGTCTATGTATTGTGTTTTGCAGAAAGCTTGGACGGATGGTCCTGCTTGCTGTGCAAAAATCATGGCATTCCATGATTTATTTATTTTTGTTTTTGCCTTGTGGCGTGAAAACAGGATCACTGCCACTTTGGCACAGCCAGGAAGGCTGTGTCCAGTCGTGGCATTTGAAAGGCTCCAGCTAACGAAATTTCTGCTCCCTTTTTAGTCGTTATTAGTCTCATTGTTGCTACAAAGATGTCTCGGATTGGACTCGATCTTTTCAACAGGGAGAATCCTCTGGCGGGATACTTCTTGGCCTCCGAATTATGGCGGATTCGCAGGCTTGGTCCGCAACCGGCGCAATTGACCGTAAGTTTTTGTTTTCTCTAGATCAAAGTGATACTGAAACAGCTGTCTGGTCTTCAGCCTCAGGTGATTGACTGCAACACCAGTTTTAAGTTGTTCTATGAAAAGTTTTCGAAAACAAACAAATTGACGTGGGCAATGATCAAATCCGAGAAGCCGAAGTTTTTCCCGATTGAATTCCTCGCTTTGTCAACCCTCAAGGATTTCCAAGAGTTTGTTGCAAGCAAGTGCAATGATCAGTTTGACGGCGCCGGCGATCTCATTCGAAATGCCATTATCAAAGGATCACCACGGATGGAGTGGAAAGTCTCGATGAATATTGCTGATGGCAACCAGTTCAAGAAGTCCGCTGACTACCAAATCACAGATGAGTCTTCATTCGATTACTGGACTGCTGCCATCATTTTGACTGGCCGGGACCGCACAAAGGCGTCAATGGAACTGCTCATGATCAACCCCAAGACCACCAAGAAGCAAGCTAAGGCCGTCATCGACGTCAAGAAGCATGTCTTGACCCAAAAGGCTGCGATATCCGCCTCATTGTCAAAGGCTACCAATCCATCTGATCCTTCATCAATCACCGTTGCCGGTGATTTCAATGTGATCAATCTTTATACTAATCAAATATTTGCTGCAAACCTGCCCAACGTGAAGTACAAAACAAGAATGCCTGTGCATATTGACCCGACCAATCCCACTCAATATATACCTCTGACTCCTGCTATGGTCCAACAATAGGCCCATGCCATTGTCCGTATTTGCTCTTCATTTTTCTCATCGATTCTCCTAACACTGACAGCTGGTTGCTTTTGTAGGTTGAAGGGAAGGCGGGAGTAGACGTTCGCACCCCCCCTGCTGATTTGAAATTCAAGAAGTTGTCCACGTTGAAAAAACGCAAAATCCAGAATCTGTCTACCCACTGGAGCCCCGGCCCCGAGTCCAATTCTGACAGCGCGTCCGTAATCGATCTCGAATTGAACCTCCTCAACGAGTATCTTCCATTTGTCAAGATACCAGCGTCAGATAGAGAAGGTATCATCGCCATTCTTACCCAGAACAAGGCGACAAATCCCAAAGTTTTCCAATCAAAAGACATAACCCGAGAGATAATGAGACAGTGGGGCTTACCTGATGTCTTTGTTGCACAGTTGCGCAACAATGTCCACAAGTTTGAAAGATTTAAATCTTCTGAGTAGATTTCTATCACTTTTTCTTCCTCATTCACAGAATCATCGAGCATTTAACCTAAAAAAATACCCCCTTGTAGCCTTAAATTTCCTAAAAGAATATTGCATTGTAGCCTCAAAGTTCCAAAGTATAACCCATTGTAGTCTTAAAGTTACCCAGTCTTGCTTCTCCAATAACTTCTATCATGAATTGAAGCCTTAAAGTAAACTTTAGCTTGATTTTATCTTGTCTCATAAAAATTACCATGTTTGATTACCTCCACCGCAACTGGCCACTTTATATCACATGAAATCAAGACCAACCGTTCACATTTGATTCAAAAAATCAGAATGGGATGACAACATTTGAGGGACAAGAGACTATTTATTGCAAGACCTATTAAAGCGCTGGCACTGCACTATGGTCCATGAACTGCCTACCAATCAAAATGACTGTTCAAAGTTGGCATGGCTATTGAGAAGAAACCACAGGGCCTTTGTACCCAAATGTCCAAGAGATCAGTTCCTTATAGATCAAGTTTCATTGTGCATTTGCAGACTTCCATTTCACGTTACAAGCTAATTTTTAAAGCATAGTCAAGGCACATTATAGGTAACAATTGGCTTGGAGACAGGAAATGATCTCGAGTAAGACAGTAAATATGGTGGATAATACTCTACATGGCTTTTTTAACTAATCAGAGATAAGACACTTCACTGGTAAGCATCACTGATTTATGAAGGTGAGAGCAGAAGAGCAGAGATTCTTCAGTTCAGACTGGGGGGAACACAGTAGCCAGCATGTCGAAAGACTTTGTAGCTGAACTCAGCAGTCAGGAGTTTGCCAGTTACCTTTTGTATTTCCCATTTGGGGTCGATGGCATTGTTAAGGACCTGAGACGCCCGTAAGTTGCTCTTGATGGCTGCAAATCCAAGCTCGATCGGATTTAACTCAGGGCAATACGGCGGGAGGTACAAAAGTCGGACCCCAGCCGCCTCGCAAAGGTCCGGCACCCGTTCGCCGCGGTGGACAGCGGCGTTGTCACAAACCAAAACAGAATTGACATCTGGGTAGCGATTCATGCGAGGGAGCTGGTTTGTGGTGTCAGTCGTGTAACTGAACAGATATAGGGAAAGAGACTTGAGACTTACCAAGTCATGCTCTAAGAAATGTTCAAATTTATGCCCGGTGAATGTTTCGGGAGTCGTGGTGAGAGCTGCAAGTCCATCAATCGAGATGGCGGCGAGTAGGCTCAAGCGGAGAGGATTTTGGTTGACAACAAACCAAGCTGCTGGGGTCCCTCGCACTGACCTAGCGTACGATCGAAGGAGGTCGTTGTCACAGAATGAGCTTTCATCTGTGACAACAAAAACCAAGTTAGTTAATGCACAGATACCCCAGATGTCTTGGGATACTTGCCTGTGAATACCAAAAAGTCAGCGGGGAAAAATTCCATCTGCTCGATATAGCTGTATTTGCGAATGTTGCGGGTTTTGGGTTTCTTTAACGTTATCGACAATCGATTGACAAGGTTTCTGTGGACCGCCTCGATGGAGAGTAGGGTCCCGGACGAGTCGTATAATTGTTCTCGGATTTCTGCCAAGAACAAGCCGGGCTCTGATCGAACAAGTTCAACAATGAACTCACACTCGTCGTTGGTGAGTGTGCTCGGTCGGCCCCGGGCCTTGTACTCGTCCGGATCCTTTATGACGCAGCGACTTTCTTCGAATAGGTGTAGCCAGCGAGAGAACAACTGCTGAGAGACTGAAAGACTCAGCATCCGACAGATCTCCGCCAAACTGATCCCCTGGAGAGCCATCCGGACCACAGCAATCTTGGTTGCCGGTGCATACGGTCGGAAAGCCATCGGATTGGTCGTGGAGGCTGCGTTGTTGAGTCGAAAACGTGAGGCGGAAGCCGGAACGGTAGGGGGGGGGATCAGGCTGCTGACCATGGATATTGCCATCCACACAGCTTAGTATTGATGACGTCACAATCCCCATGCTGTGGGTGGCACGGGCAGATTGCTTCAGCTTAAACTTGAGCTGTGCCCAATAACCACATAACTTTACCGCTTGAACTTCTTCACGAAGTCCAAGCAATAAGCAAAAGACAATACATGGGAGTCTGCGCTGCGGAGCCCGGGCTACAGCTCATAACAATCTGTTTCCTTGAGTTTATTAAGGCCCTGTTTGGCAGTGTCATATTACGCAGCGTAATAATAGGAAATATGCTACATTAAGGGTGTTCAAAGTTGACTTGCATAAAATCATAACACCATAAAATCATAAAATTCTAAACTGAAAAAAATATGTACCACCCAAACACTCAAATTACAGCAAGATTTCTAGAATGGTACATATGAAATCATCACTTGAAAGTTTTATGATTTTATGATTTTATGTATTGAAAATTTTATGATTTCAACTTTGAACACCTTAATTACATATGGTAAAACATGTCTTCTTAGGATAATCTTTTGAAAGTAAACCCTCATAAGGCTTGGCAGTTTACTTCCAAAAGATCAGGCGGAAAAGTTATGTCTTACACAATGTAGGGGGACATGGCAAGATTATTTATTGCGTAATAATCACACTGCCAAACAGGGCCTAACTTTTCCCTCATGGGTCAGAAGATAAGCGTCTGCGCACAGTCATCTTAAGGTCTACAATTGCAAATTAAGGTGTTCAAAGTTGAAATCATAAAATTTTTAATACATAAAATCATAAAATCAGAAAACTTTCAAGTGATGATTTCATATGTACCATTCTAGAAATCTTGCTGTAATTTGAGTGTTTGGGTGGTACATTTTTTTTTCAGCTCAGAATTTTATGATTTTATGGTGTTATGATTTTATGCAAGTCAACTTTGAACACCCTAAATGTCAACAGCCAGCATTTTTTAGGGGGCTCTGGACCTATAGGGGCCATTCAGTTTTGGTAGGGACACTCCAAAATCTACATCAATTCTCTTGGTTTTTGGCTCCAAATTGGTGCTTTAAGACACAAATACCGGAAGCCTACTGGGACTTCACAGACTTTCGCACACTTACTGCCCTGCCATTCTTGATACAAATTAATAACCTTCTCCAGCCGGCGTAGGGATTGGAAATGAGCAGGGTTCTCCTCGACCCCAAAGAGCGGCCGATATGGCTGCCAAAGAAATCAGCCAATCACACTGGTTTGATAGGAATAATTGTGGCAGGATTCAAAGGCACATAATTCTACTGAGCTGTGCAATGTTGCCTGGTAGCAAACGAGGCTCTGTGCTATGTTTAATACCTGGTCGTGAAGTGGTGGTCAATGTGTCATGGTCATTGGGTTGGGTATGCTTGATCAACTTCGTTGGCTTGATTGCCTGTCAAACCGGAGTCCAACAAGACTCAGCAGCGGACGGAGGCTTGTCCAACTGAGCAAGCCAACGCCGCCAGCTGTTTGGAGTCGCATCGAGCATCGGTCATGATTGGCTCGCTGTCCGGGTCGGCAAAACAATCAAACCAGTTGATAAGTTTTTTTTTGACCAAGTCACCTAGCTGTGCCTCTTTTGCTGCAAGAAAGAGGGGACAGGTGTTCAATGTTTTGCAAAAAAAAGTCAAAACAAAAGGACTTCTAAAAAAAACGAGATCAGGATCGGCAAACGTACTAAGACATAGATTGAATTAGGGATTATATACAACAAATGACTCTCAATTGGTAATTAAGATTGGTCCAGCGGCGAGTGGCTGGACCACGGACCAGCATGATCCGCCAACCTGATGGGTTCGATTTCGAGCAGAGCAATGTTTTTGCCAAGGAGGATGCGAGCAGCTGACAGCTGCCACTCCGTGGGCCCGTTGTCGGGAGACAGCCGACGAAAAGCCCCGATACATCTCGCTACGAGACATCAGTTCGGCCAGCCAAACTGCGTGGTCATGGTGGGGTCGGGCCGACGCAACTCATTACGTCGGCACCCAATCGACCGCGACCTGGGGTGTACAACCATAGATAAACAGACGCGGAAGGGACTGCCTGGATTAGATTGGGTAAGCACAGGAAGCAAAAAGGTCAGTATATTGTTTTCTTGCATGATTATCGGGCAGGGGGAGGAGGAAGGTTTGGAATTCAGAATAATCAACTGGTCATCCACGACAAGAACAAGGACACCATTTGAGTAGAACAGCTTCTCAACAAGCTTATTGGAGACCGTTCACTGATGGTCCGTCGTACAGGGTTGAGACTGCAGAGGTCAAACATCAGAGAAATCTTTCCATAGCTTTCATTTTGCCCCGAAGGACAAAGATGGTGCTGAGGGCGATTCTACTCGGCTATCCAGAAGTATTCAAGTCTAAGCGGGCTCTTCCTATTTGGTGTTATATGATCCATCATGTGTCTCCTTTATGCAATGCGTGCGTCGTTGATTGAGGTCTGGAGAATAAAGGTGCAAAAATTACTTACCCTAAATGACTCCTGCCTTCATCAAACAGCTGCCTGACCGGTGCTTCCCGGAACGGTTTCCTCGATTAGGCTGGGGTGTCTGGTTTGAGTGTGAGGGCGAGATGGCCCGGCGGGGTGCGCCCGGCTTTATGGCCTTGCAGGCCGCAGAGCGGCTGGAGTGTGGTTGATGTCCACATCCGCATGCATATGCACGTTAGCTTTCCGCGCCGGAGCTCGCGCATGAATTCCCAAAGCTCTCGCGATGCATAAGGGCCCCCGAAATCCCTCGGGTGAATTATTACGACATCACGACTTCCCCCGGCTGATTTCACCACCTTCAATTTGTCTATTGAAGCTAAAGCGAGCCGCCGGCTTTATCACAGTGAGTCCAAAAGGATCATATGTCCAGGAAAAGGAAGTCTCTTTTTCTCTTTTCGGGAAACTGATGGTCCCTTCCGGGTGTTTTTAGAAACATCTTTACACCGATCGCAACTCGTAGACGCGTCTCTGCACGAAAAGGATTTCGCGTGATCACCCTCGTCTTTGTTGGTAGCAAGGTGGCCTTCAAGCAAATCGAAATGAATTCCTTGTAAAGCTGGACGTGGAATAATTCTTGTCGAGATTGATTCTGGAGCAGGCTCGCTTGAACGCTTGGTCTACATAACAAGAACGAAGAAGAAAACATCAACTACTACCCATTTGCTCGCCACGCCAGCATGGCCGAACGTCCACCCTTAATCACCCCTACATTTTGCGATCTACCGACCCAGAGACTCTATGTAGTCTCTTCATTCATCCTCATCCAAGCTTACAAATTGATCCAGTTTCTCGATGTGATTTGGTCGGGTTCAATCAACGAGAGAAGAAGATTATGGGTCTACTGGAGCTTCATTGATGCCTTTTTGATCGGCTTCTTGATACCTTTTCTTCGGATACCTCGTCTAAGATACAATATCATCCAGAGATCGCTGATCATCAGCTCACTCGTATTCGTAAATTGGTTGTTTGTCGGTAACTGGCATCTCCAGTTTGGCTTTCTATGGGCCATTCTTCCGAGGTCGATCAAAAGTGAGCTTGCTTAGTCTTTCAAGATATACCATTTGACTCGAGTTCGACATTTTTTTTCTTCTTTCTGATTTTTAATTTTCTGTCGCCCCTTGTTGATCAAACACACAATCCTGCTTACCTCACGTAGATTTATTCAACTATCAAACAGCGATCATGGAATACAAGGTCCGACTGAATGACGTCATTAGCCCATCTTCTCACATACTTGGAAAGCACACTATTCACATTCTGCCCCATAGCACGGCAAAACTAAATCCTTCAAGCCAATGCTTTTGTTTATCAGCTGCAGTCCGGTCCGCCTTTGTTTCGATTCCGATCCTCTTCAACAACTCAATCCCCCATCTACTTCAGTATTCAGTCATGAACTTTACAACCGGTGAAAAATCGTTGAGAAATGTGACCCATGCTCAACTGCAACCACTTACGAAGCAGAAGAACCCTCAAAAAAGTCTTGAAGATTGGTTGGAAGATGAAGAAGGTGACTTACCTCTCAATAATGACAATCAGGCTCAGTCGAACCAAAATTCTCGCTCGAGACCGCAACAGTCAATATCTTCAGGCGAGCTCAAATTGAGTCCAACCCAGCACCTTTACAATCTAGATATAAATAACATCGGTGTTATACGACTAGAAAGAGTTCTCGACAAGGAGAACATGGACATTCGCATAGCGCGCACTGAAGCGTTGGTTGTGGAATGTCCTCGTGCCAGTTTCGCGATAGATCCCGCCGCTAGTAGCGAGAAGAAGTTCACACCATGGCCGTCTGCAACCGGATCAAAAGAGGACCATAAGTGTATTGGTGATACCGAAAACTTTGGGCTGGTGGTCAAGGGCCTTGCTCCATTATCCTTAACATATCAGCAGATCGTCAACGGACAGCGGAAACTGGTCAAATTAGAGGGTATCACCTCTGGTGAATTTTTTACCCCATTAACTTCGATCGATACCTCTACGCTGGCCGAGAAGTTATCGATCTCCAATCGTCCTGAATACACTTGGGCTGAAAGTCACTCAATCGAAATCCCCTTGAACGTCAGCTTGACGACACCGGGTCAACATACTTATCAACTCGACAGCTTGAAGGACGCATGTGGACATCGGTTTGATTTTGAAAAAGTACGAGAAGCCTCTTCGATGTTTGCGCGGCAAGAATATATCGATTCCAAAAGCGTAAAAGTGCACTCGAGAGGCCAAATTAGTTTTATCGACTGTGGCAACACAGACGATGAGCCTTTGCGATTGCTACAAGGAAAAAGTGTTTCTCTAAGAATGGCGATCCAGCAACAAAGCGATATGCCCGATCCACCGTGGAAGGTGGGAATTTCTTACCAGCCTAGCAAATCATCCACCCTCTCGGGAACAAAACCTCCGAGCGCTTGGATGAAAGAGCTGACTTTCAATGACCGAGAGCAAACGTTTTCGGCAAGGGAAGCTGGTGTGTACGAAATCGTTTCTTTACAAGGAAAGTATTGTCAGGGCGACATGCTAGTTCCTTCCATATGTTCAGTTATCGAACAACCGACTCCAACGATTGATCTAAATTTCACGTCGATTACCGATAAGTGCTCCGGAGAGATCGGACTTCAAGCAAATTTTCTCTTAACAGGAAAACCGCCGTTTAAGCTCCATTATCTTATATCTCAAGTGGGAAGACAACCACAAGCGAAGGTCAAAGTTGTCCAACACAGCCGGGATGAACTTCTTATCCAGCCAGACTCGCCTGGACAGTTTGAATACAGCTTTATTCGCTTAGATGACCAGTATTACCAAGGCGTTGAAATTGTTGGGAAGACGATTAAGCAAACCGTCCACCCGCTCGCTCATGCACGATTCGTCCGAGGAGGCAAGGATGAGAACATATGGAGCTGTAGTGGCGAAAGCGTCGAGGCGCACATTGAGCTTAGAGTATGTTATCTCTCTGAAAGGTGCATTGCGTTCTACTGTTGATAACAAGCAGATACCTACATTCTATCTATTGTTGGCAGGGTGCCCCGCCATACAGCGTTGCTTATCAGATCTTGGGAGAGGAGCCGAAAGTCATTGGTGGAATTTCAACAAGTTATGCTACTTTAGACATTGCGATCCCCCAGAGATACATCAAAAAAGGCGGGAGCTTCATCGTCACACTCATTAGTATCACAGACGGGAACGGATGCTTGAGGAACTTGACTGTGTCAGATTTGAACATTGAAGTCCATCGCACAAAGCCGACATTGAAATTTTACGGTTCTGAGAACGAGCGAAAGATTGTGGCGCGTGAGGGCGATATGGTCGGTTTTCCTATGCGCCTTACTGGGAATGGAGTAAGTCTCAATATTTGAAGTTCTTGCTTTAGACAGTAATCTGAGTTCGTCGGCCTTCATTCGATGCACTATCGTGTGTTTCGACCTTGATCCTGATAATCACAGCCTTGGACGATTGAATACATCCATAATGACTCGAATCGACCGATCACCAAAGTGGTTCACGGCTCAAACGACGACCTCCTTGTGGATCGAGCTGGTAAATATACGCTCACAAGCGTTCATGATCGACATTGCCCCGGTACAGTCGAGAACCCAACCTTTTATTTGGAGTGGATACCCAAACCCAGTTTGATGATCTCTCCTCACAACTCTGGTGACCTTATTCGTGGTGTTTGGATAAAACCGGCAGTCTGTGAAATGTCAGATGACAGCATAGAATTGTCACTTGAAGGTAAGTAACCGCCAAGCCTCCCAGCCGTTTAACTTGAGCTGAGATTTTTCTGCTTTCTGTGAAGGAACGCCTCCTTTTTCTGTCAACTATTCGGTGCTTCGCAAGCCTCTCGGAAGAGGTGAAAAAGCCGTGCAGCAGTCTAAAACGATTCAAATCCTGAAGGCTAGTGGCACACTCCCGATGCAGACATTGGAACCCGGTCAATACGTCTATACAATTCATAGTTTGAACGATCACATTTACAACACACCAAGCTCGTCTGGCCTATTGAATTCACAAAGGAGTGGAGACATTCAGCTGCAACAAGAAGTTCTTGCTTCGCCACAAGGCCTTCTCAACATTTTACCCCGGACGACTTACTGCGTCGAAGAAAGCTTGTCGGCACAGGCCAACAAGGGTGTTAAGATTGAGTTGACGGGTAAAGCACCATTTCAAGTAGAGATTGAAGTGAAAAACCAAGCGACTCAAATTTCAGAAAACTTCAAGCTTCAGTTAGAATCCAAATCGAGCCTGTTGGATTTGCCTTACAAGTTCAGCTCCGCTTCGCCACATTCGATCAAGATCAAATCATTAGAGGATTCAAGTAAATGTAAATCAATCGCCCCTTCAATCGGAACCTTATCGGATAGTTTTAAACAGAATGATTCACGATCGCCAGTGACGATCGAAGTTGCAGAGATTGCGTCCATCAAACCAATCAATAACAAACCCTACTACTGTGTAGGAGAAAATCTAGAATTCTTGCTGAAAGGATCTCCGCCTTGGTTGATCAAATATGAGTTCAATGGGCACCAATCGAAAATCAACGTCAACTCCCAATCACAGTCGAAGTTTTCTAGACTGGCGCAAGAACCCGGACTGTTTAAATTATTGGAAATCTCTTCCTCATCGTCCGCCAGTTCGATAGCTTCCGGTGGTCACAACAGTCATAACGATATTTGCAATTCTAGATTGAATTTCGAGCGTGCTATCAAACCTTTGCCTGTTGTTAAAATCTCGTCTGGTCGATATTTCATTGAAGATATCAGGGAAGGTGATCAAGTTAAGTTTCTTTTTTTACGATCTCAGACGAAATAAATCCAGTGCACAAAAAAAACTGACGACGTATGTATTTTTTGGATATTGTAACAAACAGTCCGAGATAACTTTTACATTTGAAGGAACTCCGCCTTTTGCATTTACATACGTGAGAACCGTATCAGATGACTCCGGGTCATCTGCATCTTCATCGAAAAAATCCAACGAGAATGCTAAGATCAAGAAGAGTGGCGGTAGCGGTGAACGGATCTTAGAATCCAAGACGATCACTGATATCTATGAATACAGTTATTCCATATTCACCAAGCAAGAAGGTACTTGGTCTGTTACCTTTATTCAGGGTTCGTCGTTTCTTTTCTTATTTTCTACATAGTCCTGCATAGTTTGAGAAAAAAACACTTACTCGTCGTGCCATGGATTTTTTTTCTAGATGCCTTCTGCTCATTTCCTCCTTTTTCGAAAGAGTGACAACGTAAATATCAACTCTGATGTTCGTGTATTACAATCTATTTATTGATATGACTATCTTGTTATTGATTATTACACCAGTTCAGTAAATATTGCCCTAAAGCAAAATCCTACACATCATTATATTTTCTTGAGGATATAGATGCCATTAGCACTGTCCGTGTAGGGCTTCATGTGTTGGGTTGTTCAAGTCACTACATCATAAAGTCCAAAGCAATTGTTTGCAACTTTGCTCTGGTACTAGCCATTGACAGCCCTAGACTGTGATTTTCTCGACATGAATGGTTTTCGTCACCGTTGGATATTAATCCATGCTGGGGCAAGTTTAGTGACCCCCTTGTAAGCTGGAATAAGTATTTCAATTAAATATGTATTTACATATTTGAGTCAGCCTCATGTCCCACTGGGGCTGTGCTATGTAAGTTCGGATGGCCAAGTCGCGGCTTCGGAAGTTCAGCAGACAAGAACTCGGAAGAAATTGCGACATCGCCCACAGTCCTGACGAGTGATCCGACAGCTGTCCGGGTCCCTTCCATTTTGGTTCGATCGATGCGACCCGTGCATACCGCCTGCTGTATGTAACCCATATCGCTGGCAAAACGTTTCGAGCACTTTCAGCACACACGGAGTTGGACATGCAGCCAGAAGAAACAACCAGTGAGTAAATACTGCTTGCCTTTCATCTGAAATACTTTCAGGTACTGAGATTATGATGTTTGATGGTCAAGTGACTTTCCCCCAGGTACCGCCTCAGACGCCGTTTACCCATTTGATCCCCAACCAGAATATCGCGCTCGTATCACAGTTCAAGCTCACATCTGGGGTCCTCTTGACTGATGTCCCACTCGCTTATCGTACTTGGGGAAAGTTGAACGCCGAAGGAACCAACTGCATGGTGATTTGCCATGCTTTGACAGGATCCGCTGATGTCGAGGATTGGTGGGGACCGCTCGTAGGCCCCGGCTTGGTATTCGACCCGACTCGCTACTTCATCTTCTGTGCCAACGCTCTCGGCTCACCTTATGGGAGTGCTTCACCCGTATCTATCAACCCTAAAACGGGCAAGAAATGGGGCCCTGAATTCCCCTCTACGACAATGAGGGACGATGTTAAACTCCAGAAAATCCTACTGGATCACTTCGGCGTGCGAACCGTCTCAGTAGTGATTGGTGGTAGTATGGGGGGTATGTCATGCCTCGAATGGCCTCTCTGTACTCCACCGGGCTACGTCCTCAATGTTGTACCGATCGCCACCTGCCCTAGACACTCCGCCTGGGGTATCAGCTGGGGTGAAGCCCAACGACAATCGATATACTCAGATCCAAAGTATCTGGATGGTTACTATGATCAAGACGATCCACCGGCCATCGGACTCGCAGCGGCACGCATGGCCGCCTTGTTGACTTATCGTAGTCGTGATAGCTTTGAAACTCGCTTTGGAAGGAAGCAAGTATTACCCAAGCCAAATTCGTCTAGCTCTCCAACAACTGGGAATTCTAACGGCACAGTGGTCAAACCCTCCAGCCATCAAGAGCAGCTCATCGAGAAAGCTACCTTAGAGGCACTTGCAGCGCACAACGATGGCCATCGCCTTCAATCTCAAGCCGTTCTCCCACACGAGCAACCGAAACCCGACGAGAATGCACGTGCGGAGATGTATGCAATTAAGTCACCGTGTCAAATATTTTCCGCTCAATCTTATTTGAGATATCAAGGGGATAAGTTCGTTGGACGATTCGATGCAAATTGCTACATTCATCTCACGCGTAAACTAGACAGTCATGATGTCGACCATGGGCGTGAAGGTGGACCCGCGTTGCTGAAGATCCCTCCCGGCGCTTTGGTCGTAGCAATCAATTCAGACGGTCTGTTCACACTGGTTGAGCAGCAGGAACTCGCCAATTCTATTCCCGACGCCCGACTGGTTGTTGTTGAAAGTACAGACGGACACGATGGCTTTCTGTTAGGTTAGTGAATTAAAAAAACCACCGGCATCTGAAACTCCAGTCGAATCTTTTTCTGCAATGGAGACTTGTTGGCAAGTTGGATGTATTGATAATTGGTTTTTCCTTTTTCACTCTTAACTATAAATCAGAATTCGAACAAATCAACCGACACGTTCTCCTACATCTCCGTCAAAAACTGCCACATCTATACGACTTTCCAGGAAACCTCGCGGATAACGCAGTCCTCACGACTGAGCCACTCACGAATGTCGAATCGAAAATTCTCAAAACCAGCGTCTGCAGTGAGGCTGACGGAAGCATTACCGATTGGTAACATTGTACTCCTGAAACAAACGGTCCCAACGATTTCTATTCTGTTTCTATATTGTCATGGCATATTTTCTTAATGTGGCATATTTCAAAAGTTGAACAAGTTGGGTAATGTGTGAACTGTGTGCAGCAATTCGCCTGGAGTGTAAGGAATGTCATGAGAAGCCGTTGAGAAAGTTGAACAACTGGAGTGATTTGGGAACCCGGCACAGCGATTCGCCTTGAGTCTGAGGAATGTCTTGAGCAACCGTCGCAGATGAGCCTTGACAAGGCTCATCCGGGAGACTGGAATCAGAAGGCAATGTCACATGGCCCAGCCCAATAGAATGAGCGTAAGAATTGGCCGACACTTGCAAAATATAAATAGCCACCCCCCACCCACCTGCATTGTCTCCTCATCAGCATCAACAGGACATCTCCAGCCCCACCTTCCCGAAGCCCAGCCAACAAATAAATCCCGCCTCAAACACCCAGTCCACCTTTCGACATGCGTTTCACCATCGCCGCCGCCTTGTTCCTCGCCCTACTGAACTCGGTCTCCGCCAATCTCCTCGGGGGCGTCCTTCAACCGGTATCACTTTTGCCAGTCCCGTCGATCTTCGGTCAACAAAACGGTGGGGTTAGCTGCGGCAACCAGGGCAATGCGGCTCTAAACGCAAATATCCTTACCCAGGTTCAGTGCAGTGGAGGCTACAACGCCCCCCAAATCAGCTGTGGCAACCAAGGTCACGCCGTCGCCAATCTCAATGTGCTCACCAGCATTGACTGCGTCAGCCAGTAGGACAACTTGTCTGGGCCCGTCGATCACATTTGATTCCTGGAGGTATGTACACTTCTTTTGACGCCCAAAAGCGTGCAAACGGCCGCTGACTTGCTTGCATCCTCATCGCTCCAGCCCTCTTCATCGGTTATCGGAGTACTACTTGCTATCTGAGCAATCGGCTTTCCTCATCTGCGCAGGTCCCTCCTGAAAGATGCTGTTTTTCTTTATAATAGTTTCACTTTTACAGCCATTCATCGCTCTTTACCCACTTGTTTCAACAACACTTTCTTCCCCAATAATTAGCCTGAGTCCCTTACCTATGCACACCTTGACATTCAACATACATTCTGTCCACTTCATTCCGATATCATGTTCACTTGAGACATTTACCACAACCAGGGCTGTTACCCCGTGTTCAAACCACTGAATCTGGTGATAGGAACATGGCTGCTTTGTGGTACAACTTGAACAAAGCCAAGTCACAGCTTGAATTTTCAGGTCAAAAGCTGTGACACTGAATTAAGCATCAATTGGCATTGATGTATCTCTCCTGGTCAAGAAAATGTGGTACGGCCCCCCTCAAGAGCGCGGCAGGCCGGGGATCAAGAACGTGTGGAGGACTTCTTCTGTCACTGCTTCCTCCTGGGTACACAGTGGTTATAACATGATTGGAGACAGCAGTCTCAGTTGGGCTTGCGCATACGTCTCTCAAGTCAAGTGTCCGGGGGGGGGGGGGGTATCACATTTGCGCTGCCCGGTACCATTGCCAATTGTCAGTAGCCAGAGGTAGAATGACACATTCAGCTATGTCAGTGCAGAGTCTGACCCACCACTCAGCCTCAAGTTCTTGGTCAAGGAGGACTTGGTAACATGGGCCCATGGGGTGAGGGGATCAGGAAGGCTGCCTCCTGGTCAAAGATGGTCCCATTGCGCACAACCAAGAGTGTCTGTTAAACCGCCCCCCCCCCCCCCCCCCCCAAATATGACTGACTTGCCGCCAAAAGTTTAGCCATCTTGCATAAGATCTTGAAGCAAGTGGTCTGAAACCACCTCAACAGCATGTTGGTATTGCATTGAAACCTTGTCTCATATGATCACACATGCCTCTAGGCTCTTTCAATATCTCAGCGTATTGAGACCAAAGGGCAAACATGAAGGTGCTGCTTGAGTCAATTAATATTGGAAATTTGAGCCAGGAGTGGGCAGTGGTGCCATTGACTGACATTAGGGATGCAAAATCTGAGGATGAAACCACTACCACGGGGATGCACATTGCTTTCAGGGAATGGATAATAGTATTCATTGTGTAGGTTTTGCCACACCCACTGGGCTTGTCCACATATAGCATTCTGGCAGCATTTGCTTCTGCCAACGGCACAGCCAAGTCAAAAATGATCTGTTGTTTATGGTTCAGGTTTTGGCACATTTTTTGGAATAGGTCCACACACTCCGCTTGCCAGATATCTGCTTCATGCATAGTGTTTTTGATAAGTCCCACTCCCCAGCGGTGGGGGTATGTAGTCCAACACTGACAAGAGTTTTTCCACTCTTCTAAGGCTTCCTTGCCAGTAGGCAGTAGCAGAGCAAGATTTGAAGCTGATCTGAGGGGTTTTCAACCCAGTAGACCGTTTGGAGTTGGTGCGGCAGGTCATCAAAGAGGTCAACAGCAAAGTGGTTGAACAATTATTGAGGTTTTGAGAGTGGGCTGTGGATAAGCAGGAGGCAGAAAAAATAACCAGGGAAGAAAGTGTGGCACTCTTTCGAGAGTGCCAGGCCGTAATTTTGTATGTAATTTGGTCTGATATGAGTTCAATGTTAAATTTAAATCTTTGTTCACTTCCTTCCCAATACAAGTGTAACTGTAGCTCAAGTTTATGTGAAATGATCTTTCACTCAATGCCAACCCGCAAGCATCTCTCTTCTGATTTTTTTTTCTTTTTTTTCATCATTATTACAATTGCATAAGTGAGCTTCACTACACACAAGCTTTGCCAAAGATGCACCTATCTTTATCCTCAAATATATTGTTAGCCAAGTAACAGGAAACTGTTTGAATTGCAAAAACTTTCTGTCAGCCTTAGAGATACATCAAGTATCCAAAAGACTGCAATAACTTAGTAAATGATAATAATTAGTGAATTATTGTTGCAGAATCAGATTCCTCATCATAAATTAAGGGGGGTCACCCACTCAAAGTACCCCCTTATTCCTATTCCTTCATGTACTAATTGTATAAATAAGAATTGGCCCCAGAAAGCGCCCAGAAATAGTATTACATGCAAATATTTAGTAAAACAAACAATGTACATAGAATTAAACTGTTGTACATTAATGAGTAATATTACTCGCGTAAAAATACCCCGTGAAAGTATTATGTAGACTTCAACTGAAGCTCTTTCACATGACAATTGGTTATAAATATGTCACGTGACAGAGTCAGGGAAATTAGTATTTTTTAATACAATTAAAATACCCACAGCCAAGCCCTTTTCACGGCTACACCCCTGGATACTCCCATAGGGAGAAAAGGAATCAGTGTTTACGCCCACTGAATTCCCCTCTATAAATAGAGGCCTATTTGGCCCTCAGGAAAAGATCCCCCAGACCATTCACCGCCCAGAAACTGTAAGTTTGCTGTGAATATTCTCCTCTGCTACTATTGTAGCCCCTTTTTCCCTTATAATCCATCCCCAGCACGTAAAATCCACTGGATTAAACCCTTTAAATCATAAAAAATCCCTTATTAGCATATTTAAAGATTTATCCTTTTAAGTAGTTGCCGTAAGACCTCCGCCTCTGTCAAGCAGCCAATCAGTTTAAGCGCTTACCACCTACCTTTACGCCAAATTAATTCCCTGTAATTAATAATTACACTAGAGGCCAAGGCGGCTTCGCCGCTGCAAATTCAGATTCCTGTTACTCTCTCATCCAGGTTCAATGGTTTCCAGTCCCAACCTGCAAGCATAGCTCCTCCAAGAACACACCACCTCATGGAATTAATGAATACCCACAAGCATGATATGACTATATTTTCTTTAGGGAGCAAGACAATAAAATTGGTCATGCTTCAATCAACATTTATGCCTGATTTACACTCAAAAACAAATTAGTGAATGATTTCATTGTAAGTGGGCATCTACAGTACTTTTATCACTATTGTCAAATAACCCACAACTTCAATTTTGTGGCACCCTTACAAATGTCAGAAATTCTGGATGACTGAGTCTCTCAAGTCTCACATTTTTCATAAATTCCCAGTTTGGACACAAAATTATGTATAAATCATCAGATTTTTGGAGAGGAAGATCATCAATGGCCAGGTTAAAACAGAGTGTAAGGTGAAGGATGTCTTGGTAGTACACAGAGTATTCCCTGCTTAAGCACTTGAAAATTCTATGGGGTTGGATATTTGTCAATGACCCCACCTTAGCTTCTTTTTTTCCCCTTGGGGTTGACCTCCTCAACCCGTTGGGTATCAGGGAGGCCCAACTACCTTCACATAGCACAAGACAAGAGGAGATCAAAAAGAAACAAGGACACAAGCTTCTCTCCAGCCAATATTACAATACTAAGAACCTACCAGTCCCCCGGTAGGTTGAAGTGAGATATGCTGCTGGTGGCGGGAGACCGGGTTGCGCTCGGCGCCAACACAATCAAGGTCCTTCGCCGCCTGCTCATAATACTAAACAAATACTCAAGATTCAGAGATTGCCTCCAGCTTGGGTATCACATTGGGGGGAAGAATCACATTGGCACAGTGGTTGCAGTCACACCCATAATCTGCTTGTGCACCACCTTCCCGTGCAACCTTGTCAAAAATGTATGCAACCCCGTTTATGTAGGCTTTTCCATCTTGAACTGGACCAGCAGGGCGCCACGGCCCGAGCCAAGGGCACCCATCAAGGGGCAGGCGCAGGAAGATCTGACGCTTTGAATGCACCTTGCACTGTCACGGGAACTCTTCCGTCTGGCTGCAGGCACATGCCACCACTCTCCTGCTTGGTCCGGAGAGCTGACCACTTGTGTTCCCATTCCTTCGTTGTCATCAGTCTGAAGTACTATTATGGGGCCCTGACCGGGTTCCTCTTCTTCTTCCAGAGCTTTGTTTTTTGATGTCAAGAGGTCCTTCCTTCCCAACAGCGAGTCCTCTTGCGGCCTTGGAGGAGTCATTGAATAATTTCAGGACGGTTGAGTCTTGAGAGTCCAGCTTCTTAGGCGGGGGGCCGAGGGAGGAGCTCTTAGCTGGAGGAAGGTTGCTGAAGACCTGCTTGGAATGGTGTGCCTTGCTGTCGGAGTACCACATCCATTCGGGCGCAGGGAGGACCGCCCGCGCGGATCCTTGGCGGGAAGCACTCTGCGGGGTCGTCAGTGCGCCTGCTTCGGGGCGGAGATGCTTGTGCAGTCGTGGTGTGACCTGGTGCGAAGATGGGCCGTCCCTGTGCGGCGAGTGATGGCATGGCGCCTTGTCTTCTGCTGCGTCTTCCGTGGAGATGGTGAGTGCACGCCCTTCGTCGACACGGGCTAGACGCGATCTAGCGACTTGGACGGCTCTCGATTGGTGCTTCGTGCTCGGCTCCTGCTTCGCCGAATCGCCTGTGCTCTTCCAGTCGTTGGGGCCAGTTGGCTCGACTCTCTTCTGCTTAGCCGAACATGAACGTTTCCTCCTCCCGGGCCAAGAAGGGCTTGATGGGAACGGTCGGAGTGTGACGGGCCAATGCGGAAGCCTGTAAACACACCGATGAGACTGCCGCTCCTGCTGCTGTGTATACATATGACGTGCCATAAACGGTCCTGAATTGCTCACCTGTTTTTACTTCTCATCAAGGATATTGCACGCTACCATCGTTGTATAATCTCCCTTGAAGGCTATCCACGCTTGGCATTCTTGGTCAATCTGCGTGCGTTTGGTCGCGAGCGTCTTTCTGAGACTGTGACACACCATCCTTGGTTGTTGGTTACTCAAGCGCGGAGGGTCCAAAGAAGAAGGAGGGTTGGGGAAAGCCAGTGCATTCTAGGGGGATGGTGTCGGGCGCTTGGCTTGTGGGTGGGTGGTCAGGTTGGACGGATGAGCTAAGCTGCTCGGTAAGACTGGCGAACTGAGGCAGGAAGGAAGTGCGTGCATGGCAAGCAGCACTCTGAAATCCAATATGTATATTTGACTGGATCGGGGCCTCGAATGAGTCGGCCTTGTGAGTTCTTGGCCAGCCGGGCCTGGGTAGCTTATAAATCTGGTGACCATGTCCAAATCAGATACACATGTACATAAATATAATTGTTGGATTTGTGTGTATTGCACGGAGGTTACCACCCGAGCGCGTTGATATGTAGACCTTTGCACAGGCTGAGGTAGGCAGGTTATGCAAGTGATGGTTGTGGCGCGGGGTTGGCCCAGCAATGGGATGACGAGCTTGATGTGGTGCCTTGGTAAGAGCTGTTAAGCTTGTACAAGATGACAACAGTGGCGGTGGCGGTTTTGTAAATGCAATGGAACATGCGCAACGGTTACAGTGGCGAGCAATACCGCCCAAGGCAGTGGGAACAGGTGTATGGTTGGTGGTGGCGGGTGATTGGGGAGCAGTAATAGCAGGGCATTGGAGACAAGCGGATGTGGCTGGGGTCAAGTGCTCGTGGGGGATCCTCCGGAAAACTTATTTAAGGAGTGCTGTTCCATGAGGTTGTCCCCCCAGGGGCTCCGGTTTCGTCCTACCCCCTCCCTGGGAGCCCACTAATCACTTGATTAGGGCCTTCCTGGAATCTAACAACCGGCCCACTTTTGCTTGTTGCTGCGGCACAGCTGGAGGGTCATCCATAGGGCCTTTGGGTCTTTGGGGATTTTCAACTTGTGCCTGTGTTTAATTGTTGTGTGTGCTATTTTTTGCTGTAGCTTTGTAAAAAAAAACACCCCAAAACTTAGATCCAAGAGTCTAGGATTCTGTGGATTTAAGAAAGTGGGATATTATTAATTACATAATTAATCCTTCCTCTGTTACAGAGAGTTTAAACCCTTGTAGTGGCCATATTTGCCACGTAACAAGCTTGGTAATTTAAATTACCAGTGTTTACATCAGCACAGTTATAGTGCTAGGGCCCAAAACCCTTATTTTGACGGGTTTTTTGCCCTAAGCTTCATAAACAGAGCTGTCACTTTCATTCAAAAGACACATAAAATCACATTATGCAACATACTTGTAAGATATATCAACTTCAGAGGATCAGCAAACTGGTGGATGAATCTGTGTGGCATATTTCTGACATGCCAATTCCCATATCAAATTGGTAGGAAAGTGGTTTGATGTAATGTTTATATTTTTCAAGTATCAAACCCTGCCAAAGCTGATGAAACCTGTGTAACAGGCACTTGTTGTACTCCGGGCAATATGAAATGTGAAATTATTGGATTCAATTTTCCCTACCATTTTTACCAAGGGATGAACCATAATTTTTTAAGTTTTCAGTGTTGATAGCCTTTCATTTTGAAGTATGCATCTTGCCTATTACACGACTAAAAATTGCACAATTTTGTAAATTTGACTACAACTGACTGAAAAATGCAGTCTAGAATCCTAAATAAAGCTTCTCAAGGGAAAGGGGGTAGATTAGTGGATATTAAAAGGAGCACCAATATTCCGTTGCTCCAGGAACCAGCTGGAGAAATAATTCAACAGTTGGTCTAAGAACTCCAAACAGTGGAGGACTTCCTGTCACATCTGAAACCATCAAAGATGTTGATTTAGACCCAAAAACTTTTTTCCAGCAAATCTAGCCTTTTGGGTTCTATATCACTTCTTGGAGACCTGCAGATCTTGTCAGGAAGTCATCCAGTCAATTATTATATCCACACACACACATCCCAGTGTGGTTAGCACCATTTTTCTTGTAGTTTGATCATCTTATATCTCTTCAGCAACCATTTTCAATTAATTTTCTTCTATGTGTAGCATTATTTCATCACTAGAGGCCAAGGCGGCTTTGCCGCTGCAAATTTAGGGGTTCAGGAACAATTTATCATCAGCCCCTTTCCCCATTCTTCTCCACAGGCCAGTAAATTCCCTCTTGAAAGCAAATGTTAAATATGAAATGCATTCATAAACTCCAGAATATGTAAAAGGATAGATACATAAATAAAACCCTGAGACCCATATCAGCATTTTATTAAATTTCCTTATCCTATTCCAGTACTGATGGGTCTTTTCATTTCACTTTGAATGGACATCTGCATAGCCTGAGTAATTTAGCCTTGTGGCCTGGAACTGGGAGTTGAATTTGGTGTTGAGGTTAAACAGGAATGCTAAAGCACACATGATAAGCTTGATGCCTTCCCATCATTGAAATCAAAATCATATCTGCTGAACAGATTTGTCATTCCACCAGCTCAAATTTTGACAGTCTCCACTGCTGTATTTGAAAAAGCTTTCAGTTTGCCTAAGTAGCTGGAGAGTTTGAAAGTCCAATATGGTTGTCACCTAACTTAGCTAATTCCCTCCTTGGGGGAGCAAAGCAACCTCTGAAGGAGGGACTTACGCGCTATGTGGACCCTGCGGCCTGAGAGAATTATGAATTTTGGTGGGGACTTTTTTAGAATCACTCTCCCTCATGAGCCTCTGCACCATTTTTGAAATTGTTTACATTTCTGGGATGGCCCAAGCTGTCCCCATCTTTCTACCATTTTTTCCCATCCTAAACACCTCTTTTTGAGCTGTGATCAGAGTTGTAAAATCATGGATTCCAGATTCTTTACAGTGCAACATGTGTGATACGGGATATGGCCAACTAGATGAAGTTGCAAAAAAATACATTTGAATGTCATTACATATCCCTAAAATTAGGTCAATACATAGATGGAAAGATTCTCCTTGATGTTCTGCATCTTTTGTTCCCCTACAACTCAATCACATAATGGGATGTGATGAAGCTACACAGGATTGAAAAAGGCCAAGTTCCTGATTCTCTCAGGCCGCGGGGTCCACTTAGTGTATAAGTCCCTCCTTTGGAGGGTCCCTGCGGGTCGGCGGCCCCCCTCCACAAAGAGAGGGACTGAGTTAAGTTAGGGTTGTCACTGAGTCTTATTATAATTTATTCCAACTTCAAAGTCAGATACAAGAAAAAATATCAAAACAACAATCCTTGTTTCCTGAGGGAAAAACAAAATCAGATTGATCACTGGTATTCAAGCAGTGCATCAAGAAGACCAGAAAACAAGAAAAAAATTTGGGCCAAAGACAGGCAGGCCAGCTTGATAATTGATTGCTACAATGTGGAGCTAGGAAAGATTTAAACCAGTGAGCAAGGGAGAAGGAATTAAAGAGGTCAAGACAGACCAGTCATCAAGGGTAATAACACCTCCTCTTGATGACCGGCCATCACCAGTCATTGAGAGGAGTAGCACGTCCCCTTGATGACTGGTACACACCGGTCATTGAGGGTAATCACACCTCTCAATGACCGGTCTGTAGTACTGGTCATCGAGGGGACTCACAGCTCTCGATGACCGGCGCGGACCAATCATCAATCACACCTCTCAATGACCGGCGCGGACCGGTCATCAGTCACACCTCCCAATGACCGGCACAGACCGGTCATCAAGGGTAATAAGACCTCCTCTCAATGACTGGTCATCAGAGTGTGAAATATGTAGTTAAATACATAATAATAGTACATTGTAATAAAAGGTACATTATTAATGTAATTACAGGGAATTGAAATCATGACTTCATGTACATGAGTCAATTACTAATGCAGTCTTTAACCATCAGGTTATAACACATGTACTATACAATTGTAGACACATGGACTTAGTGTCTCAGTGTCTGACAAGACCCCTCAATGGCCAGTCCAACCGGTCATTGAGAGGTGTGAGACCCCTCAATGACCGGTACTGACCAGCCATTGAGAGGGGTGAGACCCCTTGATGGCTGGTCCAACTGCTCATTGGGAGGTGAGAGACCCCTTGATGGTAGGCACTGACCGGTCATTGAGGTGTACCGTACTGCGGAGTACCCTTGATGACAGGTAAAGACCCGCCATCAACAGCTATGAGACCCCTCAATGGCCGGTCTGACCGGTCATTGGGGAGTGAGACCTCAATGACCGGTGTGGAACTCCTAAAAGATCAGGAAAGAGCTGTGAGGGGAAATAGTCAACTACACTACTAATAATGTAGGAGAGGCTACAGGTGCTGGTGAGGCTGCCCTCTAGACTAACGCTGATGGAGAGAGGGTTACACTAAGAAAAAGAAAAGGGTGTGGCTGATGATTCTCTTTGACTTAGATGGCTTTAACACTTTATGAGTCTGAGGTGTATCAATCCTACTGAGTGAGAGAGGAGAAGTGAGAAGGGGAAAAGCAGAAGCTCTTGGGAGTCACTCTGAGATGGGTAATGAGATATATGCTGGGGGATATATTTCTATGGTGATGAAAGTGTATCTAAGTGTGATGTGTAAAGGTGCTACAGAGGGGATGTAGTAGAAAGTGCATGATCGGGATACAACATCTAGAGGGGTGTTTATATATGTGAGAAGTACTACAGGGGGGTGATACATGATGAGCACATAGTAACAATATCTGAAGATGAGCAGTAATGATGAAGGCGCAATGACCAAAGAGTGTACATGAAAGGTAACTATGTAGAAGATGAAATAATGATGAGCATTTGATAATAACTACAAGAGCTATGAAGGAATGTACTGCTGATATCATATGAAGAGAAAAATGAGTAATGAAGTTATGTAAGATCTGCAGTCCTATGTAGCTATGATACTAATGAATGATGTATGTAATAATGCTAAGGATATGTATGAAGAAAATACCTGCCAAAACTATACATGCCAATAACTGCTGATCCATTTGGAAATCCTAGGTGAAATGAGTGGGTGACTAGGGGTAAAATGGGGTGTAGAATCTGAATATGAAGTAATAATGAGGTATTTATGAAGGGTTTAGGTGATATGAGGGTGATAGTATGAACAGGAACAGGGTTACCACAAGCTCCCCCAACTTATTGTCTGTCCCCAGACACTGAGAGGAAAAGAAAAGAGATGAAGAAGAGAAATTTGGGGAAAAAAAAAAAAAAAAAGAAATAAGGAAAAGGAGTTAGTCCAATCCAAGGAGGGAAGTAGTTATCCAACCAAAGAGGCCAAGTCCAAGAGGTCCAAATCCAAGGAGGGAAGTAGTTATCCAACCAAAGAGGCCAATTCCTGAGAGAGGTCCAACCAAAGAGGGAAGTAGTTATCCAACCAAGGAAGTCCAAAATCCAGTGTCCAAAAAGAAGTCCTGAGAGTACAATCCAAGGGTCCAATGTCCACAAAGAAGTCCATAGAGTCCATAAAAGAAGTCCAAAAGTCCAAGTCCAGAAGAAGATAATTCTAAAACTAATCAACTATATAAAACTGAATATCTCAAACACTATGAAAAACTAGAAGATCCACTATATAAGATAATACTAGAACTAAACTACTGAAAATCTAAGCTTATGAAGAAGAGAATTGAGATAGGGGGAGTGGACGATATACTAACTATGTGTAGTACACCAATTATGAAGACTAAAATCTAATGGCATATCCATAGATTAGTAAAAAAAGAAGACTAAAATCTAATGGCATATCCATAGACTAGTAAGACTAAAATCCAGTGGGTATCACTGAACTAGTAAGGGGGGAGTGAGGGATGGAAGCTTAGACCAGAGGATAGGCAAGTATGAAGATATATGATGAAGCTAATGATAATTCAGAATGAAGAGTTGAGGTATTTATATATTTAACCTGAAAGAATATCTACTGTTGTCCAAAGAAGTCCAGAAATCCAATGTGGCCATGTGACTTGAAGAGGGTTGAATACTTGAGAAGAAAGTCCAGAATTCCTAGAAGAAGAGGATTTTATATGGGGTCCAGAGTCCAAAGGTCCAGAGTTCAAAAAGAAGAAAAGAAGGTTTTTAAAGCAAAGGAAGGGTGACCAGATTTTATATGTATGAAGTGGGTTTTATATGTAGGAATGGTTGGAGTATCTGAAGTAAGAAGGAGTCCCAAAGTGGCAAAAAAAGGAAAAAAGTAGACCAAAGTGGCAAGTAGAAGTAGTCCAATGTGGCCAGAAAGGTGAAGTATATGTTTGAAAGATTTTTATGAATGAAGAATAATCCTAGTGGCATAAAGAGGAGTGAGGAATTTTTATCTGAGGTAGTGCTCATGAAGAGAAGGGAAAAAAATCTGAAGAAGGATTGGAGAAGGAGTGTAATTTCCAGATGATAATAACAGAAAAAATCTTGAAGGGATATGAAGGAGAGTAATTTTTAGATTAATAGAAATAAAGGGTCTGAAGGGAGTTGAAGGGGAGTAATATTCAGATTTAATAGGAATAAAGGGTCTGAAGGGAGTTGAAGGAGAGTAATATTCAGAAAAGAAAAGAGGGGAGTAAGTTCCATCCATGATTATTTTATTTTCCTTGATCCATAATCCCTTATCAGGTTCCCCCCCATTATGAGGTGACTAGAGGTCCTTATTTATACTAATTTTATTCCTGAGGATGTTGTTGATGCTCCATAACAACACTGATCCAGTTTTACTTGATTGGGCGCGGCTGCGGCGAGTCTGTTCCTAGGCGCAACGAGTAGATATCACCAATCTTTGTTTTAGTCGTCCAAAACTCATGGGGTAAGGGAATAAAGAAAAGAAAAAAAAAAAAAAAAAAAAAGAAAGGAAAAGGAAAAGAAAGGGAAAAGAACTCAAAAGGAAAGAAAAATTAAACCGGGTCGTGCACCGGCGTCGAAAAGAGAGTGAGAAAACAACCAATCCGGGTCGCGCACCGGCGTCGAAAATGAAAGTCAAGCTTTGACCGCTCATAAAATCGAAACCGTCCGATGGAATTCGATAAAAATTTGATAGAATGAAAGGCCAGAGGGCAAGGAAAATTTGGCGCTAGAAATCAGCCCGAGTTGTCGTGTGCCAGTAACGTTCGAAAAGGAGAAGTCCGTAGGTCCGCGGGGCTAAGAAAATTCGATCCACGCCTTTTGAACGCTTGTATCTTTCGAACCGCTCGATGGAAATCCAAAGGTCCACCGCCAAATGAAAGGCAAGACCCCAGGAAAAAGTTTGAGCCATACGGCGGCTTTGGGAAATGAGCGCCGATACCTTTTCTAAAAGGATTAATGAAAATCCGGCCCGAGCGCGGCCGGAAGTAGAAAACCAAAGGAGAACCCGCCTGGATTGTGCACCAGAGTCAAAAAGAGTGTTAATAATAAAGAGTGTAGGGTCTGGGTCGTACACCAGCGTCGTCCATAGTTTCTTGAGCCCGTAGTCCTCGCAGAAATCGCCGAACTGCCCATTATTTTTCCCTAACTCGAAAACCAAAGCGATGTCTTATCTTAATCATATTATAATTGAGGATAGCACTATTGAAGAAGAGCTGTTTCGTCCCCCAACTCCCAATTCCAAAGAAGACGCCGCCGGTATTCCAGTAGATAATTCTGATAACAGTGTTGATAATGCCGAAGACCCAGCCGAGTATTCCGACAACGAAGTTGATTATAATGGAGTACATACTCCTCGAATCCATCCCACCATGCCTGCTCAAGCCGCGTTTCCGGCCGAGAACATTCCTCTGCGTGGGGCACAGAACTTTTACCATGCCATGGAGCTTGAGTTCGTCGAATTCGCCACCGCTACTCATAGAGACGAGGACGCCGTTCGAGCCGCCAAGGAACGCTTCTTTGCTCAGTTCGAGGAGCACTAAAACCGAGTAAGTTCTTTTATTTATTTTTAGAAGTAATTTTTAATACTAAAACGAGTTAATTTCTTTTTCTTTCTTTTTTTATTTATTTATTTCTTATGTGTAGATGATTGATTTATCCAACCTGCGTCCTGGTGACCGGGACGCCATTGCAAGATCCGACTTCGAGCGCCAAGTGCGCCGAGCTGATAATTTGCGCCTGCGCCGCCAAAGGAACCGCGCTAGCCGCCGCCTACGTCGTGAGAGGGAAAGAGAAGAGGCTGCTAGGAATAGGAGAGAGATGAATAGGGAAAGAGATGAAGAGGAAAGAAATAGGAGAGACAGAGAAAGAGCCAGAGAGAGGATTGATGATTGTGAATGATACTAATGAAATTTTATGTTGTGATTATATACTAATTTTTACTTATTTATCTTTTTTTTTTTTTTTTTTTTTTGCAATTAGCCTGGGATCCTGTAGAGTGGGCCAGATTTAGAAGGGAGGAAGGGAGATTTATCTAGGGATTGATATATATATATATATATATTTTATGGTATGTTTTCAGAGAAAGAAGTCCTAGAATGATACTTTTTGACATGTGTTGATGCATATCTTCTGGCCAATTCAGTTCCATCCAGTTCTTCCAAGGTGTAAGAGCCTCCAGGATTTTGAGTTTTTATTCTGTAAGGTCCATTCCATTTATTTTCAAAGAGTTTCCCAAATTGGGAGTCCAGAGATTTATTGTATACTAAATATACCAGTTCTCCAGTTTGTAGTGGTTTTCTTGCTGTCTTTTTGTTGTTCCAGTAATCCACAGAGCTTTTCCTGGTGTCCATAAGGTGCAAATGTGCCTGCTGAAGAATAGTGTCCCTGTTTTCCAATTGTTGAGTCCTGGCCAAAAGAAGGTCCTGAGTTGATTCCACTGTGGTCCAGTCTATCCCAAAGAAAGTTTCCAGTTCCAAGTCTATGGGTAAGATGGGTGATTGTCCAAGAACCAATTCATAGGGAGAGTAGCCAGTTGATCTTTTGGTGGATATTCTGTCTGCAAACAATACTAAAGGTAAATAAGACCTCCATTTCTTGCCTTCAGTTCCACACAGTTTGACCAAAGTGTCCTTGATTGCCTGATGTCCTCTTTCTACCATTCCATTAGCTTCAGGATAATAGGGTGTTGTGACCTTTACTTTGATACCTGCTTCTAGAAGTGAGTTTTGAAATTGTTGTCCAAATTCTGAGCCTCCATCCACCGTTACTGACCAAGGGGCTCCATATCTGTAGATCCAATTTTCCAAGAACCAGTGGGAGATTTTCTTTGCCTGTATTTTTTTCAGTCCAACAGCTTCTATCCATCCAGAAAGGTCATCTCTAGCAATTACCAAGTATTTCCATTTACCTGCCTTGATGTGTACTGTGTCCAAACTAACTCTTCCAAAGATTGTTGATGATCCAGTGGGCTTCTTTGGTTCCATGGGTAGTACTGAGTTCCTCTTTTGGCAAGCTTCACAAGATTGGACCCACTTGGTAACTCCTCTTTTAAGTCCTGACCACCAAAATCTGAGTTTAGTTCTTCTGTAGGTTTCTGAAATTCCTCTGTGACCTAGGGTTTCATGGAGAGAGCTGAGGATGGATTTCTGTGCTGAAGGGGAAGTGACCACTATTTGGGAGAAAGGTTTGTTGATCCTGTGTAATACTCCATTTGAGAGAAAGTAGTTGGCTGATTTGTGCAAAATTTGTCTGAATTCCAGGGTGCTGCATCCAGGAGGTTTGTTCATGGTGGCCAGGTAGTATTCCAAATGTTTCCAAATTCCTTGTTGAAGAGAACTTACCTCCTCCCCCAACTCAGCTGATGTCCCCAGCAGCAAACCAGGACAAGAAAGAATTCCAAAAGAAGATTGCTTGAGTCCAAATCCAGGGTGAGGTTTGATCCATTCTTCATCCTCATTGAAGCTAGGGCAGTCCTCCTCATCTGGGTCTGGAGGCCTCCTGGAAAGTCCATCTGGTAAGGTGAAAGTTTTTCCTGGGGTGTGGACCAAGTCAAAAGAGAAGAGCTGAATGAAGGCAATCCATCTGTTCATAGGGGCATTAGGTAGAGAAGGGTTGTTGATCATTCCAATAAGGCACTTGGCATCCACCCTGAGTTGAAAGTGTTGGCCCCAGAGCTTGATTTGAAGTTTCTTGAGGATTTTAGAGACCCCACAGAGTTCCAGTTTTGATTGTGAGTATTCTGATTCCCTTTTTGAAAAGACCACTGACTCAAATAAAACTGGCCTGTCCAAATTAGCAGAATCCTCCTGGGTAAGAACAGCTCCAGCAGCAATATAACTAGAATCCACAGAGAGTTTGATTTGTCCAGCTTCAGGTCCAAATTCCAGTTTCTTGAGGGTGATATCCTTTCCAATAATCCTTTTAAGGTCCTCAAAAGCTTCCTGGCAGTCCTCTGTCCAATCCCAAGTAGAGTCCTTCCTGGTGAGTTGTCTGAGAGGTGCAGTGATGGTGGAGTAATTTTGGATAAACATTCTGACATAGACACAGATACCTAGGAATCCTCTGACTTCAGTTGGGGTGATTGGGGTTGGCCAAGTTTCTATATTGTTGAGTTTCTTAGCTGAGATTTTCCTTCCTTCCTTGCAGACAACATGGCCTACTAGATCCAGGGCAGGGACACAACAGGCAAACTTTTTACCAGAGATAGTGAGTCCAGCTTCTTCAATCCTAAAGAGTATCCTTTCCAGAGTGATGGCATATTCAAAGATAAATTTTCTGATTTGGGGGTTGGCATCCAGGGTTTGTCCATTGTAGTCTGAGGTTGGTCCTTTGATTCCTCCATCATCAATAAAGATTCCCATGTGGTGAGGTAATTCATCCTGGAGGATCCACATCATCTGGGCCTGATAAACTGCAACTGAATTGGTGGCTCCTTGGGGTAATCTGGTGAGTTGGAATCTTCCTAGAGGAGTTTCAAAGGTGGTGAGGTGCCTAGATTCTGGTGCTAACTCCCTTTCATCATATCCTCCCATAATTTCTCCAAGTCCATAGCAAGCCCTTCCAGTGAATGAGTCAATGAGTTCCTCTGGTGATGGTGGTAAGCCTGCATCCTTGATAGTGACTTTGTTGAGTTTCTGGAGATCATGGACTATCCTTAATTTGCCATCTTGCTTTTTGACACAGAAAATGGGGCTGGAGTAGCTGGAAAAAGATTGTTCATAGAGGCCAGTCCTGAGTCTTTCCCTTACTAATTCTATGACTTGGTCCTTGATGGGTCCAGGGATTGGGATAGGTTTCTGTTGCCAAGGTTCATGGGGAATAACTGGGATGGTGTAAGGTTGTCCATAGGTATGTTTGAGTAGTCCTCTTTCATCTTCCTTGAAGGCCAGGGCTCCTTGTCTGATGGTGATGACCCAAACTAATAATAAATATTCTTGTTCTGAAAGCCATCCAGGGGGTCCAAAGTTGATAAGGTCCAGCCTGTCTTGAGTAATTTTGGAGGTAGGAGTAAAAGGAGGTGGAAATGGAGTTAAAGGAGTTGCATAGGGATCCCTGGAGAGTGGTGGTCTGGCCAGAGGAGGATTAAGAGAAAGGGGCATAGGTTGGTTGACTGGTTTTATCTTTTTTAAGGTTGATTTATATTTTGAGGCATAGGTGGCATAGGTTGGTGATGTTTCTTTAGACAGGGTTCCAGATCCTATTGGGAGAAGCTGAAATCCTGTCCTTGGCCTAAAAAATCCCTGGTGACTAGATTGATTGGAAGGCTGGTTTCCCATTTGTGATGATTAGGCAGGAGGATTGGTACCAAGTAAGTTTGTCCTTTGTCCACCACAGACAGTGATTCCTCCCTGTTTCCATTGTATTTGATGGTGGCTGATGCATCCATTAAGAAGGGTTTTCCTACAATTAGCTGAACTCCTCCTTTAGCTACCCAGAAATGAACAGTATTGGTGATTTTTCCTAGAAGAACCTCCACTCCTTCAGCAATTCTAGTGATTCCAGTATGGTGGCCTCCAATTCCTTTGAGCTTCATGGGTTTTTCAGTGATAACCAGTCCTATAGATTGGGCCATCTCCTCAGGGATAATGTTGACCATAGATCCAGTGTCCAAGAGTGCTTCAAAAGATTTTCCTCCCATGGTGAGTCTGACATAGGCAAGGGGGCAGGAGTAGTGAGTTTGTCCAGGAGTTTCCTCTTCTTCTTCCATAGCTGCAGAGTTGGCTGATTTGGTTGAATCCACAGAGACCCTCCTGTTGGAAATTTTCTTTTTGAAGGCTTCAGAGGCAGAAGGAGAAGAGGCTAGAAGTTCCCCAATGGTAAGTTCCACAGTAGTTTTGTTGAGCACCCTGTTGACTATAGAATCTTCAATCCCTGGGTATTCCTTGGCTAGTGGCTTTTCCAAGTGGGTTTTCCTAGATGGCTTGTCTGTACTGGGCTGGCCTTGGTCCTGGTTGTCCTGGAATTTAACTTTTGGGCCTGGTTTGGAAGGTTGGGCTGGACTGGGTTTAGGAGGAGTTTTGGAAGGTGAGGTTGCAAATTTGATTAAGTCATCCTGGTCCATATCCATTAGAGATTCCTTTTCATTCCTGGTCCTTTTTCCACTAGTAGTAGGTTCATCCTCTGGGTCCTGGCTAGATCTGGTCCTTTTTCCAATGTCCACATCATATACAGTTGGAGAGTCCTGGGCTATTTCCTCAAGTTGGCCAAAGGAAGAGATGGTGGTTGGCCTGGCAGAATCCTTGGAGAATTGGTCCACTATAGTTTTGATAGGTCTACTGGTATCCCAAGGAATAGGTGTGTTGTCTGGAAATTTGTATCTGTTTCCATCCCTGATGACTAATCCAGAATCCACATCATAGTTTAGAAGAGAGCAAGACCTGGTTCCATGGTTGTTCTGAAAGCAGTAGAAGCATTTGAAATCTGGTTTATTCCTAGGAGAAGGGGTGTACTGTTGGCCAGGGGCAGCTCCAATAAGGTGAGGTGGGGCTGATTTTCCTGCAGTAAGAGCTGCTAATTGCTGTGTGATCTCCTCTAGTTTCTGCTCTGTGGTTTTAGGTGCCTGGGAAGTGGTAATCTGAGGTGGAGGCCTGGAAGGAGGAGCCATGGGTTGAGAGGTGGAAGGAGGGGCCTTGGTTACTGGAAGAGTTGAGTCCTTTTGATCCTGGGGAAGAGCCATTTTGAAGAGTTTTCTCCTTTCCATGACTGATGCTGAATGGACTTCTCTGATTATGAAGGAGCAGATGGTTGAAGTTGGGGGTAGAATCATTCCTCCATCCTCTGAGGCCAGCATTTCATTGCACTTGATGAGTTCCTTGGTGACAGCTGATTCCAGTTCTGGGCTAAGGGCATCCAATAGAAATTCTCTGAATTCCTCCAGGTGGGAGCACTGTTTCATTCTTAAAAGATAATTAGTAATGACTGAATATTTATTGTTGAACAACCTGAATTCTTGTGAAGTTTTGATTCCTCCAGCCTGGATTGAGTTGTTGATCAATTGAGTGAGGTCCCTCCTAGTATATCTGACCAAAGGGAGTGGGGATCCATATCTGTCCAGTAGCTGCTTCTTGAGGTCCTCCCAGTTCTGGTTCCTGTAAGCCTCCATTTGTTCCACTTCTTCCTTGATGGCCTCCCCTTTGAGAAAAGAAACAACCTGCCTGACCAAATCTATAGAAGAAGCTCCATCAGTTGATCCTACATTTTCATACCTGTTAATAAAGTTTTCAATGGTGAGGTTGGTTCCATCAAAGCAGAGTTCCTTGTCCAAGGGCTTGATTTTGACTCCTTTGATTGGTCCTTTGTAGGCTGGCATCCTGGTTTCCTTCTCCAAAAAGTAGACCACAGAGTGTTTGGAAGATACAGATGGGGCTGGAGGTGTGATTCTTTGTCTGAGTCCTAGGTGAGAGCTTTCTGAAGGATCAGGTATGTTGTCCCTGTACTGGTTGAAGACATTGGGGTGTTGAAACTGAGGATTGTTGGGGCCAGTGCTGCCTCTGTACTGATTGAAGTTGTTGGTAGGTTGAGGTAAAGGGTTGGTTTGAGCTGGATCTTCAGGAAAGGGATTGGCTGGTCCAGCAGGGTGAGTGTTGTTATCTTCTGGAGCAGTTTGGAAGGGGTTGTTGAAGAGAGTACCTGGGTTGTTACTGGCAGTCTCTCCTAGGTTGTTGTTGATAGGATGAGCAGCATCTTGAGAGTGGATGGACATCTTGAAAGGTAACTAACTGCCTGGGGAAGAAAAGAGTTCTGAAGAGGAGGGAAAAGAAGAGGGAGAAATAAAACTGAAGAAATTTGTTTTTATGGGTTTGTGGTTTTGGGATCTGATGCACTGAAGAGGAATGGAGTGGAAAGGGTTTGTGTAGGTGATAGAACTATGAACTGGTAGTGAAAAAGGTAACTAGGACTAAAATCTAAAGGTAATCAGGCCACTGTTGGGACACCACTTGTGGAACTCCTAAAAGATCAGGAAAGAGCTGTGAGGGGAAATAGTCAACTACACTACTAATAATGTAGGAGAGGCTACAGGTGCTGGTGAGGCTGCCCTCTAGACTAACGCTGATGGAGAGAGGGTTACACTAAGAAAAAGAAAAGGGTGTGGCTGATGATTCTCTTTGACTTAGATGGCTTTAACACTTTATGAGTCTGAGGTGTATCAATCCTACTGAGTGAGAGAGGAGAAGTGAGAAGGGGAAAAGCAGAAGCTCTTGGGAGTCACTCTGAGATGGGTAATGAGATATATGCTGGGGGATATATTTCTATGGTGATGAAAGTGTATCTAAGTGTGATGTGTAAAGGTGCTACAGAGGGGATGTAGTAGAAAGTGCATGATCGGGATACAACATCTAGAGGGGTGTTTATATATGTGAGAAGTACTACAGGGGGGTGATACATGATGAGCACATAGTAACAATATCTGAAGATGAGCAGTAATGATGAAGGCGCAATGACCAAAGAGTGTACATGAAAGGTAACTATGTAGAAGATGAAATAATGATGAGCATTTGATAATAACTACAAGAGCTATGAAGGAATGTACTGCTGATATCATATGAAGAGAAAAATGAGTAATGAAGTTATGTAAGATCTGCAGTCCTATGTAGCTATGATACTAATGAATGATGTATGTAATAATGCTAAGGATATGTATGAAGAAAATACCTGCCAAAACTATACATGCCAATAACTGCTGATCCATTTGGAAATCCTAGGTGAAATGAGTGGGTGACTAGGGGTAAAATGGGGTGTAGAATCTGAATATGAAGTAATAATGAGGTATTTATGAAGGGTTTAGGTGATATGAGGGTGATAGTATGAACAGGAACAGGGTTACCACACCGGTTGGACCGGCCATCAAGGTGTAATGTACTGCGGAGTTCCCTTGATGACCGGTACAGACCAGCCATCAAGAGGTATGAATCTCCTCAATGCCGGGCTGTTCCGGTCATCAAGAGTTGTTACCTCCCTCCACAACCGCACAGACCGGTCATCAAGAGCTGTGACTCCCCTCAATGACCGGCATAGACCAGTCATTGGAGAGGACGAGTGAATCTGCTCGATTCTGGTCTGTACCAGTCATCAAGAGGTGTGGGTCCCCCCGATAACCACTACAGATCAGAATCAAGACGCGATGGAGACCTACAGGACACAATCAGCTTATGTAACTACTCACAGCCAAGTTCCTCGGATTCAGAACATTTCAAGCTCTCAAGCTGACCTGTAAACACTTGGATGAGTGTGTACAGGCCAGCATCTTGTCTACCCAGGTGCAGGGCCCTGACAACCAAGTTGTCAAGTTTTGGTTTGAAGGATGTCAGGGCCCAGGGTGTGTGAGCTTGGTCGGATACTTAAAGGGCTGGGGGAGGGAAGCTGTTTGTCCCCCCAGGGGATCTGGTTTAAGGATCGCCAAGTGATACCCGTTTGGCGGTACCCGGCACCCGCGGCCTTACGGTGGGTACCCGCCCGCGGGTGCCGGGTGCGGGTGCGGGTGTTGGAATTTGGCGAAAAAAACCCCAGGTACCCGGGTACGCGTGGTCAACACCCGCCACTGTATTTTGGATCAAGGTGCCGCAGCACCTCTTGAGGCCCTCAATGACCGGTCGGTGCTGGTCATTGAGAGGGCTACACAACCCCCTCGATGACTTGCACACACCGGTCATCAAGAAGGCACACCTCCCTCTCAATTAATTGGCACACATCGGTCATCGAGAAGGTGCACAACCCTCTTGATGACCGGGAGAGGCCAGTCATCGAGAGGGTCTCACTCAGCCCTCTCGATGACCGGCACACACCGCCCATTGAGAAGGCACCCTCCCTCTCGATGACCGGCCCACACCGGTCATCAAGAAGGCACAACTCCCTCTCAATGACCAGCACACATTGATCATCGAGGAGGCACATTTCTTCCCTGCAAGTACCCGCGGTACCCGCGAAAAACACCCGTGGGTGTCCAGATTTGCTAAAAAACAGAGGCGGTACCCGCACCCGCCGCGGGTACCCAGGTTCACTTGGCAATCCTTAATCTGGTTTTGTCCATCCCCTCCCTGAAGGCCCCCTATTTCATTTGAGTAGGCCCCTTCTTGATTTCAAAAAACAAAAATTCCAAACCCAAACAAAACTTCAACAATTTAAACTTTAAACTCACACAAAACAAGAAAATTTAAACTTTGAACTCACACAACACAAACTTTGAACTACACAAAACAAAAACATTTGAACACACAAAAAAAATAAACTCACACAAAAACCATAATTCAAACTCAAACAAACCATAAACTCTGTACTGAAAAAAAACTCCCACTTTTTAAACTTAAAGAACACAAATTTCAAACTTTTAATTTCTTCTGCCTGCAATTTCAATGAAATGCAGCGTGAACCCATGAAGTCAGTTTCTGTGAAACTGTGGTTTTAATAAACTTGGATTGTAATGAAAGGGCAATACATGATTTTTTCCTTCATAGTTTATTGTATCACGCAGGTGATACAATACAGCAGTATTGTATCAACAAAGCCAATACATAATAATCTGAGAACCTGTATTGTTACAATATGATACAGATAGATTCTTGCTGATATTGGGAGTATGACATTCTGTAAACTGCTTGCGCAGTTTCATAGAGGAAAATGAGGCCCTGTTTGGATGCACTGTTATATGTGATAAATGGATGTATTCATCAAACGCAACCGGGCAACCGCGGCTTCAAAACGTTTGGTGGAGATGGGGTGCAAACTTAATTGGGTTGCACATAATAAATTTCCCCATTTATCACGTATGATGTGGGCCTCCAACTGAGTCCTGAACATTTTTTACCATTGGGGAAGTCTAGCAGTGTGAAAAGGTAATTCAATGCTGGGTATTTGTGTTACTGTAATGGTAACATATCAATAAAATATTGATTTCCAGCGCGTTAATTTTAGTGTTCCCAGTAAAGGCAGTGTGTTAACAATATTTTACATTTCTCAAATTTTGATTTTGGTGCCATTGTGTTAATTTTTTACGGAGGAATTTCAATTATATTAGGGGGGTTCACAATTGGAATTTGTAGAACTTTAGGACCCATTTTAAACTGTTTATCAACATATTTTTAAAAAGTTGATCAGTCACACCTTTTTCAGGACATCTTGCCAAAATTTCAAAATTATGTTCATAAAGGCCTTAAAACAAACTCCAAAGTTTTATAAAATTCAATTTTGAACCCCCCTATTATGTTATGGCAACAAGCTGAATTGCTGATGCCCATTACTTGTAATGAGTAACAAAATATGTATGTATCATGCAAAGCAAATACAGTCACAAAACCAATTTGCTCTGTGGCACAGGCAACAAGGCTTTCAGCGCTTTGCTGGCCTCTTCAAAATCACCAGTGAGAGGCACCTTCTCCCGCAACCACATCATAATTTGCTAAGTGCAGCGTAATATGTGCGGTCTTTATGGGAGTAAAGCACCCCTCCTACTGCTGTAGACATTGGAAGCAGCAGAGAACAGTCATTCAACTGTGCATGAACTCCCAGATACCAAGAAGTACATGTGTGAAATCCAAGATGAGCAGCCTCAGGCGCTTGTACTGTTGGATTACATGTAATCTGAAAGTACAAGCGCTGAGCAATGTTACAACCGCTGCGCTGCGCTAAAAAAAAGTGGTCATTTAGCGCAGCACAGCGGTATGGACTCCTGTCGGGTCTGAGCCGTGGCAGTCGGTTGAGGGGATGGTGCTTGAGTGCTGCCCTCGTCGGTGGTCCTGCGAAAAGTATCGGGGAAAAATCGAACAAGGTGATAGCGGTTGGGGGGGGATTTGTTGAGAGGGAACGAGGGGGTTGGAATACCCTCGGCGGTTTGGTAGGATGGAAAAAGCTCAGAACAGAAGGGACTCGGAAGAAAGCCGGTGCGGTCGTTGGAATCTCGGGTAGTGATCAAAAAGGAATAAACTCAGGAAGCTCGGGTACTCAAACTCAGAGGTAGATGCGGGGCTGGATCGACACGATCCGGATCAATAAGCTCAGAAAACATGATGATATCTTGTTCCTTATGGGGGAGGCCAGAATACCATGCCGATCCTTCCTCCAAGTTCGGCTGAACTTGGATTCAGGCCGCGACATGCCGCGCGACGAGCCCTCGTGCCCGCCGCGCCCATACAACTAAGATGAGCAGAGAAAGAGGAAAAGAACAACCAAAGAGAAAACAACCTCCACACCAAAGCCAAAAAGACAAACAAACAAAGCAAAATCTGAAAAGAAACAAAGAACCAACCCTCCTCCAACTCATCCTCTCCAACGCGCGCAAAGAAGAAACAATAAAAAAAAAGAACCAAGAAAAGAAAACAATCAATGGAAGAATCAAAACAAATCAAACCAACCAATTAAGAGAAGGAAAAAAAGGGAGAAAGGGCAAAGGGAAAGAAAGGAAAGAGAGGGAAGGAGGGGGAAGAAATGATAACAGAAGAATTGAGGGTCTTGAGGGTCTTGATGATCTTGAGGCCTTTATCCGGGTGTCTTGATCCTGTGTACGCGCCAGAACACCACATCCCCATCCCATTTGCAGTCTGTCCCTAGACTGCGCGTCGCCTCTCTGATACCTGCCGCCAAACAAGGGAGAAAACCGCAAAAAAAGTGGCTCACATAGTGGCATGTAATGCTATTGACGACGCGCGTAGAAAACCCTCGAGATGCACACACATGGGAGGGCTTACTTTTGTCCCTGCACCTCATCGCGCGAGTAGTACTTCTTGACCTGATCGGCCGCAAATCGCCGCTTGAGTTTGGTGCCGTCCAGTTTGGCCAGAATGTAGGAGCCTCCTTCGACTTGGCGGACCACTCGGTAGGGCCCGTTCCACCTATTAGCAAATAACTGGCCCCACTGAGTCTCCAACGATCGGTTATACGCCATAACCATCGCACCAGTCTCGAGCGCCTCACGAAGCCGATCAGAGCGCTTGTCCGTCCAATATCTGACTGATTCGCCCCGCGCCTCCATCATTTTGCGATAGGCCAGACCCCGAGTTTCTTCGCTGCGCTCGAGTTGAAGAGATCTCGCGGCTAGAAGATCCGTCGTAGTGCGCACTGATTCCCAGTCCACGCCGAGGTATGACTCCATTTCCAAATCTATCGGCAAGACTGCCCGCTGCCCAAAAACCAACTCATACGGAGAGTACCCTGTTGTGCGCTTGGCCGAAATCCGATCCGCAAAGAGAACCAACGGAAGGAACTTGCGGCAATTCTTGCCACTCTCTCCCGCTAACTTGACCAACGCCGCCTTCAGTGGTGCGTGCCCCCGCTCGACCATACCCTGCCCCTCTGGATAATAAGGGGTAAAAACTCGGTGTTCCCCCGGCAAAGCACGAAGCATTTCCGCCAGTGCACCGCCAAATTCCGAACCGCCGTCTGTCGAATAAGATTGAGCCGGGCCGTACCGCATTGTCCAATGTTCCTGAAGGAACGAAGCCACCGCCTCCGAAGTCAGGTTGTTCAGTATTTTGGCCTCCACCCAACCAGAAAAGTCATCGCGAGCCACGATAAGGTACTTAGCTCCGCTAGCTTTTAAATGGACCGCATCCAAGGCCACTCGCCCAAAAACAGTCAATTCTCCCGTCGGATAACGCTGCTCTAGTGGTCTTCGAAGGCTGCGCCGTTGACAGGCGTCACAGCTCTGGCACCAGCGAGCCACAGATTGCTTCAATGACGGCCACCAAAAGCGCTCGGAAACCCTTCGATAGGTCTCTGTCGCTCCGCGGTGACCCAAATCCTCGTGTAGCCGCCGGAGAACTTCTTCTTGTTTGAAGGGGAGGGTGATGACGATCCGAGGTAGTGGGCTCCCCCTCTTCATAAGTCTACCATTCTGCACAAAGAAATCCGAGGACCTTCGCTTCAAAGCCCGAAATTCGTCCGCTCCCATGCCCTCTGGCCAGGTTAACGTGGATAGAAACAACTCCATCTGGCGCCAGTAACCGTCCTGATATCCGGTATACTCGTCCTTCAGAGCCGAAAAAGAAAAAACGGGTCGAATCAAGGGGGCATCCTCGTCAAAATCGGAAGGAGGGTCAGACTCCTCGTCGTCTTGCGGGCGGCGAGATAGACCGTCGGGCATGGTGAAGGATTTACCGGGGCGATGGACGATGTCAAACGAGAACAACTGTATGAACAAAACCCACCGCGTCATCGGCGCATTCGGCAGACTCGGGGCATTGATCATCTGGATCAGGGACTGGGCATCCACTTGTAGCTCGAAATGCTGGCCCCACAGGACCGTCTGTAGTTTCTTCAGAATTTGCGCGACACCACATAACTCGAGCTTGGCCTGCGAGTATCTTGACTCCACGTCCGAAAAGAGCAGAGACTCATAGAGAGCCGGGCGATCCAAGCCGTTTGAGTCTTCCTGAGTGAGCACGGCACCAGAGGCGTGGAAACTAGAGTCCACTGCCAGCTTAAGCTTCCCGGCGTCCGGTCCATAGTCTATCTTAGCCAGGACTATGTCCTTTCCGACCAAGATCTTGAGTTCTTGAAAGGCCCGTTCACAGTCCTCGGTCCAGCTCCATTCAGAATCCTTGCGGGTTAATCGACAGAGGGGCAGACAGATCTGGGAAAGTGATGGGATAAAAATCCGGACGTAAACAACAACCCCTAGGAACCCTCGCACTTCAGTTGCATTGCTCGGTGTAGGCCAAGAAACGATCTTGTTGACTTTACTGGCGGCCATCTTGCGCCCCTCCTTGCAAACAACATGGCCCACTATCTCAAGTGCCGGAACACAGGCCGCAAGCTTTGAAGCTGAGACCGTCAATCCCGACTCTTCAATCCGAAAAAGAATACGCTCCAAAGTTTCGGCGTATTCCCAGATGAACCGCCGAATTCCGGTATGCCAAGGAAGCCGCTCATTGTTGTAATCGGACTTTGGGCCCTTGATGCCTCCATCGTCAATGAAAATTCCCGCATGCTCAGGAATCTCGGCCTGGAGAATCCACATCATCTGCGCCTGGTAAACGGCGACAGAGTTGGTGGCCCCTTGCGGCAATCGAGTGAGTTGAAACCGCCCCAAAGGCGTGTCAAAGGTGGTAAGTGGCCGCGAGATCGGATCCAAAGCGCGCTCGTCGTAGCCGCCCATAATGTCGCCAAGCCCATAACAAGCCCGCCCGGAGAAAGACTCAACGAATTCCTCCGTGGCGGGAGGCACTCCCGCATCCCGAACTGTAACTTTATTGAGCGGTTGTAGATCGTGAACTATGTGAAGTTTCCCGTTCCCTTTAAGCACGCAAAATACTGGGCTCGAATACGAAGACGTGGATTGCTCGTATAAACCCGTGCGGACCCGCTCCCGGATGAGGCGCGTGTACTCCTCAAGCTTGGCGGCCGGAATCGGAATCTTCTTTTTCTGCCACGGCTCGTGTTCGACCACGGGGATAATGTACGGGAGTCCGTAAGTTTCCTTCAAGAGACCTCTTTCTTCCTCGTTGAAAGCTATCGACAAATTGCGCTCAGCCAGGACATTCTTGATCAGACTCAACTCATTGGGATACAGCCAGTCCTCCGGTCCGAAATTGACCACCGACAATCTTTCTTCCGTCACGTGCCCCTTTGGCCTAAACGGGCCAACCAGTGCCCTCAACAGTCCTTGATATGGATCGCGGGTGAGAGTAGGTCGCTGGAGAGGAGGATTTAAACCTTGCGGCATCGCAAGATTCACGGGCTTGATCTTCTTAGCAACAGGCTTATACTTGGCTGCAAAAGCCAAGTACTCGCCCGCTTTCCACGACTCCAGAAGACTTGTTTGCGCCCGCGATCCAAGTCCGGCTTCCAACAAGAGACTCGTCCGGTGCTCCGCTCGATCCTCGAACGCTGCCTTGTCTGCAAAGGAAAATCGAAGGGGTTGCAAGTCGCTCACGAGTGTGGCCCGAGATAGAGTTTTCGACAAATTGGGAGCATCACGCCGCGGAGGTGCATATTGGTGGGAACTTACTTTCACCCCATATGCCCTCCACGACGGTCCAAACGTGACAATTCCCTCTTCACATTCCATTTGAAAAGAGCATAGTTTAAGCTCGTTGCGGAGCACCACACTGCACGCCGCGCCTTTTGTTGCACCCGACCCTAAAAGAGAAACGCCAGGATCCGGGGTGTGGCTCACCAGAGTGGCACGTGGCAGGGTTTTCGACAAATGATAGGCATCACGCCTCGGAGGTGCATATTGGGAGGAACTTACTTTGTTACTCCCAATCCTCCGTAGTACCTCAGAATCCTGTTCACATGTCCGGACTTCTGCTTCCAGGGAAATTAGTTTATCCTCTTCGCGGAGGTTGCTGCGAGGCGAAAATAGTTTACCCTCGTCGCGGAGGCCGTCATAAGACGTAAATAGTTTTCCCTCTTTGCGGAGGAGGAGTAGTTTATTCTCTTCGCGGAGATGTTCGCAGGTTGAATCTTGATGCTTTCCTTGAGGTGAGAATCGAGAACTAGCGGAGGGTTCCCATGATGGGGCTGAGACCTCCTTGAAATGAAACGAGGATAGTTTATTCTCTTCTTGGAGACAATGATCCGGAATTGCATGGTCGATGGCACTGAAGGAAGAACAGGGCGAAGAGGGGCGGCTCACAGCGTGGCATGTAATGTTTTCGATGCTTGTAGAGAACCCTGGAGGTGCATATAAATGGATGGGACTTACTTTTGTCCCTCCTTTAGCCGCCGAACCTCCTCTGTTGTACACTGGAAGCCGAGAATTGAAATGAAATCGAGCCTCTATATTGTTTTTGATGTTTCGAATTATCTTGAGATGTTTTTTGGGTTTGATGTTTTGTCGATAGGAGGATAAAAGAGAAGGAAATATGGGCCGTTGATCTTCTACAAACTGAGTTGATTCGACGGCGAGGCTGCGAAGATCTAGATTAAGCCCTCCGCAATTTGAACCAACTGTCCTCATAAAAAAGGACGATCTTCCGACAAATCGCCGGCCAGGCGTGCCATATGTGTCAACACTGCCTTGCGACCGTGACCGGGAAAGTCGCGCTCCCATCGCCCCGTACTAGCTGAGCACAGGGATACCTCGATGTTTCATCCAGTTGCGTCTGGGATAACGAGCTTTTCGCCGGTTTGCGAAGAGAAAGCCAAAGTCGCCCCCACATCCATCAGAAAAGGGCGCCCGAGGATCAACGGACCTTCCATTTTTGTGATCCAGAAGTGACAGGTCTTCACCAAGTTCTTGCCGATCCTGATCTGAACGTCCTCCGCCACTCCCATCAGCTCGCACGCTTGATTGTTGATCCCATAGACAGCGGACGCGAAGTTCACCCAAGGGCTTAAGTTGAACTGGTTAGCCATGACATCCGAAATGAGATTCAACTGAGACCCCGAGTCTATGAGGGGAAAGGCCGAAGTTTCGTCATCACCAATGAGACAAGGAAGATGCCCCAGCGGGCATGAGTAAAGATTTGGGTCGGCTCCGAGATCCCGATCTGAGACTTCTGCCAGAGTTCCTGAATTGACCTTCAGCTCCTCGCTCCCCACCTCTACTCGACGCTTCGACACCCATTTCTTCATTCCCTCCGCTATAGATGGCGCCATGGCCATGAGATCAGAAACGGTGATATCCGGGATCTTCAGTACCGAGATCTTTTTCAAAACGACGTCCACCGCATTCGGATTCTCGCGTGAAACTTCCCTCTCGAACCGTACCTTCGGACCAGTAGCTCTCGTAGGTGGGGTGGTTGCCAGGGGAACGTCCACCGGCGAAACCGGCGGATCTCCTTCAACTGTGCCCCTTTCGAAAAGGGCAGGGTCCTCGTCCATTTCGCTCTTCTCCTCAGGAATTGGCGGCGTCGACGCTCTGCGCAGCGGACGCCGTGCACTACTCGCCGGAACCGCTGGAGCCTTGAAAAGTTTTGGATCTTCGTGTCTCTTCCTTCCCGCCGGACCCGACTCGTACATCCCAGTGAAAGACTGAGAAGAAACCGATGGGGGACACCATGGTTGTAACGCTCCGCACCCCGCCTTGAAACCCGAGTCAAGTCCCTCGGATGCCTGATTCACAGTAGTCCTTGGGGGCTGATACGACGCCACCACGTGCCTTATTGGCCTGGTCGGGTCCCACGGAATGAGAGCCCCGTTCGGCAAAAAGAAATTTGTGCCTCTTTGTTCAACCAATTTGTCGTCCTTGTCCTTCTGGAGTTCGAAACAACGCGCCGTCCCGTGGCCCTCACGATGGCAATAATGACAAACCATGGGCGGCCTCGCGCTGAAAACTTGCGGGGCCCGACCAGCGGCGAATTTCAGCTCTAACCTCTGCTCAAAAGCTTCGAACATCCTCGTCAGATCCTCCATATTCGGCGACGGATTAACCGGTTGCGGAACGTCTTTTCCCCGTTTATCGGCGCCCATCTTCTTCATCACTTCGTTTGACTGCTTCAGGGACGAAGTGGCCACCGGTTTACTCGACTTCGGATCTTCAAAAATCAAGGCCGTCTGACGCCTCATTACATCGTTGATTGCAGATTTGAGCACCTCGAACTTAGGCAGTTTGAAACGTCGGTCCACGGTCGTTATCATCGTGTTATCTTTGAAAAGCTGATCTCGAATCCTTTCCTGGACAGTGTCGGCGAAAGACTGATAATAATCATTACGAATTTCTTCAACCGATTCAATATGAGCTTTGGCGAGTAGGTAGGCCTGAATAGGCTCCCATTCTTTGCGGAAAGCTTGATAGTCCGCGAACGATGCGACTCCCCCACGCCCAAGCCATTCCTCCTTCAGGTAATGTTCCCAGTCGTGAACTTAGCCGCATCAATATCCTCCCAGTACGACAACATCGAAGCCTTCAACTTAGGCCAGTCCGGAGGATCGTAACCGTCCAGAGTCTCTAGTACATCCAGCAAACTGTCGTCCACAAAGAAGAAGAGCTGTTCGGCCATGTCTCTTCCCGAGGCCTTGTCCAAACGCGCCGCCACCTGATACTGGCTCAGAAACCTCTCGACGTTTGTTCCGTCAAACCTCAGACTCTTGCCGTGCGGTGGCTTGATCTTGACGGATTCGACGACGTTGGGTTCGGCCATGATGCTTCGGTGGATCTTCAGACTGAAAAAGCGAAAACGGCAGATAGGGTGCGGCTCACAGCGTGGCAGGTAATGCTTTCGACGGCGTGTAGAGATGCCCGGAGGTGCACAATGGATTGGACTTACTTTTACCCCTCCTATGCCCGCGGCAGACGCCTAAAAACCTAAAACAAAAAGCTTCTTCTTGATCCTGAAACGAGGATCCTGAAACGTCTTTGGATAAGGCGAAAATCGACAACAAAAAATAAAGCAAAGAAAGAAGGAAGATTCCAGCCTCAGACCACCCGTCCGTCTCGAAATCCTGAGGCGAGACTGTAAATCTTGAGGTCGCTGGTTCGATCCCGGCTCGGGGGACCAAATATGGACTCCTGTCGGGTCTGAGCCGTGGCAGTTGGTTGAGGGGATGGTGCTTGAGTGCTGCCCTCGTCGGTGGTCCTGCGAAAAGTATTGGGGAAAAATCAAACAAGGTGATAGCGGTTGGGGGGGGGATTTGTTGAGAGGGAACGAGGGGGTTGGAATACCCTTGGCGGTTTGGTAGGATGGAAAAAGCTCAGAACAGAAGGGACTCGGAAGAAAGCCGGTGCGGTCGTCGGAATCTCGGGTAGTGATCAAAAAGGAATAAACTCAGGAAGCTCGGGTACTCAAACTCAGAGGTAGATGCGGGGCTGGATCGACACGATCCGGATCAATAAGCTCAGAAAACGTGATGATATCTTGTTCCTTATGGGGGAGGCCAGAATACCATGCCGATCCTTCCTCCAAGTTCGGCTGAACTTGGATTCAGGCCGCGACATGCCGCGCGACGAGCCCTCGTGCCCGCCGCGCCCATACAACTAAGATGAGCAGAGAAAGAGGAAAAGAACAACCAAAGAGAAAACAACCTCCACACCAAAGCCAAAAAGACAAACAAACAAAGCAAAATCTGAAAAGAAACAAAGAACCAACCCTCCTCCAACTCATCCTCTCCAACGCGCGCAAAGAAGAAACAATAAAAAAAAAGAACCAAGAAAAGAAAACAATCAATGGAAGAATCAAAACAAATCAAACCAACCAAAGAGAAGGAAAAAAAGGGAGAAAGGGCAAAGGGAAAGAAAGGAAAGAGAGGGAAGGGGGGGGGAAGAAATGATAACAGAAGAATTGAGGGTCTTGAGGGTCTTGATGATCTTGAGGCCTTTATCCGGGTGTCTTGATCCTGTGTACGCGCCAGAACACCACAGCGGTCATACTGCTAGGTGCTAGATGAATTTAGTGGAAGCTGTTGAAAAAAAAAAGGCTGAACTACTCGCTATGTGCCACAGTTGACCACTACCCACCCAGGGCAATTAGCAATAGCGCAGCGTAAGCAGAAATCTGCTATTCTATCTGCTAATTTAGCGGATAGCAAAATTTTACTGTATGTTAAACCTCTTTTAAAATCATTTAAACCATTTTTTCTTCTTTTCCAAACCGCTGGACCACCACTGAAGCGCAGCGGTCTAGCACTATGTGACCGCTTTTTTAGCGCGCTAAAAACATCATTTTTTTTCCAGGAAAAACTAAAAGCGGTTAGCGCAGCGGCACAAAAAACCGCTGCGCTAAACGCACCACAGCTGTTACAACGTTGCGCTGAGGCACACTTGGCACACGCGCATTCCAGCAGCCTCAGTGCTTGTACTGCTGGATTACACGTAATCCTAAATTTAATCTGACAGTACAAGCGCTGAGGCATGCCCACATTTCTAATCCAACAGTGCAAGCGCTGAGGCACACTTGGCCCATGCGCAAAATGCCAAGTACATAATTTGGTATGGTGAAATGGTGGAGATTCTCATGTTAGGTTGACCCTGACTAACTAAGCCTCCCAGGACTGGGGGTGCAGAGCACCCCAATGCAAAGAATCTCCCATTCCCAATGGGAGGCTTATGAGTTATTGGCATTCTTCTGCATGAGAGCTTGATCAGGAAAATTGTGGCTTTTTGCCAACTTTCTTAATCAAATTGACCTTGCACAACACACACTCATTGTGGGTCAGCAAGCTGAAGTGCAGAGGATAGCTGAGCATCTCAGCTCCCATGTAATCTGGAAATGGTGAAAAGTACACCAAAGGAAAAGTCTATCCATCCCCCAGAAGTAGAGGTGGTTGGAGGATAGAATTCTGTATCTTAATTGAATCCACATGGAATTTTGGGGAATTTACATACACAGTTCTGGCCAAAAACTCAAAAAAAAAGAAAATTTGAAATGGGAAAGGGATAGCAGTGTGAGGAGGAAAAAAGATTTGATTGGCACCAAAAGGAAGAGAAAACTCATGCCTTTAATCTGGTACCACATTCCTGAAGTAATTGTAGGGGGAAGACACCAGAAAGGGGGGCAGGAAAAAACTCCCATCAAAAGGGTGAAAGCCCTCACACCAAAATCTTGTGATTACCTGCAAGTCCCTCCTTCAGAGGTTGTACTTTGCGCCAGCCCAGGGGCCCTGAAGTGAGGGACTTGTGATTCAGGATGTAAATGGGTCGGGTTTGGGTTGGAAAACAGTGCCCAAACCCAACCCAAGGTAAGTGTTGGATTGGGTCAAAATGTCAAACAGGCTGCCCAAACCCTTACCCATTCAAGGATGAAGCAGGTTGGGTTGGGTCAGGGGTGAACCAAGTGTTTTGGGCCATTGAATGAGAAAGGAAATAAATCATTCAATATCTTGGCAATTTCAAACTATCTGTTCCTAGAGCATTTGTGTATATACAACAGGGGAGGCCTATCAATATAAGTTTGAAGAAAAGAGACAAGTTGAGCTATAAACAGTGACAGATACAATATCCCAAGTCATCATCATCAGTCATTATGATCTGTTATGAGCCGTAGCGCGGGATCCGCAGCGCAGACTCACATGTGCATAGACTACATGTACATGTCACGGACCATACTCAAGGCTCAAGAGGCTGGAGATCCAAGCCTCTTCCTCATCCTGCAATCTGCCATCTTGGATCCAGAACCCCCAGAACCCCAGACCCCAGACTCCATCTTCCTCTCCATAGAACAGACCATAACATATTGCAGGATCTACTTCACGGAGACAAAGACTAAGAACCCAACAGACCAACAAGAACCAGATTGCTCCACCTCCAAAACCTTGAACATCTCAACTCCCAAACCTTGAATATCTCGCACTCCACTCTTAGAAACCTTGAATATCCTGCTCTGACATCACACAGCTATACAATGGATGCCTCCAAAGCCACCAAGCTCCAACAAAAACTGGCCGACATCACCAAGAAGACCAACAAAGAAGAGAAAAAACACCATCAGGCCAAGGCCAATTTGGAGGACGCACTCCGCAAGCAGAACCCAGCCCCCTCCCTACCAACCACTGGAGAAGAGGTAGCCACAATCAAGGCCCCCAAGGCTGCCCAACCCAACAAGTTCAATGGCAAACGCAGAACGGCGGCGGAGATGTTTGCCAGGCAGGTTGGCATTTATATGACCTTGAACAAGGCCTTGTTCCCGATGTGGGGTTCTGGCGCGTACTCAGGGTCAAGACACTAGGAACAAGGCCTCAAGATCATCAAGACCTTCAATACCCGGCGGGCGGCGCGAGCAACATCCTCAAGATCTTTCCAGGCTCCTGTTCTAATTTCTCTCTCCCTCTTTTCCTTCCTTTCTTTTCTTTTCTCCTTTCCCTTTTTTTGTGTTGGTTTGTTTTGTCTTTGATTTCTCTTTCTTTTATTATTTTGTTACATATGTTTTTCTTTTTATGTTTCTTCCTTGCGCACGTTGGATGGTTGAGTTGGTGGTGGTTTTGTTTTGGTTTTGTTTGTTTCCTCAACCTTTTTTTTCGGTTTTCGTCTCTTTGGTTGTTCTCTTTCTTCCTCTGCTCATCTTAGTTGTAGGGGCGCGGCGGGCACGAGGGCTCGTCGCGCGGCATGTCGCGGCCCTGACTCCAAGTTCAGCCGAACTTGGAGGAGGGATCTGCATGGTATTCTGGTCTCCCCCCCATAAGGAACAAGATATCATCACGTTTTCTGAGTTTATTGATCCCGGATGGTGTCGATCCATTTCCGCATCTTCTTTTGAGTTTGAGTACCCGAGTCTTCTGAGTTCCTCCCTTCATCTAATCACCCCCTGATACTCCGAAGACCGCGCCGGCTTCTTTTAGCGTTTTCTTTCCTCTTTCCAAGCTTTTCTACCCAACCAAAACCGCCAAGGGTATTCCAACTCCCTCGTTCCCTCTCAACAAATACCCTCGCCACTGCTATCACATCTTTTGACCCATACCCAAATACTTTCGCAGGACCACCGACGAGGGCAGCACTCAGCACCTTCCCCTCAACAGACTGCCTCAGCTCAGACCTGACAGGAGTCCATACCAACCAACTCCACAAAAATCCTATTTGTGTCCTTGTACATGACCGGAACCGCAGGTATATGGGCCACCCCGTTCCTCAACCAGGCAGCAGCGGACCCGCCCACCCTGACCTATGTGGATTTCACGGCGTCCTTCCAGGCCATGTTTTTCAAACCAGAAAAGAAGACAAAGGCGGAACAAGCCCTCCAAGCGCTGAAGCAGACCGGGTCCATGGTGGACTACACCCACTCCTTTTTCCAGCACACTTCTGCAGCGGGATGGGAAATCCCCACCCTGATCAGCCAGTACCGCTAAGGCCTGAAGCGGGACATCCAGATGTGGCTCATTGTTTCCCGCACCGCATTCACAACTGTTAATGAGGTTGCTAGCTTGGCACTAGAGCTTGACATAGCGATGAGCGGAGCAGAGACTGGAACAGCGCCAACCAAGCAGAAGATTGACCCCAACACCATGGACCTATTGGCGTTAAACGGACAACTCTCCAACTTCAAGAAGGCCTGGATGATGCGGGAAGGACTCTGTTTCCAATGCGGAGTGCAGGGCCACATATCCCGCGACTGTCCAACCAAGAAGGGAAAAGGCCATGGAAACAACAGGATTGGGGCAATGGAGGATCAGATCCGCCAACTAGTGGAAGGGATGGCGGCGATAGGCGGAGGCGGACCAGCGGATAAAGGCGGAAAAGGCCGGGCTGACTTGTCAAAAAATGGAGGTGCTCAGGAATGAAGTTTGTGCCTTTCCTGAGCGCGGCGGAGTTGTCTTGTAGTATTGGTGCTAGTCAAAAGTTAAACAGAGATGAAATTGATCCCCAATGTTTTATCTCTTGCACCATCACAGCTCCCAGAGCCACACCCCAGACCCCTGCCTCCTTCCTGATTGATTCCAGAGCGACCCAAAATGTGTTGAGTGAATCCTTAGCCGCCGCGGCGGGATTACTCCTCAAGGCGGACCATCTTGGGATTTGATGGATCCACATCCCAAGCGGCATATGAGATTGACCTGACCCTGAATGAAGAACCCTGCCCTTCAAATTTCATCATTACCCAACTAAAAGACACGTACAACGGCATCCTTGGGATGCCATGGATCTGCAAACACGGACACCAAATTTGTCAGAATACAGAGGTTGAAACTCTAGCTGCCAAAAGGCGCAGGGGAGAAACTGACTTTGATGCACTGCATCGTAAGTTCCAAAGTTTCATCCCTCCAAACCCAAGCCACCGTTGCTAACCCTGTCGTCTCAACATCTCTACAACAGATGAAACGAGCAACAACTCTCTGAGGGCGCGTGGTACAGAAAGAAAAGACAGCAACATCAGGGCAGCTCCGAGTTCCGATTCTTCGATCTCGTGAGTACTTAAGAGACAGCTTTGAGCAAGAGCTGGGACCTCAGACTAACAATCACCCGCTTCATAGCTCACTGTCTCATAGATTATCAAACAGCCCCAATAACCTGGCATCTCGAATAAGTCTATTGACCATTGAGTAAGCACAGAGAATCTTGCTCCTACCGGCAGCAATGGTGCATTTAACTAATTGAGATGTTGTCACATTATAGCCGTAACAGGATCAGCCAACCGCTTCACTAAGGTCCTCAAAACCGTTGATACAAGTGTGCGGAACGCAAGAGGTACTCAATCCCTTGTGTCTGAACAGAAAACAGGAGAACAGAACTAACGCAATGCAAATACCTTTGCAGTAATCTTTCTCTAATTGTTCTCAGCCAATCCCTTCCATTCCAACTCTCTCTCTCTCTCTAGACTTCGTGTCCCACCTTTCTCTCCAACCTTTCTTGTTTTCTTTCTCTTAATACATAACTCAGAAGCACGGCAAATTCGCCTGCTCTTAGGTGAATAATCATTTCACTTCTCAAATCAGCATTTGTCAAAAGACAAACAGATTCTGTGTAAATACTTAATTTGATAACTGTTCTGAAATCAAAATCTATCTTAGTTGTCTGCATTCTTACAGATTTACAGTCTTGGACGCTCAAAGCAACCTCATCAACAATCCAGCAACTAGGAGCAGGAACGAACAATGCCGACTGCCACTTGACAAGGATCTCTCCCACCAATCAGCATAACGACTCCTGGAACGGCAGTCACCGCCGTCAAGACAAAGGAGGAAAAGGAAATCATTGTAATTCCGACGTTCAATGGGAGCAACTATGCGAATTGGCAAAACGCTATGAGCGCATACTTAGAGTTCAAAAAGCTATGGCCTGTCGTCGAGAAAGACACCAAAGAGTCGACGGACGAGCAAATCAAAGAACAGAAGCTCGAGGCCTGGTTAATCCTTAACTCAAAAATAGTCCCGGAGATCCTCACGAGTCTAACGAGTACTTGCGGTCGTGATCCACACAAAATATGGAAGAGGCTAAAGAAAAATTATGCCACCGCCACAATCTATGGAATCTATCGAGTTTGGTCGCAATATCTCCGCATTTTGTACAACGACGATCTGCTCAACTACATCATCAAAGTCGAAGCAGCCCTTGCCGAAATCAGCACTATCGGTCTCAGCGTCATGAATGAACTCATAAGCGTTAGCATCATCAAAACCATCACTGAAAAATGACCGATAGTGATGGAGAGAATTTTATGCGACATGGAGACGCTTGCTAATCCATTCTTACTCTTGGATAAACTTCGCCTAATCGCCAATCATGAGCAAGTCACCAAACTGAAAGCTATCACCTCCGCGCCCTCCGGCAATCCAGGTGACAATCCGCACTCAGGAACCGCACTTGCCACTACTGCCAGCAGAAAACGTCCGTATGTAGCCTGCAAGAACGGAAAGCATAACCCTGACGCGTATCATGAGGAGCATCAGTGCTGGACGTTGCACCCCAAGTTGCGACCAGCAAAGAAACAGTGTGCCACCAATCTTGCCACCACCACCGGAGGACCATCTGGCCACGATGGCACAACTCAGAGCTATGCCTATCAAACCTCGTCGCAACAGGTCAAGAAGAACGCTGTCATTCTTGACTCTGGCGCAAGCCAGCATATGTTTAACTCACTCAAGTACTTCACCGACACGACTGAAACAAATGTATTCATTGTGACCGGATTGGGCAAGGAGACGTCATAAATGGTGGCAATGCGTCAAGGCACGGTGTGGTAGACGGAAAAGTGAAAAATCAAAAGTTTTTTCTATACTACATATTTACTCACAATACGCCTCAAGATACTACCAAATGGACCTCAGAAATGGATTCTACGGCCAATTTTACCCTTATTCACCACTGGAAGCGTCACTGGAACCCCGCTGGATTGGAAGTTACACCCTCTTGGACCCTCATGGACACGGCCAGCCCCAGTCATCAACCTGTCACAACCCTCAAGTCACCTTTCCCAGGTATACACATACTCAGTCCCTGCCAAACACATACTCTTTTCTATCCCTCTTATCTCCACTGCTTATGCAGGGGACCAACCCCATTTCTTCTGTATTTGACATGTCCCCGCCTCATTTATGCACCCCTTGCAGCTGCATGCAGTCTTCTGACCCCATTTCTGCACTCCTTGCATTAGTCTGACACCACCCATGCACCCCTTGCATGAAGTACCTCTGTATTTGACATTTCCCCGCTTTGTTTATGCAGTCCTTGCATCAGTATGACATCATCTTTCATTTCTCACCCCACTTTCTGCCTGTATTTAGTATCTTCTGACACCACTTGTACACAGCCCACCAGCTAAAATCCCTCATCCAGGGTCCCCCTTGTAGCTAAAATCCCTCACATTTGTCTATATAAGGATCTCTCTCCCCCCCAGTTGTTTTTCCCTCAGTTCAGTACCCACCAGTTATACAGATATCACCCATTAGCCATTATCATCACCCTTACACTTTTATAACATACCATCTCATCCCTCTTATCTGCAATAACCACTGAGCTCACTCTCATATTCTCATACTCTCATATCACTGGTTGCATATCACGCACCTGTCACAAGTTACCTGGTTCCTGGTTCAACTCCTGACTAAGACATATACCCTTCTCAGTCCAGACACTCTTCTCAACTTCTTATATCACCCTCTCAAGGACCTGTGTTCAACCCCCACCGGAAACATCAAGTCAACTTTCACCCTTTCCATCATCATAAATCCTCTCAACTCTCACATACCTGTCATCGAACAACTTCATCTGGAACTAGACCAGACCTATCACTTGATTAAAACTTGCCAAGCTTAGCTTGGTGGGTCTTGTTATCTGATAGTATAGAAGGGCAGAGTTTTGCACCTCCATCATCCCCTTCTCCATTCAGCAAAAGGGTTTCACAACCCCTTTTGAGTCTTACAAGGGAGTCCCCAACGTGATTGGATAACTTTGTTCGATCGACAACGGATAATCGAATTCGACCAAGAAAACCAGAAAATACCATTGTCTACGGATCTCAACTTCAAGTGGAAAAAAGGAATCAAATTTTTCAACAAATCTATAACAATCAACGGCATATTCAGTTATTATGTTGGACAACTAGTCAATTAATTACAAACCATCCAAGGAACCAATTACAAACCTCTGAAAAGAAACGTGTAACCACCGGATCTGAAAAGAGACTCTTGAAGAAATCAGCCAGTTATAAAACCTTAACAAGGGCAAGAGTAAGACCTGAAGAATTTGGATAACTAGGAACCTGGTAGAAGAGAACTCTGGAATCACTCAAAGGAAGCAGCTGCTTATAAGACCTCAAGAAGGGCAAGAGTAAGACCTGAAGAATTTGGATAAGCAGATACTGTTAGAAGAAGTTTCCCAGCACGGTAAAGTTATTTTAAATATTAAAAGAAAAACCCCCAATTTGCCCTGGTAAAGAGACCAGAGACCAGATATTATTGTTTCTTTTTCAGAGCACAGTAACAGTTAACAAACAATCTTCATATTAAGGAAACTAGGAATCAACAAGAATCAACATGAGTTTACCCTTCAGTACATTAGAAATGGGAGAAGGATTTGCTTCAAGCACCCCTTTAAGGAACAGACCATTGGCAGGAACTTCAGGATTACTTTGGCCAAGCAATACCCCAAACAACCCACCACCACCACCTAGGAAAGACAAAGGAAAGGGTCCAGAAAACAACTTCAGAGATCCTGCTGAAGAAGAAATGTTGGATTCCGATGAAACTCAACAAAATATCCCACCAAGAAACAATACCCCACAACAACAACCAACCGGTTACGGAATTCATAGCACTGCAAACGACCCAGAAAATATGTATCAACCTCAGTTTCAACAGCAACCACAACCTCAGATTCCAATTCAACAACCTCAGCCAATATACGTCTATGCCCAACCTGAACACTCAAACAAACCAAACATCATCAGGAACGAAGAAGGACTTTACTATGATGGAAGCCAGTTTATGAAGTTTCTACATTGGTTTGAACGAGGAGCCTATGGGTATGGTGCCACGGATTGAGAGAAAGCAATTCAGATACCACGATTTATACAAACGGAAGAATTGAAGTGCGAACTCAAGGAAATGGAGGGGTACAAAGAATACGATTGGACCAAATTACGAGCCAATATGATCAAGACCTGGGGTGATTTAGATAATACCATCATGTACAACACGGATGATCTCATTAAATTAGCAAAACAACAAGCCAAGGAAGGGATCGCAAACCATCGAGATTACAAAGCCTACCTGGGAAAATTCACCGCAATCCTCAAGTACCTTGTGAAGAACAAACATGTCACCAAAATGGACGAAGCCGGAGGATTATTCTTAAGTGCATTCTCAGTGGACAGTCAACGAAGTGTTAAACGCATGTTGGTCTACAACAAACAACTTCCAAAAGCTAAAGACGGGAGCAACAAAGTGCTGAAATGGGAAGACTTGATTGCAGCTGCAGAAACAGAAGTTCGGGTCAACGAAGGGTATACCAATTTCTCCAGTTTTTCCGATTCAAACCAGATCATGCAGAAGGGCCTGGATCTCAAGAAAGGCAATAGCAAACGAAGGGAACAAATGCTCAGAGAAGTTCCCGACAAGAAAGCAATTGCACAAGAAATCAAAGACACACAACAAAAGCTTGCTTCTCTCCAGCATCAAATGGAAAACCCTTTGCCCAGCACTTATAATCAACAGGGATCTTCGGACAGGCAGGAATTCACACGGGGAAACGCTTGACCATCCACACCTTTATTCAAATCTCAGCCCTGCTTCTATTGTAGAAAGGAAGGACACTCCACTTATCAGTACCCCGAAGCTTCAAAGGACAGAGCGCAAGGTCTGGTAAGGAAAGAGGGAAAAGACTGGTACTTACCAAACGGAGAATACATCCCATGGAACCCATCAAGACCTATACGTTCGGTCGTGGCAGCAGCTTCAGCCAACCCTCAGATGCAAGAAGCTATCAAGAAGCTGGCCGACTCGCAACAAGGAGGAAATGGTAACACTCCAACAATGAAAGCCTTGGTACAAACCATCCATTGGAGCCCTCCTGCCTTAGGCGCGGAAAACTTCATGAGATCACATCCTGTCACTAGGTCAGAAGCTCAAAAAGGCCGACGCGAAGTTAGGATCCAGGAACCAGAAAGAGAAGCCATGGATATCAATCATGAAGAAGAAGTGGACAGATCACCGAAAGAAACTCCGAAAAAGGCGCCTGAGAAAGTCTGGAGCCGGGAACGAGTACCAACAATCCTGAAGAGAGACTCAACAGAGGAAGTCCTACTACAGGACTTGGACAACGTCAAGATTCCCACAACGTTTGCACAACTCACTACGATATCGCCTTCGTACACAGAACAGTTCATAGCAAAATTACAGGGACGTCTTTCAGGCAAGAATACCTCCACCACCTACATCGCATCCAAAGCAGCCAAAGTAGCTGCACCAATGACCACCTTACCAGAGGAAGAAGGACCTTCAGATCCATGCTACTACAGTTGTGCCCTAGGATACGTAACCGCGCAAGTTGGGGGAGAAAAAGTCGACTTTATGGTGGATTCCGGTTCTATGGTCAACGTCATACCCCAATCAGTAGCGGAGGACTTGGAGCTAGAATCTGTGATAGTGAACATACCCATGCAAGGTGTTGGTGGAGCCAGATGCGACATAACCGGCGTAGTTGAGAACTGCCCAATACAGATCGGTCGATTCTCCGGACCCGCTCACCTCTTTATATCACCAAAAGCTCAAGATTGTATTTTAGGACGACCTTTTCTATTTGATTATGATTGCACTCTAGAATAACACGAAACAGGGGAGACTCTCACGTTTCAAGGAAACAAGGGTCGGCGAATTTCAGTACCATTGGCTAGAACTGGACAAGGACGAGGATGGGATAATCGAAAAGATCTCAGTACCAATAATGTGAAATCGGCTCCGACATCTGAACCTAGCAATAATGAAGAACACCGAATGTTTAAAAAGAAACCAAATCAGCATTTTTTATAACTACCGGCGTTCAAATAGGGAATAACTCGCTTCAGCTAGTCAAACGGGTTATATCTCAAGCGCCGGGTTTCTTAGACTGGCTCAAATACTTTTTCTTAAAATACCTTGGAAAAACGGCAAAACGAACAAAAATATATCTCTTCAAACTCTTATCAAACAAAAAGAATATCCTCATCATTTTTCTTACTCTAATAAAAATCTTTAGTAACCGGAAGAAGAACTCACCATCTAAATCTAAATTATCTGAAAAATCTATCATCCTTGAATCAATCCCTTCCATCAACACCTCAAGAATAGAACCAACCAGACAAGCCACACTCGGATCCCTACTATCTAATGGCTTAGGATCCCTGTTTCAAAGCAAGTTATGTCAGAGCTGGAGGGACAGAAGCTTGTGGTGCATGACAAAGTATAAACCTGTAGCAAAGAAAATCAGACCAATCAATCAACCAATTCCACAAGCACTGAATCCACCTCTTCAAAGACCACCGCTATCACAAGATCCCTACCAAACACCTCTTACGCTTCATCCACCGGACGTTAAGCCTACCGCTAGGATTACGGAAGAACGCTTGAAGGTAGTAAATTTTGGACCCAACGGATGGCTGTGGGAGGAGGAATTAAAATTATTCAAGCATTTAATTGTGATTCGAGAAAAAGCTGTGGCCTTCACGCCGGAGGAAAGAGGACTCTTGAAACATTCATATGGTTTACCCTATGTCATACCGGTAATTGATCATGTACCATGGCAGAAGAAACCAATTCCAATCCCAGAAGCAATCAAAGACGAATACGTGGAGCAAGTACGGGAACGGGTACGGAATAAACTCTACGAGCAATCAACATCAAGTTACTCTAGTCCGGTTTTCTGCGTACTCAAACATGACGGGAAGCTAAGGATAGTTCACGACTTACAAGAAATGAATAAGGTCACCATCAAAGACAGGACTACCGCCTGCAACAGAAGAGTTTGTTGAATCCTTTGCCGGACAAGCCTGTTATGGATTGGGCGACATTATGGGTGGATACGACGAAAGGGAATTGGCCCCGGAATCAAGACCTCTCACCACCTTCAATACTCCACTAGGAAGATTTCAACTCACCAGACTTCCGCAGGGTGCAACTAATTCAGTAGCAGTATATCAAGCACAAATGATGTGGATTCTTCAGGATGAAATACCCGACCACGTAGGCGTATTTATTGACAATGGCGGTATAAAAGGGCCGAGTTCCACATACAATGATGAAGTTCTAGAAGAGAATCCAGGAATCCGACGTTTTATCTGGGAATACGCTCAAACACTGGAAAGAATATTATTCCGAATTGAAGAAGCGGGACTCACTATCTCAGGAAAAAAGTTTGCATGCTGTGTACCTGCCTTGGATATTGTGGGTCATGTGGTCTGCAAAGAAGGACGAAGGATTTTGGATCAGAAGAAGAATGAGATAACGACATGGCCAACTCCCAATAACGTCACGGAACTCCGAGGCTTCATGGGAATCGTAACTTACGTCAGGATTTTCGTCAAGAATCTTTCCGAAATAGCTGCTCCACTCCGAAGGCTGACACAAAAGGACGTAGAATGGCTCTGGGACAAAAGCTGTGACAATCCCTTCAATCAGCTAAAAGAGATAATTGGAGAAGATATCACCCTGAAGAACCTTGATTATTCAAAAGACGCAGGGCTTATTGTTTTAGCAGTGGACTCCAGTTTCATTGCGGCCGGTGCAGTACTTTCACAACAGGAGCTTGAGACTGGATTAAATCGACCAGTATTATACGAATCGATTGTGTTTTCGCCGGTTGAGTCAAAATATTCGCAGCCTAAACTGGAACTCTGTGGGGTGGCACGAATCCTGAAGAAACTACAAACACTCTTATGGGGTCAACATTTCGAACTCCAAGTGGACGCGCAGTCTTTAATTCAGATGATCAACTTGCCTTCACTTCCCAATGCCCCCATGACAAGATGGGTAGCATTCATCCAACTTTTTTCGTTTGAAATGGTGCACAAGCCAGGGAAAACATTCACGATGCCAGACGCCTTGTCCAGATGCCCAATAAGTGACGAAGAGGAAGAATTTTACAACAATACGGAAGACTTTGACGAGGAAGAACCCCTGATCAAAGCCTGCTCACGGTATAACATAATTTCAGCTGCAACGGAACTATTGGAGTGGGAGGCTTCTGGTTTCTGGACAGACCTCAAATATTATCTACAAACACTGCTGAGACCTTGTTCTATGGATCCGGAGGACTTTCGGAAACTTAAACGAAAATCGGTTAACTATTTTATCCAGAATGGACGACTCATGAGAAGACACTCACCCATGCCACAACTAGTGATTTCCAAGATATCCTACCAGAGCAAGCTATTACAGATGGTGCACGAAGATCTTGGACACCAAGGGCTTGAGGAAACATAGCAACGATTAGTCTGTCGATTTTGGTGGCCAAGTTTGAAGAAAAAAGTCAAGTTATGGGTACATAGCTGCAAACCTTGTCAAAAAAGTGACCCACTAGTTCCCCGAGAAATACGGCACCCCACAGGAGAAAGCAGCTTATTTGGACGAGTAGCTTTGGACGTCTGTCATATCAAAGCTGGACGGTACAAGTACTTACTAGTGGCACGGGATGATTTGTCCGGATGGGTCGAAGCAGCTCCTCTGGTAAAACTGACAGCCGCAACCATTGGAAAATTTCTCCTTGAAGATTGGGTCTATCGGTACGGCGTAATCAAAACGGTAACGGCAGACAATGGACCAGAATTCAAGAACAAATTTATCAAAGCAGTCGAAAAGATTGGAGCAGTATTCAAGCCGCCCACACCTTATTATCCTGAAGCCAATGGTATGATTGAACGAGGACACCGACCCATTAAAGACACCCTAATCAAGATGTGTGGAGAATCTGGGGGGAAATGGAGGGAGTATCTGCCTTTAGTCCTCTTTGCTGACAGAATTTCAACAAAACGCACAACGGGATATTCACCTTACGAGCTGGTGTTTGGCCAGAAAGCGGTTCTGCCGGTCGACTTGGAAATGGATACTTATCTAGGAATTGATTGGACTGAAGTCAGCACCACGGAACAACTCTTGGAGGCAAGGACTATGCAACTAGAACATCGAGAAGAAATTCTAGGAATAGATCACGAAAAGTTGATGAAGGTCAGAAATTCATCTGTTAGATACTGGGATCGACGAATGGCTGCAAGACTTCGAAAACCGTTAGACTCAGGAGAGTTGGTGTTGGTCTACAATAAAAGCTTGGAAGATCAATGGGGAAAACTCTTTGCAAATTGATGGAACGGACCGTTTAGGGTTAAGAAACAATTGCCAAAAGGATCTTACATTTTGGAAGAGCTTGACAGTGTCGAACTGAAGAGGGCCTATGCAGCCTCCCATATCAAATGATTTTATCCTCGCGGACGTAGCCTGGCGGATATACAGCAAGACAAAGACCCTGGACAAGGAGAAGAAAGCGGGGATGATGATTCTAGTAACTCTTCCGGCGATGGCGTATCAGATACCTCAAGCTAGTCTTACCTCCTGGATATGAGACTAAACTGTTCAATCATACCAAATATCACTCATTTTTTTAAGTTAGGGGAGGATACTCACACTCTTTTGATCAGTCATTCTTTATAGATCTGTCTTTCTCCTACCCATTGGTTTATCAGTCAAGAGTTAAGGACATCCCTGGCAAACACGCTTACTCCTCTTCACAATTTTTTTTTTTCTCTTCTCTCAAGTTTCTTCTCTCTGGTGGAAGGTTGGGGACAACCTGTCTAAGTTGGGGGAGGGGGTCTGGGAGGTTCAATCAATTTCTCAAGGACGCAAAAATTCAAGCCTAAAACAGTCAAAAAATAAAAATTAAAAAAAATTAAAAATAAAATAAAAATAAAACTAATTATCTTTTTTTTAGTGTTATGGTAGCATAAGTTTTTTTCGGATCCACTCCACTTTTATTGGTCAGGTCTTAAGTAAGCTGGAAGGAAATTTGGGAGCAATCACTAAAAGCAAGGCAGCAAGATCAGCAAAACGAATCAAATATAATCAGACAAAACCAAGAGGGGACTTACAAAAGACTGGGTGGCCACGATCTGGAAGACCTCGACGTAGTGTTTGAATAAGGCGACGCTGGTAGGCATCAAGAGCTCATCGACCAAGCGGTTTCCGCGGCAGTAGAAGACAAAACTGGTGATAAAATTCTCATAGAGATAGGTTACCTTGTCGGAGTGCACATTGGGGATAGCCACACCCCAGTACTCGGTTGGACAAAGAAGAACTTGGATATTGGCATTGGATAGGGACGGGTAGTCCGCAATTGGTACAGGAGCGAGTTCTAGCGGGGACGGAGACCGCATTGGAGAGTCAGCATCAGTGGACTCAGCGGCGTCGGCGTCAGGTTCGGATTCCGCAACCCCCTCAGAGGGGTCAACTTCAATGTCCTGAGGGAACGTCTCAGGCGTGGCTGGGCGATCCGCTGTCGTCCAGGCGGGAAGATCCGCCCACTCACGGTCGGTTTGGACCGGATCGGGAGGAGGGACCTACACAAAAGAGTGTCAGAAATCAATCGACGACTCAAGTTGAACAATAAGAATGAAACTCACCCCAGTACCCCAAACAAACAGCGGATCGTTATCGGCGGGAGCGGAAGCACCATCATCTTGAGGGCCCAACCCAGGAGGGTATGCCAAGCCACCGGTACCCGACGTGCACGCGGAAGAATTGACTCCCGGGCCTTGAGGACTCAAGGAAGGGGATGTGACATTGGACGGACGGGGGGCAGCGGGAAGCGGCCAGTCGCCATTGATGACCATCCAATTGCTGGTCATCATCTAAACACCCGCACAAACGACTCAGTACTGACAAAAAAGGATGATTCTGAATTGACATTACTTACTGGAGAGCCCTGCTCAGCAGGGCGGTACACAGGAGAGGTACCACTCGGCGCCCAGCCGGCTTCACGGCGCTGGTAGGCGGGCGAAGCGGGGGCCGCCCCTCCAGGGGTTTGCGCCAGTTGGAAACGGGGGTGTAAACCCACAAAACCCGGGGGTACCCTCGACGGGCTCGGACTCGGGGTTTCAAAAGCTGATGGGGTCGGGGAAGCAGGTCTATTGCCCAGGAGCTTTGGATTGGATATCCGAATCAACATCTATCCGACAGATCGGATTGGATAAAAGGAAAAGAAACTTACTTTGTTTACTTGCGATACAGCGGACGGTGTGGTGCTCCATTCCAAACCATAAGTAGTATTTTATTGCTTTTCTTTACATATATTCATCATTACATTGCCCATTTCCCCATAACCCTTCACAAATACCTCATTATTATTGCATATTCAGATTCTACGCCAAATTTAACCTATAGTCACTCATACATAGTACCCCCTTATCTTCAGTGGTTCAGTAGTTATAAAGGATATAAGACTTACAGACAACCTACATTCTTCATTAGTTACAATACTCATTTCATTAGTAACCTACTTGAATCATTACAGTAAATTCCTTTTACATATTTATTCTCACATACTAAACTCTTTACATACATTTCTTATTATGTACTATGCCTATTGTACACCTTACATCATTGGATCTGTGCTTACCTCTTTCAGTAGTGCTCATCATTACAAGTAGTTACTATGTTCTCATCACTTTTCCCCATTAGTACATTCTTTTATTCCCATAACCAGCATTCCCCTTTCAGCATTGCTCATCATTACATACTGTTACTATGTTCACATCACTTTTCCTCATTTGTACAACCTTCATTCTCATAGCCAGAACTCCTCATTGTCTGTGCTCATCCTTCCTTCATATAAGAACTGTCTTTCCCCCCTCACTTGTACCTCATGCAGAATTTATATATAATTTAGATACAGAAATTATAAGTGCCCATTCTCATCAACCCATTGCCATTGAACCATTGCTCATTGCTTTCCCCCCCTTTCAACCATTACTCCAACTCTCTTACCCTCAGTAGTCAGTAGTTAAGCTCATAGTACTAGCTCCTAAGATCAAGCAGAAATCAGCCACACCTTTTCTTCTTTTTCTTAGTGTTACTCTCATCCCCTCAGCATTAGTCAGGAAGGCAGCCTCTTCAGCACCCTTGCTTAGCTTACATTAGTACTAGTGTTGCTATCCATTTCCCTTCCAAGCTCTATTCTCCCCTTTGAGTAGTTCCACAAGTGGTGTCCCAACAGTGGCTTTTCTATACTTCAGATATCTTCAGCTCTAGTAACACTCTTACCATCAGCTACATACTACTTCACCTACACTCCTCATACTCCTTTCTTTATAAATCAACTCCCTGCTTTTAGAATCAACTTCAACCAACAGTAACACTATCAGCATCTCCACTATCAACCCTCAACACCCTTCAGATTTAGAGTCAACTTATCTGCTTCAATCATGTCTGCCCAAGGATCCCCCAACACCAATGTTGCTCCCAGCCTTTACCCTCCAGTGGATCCTTCCAGTAATTCTGCAGTTCAGGACTCCACCACTTCCAACGCTGGTCAGACTCAGGTTCCTCCCAATGGTCCAGGTCCACAGGCTTCTTCCAATGCTCCAGATCCCCAGGGTTCTTCTACTCCACAAGTCAACTCCAGTTCTTACAGACCTCCACTTGGACCTCAAACTTCCAGTATTCCTAGATACACAGGATATAGAGATACCAATCAGCCTTCAGAAGATTCAGAGGATTTAAATGCGCCACCACCCCGCTTTCCCAGGTTCCAGCGCCAAAGGGATGACTCAACACACTCTACCAGGTCCAACACTCACTTTTTAAATAGGGAACCAGCTATGCCTAGGTATGAGGATCCTGTCAGTAGAGGAGTAAAGATCAAACCCATGGACAAAGAGCTCTTCTTTGATGCAACCAACATGCCTGTGGAGAAATTCATTAGAAGGTATGAAAGTGCTGGAAGAGATGATGGTGCTAACTCTAAGGAACTGGCTGGACAAATCATTGCTTTTATCAAAGGGTTGGACCTTAAGGATGAAGTGGAAGACATGTCAGGCCATGAAAACTTGGATTGGGAAACCCTGAAGAAACAGTTACTCACCAGATTTGGAACCTCTCAGCCATTGGTCAGATATACCAGGGAGGATCTCAGGAAACTAGTCTACAAATCAGCTCAGGATGGAGGAATCAGCACCTTGGAAACCTTCAACACATTCAGAAACAAGTTTGAAACCATCACTCACTACTTGGTAAGAATGGGGTACAGTACCAGCCTGGAGGAATTCAGACACCTTCTTTTGGAAACTCTTCACAAGGATCTGGATCAAAAAGTTACTAGGAGCTTGATGAGGGACAATCAAATGCTAGCCTCAAAGGATGGAGGTGATATCTTGCCAGACACTGAAACTCTTCTTACCTACATTCACCAGGAAGTTTACTCAAGATCAGTGGTCAACAGAAGGACTGAATGGAGGGCAGAAGAGAAATTCACTTTGGACAACTCACCTAGGACCTTCAAACCCACACCTGCTACTCAGGGAACTGCTCCTACTGCTTCTATTTCTCTGGACAAACAAGTGGAACTCCTTACCAAACAACTTGCATCCCTCACTGCTGGCAAAGGACTACCTCCCCACATGGACAAACCTGCTAGGACCTGGCCATTCAAATGCTATTATTGTCATCAGGAAACCCATGGAACCAACAGCTGCTCTCAACTTGCCCAGGACATGTCTAGTGGTGCTGTTATCAAGGATGGAAGAGATTACAAACTTCCAGACAAATCAGTTATTCCATGGATTCCAAGCAGACCAATCAGAACCCCAGTGGAAGAGTACTCTAAAACTAAGCTCACATCTTCTTTTGGCCAACTAGAGGAGGACCCAGCCTATTATCAAACCCACAGTTATGAAGCAGACCTTGGAAAGAGGACCAGAAACAACTCTAAGGATCAGGATGAGGAGGAACCAGCCAAGTCAGACAAAAGGATCAGGAAGGAGAAACAGGACCTAATGGACATGGATACAGAGGAATTACTTCACATGACACAGCCCCCTGCCCCTAGTGCTTCCAAATCCCCTACTTCAAAAGGCTCCCCTCAAGTCAGATTCCAGGATAAGGACAAGGATTCAACCACTGCACCTAAGGACAAACCAGTTAAGAAGACCTATTTGGAAAAGACTTTGGCCAAGGAGTACCCAGGAATTGAAGAGGAAGTGGCTAGTAGGATGTTGACTGCAGGAAAGATGGAGTTGGCCTTTGGAGAAATCTTTGCTATATCACCAGGAGTTACTGACTGTATTAGGAAGAAGATAACCAACAGAAGGGTCCCATTGGATGGTGTCAAATCAGCAAACTTCACAGACATGGAGGATAGAGAAGAACCAGCACAGGAGCAACCCACTACTCACTACTCCTGCCCCCTTGGATACATCACCATCACTATTGGAGGAGAGAAACATCAAGCACTCTTGGATACTGGCTCTATGGTCAACATTATTCCTGAAACTCTTGCACATAAACTTGGATTAGTACTCACTGCTAAATCTATGAAGCTCAAAGGAATTGGAGGTCACCTTACTGATATACCTGGAATTACTGAAGATGTGGAGGTAACCATTGGGAAAGTAGTCAGGACAGTTCATTTCTGGGTAGCCAAAGGACCAGTTCAGATGATTATTGGAAAGCCTTTCTTGATGGATGTCTCAGCTAACATCAACTACAATGGAGCCAGAGGAGAAGCCCTTTCAATCATGGATTCAGCTGGTCAGACTTTTTTGGTTCCAATCATACTCCCCAGTAATCAGAAGTGGGAAACCAGCATACCTTCCAATTCTGGACTGGTAAATTTTTTAGATTGAGACCAGGTTTTCAGTTCCCTTTCCTTACAACTGCAACCCTGGAAAACAACCAAAAGCAACAAACTGTAGACACTCATTCAGCAAAATATAAATCAACTCTAAAAAAAATAAAACCAGTAAACCAACCAATTCCATTATCTCTCAATCCCCCATTATCAAGGCCACCACTCTCCAGAGATCCTTACCTCACTCCTTTGAACCCATTTCCTCCACCATTCACTCCTACCTCTAAGATTACTCAAGAAAGGCTGGACCTCATCAACTTTGGACCTCCTGGATGGCTCTCTCCTCAAGAATATCTCCTGCTGGCATGGGTAATTGTGATTAGACAAGGTGCTTTGGCTTTTGTGGAAACAGAAAGAGGCCTTCTTAAACACACCTATGGACAGCCTTATATTATTCCAGTCATTTCCCATGAACCTTGGCAACAGAAACCAATTCCAATTCCTGCACCCATCAAGGACCAGGTCATAGAATTGGTAAGGGAAAGACTCAGCACTGGCCTCTATGAACAATCCTTTTCCAGTTATTCCAGCCCTATATTTTGTGTAAAGAAGCAGGATGGTAAGCTCAGAATTGTACATGACCTTCAGAAACTCAACAAAGTCACCATTAAGGACGCTGGACTACCACCAAAGACAGAGGAACTCATTGAATCATTTACTGGAAGGGCTTGCTATGGACTAGGTGATATTATGGGAGGATATGATGAAAGAGAATTAGCTCCAGAATCCAGACCTTTGACCACCTTTGAAACACCCCTTGGAAGATTTCAACTTACCAGATTACCCCAAGGAGCCACCAATTCAGTTGCAGTTTACCAGGCCCAAATTATGTGGATACTCCAGGATGAATTACCTCAACATATGGGAATCTTTGTGGATGATGGAGGTATAAAAGGACCAACCTCTGACTACAATGAAGAAACTCTAAAGGACAACCCCCAGATCAGAAGATTTATCTATGAATATGCCATTACTCCGGAAAGGATTCTTTTCAGGATTGAAGAAGCTGGACTCACCATCTCTGGGAAGAAATTTGCTTGCTGTGTACCTGCTCTGGATCTGGTTGGCCATGTGGTTTGTAAGGAAGGCAGAAGGATATCCATCAAGAAGCTCAACAAAATTGAAACCTGGCCAACTCCCACCACTCCTTCAGATGTCAGAGGATTCCTAGGTATCTGTGTATATGTTAGAATGTTCATTGAAAATTACTCAACCCTCACTGCTCCACTCAGAAGACTCACCAGGAAGGACTCCTCTTGGGATTGGACTGAAGATTGCCAGGATGCCTTTGAGGACCTTAAAAGGATTGTTGGAACTGATATCACCCTAAAGAAATTGGACTATGGACCTGATGCTGGCTTAATCAAACTCTCAGTGGACTCCAGTGTTATTGCTGCAGGTGCTGTTCTTACTCAACAGGATTCTGATGGATTGGATAGGCCTGTGTTATATGAGTCAGTAGTCTTTTCACCCAGGGAATCAAAGTACTCACAATCCAAATTAGAACTCTGTGGTGTTGCCAAGATCCTCAAGAAACTTCAAACCAAACTGTGGGGCCAACATTTTCAACTCAGAGTGGATGCCCAGTGCCTTATTGGAATGATCAACAACCCTTCACTTCCCAATGCCCCTATGAACAGATGGATTGGATTTATTCAGTTATTCTCCTATGACCTTGTTCACACTCCTGGAAAAACTTTCACCTTACCTGATGGACTTTCAAGAAGACCCCCTGATTCTGATGAAGATGATTGTCCTAGCTTTGATGAAGATGAAACCTGGATCAAACCTCACCCTGGATTTGGAACTAAACATTCTTCTTTTGGCCTGCTTCTGGGGACATCAGCTAAGTTGGGGGAGGGGGTAAGTAACTTGCAGCAAGGAATTTGGAAGCATCTCCAGGAATACCTTTCAACCATGAACAAACCTCCAGGATGCAGCAGCCTGGAATTCAAGCAAATTTTGCACAAATCAGCCAACTTCTTCCTTTCCAATGAAGTCTTGCACAGGATCAACAAACCATTCTCCCAGATAGTAGTCACCTCTCCTTCAGCTCAGAAATCCATCCTCAATTCCCTTCATGAATCCTTAGGCCACAGAGGTATTGCTGAAACCTACAGAAGAATTAAACTCAGATTTTGGTGGCCAGGTCTCAAGAGAGGTGTTACCAAGTGGGTCCAGTCTTGTGAAGCTTGCCAGAAGAGGAGTTCAAAATTGCCAATGGAACCCAAGAAACCTACAGGAGCAGCAACCATCTTTGGAAGAGTCAGTTTGGATACAGTTCACATCAAAGCTGGCAAATGGAAGTACCTGGTAATTGCAAGAGATGACCTTTCTGGATGGGTAGAGGCAGTTGGACTAGAAAAGATTCAGGCAAAGAAAATCTCTCAGTGGTTCTTGGACAACTGGATCTACAGATATGGAGCCCCTTGGTCAGTCACAGTGGATGGAGGCTCTGAATTTGGACAACAATTTCAAAAATCCCTTCTGGAATCTGGAATCAAAATCAAAGTCACCACCCCTTATTATCCTGAAGCAAATGGTATGGTAGAAAGAGGACATCAGGCAATTAAGGATACCTTGGTCAAGCTCTGTGGAAAAGAAGGCAAGAAGTGGAGGAATTATTTACCTTTAGTTTTATTTGCAGACAGAATTTCCACCAAGAGATCAAATGGTTACTCACCTTATGAGCTAGTTCTTGGACAGCCCCCCATCTTACCCATTGATTTAGAATTGGAAACCTTCTTTGGAGTGGACTGGTCAAAGGTAGAATCAACTCAGGATCTTTTATTGGCTAGGACTCAGCAGCTTGAAAACAGGGATACCATCTTGCAGCAAGCACACCAGCAGCTTATGGATTCCAGGAAAAACTCTGTGGATTATTGGAACAAGAAGAAAACATCAAGGCAGCCACTAAAGAAAGGTCAATTAGTAGTAGTGTATAATAAATCTTTGGACTCTCAGTTTGGCAAGCTCTTTGAAAATAAATGGAATGGCCCTTACAGGATCAAAGCTCAAAACCCAGGAGGATCTTACATCTTGGAAGAATTGGATGGCACAGAATTGGCCAGAAGGTTTGCTGCAACTCATGTCAAGGAATACCACTCCAGGTGAAAACAATAAATAAGGAATAATCAATTCATTTCTCTTCTCTTTTCTCTTTCTCATCTTCTTACACAATAACATAAAAACAAAATAAAATCAAATCTATAAACAAATCAGAAATAAAATCAATAAAAATCATTTTCAAACACTCTCAAATAAAATAACTAATTATAAATCAAAAGCTCACCTCTTCTTCTTTTATCACTACATCACCCTCTTCCATTTCACTTTTCTCCCTCTCCTTCTCTTTTCCCTTCTCCTTATCTAAAAAAAAAAAAAAAAAAAAAAAAAAATAGAAATCAAAAAGACATAAAAAGAAAATTAAAAGCATAACATTAGTAAAAGTCCTCAATAAAGAATAAAAATAGAATATATTAGAACTTACCCTCAGCTCTTATCCTCTCCATTTCTTCTTCTACTCTCCAACCATCTTCCTCCTCTTCCACTTGGTCCCTCATCCTTAATAATTCCCGGGCATTCCTCTCCTCAGTTTCCTCTATCATGGCATCTATTATGGAATGAGTATCCATCTAAAAATCAAAATAGAAACAGGGGGTAGAAATATTAGTATTATAATCAACTCTCTCTTTTAAAAATTTCATCATATACATACAGAATCCAGTCAACATACATGTGCAAAAGCGTCGTGGAACCGGCTATACAACTTAAGACGGGCGTTTCGTGCGGTAACCGGTTTGTTGAGGTCCTCACGAGCAAAGGCAAGGAGTCCTTGTTGGATATAGCGGTGCAAGGCATCGACTTCTTCGGGTTTAAAAGAATCTCTCATACCGGCGTTGTACGCGTGAATGTTGTCGACGAACGAGTGCGCTCTGCGAATAGAAAAGGGGATTTCGTAGGAAGGTATAATGACGGCCGCTTCGTCAAGCTGCGAAGATGATATGGACGTATTGGACGAATAATCTATCGAGTTTTCAATGATATCTTTCGGCGATGAGGGCGTGGAAGTGGCGCTGGAGGCAAACATTACGGATATTGTAGCGCGATAATGGGATTGTTCCGTTGGCCGACGACCTGGGGCCTTATAGATACCGCTTCTTATTCATATTATGACGTCACTTTGGACGCCTTCACCGCTCAGAATCGTTTGGCGCGGATTCTCTTTCATTTTCTTAATTTTTTTGACTCTGGTGTTTGACCCAGTTTAATCTACCCTTTTCCAATATCTCCTGGCGCGTAAATACCGCGATCATTTCATCTAAACACCCTCTTCAGACGCAGGAGTCCATTTGGGCAGTCCCTCGGCGGTACCTTTGCTTTATTTCATTATGTATCCCTTGGATTTCAACTTCTTTGCGGTGGAAACCGCGGAAACCGTAATGAAACTTTGGAGCGTTTCAATAACGATTCGGCTGGCCTCAAAATACATATTACACCTTTTTAGTTTCATCTTTCCGATCTTGGCTTTCGTTTGAACTTGGTTTTAGCCGATTCTATCCAGCGGTTTTGGAATTATAAGTGCTCGAAGCTTTGTTAGGATTTACGCGGCCTCATTTACGGCTTTCATTCAGCGTCCACGGCGGCCCATCGGCCGAATTAATCTTTAATATTGCTCGGTTGTCCATTCATCTCCTCCTTCTTGCCTTTCTAATGAGCCTTAAATCAGAACTTTTCATCGACGAAAACGCAAGTTATCCCCGAAAACATATTACCTTACATTTACGCGGTGTTACTACTACGCGCGCCCGCGGATTTCGCTTGGATCTTTAATCGGCCCTACACAACCGATAATCAACCCTTAAAAATAATCAGTATATACCATTTTAATCTGCAGAATAGGCTCTTTCGAATGAACTGGGTTTCGAGGATTTTCATCGAGCCGTTCCGAAGATACAGGTCGACCATTTCTTTCCTTTTTTGTTGGCGTTCCGCACGCGCGCTTTCCGTATGGAGCCCCCGCTCAGATAACAGGACCCCTCTTTCGACATTACACGCGCAGGGACACATGTTCCATTCCCCGTCTGGACAAAATGAAGAGAAATAATGGATCATCTTTCCGGGAGCATTCATCCAGTCATTGGGGGGGAATTCCGGCATCATCATCATTATCATCACAATCAATCATTCATATTTGAAATCTTTCTTCTCCACCATTATGGTTACTTCCACCACGGATTCCATTCCTGGGATTCAGCCTTATCCAACCCCCTCTCAACACAGGAAGTATAGATGTTTATATTGCTTTCAGAATGGTCACACCATCAGGAGGTGCCAGCTAATTACTTATGATGCACATAGAGGATTAATTAGGAAAACTAGCAGTACTGGCGTATGGCTTTTAGATAATTCATTCATCCCTTTTGATTTATCTAGGTCTGTTAAGAGTTTAGTTGAACTTCTAGCTACTGCTGGGACAATTTCAGAAACCACCCAATTGGATCAATAACGTTCCTTGGACAGCTTATCAACCTCCCTGGACTTCAAATTCTCTTCAAAGGACTCTACATTATATATTCAGACACTCAGAAACTCAGTTATTCAACCTCAAATCATTCACAAACCTTCAGAAACTACAATTATCAATCCCATCAATCATCATCATCATTGCATTGCTCTTCCTTAGCCTCAGTTAGGCGGGAAAATTATTATATTATTCAGAGTGGAAATTAGTCAAATATGTGTCTGTCTCAAGGATATTGCCTTCAGCAGAGTTAGATCTTCTTAAAAATTCACCCCTCATTGATAATTGGACCTTCTTTTGGATACTGGACTCTTTGGATTGGATACTGGACTATGGATACTCTGGATACATAGGACTATTGGTTTTTGGATTGGACTTGGATACCTTGGACTCAGATATACTGGACTTGGATTATACTTGGATTCTATTTGGCTTTGGACACTGGACTCTGGATTTGGACTGCTACTCAGGACTTTGGATTTCACCCTTTGGAGGAATAACACTGGACTTTGGACTTTGGACCCTTGGACTCAACATTCTTCAACTCTTTCTGGATCACTCTTCTCTTTGGTGCATTGCCTGGGGACAGACAATAAGTTGGGGGAGGATGTGGTGCTCCATTCCAAACCATAAGTAGTATTTTATTGCTTTTCTTTACATATATTCATCATTACATTGCCCATTTCCCCATAACCCTTCACAAATACCTCATTATGATTGCATATTCAGATTCTACGCCAAATTTCACCTATAGTCACTCATACATAGTACCCCCTTATCTTCAATGGTTCAGTAGTTATAAAGGATATAAGACTTACAGACAACCTACATTCTTCATTAGTTACAATACTCATTTCATTAGTAACCTACTTGAATCATTACAGTAAATTCCTTTTACATATTTATTCTCACATACTAAACTCTTTACATACATTTCTTATTATGTACTATGCCTATTGTACACCTTACATCATTGGATCTGTGCTTACCTCTTTCAGTAGTGCTCATCATTACAAGTAGTTACTATGTTCTCATCACTTTTCCCCATTAGTACATTCTTTTATTCCCATAACCAGCATTCCCCTTTCAGCATTGCTCATCATTACATACTGTTACTATGTTCACATCACTTTTCCTCATTTGTACAACCTTCATTCTCATAGCCAGAACTCCTCATTGTCTGTGCTCATCCTTCCTTCATATAAGAACTGTCTTTCCCCCCTCACTTGTACCTCATGCAGAATTTATATATAATTTTAGATACAGAAATTATAAGTGCCCATTCTCATCAACCCATTGCCATTGAACCATTGCTCATTGCTTTCCCCCCCTTTCAACCATTACTCCAACTCTCTTACCCTCAGTAGTCAGTAGTTAAGCTCATAGTACTAGCTCCTAAGATCAAGCAGAAATCAGCCACACCTTTTCTTCTTTTTCTTAGTGTTACTCTCATCCCCTCAGCATTAGTCAGGAAGGCAGCCTCTTCAGCACCCTTGCTTAGCTTACATTAGTACTAGTGTTGCTATCCACTTCCCTTCCAAGCTCTATTCTCCCCTTTGAGTAGTTCCACAACGGATTGACCACAAAGGGACGATTGGGATCTGCTCCCTGATATTGAGAACCGCGGCCACGGCGGGCTCTTGTGTGGATGGATCGCTCGAAACCGTCCAAACGAGTCTGCGACCAACAAAGCCACAATGGGCTAATTCTGCAAGCCCGGTAAACGGGCTGATCCAGAATAATAATAGGATTATGAATCAAGGAACCCGCCTATTGAACGAATAGCGTGAGACTTGGAAGGAAACTAAAAGATACGAGTCAAGAAGAAAACGCACTCGCGATGCAGCCCCCGCGGAGGAAGCTCGACAACAAATAGGATAGGGCGCTGGGGAATAATAGGTTCTATAAGTCGAGGAGACCGGCATGATAGAGGAATACTAGTTAGTATAAGGTGGTAGGCTACTGTTGAAGGGAGAAGCGAGTGAAGAACAGAGGAGGGGCTGGGAAGAGGCCTCTTTTATAGCTTCTCAGTCCCTCAGGGAGACCACTTACTTGAACGATTCAACACAAAAACTCAGCACCGTTTTCCAGAAGGGACCCACGGCGAAGGCCATTGTACGAGGACCGACCTCAGATCGGGCCGAATTGAACGAATTGCGGGGCAAGCTTGAGGACGTTCAGCTCGAACAATAGCGTTGGTGGCGGCGAGGTGAGATCTGACAGCTGCAGGCCTACATCAGGACGGACGGTTATGTAACCCGTCAGTACGGTACTCAAAGAACAATCAATTCGACCAATCGTTTGCCCTCCACTAGTAGAGGGGGAGGGAGTACTCACCCGAATCACAAACAAGTCGGAATCCGTCCAAGAAAAGCGGCGGGCAAGCGTTGGCGGTGATCCTTGGCGGCAGGGCTAGAGAAGGTCGGTGGCAGCAGAAGATGTCGGAAGGCTGAAGGATATACCCATACCCTCCATGGGGTATGGGCGATATACATACCCAGGTCAAGCCCAGACATATGCCCGGGCGGGCGCAAGCAGCACAGAACCCCCGGGCCCAAGGCCCGACCAAACTCAAGCAACGGGACCGGACCCACGGGCCCCCGATCAAAACTCGATAACCGAAGCTCGCAGCTCCAGGCGCGCGCACCCTACCAAGAGCAGCGCAACGACTGCGGACGCTACGACTCCACTACGTCAACTACTGCGGTACTGCGCGACTGCGCAGCTGCGGACTGCGCACAGCACTTCGACTCCCAGAAACTTCAAAAAATTTCCTTTAAGAAAAATCATAAAATTGACAAAAATCAATTTTTTGACCCAATTTCACTCTGCTACACCTCTCAGTCACCACACCCAGAAAGCGTTCAACGGCCAATTTCCAAAGGATCCCTCAGGTCACCCAGTAAAACCTCAAGCCTCAAGCTTCTGAAAGTCAAGATACGGCACTTTTCCGGTGGAATTGTCTGGGGACAGACAATAAGTTGGGGGAGGATGTGGTAGACGGAAAAGTGAAAAATCAAAAGTTTTTTCTATACTACATATTTACTCACAATACGCCTCAAGATACTACCAAATGGACCTCAGAAATGGATTCTACGGCCAATTTTACCCTTATTCACCACTGGAAGCGTCACTGGAACCCCGCTGGATTGGAAGTTACACCCTCTTGGACCCTCATGGACACGGCCAGTGTAAGGGTTCTGTGAACCCTCACTGGAAGGAACGGAGGGACAGAGGGCCAAAGGCCTGAAGTCTATAAAAAGAATGTGAATTTCTGAGATCGGCCGATGAAAGAAGGAAGAAGGGGAAGACCAGCTTGGGGGAGAAGAGAAGAGATGGGATCAAAACTATATAAAGCGGGAATACTATGTATAAGCATGGATAATAATGCTTCTATTACAACACAGCTTATGTAAGGGTGGAGCCTTGGTGAAACCCTTACAATCTCCCCTCCTATAAAAGAAAAGGAAAACAGATGATGGTGAGGGGCTGGAGCGACAAAGAGGGGTTGGAGGCGATGGCGAGGGCAAGAGACAAAGACAATGGGGTTGAGAGAGGAGACAAGGGGGAGAGAGTGAGGGCAATGACGAGAGAGTGAGAAGACCGAATGGACTGAATGTCCCGAGTGGACCGAGTGTCCCAAATGGACCGAATGTCCCGAGTGGACCGAGTGTCCCGAATGGACCAAATGTCCCGAGTGGACCGAGTGTCCCGAATGGACCGAATGTCCCGAGTAGACCGAGTGTCCCAAATGGACCGAATGTCCTGAAGCAACAGTCATGATTGACCAGGTACAAAGATGCAACAAGGTTGATAACATTGAACTGAGGCGATGAGGAGGAGCTAGAGGCGATGATGACAATGACAGAAGGCTAGATATGGTGACGAGGGGCCTGTGGCGATGGAGAGTGGCTGGAAGCGATGACAAGGGTGCGAGGGAGTGGATGATGAGGGGCTTGAGGCGATGTCGACGAGGGGCTGGAGTCAATAGGGAAGGGCAAAGAGTGATGTCAAGAGGTGGGGAGCGATGGCGAGGGGCGTTGTTCCTTCGCGATTGCGGAGAGAGGGGCGAGGTCTTTGGAGGAGCCATGGACGAGGGCCACCTGGCGCGGACAAGCAGAGTGAGCAGGTGGGAGGCGAGGCCGCTGATGAAGATGTAGCCTTCGAGGCCGGAGACCTTCTCTCAAGTGTGCAGGGGTCCTGGAGGGCGGGTCGTAGCAGAGGAGGTCAGGCTTTGAGTGGTCTGGCGAGCATGGTGACGCGAGCGAGGGGAAGACAAGTGAGGAAGCGCGGGCGGCGCCGAGGGCCGTTCCTGGCCGCCTTCCGTCGACGATGGCGACGACAGCGTGTGTGGACCGGAGTGGTCCGGACGGGGGAGCGGGCGGCTGCCGCTGATAGTCTCCATCCCCTCAGAGGGACCCCATTGACCCCTCTGAGGAAGAGAGGACCTGGTAGCTGAGGGTTCAGACGAATGGCAGGGGTTGGGTTGACTGAGATGACGACGAGGGTGGCGCGAGCTGGTGTGTCTGGTGGGGATGCTCCTGGTTGAGGAGGCGGTGGCGTGCGAGGTGATTGAGAGGAAAATCGAGGAGTCCGGGACCTTTGGGTCGTCTGTCCTTTGGCATCGAGAAAAGAAAAGTGGGCAGGGGGACAGCGAAGAGAGACAAGAAGGATTGTTGGCGAGGTTGAGTAGTAGCCAGGGCGCGTGGCGGTCGAAGGATGGCGAGGGCAATGTGGAGAGAGCGAGGGCGATGGGAGGGCGAGGGCGATGGGAGGGCGAGGGCGATGGGAGGGCGAGGGCGATGGGAGGGCGAGGGCGATGGGAGGGCGAGGGCGATGGGAGGGCGAGGGCGATGGGAGGGCGAGGGCGATGGGAGGGCGAGGGTTGAGGACCGTCTGTAGCTTTTGGGTTGTCCGGGGTGTGGCGCCTTTCTTCTCAGAGGGACCCCATTGACCCCTCCGAAGAAGAAAGGACGGGTGACGGAAAGGGATCGAGGCGAGTTGGCGACGATCGGCGGGCTGTTGGCGCGCGCGTCGAATGCGAGGATGGGCGTCGTGTGTGTGTCGATGCGGATGTCGAGGGTGCCGGGGAGCTCGGGGAAGTGACCACAAGCCAATGAAGGCTGGGCCAGGTGCTTCAGATCGGAATGGAGAAGCAGAGGGGGTTCGGCGGGACCGAGCGTTCTCAGAAGTGTTTCCCGGAGATCGAGGCTGTGCTTGGGCGGGTTGGAGCCTGTCGGGTGTCGTCAAAGTTGGGGGGCGAACAGGATGGAGGAGGCGAGGTCGGACAGTGGGCCGCTGATCATTCCAAACCGTCCCGTCAAGATCACGGAGACTGACGGCAAAGAAAGCCCAGAGAGGTTCTGGCCGCGAAAGCCGGCTGAAGAGGTCGCAACGAGTGTCTGGAGTGGACCAAGTCCAAGCGAGCGAGTTTCGAGCAGATCGAGTGTCCAAGGCGTGGACCGAGTGTCCAATCAAACGAGATGAGAGCAGACCGAGTGTCCAAGAGAGCGAGGATTGAGGGTGTTTCTGGAGCTGACAAGGAAAAGGACTGATTGTTGAGGGCAAGGGCAAGCCTGGGACGACACTGAAGAGTATTTGAGGATGAAGTTTTGAATGGCAAAAGAGCCTCCGAGTCCAGCAAGGGTGAGGCTGTTCCGAAGATGAGAAGCCTCCAAGTCCAACGAGGATGAGGCCGTTCCGAAATGAAGGGCCTCCGAGTCCAGCGAGGATGAGGTTGTTCCGATGTTGAAGAGCCTCCGAGCCCAAGGAGGATGAGACTATTATGACAAAAACTTCCAATGCCCAAGGGTTCAGTGATGCTCCTGAGTCCAATGGAGATTCCGAGAGTCCAAGGAGAAATTTCGTGGAGAGTAAGCGATTGAAAAAAACTTTTTATAGAAAAAAAAAGTGTAAGGGTTCTGTGAACCCTCACTGGAAGGAACGGAGGGACGGAGGGCCAAAGGCCTGAAGTCTATAAAAAGAATGTGAATTTCTGAGATCGGCCGATGAAAGAAGGAAGAAGGGGAAGACCAGCTTGGGGGAGAAGAGAAGAGATGGGATCAAAACTATATAAAGCGGGAATACTATGTATAAGCATGGATAATAATGCTTCTATTACAACACAGCTTATGTAAGGGTGGAGCCTTGGTGAAACCCTTACAGCCAGCCCCAGTCATCAACCTGTCACAACCCTCAAGTCACCTTTCCCAGGTATACACATACTCAGTCCCTGCCAAACACATACTCTTTTCTATCCCTCTTATCTCCACTGCTTATGCAGGGGACCAACCCCATTTCTTCTGTATTTGACATGTCCCCGCCTCATTTATGCACCCCTTGCAGCTGCATGCAGTCTTCTGACCCCATTTCTGCACTCCTTGCATTAGTCTGACACCACCCATGCACCCCTTGCATGAAGTACCTCTGTATTTGACATTTCCCCGCTTTGTTTATGCAGTCCTTGCATCAGTATGACATCATCTTTCATTTCTCACCCCACTTTCTGCCTGTATTTAGTATCTTCTGACACCACTTGTACACAGCCCACCAGCTAAAATCCCTCATCCAGGGTCCCCCTTGTAGCTAAAATCCCTCACATTTGTCTATATAAGGATCTCTCTCCCCCCCAGTTGTTTTTCCCTCAGTTCAGTACCCACCAGTTATACAGATATCACCCATTAGCCATTATCATCACCCTTACACTTTTATAACATACCATCTCATCCCTCTTATCTGCAATAACCACTGAGCTCACTCTCATATTCTCATACTCTCATATCACTGGTTGCATATCACGCACCTGTCACAAGTTACCTGGTTCCTGGTTCAACTCCTGACTAAGACATATACCCTTCTCAGTCCAGACACTCTTCTCAACTTCTTATATCACCCTCTCAAGGACCTGTGTTCAACCCCCACCGGAAACATCAAGTCAACTTTCACCCTTTCCATCATCATAAATCCTCTCAACTCTCACATACCTGTCATCGAACAACTTCATCTGGAACTAGACCAGACCTATCACTTGATTAAAACTTGCCAAGCTTAGCTTGGTGGGTCTTGTTATCTGATAGTATAGAAGGGCAGAGTTTTGCACCTCCATCATCCCCTTCTCCATTCAGCAAAAGGGTTTCACAACCCCTTTTGAGTCTTACAACGGCCAAGTTGGAGTTTGATAACAGCCCGACCATAATCCTTCGAAATGCGCTTTTTGTTCCCAACCTATCCACAAACCTCGTGTCTTTTGCACAGTTAATAAAGGAAAAGGCTGAAATCACAAACCTTAACGGGCACATGGTAGTGAAGTTGAATGGCAACCACAGCTTGAGAATTAACACTGAACAGAACCTTTTCCAAATCGAAGGAGTGCGTCAAATCAAGGAGATCTCTCTGAACACCACAACAGTAGCGCCGCACAACTCGCTCATGACGTGGCACAATCGACTTGGGCATGCTAGCGCAGCCCGAATTAAAGCGGTACTTGGTCAACAGGAGCTATCCAGAGAAAAAGTTGCTTGTCCTGCATGCATGCAAGGGAAAATGGTCAAGCTGCCATTTAACGGACACTTCACCAAAACTGAATCATCGCTCGAAGTCAGTCATGGTGACATTGTTGGGCCAATTTGACCAGCCACAAACAGTGGATTCAGATATTTTCTCACGATGGTCAACCAGCACACCGGATTTATTCACATCAGTCTCCTAAAAGAAAAATCTGATGCTTTGGTGTCCATCCTCAACTTCAAGACAAAGTTCGAGAAACAGACCGGCAACGCCATCAAGAAAATTGTCACCAATGGAGGCAGTGAATTCTGCAACAGGTCACTAGGCGAGATTCTCATGCAAGAAGGCATACAGCACAATGTGTCACCTCCCTACACGCCGCAACACAATGGAATTGCGGAACGAGCGAACAGGACGGTAATCGAAATGACGAGATGCATTCTTCTCCAATCCAACCTAGCCGCGGAATGGTGGGGAGAGGCGGTAATGACCGCGGCATCGATAACCAACTCCCTTCCTTCGCTTTCCAAGTCGCGTGCACCTCCCATCACCCTCCTGCTAAAAATCCACCCAAATTTGAACTTCTTCAAACCCTTTGGATGCAGGGCCTGGGCTCTGAAAGACAAGGTGAAGCGCGACCAGAAATTTGACGCAATTGCTTGGGAAGGGACTCTAATTGGATATGCCAATGACTTTTTGGCTTATTGCATTTTGCACCATGAAGACAGAGTGATCATTGTGACTCGACAGGCTTGCTTTGATGAAAACGTGTTTCCCGCCTGCCCGGCAATCAACAAAAGATTGAACAATTCATCCGATGTTGAATCCACAATTCCCATCTTCAAGTCGGAGCCAATCCTTCCCTTTGATGAATCTCAAGATCCGGATCTAGGAGAAGACTCTGCGACCGATGACGTGGACGAAGACCTCGACTCGTCACCGGTCAAGGCGCATCCAGTCAGTCCAGAAACCGGCAAACGCTGGGTTTATGTCAAAGAATTTGAGCCACCTAGCAAAATTGTTAGTGATGTCTCCAAGACAACATCATAACCAAGAAACGAGCAAGGAAACCTGTATGCTATGTCGCAATCTCAACTGATCCGAAGTCCCATTATCATGCAATGAAGAGCCACGATTCGCAACATTGGATGGAGGCACTAGAACTCAAAGAAATAAACAACATGAAGAAACATGAAGTTTGGATCGAACGCAAGCGCCGATCTTCGGATAATCCTAGGGTCATGCTAAATGCACCCCAAGCTTTTACTTCATGCACCCCAAAAGGGGGTACAGCCCCCATGTACCCCAACATACTTGGGGTATAGAACCTCTTACCCCATGGGCAATGGGGTACAGCACACATTACCCCATATGTATTGGGGTGCGACTTAAGGTACCCCAAGACTGGCAAAATACATGGGGTGCACAGCACAGGCACCCCATCATAGGTGGCGTACAAAGACCCCACACCCCAATCTTCACAAAGTCAGTCCGCGTGAAAGGGGTCCGCTGCTAGGCACCCCAGGTACATTTGGGGTGTCACACCAACCTAGATATATTGGGGTACCGTGGAGACTTAGACTCTCAAGGTCCAACATCATCCAGCAACCTTACCCCACCGCACCGCTCAGCAACCAACCCAGCATACCGACCAACATGTCAAACACCCCAAACCAACCAAATACCAGCACAGGCATCACGGTCCCCCCAGAGATTTGGTTGCAAATGCAACAGCTCCTGGCAGCATTTGGACCCTTGGCTACGGCTCCACCCTCGGCTCCGGCTCCAATGATTCCTCCAGTGGATCTTCCCCCTCAATCGGCTCCTCCAAAGTCTCCATTGTTAATCCCTCCCTTGGTTCAATCACCCAAATCTTCGGCAATATCACTTATCCCTCCCTTAGATCAGACTGACGCAATGACTCTGGCACCAGACATTGAACTATCCGATCATAGCTCCGACCACGCACCAGCTCCCCCAGATTCTGCAAGCAAAAAAAACAAGCAAACGGTCCAGTCAGCTCACAATGCCGTTATTACCAACCATCCTCCCCCAAATGGTGTGATTATGTAAACCCCCCTCCTCCTCTGGGGTTCACAAGGTGTCACCAATGGACACCTGCCCTGTCACAGACTTGTAGATAGCCCGTTCCTCCTCCTTCCTTGGCTCAGCAGAGAACTGACATGCAGTCTCTCTGAGCCAGGTAAGCTCCCTTCCTTTTGTCTCTCTTCTTTCCTTCTTCTTCCTCTCAAGGAGAGAACTGACATGCAGTCTCTCTGAGCCAGTCCTAGCAATCAAAGCCCCCTGAGTTTGGTCCTAGAACTCCTCCTCCGCGCCCGTGCCATCGCTCCTCCGTCTCCAGCTCCAGTGAAGGGATTCAACCCTTACACTTTTTTTTTCTAACACCCAAACTCTCAACCAACTCTATCCGTTCCGTTCCGTTCCGACTCTCCGTTCCGTTCCGACTCCGACTATCCGTTCCGTTCCAAATCTGCTCCGCCCGACCTCAATTCCATCTCCAGTGATTTTTTTTCTCGGTTTTTTTACTCCTTTCTTCCTTGGTTATTCCCTTGACAACCTCCCTTCCAATCTCCAAACGCTCCAACATACCAAGAATGGCAACTAATCAGCCCAGATCACCGAGCATCCTGGCCTCGATCCCCAAAACGATGAAAACAAGGATTCGTGTTGGATACTTACTCGACCCCTTGTGCCAAGGCTTGCGGGGCCGATTTACCGAAATTGACGGGCTCATGTTCATTGGGGAGTGCTTAGTCCTTCCAGCAGACCCAGTCCTACGCCTCAAACTCGTTGAATCAACACATCACCGGTTTGGACATGCGAACGCTTCGGATACGATTGCTGATCTGCGTCGTAGATTTGTTTGGCGTGGAATGTCATCCGAAGTGAAGATTTTCACCGTGACCTGTCCCAGTTGCCGAAAAACAAAAGTTTTGGAAACGAAATCACCCAGCAACGTTCGATCAGCCGCTTCACTGCTTGACATTGCCACCAACAACTGAGGTGGCTCCCTCACGCCTCCCTCTCTTTCTTTGACCAGCAATGAACCCTTCGCGGGTCGCAACTGCGACGCCAATTCACCTGCCTGCAGCAACAACTCAGACAGCCGCTGCCTCACGCCTCTCGCCCCTCCTCAAAATGTCTGCTCGCCCTTCTCCTCGGAGCCTGTTCTCGCGGCCACTATACCGTCTAGCAAGCTTCCTGAGTGCTCCACGGTCCTAGTTCCGCCTCCCTCCCTTCAACCACATCATCATCACCCCTCCGCGCCATCTCCCACTTCGTCGACCTCACCGACACCCCCTACACCATCTCCTACTTCATCAACCTCGCCGAAGCCCTCTGCGCCATATCCCACTTCATCGACCTCGCCGACACCCTTTGTGCCATCTCTTGCCTGTCCCGCCACCCTACTCTGCCCGCCCGTACCTCCGTACCCGCCCCTGCTAACCCCAATCATACAGGCTTGTCCATCACTCCTGCATGCAACTGGACCTCAAAGACTCGACATACTACAGCCCCCCAAAATAAATCTACACAGCCTCAATCGCTGTCTGACACAGATCCGATGTCTTCTTGGTGATCGATTCAACCAGCTCTTAGCCAAAAGCAGGCCTACTGCGCGACAAACTCCCCAGTCTACACTACATCCCCTCTGCTCTATTGTCTCACCTCCGCCGTACAGCCCTCCCACACCAGCACGACCATCCTCTGCTTGTCAACACCAAGAAAATTCCCCACTTCCACAACTGCACCCCCACCTTCCCTCTAGTCTCCCTCCCGCCTCTCCTCAAGTTCATCCTTCCCCTTACATTACTCCTTTTTTTCAACCATTTCTTTTTCTTCCTTTTTTCTTTTTTGTAGGAGGGGAGACTGTAAACCCCCCTCCTCCTCTGGGGTTCACAAGGTGTCACCAATGGACACCTGCCCTGTCACAGACTTGTAGATAGCCCGTTCCTCCTCCTTCCTTGGCTCAGCAGAGAACTGACATGCAGTCTCTCTGAGCCAGGTAAGCTCCCTTCCTTTTGTCTCTCTTCTTTCCTTCTTCTTCCTCTCAAGGAGAGAACTGACATGCAGTCTCTCTGAGCCAGTCCTAGCAATCAAAGCCCCCTGAGTTTGGTCCTAGAACTCCTCCTCCGCGCCCGTGCCATCGCTCCTCCGTCTCCAGCTCCAGTGAAGGGATTCAACCCTTACAGATTACTAATATAAAAGACTACAATTACAACGCGGGTGGTAAGAATTTCTTGAATCTCTCAATCTGCCAGTGATACCGTACCAAATCTGAATTTTCTTTGTATTTTCACTGTTTCAGCACCGTTGGATCCTCCACCCCTCGAACAGTTTCTCTCAATGGATGACTTGGTCAGGTTCTGTCAGGACTGGGCCAAATCTCATGGATACGCGATTTTCAAAGCCCGCTCGAATGCCCACAAAAATGTGTACATCCGGTGCGATTGATCTGGTGAATTTTGTGGCTCAGTCCTGAATCAGTCTGGACGGAAAACCTCAACCGCAAAAATCCAGTGCCCGTTCGAACTGAAAGGCTCTATTCCCACCAGCAAGAAGATTACAAACAAGACTTGGACTCTTGAGATCCGACATGGCCAACACAACCACGAGGCATTGGCGGCACCCTCTTCTCATTCCGCTCACAAGCAGCTGCTTCCTCAACAATTCGAAGATATTCAAAAGCTCTCCCAGTCCAATCTCAAGCCGGCGCAGATCTTACTCCAGCTCCAAACCTTGGATAACCAGACTTATGCAACCAACAAAACCGTTAGCAATGCTCTTCAAAAGATTCGTCGGGAAGATTTGAATGGCAGGTCGTCAACCAAGGCTCTCTTATGTATCTTGAAGGAATCCAACTGGACCTTTGATGTCCAGGTGGCAGATAACGGTGCAATCAGAACTCTTTTTTTCACTCACCCCGGGTCCATCCACCTTGCACGGATCAATCACCACGTCGCCCTGTTGGATTCCACTTACAAAACTAATAAATATGACCTCCCCTTGCTACACGTCATCGGTCAAGCTGCATCTAACCGATCTTTCTCAATCGGATTTTGTTTCATGGCTTACGAAGACACTGACAGTTATATCTGGTCAGTCAACTGCCTGAGAAAGCACATCTGGCGACCTCAACGCACCCCCAAAGTATTCATCACCAATCGGGACAAAGCGTTACGTTTGGCCTTGGCTGAAGTTTTCCCGGGCACACAAAGTAACCTATGTACTTGGCACCTTAACAAGAACATCACGACCAACTGTAAAAAGCACTTTCCAGCAGCAGTCGAAAAACCAAAAACTAGTTCAACTAAGGACCCCGCTCCAGAAAAACCAAAACCGGACCCTTGGAAGGACTTCATGTCTCTTTGGGGCCAAGTCACCCAAGCAAAGACGCCTGAGATATATCTGGAGAGAATCGATGCGTTGAAGAAACACCTTGGAACTTGGCCAGCTGTCCTGGAATACCTTGAGACCTATATTCTACCGGTGAAGGAGCTCTTCGTTGTCGCTTGGGCTTGTCAGTTTCCCCATCTCCAAAACCTCAATATCTCCCGTGTGGAATCGGGCCATGCTTACCTCAAATCCTTCATAAAAAACTTGACTGGCGACTTACTATCGGTCTTCAAGTCTCTAGCGCTTGCGGTTGACACACAAATCAATCAGGTTCACGAGTCAATAGGACGGGATACCGTCAAGACGCTCGTCAAGGTGCCAAAGTGCTTCATCCCTCTTCTCGGACACATCTCAACGTTTGCACTCAAGGAGTGTATCAAGCAATTCGATTGGCTCAAGAACTTTGATGCCACAGAGCCGTGCTCGCATACAGTTTCCATTGGCCTTGGAATACCGTGCCCACATATCATAACCGAAGTTTTGGAACGGGGCGATGCTTTGGCTCCAGATGATTTCCACTTGCAGTGGCATCTGAAGTATAATCCCGAGATCACTGTAAGTACAAGCCTTCTCCACAAGTTGACATTCAATAGCTGATTCAAGCCAAAAAAACCGTTGTTTCAGAAACCTGACACTCCAGAAATTGATTTGGACAAGGAAATGAAACTCATCATGGTGTCACTCTTGCACAAAGAGCCCAACAAAGTTTTGGATTTGATCGACCAAATCCAAAACATTATTGCTGGAACTCATAAGGCTGTACCCATCCAAGCACCCAAAATCAAAAAGAGCACCAAAGGTCGGCCTTCAGCCAAGAAAAAAACATCGTCAACAAAAAGAAATCCCTCGGCGTTTGAAATTGTCGAAGCTAAGCTAAATCGCGAGCGTATTGCTAAGAAACGAGCCTTGGAGGCGCCCAGAAAACCGAAGTCCAAAAGAGTCAAGATCACCGGGGGCGATGATACTGAATTGTCTGAGGAGGAACCTCTTGAATACAGAAACGAGTCGGCTTCAAGCAACGGCAACGATAATGGTGACAGCAATCGTAATGATGACAGCGACGATAATCGTGACAGCGACAATCAAGAAATGGAAAAAGAGAAGCAGCCTAGTGTGCCTGAGGTGGGAGTGACAGGCTCTGTTGAGGTAAAGTTTTTTTTAGTTTTAATGTGCCTTTTTGCTAGCTGCAAGTGTGCTAAATTAATTTTTGATCAGCCCAACTATCTCTCACAGATCCCCGGACATCTCCAACAGTTCATTCCGAACATTTTCAACCCCGCCGCCGATGGGAACTGTGGATTTCACTGCGTAGCAAAAGCCCTTGGGTACAATGAAGACGGGTGGTTCCGCGTCAGGGAGGAGATGCTCAAGGAAGCATCGGAATACAGAGCTGTTTACACAAAATTACAGGGCAGCAATGATTTAATGACAAAAATCCTAGAAAGGATCAAGGTCGAAACCAAGGAAATGGACATACAGCCCGACAAATGGCTTTCAAGGCTTGATCACGGTCAGATACTTGCAAACACTTACGGACGGCCAGTAATTTTCCTATCTATCAGTTCTTGCGGCACCTACCTCCCGTTACGCGTTGGTCCCTCTGGCGAATCAGACCCGGTATATCTACTCCATGTCAATGGTAATCATTGGGTTTTGCCCAATGTGGTGGCAATTGACGGCGTCAAACCTATTCCCCCTCCTATCTTGGCATCTCGGGTGACTTCAAAGAATGCTAAAAACTGGTTGAATCATATCCAAGAGGGACTTGCTCTCTACTGCAAGTCCCTCGCCCGTGCTTGATTTCTTTTTTGTTTGTTTTTTACTATTATTATTATTATTGCTGAATATACACGCTATTGGGCTTTCTAAAGTAGAATGCAATGCTGTACACCAAAAACAGCCTCAAGCTGTTCTCTCCAATAGACCCCACAAACACAACCCAAGATGCACCCCAATAATTTTTTAAATTGGGGTGCAAGTCGGTCAAGCAAAAGGTCATTTTGGGGTGTAAGTGATTTGCACCCCAACTTACTTGGGGTATGGGATGATTTACCCCAACATCCGGGCTGTACATGAGTTTTTGGCTGAGTACACCAACTATTTTGGGGTGCTTAGTTGTGCACCCCATGGAAACAGGGGTGCAAGTAGGAATACCCCAAGTTTATTGGGGTACCCAACGCTATACCCCATTTCTTTGGGGTGCATGAAGTAAAAGCTTGGGGTGCATTTAGCATGACCCTAATCCTATCGCCTCGACTTGGGCCTACAGGAAGAAGCTTGGTCCTGACAACCAAGTCATTGAGTACAAAGCCAGAATTTGCACTCAGGGATTTTGTCAAACATTTGGCGTCAACTTTGAACTCAAATACGCACCCACTGGCAAGGCTGCGTCGCTACGGCTCCTTCTCTCGTTTACGGTCAACTGCGGTCTTGAAATACATCAACTAGACGTTCGCAGCGCATTCCTCACCTGTCCGCTCGAGGACACTGTGACTCTTCTTCCGCCCCAAGGCTACAACTGTCCTACTGGAACGGTCTTCGAGCTCAAAAAGGCCATATATGGCCTCAAGCAAGCTTCACCTGTATGGTACAAGCGCCTCAGCCAATATCTGCAGAAAATTGGCTTCAGCATCTCGATATCTGACCCATGCGTGTTCTATCGCTTGTCTGCCCCGGCGACATGGCTCTACTGTCATGTAGATGACATTGTCATTGTCAGCAGCGATCCGTCCACCTTCAAAAACGAGATGGAAAACGAGTTTGACATTAAGTACCTTGGAGCGGCGGCCTTCCTTCTTGGTATGAACATCGACAGATCCACCGACTGCCTTCACATTCATCAAACACAATACATTGAAAGGAAGTTGGTTGAATTCGGACTCGACACATCAACGCCGGCATCGTGCCCTATGAACCCCAAAACGCATCTCAAAGCTGCAATAATCGCTGAAATTGAAGAACTTTCGAAGTTGAATGTGAACTATCGTGCTCTCATTGGTTCGCTCAACTACTTAAGCGTTCTCACCCGGCCCGACATCTCCTATGCTGTAAGCGTCCTTTCACAGCACCTTGAAAAGCCTGGGATTCCGCACTTTCTCGCAGCGCAACAGGTGTTTCGTTACCTCAAGGGAACGAAACATGTGGGCCTTGTGTTCTCCAAGTCACCCAGCCTTGAGATTCGAGCACACGTTGACTCCGACTGGGGCAACTGCCCCAACACCAGGCGATCAGCCACTGGCTATGCGGTTTTGACTCGCTCTCAGCTAATCTCGTGGAAGGCGTGCCGACAGTCAACGGTGTCCCTCTCGTCAACTGAAGCGGAATACAAAGCGCTCTCCGACCTTGGCAGAGAACTCGCTTGGTTGTCCAGTCTCATAAATGAGATACAACTTGACTACAATCCTCATCAGATCTTTGTGGGCGTCGACAACCAAGGAGCCATTGACTTAGCAAAAAGCGAAATCTCTCAGAATGGTTTCCGCACGAAGCACATGGACACACGTCTGCACTTCGTCAGGGAACTTGTCACATCCAAGCTCATAGTTCTTCATTACATTCGCACTATCAACAACTTCGCCGACTTCCTGACCAAGCCAACTGGAAGATGCACAGTCAAAAGGTCGCTGCAAGCAATAGGAGTAACAACTCCTCCTTCCTCTGCCCCAAGCCTAGCGGCTCAAGGCAACCCAGCCTGTCAGAATACAGAGGTTGAAACTCTAGCCGCCAAAAGGCGCAGGGGAGAAACTGACTTTGATGCACTGCATCGTAAGTTCCAAAGTTTCATCCCTCCAAACCCAAGCCACTGTCGCTAACCCTGTCGTCTCAACATCTCTAAAACAGATGAAACGAGCAACAACTCTCTGAGGGCGCGTGGTACAGAAAGAAAAGACAGCAACATCAGGGCAGCTCCGAGTTCCGATTCTTCGATCTCGTGAGTACTTAAGAGACAGCTTTGAGCAAGAGCTGGGACCTCAGACTAACAATCACCCGCTTCATAGCTCACTGTCTCATAGATTATCAAACAGCGCCAATAACCTGGCATCTCAAATAAGTCTATTGACCATTGAGTAAGCACAGAGAATCTTGCTCCTACCGGCAGCAATGGTGCATTTAACTAATTGAGATGTTGTCACATTATAGCCGTAACAGGATCAGCCAACCGCTTCACTAAGGTCCTCAAAACCGTTGATACAAGTGTGCGGAACGCAAGAGGTACTCAATCCCTTGTGTCTGAACAGAAAACAGGAGAACAGAACTAACGCAATGCAAATACCTTTGCAGTAATCTTTCTCTAATTGTTCTCAGCCAATCCCTTCCATTCCAACTCTCTCTCTCTCTCTAGACTTCGTGTCCCACCTTTCTCTCCAACCTTTCTTGTTTTCTTTCTCTTAATACATAACTCAGAAGCACGGCAAATTCGCCTGCTCTTAGGTGAATAATCATTTCACTTCTCAAATCAGCATTTGTCAAAAGACAAACAGATTCTGTGTAAATACTTAATTTGATAATTGTTCTGACATCAAAATCTATCTTAGTTGTCTGCATCCTTACAAAATTGACTGGACCACCCGCACCCTCCGCCCCGACCACTCCGCAGTTTTGTCTACTCCAAAAACATCCTCAACAGAGGGCCAAGGGCCCATGATGGGGAAAGCTAGGATTTGTGAAGAGGGTGTGTGTGTTTTAACGCCCCCGCAATGTGAGTTCAATAGACTGCCCTCATCCATACTCCCTGAAACGGCTGGCAAGCTTTTTTTCCCTGTAGATAGTACTCCGCACCCCGACTGGAATCCCCCCCCCTCCGCAACCTCAATGGAACCCCGCTGACAATTTTGCTGCTGCTTTGGCAGTATTGTCCACTCCACAAACATCCTCAACAGAGGGCCAAGGGCCCATGATGGGGAAAGCTAGGATTTGTGACAAGGGGGTGTGTATTTTACTGCCCCCGCAATGTGAGTCCGATAAAGTTTCTCTGCAATCATTCTCCAAAGCAGCTGGCAAGCCCCTTTCTCTCCTAGAACATTACACTGCAGAGATTAGCGCCGCCAAGACATTGTGGTCAACCTCTGCCCGGCTAGCCGCGGCAGGAAAGGCCGCTATTGCAGCGCGGACCGCCGAAGAACTAGTGCCGCAGTGCTACCATTGATTCATTGACAAGTTCAGAAAATCCAGCGCTAATAGCCTACCGCCACAAAGAAAATATGACTTTTGTGTTGACCTAGTCCCCGGAGCCACACCGCAAGCAAGCCGGATCATTCCACTTTCACCGGCGGAGAACCAGGCACTTGACACACTGATTGGGGAAGGACTGGCCAGCGGAACAATCCGGCGAACCACGTAACCATGGGCGGCCCCAGTTCTATTTACTGGGAAGAAGGACGGAAACCTCGGCCCCTGTTTTGACTACCAAAAACTCAACGCGCTGACAGTGAAGAACCACTATCCCCTTCCACTGACCATGGACCTGGTTGACAGCCTGCTAAACGCCGACACCTTCACAGAACTAGACCTCTGCAACGCCTACGGAAACCTCCGCGTAGCGGAGGGAGATGAGGATAAGCTAGCTTTCATCTGCAAGGTGGGGCAATTTGCTCCGCTCACTATGCCATTTGGACCCACAGGAGCTCCGGGTACTTTCAATACTTCATGCAAGACATCCTTCTTGGACAAATTGGAAAATACACCGCCGCGTACCTGGATGACATTATGGTGTACACACAGAAAGGTTCTGATCACACGGCGGCGGTCAAAAAAATCCTGGAGACCCTGAGCAAGCATCAATTATGCCTGAAACCGGAGAAATGTGAATTTTTGAAACCAGAGGTGGAATATCTCGGACTCTTAATTGTGTGTAACCGGATTAGAGTGGATCCCCCAAAAGTGAAGGCGGTGACGGGATGGCCCGCACCGCGGAATGTTACGGAACTCTAGCGGTTCATTGGATTCTCCAACTTTTACCGCTGGTTCATTGACCACTTCTCGGGGAAGACCAGACCTCTACATGACCTGACCAAAGCGAACTACGAGATCTTTGATAAGGCACCATTGGCCATTTTTGCAACTTTCAAAGAGTGGCGGCAGTACCTCAAGGGAAACCCCCACCACCTGACTGCCATTGTTTACACGGATCACCGGAACATGGAAAGCTTCATGACCACCAAGGAGCTCACTCGGAGACAGGCGCGGTGAGCAGAGACCATGGGCTGCTTTGATTTTGAAATCATCTTCCGCCCGGGCCGCCAAGCCACCAAACCCAATGCCCTTTCCAGAAGACCGGATCTTGCCCCTGCCCCTGGCAAGAAACTGAACTTTGTGCAGCTTTTGAAGCCCAACAACATTACGCAGCGTACCTTTGCAGAAATATCAGAGTTTGAATCCTGGTTTGAGGACAAATCAATTGACTTGGCGGAGGCGGAGCATTGGTTTGAGGTTGACGTACTAGGAGCGGATGCGGAGCATGAGGCGGAGGATGGACCATCCATGTTGGATGCGGAGCTCATCACCAAAATCAGGGAATTGACTCCACTTGATGCACAACTGAACAGATGGATGGAATCATTGAGAACCTTTGCGGGAAACCAGAACATATACGCGGAGGCAGACAGCATTTTGTACAACAAAGGACAGATAGTTGTACCGGCGGACCCAGGACTGCGGACGGAGATATTGAAGAGCCAAAATGACAGCAAACCAGCGGGCCACCCAGGCCAATGCTGCATCCTTGCCCTGGTCCGGCAGAGTTTTGTGTTGGACGGCCAGAAGAAGGTTGTCAATCAATACGTGGATGGATGTGATTCTTGCCAACGGGTTAAAGCCTTGACTCAACAGCCATTTGGGACACTGGAGCCGCTGCCAAATCTGGTGGGGCCGTGGACAGACATCAGCTATGATCTCATCACAGACCTTCTTGAATCCTGCTCCTACAACAGCATACTGACTGTTTTTGACTGCCTGACAAAAATGGTGCACTTTATCCCCTGCAGGAAGTCCATGAACGCGGAGCAGTTAGTGGACCTGATTGCAGAGCACGTTTGGAAACTCCACGGCACTCCAAAGACTATTGTCTCCGACCAAGGGAGCATTTTTGTGTCCCAAATCACCCGCAAATTGGACAACCAACTCGGCATCCACCTCCAACCATTGACGGTGTACCACCCAAGGACAGACGGACATTCAGAAATTGCAAACAAAGCGGTGGAGCAATATCTCCGCCACTTTGTGAGCTATCAACAGGACAATTGGGCTCCGCTCCTGGCAACGGCGGATTTTGCGTACAACAACAACAATCACACGTCAACAGGGGTGTCCCCATTCAAGGCAAATTACGGTTTCAACCCATTGTACAGCGGAGTCCCATTGGCGGAGCAGTGCTTACCGGCAGTGGCGGAGCGACTCCGCCAGCTTGCAGAGGTAAAGGACGAGCTTAAGCACTTTCTGGAGGCGGCGCAAGAGGCAACAGTGGGCCAATGCTTTACGTTACAATATTTAGGCCTAAACGCGTAACACATCGACCGTTATTTTTAAGAAAAAGGTGTTAATTTTATCAAAAAAACATCAAATTTTCAATACTTTACGATAAATTACAATACCTTTTTGGCTGTATCTATGAAAAATGGCCAATATTTGCTGTTATTTAGGGTATTTTTGCATATTTTTGCACCCCTGGGTGTTATAGTTAACTTATTTTATACACTCGATAATCTTAATTTTCTGTATTGTAACTTATTTTTTGATACTTTACAACACTTTACAGTTACGGTTAACTGTAACGGCCCACCGTTGCAAGAGGCCATAAAAAGCCAGTTTGACAGAGCAGTGCGGAAAACACCAAAATGGAACAGCAGAGACAAGGTTTGGCTAGATGGACGCAATATCTCAACAACCCGCCCCAGCCCCAAATTGGAACACTGCTGGCTGGGACCATTTCTAATAGCTAGCAGAATTTCAAACTCTGCTTACAAACTGACCCTTCTCCTCTCCATGCAAGGAGTCCACCCAGTTTTCCATGTATCAGTACTTCGCAAACACAAGCCAGAAGAAATTGCTCACTGACAGCGGCGGACCCCAGAGCTGGTAACAGTCAACAGCGGAGATGAGTGGGAGGTCAACCGCATACTGGAAAGACGGTGGAGAGGGCGGACAACTCAATACCTGGTTAGCTGGCGCGGATTAGGACCGGCAGAGCATTTGTGGGAACCAGAGGCAAACCTGAAGAACAGCGGAGACCTATTGGCGGTGTTCAACTCAGAATTTCCAGAGGCGGCAGCCAGGCATTGGAGGACGCAGAGAAGAAAGTGAGAGGGCAAGCTTTTTCCCACTGGGTTTTTTAATGCTGCCCAACAGAATGCAGAGCCAAAAGAGGATGAATATTTTTTTATTTCTCATTGATCAAACAGAAAAGGGGGTGGCTTGGGCATTAAAGAGGGGATAATCATATGAGCCGTAGCGCGGGCTCTGCAGCGCAGACTCACATGTACAATGTCACGGACCATACTCAAGGTTCAAGAGGCTGGAGATCCAAGCCTCTTCCTCATCCTGCAATCTACCATCTTGGATCCAGAACCCCCAGAACCCCAGACCCCAGACTCCATCTTCCTCTCCATAGAACAGACCATAACATGATCCCCTCCTCAGTGCAGATCCATTTTTGCGTGCACACAAGTGCTTCAAGAGTGGTAGGTTGCATTTGGGTTTGATTACTGCCAAGCACTCTTCCACCTGTGGAGAATGCCAACTCTAATGCAATCTAAGTCATTGGAGTCATTAGAATAGATCTTGCAAGTATGGTGAGTGTTGGGAATTGATTGGTGTGGGTGCTCCACCAGGTGAGGACCAAAAAATTAGCTGATTCAATGAGAATTGGTGGCTCCTTGAGATACAGATCAAGCTCAGCTGTAGTAGATATCAATTGGGCCACCTATCCCTCTTGAGTTATTGCTCAAAGTGCTGATCATCTTTATTGACAGTAGCAGTATTTTTTTTTGAACGTTTAAGTTGTTTTCATTGGGATTGAGGCTTGAGTGACTGTTTGAGATTGATTTTTTTTTGTTGCCAATCATGTCATCAAACCAGCTGGCAAGGATTTTTTGGATTCTGTTGATGGTGATTGTAGCTTGATCTTTGCCAAGCTCTTCAGATAGAATGAATTCTATGCGCTGGAACTTGCAACAGGTATCAAAAACCTGGTTGATTGCCGTGAAGTCTCCCATTGGAAGCCAGTACTTGTCAAATTTATCTTGCATTGGCTGGATCATTCCAAGTATGGTGTTGCAAGCCCGTCTGGGCACTCACCAAAGTTTGGCCAAAAAAAGGCCAAGCGTGCATGGCCAAACCTAAAGCCCGCTTGACCAATCCTCAAGTCCGCCTGGCACACTCCCAACCAAGCTTTTCCTTCTCTATGGCCAGTCTGTAGGCTGGTCATTTGGGAGGAAAGACTCCCTTCACGGTGGTCAATACTTGTATCAATCATAAAGAAGGGAGTCTTCCCTTCTTGATGAACGGTTTGTAGACCAACCATGGAGGAGGGAAACTTCTCTCCTTGATGGCTGGCACAGCGTTTGGCGTGCGTGGCACCCTTGCTTGAAATTGGCCCAGCGGGGCTTTGTGCTGAACCCCGCCCACTTTGCAATATGCCAATTCACGCCAAACGCTGTGCCAGCCATCAAGGAGAGAAGTTTCCCTCCTCCATGGTTGGTCTACAAACCGTTCATCAAGAAGGGAAGACTCCCTTCTTTATGATTGATACAAGTATTGACCACCGTGAAGGGAGTCTTTCCTCCCAAATGACCAGCCTACAGACTGGCCATAGAGAAGGAAAAGCTTGCTTGTTGATGTCCGATGTGCAATGTCAAGAAGCAAGAACGTTTCCCCTCCTTGAGGGTACGTTGTTCTTGCCTTTTGAGGCAGAGAAGAGGGCTGGTGTCTGATGACCGGTGTGTTGCATGCCAAGTCACAGATCCCACATTGGCCCAGAGCTTGATCTCGGCCAAGTGGGACTTGGCTGTGTGCCAAGCTCTGCCCCCCGCGCAACCTGCCCAATCAAGCCCGCTGGGCACATATCCAACCCCCGGAGGCACTTGGCCAAGCAGGAGTTGGGTATGTGCCCAGACGGACTTGCAACACCATATGTGGGGCAAGCCATTTTTTTGGGATTCTTTAATCTGCTTGTCAATCTTCTTCATTGTTTTGTAGGCAAGATTTTCAGTAGGGTATTGTTTCATGCCGAGTTTTAAAGTAGCTAAATCAAATAAGTGGTTAATGAAATGTCAGCTAATTGATCTGTGTGAATTCAATGATTGCAAAGAAGAAATGATGTACCCAAGTGGAAAACAGACAAGAAATCCTTCACAGTAGAAATCTCCACCCACTTGGTTGAGGTAGTACAATGGGTATAGTTAGTGTCTTGAATTGCAAGATGATCAAATGCTTCCTTAAACAGGAGGGCCGACTTAATCATGAGGAAAGTGGAGTTCCAGCCAGTGGGAACATCAACCAATGGGAGGGCTTGCTGGTCCATTCCAATGAGATCAATTGCCTCCTTGAAGGACTGTTTATTCAAAGGGGTGCTCTTGGTGTAACAAATGCTGTCCCAAATCTTGTCAATAGATTCCAAGAAGATCTTCAGGACATCCTTCACAACCAAGTTAATAATGTGCACAAGACATTGGACATGGAAATACATTCCTTTCATTTCAAGGGGAAGAATTCTCCAAGCTGAAATATATGATATTACTCAAGTGATTGCAGAGTTGTTGCTTGTGGCATTATCAATGGTGATAGATGCCACCTTATCCAATATTTTCCATTTGATCATCATGTTGACAAGTTGTTCAGCAATCACAACACCAGTGTGAGGAGTGAGAAGGTCTTTGAAGTAGATGATGTGATTCTTCAGCGTCCAGTCAGATGAAATAAAATGAGCCAGAATTACCATATACAGTGACTGTTTAGACGAGGTCCAGAGATCAGTTGTTAAGGAAACTCAATCTACAACAGAAATCTCAACAGGTAGCTTTTCTTTCATAGAGTTGTATAAAGCCCTGAAATTGGTCTTGAGGGTTGTTTGAGTAAAAAAAATGAAATTTGGTTGTTGTGAGGCAACAAAGGCGCAGAATAGCGGCTGTTCAACAAATATGAATGGCTGTTTGTGAGCAATAGTCATTCTGAGAGAATATCCAGTTTGTTGGTTTTGATCCCTCCGCAGCGGCTGAGAGTTTCAACATGGTTTGCTTGCTGGAGGTGAGGTAGGAGCTGCATTGATCAAGGTGACACCATAGGTTCTTGGTGCCGTTGGAGCTGTTACCCTTGAGTTGGTCTTGGCAGTAGTTACAGTGTGCCTTGGTACCCTGACCTGTAAAAAAATAAAAGTTATCAGAAAGCGTCCACAGTGCCCCCATGAACACACAAACAAGGAGACTTGCCAGATTCTTTTTTGGTGAAGTGCTCCCAAATGTTGCTTGTAGTCTTTTGTTTTTTCAACTTTTGACTGGTAGATTGAGATTCTTGCGCACTGGATGGTTCAGGATCATTTTTGGTGGTTTTTGCATTCTCTTGAGTGCTTGGCGGCTGAGACTGACCCTTGGTGGTGACTTTGGAGAATCTTCATCAGACAAACTGGAATTCACCGCAGCCAGTTGTTTCCTCTTGCACCGTTGCATGGTTGGGGCAGGATGGGTGATTGTTGTGGCTGTGTGACTGTGGGTCAAGGGGATATCAGATATCTAAGACTTAAGTCACCAATTGGCAATTACAGCTGACTTGATTGGGTCATAGTCGGGTCATTGGGCCAACCCAAAATGGAATTGGCCTGCCCAAATCCAAACCCAATTGACAATTGGGTTGGGTTGGAAATTGGTTTTTCAGCTGTCAGGCTACCCAAACAGGACCCCGGAGAGCCCCTACCAAGCCACCTCATGTAAAATGTATCCGGGGGACATTTTTTTCCAAAATGCTCCTCACGTAAATCACTGGATATGTATCTAAATTGGTTTGTTTGTCCAAGATGTTCCTAATGTAATTGGTATATTTTGGGCTTGCCTGGAAACAAAAACCAATTATTTAGGTCTTGGGTTCAATTCCCAGCCCCAAAAAGGCTTTTTTTGTCTAATTTTGCCCCGGTGGGCCTTTCTCCCAAAAAATCCTCCTCATGTACTACATATCCAAACCGGGTCCAACTGGGAATAATCCCATTTTCCCATGTATCCAAAACCTGGAATTAGCAAAATTCACATGAGGCGGCTTGGTCGGTGTGGAACTACTCAAAGGGGAGAATAGAGCTTGGAAGGTAAATGGATAGCAACACTAGTACTAATGTAAGCTATGCAAGGGTGCTGATGAGGCTGCCTTCCTGACTAATGCTGAGGGGATGAGAGTAACACTAAGAAAAAAGAAGAAAAGGTGTGGCTGATTTCTGCTTGATCTTAGGAGCTAGTACTATGAGCTTTAACTACTGACTACTGAGGGTAAGAGAGATGGAGGATTGATGAGAGTGGGGAACTTATAATTTCTGTATCCAAAATTATCTATAAATTCTGTATATATTTCTCTGCATGAGGTACAAGTGAGGGGGGGGAAGACAATTCTTATAGTAAGGAGGGATGAGCACAGACAATGAAGAGTTCTGGCTATGAGAATGAAGGTTGTACAAATGAGGAAGAGTGATGTGAACATAGTAACAGTATGTAATGATGAGCAATGCTGAAAAGGGAATGCTGGTTATGGGAATAAAAGAATGTACTAATGGGGAAAATTGATGAGAACATAGTAACTACTTGTAATGATGAGCACTACTGAAAGAGGTAAGCACAGATCTAATGATGTAATGTGTACAATAGCCATAGTACATAATGAGGAATGTATGTAAAGGGTTTAGGATGTGAAAGTAATTATGTAAAAGTAATGTACTGTAATGATTCAAGTAAGTTACTAATGAATTGAGTATTGTAACTAATGAAGACTGTAGATTATCTGTAAGTCTTATATCCTCTATAACTATTGAACCATTGAAGATAAGGGTATACTATGTATGAGGGACTATATGTGAAATTTGATGTAGAATCTGAATATGCAATAATAATGAGGTATTTGTGAAGGGTTATGGGGAAATGTTCAATGTAATGATGAATATATGTAAAAGAAAGCAATAAAATACTACTTATGGTTTGGAATGGAGCACCACATTGGGGCTTTCCGGGGTCCTACCCAAACCCAACCCAAGACCCAACGGGTCTTGGGTTGGCTCTGGGTTGACTCGGTCCATTTGCATCCTGACTTGTGATAAGTTAGGGTCAACCAGGCCCAAGAATGACAGGAGAGCTTGGCACCTGGGGGCCGGCACAACCACAACAGGGGTGCTTCTCTCTGTGATTGTTGGGGCCAGTCTAACCAATACATGCCAATAAATATCGGTATCTGGCATGTATTAGAGGGGGTCACAATTGAAATTTACAAACTTTGGGACACATTTTAAGGTGTTTATGAACATTTTTTTAAAAAATTGATAAGTTGCACTGATTAATCTGTATCACCTGCTACTGTGCATTTTCCAAAAATTTCAAAATTTTGTTCATAAAGGCCTTAAATTTGCCTCCAAAGTTTAGTGAAATTCAATCGTGAACCCCCCTATTGTATTGGGTCACCCAATGCACAGGTCCTCAAACTTGTGTATTGTATCTAGTGACCCAATACACACCCAGAGGGGAACTGGTTATTGCATTGACTTGCCAATACAATATTGATACATAATATTGGGCAAGAATTCAACATGATACACACACAATACCAATACTTCTATAAAGTATCAGGTAGAACATTGGCAGCACACCCAGAACCATCTACCCCGGGTGCATCAACAAGAGGCATAAGAATGTGATCATTTATATCATTACTTTTGTTTTACTTGACTTTATTTTATTTTGTTTTTCTTTTCTTTTCATAAGTTTTGGAACAAAGAGTTATATAAAGAAAACATTTTTTGGGTAGATGATCAAAAAAGAACATGAGGATTAGAGAAAGACATATTGAGTTCAAGATAAGCCAAGACCAGAAAGAAATGAAACGAAACGAAGTAAAGAGGAAGAAGGGTTGGAAGACACAAGAGAGATTGGCAAGATGTATACAGTGGCGGATGGAATGAGAGAGGAAAGCATATATGTGATGTAACAAGGATAGGGATAATGTTTCTTCTTTTTATTTTATTTCTTTATTTTGATTTTTGATTTTATTTTGTGGAGGAAGCAGAGAGAAAAGCCAAGTAGAAAAGAGAGACACCAGATGAAAAGGGGACATAAGCGGGCCGGTCCCGCCGCGGAACGCCCGGCCCACAACATCGACGAACCAAGCCTCGTCCACCCGCCATCAACAAGAACCCCTGCCGCGCAACCTCGTCGGCGCCACACACACAAACACACACACACAAGAGAAGACCACGAATCCGAACCCGGACACCACGTCCCAAATTTTCTAAAGAAAATAATAATAAAAAAACGCAAAGAAAAACGCAAGGAAAGAAGGGAAAAAGTAGGGGGCGGAAAAGAGAAAGAGAATAAAAAGCGAAAGATTAGGGGCCGACGGCTTTTCTAGCCTTAAGGATATTCTTGAGACGTTGGAGATGTTCGAGCTGAGTATTGGAGGGAGCGCTGGACGAAGGAGCGCTGACGATAGGTTGGGAGGCGGGCACTGGGGAACCCGAAGCTCTTCCAGGCGGCGGAGCGTTTTCGGCGGCCGGAGGGGGGCCCAGGACAGTGGTGTTGTTAGCGGGCGCGGGAGTCGGATTAGTGGGAGTCGAAGAAGGGACGAGGAAGGGCGACTTCCTGGGGTTCGGATTGAAGTAGGTCGTCGAGTGAGGGGTGCTCGGATGGCCGTTGAAGTGGGTGTTGGAAGACGAGTGGGGTTGGTGGGGATAGGGGTCAAAGGAAGAAGGGTTGTTATTGGTTGGTAAGCAGGTGAGGATCTCGAGCGAGTCGACGGACGTCGACGCCGACAGCGGGCCCTCGGAGGAACAAGCCACGGGCAAGTCGTGGGTCGAGGCGGATGCAGACGCAGGCGGCGGGGGCGGGGGCGGAGAGGGCTGCGGGTTGCAGCGCGGGAGCGGGGGCAAGGTCTGTGCGGGGGAGAAGTCTTGGGCGGTGTGGAGGGACGACGAGGGCGGACGGTGGAGGGCGGTGAGGGACTGTGGAGGAGGGATGGGCGGGAGCGGGTGGGAGGAGAAGGGCTGGGAGGGCGAGGAGGACGAGAGGAGGGTGGAGAGGTCCTGTGAGGGGTCGGAGACGGCCTGGGGCGGAGGCGGGAGAGAGTACGGGGAGTGGTTGTACGACAGCGAATTGGTGAAGGACAGATGAGAGGGGGAGGGAAGTGAGGACATGTGGTGGCCAAGGAGGCCTGAAGAATAGTCGTTAAGATAAGGGTAAGCGTTGTTGCTGTTATTGCTGTAGCCCATGTCGGCCGACTGGTGGTGCTGGAGCGGCCCGCTCGGGGTGCGCGGCTCGGCCAGCTGGCCCATCGGCCCGAGCCCTAACGGACTCCCGGACTGCATCATCTCCTGCTGGACCGTCGGCCAGTTGAGAAAGCCGGCGTTGGAGAAGAAGGGGCTCATCGGGCCATAACACGTCCCGCTCGGGTCCAGATATCCTTGCTGCTGCTGTTTGGGCGGGTTGCTGATCGTCGATGCCGAGCTGGGATGGCGTTCAAGTCTATTCTCAGCTTTCCTTTCTCTACTATTACACCTACGTCGTTGATGAGAGACGAGATGAACTTACGGGAGGAATTGGATGTGCTGAAGGTGGTAAGAATCAATAACAGATTAACAGCTTCCAAGGGGTAAGATGCTACCAAGGGAGACAGAGAAAAGGGGGATACAGTACTCCGGAGCTTCGACAAATTATAAAGAAGATAAAGAAGAGGTATGTGAAGAGATGGAGACGGGATTGAAAGAAGAAAACGCACCGCAGGGTCGACCAAGCGGATGTGCAGGGGATGAAAGGGAGAGTTGAGTTCCAAGACCCTACAAAAGTGAGCAGCAGTATTCGGATCGCTGAAAGAGATAAGACATCCCATCTCGAGCTGATGGCTGAGGGAAAGGTCAGCCTGGGATCCAGTAGTGGAGGAGATCGACTGGTCGAGGGGGGCGGGGTTGAAGAAGGGGCCATAGCAGATCTGGAGGGGCTCGAAGATCCTGAAGTCGCGGGGTCGGTTGGGGATGAGGAAGTGGCTCTGGAGGACGGAGAGGGTGATGGAGGGCAGCATCTTGCTCAACAAGACCCCGTTGGTCCGCTCCTTCGGCTCTCCGTGAAGGCTCTCTAGTGTGAATACCGGGTGAGGATACTTAGTGTCCGCCGATTCCGGACTCTTCGAGCTCACTGAATGCAGTGTCAGCGCTGGCGACGGGTTTCCCTGATGTGCTGTTCCCACATTCAATCCTGGTATCTTCGAGCCCGGTCCTGAGCCAGCTACGGACACGTTGATGATCGAGGTGAACGGTGGCTTGTGCTGATCGTCTGCTCGAGTGGACGAAGGCGCTGGAGCTCCTTCTACGATATAGCGACGATGGTCAGTGGGGTTCTGTAAGACACTCCCAGTGATCTACTTACGGGAAGCTTTGACGAGTGCACCGTTTGTTGGGTGGTCGACGGGTTGTAGGTTTGTTTTTTGGGGGGAGTGCTTGGTATGTTTTGGAGGGTCGTTGAGGACTGGGAGATTGGTGTCCTTTGGGGGTTTGGTGGTGGTTGTGTTTGATGATTGACTGAGGAGGATGGATATTTCGTTCTTGATAAGTTCATTCTTGATCAGTTCGTGAGAGTCCTCTGGGGATGGGGCTTTCAAAGCGGGTGGGCGTGATTTCTTTCTGGCTGGGGCAGCATCGTGGTCTTCGTGAGGCCGGCCCTTAGGACGATCTACTAAATAAATTGGTTAGTCAATCGATAAAATATAGCTCCAAATTGATCGACAAAGAAAGAAGAAGAAAAAAAAATGACATGAACGGCTTACAGTGATCAGAGTGGTGAGACTTTGCGGTCAACGCGTTCGAAGACTTTGAAGGTTTGGAGGTTGAGGGGGCTGATAGCTGATTGGTCTGTGCTGCTTTCCGACGTCCGAATTCCGGGACGGGAGCGTGGCGAGTTTGCGAAGAGCTTGGACTGGTCTCCTTCTCTGGTGTGGGGGTAGTGGTATCTTCTTCGACCGTCCGGGTGTGGGGTCGATCTGGAAGGTTAGCTGGTCAGTTCAAGTGAGTGGCCTATGATCGAGAGGATGAATCGAAAGGCTTACATGTATCAGACTTGAACTTGGGATAGTAAGTTTCGTAACGACTGGAGAGACAGAAGGATGAGCAGCAGATCACAGGTATTGGTGATAGTTGGATGACCCTCACCTGGGCCAAGTGACCGGCTTGTCTCCCTCGAGCAGGGTGAATTCCATCGACTTCTTTCGAGAATCTGGGGGGATCTTGGAGGCGGTATACCAGATCGAGGGCCACGCCCGTGGGGTTCTCTGGACAAAGTAGCGTGCGTGAGCGAGCGCATTAAACCTGAGTTCGGCACAGACGCAGTCCGAGCGAGCGTATCTGTACAGCTTGAGGGCAGAGGGCAGGCCGGGATCGGGTCTCTGGGTGGGAGGGATCAGATTGACGAGATGTTCGAAGAGTCTTCTGGGTGTCAGGGCTGAGTAGGGGGGCAGGTTTTCGATGAGGATAGAGACTCTGAGACTGGCATTCTTGAGGGATGGGGATTTGCTGGTGGGCAGTGCGATGGCGTTGGAGTTGGAGGCCTTGCTCTGGGAGCCTGGAGGGCCGTTGTGAGGATAAGGAGGTGGATGGTGGTGGTGAGGGCGATGGGAGTTGTAGTTGGGTGTGTTGGGTTCGTAGTGTGGGGCGGCAGGCTGTTGTTCGCGCTGTTCGCGGGGGTCCCTCCGGACAGGGGTGGAGTTGGATGGGGAAGAGAAGCGACGGGCGATTTGCTGGCACCTGGACTGGACGTCGAACTGGAGAGCGATGGGCGAGCAGGAGTGGTGTCGGTTGGACAAGGTGATGCGCGAGCTGAGTGAGGTCCGCCTCTGCTCGGTGGCCGACAGGGGTGGCTGGCGATTGATGGGCGACCTGGAGCGCGAGTTGCGGGATCGTTTGGGGGAGTGGGGGGCTGGATGTTGCCTGTGCGCCCTGGGGGGCCTCGACGGCTGGATCTTGGCTTCCTCATGGGGGCCGTGGATGTGGGTTCTCCGTGGGCGGTCGTCCTGGGGCGAGCTTGAGGAGGCCAGCGAGGCTGACTGGGAGGGTGGGCCGAGCCGATCGAGGAGGGACGAGGGTGGCTGCTGGGGGACGCTTGAGGAGCTGGCGGAGTGGTCCTGCTGGGTGGGCGCCTTCGCCTGGCTCTGGCTCTCCTCGTCCTCGCGCAGCTGGCCTTCTTCGAGACAGCTCGTCCTGGATGGGGAGGAGTCGATGTGTTTGCCGATCGACAGTCGAGCGTGCGTTCTGCGCCCGAGCAGTGCATCCGCAATCGCCTCCCCCTCGTCCTCCGATTCGTCGTCGATGCAGCCAGCCTCGATCGCCGGCTGCTGGTGGTGGTGGTCCTGGGCGGATGTCCTTGCGAAGGGAGACTGCAGCATCGTGGGTGGGTGGCTGGCTGGCTGGCTGGCTGGGGCTGGCTGGGGCTGGTGTTGCTGGTGGCACTGGCTGGTGCCCGGGCTGGCTGGCTGACTCATATCATCCTAGAATAACTTAACTTAACCAGCCACACCGGCTAACTTACAGAACCAGCATTCACCCAAGGGGAGTTGAAACTACATAATCCATTTAAATCATAGAACTGCGACTTGGAAGCTTATCGAAAGAGCACCAGCCAGCCATTGCCGCCAGCCCCACTAACCTAACACCACTGCCTCGCTTGCGGAGGACCCTGCCCTGAAACGAGCAGGCAGCCAGTTTCATGAGCCTCTCAGGGATTGGGCCAAATACATAAAACCCTGTATGGATCAGTTTGAGACAGTTCTGCAGACAATTAATTCCAATTATTTGTTTTATCTGTCAAGATCCCTAGGTCATCCACTTCTGATGTGTGTGCATTCGCTAGTTCAACAATGCCTTTCTTGAACACGACATGTACGCACCGCGTGTCTCTGGGCAGCTCTCAGCCGAATGTGTTTTATGTATGTGTGCCCAAGGAAACCGTTGAGTGCTCTTGAATCCTTGCGAAAACTCCGTTGCGTTTGGCTTATTTGATGAACGACACACCAATCTGGATCATGGATAATAAATAGAACATGTGGATCTTAATTACTCGTCTGCGATTTATCTGTTCAGTTTGACAACAAAAGGAAACGACTTAGAGTGAGGTTGAGAAGGAAGAGCTAGAGGAAGACTGTTTCAAGATCTTGAGCTGGGATTGGAAGTTAAAGATGATCGATTCCACTGAAGTATCCAGCACGATCCCGCCCAGAATGATCTGGCTCAACAGTAGATCCAACTTATCATAGTTGAAGATCAGGTCCAATTCACATACATTCTTGAAGCATTTATCCAACGATTCTACGAATACCTAGCGATGGACCGTTCAGTGGTAAGAACAATTGTTCGTGAGAAAATCGGGTGCTAGTCTTTTTTTTCTTTTTTGGACATGAGATGTAAGTGGGAAAAAAAAAACTCAACTTGAATGAGATCGAGGATACCTAATTGAGATTCAGATTGGTCGATGAGGAAGACGAAAAACAGTGTGGCGTAGTTACGGTAAACCAAACAGAGCTCCAAGTTCAGATACTCTGGATGGAGCTGAAAGAAGTCGAGATTGGGCGGCCCAGCGTTCGGAAGGGCATTCTTGTGGACCAAGGGTTTGTTGAGAAGCGCGAGCACGGAGTGGTCCAGATTGATGAAGTTGGTCTTGGAGGATGACACCCCCCCGGCTTTCGTATTCTGGTGGTGGTTGGTCAGATTATAGATCGTCTTCAGGAATTCGTATTTCAGGTTGGAGGGCGACGATGAGCTGATCAAGCAATCCTTCGTCCTTCTTTCCTTCGAGGTCAGGGCGGGCGACGAGCCCGGCTGGGAGTAGAACTTCGACAGCCGCGGTTTGCCATCGTTGTTGACTACATTTTACAAACAAATCATCCCACACATATCGTCAACAGCTATTCTTTTCGGAATATGTACAAACAAACAAACACTCAACAAACTAGGACAGCATGGATCATCTCGAAAGTGTTCGGTGCGCGCTCGCCAAGCCGGGTCGGTCCTTAATCGGATGCCATGGCGGGCAGGTTGGGGTTGGATGAGCCATGCAGTCCACTGCTGTCACTGCGATCGCTGGATGGGCAAAAACCTCGAAATAAAACCAACTGCGCCTGGCTCAAACCCATACCTTCCCCACAAGCCCATACCAAAAATGCCTCAATCAGAAGTGCACGCGTTTCAGTGCGCATACACCACTCGGCCATTCACATAAATACATACGTCCGAATCGAACGCCGCATCCCGGACGGCCAGGTTTCACAGCGCAGGTGTGTCTCAAGCTGACTGTCGATGAGATAATCTTGCAGAGATATGTAAGCTGATTGACAACAGTTGTGTGCTTGTTTTGTGGTGTGTGCTCATAACGAAGAAGCATCTTTCTTCCAGAGCCCGGAACGACCAGATGGGCGTGATTCGGACGGTTGCGCATAAAGTCTTTCGGTGCTTCTGGAGGATCGAACGGTGTGCGGACAGACTGACGGGGAAAGTCGGCCCGTTCTTCATCGCCATTGCTGTCCTATTGATCACAATGGCCATCGTCACATATTGTTAAGCTCAAGAATTCCGCACATTCTCCTTCTCTATTATATATAAATATTCTCAAAAATGAGTCTTGAAGGCTGATTCTCTGGCGCTGAACCCAACACAGTCGATGTGATCTTTCCGATGGCGTTCCTCCAGCCGGAGTGCGACCCATTGATGTCCGTACTGAGCCTGATATTCAGTGTATATCTATCGGCATGCTCGATGATCCACTACTATTTTGCATGCACGACCGCCCCAGGCTCGCCCTCGGAGCCGATCAACCAGCCCAACAAGTCCTTCTCACTCGGCCGCTCCTCGTGTGCCCGCGGCCTCCGTCGATGGCTCCCCCGCGGACAGAGAATTGGCCCCGTCAAGCAGGAAATGATCGAGCAGTATCGCGCCAATATCAACCGCCATTGCCTCAAATGTCTCAAGAACGGGATCAAGGGCGTCGACGGCCGGGGTCCTATCAAACCCGAGCGTGCCCATCACTGTCGGGTCTGCGGGGTCTGCCAGCTCAAATACGATCATCAGTTCAGTCCATTCTCTTATTCCTTGGTTGGACTTCTTCTGGACTAACATTCTCCATGCCTCTTTTCTCCTGGTCGGGTTGACTCTAGTTGTCCTTGTGCGCCTCCATTTTCCTTCCTCGCTTAATGAATCGATCGGCTGGACACATCAGAAGCTGAGTATTATCTTTTCTGGTGACATAAGGGATCAATCAATGCGTGGGCCTGAGGAATGAGAGATTCTTCCTACTATTCCTGTAAGTTCGTCTAGATGTCTCCCTCTCCTCTATTGTTGACTCCCAAAGGGTTGCATCCCCAACAAGGTCGACCTGACGTTTTGAGAGAGATTGAACACAAGAATAGGTTTTACATGACCGTTTCTTGTGCATGGGTGGTCTTTTGGGGATGGCCATCGTTTACTGAAAGCTTAGATTTCTCTACAAGTGTTAGTTATGTTTATTTGGAACAGTAAGATAATTCTAACGACAAAAAGAGCAATTCACTTGCCTTCCTCCCCTTTTCTTTCCATTTGTTTCTCAATTTCCTATAATTTTGGCAGAGGGTGGGCTAGGCCACAAACAGCACTGGACAATCTCAACTGATTTCATCTGTATTTCCCTGCTTCATGTTCCCACCTTCCTTCTAGTGGCCGTTCTGGTCCCCTCGGATTTTCGTCATCTTAACTTGGGTATTGGCCTTAGCGATCGGAGTGACGATTGGGATCATGTTCGGCTGGCAGTTGTTGCTGATTGCAAAGGGAGAGACAACAGTCGAATCTAGTGACAATGGTCAGTTCTTCCTTCCCCCTCCCACACCAGCTTAGATGTATTATTGATTCAACGATCTTGTTCTTAAAAAAACGCAACATAGAATATTATCACCAGTTGTTTTCTCAAAGGGGCCAGGTGAACTGATTTTCTATCGAATTTCAACGAGCTGATCTTTAACAAAAGAAACTGATTCGATTGGCATGACGATCAAAGAAATATGTGAACCCGTTCGACTTAGGAGTGCGGGGGAATCTGGAGCAGTTTTTCAACACCGGTCGAGGCGGCCGATGTGGATGGTATACGGTCCTCCTTCCGCTCAAGTTCCCGCCGAGCAACGATGGCTGGAGCTGGCCCAAACGCGCCGGATGGGAGAACCAAGTGATCAACTTGGCCGAAGAATTGACCGACGAAGAGGACGATGAAGATGACCATCCGACCCCGCTTTGATTATCGCGACTCATTCTGGCCATCTTCTTTCTTGTTTCTCTCTCTTCTTCGCACTCTTTTTGTGCTTCTTTTCACTCAGTCCTTGTCCTTCTGGATCAATCTGCAAAGACACTGTTTCCCAGATCATCCCACTTTGGCTCGTATCTTTCGAGGGGAATTGGTTCTTTCATCCACCGATTCTCACTAGGCTCGTACCCGAAAGGTTTTTTGTTTTTCGTGAAAAATGTATCTAGTGCCGTGGATCTCTGTGCTTTTATTACTATCCGACCAGTCTTGGTTCGTTTCAGCTTGTTCGATTGATTTCTTTCTCGAGCGGATTCTTCTTTGGTTTCGCCATTCAAGTGTGTCTGTGTATATATTTATGCATATATCTGTGTGTGTGTGGTTTTTTCTCTATCATGACTTGTAGATCATTGGTACATACATATTCCCTTTTTTTGTCTAGACTGGGAAATGCCCTGCTTTGCACATCACTGTCCCTATCCTGTGTAAGCACACTATCATCATTTGACTTACCTTGCAGTTGCTGGCCTTTGTGTTTCATCCCTCTCCAGTAGCAGAAATAGGAATCCCTCATGGTCAGTGAGGCTTTTCAAGAAGCACAATCAACTAGGATTGGCTATGTCATGATCTCTTTGACATGAGTACATACTAGAATTGATCCCCTCTGTCCGAGATAAAAATTGCAACACCCAGACAGATCTGAAGGGACTGCTGGGCCAAAATGCCCCCTCTCCTCATTTTTTGCTTCTTGTCTCGAAGATTCATTTGGTCCCAAATTAAGAATTCTGATTTGACTCAAATCACACACTGAACCCTTGTAAAACATTTCATATGAACTTCCTTCCTTTCCTTCACCTACATATCAATGTTGTGAGCTGCAAGATTCTGACACCCAGAGCCTGGCCAGAACACCAGCTCTTGTCGGGATGAATCAAAAATTGTCCTTCCTTATGAAATTCCAAGTTTGAAGTATGTAGTCATCTTAGTATGGGTCTTTGAAATTTGATCATACTTGGAAAAACCAATGGTGTCTGTACCTTCCACAACAGCACCTTATTACTCCAACTTTGAGGATGACATTTTAATTTATATGGTCAAATGACTGGTTTATATACTGAGGCCCAGTTTGTCAATAATATGTGGCAAGCATTGTAATGTGAATTCTTGTGACACCTGATCAAGTTTTGGTGGACTTTGACACAGGATTTCATGCAAAAGATACACACTAAAACAGGGCCTAAACAAATTCTAATTACATCAAGAAATAGATTAGTACTCCATTTGCCTATTAGAATTTAGATACACAAGGGGAGCTTTTGTTGCACTCTCCAGAGAGTGAAATACGGTAATTGTATTCCATAACTGTGCTGGAGGCTTGCGGTGAGCATAGTATGACAAATAATGATCAATGCTGGAAATAATCTGTAAATTATTTGAAATCAATCAGTAAATCATCCAGAAAGAAACTAGAATTCCAATTCAGCTGGAACTTTAATGGAAATCAGTTGGAACAAGTAAGACACTGTGGCCAAAATAAAACATGACTCAAGCTGGACTGTTTGCTGATTGGGATAATTTCTTGGGTTACATTTCATTTGATTTGCATTAACAAAACTGTAGGCCTGGCTTTCACTTTTCCAATGGAACCCTCATGCACACGCAGAAACTTGGGTGCAAAAGCACAGGCTGGGCCTTTCACACCTCCATAAACAATACACCCTGGCTAGCAAGGTGTGAAAGGCCCAGCTAAATGTCTGGATTTCTGTCAAAAAAGCAGGAATGATCTAGAATTGTGCTGAAAGAAGGGATGGAAAAGTATGAAGATATGGTGGGCATGTGATTCAAAGGTGGGGTATGAGATAGATTTCAGCTAGAAATCCTGGTGTCTTCAGTCAAATCAGCTAGTGAGTTGTTTTTTCTTTAGTTCTCTTTTATGATGTCTACATGCACATGCATGTGGGCTTATTTCAATATTCCCAATGTCATTCTCATGTATGCACATACATGAGGGTGACAAATCACAGGATGGGAATTTAACTTCTTCATGAAACGTAGCAACTGGTTAGAGATCTGTGAAAGGACCACCTGAATGGATATTTTTCCACCAAACAGGCAGTCATTTCCTAGAATTCTGCTGAAATAAGGGATGAAAAAGTGGGAAAATATGGTGGGAATATGATTAAAGTCAAGATTGGCTGTGATGTACCAAATTTCAACTAGACATCCTGGCTTTTTTGAACAAACTGCTGGCGAGTTGTGCTTTATTTTTATTCTCTTGTGAGGACTACATCCACATGCATGTGGGCTGAACTTTACCAATGTCACAATCATCTATGCGCGTATGTATGTGGAGCTGAAAAATCAAAGGCTGGTCCTTTCACAATCCCATGACCATTACACACTGGTTAGAGATTTTTGAAAGATCCAGGAAACCCAAAGTCAAGAATTTTTATTTTGGGTTTTTCTAGCAAAACTGGGCCAGCCACAATAAAATTGGCACTAGCTTGGTATAGTGAAGCAGAATTCTGCTATGATTTACAGTAGTGTGGAACAATTACTCCGGTTCTGCACTATTGCTATGCCCATATGCCACAAAAAGTGACAGCAGCTCTACGCTACAGAGATTGTTAGAGACTTTTTTCCTCAAAAATTTCTGTAACTTAGTGTAAGCAGCGTAGCGGCGCTCACATTGGGCTAACACTACATATTCATTTGGCATTGGGTCACCTGGGCCACATAGGAGGGTGGTAAGGGGACGGGCCTGGGGCTCAAATGCCTGATCCTGTGAAAAACCTAACTTAACACAAGTCCCCCACTTCGGAGGGCCCTGGTACAGCCTGGGCTGGCGCGAAGCGCCCTCGCGCGAAGCGCGACCTCCGAATCTCCTACGGAGAGTCCCTTCAGGACGTGGGGGTCCCCCCCCCCCCCCCCCTCCGTTCGAGAGGCTTAGTTAGGCTAGGTGAAAAACGGTGTCTGTAGTAGGTGGCTTTGTTTTCACGCTACCAGCTGGCAGCGCGGTCGGCGCGGAGGGATCATTTAAGGCGCGCCTGTGTGCCGTCCCAATGGCAATCATACAGCATCATCTTGCGTCGGGACGCAGGTGTGGACGCATCACAGCGGGGGCGATCCGGCGAGACGTTCAAGGACGTTCATCGCGACGCCGGCTATGGAAGACGCCTCGGAGACCAGGGAGGTGGGGCGCGTCGGTATCGCCGATGGATACACGCATCGACGACCTTTGGCCAAAGCCCTTTCGTGGTGGCGTATTAGGGCGTATTGCTTTGGCCGGGCCACGATTGCGCCTCGGGAGTTGCCTCGCTAATGCCCCACTCGCCCCGCTGTGCAGATTGACGTGTACGCTTCTTGTAGGCTCGGCTGTATCCGCGGTATAGGGAAGCTGTTCCCGCTCGCAGGAGATATGTGCATAACGGCCCCGTGGACCAATCCCACCTCCCGTTGCACTCCCGGTAAAAGAACGGAGTTGCGGTGCTACTCAGCTGTAAGCTGTCGGCTTCGATTGACATCCTCGTTACCTTTGAGCCCCGTGATCCTTGATTTTGGCTGCAAGGCTATCGCCGACTCTTGTAAGCTAATCGGTTCCGCAACTCATGAGAATCTTGGTAACGGTAACAGACCAACTCTAGAATTCAATCCTTCTGCAGTTCTGGAATTCCAATACCCGTGTAGTTCGCCTTCGACTCGCGAGTCGGACTTTCAAATCATCGAGCGATATTTCTTCTCCATTCTCAATTATTTCTAGAATGGACGTCCGTGACGATAAAAATGCCCAGTTGGATTCCGAAAACTCAGACGACTTGATGAGGGAAGAGGAAAAGCTGCGCAGTATCCCGGCCATCAAAACGCCACAGCAAAAGCGCGCCTTACTGAAATTGGATCTATTGTCGGTTGAAATCCCACTCTTACAATACTTTCCATTATATGGGTTCATGGAGCCATTCTGATTTATTCATTATTGAGTGCAGGCTAATACCTACCTTGGGTCTTTTCTACTTCCTGAGTTTCTTGGATCGATCCAATCTTGGTGTGTTCGGTTTGATTTGGTTGGCGGGCTGAAAAAAGACCAAAATAATCTACAATTCACTTTCATACTTACCCTGCATTGGAAAAAACTAGGCAATGTACGAATCATCGGTACGGTACCGCTGAATTTATCAATTTCTTTTGACCTGACTGAATGCAGATTGCCCGTCTAACTCTTGCCACCTCATGACACTAGGCCTCCAGAAAGATCTTAGAATGACCGATCATGATTTCTCCATGGCATTGACTATAACATTCATGTGATGAAATTTCTCATCTTTATGTCCAGGGCACTCTTGAAAATCTTGCTGCATAGTTGTATCATTTTAAGGCTCACATTGTTCTTTCTCTTTTTGCGAATGGCATAACAGCCCTTACATAGTTAAGTTGATTGTTAACTTCAAGACGAAGAATGAATGGTAGACTGACTGGTCTCAATTGAGCACAGCTTATCGAGCTCCCTTCCAACTTATTGGTCTGTCTTCCAAACAAAAAAACACTAATCTCAAAAATGCTGGTGTATTTTTACCCTTGAGCTTACGTCTGAACCCTTTATGTCTGTTTTTTTTTATATATCTTTTGTGATACAACAGGTAAAAAGAATCGGCGCTGGTATTCAAATCCCACTGATTGTTACCATTTGGGGACTGATAACCTGCTTACAAGGCTTGGTTACTAGGTAAGCACGAGCTCACCTAGTCCTCCAATGTTTGATTGTGATTTTCTCAAGTATTTATGTCCTCCGGCAATTACTTGGGTGATCAGTTATCAAGGACTTCTTGTGTCCAGGTTAGTCAGCACTTTTATTCAAGTTTAAGAATCAAATTATTCACAGTAGTTGCTTGCGATGTGGAAAGACGAAGTGACCAAAAGAACTTTTATCTCTGCATTTCCACTTTAAGTTCTTTTTGGGCTTGGTTGAGGGTGAGATCAGGTTTTTAACGACGACCTGGCCACTTGAATTCTGATATCTTTTCTACACCTTGAAAGGTGGACTGTATCCGGCCATTATACTTTACTTATCCTCATTTTACACCAGGTCCGTATAGCACTTTTTAGTGTTTGGGTGACTGATACAGTTTTTCATCATCATATCTTCTTTGGAATCTTAGGACCGAGATGCAATTTCGTATTGCCTTGTTCTGGGGTACAATCTGTATAGCTGGAGCGGTGTCAGGATTGCTGACATTTGAGATCATCAAGCTTCACGGTCGTTGGGGACATCCTGGTTGGTCTTGGGTATTTTTGGTAAGTCTCTACAAACTTTTATCTTTGCCTACATCTCACTCAACCTGGTTACTTGATTTGGGTAGATCGAAGGTTTTGTGACAGTGCTTTTTGGCATAATTGGATTCTTCGTTCTGCCATCACGCATCGAGAGTGTGTGGATTTTAACAGAAGCAGAAAAGGCGTCAGTTTTCATTAGTTATTTGACAAATAATACCAGTGATTCGGATACAAAGCCACTGAAGAGTCTACCTTTGCTCTCAACTACCTAGCCATCTTTTATCGAGACTAGAGACGGCCTCGTCGGCTAGTTCCAGCCTGATGCTTTTGACTTCCTCCATCGAAAAGTATCCACCCAAATCAACTGGGCGCCAGGTTTGGGAAGCTTTCAAAAGTCCTCATGTTGTCCTCCTGAATGTGGCACAGTTTGCATGCGCAGGTAACACCAATAGTCTGGCTTATTTTACACCTACCAGTAAGTATTTTTTATTTGAAGTTTATCGGGAAAACTCTTCAAACTTGTTGACTTGCGCATCTCAATTGTTGCAGTTGTCAATTCAGTCAGTTTCTATCCCCTTTTTGAGGTTGTTGCCAATTGCAAACCGACTTAACAGCCTGTCTTGAATACATAGTTTGGTTACTCTCCCTCAGCCACTCAGTTGTTTTCAGGTATTCAAGCTCTCCCTCTGAATTTCATGACATCAACTTCATGGAATCGATCCTCTACTAATGATTCTTATCTGAATTCAAATCGCAGTCCCACCCTTTGCTTTAGCTTTCCTATTCCTGCTTGGGTTATCATACTGGTCGGACTCCCGGCAGTCTCGGGGTGTAGCGTGTAGCATCAGCGCAGCACTTTCGATTATCGGGTTTGCAATCTTTTATGCTTCAGGGCAGGAAAAGGTGAGATATGGATCCTTGTTTTTATCAGTTCCTGGTGCATATGGTGTGGGACCAAGCCTGGCGGCTTGGACAGCGGACAACAGCGAACCCCACATGCGCAAAGCAACCGCTATCGCCCTGGGAACCATGGTGGCAAACTCAGGTGGACTCTTCAGCGTTTGGGCAAGTCTACTCTTTCCTTTTTTCTGCTTCAGGATTACGTGGTTTGACCGGAAACACATTTTTCACTGGGTTCAACTTTCTTGTGGACAATAGATTTTTGTTTTGGGTCACAAGCCAAGATACTACCTTCCGACAGCAATAAATCTATTCCTGTAAGTCATACTATTTGATTAGAAATTCATCATAAACAATATACGTCTTCGAATCCAGCTGTTGCAACGTGGCTGACTCGATGATACAACCAGAGGAGTGTTGATCATAGCCTGCTCCGTATCGAACATGGTATGGTTACGTTATGCTCAAAAACAGAAAGTCGCCAGAAGGAACGACATTCTTCAAAATTTCAATTCCGGAAAGGCCGAGCCACAAGGCACAAGCGAACAGGACGTAGCAGCTGCCCAAGCATGGGACCATCTGGGTGACCAACATCCAGATTTCAAGTACATATATTGATTAAAGTCAATAAAACTATATACCAAGATCTTGAAATAATGGCAGCACCTGCTCTTTTTCCTTCTTGACCATCCATTTACTGTCAATGCGTAGTTTTTTTACAAATATTATACAGGAAAATATACCACTTGAACCAAAATCCGCTCTCATGTCTCCCATGAAATTTTTACACGCTCTGCCTCATCTCCTCCCTGTTCTGACCTGTTACTTGTCTTTTAGTCAAAGCTGCTTGAAGTTGTAGGGCAACACAAGTTAAAGACCCAAGGTACACCTGTGAACAGTAGCTAGCTACTAAGCTAATATTTTGAAGCCCCAGACTTGCGCACAGGAAAGGCTTCATTAAAGAGTCTACTTGGGGGGGCTTTTTTGTTCCGTGAATTCTATGGATTCCACGGAATCTGGGTCACGCGCCCCTCCCAAACTCCACCCAAATCTAAGCCCTTTGAGGCCAGTACCATAGACACAAATTTCACAAATTGACATGGGATTTAAATTTCCCAAGAGTGGTGCACCAAGTGTTACTCATTATCAAGATGATCACCGCTGGTTTCAGCAATACTGCTTGTGTAAATTTCATATTTTGAGAAATATAAATTGACATTGAAATGCAAAATTGGATTCTATTGCTATGGTACCCCCTAATGGATCCTCATTCAATGATTTAAATTTGAATCAGTCAAAATAAAGGTAGGGAATTTTGCCTGACAGGTTTTGACAAGGGGTTTTTTCACCATGTCAGGAGAGAAACCAAGCTGGATGGGTCGTAAAATTGATAAGGACAAATATAGGTCAAGATATCCAAAACTTCAGAATCAGATTTAGAGTTCTAAGGTTGTATTCACTATGGGCGTGCTACTGGTGTCAAAAACTGAAGACCAAACTGAAGACTCCAAACTGAAGACTTGTCACTTGGATCAGGTAATACAGGATCTACGGCTGTTCACACGTGACCGTTTATGACGTTTTGCAGTCTCCAGGAAGGTTTCTGACTTGTTTTTGATTTCTGGATTGATGTTTGCAGATCCTACTCACGATTCTGAATCCTTATTCAATTTCACCTGAATATTTCATGAGGCTTTCGAATCCAGTGATCTCAAACCCTATCTGGAAAGCTGTAAATGTCAGTCCTCGAAGTGTCCGCAGTCATCCATCCCAGTGGAACCTTCATGTGTGGGCCAATGACGGATAGCGCTGATCAAGGCCTGTCACCGGCGAGTCCTGTAGGGCCGCCAGACCCTCCGAGATTGACGGGGCTTCATGCCCTTCAACTGGTGAGTTAGGCGAGACACAGTTACAAACTGTGTTATCTGTTCTAGACTTTTGGTGTTTCACGGGGGCCAGCTTGTCAAGATAAGATCTTAATTCTCGGATGCGTAAAACCAGCTACATAACACCAGTCCTACGATCTCCGGCACTCGCCATATTCTCGAACTTTTGAATTCCGCTCCTTGACTTCCAAGCTTCTTTCCGCCCCACAAAAAAAATCGCTCACAGCTCTGATCCCCATCCCGAGATCCGATAAGTCAGGAAAAAGTACTGAAAAAATTAAGACACAAGAATCCTGGAAAATAACAGGTAATTATCTGTCTGTCTTATAATTGCGCATTGTCAACTCCGCAGCATTATCATCTCCGGTTTTTATTTCTCGTGACTTGGTTTGTAGGATTTACTCTGCTCGCCATCATTCTAATCATAATGTCTCCGTCCACAGGAATCTAGCAGCTTTCCATCACTCGAACAAAACTGAACCAATACGTAAGTTGTCCTGACTCTCAGGCAGATCCTTTTTTGCTTATCTTATCTTGACATTTATTTTCCCTACATCAAACGAAGAAACCACATCTAATCACCTGATTTTTATCTCGTTATTTTTGAAACATCCACCAGCACCAAATGAAGTCACACTTGGCCGCAGTCTTGTTGATTCAGGCCATCTTGCTTCATCAGATTCAAGCGATGGTGACAACTCGCAAGTCTAATGCTAGGACCAAGAGCTGGTTATCAGAAGCCCTGGACTTTAAACAGGTTGTGGGTCTCCGCAGCCCTACCAGATACACAGTAGAGGCGGTGAGCCCTCAGGCGACCCCGCCAAGATTTTCAAACGGGAGCCCTTCAAGTTTAGAGGCAAGCCCGCCACGATTCGCAAACGCCAATCATAATGCAAGCCCGCTAAACTCCGTGATGGCCAGAATCGCGGAGCGTTCTTTCAAGAAATATACCGGTCTGAAATTCGGAACGATTACATTTGATATCGTGGAGCCTGTCGCACGCGGGAAGTACAGCCCGAGTCTGAACACGATAAGAGAAGATGAGATTTTTGTGCCTTCAAAGCCATTCAAGAAGCTCGCCAGCGACAAGAAGCTCCGAGTGCAAAACATCAAGATTTCTGATACCCCCCAGAAAGAAGAGCCGCGGCTGAAGAAACTCAGTCCTGCTGCTGACCCCCAGGAGAAAAGGCCGCGCTTGGTCAAGGTCCAGAGTATCCGCACCTCCAGCCAGAGAGACCTGCTGGAATCTACTGTTCGAGTCCCCGATGTGCCCAAGCCAGCTGGAAATAATCGGTCGCGTTATGACCAAAAGCCCAAAGTAGATTTCTTACTGCCAACGTCTTCCAAGCCTAAGCGCTTCTCCTGCCTACCATGTCATCTGATTGCACGTCGTAAAAAGCCGGAAGAAAGAGTGAATCCATTCTCTGCCGCAGCCTGAGTTGTGTTCTTATGTTTTCTTCATGTTTCTGTGGGCTTGTCTGGTCTGGTCACTTTTCATTCTTCACTTCTTAGCTCTCGTGCCTGTGATACGTTGGATGTCCCGTGTCCTGTGTGTCCGACATCAACCATATTTAATATCCTGATGTGCAGAAAATGGTAGTTTTGTGAACCCGTCACTTGGATACCTTTCTTAACGAGCTGTCAACCAAAATACATTCATAGATGCGCCCAACGTTCCTGACAGTAATACTCTTCCTCATGCTGAAAAACAAAAAACAGTCTTGATGTTTCTCATCTAAATACATATGTCTGCCTTTCTTTTGGGATATCGAAAAAACAACCAGTGAGATCTGTTTCTCATTCAACATAGCTGATAAACATCTAGTGTTCGATGAGGGAAGAAAAGCAAGATAAAACTGGATGAGGCAGAGTGTCGGGGTGGGGTGCACACGAATGCTTGACCCCCTGAAAGTCCTCCTTATCTATCCAGGCTTGCCGGAATGGGTGCGGCACCGAAGCCTGAATGGACAACATGGGAGCCATGCAGTTGAAAGTTCAAGCTGAACATGCTTTCTTCCGGCAATGCTGAACGGGGTATACACGCACACAGGCCTGGTTGTATCGCAGTGCCTCAGGCCGGGACTTGGTTCAGCACTGGCGCCGTGTCTGCCGCCAGCGTCCTGCGGGGACGCCCCGGGGAGGACCACAAGCGACGAACGTGCAGAGAATGTCCTCTCAAATTAAATCCTGCCCATCCTGTGCCGGATATCCACCTCTTCCGGCCACCGACAGCCGTTTTATTTTGGTGAACTTGGGCGAGTTTGATTGTGGACTTCGGTGTCCGATCCAGCGACCTTATCGATCCGGCCTGTGGTCGCTGAGCTGACTGTGGAGGTTGTGGATATGAGAGGAGGACGGGCGTGTTGTCAGCAAATGCGATTTCCTTTCTTTATCAGCAAATAGTCGTCGCCATCCTGGGTGGGTCGAGCCTTCCCGGCTGGGATCACACACAGTCGTTCCCTGTTTGTAGGATATGCCCGACTCTCGTTGTCGGCTCACGGTGCGCGTCGTTATGGTTATCTTTGTTCGTGGTGGCCGCCGCGAAGTGTCTCTCTATTAGCCCATCAATCCGCGGCCTTTGGAAAGGCCACCTTGCCGACCTTCGATCTGGGAATACAGCCGCGCTGGTGATATAAAACGGCGGCTACAGATTGTTGTTGTTGTTGCGAAGGCCGCCGGGGGCGAGGACGATGGCGAGTAGAAATGCAAAGTTGGTTGATGCGAATGAGCACGCGGGAGTTGGAATGATGATGATGGGAAGCTGGATGCAGGGCCGCCCGCCTCGGGAGGCCAGGAGACCGGAGTCTTGTGGGAAGTAGTGGCAAGTGCCCCGGGTGAAGCCCAGGAAAGGCCTTGGCCGGCTGCCGGACTGGGATCATCGGGCTTTATGTGCTCGGCGTCTCCCGGCGGCCGGCGCCCGTCCCAAGTGTTGAGACAAGTGATGATCATCTCGAGGAAAGAAACCAGTTCAGCCTGAGTTTCTGGCGGGCGCCGATCCGCTTTTGTTCCCAACATCCTCAGCCTGAGGAGCTGGCCACAGATCATCAGGCATCCCTGCCATATGTAGATGTGTTTCTTTTCCGACAGATATCGCCCATGATCTCCCTAGGAAACCATATTGATGGCTGGCCGGGCAGGAAGCAGTAGATTGTCAGCAGAGCGTAGACCCGTAGAAGTTGGGCTGGTCCATCCCACCTGGCGCTCCACCGTCCCCCTCGCTCGCCATCTCGCTCAGGCTCAGCCAAACCCACCCTTGGGATCTCCAGCCAATATCCCACCTCCCCACCCACCCCAGTCTCCCTCCAGCCCACATTCTCCCTGCCCGCCCAGTCCGCCCGCTCTCCTGAGTTGAGCTCTGTATGTCGGCCAGCTCTGAAGACTGATGCTGTCTATCTGATTGCTGCCAATTATCTGACTACTCGACTCTTCGCTTTCTTCCATAGCGAACCAGCTCTCGGATAGCCGACCAAAGAACCTTGCCACTCGCCCAAGCCGGTCTTCCTGCTCCAAGCCGAGAGACCCTCAATCGATCCGACCCTCTCTGCGAGCCCGAGCTCAGTCGTCAAGAGCGCTGGCTGAGCACCCCCTGCGTTCTTCGCACCTCTGCAAATAAGTACATAGACCTCCAGCTGTCTTGGGCATATATCCATACCCGCCAGCCTGTAACCCCCCTCCAAGAGTAACAACCAGTTGTACTATCCTCTGGTCAGTTCCTTCCTCCTTCTTCTCCCATCCAGCTCCAGCTCCACAGTCACAGTCGTGCTCTCCCCCAAGAAAACACTGTCCCCATACAAACAATTCATTCGTTTTTTCCCTCTTTTCATTCGGCCCTCTTCCTGTCGCTTCTGCCGCTCGTAATCTTGAAACTGATTGATTGATTGATTGATTGATTGATTGATTGATTTCCTTATCCCATCGTTTTTTTTTTTTCATCGGCTCTAGCTTGTGGCCGGCATCGATATTAGCCCTTGTGGATCCGACTACCTCAACTCGCAGGTTGTTTGCCTCGCTCGACTGCCCCGCTGACCGTATGCCCAACTGATAAACCCGCCTCCCTTCGACCGTCCCCTCCCCCCTCGAATCATCCCGTCATCCTCCTCGGCCCCCCTCAAACATCTCCTCGGCATACACACATACAGTCACTCGTTCCCCCGACTCTTCCCCACGGTTATCTGCACACATCCTCTCCGATTTGTAATTAAAAAAGAATTAAACCAACCATGTCCACCCCGCACAATCACCAGCCCCCTCACAACCGACCCCAGCGTCAGCAACCACCCCTCTCATCTCCCTTCGTCTCTCAGCCCGACCTCCGACCGCCAAGGACTGCCCCTCTGATCCATCAAAACGTTGCTTACAACCGCTATCAGGACGACCGGGAATCCAATCTCGAGAAGGATGAGGTAACGCAACAATCTATCACACACTCATTCTCTCTCTCTCTCTCTCTCTCTCTCTCTCTCTCTTCTCTTCACCAAACCGGCCTCGGATACTCACCTCAACTGATCCTTGTTGGTTTCAAAACAGGGATCCTACTCTCCCCCTCACCTCGACCCCTCCGAGCCGATCCTCCATCCAGCATCGCGGATCACCCTCAAATCAGGCGTCCGTTTCGGAGTGGCCCAGTCGAGCAATGATTCTCACCCTCATCTGGCCCCTCCTCAACACGGCAACCCTGACATGCGCCGGAAGAAATCGCTCGTCCGTCCAGATCGTGCTCCCATCGACCCCACCCATCGTCTCTACAACTACCGCAACCACGCAGCCGCCATGGAAGCTGACGAGCGCGGCCGGGTCGAGGTGAGCCATACCGGTGCAACGGCCATCGACGGGTCCGCTGCCCTGGCTCAGCAGCCCTTCGACCCGCACCCTCACCCGCTCGAAGAACACTCTCCCAACTCAAACTCACCCGGTCCTATCAACACCGGCCCCAGTCGTGCCGGCCTCATGGCCGCCCTCGGTCGTCCAGCCCCGCCCTCAGGCTACTCAGGTCTCGGTGGTGGTGGTGGCGGCGGCGGCGGCGCTCGTTCGGCCGGCGCCGGTGGCCTCCGACGCGGTCAAAGTATCCTCGCCCGTCGGCCTGGTGAAGCGGAGGAGTCCGGTCTAGCAATCCTCAAACGAGGAGAAACACTACGACGAACCGGCAGGAAGCGTAAATCCTCCACCGACTTGACTGAGACGGTCAGTGCATCCTGTCCCATCTTCATTGTTTCCAACAATATTCACATTCTTTTCTGGTTCGATGCCTGGTATTAGAATTCAATCCCTAAACCGCCCGTCTCACCCTGGGCCATCTACTGCCGTGCTATCACCTGTTGCTTCCCAGCATTTGTACTCTCGACGTGTGGAATCAAGTCAGCCGACCGAGTCAGTGCCTGGAGAGAGAAGATGGGAATTCTATTTCTGATTTTCACCCTCATGGCTGCCGTTGCTTTTTTAACTTTTGGGTTTACTCAAGTGAGTCGTCTTATGACTTGTGATACTGTTTGCTATTCGGCTGACCTTTTTCTTCATCTTCCATGAATTGGACGAATCTTAGACAGTTTGCGGAAAACCACCCCTCCGCTATCACAGCGGTTCAATCCAACCCGGCATGATCATATTCCACGGAGAAACGTATGACTTCGACAACTTCAAGCACCCTGCAGCACCCGGAATTACTGGGGGTGACAACCCGGCCTACAGTGCTTTCAATGCTGGCGGGATGGATGGCAGTTTCTTGTTCCAGCGTGTCAACCAGCGGTGTCAAGACATCATCACCCCGGCGCCTAGGACTGGCATTCCAACAGATGCATCAGGCAAGCTTTCGTGGTACTTCCCGTGCAATTTGTATGGTCAGCACGGTGCCAGTGCAGTCAACAAAACAGTACGTCCTTCTCAGTTGCCGTCTTTATAGAAGCAGACATGCTAAGTGGGCTCCTTCGTTTGTTTTCAATCAATTACCAGGGCTATGCCGAAGGTCGACTGTGTCATACCAAGGACAACGCTCGACAAGCCCTTGCAAATATGAAACCCCTGGGCCAAGTCTATTATACGTGGGACGACCTGAAGAACTCGAGCCGGAACTTAGTAGTCTATGATTCGATCGTGCTCGATTTGGACCTTCTCAATTGGCTTGATCGCAGTCAAGTCACGTACCCCGAGGTTTTCGATGATTTGAAGCAAAGCAACAATCCCTTTTCAGGTCAAGACATCACAATGCAACTTCTGCGGGCTGGAGGGCAGCAACTCGGCGGCTGTCTCATGGATATCATTCAAGTAGGCTACATCGACACCAACACACTGGGTTGTGTAGCTTCGACGGTAGTCCTATACGCATCCTTGGTTGTCATCATAGGAGTTGTCCTGATCAAATGGGCGATGGCGGTATGGTTTGCTTGGTTTTTCGGCTGGCGACTTGGCTCGTTCGGCAAGGAGACTGCTGAGCAAAGAGCTCAGCGTGCAGCTGCCATCGAGACCTGGTCTTCCGATATCTATCGCCCGGCGCCTGCCCGATATCGTCCCAACGCACGGAGTGCCAAGAAGTCCCTGCTCCCTAACACCAGTCGGTTCACCGTTATGGGCAAGCCGGGAGGCGGCTCTGGCCTGGGTGTGGCTGGTGGTGGGGCTCGCCCGATGAGCACGTATGTCGGCGAAATGAACCGGAAAAGCATGATGGCTTTTCCAACCAAGCCGACCGGACTCGCCATGAAGAACTCGCCTCCTCCAACACCCGGCGGCTTGAATCCATCCCACAGCGCAGCATCTCTCAGTCAGGCCGTCGGTTCGCGGCGCTCTTCCTTCCTGCTCGGAACTGGAGGCGGCGGTGGAGGGGGGAGCACTGAAGGCTCTAACATCAGTCAACCGCCCGGCTGCCCCTTTCCACTCTATAACGTCGTCCCACAGCCTCCCCCGGACTACGAACCATTCAACTTCCCCCTTGTTCATACGATTTGTCTGGTCACTGCGTACTCTGAATCCGTCGAAGGTCTTCGCACGACGCTTGACTCGCTCGCCACTACTGATTATCCGAATTCCCACAAATTCATCCTGGTCATCGCTGATGGGAAAGTTAAGGGGTCAGGCAATGACATGACCACCCCCGAAATCTGTCTGTCTATGATGAAGGATCTGATTGTCAGACCTGAGGATGTTGAGGCGAAAAGCTATGTGGCGATTGCCGATGGTCATAAGCGACATAACATGGCCGAGGTCTATGGCGGCTTCTACTCCTACGACAATGACACCGTCGAAGTGGCCAAGCAGCAAAGGGTCCCGATGATCCTGATTTCGAAGACCGGTAACGCAGACGAACAGCACGAGTCTAAGCCCGGAAACCGTGGGAAACGAGATTCTCAAGTTCTGCTGATGAGCTTCCTCCAGAAAGTGATGTTTGATGAACGGATGACGGAGTTCGATTACGAATTCTTCAACTCTATCTGGAGAGTTACTGGCGTCAGTCCGGATCATTACGAGATCTGTTTGATGGTGGATGCCGATACCAAAGGTTCGTGAACTGCTTTTTCGATTTTATCCTCAGACATGCGCTAATGATGGTCTATCAACAGTCTTCCCGGACGCCGTGTCTCGCATGGCTGCATGCATGGTACGAGACTCCGAAATCATGGGCCTTTGTGGGGAGACCAAGATTGCCAACAAGAGTGACAGTTGGGTGACCATGATCCAAGGTATGATCTCTTGTAATCTCTCGGAGTAAGCCAGAGTGACATGACAGCTGATAGTCTCATTGCGTTCCGCTAGTCTTTGAATATTACATCTCTCATCATCTGCAGAAATCGTTCGAATCTATGTTCGGAGGTGTGACCTGTCTGCCTGGATGTTTCTCCATGTATCGGATCAAGGCACCCAAGGGTGGCGAGGGGTACTGGGTACCCATCCTGGCCAACCCCGATATTGTCGAACATTACTCCGAGAACGTCGTGGACACTCTACACGCGAAAAATCTCTTGCTGCTCGGAGAAGACCGGTTCTTGACAACGCTCATGTTGAAAACGTTCCCGAAGCGCAAGATGATGTTTTGTCCGCAGGCGGTATGCAAAACAATCGTCCCCGACACATTTCGAGTCCTGCTCTCTCAGCGTCGACGATGGATCAACTCGACGATACACAATTTATTTGAGCTGTTATTTGTTCGGGATCTCTGTGGGACGTTTTGTTTCTCGATGCAATTTGTTATTGGAATGGAATTGGTTGGAACGCTCGTCTTGCCCGCCGCCATCTCGTTTACGGGCTACATCATCATCCTGACGATCATACCCGGAACGGAAAAACCGATAATCTCGCTGATCCTCCTGGCCTTCATTCTTGGATTGCCCGGTCTGTTGATTGTCATCACCTCCCGACGAATTGCATACGTCGGGTGGATGCTGGTCTACCTCTTGTCCCTTCCAATCTGGAACGCCATCCTGCCCACCTACGCCTATTTCCACATGGACGATTTCACATGGGGAGAGACGCGGAAGATCGACGGCGCGAAAGAGAAAGCACACGGCGACAAGGAGGGCGAATTCGACTCATCGCACATTACGATGAAACGCTGGGTTGAATTTGAACGCGAACGTCGGTGGAAGTCGGAGCAATCAGGCACTCTCAACGAAACTGGCTTCCGTAACGGCCCCGCTCTTGCCCCGCCTTCGGGCCGATACAGTCTCAATAGCAGTGTGGACAACTGGAGTAGTGCAACAGTCAGCGATCCCTACGGTACTCGACTTCCCTCTATCCAGCAACTGTCGCTACCTCAGCCCCTGGCTCGAGAAGAGTCGAGAGTCTCGATGGGCGGTTATTACATGAGTCACCCGCGGAATACAATGCCCCCACGGCAAACCAGCCACGACAGTTATACGGGACGGATGACGGACTTCGAGGCGAGTCGGGAGCCGATCCTGCCCGCATTCAAAGCAGCCACGAACGAGTCAACTGGCCACAGTCCGTTCGAGGACGAGGAGCGGGTGTCGCCCAACCACGAGTTCGCGCACCTGTTCCAGAGCACCCATCCGGACGACGACCAGCAGTCCTCGTCTCATTCCACCGTCTTGGGTGGCAGCGGTGGGGCCAATGGGCTCGAGCTCAAAGCCGGCTTCGCCAGGGGCGTCACCCTCTCCGACACCGGCGCCGTCCCCGACTCGATGGGCGCTATGCGTAGAGTCGACCGCCCTACTCACGCTAACCTCCCCCCCTTACAACCCTCCTCAAATCTCCCCCACCACCACCACCAGCAGACTGGCAGTGCCAACCCGTTCAAAACTTCGCCGAGCCCCGACGACGACTTGCCTTCTCCACCCGGGTTCACCACCTACAGGAGGCAATAATCCCCCCCCCCCCCCCCTCGCGCTCTTTTCCTCTCCCCTCACTCTTCTCGATCATCATTCGACCCTATTGAATTAATCCCAAAAGAGAACAATTTCATACAGAAAAGAACGATTTCCTTATTCTTTTTGTTACTGTTTCTCCCCCCCCGCCCCCTTTTTTCATGTGTGTAACTGACATCCCGCAAACCCTTTACATATATAATATACTTAAAGTGCAAAAAACTTCACCTTTCCTTCTTTGTGTTTGTGTGTTCTATGTGTGCTACTATTACTACTTACAACAACACCTACTACTAATCGCTCCTATTTATTACTACTACTACTACTCTTACTACTTTTATTCATATTTATTGGCCGTGGTCGTGTTCCGAGAGACGTTTTTCTGCTCCCTCTTTTTTTTGGTCGCCTTCACCAGGGAAAAAGAATGATCACTTGCCAACAAGTGACATACCAAAGTAGAAAGGGGCCTTTGTACTTTTTGATGTCACTTGCAGACAAGTGATCATTGTTTTTTCCTGGTGCTTTCTTAATACCTTTGTACCTGTTTATTACTCTTCATTCATTCTTCATCCCTTGATCTTGTTTCATCTCCATTCATTCGCCGTGGCTCGGTCGGCCCATTCCATGCAGCTTTGTGTTCCGGTCATCCTTGTTACTACTACTACCACCTTACACATTTATCTACGCCCATACTTATAACACACACATCTCTATGTTCTCCCTCCACCCGTACTTCTATATCAAGCTTAACTTATTGTCTTCCTTTTGCTCTCTCCCGTCGCTTTCAAACTCCCCTGGACAAAAATACATCTTTTGTTCAGATCAAGTGGCGCCGGTCCTGTGCAAACACGGATGGACGATGTCTTGTTCAACCGGTGGACAGCTGCTATTGCTGGGTGCTCCAGACCGGAGCGGTCCCGCTGCTGGTTCCTCCTTGTCCCATCTCTTGCATTAGCGCGCCGGTTGGATGCGTGGATCAGACCTAGGGCCGTCCAGCGGCCTCACACACTGCACGCACGACATCTTTTTGTGCTTTTGCTTTCTGACTGGCTGGCCTATCCACTTTATGCAGGAATAGGGACGGTTTGGTTGTCTTGGTACGATGTTGGGTCAAAGTAAGCATATGGATGACAAAAACTATGGTAGGAAAGCTTTATTGGAAGCTTGGTCACTTAACACTTCGAAAAAAAAAAAAAAAAAAAAAACAGGGCAGATCCCACATCTTTGGTGCTTACAGAAACTGAATGAAATGAAAGTGTTTAAAACTTGCAGGAAAACTCTTTTACTTCTCCCCAAGAATACACCTACACAATCCAGTGAATTTCTCTATCGCTGAAGGAAAAATCAAGACCCCTCAAACAATTAAACAATTTTCCAACTTGAAAATCTGTCAACCCTTCATGCAGTACAGCAGCATGAAGGGCGAATTTTGATTCCCGGCATTGGGGGTGGACATGGGTGATGGTTCTACAAGAGCATGGATACATTTCAGGTTGATAACTGAATGACAAACTTAATAACGATACATAAAAACAAATCTCTATACAACGATACATAAAAATAAACCTCTATAACCGATCCCATTATGATTACTCATTTTGCTAAACAAACGACACATGCATACGTAGCATAGCGAATCCACCAAGGACATTAGTAAATAAATATGTGAGACGAGATAGAGAGAGGAGACCGGGAGGATGTAACAATCAATCGAGGAGGGCTTGAGTGGTCCGCAGTTTACACCGCTTTAAGAATTTCGACAAGTCAGTACCACCCGTGCCTTTCAGAATGCTTGTATCCCCTTCTGCAATCGACGCGAGTTGCTCCATGGAAGCCATCGCCGGAGAATGATTGTCTGCACGGCGTTCTCCAAGTAAAATAGGCGAGCTTTCTTTCTCTTCTGTGTTCTCCGTCCGCTTGGTACGGTCTTGGAGCTTTCCGTTGCGCGGCTCATCGCGGTGGATTGGTTTATTAAGCTGAGTGGATGTTGGATTGATACTTTCAGCTGAACCCAAGGCTGATACATGAGTTGGAGGCGAAGAGTTCTTCTGACAGATAATGAATAGAGACACGATTTGAGTATGGGTCTTTCTCAAATTTTCTAAGGATTGGATGCAGAAGTTATAGTTTTCCTTCAAGTTATTTGGGCCTGATTTGAATTTCTGATCCTGATGATTGATCACGATCGATCGGATCAAGTTGGGTTGACCGCGCTTGGTCAAACACGAGCGAGATAGCTGAGCGAGGAAGAGGCGATGATGATGGGGCATATATGTTGACATCCGCTTCATAAAAGTTTCTTCATCATGGATTCCGCTTGAAATCTCCTGCTGATTGGGCTCGTGGTCGACTCCCAGGAAGACATCGATTGCATGAATCAAAGTGCTTTGTCCAGCACTTGGGCCTCCAAACTCAGTTACTTTCCATTGATTTTCTTCTGATGATTCTTCGGCTTCTTTTTCAGTCCTCTCTTTGTTTGATCCATCAGGTTCAACGCCTTCCCATCTCCATCGCCCACCGATAAACCAAGGCCTGATCTCCCAGTAAAACGTTCGCGGATCACATCCGACTCGGACGTCACTTAAAACCTTTGATATGCGATCGATTTGTTTCGCCAGTCTTCCTAAATTGTTTCCGATTCGCTTCACTGAAGTTTCATCTTCCATGAATGCTTCATCCAAGGATGATCGCATCAACTTCAAACATTCTGGCCCGAGAGCTTCCACCAGTACTGAGGTCTTATAGAAATGTCTTTCGGAGTCCGTCTGTGTGAACGTTGTTGGTATTTCAAGATTCCTATCATTAAAAATATCAAGAACCATGATAAGATTGATATGTCAGCATATATTAGGAATGAAGACGGGAAACAATCCACAGAGGTGAAGGCGAACCCACTCAGCTGTAAATCCGAGTTTAGGTTCTTTAAATGACCAGTTATATAGAACTGTGTCCGCATAAGTCAGAACAGGAGGCATATCCAAAGCTAGACTGATTGCAGAGAATGGGACGGCCAAAGAAAGAGGGATGAGGGTTTTCGCCTCATGGACAGAGTGCTCATTGGAGGATATAGAATGGACAAAAGCGTGGGTCAAGAACGCCAGGACAAGGCGAGCTCTGCGCATTTCCACGATATCGTCTATTAGAGGATCAATAGTCAAGACCGGCAGTTCGGAAGCGATGAATTTCTTCCATTTCTCAACTTCGACAAGTTTTGTCGCTGGATCGGCGGTTTGAGATATTGACTTGCTGATTGTCTCTAGAGCGTCTTCCCACGGCTGATAGACTGGATTGGTTATTCTTTTTAGAGGAGCTGAAGGAGATAAGAAGCCAGATCGGACATCGACATCAAAATCAGCCGAAGCAAGTGTCGTGGTATCATTGGAAGTGCTCGAGTCGAAAAATTGACGAGCTGATGAAGATGCTGATGATAGCTTGTAGTTTGGGTGAGAAGATGGGGAAGAACTAGACGAGTTTGAGCCGAGGAAGACTTTCTGGGGGCTCAAGAAATGATCGGAGTTCAAGCTTGAGGAAGTCAACATTTCGACTTAAATATGGATGAAGTCACTGGTGATCACTCCAACCCTTTACCGATATGTCCCGAGCGGCATATCCGGTAGACAATCTAGGATATCTCGTAGCGGAGCGCGGATTACGCCAGATATCCTAGATCCGAGGGTACCAAACCTGCGGATGTTGTCGGATATTTCTGGATCCACATTCCTTCAACGTTGGCAATTGTAGGTGTGGCAATTGGGCGGGCCCGCCGGCCCGCCATTAGGGCCTAGGCCGCCCAAACCCGGCCGGGTTCAGTGGAGGCGGGTGCTTCCGGCCCAGGAGGGACTTATGTAGCTAAGTTTGGTGGATGTTTGAATTTGACTACAGGGTTTTTTGAAACCAACTTTACCTCAAGTCTTGGAGTCAACTCAACATGGCGAGTTCTGGTTCTCATTCTAACAGAAACAACATCAAGGATGATAATCCTGGGCCCAATTTGGACAAAAATGTCAGCCAAGAGAAGGAAAACTCAGAGCCTCAGACTCCAGCACATAGTGAATCCCCAGACCAGAAACCTGCTTCACAGTGTAGTAGGGTCCATTCCACTTGTGGGCAAAGAGTATCCCCACTGAAATTCCAGAGAAAGTTTATGCACCAGAACCAGATCACCTGGCACAAGCAAACCTGACTTTTAGGCAGCCACCCAAGTTTCTTTGCTTTGCTCTTACTGCCTATGCTGTGCCACCAACAGATCCGCCACATATTGAACTTGATCCCAGTCCACTCCCAGAAAAGATTCAATTTTGAGAATTACAGGCAGTGTCACTCACTGTCCAAAAATGAAATCATAGGGAGAGAACCCTGCAGCCCACTTAGTTGAGATCTGATCAGCAAACAACACAAAAGGCATAGAATTTGAGTTGAGAGTTTCCACACTCAACCATTCCTTGCCCTTCAGGCTAATATGGTGTGGAAACTTGATGCTTTCCTGGTAATGCACACAAAATCCTGCCACCTGTCAAATAAGAACACACCAAGCTGTAGTGCATCATCCAATGCTCTTGAAGGAACACCACCACCACTTGAAAGGCAACATTATTGAGGAACTTGGCTTTAACCCAGCCAGGAAAATCATCACAAGCCACAATCAGATACTTAGCACCACCCACTTTAATGTGGACCACATCCATTGAAACTATCTCAAAAATCATTGACTTTCCTGTTAGGTAGGGGAGCTCCAAAGGCTGCCTGAGATTGTGCTTCTAAAAAGCTTCACAGCCTCAAAACCAGGGCACAACTGACTGCTTCAAGGATGGCCACCAAAAATTATCCACCACCCTACAATGGGTCTCTGCCAATCCACAATGGACCAGGTCTTTGTGTAGCTTATCATGGTATGGAGATACTAAGATGTCAGACTGTAGGCAGTGCATTGAGGGGAAATTTCTCTACATCTGCCCTTGTGGCAGTCTGTAAAATCTCAAGTGGAAAAGGATCAGACCTATGATAGTGGGGTGGATTTGTTTGAGATGACAAAGGGGGTGGATACCCTTGGCAGAGGTGTAGGATGAGAATCAGAGGAGTGGGGTCTGACAAATGGTGTCGGAGAAGCAGATAAGGGATGCACAAGGTTCAAAACTATGAATATTGCAGAAAAAGAGGTTGGAGATGCAGAAAGGAATCAGGAAATAGGCTCAAAAGCTCCACTGAACTCAGGAAGAATCAGGATCAGGATCAATAATGCTCAGAAAGCTATGGTATTACATGGAGGACCTTGTACAATCTCAGGCAGAGCTTGAAATATAGTCTAGGATGAGTGGCATGCGCCTGACCCTTGTGTCTGACACATGTCCACTGCTATGAGAACAACAACCGTCAGAAACACAACAACCCCACAACACTCTGCAACCAAACACCAATCAAAGAACAAAACCTCCAAAACAGAGGTAGTCTGCAGAGGAGAGAAATGAGAAATCTCAAGCAGAGTACAAGAGAAAAAAAGGGAAGCATAACCGGAAAGAGAACCAAGGGAAAAATAGCCAAAAGAGTGCGATGAAAACTAAATGCTGAATTGACGGTGTGGAACTCTCACGGGAGGGGAAATGTAAATATCACGGATTTGACAGTTTACACGGGTGCTTGAAGGGCTGCCCTCCTGTAATTAAGCTCTAGGAGATACACTATTTATTTTAGTGTGGCGTAATCTTCCTGAATTTTAGCTATTTAAATCTTGTTATTATTTTAAACCTTGTAAAATTTAATTTTGATGTAATGTTATAATTTAGAAGAGTTTTGGCGTGATGAGTACTCTGGGAGATTCCTGAATTTAAATTAATAAGTCAGATTTTTGAGTCAAGTGAGAAGTTGAGGCAATATTTGATAAGGGGGCAATTTTATAAGACAATGTTTGATGGGGGCAAAATTTAATGTGATGTCTGCTGAATAATATCAATTATCATTCACTAGTGCAAGCATGAGGGGGAAAGAAAACAAGAAGGGGCAAGAGAGGCCTCCTTTTATAGGGAAAATCACGTCTGAGAGTGATTTACAATGTAGTGAAATAAATGTACTAATGGGGAAAGCTGTTTAATGTAATGTGAAATAAATGTACCAGTTGGGAAAGATTTAAATATGTAATGAAAACAATTTCCCCTTTGGGTTATGATCACTTGGCTTGGACTATTTGGGAAGGAAAATTACGTCTAAGAAGTGATTTGCTACTTGTGATTGAAGATCAAGGTGGGGAAATTTCCTATTAGGGAAAACTTGGCCATTTAGAGGTGATTGCCAAGATATGAGTGGTTTTTAAGTGAACTTGTGATAAAATAAACAACATGTGAAAACAGAAATATGTACATGTGATTTTAAGGGTGTCCAGCGCTTTTAATGGGCGCATTAAGATAAAGAGTTCTTGTGTAATTTATATATATCTGTCTTATAACTTGCAAACTAAATTCTTCCACGCTTTTTGACGGTGTGTACATAATTGTAATATATGTAAATTGTATTTTAATGTATTTGTAAGGGGTTTGATTTTGATTGGTCTTACCACAGCGGATGCGGATTTCAAACCTTGAATATCTTGCTGGAGGCAGACCTTGAGATGCCAGTCCTAAAAAATCTTCAGGGGTGGGTCTGTTAGTCCTGCACCACATCTTTCATTCTGCCATGTGTATGGGTCTGAATATCACACCAGCCTCCAAGCTTGAGGGCAAGTACATAAATATGGATGTATATGCATATTTATGGATTAAAGAAACCAATAAAATAATATTTATGCATTAAAACAACAATTGAGCTGCTCATATGGGCATACTGATCAATTGATTGGGCAAAAACTGTTGAGAGTAAATCAAACAAACAAGAGACATATTCTTATGTAGTAAAAACAATGTGAAGTTACTGACATTACATTATCCAGAGGGATTTTTGTAAAATAATTCCCTCCATTACCAGATTATAGGTAATAAGTTATTTTTATCTGGTAAAATCTGCCTGAGCATGTTTGGATAACATAACGGAGGGGGTTTTCCCCACAATACCGCAAAGAATAATGCCAGTAACGCAATAACTGTGTTATCTGGCGTGAAAACACTGTAAAATGGGCAAAAAACCCGTGTTATACGCATGTTATTCCCCTAGGATTGTGGGGGACAATGTACCAGGTCTAATAAAAGAGGGAAAAAATAAAAAATAAAATGTAACTGAAACATCTTTGCTGTTAGCACAACAATAACAGCACCAATTGAGTTACATTATCCATTAATTTTTGTTATGGATTGTAACTTTGCATTGTTGGTACTGTAGTAAGAAAGAAGGAGTTGAATCAAGCATTCATAACCTACATCCATGCAAGCTCTTTTTGGAATACACCAATGTGAACTGTATTTTTCATCAATATTTCCAATTGGCAAGCACCATATCCTCACCGATAAACTGAGAGATGCCATTAGGTTTGTTGGAAATACTTTTGAATGGTAAGAAGGGAGCAAGTTTGTTGTACTTTCTCAAAGAGAGCCTTGCAGGAAGTAAATGTGTTTGCAGAGTGAGATTGCTTTTGGTAAGCTAAAAAAAAATGCATAGACATGAAATCCATCTGAAGTCAGCACATAAATTTGTATGTTTATTTTACTTCTGTATAGCCCAAAGTGAAAAACAACTTGCCTGTTATAGGATTGGAATTCTGCTGGATTGCTCAGTGAGGAAGTTTGGATTTTGCCGGGGTCTGCCTGCCTGGGAGACTCCAACTCATTTGAAGTGTCACCCAAGTAAAGGGGCGGCACAGGTTCAGAGTCTCCTCTCTCTCCTCCTGCAGCAAAATGTGGAAGAAGTACACACCCCCAAAATCCAAATTTTTGCCCCCCCAACCGTCTGGACCCTCAAAAAAAAGTGCTGCTTATTGCCTTGTGCAACTGTACTCACAGCAGTGTCCTTGTTTTTCTCCGCCAAAACTGGTACACTGATATCCAATTCAGGTATGGGAAGGGGGGGCATCAGTTTTGTGGGTGGGGGGTAGGAAAGGGGGATGAGGGAAAGTGAAATGGGGCTCACAACAGCGCCATTAGTTTTTTCTGGGATGATTTTTTGGTTGCAGGCAGGGTTGAGGGTGGAAGGGCATTTTCCGGCCTGAATGTGGATGGGTGGGTGGCAAAAAAATCTGGGCTGACTGCAATCAGGGGACAGGGGAGGTATGGAGAGAGGAGAGAGATACAGCCAGTTGCCCCTGTATAGAGGCTGTATTCTTCCAGCGTACTGGCCAGAATCAAGAATATTTTGGCTGAATATTTTGGAGTTTGTCACTGGCAGGGACAAGCTTCTTTGGAACTACAGTAAGTATAGATGCATGAGGCATTAATTGCATAGGTTTTTAGTTATTCAACGTTAGATATTCTTCTATTCAGCCAAGGAAGGTGTATGGTATAAGTCTTCGAAATCAAGAAGTATATGAGTTTACTAGAAAGGTCTAATTGCAATTGATATGTCCAACAAATCAGATTGATGGGTACTGTTGACGAAGGAGGTATCGGTGGAGCTGACGGGGAGAAAGCGATGGAGGTCATTGGGAAAAGAAGTGATAGCTACTTAGTAGGATGATCCCAACAACAGTGCCAATTCCGATAGCTTTGAGAGATTCTTGGTCTGGGCTATTGTAGTCGCGGCTCTCTAACCAATCGTCTTTAGCTTGATTCAGCTTGTCGTACCACGAGGAAGATCGAGGAGGCTGGGGGGACGTTGTGGGCTCTTCAGATGATTGTTCTGCTACACCTGCCACATCCTCAGTCGTCTCTCGCATATTCTTGATTTCCGGACTCGCCAAGTAATCTCTCTGATCGGTCCTGGATCTTGGGATTGGGCTTGGCATTGAATCTTCCATTTTGTTTGTTTCCAATGAGATAGCGGAGGCAGGTACGATAGGTATGTCATCCAATGTTGAAGGTGGCAAAGGGGATGTCGATGTAGTCAGCGCGAGAGGGGCTTGCAACGAAGTAATTAAATCTGAGAGCTGTTTCTCTGTCGAAGACAGTCGATCGACAACCGTATTCAGAGCCCGATCAAGAATGTCGGTGTTGTTCATGTCCCGCTTTACGATTCTAAATACGCGATAAAAGACAAGTCTCATGAGACGTGAAATTCAAAGGGAGATGTTGCAAACAATTCACACCTTTCTTCAACCTCAGAAACTACTTTGGATCTTTTGTAAGGTTCGACCAATACAATTGCTGCCAGGAAAACTAGAACGTTAATGAGAGTGATTGATAGTGAAAATGTGGTTGACAAAGATCGTATCTAAAAACCAAATCATCATGAAAATTCAGGAGTTGGAGATTTCGTGAAAGATAGGATAATAAAAGCAATCTACCTTGTCAGACCAAACCTGTTCTTCATGATATCGAGTAAGGATTGCTTGCATCATGTCTACGGAAAAAGATTCAACAAAAAAACAGTTGGAAGATAGCTTGATGAGACGAGCCCTTGGAAAGGTGTTGCTCAAACTAACTCGTAAATTGTTGATCGACTTTTGCTTCAGATTCTTCCAATGCTTTCTTGGCCTCCGATTCAGCCTGTTCGTTAGAATGGTCTGTCCTGACTAAGGTCGTAAATCTAGCAAGGTCCTGGTCTGACCTAAATGGATATGATTAGTCAAAAGGATTTGAATTCGCGGTCCAAAGGTGTGACAATATTTTTAGATATGAAAATGCAGGTATGACTTACCAGCTTGCTTTTCTGGCGAGCAGATCGTTTACTTCCTTGATACTCTCGGCTCTCCTTTGAGCAGCCAAGTTGTATTTAATCTTGGCTTGTACGGCATCCTCTCTACTGGTTCTGAGGTTAGCTTCGGTTTGAGAGACCAGGGACTTGAGTTTATCAATGTCACCATATCCGGTGAGTTGAGATAATTTAGCCGGAAAGTCGGCAAATTGATTGGATAAGTTGGTTTTGATTGATCTAAATTGCTGTTTGATTGAGTCCGAGTCCACGGACAAGGTTGAGCTTGAAGGGATAGGTCTAGGTTCTGAGTTTGATTGATGCTGTTCGAGGTTAGTTGAGGAGGTTCTTCTGAAGGTCAGCAGGGGTGAGGATGGTTTGATGGCTTGCTTGCGTTTTAAGAGTGAGCTGATGATGATGCTCTGCTTGGTTGTGGTTGTCATTTTTTTCGGTTCGCGGCAGTCGACGTTGGCCCGCCTGCGGGGTCAAGAGGCCGCAGGCGGTCTGGTTTGACCTACCTGCCGCAAATTCGACTGCGGAGGCAGGTCAATCCCGCCTCCGTTCGGGGGAGCTCCGGTGAGTTTTGATGGGAACAAACATCTAAAAATTCCTTCACCCACACATCACCCTCTACCCATTTTACAGCCTCCAGCACCCTTAGAATCTGCTTTTATTTCTAAATATTCTCATGTGTCCAAAACAACACCTACCACTATCAACGGTGGGCTGATACACTAACTGTATTGTTAGTGTAGTGTATTCACCAGGGAAGCTTTGGGGGCACCAAGGAGTGCCACAGCTGAATTTGGTGCTAGTTTTTGTCTGAACTGAGGCGGAATTCCTTACTATCTGATGTTTGAATTGTTTCATTACTTGGCAATAACAATAGGCCAATCTAATTTGGATTGATATGTAACTATTCAATGTGAACTATCATTCAACTACATTGAATTCATATTAGGGGGGTTCACAATTGAATTTTACTAAACTTTGGAGCCAAATTTAAGGCCTTTATGAACAAATTTTTAAAATTTTGGGAGAATGCACAGCAGCAGGAGATACTGATCAATCAGTACAACTTATTGATTTTTTGAAAAAATGTTCATAAACACCTTAAAATGAAAGTTTTGTCAATTTCAATTGTGAACCCCCCTATTGAAGTCAAGTTCATTACAATCCTAACCCATGTTTTACATTTCCAAATCAACTCTTGCATCCCCAAATTCTTTTTACTGTGGTGTGAAATCCCTTTGCAGACAGATACACTGCCAGCATAATTAGCTGGGTTAAGGTCATCCCAGTTAAACTGGGATGAACTCAACCGATTTAAACTTGGTTGATCTCAACTGATGAAATATAAATCCAAGGTACCCCCCTTGGTTTTATATTTCATTGGTCAAGATCAACCCATTTTAAATTGGTTGAGTGCATCCCAGTTAAACTGGGAGGACTTCATCCCAGCCAATCATGCTGGCAGTGATATCACATCTTCAAAGTAACTTTGAATTAAAAACCTCTCTGTTATCAGCTAAAAGCATTTATGTACCAGCTATTTTCACCTTAGAGTATTACAATTCCACTAAAAATTGGTGTCAAGTAGCAGAATTGAACCATCCCTGTGCTGAAGCTACGCGCAAAGGGCACAAAAAAGCGCCTTTTACGCTGCGCTACAGCACTATTTAGCAGATTTTTAGACTTTTTTTCCGCTGCAAGGACTGTTTCAGAGCATAAAATAGCTTAGCAGGGGTGGTAGAATGGTAACACTGCAAAGGAAAGGTTGTGGTTAGCACTGCCACCCTAATGCTAAATTACCCTGTATTTACCCACCATTTTTACAAGACAGCTACAGAGTGGTGCAGTAACTGCTAGCCTCATGAATGTGACAAAAATTGGTTGTTTCAATACAGTAAAATAGCTGCCTTTATCTGTGTAGTGTAACACTTGCTGTTACTATGCTCAGGTGGTATTGGTATTATTAACAACAACTTTTAAGCCCGGGACCGTATTTTAAAGGGGTAAATGTTTTCAGGCTGACTTCACTATCAACACGTTAACCACTGAGTAACACAATACAGAGGGTTAAATGGCCTCCTCTTTCCAATAAATTTCCCAATATCTGCCCCTCTGCACCGCCAGATATTGTAAATAATGTAAAAAAATAAGGCTACCTGAGGTGTGATATTGTAGCACACTTCTGTTATGTTAGTGGTAGTGGTAAAAAGCAAAAAATTGTCACAATATTGGTATTTTCCTGATATCCATACTGTACCTACCCGCCATTGCATGTGACATGACAGCTTCTTTGGCCCCATTGTTATATTTTGAAATTTGAGATGTGACATCAATCCAAAACATGTGGGTGAAATGAATTCTTCACGTACTTTATCAAAAGTAGTTTATATAAATGATTCCCTCAAAGTGATAGGAGTTTCCTAGAAATTCACCAAAAATTGGATAAAATAGTATGTAAAAGGGGTAAAAGAACGGTTGAATTCAAGACTGGCTTTGCTGTTCCACAGTTCATCTGAGGTCACAACCCCTTCACGTAGATCAGCCGCTAAGTTGTGTTTTTGTTTTTGTTTTTGGAATTTCCAGATGCATATGCACATGGAACTGTTTTACATTTCGCCAATGTCACCCTATTGTACGCGCGTACAATGGGGTGACAACTGGAGTACAATAGTTCCCTCAGATTGATTGGATTTTCCTGGAATTCCATTCAAAAAATGGCTAGAATATTATGTAAAAGAGGCAGAAAACTAGTTGAAGTCAAGATTGTGTTTCCTGTGCCAGAGTTCATCCAGAGTTTACAACTGCTTCACATAGATCAGCTTCTTAGATTTTGCTTTTGCAATTTCCACATGCATATGCACATGGACCTGTTTTACATTTCGCCAATGTCACCCTATTGTACGCGCGTACAATGGGGTGACAACTGGAAGGAAATTATTCCTTTAATGTGATGGGAGTTTCCTTGAATTTACCTCAGAAAATGGCTAGAATATCATGTAAAAGGGGCAGTTAACTGGTTGAAGTCAAGACTGGCTTTTATTTGCCATATTTTGTATAGAGGAACCAACAGCGTTACACAAATCAGCCGCTCAGTTGTGTTGTTGTTCATGTTTTTGAAAATTCCAGATCCATATGCATATGAATCCGTTTTGCATTTCGCCCATGTCACCCTATTGTTTGCACGTACAATAGGTTGACAACTGGAGGGCTAGGACACCACAGCAACACACCAGGATTAATTGAGGTAAGAAAAGCAAAACCCAGCAGCAAAAATGGATAGTTTGAGTTACAATACACTATGATAACCGCTGTTATCCGCATGGTGTAACACTTGCCGTTACTACACTCAGGCGTTATTGGTATCAGTAAAAAATGCTTCAAATCCTGGGGCCGTATTGTAACAGTCCAGAATATCTAATGTGTTACTCGCATTGCTAGTAACGTAACACATTAACCGCTGGATAACAAGATAAAGAGGGGTGAATTGCCGCCTCTTAATAAGGAGCTTTTCAATATCTTCCCCTCTTTACCGGCAGATATTGTAATGGACGTCAAATAACGAGATTCTTCAAGTTGCAATATTTTAATGCACTTTTGTTACAGCTAACGGTAAAATTAAGAAACAAAAAAATGTTACAATATTAGCATGTTGCCAATAACCGTACCGTACCTACCCACCATTTTTAGAAGTCATCACCCATTTTTCCTCTGCAGCTCTGGAGGAAAAAAATCTTTGAACCACTTCTTTAGTGCTCTGGGTAGCAGCAGGAAATCAAAATCTACTCAGAATTACACTAGACTTGTGTATGATATTGTGATGAGTGTCTGCCATTAAAATGAAACTTGCTTAAACTTTCTACCAACAATGTTCTCTAAGCTACACTACACTACAGGGCTACTTAGTGTTAGCAGATCTGCACCAACTGTTGCGCTTTTTTTTCTGCAGTGTTAGCGGCCACTACCCCTGCTATGCTACAGCACTTTTAGCGGCAAAAAAGGCCAAAATGACTCTAAAAAGTGCTGTAGTGCATGATTGCGGGCACTTTTTGGTGGCCTGCCTGCCTAGGGTTAGCACAAAATTATATCAATTCTGCTACACTACACTGATTTTTAGTGGATTTGCGCTACACCACCCTAATGGATGCATTGTTTCACTTGAGTTATAAATTGGTTACAGAGATGTTGTACTGTTTTGTTCCAGTTTATTTCCAATGGAGTTGCAGATGACTTCCAGCCAAGTTTTGGATACTTTATGTATAGTTACATATTATTTCATGTTTGATTATACATATGTTGTAGTAGATATTGTGCCAAGTTATGAAAATAATTCATGGTGAGGCACTCTCTGGGGAGTGCCCCCAAAGCTGCCCTGGTGATTGTTAGTTTTTTCCGCTGCACTACACAGCTGAAATATGTCAGGTTAACAATAACCAAATCCTATTCTTATGATTTTTATCTGTTGTTATTCCTGATAAAAAAACAATACCTGATATTTTATCTCTGCAATTAATGATAAAATTACTTTCAGTGTATTGATATTTCTGGTAGTCAAGTTGGTATTGAGTTGCAAAATAAATGTAGGACATAATGTTTTGAGAATCATTTTCTAGAGGCCAAAAACCATGAAATAACAGATACTGTAGTGCAGAAGATTTTTATCCTAACTCTGATACACTAACTTTCAGTGAAATCTTGGTTATCCAAAAGAAATACACTACCTGTTAGTGTATTCTGAGTGTATCCTGGATAAAAATACCCAAGATCTTCAATGAGAAACTTTGGATACACCAACTGCTAGTGTATTGGGCTGTAATTGGGGATAACAATACCCCATTTGTCTCGCAAAATAACCATGGATACACTAACGGATATTGGCCCGTAGCGTAGCGTAGTGGCCCATTGTTGCCACTATCCCCTGAAAAAAAATTGTTGCAAAAAGAGAGCCTATCTAGCTTGATGCAAACAAAATAGCCAGACCGGCCTAAACACATGAAAATAAGGTTAGAGGCCATATGAGAGTACCCTGTGGAAATACCAAGCCTATGAGCTCAAGAGACCTGCCATTCTTAAGTCAATACTGAAAAAACCCCGTGAGAGTGTGTCCAACCTTGACCTTTGGATGATCTGATGGCTTCTTTGTATTGCTCAGGATTAATAGCCCTCACAAGATTGACCACTGAGCAGCCAGTTTTTGATGAATTTACCTGTAAAAATAGGTAAATGAAATCTCAGATTGAGGCCTACAAACTTGTATATGGGACTTTGAAATGAAAGTTGAGAGACAGAGAGGGAAAAGTTGGGATTTTCTGCGTAAAATCAGCCTCTGGCCAAGAATGTGACTTTAGTCCTAAGCCTCTCCTTTGGAGATTCTTTGGGCCTCCTCAGAGAGGCTTAGTTAATCTCGTTGAAGCCATTTGTTAGGCCTAATGTGAGGTTTGTGGCGCATAGGCCATCCACCACAAAGTGAAGAAATTGCAGTCTTCAAATTTTGCAGCCTGCAGTTTTGATGTTGTCCATCCCAGCTACCAAAACTTAGAAGATCATTGATGGTGACAATTTTTAAATCTCACCCCCCCCCCCCCCCCCATCAAACAAATGACTGGCCTATTTTTGCGCTGGTACCTTGTTCTCATTAGGCCTGTCCATGTCCACGTCCTTAGGTGATGGTGGAAGTCCGTATGATCTGCTTGGAACTTTGCTTGTAGTTGGTACCACTCCCAATCCCAATGGCTCTCTGGTTGCGCTTCCAGCCGGAGACATGTCTGTTCTGTGGTTATAACAAAGCTTTTTGGTAAAGATGGAACTCAATTTCTTGCCTTGAGGAGAAAACTGAGTCCGCAAAGTTGAAACTGACCCATATGACCTCGGTTCCACAGCCACCCCGAGCCAAGATTGGTTTATTGGAAGAAGTCTGTCTTCTGGTTGGTTGTTTCCTCCTCTGATTATCTCTCCGCTTCCCAAAGATCCTTGAGACTCCATATCCAATCCGCTAGCAAAGTTAACTCCAATCTCCTCTGTTTCCACGTCGTCTCCAGCTGTAAACACGTCTAACAATAAGCTCATTCACAAAAGTCTAATATTGATTCCCAAGTGTGGATAGCAAAACAAAAATGGGTTCCCAGCCAGACCCCCACTTTTCAAAATAAAAGTGTGTTGCCTGATAAGAAGTGGCACTCCACCTTGCTTCTAGATAACTCCGGGTTTGTATGGTTACCGGCGCTGCGTTTCCGCAATGTACAAACCTCTTCAGCGCTCCGCTTTGAGCCTGATATGATCCGTCTAATCTGCGTAAGAATCAGCCGCTCTGCTTGCACAAAGAAAAACTCCGCAATCAAATAAGAATGTTGGGTGGTAAAAACTCACCGTGGTGTAGCAATAGGCAAAAGCTCCGCAAGTATATTGTAGAATGATAGATAAAGAAGTGAGAGAAAAGCCCCCCAAAAGGTCCCTGTTCCTCCACTCCCTCCACCCACATAACTACTCTCCCAGCCAATGTTGCCCGCGTCCTTCCTTTCCTGCACTCGCCAAACTCTGCATGCATCACTTCCCAGCCTAGCACCTCTCCAAAGCCTGTTCTCCTGCACCCTCTGACTAGGCACTGACCCTAGTCTCTTCGTGGTGCTTCTGCCCCAACATCATCGACTTCAATGCCGTCCACTTCTGCTGCCCCAGTTCACCTGGTGCTGGTCTGCACTATCCAGTCCATCCGTGAGTCCCGCCAAAGTCCTACTCCAACCGTTCCAGTAAGTCCGTGCGTCCAGAGGGTGGCTCAAACCCCTGTTTCCTTGTCCCCGTGACAAGTCCTCGGTCCCGCAGCCTCCCTGTTTGCTGACTTTTGGCATGCTTTTCTTAGCTGTACATTCAAGGTTCCCCTCAGCCTACATATAAGACACCTAAGCACACATGCTTATTGTCTGTTTGGATATGTAGACTGAGAATTTGCTCAGCCGCCCCACTGGATTTCTGCTTGATCTGCAGTGAGAGGACATTATATGCCGCTTGCCTATATAAATTGCCACAACACTTGTCCTTCTAGTTTTCACTTCTGGGACCACCTAAGCTGGAATCATCTATTTACTATCCTCATCTACCCCCAACTCTTCTCCTTGATCTGGAATATCATTTGTAATATAATTAGTTTTGGGTTGTGAGATAATACAAGATCAAGCACACCCAATGTTGTCATAACAAAAGAATTTGAGTGCCACTCAAGGCCCCAAAAAAATTAATGAAATATGTAACAAGATTATCCATGATCTGGTGCATCTTTTGTCTCCCTATAACCTAATCACTCAATGGGAAATGGTGCTGCTACAACAAGTTAAATATTGCCATTTTGAAATTCTCTCCAGCCACAGGGTGGGCTTAGTGTGTAAGATCATTGAAAATTGTTTCAATTTTTTTCCAATTTTTATCATTCCTGTCATGTGCCATACTGTCTCCTCTAATTTTTTCTCTTTGGTTTGAACAATAATAAAGATTCTTAGCAATTTGCATTAAATTGAATAATTTTCACACTTTTCATTTTTTCATTCTTTTTCTTTCATAATCTTTCTTGGGAACTTATTTTCCACCTTTGTACTGGGCTCCCATATCCTGGCCCATTCTCAAAATCTCAGCTCCCCTTGTTGTTCTCTGAACTGGTCATGTTTTTTTCCTTGCTTGGTTTCATGAGAACCATTATAAACAACAGGAGCGTAATTCCAGCCAGCCTCTCCAGGGGCCCAAGAGATAATCATAACATTGACACTATTTTTGTTTGGTAAGGAAATTGTTCATATTGCAAGTTTCATGTCACTTCTTCATGGATTTTCCTTTCTTGACCTGATAATCACCACCTCGGAAGTATAAATTTGAGATGCTTGCTGTATCAAAGCTACACAGTGCACAACAAATTGCTTGATTCCAGCTCTGACCTCTCAGACGGTGATGGTCAAGCCCATTTTTATGTATCCTATCTTTATGTTATGTACCCGTTGCCTACATGATAAGCTACATTGTCAGAGCCCCTGCATCCCACAAGCCAGATAAGTGGGAAGTACATATAGATCTTTGGAGTGAAACAGAATTTTGGGACACATGAGGGTTTACCTATACGCAGATAGCATATCATTCCTTGAATATGGATACATAAATCGACAATTTGTGTGTGGTTGCTTACCTGACAGCTTCAAGGCGTGGTCACATGGGCACAAGCCCGAGGGTGCTGAGAGTGCCGGAAGTCCAGAGGAGTGTCAGTGTGACTGAGGGCGCAAGGACCAGTCCAAGCAGATGCGCAATCAGGTGCTGCCTGTTAGTTTCATGACCTCTGGGAGATATTTCTTTCGGGTAACATGACGACGATTTTCTCGAAAGTGATTCACATGAAACCTTGCTTGGATTGATAACATGACCTGATTGGAGTCGATACAGAGCCAATGTCATGCACCTTGGTCTTTGGGCAGGCTTAACTACCGTCAGTTGTACTGTTCTTATCATAACAACAATTTTCATTTACCCACCGCTCCAAACAACCGTCCTCGCAAGTCGTGACCCTGTGCGGTGATCAGTGGTCAAAGCCGATAGAAGCGTTTTGATAAGATACTCTATCTTGCGGCAGTATTCTTCCAGGTCTATCCGGGGCGCAGATAAGGCCCTGTATATGCTGATTACATAGACCGTCTTCTTCTCAATCTAATCCCACCTCATATCACCTCTCTCTTCAACATCGGCTCTTAATATTCTCCTGAGTTTTCTATAAGGGTCGACCATCATAACATGAAGCTTTGCGGTGTCAATATCTGTCTTCCCTGCTTCAATCGCGCCGGGGAAGGAGCCATCCAACTACCAGATGACGATGACACCGAGAATCTAGCGCAAGGGATCACCCCGATTGGCAATACCTCGCCAGCCTTCTTATCATTCTTGGCGAAAAACCCCGAGTACAACTCTCCTTTCCTCGACGAACTACGACGGACCGATTTCAAGCGTCTAGACAATCCAAGCCATCCCTCCTGCTACCTGGACTACACGGGTGCAGGGCTTTATCCTGAATCCCTGGCCAGGTCGTTTGCGGATCAACTTGCTCAGAATGTATACGGGAACCCCCATTCGACAAACCCTTCCAGCCAATTGAGCAGTCGCGCCAACGAAGATGCGAAGCAAACTGTCCTCGCCTTCCTGGATGCCAATCCGAATGTGTATGACTTGATCTGGACCTCTAACGCGACTGGAGCACTCAAGATAGTTGCTGAAGGATACCCTTATCAATCCGGTCAAAACCTAGTCATTAGTACTGATAGCCATAGTTTGTCTTTTCTTTCATGCATCCCAGAACATCGCATTGCTCTTACATAATGAGTTTTCTTTTACTTACCTTGCAGACAGTGTCAATGGAATGCGTGCTTTTGCCGACCGGGCGGGTGCCAAAGTGGAATACCTCGATCTCCCCGATGACATGCGCGGCCTGAGGATATCAAGCAATTCGTTGACGGTATGTTTGAGGCCCAAGCAACCCGGCGGCTCAGTCCAAAATACTAACGTGTTAATTAACTTAGGAACGGCTATTAAATCTCAAAGGCGCATCCGCTTCCCCAGGCCTATTCGTTACAACAGCACAAAGTAACATTACTGGGTTGAAAGCACCGATCCACGAGCTCATTCCACTAGCGTCTTCCCTCGGATACACCACCCTTCTTGACGCCGCTGCTCTACTCCCAACAACCAAGCTATCTCTAGAAAAACTTCACGGATCACTCGATGCGGTTGCCTTTAGTATCTACAAGATGATCGGTCTTCCAACCGGTCTGGGTGCCCTCGTGATAAAGAAGAGCCTGCTCGAGAGACTCAACAAACCGTGGTTTTGTGGCGGAACGGTGCAATTGGTGCAGGCCCCGGGCGCAGCAGTCACGATGGAACAAGGTCCAGCGCGTTTTGAGGATGGCACGACAGATTTCCTGTCAACACTTATCATTCCTCCAGCCTTTGCGACTTTGGAGAAAGCCCTGAGTAACAATCTAGGATCAAGGGTTGCTGCTTTGACATATTGGACCGTCGAGCAGATGGCCAAAATCAAGCATGAGGTCGGACACTCTCCGTTCATCCTCGTCCGAAGTCCGAATGTCTTACTACCAAAGGCCGAAATGGCTAAGCTTCATGGTGGCCTAATCGCCTTCGAGGTCATGGACAAAGCAGGCGAGTTTGTTAGCTGCGAAGTAATTGAATACGCAGCTTCACTCCAAGGAATTAGTCTCCGAGCTGGTTGCATGTGGTGAGTATTCTTATGATGGGTGAAAGCAGATTGGCTACGTGCTGATCAAAACTACAATCACTCTAGCAATCCCGGTGGTGCCGCCAGTATAATGGGAATGAAGGACATGATGAGCGAGTTACGAAGCGGCGAAACGAAGAAAGATATACAAGCCAAGTGGGGTGTCCGAGCAGCCGGGGTCACAAGAGCTTCGTAAGCAATAAACAAAATCTGATGTTCTTCCTGCTCCCAGTTATGAGGATATTGACCTAAAGCTTATCCTTTCTTTTTTCGTCGAATGCTCGATTCCGCGTGGAAAATTGATAGATTTGGGCTCGCATCAAACTTCTCAGACGCCCATTTCTTTATCAAGTTCATGGAATCTTTGAGTCGTGCGGGTGAGTTGGAGAGGATGATGAACAAATTTTACAACAAGCCCAGAGATACCTCGGCCTGTTGAAACGCGAGGCACAACTTGTGCAAGAAATCCCAACATATGGTTGGTCTTACAAGAACCCTTCCTTAGTGTACCACTCTTTCAATTCATATCCCGTATTTCTTTAAGAATCAAGTCTCTGTAAATTAATTACTTCTGACATTTTATGAAATTATAAGCCTGCCACAACGAAAGCTTGGTCAACTATGCATGTCTGATTGGATGAGTTCCTTCAGGAGTGGCAGCCATTTGGTTGGATAAGTTTCCTCGCGAGTGGTAACCATTTGGTTTCTGATGCACGAGTTGGGAAACCCACCAGTCATGAGGCCTTTCTGTCCAATCTGCAGACCCTGGAGATGTTAATTCAGAGGTGAAGAAAAAATGGAGTCCTTGTGGGGAAATGTAGTCCCAGAGGCTCCAGACTTGGATCTGTAGTCTTGATCCTCACAGCAAGTCTTTCAATGTTAAATCAATTTTTCAATGATCATGAACAAAGGGAAACCACAATGGGATATGGGTGCAATTTCAAGCGACAGGTATTCTCTAAAAAAAAGGAAAATAAGACGTCATTGAAAAAGATAGTCTCCAATTTGTTGAGGAGTAAAAAAACATTTGGACAATGTTTCTACTTAGTGACGGAATAACTGAAGGGACCAGAAAGCAATGTAAGATGAAGATGTGAATGGAACAGAGGGCGATGTGAGATGAGAATGCTAATTAGCTGATGCGATAAATAAAACCTAACAAGCAAATACAACAGAGCGAACTTGGAGGAAGAAACAATCAACTGAGATAGATATGCCCAAGACAAAGTTTATTCCACAGAGCAGCTCTTGCTGGGTAGATGTGGCGAGAAGAATCAGAAAAGTTTGGTCTTTTTGCGGATGTTTGGAATTTTCTCTTTGGTGGAGACGCTGTCGACGGCTTTGGAGGGGGAATCTGGAGCAGCTTGGCCAAGCCTCTGACCTCCAGACTTCTTGATTGTCAGGCAATCTAAAAACAACATGCGTAGAAGGTCAGTTCGTAGCCAGGCGTGAAAGGCTTGAAAAAGAGTATGCAACCAAAGATGATTAAAAATAATACTGAACTTATGCCACAGTAGTCACAGACATCTAGAACAACATCGATGACAAAATAGGCATACACAAGGCCGGCGACCAAGATGCTAAGCCAGATAAACTTGACGACGCCAGCTTCGGAGTTTTGCAAGAACGGGTGCTTGACCAAGCCGAAGGTGAGAGTACTGATATAAGAATCTGCGAAGCCAAGGAAAGACCAACAGAGCAATACATTCCAATAGGGGAATACTTCGGGGGCCTTGAGGATATGTGAAACAATAAGAAGCCCAACCAGATATGCAAAACTCAGACCATAGTATACCATGAAAGGTAAGAGGTGGCGGTTCATTAGAGATGGTTGCGAGTGAAGCCATAAGAGATTGACCGCCGTTTGCAAAACAAACGGCAATAATCCGAGCAGCGTTTTAGCGTTAGAACCTTTTTGGCCACGGTTGCTTTTCACGACGTTCATGTAACTACAAATGAGACTCGACAGTGAGCAAAAAAAACCATTCAATCTTTAGAAAAGACGCATCCAGAGACAGACCGACCTTCCCAGTATGTTGGATCCCAGACTGAAGATAGCAAAGACCAATGAGCATTTGTTTAGCGGAACATCCAACCCCGAGTTCTTCAACAAAGGGAATGAGCCGAGCCCCAAGAGAGTTAAAACACCCTGATCCCAGAAGGGAGGGCCTAGAAAGGAGGTATGGTCCGGGTTGAAACAGATGAGTTTCGGCAGGTCTAGTTCATCGATGAGTCCGTCTCGAGATCTCACCGTATACTGCGGTGATCAAAAAGACACCAATCACTAGCAAGATGCCTTCGACAGGACCACTGAAACTACTCAGAAACAAAGTCTGAAATCGAAAGCGGAATGTCAACAACAGTCCACAATACCTATGGGGACGTCGGTGCTTACCCCGGTATGATATTCTTCCCAAGTGGTCAGATAAAAGTTGGCCAGTGATGCGACTTGAGAGGCAACTAGATGATAAGATTATGTCAAGTCAGAATTGGTCCTACGCCTGGGATACTAAGCGGGCAGACCTGTCCACCAGGAATGGCCTAGATTCAAGGAAGCTGAGGCAAGGATGGCGCCAAGCTAGTTCATGGAAAGTGCTTGATTCAGACGTAAGATAAATCATCCACTTTCAGCGAAGGATGACGGGCTTACAGTAGTGTTTAACGCATCGCAGCCTGGGACGCCAGATCGAGCGGATCAGCAATGTGCACACAGCGGGGGGAAATGCGGCCGACTGGTGTACTGACCGTGGTCGAAGAGCTCTCCTAGTGGTCCAGAGGTTCCCGTTCGCCTGGCTTGTTTACCATCAATAGCGTCTAAACTCTGGTAAATCCACAATCCTAGCGCAAAACTAGTTTTTTTTTGGAAGAGGGAAAGCAATTACATAAGGAAAATTGAGGAAATTGGAGTTGAGGAAGCTCACATACCTCAGATAGAGCCAGCCACTGGGACATTTGGCTTGGTAGTCCGAGAGGCCGACGAACGACTTGAGTCTGGCGAGCAGACTCCCCTGGGAAGATTCGAGGAGCGAGCCCGCTTTTGAAACGAACGAGGGCTTGTGGGAGCATGCTAGGGCGGGTTGAAACGCCACCAGGCTCCCGAAGTTCAGCATTACAAACACGAGGCCCTACAAAAGCGCGAGAATCAACATATGACTAAGCTGATGGGTGGTAGATGTCTGCGCACAGTCAATGTGATCAGGTTCGGCGCCACGCTCATGGGGACCCATGTGACCAAGCGGTTCCAGTAGGGCGTCAGGACATAACGGGAGATGATCGAGTGGTCCTCGCCGCTGTACTTGTACTTGGCCAAGTTCGCGCGCCGGTTCCGAGGGATGAAGTGTGGTCGCTCCAGCATGCTGATCACAGTGGGGGTGATCGCCAGCGTTTGGGGGGAGGCTGGGGGGGGCGAAGGGGAATGCAGGGTGTGTGCAGACCCCCGGGGGACTGTGCCACGTCGACTGAGGTCCTGCGGGGTCGGAGCGAGGCCGGCGTCGCACCGGGTGTCGCCGACCCGGAGGCCCACAGCGGGCCGGCTGCCCCGCTGCAGCGTGCAGTGCGGGGCAGCTGCTGAGCCGTGGAGGGTGTGTGGGTGGCTCATCCAGCCAGGCAGCTGCAGGCTGTTGCTGGGCTCGGGGCAGTCTTGGGAGTGGAAACGGTTACCAGCAGCAGCAGCTGGGAAGTGCTCATCCGCTTTGTTGTACTCCGCCCTCTTCCCCCAGCCGCCCTCCACCCACAAATACAGCCAGAACAACACGACATACAGCAGTACACATCCCGCCACAAGATGCTCAAGATCATGAAACTTCCGACCTTGTCCAGATATACCTACATCTTCGCAGCCCTCAACGTCATCCTCCTCCTCACCGGCGTCCTCACCCTGCTCACCGTCCTCGGCTGGCGACACCTGCTCGAACAGCCAGTCAGTTCAAATCCGGACATCTACACCCGACTCACCGTCAACGACATGGTCATCTATGGTCTGTCTCTCTCCCCCAAAACACACACACACACACACACACACACACACACACACACACACACAGCTTGTTGACATTGCTCCTCTTTCTCAGGCGGCTTTATCGGCTCAGCCTCAACCTTCTTGACCGTCGCCATCTCGCTCTGGACATTCGCCACCCGGCCCACCCGAGACAATGCCCAGACGCTTCCGCTGCGGGCCTACATGACCAGTCTGATCACCACGCTGCTCATCACCCTCATGGCCGCCTCGCTCATCTGGTTCTCCACCCTCAGGGAACGCACCCTCTTCACCCCCGTCTGGGACGCCCTCCCCCTCCCCCAGAAGATCTTCATCCAGAACGACCTCAGCTGCTGCGGCTGGTTCAACGCTACCCTCGCCGGCCGATTCAACGACGACCTCATGGTCGGCTTCTGCGAAGACCCCGATATCATCAAACCCAACCCCGACCCCAACGTCGTCCTGGGCTGTGTCGATAAATTCGACAAGAAAGCTGACGATATCCTGAATAATACCTTCACCCTCGTCAGTCTCTCTTTCTCTCTCTCTGTCTCTCTCTGGTTTTGTATACCTCACTCATCATTATTGCTTTCTTTCTCTAGAGTTACGGATTCACCGGCATCCAATTCTTCTTGTTCGTCACTGCCGCTGCGCTGGCCAACCTACGAATCCAGCAAAAACGGTAAGCCGTGAAATTCCAGCTTCCGGCAGGCTCCATGGTGTCTGATCTCTTCACCTTGCCTTTTTTCATTTATTTATCAGGTTCATGCGCATCGATTATAAGCTGCGGCACGGAAAAGGTGCATTCCTGTAATCCAGCACTTCTAACTTATCCTACCGTCACGAACCGATGTACTGGCAGTGGGACGGGTTGGCGCGATGTTAAGGTAGTCTTGAGTGCTCATCAGACTCCTTCTCAGGGCTCTTTCATGCCCTCTCAAATCCTAAAAGAACACTTTTTCCGTCGTCTCTTCTTTCCCTCTCTGCACCCTAACCCCTTTCATCTGCTTTCTACGGACTAGAGAACCCAAACCGTCAAACGTTTTATTCCATTTATTTATTTATTGTCTGATCTGCAAAAACATCTTTTCATGTACTTTCTTGAAAATCATAATGCATTCTTCACGACGTCGTTTTTTTTTTGTGTGTGTCTCTGTTTTTTTGTGTGTGTATGTATTACTTGCTTAATGGGAGATGTACAGCCCCTGCAATCGCATTCCTTCGTAAAAACATCTCGAGATTCAACGAAATTCATGACATTGAAGTTGCGGGCAACTATCGCACACACTCATCCTCGCCGAGCTCAATTTCCCCAATTTCTAGTTTGTCACAACCACGCAGGTTCTGCTCAGTTTTGTGGTGAGGATAAAGCCCGTGAGACTCAGACTCAGCAGTTCGATATTAGATTTCTAATATCCTAGGTTTCCAACAGGAGATGCCCGCCACAACCCTTCGTTTCGGTTCGGGATGCTTGCTCTTCAGAGTTCATGCGCTGCTTTTACATAGTGCGCCAGAAGTAGCAAACAGGGATAATCTAATAGTTGAAGCCAAGCTGAAAAAGATGATTATCGATAATATTTTGATTTAATGATGATGATGATTTTTTTTTTTTTTTTTTGAAGAACTCTGGATCGCTGATGGCCACTGCCAAGAGACGACTGCTGATCTTGTGGAGGGGTGCGATAGGTAGGCTTTGTTCAAGAGACCGGTTGGCCGGAGAAGGAAAGAGAAAGTTGCAAACAATCATCTCAAAAGAAGGTTTGGGTTACACCAGGGCCAACACAAAAAAATTAAAAAACCAACCGCCACAGCAGCACCTAGACTTCAACCACCACATTCACAGTCCACCAAACCAGCACACGACCACCTCACTCATTACCACCATGGGATTCGTCACGCAACATCTCGGGAAACAGGTTAGCTCTCTTCACCATCGCCGTCAGCATCCCGCAAGGACTCATGATCAACATTGGTCTGTCGTGCAAGCCGGACTCTTACAGCAAGAAAAAGAATTATATCTTCGAAGATGTACTCGGCTCCGGGAGCTTCGGATTCGTTAAAAAGGCCGTCTGGATCCCCCACGGAAACTTGCCCGTCGCAATCAAATGTATCAAGAAAAAGTCGGACTGCCCCTGTTCTATTCACTTCTTCTTCTCTATCCAAAGTTGATGATGATGATGTGTTGTTTGTTCCCAGAACTTTGCATGGTAACGAACAGGTTGTTCATGATGAAATTAAGGTCCTCAAGGGCTTGAATCACCCCAACGTCGGTAAGCTAGCCTCGAACTTGCGTGACCGGTAGCTTTCTTGTTTTGACATTTATCTTGATCGAACTCGATCAAATCAGTCAAGCTTTACGATTGGTTCGAATCGCGTGATAAATTCTACTTGGTTTTCGAGTTAGTGCCCTCGATCCGCCCCACTTCCACTGACGATTACGATCAAACAAGTATAGCTTGAAGGTGGTAACCAGAGGCTGATCGTGGATATCTTGGCTTGCTGCGTGCAGACTAGCGTCGGGTGGCGAGCTGTTCCAAAGGATATACGACCAAGGCAAGTTTACCGAGGCCGATGCGATCAAGGTCATCCGAGCCACGCTCTCCGGGATCGCCTACCTCCACTCGCACCAGATCGTCCATCGGGACCTCAAGCCGGAGAATCTGCTCTACAAGACCCGGGCCGAACTCAACCCGGCCGCCAGCGAGCTGCTCCGTCCCAAGAGCTCCATCCTCTCCGGCGCATCCAATCCGTCATCGAAGGCCGCCCAACTCGACCCCCAGAACGACGACCAGCTCGTCATCGCCGACTTCGGCATCGCCACCGCCATGTCCTCCGATAACGAGCCCCTGACCACCATGTGTGGCAGCCCTGGCTATGCTGCCCCTGGTCAGTCCATACCACCCCCCCTCTGCGAATTTGGTATTAACCTCTCCCTCAAATACTTCAGAAATCTTGAACAACCAAGGACACGGTAAACCAGTGGATTTATGGAGTATCGGTGTGATCACCTACACTCTACTGTGCGGTTACAGCCCTTTCAGGTCTGAGAACAGGGCCGAATTGATCAAGGTCAGTTGTAGCAGCAGGCACGAGATAATGGGATCGAGGGGCATCCTCTTTCCAGCGACCAAACAGCGCAGAGTCGAGAGCTGAGAGTGATTTTGGTGGCCGTTTCTGACAGGAAACGACGAGGGCTAAGGTCGAGTTCCATCAACGCTATTGGTCCAACATCTCCCAGCCGGCCAAGGAATTCATCCTCGGACTGTTGAAGCCGAACCCGGAGGACAGGATGACCGCCGAAAAAGCCCTCCAACACCTCGTGCGTCCTCCACAGGTCATTCACCTCTTTCGCGTGTATACTTCTGGCTAACCTGGTTGGTTGGGGTTTTTTTTAGTGGTTGACCGGAAAGGTCGATAGCGAGCATGATATATCGGACGGATTGAGGAAGCACTGGTGCGATCGTCTCTCTGAGATCTCTCAAATGACTCGAGTGAATTAACGTGGTATGGTATGGCTTTTTTGGTAACTTTTGTAGGATCCCAAGGAGGCGATGGAAGTTAGCGATCAATGCGGTCCGGGCGACCAATCGGATGCGAAGGATGGGCTCGAGCAGCAGCTCTTCGCCGACGACGATCGCCTCGTCCGACTCGACCGACTCCATCGCCAGGTCTTCCTCCGGCCTCTCCTCCTCCGCTTCTTCATTCAGCCGGTTGAACATCAACCGTTGATTATCTTCTTGGCTCTCCCTGTCCACATCGGCATATCTCCTACATTTCTCTTCCCTTCTCTCCCTTTTCCTTTTGTTCCCATCAGTAACTCTACTCGCCCACTCGCCCACCGGATTCGTTCTCTTCTTTTTTTCTACACTTGTTGTTGACCATCATTCACGTCTTGACGATATTTTCCGTGTAAGCTTGAAACCCACATAAGCGTCCCTTCTTCTGCTATTTCGCTTGCTCTCTCCCTCTCCCCCTCTTAATTCTTCTATAATTCGGAACGTTTCCTTTCATCACCTTCAACCACCAGTTTGTTATCCGAGATGGTTTCCCTACACCTCCTTGTTCTATAACTTTCACTCTTATCCACTAGCATGTTGTTGAAATAAAAGTGTGACCCTGAAACTTTCAAAGGCCCTGATGGACTCTCTTTCTGCAAGATATTGAGCCACCAGTAGTTGTTTGTATACCGCTCATGCCACTCTGGCACTTGGATCGATTATAATAGTCCTAGAAAACACTACATATCTTGATGCTCTGAAGACTCTCTGCTGACTACAATACATTATGATGACATGACATTCCCACAAAAACTCTCCCCCGTTCCGCTTTGCGCCACTTTACTGCCTCTCACCCACCTCTGCTTCCCCAATGTTGATTCACCTCAACACCTGCTGGCCCTCACCCTACCGCTCCGCACGCTATATAATAAACCGGCTTGACACATGCTCACTGGGCAAACACTTCTCTCTGATGCCTGCCGTTGGCGCCCGCTCTGCCTAGTCTCCGGGCTCTGACTACGGCCACCTGCACCATCTATGTGATCAAATCTGTTTTGACTCCTTGGTGCCCTCAAAATGTGTGCCCCTGCCCGGCCACACAATTTTGATACATACACTCCCTATGCGGCTGCACATTTGATCCGCCAGATCATTCCATAGATCAGGTTCAGCACATAATTAGTTTGTATTCCAAGATGATTGCGTTGTGTTACATGGCGTGTGTGTTTATTGCGTACATCAGAGGGAGTTAGTGAAGTGATAGAAATACCTTATAGTGAGCAAGTGATTGGAATCAGAGTATATCATAATTGTGATCCGCCTAAGTCAAGAAACTTTGTAAAGAGACAAATCGGCGATGAAAGAAGGCTCGAACATATTACTAATCTTGCGGATCTACTGGTAACTTGTCCTGGGCTCTTCCTGGCCAATTTTTCTCGTATATCTGGAGCTCTTGGAGTAGGATCTGAGTGGCAAGATGTTTCGAGAAACATCGAGCTTGGAAGCTTATGGATTGAGATGGGGTTGGGACCGGGGGAGAAGCAGAAGAAGACGCAAAGTCGTAGACCGGAGGGTCAGCCATTTGCTTTGCAATCAATCAGCAATGATGATTATAAGCTGGACGCACAAGTTTCCACACATTAGCCACAGGCCTGGCTGGCCAAAAAGCCTCCATGTACCCGGGATCTCGCCCTGGTTATCTTTTCCCCACACCGGACCCAGTCGGTTGGCCACCTGGTGACTGATCATTTTTGCTATGGTCTTTCGTATCGATTGGTATCCCGTAGCGAATACAATGACTGCAGAAATCAGAATGAAAAAGGAAGAAGCTCTTTTGAATCATCATGATTAAAAAAATCATGTCAACGCGGCTGGATGATATGAAGAAAGATTAACGGACGATCGGCATCGATCTCTTCTCCATCTTCAAACTGTAGGCCGTGTTCAGTCAAACTAGCTACCTCTTTTCCCTGCTTCAGTTTGATCCTTTTCGAGGCAATCAGCTCTGAACATCCCACATCTAGAAAGTTCCGGAGATTCGTGTTCCCACAAGCCCACCCGCATTGGTGTTTTTTTGGTTAGTGAATCTGTGCTGATCAAATGACGCGTAATTCTAACAAGGAACGCGAATAAGACGGCAGACCAATATAGTATCCCCCACCCCGCCTGATTAGACAGGATTTCGGAGAGAAATACAGAATTTCAGTCAAGCTATCTTCATACCAGACTACAACCAAGGACTCGGGAGGGAGTGCGTAAAATGTTTCTACGAACCTGAAATATTTGATAAGCATGCCCGCTGGATAAGGGTCTAACTTGAACCCAACGTTTTCAAGGCTCTGGAGGAGATCCCGGTCGAGTTTGGCTATCTTTTCTTGCAGCTTGATGTGTGTTTTCTCGAGGAGATTGATCGGTAAACTGGTAAAGATTCGGTCCGCGTCTTCGGTCGCTATACCTCCCTCCTCATACAAGCCTTCCATTAGAGCTGGTATCCCATGTTTGCTGCCGTCCATGTCATCCAAAAGCAAAAATAAACGAGCATCCAAAGAATTGTTTTCAAAAATATGTAAGCCATCGTTTTCAAGGGATTGATGGTGAGGATGATAAGATGTCAAGTTTCGTTCACTACCTTGACATAACAAAAGTCCTGGAACGTTGGACCATCGTCACCTCCGCCGCCCCGCTCTGGTAGAGCTCAGCGGCGATATCGTGTGCCGAGTTGCATGCGCCGACGATGACGGCGTGCTTGCCGCGCCACTGCTGACCGGACTTGAACTGACTGGAGTGCATGGCAGTTCCGGAGTAGGCCTCAAAGTTTGCAATATTGTTGGGCCATCGAGGCGCGCCATTGAGGCCGGTGGCCAGGACTAGGTAGCGCGGGTGGAGCCTGATGGTCCTTGCTGATCTTCCCTCTCCGCCGGACAGCTCGATATCCACCGTCCAGCGTCCATCCTCGGTGTCGTACTCGGCACCCGGAACTAGCCTGGCTTGGAGCCAGACATCTAGCTCCATGCTCTCGGCGTAATGCTCGAACCAGTTGGCCAGTTTATCCTTGGGTGTATAGACTGGCCACGTCGAAGGATAAGGCATGTAAGCCAAGTGGTCCGCCCACACCTGATGAGTATTATCACAAGATTGAACCGGCCGACAGTCAATCGACTACTTTTACTCCAAGTTGACTATTATAAAGTTACCGGATCGTGCAAGCAGAGCGAATGATACCGCGACCTCCAACAGTCGCCCAATCGCACGCTTTTCTCGACAACCAACGAATCGATTCCGAGCACCTTTAACCGGGCCGCCAGGCTCAAGCCATTCTGACCCCCACCGATGATCAAAACCGTAGGATCAACTGAGATCATGATCCAGAGTACCAACAAAATTCATGCTTCTCAGATGGTGAGGGTGAGGCTATATAAAAAGTTAAAAAGAACTCACCCCCCTGTTTGTATCGTTCCGAGCTTCGGACGCGTTCTTCCAGCCAGTTCAGCGGCCTCTGCTCGCTCGATCTCACATCTGGAACTCCAAGGGGACGACGAAAAAGAAGATTTTCTTCGTGTCCTTTGACTTCCCACACTTGGGTCTGCAAGGAGATCACATGAAAGCAAATTATCAGTCACCACTATCAAAAACCACAAGAATTGCACATAGAGAATCAAAGCTTACAAAGAATAGCAAAGCTTTGGATGGACTAGAGGATGGTATTCCGGTGTCCTTAGAATAAAGCTTCAGTAATCCATTGCCTCTGTAAAGATCTGTTTCAAACTTGATGAACGATTGAACGAGTCCATCTGCGGTTTGTTTGAGTTGATCTGGACGATCGAGCTTCAGATTTTTCAGGGACGGTAATGAAAGCTTGTGTTGGTCGAGATAAGGCTTGATGGATCCCTTGGCCAATGAGTTGAAGTCAAGCTCGATAGTCAGGATCTGGATAAAAGAGAAGATACAAGCAGGAGCTGTCAGTAGCCCAGAAAGATAAGGACTTTCCATCTTCCCCCTGGTACTCACATCCCTCCAGTAACCATCATCTGAAAACAAATCGACAAACTGATCGACGTCTTTTTCCTCAAGACTCTTTTGGGCTCTTGCAAGCCAACTGTTCACATGGTTCTGGAGGGAATCAGAGGAGAGAAAACTAGAGCTCTTGTTATTGCCCGAAGCTTGGAATGATCCTTCCTGTTTGAGGTCTGTCAGCACTGTTGGTCCCGGAAGTGGCTCAAGTTGTGACATCTTGCAACTACTGTCCTTGATGTCAAGACTACCAGCGTGAATCAAATCTGTTGATGACCCTCAAAAACCAGACTAAGGAGGGCGCGTAAAAGTGCAAAGATATGAATTGTTTTACAAAGTATTTGAGAGATATTTACGCTGTCGACAGAATCTGAAGAAAGCACTGATCGTAGGTAGTTTATATCTGATGGATATATTAAAAGAATTCCGTCATCGGCGCTTCAACAAGCTTCAGTAACTCGACAATTTAAACATTAAATGTTTATATGAAAAGAAAGGGTTGCTGAACCGCAACACGGTAGACCGAAAACCCCCGACACTGCTCCTTACAGGCAGATCTGTGCGATATGCATCACAGCATGATCAACTAAAAGTGGGTCGTTAGATGAGGCGAGCTGCAAAACAACCGATGTGAGTGTCGATGAAGATTGTTGCTGGTCATGTGCTATATACCCTCGAACCCCTGCCGGACCGCATTGCCTCCCCGTTGCAAGGTCGTGCAAGTCTGCAACAGCCGACACGGTTCATCGGGAGCTTCCGGGCCGCGGGCCATCGTCAGTGCTTAAAACACTTCGACGATATCACTGTCAGTTTAGGAACATAGTCTATCCGATACAATGAGCGCCGACGAATTGTTTGCTTGCATTTCCATTTGGATGTTTGTTAGACATGTCGAATCATGGACATCCTTCCAGAAAACCCTTAGTTTGTGTTGCCTTCCTTCATGTTTGTCTGAAGAATGAACACGCTGTCGAAAATTGAGGGGAAATTATGTCGCAGCCTCAGGTGACGTGAAGCTAAATCCAGCCATCATTCCAAGCATCGGACTGTCCACTTACATAGTGCAAAGAACTACCTCAGGTTGACAAATCCATTCATTCAGACCCAGTTTTTGCTGCCCTCTTCTTTTTGAAGCAATTAGCTATGAAGCCATTGATTTGGGCAGAACATTTTCTCATACTTCTGTTTCAAAAGAAGAGCTTTCATCACCCGTGGTAGGTCTCTCTGCCCTGATTCGCCTGTGTGATTGCTCCAATTGCTCCAATTAGGGTGTTCAAAGTTGACTTGCATAAAATCATAAAACCATAAAATCATAAAATTCTAAGCTGAAAAAAATATGTTGCACCCAAGCACTCAAATTAGAGAAACATTTCTAGAATGGTACATATGAAATCATCACTTGAAAGTTTTATAATTTTATAATTTTATGCATTGAAAATTTTATGATTTCAACTTTGAACACCCTTAATGACATAAACAAATGAAGGAACAATATTTCATAATCAGAGCCCCATGAGTGACTGGGTATGTAGTTGTGATGTTGGTTTGAAAGAAGCTTTGAGTCGGAGTTGGTTAACAATACAGGTTTTTGCTTGACTTGATACAAGTCCCGCTGGTGGGAGGCTGGCTTTGTTGTGAGAGGGGTGGCTTTGTCGCCAGCACCATGCTGAATAGCTGTACCTTCGAGGCTTTAGACGGTCTTTTTTTTCGGCAGGACTGGAGAGAATTGCCGTTGAACTCAGAAATATATATATATATACATATATGAACAACAACAAAGATGCAAAGGATATGATGGGAAGGCTGGAAATATATGGCTTTTTGCGTGAGATCAATGGATGGGAGGGTGGTCGACAGGGAAGGAGTTGACGAAGAAAACAACACAACTCTTTAAAATCCAGTGATGATCGAAAAAAAAAGAAGAAAAAAAAAACAGAAATAGAGAGAGAGAGAAGAGGAAGAATACAAGAAAGGGAGATCGCATGTTGAATCGGTGAGGGAGTAGGTGGTTATTCGCTCTTCCGCTCGTTTGGTTTGGCGGAGCCAGGTTTTGTTGTGGATGGGTTAGAAAATCGTTTCAAGACACTCGAAATCATTTGATAGAACCACTTTTTTCCAAATGCCCAGCCGAAGTTTATGGTAACAACAAGTTGACAAATCAGGATTATTGTCAGAATTGTTGATAGAAAAACTGGAGAGGAAAAAGAAGGCTTACAAACATATTCAGGCCTTATATGGTGTGATGAGAAGGAAGAAAAGGGGTTTTGGTAAGTTGGAACGAGTTGGTAGTAGCGCGAGAAGAAGAGACTGACCGGAAAGAAGCAGGTCGAGGATGCGGATGGTGTTCAAGAGACGAGTGCCCGCTTTCTGACTGACGCCGTCCTGGAAGGATAGGGCAAAGAGTTGGTAGGAGGTGTAGTTACCTAGAACGAGTCTGATGATCCATAAAACTTCAGCGTCTCTCTTCCTGATCTTCCCCGCCTCCCGCAGAAAGCGAGACGGAGAGGGGATATCGGAATGGATATTCACCTCGAGAAGAAAAAGACCAGCAGGAGTGCCACCCCGTTGTATAGTTGCGCCTTCGACCCTGACATTCCTATCTTGTCGAAAAACCTGCAACGGCCCGCCATCAATCCATTATTCAGCTTTCCCTTTTTGGGTCGGAAAAAAGGGATTTTGGTTAGTTCCAATGACCAACCAATGTGGATTCAAGAAAATCGTGGAGGCCTCCCACTACAAAAAGGCGAAGTCAATCTAATCAGCCAAACAACGGTCTTTGGTATATTTAGTCCGACCAACAGAAAATAAAAAAAAGTGCCTGAAAAGATGACAATTCTTTTTGTTTTGTTTAGGCGAAAATTGACAGTGCAAAGAAGGGGGAGGGAGAAGACGGACGAGGAGAAAGGCGAATCCGAAGTATCCGCAGAACGGCTTGATCGAATACAGGAAAGCGACGAAGCAGCTGGTCGCATGCAGGAGAAATCCGATCCCGCCTCGGTTTACCGTCAGCTTCAGACTGACGATTATGTCCCTGTTATATCTCCTCCACCATAATCAGTTTTTCTGTCTCGTTTTTCAGCTTATCGGGCGTTTTACCATAGAAAGTATCCAGTCGAAATCGATAAATAATTCCTAAAATAAAGCAAGGTGTGTTCATAAGCTCAAAAATGTTTTTTTATATATGTTGCGTTCAGAATTTTGGGACATACATAGCTCCAGGATGGTAACCGAAGAGTTTATCCTGATGGATAGGGGAGAATTGGGCGGGGCTTCTGAGGACATAGACGGCGATCGAGGTAGCATAGAAAGCGTGGACCCAAGCGACGACGCGTGTATCCCAGTTGAACTTGGTGAACGGGCTGAGCTGGCTGTAGTGTCTTGGGAAGAGTGCAGGAGAGACGAGCCGGTGGGAGAGGGACTGGATGAGGAAGCATGCGAGGGTCGAGAGCAGGATGACGTGGTAGTGCTCGGGTAGGTTTTCGAGGTCGAGTAGCTCGGCTAGTCTGTTGATGGTCGCCATCTTGTCTTCGCCGTCTCCTTCTCGTTCGAGTGTTCTATATCGTTGTGGTCGTGGTTGTGGCCGTTGTTGATGAGGTCGTTGTCGTTGCTGTTGATGATGATGTTGTGGTTCTGGGCGGTTCCATTGCGGGTGTGTTTCTCTGGCCGGTCGGCTGCTCGAGGATCCACCCTTGGGCACTCCGCTCGGATTTTCACCACCCCACAACCTCCAAGCCCATCATCAGCATCCAGAAACCCTGCTGCTGCTCGCCAGCAAGCTGCACTGTGATTGGTGCACGCTGCTCGATATCTGTGCCACCAAAACTAAACATCCACAAATTCAACCCGGTGAAACTTCAACATCTGGCCTTTCAAAGAGCCCAATTCTGTGCAGGGGACATATGCAATCATTTAACCTACATATCTAGTACAACAATCACTCTTTTCCTTGCTTACTATCTATGCATCTCTTTTTTCTAAATATGTAAACTTATCACTATGGCAGTAAATAGAAACAACTATGTATCAATATTTCGATGCTTAATGATTGTCCAACCAAACAGGAAGAGTGTGTGCCGAGCCTTCAAATCGTGTATTCACATATAACATTGCTCATTGAAATCTGCCATACTCAGAAGAAACTAGTCCGAAAATAGACTGTATCCTGGATGTGGTTTACATGCTGCGCAGGAGCTCATTGAGCTTGCGCAATATTTATGCATCGCAAAGGTTAGATTTTCAGGAATCGGAATCGATAGTTATTAGCCTACCAAGCCGACGGACCACGCCTTATCGGGCAGGAATGATTGACGATGGATGTATGTGAACATGCGGGATTAGGCCGGTTTAATTGATCTGTGTTGGGGTCAACTCAGGTAGTCGTCGAGGGTAGGGAGTGTATCTTTTCCAAAAAAAAAAAAAAAAACGATGAGAGGTAGATAGTCAACAATTCCAAGTCACATAAAGAGGGAAAGGCAGAGAACACTTACGAGATTGGACAAGCCAACCCATTCATTCAAAGCTCGTGCGTAAATATCCTGGCTCAGATCGAGCGGATCGTCGACGTTCCACAGCGTGATGTGGTCGAAACGGCCGATAGATCTGAGGACTTTGGAGGACTGAGTGGTGGAGGGTGTTACAAGATCGGTGGGAGGGAGAGGGGCGATCGTCGGTGGATCGGGCTTCGCGTCTTCTGTCTTCTGGAGCGATGATGAGGGTGATGGCAGGTGTATCGGATCCGTTTCGCGCGTCGCGCTCGGAGGCCGATCGGCAGCCGTGTCTTCTTGTTTGACGGCAGGCTGTAGCCCCGGACCCGAGGAGCGTGCGTGGCTGGCGTCTGGGGTTGCTTGACGGTCCGTCTTCTTCGCTCCCTCGTCCTCATCGCCGCTCTCGTCGTCGTCGTCGCTGTCCAGGAATCCTGGGACATCGTTCTGTTTCCGTTTGCGTTGGAATCGGGTCACGGGAGGAGCCCGCGTTCCGGCGGCTTGGGCCAGTCTGCGTCCTCGAGCCCGGCCTCGTCCGCGCCCGCGCCCACGGGCCGTGCTCGTTCTCGTACCACCCGTAGAGCGGTGGGCGACGATGGGAGGGCCTGGTTGGTCGGACGGATGAGAGGACTGGGGCGTGGGATCTGGGGAGGATAGGACTAGGCCGGAGTAGCCGTCTGGGATCTTGAGTCGCGTCCCATGAAGATATCTCCCCCTGAACGATCCCTCGAAGAACTCTAAATGCTGGTCGTCGGCTTCCTCTGGCCTGCTGCTGGGAGTAGTGTTTGAGGCGGCCGCGGCTGGCCTGGTGAGGAAGTACTTCGATATCTCCGCCGGTCCATGGTAGTCGATCGAGAATGGCATGAGATCCAGCTGGTCCGCGTCGGTCCTAGTTTTGCCGAGCTGCTGGGCTTGTGCTGCTTGCTCGTGACGGCCATCGGCGTGCTTGATGAGGATCGATGATCTGGGGTGGTTCATCCTGGACTCAGTGGGGCGCGGCGGATGGCGGCCAGCTCAGCGAACCAGCCACCCTCAACTGTATTCCACACTTCAGACTCAACAATCCGCGTCACTGCAAAGCATTCTCTGGGAATGTATCTCCAAAGGTAATCACCACTCAGGCCTGAGACGGCCATTACCATCACAAATGGGGATTCAGAGTTCAGCACAGATATTTGCATTGAATCTCCTCATCTCACCCCTCTGGGGGAAAAATCATCTAGGTAAATGTTACACATGCTCTCAAGGGATAACGATTGAAAGAGAAGAAGGAAAAAAACAGCAAAGAAGATTCAAGCAGATGGATGAAGATGAGAATGAAGCTGATTATGGTGAGAATGAGAATGGTGATGTTGATGTTTGAGGAGGGACTGAAGTTCGAATTCGACTTGATCGCAGACCTCTTGGATCGCGGAACGTTCCCAACTCCCGGCGAGGAAGCCGGAATAAAGCATGGTGATGCCGAAGCCGCCGATGGCGAAGCTGAGGAGGGTGAAGATCCAGTTGAGGTATTTGAGCGGCTGGAAGCTGGCGGCCACTGAGACTCCAGGAATCAGGAGGACGCAGAGCAGGAAGAGGCTCAGTTGGACCTGAGTCGAGCGTTCCGATGAGCGGTATTTGACCATAAGGGCCGAGATGCAGTGGTTCAGTTGCTCGGTCGTCAGCTTGGGTGGGCCAGCAGTCTTGACGCTCGACTGTTCGTCCGCGCGACCGGGCTCGTCCTGCTCTAGTTTGATAGATTGATTGGGATAGATCGTGAACGAAGCCTCGACGGCGAAATGGTCCGAATACGAGTAGCCAAAGACCGGGATCGGATCGGTGAGGATGACCGCACAATGGTCGCAGGTGAGGGTCTGGTCGTCGACGAACTCGGTCTGACAGCGGCCCAGACGGTCGCGCCGGCTCAGTCGCTTGGCCGCCGGTCGGTATAAGATATAATCGAGCCGCTTGCCGTATCCTTTCGCACCTCGATTGGCCGCGTTCTTCGCTGCTGTGAAGGTGTTGATGAGCGAGTCGCAGGTGATCCCTTCCTCATGAATCGCCGTTCGGTAGCTCGTCTCGTTCGGCGAGCTCGTCGACAATCCAGTGGGGTGAGAGGCTATCCATGAATCACGAAGCTGTCCGTATGATTGCAGAAGGGTGATCGGAAGCGATGAGGGTACTGAATTCAAGTCTCCGCACTGTCAGAAAGGAAAACTCAGTGACCAATGCCCATCACATAAAAAAAAAACCCGACCCCCTGAGGATTTTTTTTATACTAACAACAAATACAGTTCGGCCCCGTTCGGCAGAAGCCTTGACGAGCTTCGCAAGCTCCCAAGCCTGGGCAGTCCGATGGGCCCGTTTCCATTCTGGGGCAGGGACATCATGAGGCGCATAGAGCTTGTTATCACCAGAAAGCGGAGCATGAAAGAGCAGATTAGATGGGGACCGGGTAAGGTATATGTAGAAGCAGGACCGACGTGTGTTGTGAAGACTTCTACTTCGCCGACGCTGGGGACATCTAGGAGACAGCTTCCGACAGACTTGCCGACGAAAAAGTCGCCCTGAATGAAGTGCAGTGGATGGCCGTTGAGCAGGTAAGGATGAAAGTGACTCGAAACAATTGGGAATCGAGACAGGATGGCTAGACCGGAACCGAGTGCAGCACTAGTCGACAGATGTAAGGGTTACGACACGTTCTGTGGAAGATGATGAGTATCTCACGGAGATACGGCTACGAACCTGTGGAACCATTTACTATATTTGAAGCCGCCTTCCTTGGCCCGGTCCCTGATCACAAGGAAGTCATGGTAGACCCAGAGTTCTTGCAGAGCGACGATATCGAATGATTTGGAGCCCGAGCCGAAGGCGCTGGCCTCGTTTGAGGCCTGAGCGGTTCCGGACGACTTGTTGTTCGGGAGCTCTGAGCCGGCTGCGGGGGTCTTGGCAGAGGGATTGGTGTTGCCCAGGTCGGAGAACGGCTCGAGCGAGTTCGTGGAACATGAGCGCGAATGGAGGCTCGATGAGCACGCTAGGAAATCGGCTATCGCATGGATCCGTTCCTGTCGATGGGCCGATACAAATTTCAATCCCCTGCGCTCGTCGTCCAATTTCGAAACCCATGAGAACAGCGGATTAGCATTCAGTATACCCACTGGCCAGATTGCATGTTTTTTCTACTTGGGACCCACTTACCAACAGTTCAAAGTCAAGAGTTTGACGTGGATTGGTTGGCTACTTTCTCCGAAGTTGGACATTATGCTTCTGTCGTGATTGCTCGCTGTCGATTGAAGCCTTCAAAGCATCGCTGATGGTGGGGTGTCGAGCTAGTTGGGGTTGCAGTTGGTTAGTGGCTGCTGTTCGAGGTCGAGTGAGTCCCGAGTCCGCCTCCAACTGGTTCAGTTGGCCCAGACCACCACCCTTGAGAACACCACCCTCTTCTCACTCACTCTTGAGACCTCACTCTTCTCGGCAATAAATCAGGCCATAAACACATGCCTGGCATTGACTGGCGTGTGTATTGCATCTTTGAGACCTGTATATTTATTTACACAACAGGTGATCTCAAAGGGGGTTCTTCTGAAGGCCCTCGTTTCCATTGAAGGAAGAAAGAAAAACGCCCCCCAGAGAAATAACCCGGGTGGGAACTAGGGGCACTGTGTCTCATCAAGCTCAGGCCTAGTGAGCGTGAAGGTTTGAAAGACACCAGTCACTTGTTGTATGTCGGAACTCTGCTTTCACGAGAAGTTGAGTGCTTCGAGCGATGCGGAGTTCTGCCAGGGCCGCTGGACCCTGATCTGCCTGGCAGTGGGGCGGGCATCATTGCTCCCAACATATAGATTTGGTAAAGATGCGGAAGATACTCAATCATTTGTTTCTCGGAGTGATACCTCTGGGCTCATACTCGCTTGTATCCGCTCGTCATATGGATCAAGCAATAAGAAGCAAGTGCACAACTGACGCATGAATTGAGCATTCCATGATGAACGCTATGTTTTTTTGAAGAAGCAATTCTATGTAACATACTTAAAAAAAATGGGATTATCTGTACAATTTATGAATAATGATAAAAAGCCAGTGATCATGAGGGAGCTTCAACTAATGTCACATTTCTAAATCTCTAGCATACAAATACGCGCCCAAAGATCGGAGTGATTTAAAAGTTGACCCGTATTCACAGGTAGATCGCCTACAAACAGCAGGCAGGCAATCATTGGGTGTAGGTTCAAATGAATTAAACATTAGTCAATAGGTCACATTGTGCGGCCCGCACATTAAACACGCTTAGCAGAAAAGAAATAGGACAATGTGATGATAATGATTGGGGGTTTAAATTAGTTCAAGCTCTTGAAAGATAACAAAAAATGAGTGGAGGTTACACATATTATCAACTCGTTTGGCTGTTTTCTTTTTCAAATTGCGAAATCAACACGTCACGAGCAGAAGACTTGAAACTGAAGGATAATTTGAAGCTCTTACTTAGATCATTTCAATCTACTTTGGAGGGTTTGCAGGCGTAGAAGGGAAGGGGCTTTTAAGGAACTGATAGATCTTGGAGATCACTCTGTTAGGCTGACTCAGTATGCGATAGATCCTCTGGGCGAAGGAGCGGAGACGCTGTGAGATTCGAGCGAACTGTTGCTGGGTCTTCCTGTCGAACAATTGGGCAAATCGGAATTTCTTTTTTCGGGGCCGTGGATTAGGATTCACTCGAAAGATGGGCAATTGCACCAACGGAGGCGGATCTTCCTTTTTCATTTTCAATATTTCACGTTCATTTCGAATGTACCCTCGCATCAATGAACCAGGTTCTACCACTTGCAGCGGTGGTGTAAATGATTCGGGGCTTGTAGGATTAGACGGACTCTTCTCCAAGACCTCCTGCACCTTTTCCAGACTTTTTTCATTCTTATCTATTCTAGCAATCACATCAGAATAGCTTGGCAAGAGTTTATTCTGATCCGTCAGAGAAGGCGAGGAATTCCGATTGACGCCTCCCAGCTTTTTGGTAGATGATGTCACTTCTTCGTGCTGGTTTAGTGAGGCTGGCTGTGGCTCTTTGGTAGATAAGATTGCAGTTCCCAGTTGTTCTCGTGGGACTGTCTCGGGAGTTTTGTGCTGAGTTTCAGCCATCTGAGAAGACTCTTCAGTCTGAGTTTTCTGAGATGACAAACTTGGATTCATTTCCGGGGCATTGAAGGATATCATATTATGGGGCACATCTTCTCGGGTGAGATCATGTTGGGCCGCCTCTTCCAACCACTCAACGATACGACGTGCGGTAAGAACTTGGGGGATGCTTGGCTTTGGCTTTGGTTTTGAGGAATCATCTTCCGATGTAACGCTTCCTGTAGACATTAGAATTGGTGGACCTCCGGCGAGCCCCGGAAGGTAATATTCATCGTCAGAATCGGAGTTAAAACTCAAGCTCCTCATTAGGGCTCCGACGTCAGATTTCTTCTCGGCGCTCAGCTTCTCGGGTGGCTGAGATTGGTCATTTGAGACGTCCGCTGTTGTTACCACCTGATTTGTTGAGTGATCAGATTGTTTCATCAGAGGCGTAGGTGAATCAGGTCCGAGAAGCCTATGCGCATCTGGTTTGAGAAGCCCGGGTGAATCTGGTTTGAGAAACCAAGGTAAATTAGTTTCGAGAAGCCTAGGTGAATCTGGTTTGAGAAACCAAGGCGAATTAGGTCTGAGATTCCAAGGCGAATTAAGTCCAAGAAGCCAAGGTGAATTAAGTCCTAGAAGCCTAGGTGAATTAGGTCTGGAAGAGTTTTGCTCCGTGATATCATCTTTGGATTCAAAGACGCCTCGATACGGGGAAGATTTTTGTGGACTGTTTGGATTAGATACAGGGGTATTTTGCTCAGTGATATCATCTTTGGATTCAAAGACGCCTCGAGACGTTGAAGATTTTGTTGGACTGTTTGGATTGGACATAAGGGTATTCGCAGATTCAGTGTCGGATTCAAAGATCTTTGAGAGTTTCGATGGAACCAGCGAATGTATTGAATGATCTATCCATTTCGGCGGAGCGACAGGTGACCTGGGGGGGCTATTCATGGCAATATCATCTATGGAGTCATTGCTGTCTGTAGATGTAGGCGGATGTGTTGAATGATCAGTTTCTTTCGTCCGAGCGATAGGTGACCTGGAGGGGTCGTTCATATCGATGTCATCTGCGGAGACATTGCTGCCTGTAGATGTAGGCGAATGCGTTGAATAATCAGTCTCTTCCGTCCGAGCGACAGGTGACCAGGGGGGGCTATTCATGGCAATATCATCTGCAGAGTCATTGCTGTCTGTAGATGTAGGCGGATGTGTTGAATGATCAGTTTCTTTCGTCCGAGCGATAGGTGACCTGGAGGGGTCGTTCATATCGATGTCATCTGCGGAGACATTGCTGCCTGTAGATGTAGGCGAATGTGTTGAATAATCAGTCTCTTCCGTCCGAGCGACAGGTGACCTGGATGGGCTGTCCATAGGCATATCAACTGCGGAGTCGAAACTGCCGGTAGATGATGGAGCTTCCTGAGTCATTGGCATGTTCACGAGGGGATGCGCAGAGTCGTTGAAGTCAAAGCTCGGGCTTCTCGGTATGCCCACTCTAAGATTTTTGAGCCTGTCAAGAAGGTGATCTGATAGCTCGGTTGCAACCACAGGCGGATGTGTCAACGTATCATGTTGTCCCGTGTAAGGATTGAGTGCTTTGGGCGTTGAGGAATCCGGGAAGGCATGATGCAAGGAGTCAATTGCTTCTTAAAAAGAAGAAAACGAAAACTAGATTTAGATGAAGGGTATGTAGTCCAGTACAAGAGATAGTTGCAAATATAGAAAACTCCGCTGACCTGGTGCCATAGAGGGCGGGCTTGGTTCTTCCACCGAGGCGGTTAGTGGTTTGATATCTCTCGAAAGCTCCAGCTGGGCCTCTACTTTAGGAGCTGCGCATATGAAGTCAGATTGCCGAAAAAGACTTCTGTCGTTGTTAATAAGTTCACCAGGCTGAACATACCTGCGTTTTCCGGTGCGAGGTGCAGTACGGGTCTCTCCTTGCGCTCAGGTTCAATTTCTACTAAGGAGGCTAGACACGATTTCCCATCACAAACCGCAAGCCACAAAATCAATCTTGGGTCAATGTCTGGAGAAGTGCGTGAGCGGTTGTGTGAATCACGCCTACCTAATTCAGGCATCGAAGTGCTTTTGTAGATTAAAGCCGGTTTGGTGGCATCGCGAGGGGATTGAGGGACACGTCCGTTCGCCCCCACTTCAACGTTATCTCCTTGAGCTGCACAATCCAATGCAAATCAGCGGCTGGGCAACTTAGTAGTATTTATGTGCACGGTGGACTCGGAGTTATGATAATCGACGGATATTTATACTGAATTTGACATACAATGTGGATCTACTTTAGCGATTGAAGAAATATTCTCAGTCTCTTGAGTGCTTGGTTTGACTTGATGAGGCTCCGCAGGATCTTGGAGGGCTCGACTACTTGATTTGTCGGCGACTGGGACTAAATAACAGTTTGGCAAGAACTTCGAGGGTCAGTTCGAGTGTAACAAACAGCCCCAGAAGAAGCGAGTACCTCTATCCGCTGTGCTGGGTGCCGAGAGACTGTTCAGTGCAGGAACGTCACCCAAATGGTCGAATGTTTTCTTCTCAACATTCGCCGGACCTCGAATGGGGGAATCGCCTGTCCGGGAAATTTCATGACCTTTAACTGCAATTAAATCAAACCAGATTTAGGTTGCGGCGTGCTCTAGAACTCATCCGGAAGCGAGTCTAAACGACGCGCGACCTACTGTCTTCATTTACTTCTTTGGTCGAGTCAACTCGCGGCTTGTAAGCACTTTTTCGGCCCGGAGGACAATCGTTTATTCTACCGGATTTACGGTTCCTCCGGGGACCTTTTCGTGTAGAGACGAGCCTGTCGAGTGAATTTGCCTGGCTGTTAGGCCCGGCTGTGAGCATGTCGAGTGCATCTGGGATGCTAATTTCTATTCAAGCAAGATTTAGTTTTTTTAGATAATCAACCATAAATAAGAGCGAATATATTGTCAGTCTTGTATTAATATCCTGCACCCATTAGGTAGGGGGGAAGGGAAGAAGATCATGATAGTTGGTCCTCATGGATACCTGGTCGTCTGGTTTTTTCCACGCCCGTTGGTGGATAATTATGTGGTATGAGTGAACCAGTTTTAAGGGTGATATCCGAGTCGATGGGGTCTGTAAGCGTTTTTGGTGTTGATTTTATGTTAGTCGCTCATTGAATTTCACGTCCAAACCTCTCGGGCACTTGCCTAGTCCAACAGGAGTGTCCGCCAGCTTGGTGGCCACCAGGACGCTGTCGGCTACCGGGCTATTCGAGGCGGAGGCTGCGAGAGTACTGCGGCACGAAACTATTACGAGAATCACTGCGATCGCCTTTGAATGGAGGATCGTCATGACAGACTCCTCCACCAGATTATTGAAGAGAGCTTCCGGGGCTGATGGCGATGGGAGGAAGGTGTACACGAGAATAATTGTGAAGCCGGCGGGCAGGCAGAGAGCATCCGCTGAGAGGTACGGAAGGCTGTAACGAGCGATTTGCCGCTTGCCGTTTCGGGTGCTGAAACGTTACCATGTTGTTTCACTTTGTTCGATTGTTGGTTTATTGCGAAACACATGGACTGTCAAGACTGGAAAGGACTGGAACCGGTTTACCCGAGTTACATGTTTAGATGGGTAGGGCAAAAAAGGCTCCACCATCTCTCCTACGGGTATCGTCGCCGGACCGGATCGTTTGACTCTACCAATTGGGGCCGAAACAAGCTGGGCGCCCAAGCGATCGTAGGTGTAAATCCGTCCACCATCCTCTCCTTCTACTTGATATATCCTCCATCACGCTCCCCAGCGACTCTGAACAAGTCACATGCTCCTCACTGCTTGTCGAGAACGAATCTACACCCAGACATCTATTTCTATATTTGCCTTCACCTAATCTGTTTCAGATAAAGTGCCCTAACTTAACAAGTTCCTAATCAGAGCGGGGCGCCGTCCCGCAGGTCTGATTGGGGAAAGCCGTAAATGATGCCGGATTTGGATTTATGTTATGCGTGGAGGGCAATTCTTGCATTAGGGAAAACAGGACCCACACAAGGTCGCTGATGATGTGTAATAATAACCTTTTGGGTTTGGAAACTCACATGCGCGCTCTCGCTGGCGAGTCATGTTGGCTCCATACAAAAAGATGAGTCTGAGGAGCAAACGACCCCGAGCCACACATTTCTCCGGCACTATTTTTCGAGCTCCAATCCCCCTTTCAATCCTTGGCTTGGGCCATCTTATTTATATCCTTTAGTAGTTTATCAGCTTTCAATTATGCCTATCGCTCACTTTGGGCGACATTCACGGATGAGGGCAGCCTCGTGCCTCGTTGGCCGCAGCCCAATCCGACCGGCCATGGGCCTCCGCAGCTCGCTCTATCCCTTCTCAAGCCTGCCCACTTATCAGTATCACTCCAAACAGACCTTCGCAAATGGCGCTCCAGATCACAAACCACTGGGATCACTCGATCGTGGTACTGGGTACCACATTTACCACCATTCGGCTCCTTTCAAGCTCGATTACGGGCAAAATTTACCCAGCTTCGATTTGGCTTACGAGGTCTGGGGAAAATTGTCAGCTCGAAAGGACAATGTGATACTCCTTCACACTAGTCTCCCCGCTAGTAGCCATGCTAAGAGCAACAAAGAAGATCCGAGTCAATGATGGTGGGAGAAAATCATAAGCCATGGCAGAAAGTATCCTATCGACCTTGATCGCTATTTTGTCGTATGCGCCAACCCATTGGGATCTAGTTTTGGGTCTACTGCTCCTCAGTCAATCAATCCGCTGACTGGCAAACGTTATGCAACCGACTCCCGTTGTTTCGATCTTCGACATGGTAAGAGCACAATACAAATTGTCAGAATATCTAGGACTTGACCAAGTACATGCTAGCATTGGCAGTAGCATGGGAGGCATGCAGAGTATTGCTGCGGCTTGGTTGGAACCCGAAAGGGTTCATAAAGTGATCAGCATCAGTGGATGCGGAAGAACAGGACGAGCGGGTATTGCAATACGTTAAGCCCAACGTGCAGGTTAGTGAATTCATTAAAACCCTATATTCTTACAAAAATTCTGGATGAAAAGAGAAGAGCGACTCCGTTCCTAACTTGAGTCAAGTCTATCAACCCCCGCCTTTCTTTGTTTTGTTGTCCAAAAACTGTCAATCAGTCTTGATGGCCGATCCAAACTGGAAAAACGGCTTTTACTACGACTCGGCTCCACCTTACCTTGGCATGAAGCTGGCTCGCCAGGTTGCAGCTGTCACATATGGCTCCGGACATGAATGGGAGCGGCGGTTTGGTAAAGGACTGCGCTCGGTGACCGATGAAGATGGGCATTCTGCCATTATTCCACCAACCCTCAAACCTGAATTCTCCTTGGAAACTTGGTTAGATCATTCAGCTGGGCAGTTTTCTAAAATATATGATGCAAACAGTTGGTTATATGTCTCGTAAGTACCTTTGGTTTTCGTGGTTGATGAACGAGTAATCCAGATTGAGGTTTAAAATTTGAATGATGTCGCGGGAAAAAAAAGAAAGGCGATGGAGCTTTTTGACATGACTGCCGAAGGTATGAATCAACTGCAGCAATATCGAGCTCCCCCACTTGACGAATCGTCGTCTTCTGATAAGGCAAACTGTATCCCCCCTGAGGGAGTCACCAATTTATCACCATCATTTTGCCATCATAACGTCGTCGCCTCACTTTCGCAGACGTTTGGACAGAAATACAAATCTACCCACGAATTCCTGATTGTTGGTGTCCAGACGGACGTCCTGTTCCCCGTGGCTTCGCAGCGAGATTTAGCTGAAGCTATTCGATCATCGGCGTCAAAGCATCCGGATGATCAGGCTCCTTCTGTAACCTATGTTGAACTCGATTCACCATTTGGTCATGACGCATTCTTGATTGATTTGAAGGCCGTCGGGGGTGGTTTGTGGTTCCCTTTAAATTCACTCAACTTGATTCATATCCTCTTCAGTTTGGCTGTGAATCTGACTAACCCTTTTTTTTCTACCCCCTCTTTCTTCCCATTTTATACCAGCTGTCAAAGGATTTCTTGCCTGAGAATAACAGAATAGGATGGATCCTAGTGGCTCGTGCCACTTTTTTGCCTAGAATCTTGAACTAAGTGTTTGAAACTTCTATAATGCTCTCCTCACTATTTTTCTTGGGATTATATTGCTTTTTTGATACATCTGTCTGAGCTAGTGGCCTGGCAAAACATTCTTTGAATCCAATAAACTCTCCTGGTGCACTGCAAAACTGCACATAATCTCCACATATATATACCAATTATGTACATAGCTGTAATTATACTCTTTTTTGGAAATAGATTGTTAGTTTCAATTTGAATTTATTCAATAATCTGCTGGATTATTAGAAAACCAGATCAAGAGTCCACATATGTAAATTTGTCAGATTTACGGCAGTTGTTAATATTTGTTGGGATTGTTTTAGTTTTTCCCAACACAGACTGTTTCATCTTTCAAAACATCAAGAATATCACTTTTGGGGAGGGAAAAGACACAGAACCAGAGCAACATTTAGAGCCACGTATTCAGATTTCTCAAGAAGTTGGCTTCAGTAAGCCTAATATAACATGTTCAACAAATCCTGATTGAAATCATCCCAAGAGTAGAAAAGGGTAATGAGTGGATCAATGTGAGTTTTACACTCCATCTCATCTTTGGTGAAGCGAGGGACTATTTTACTCAACAAACTTGAATGAAAATGAAAGATTCCTTATGAGCGCTTGACTGTTTCTTTTTAGTTTTAGTTGGCTTGAAAAAAGTTTCATTATTGATACCAATTGTTCAAAAGAATCTGACCTTTTTAGAATGATGTTATAACATAGTTTGGAACGTTACATTTTGGCTTGCTCAATGAATCCCCTCAAATTTCCCAATTTTTGCTTTGGATCAAGCTTGAAAGGGTGTGATTGCGCTAGTGAGTGAAGTTTGCAATTCATGTCAGCACGGTTGCCCACAGTTTTCAAGTAGGAAGAGGATGATCAAAACCAAAAATAAAAAACATACAAAAAACCCATTCATCCAAGGAGTAATAATCACGTTCTGTAAACGTCAGATACAAATACTATTTTTGTTGGGGAGAGAATGTTATTTTTCACCGTTTACCCCTTCGAAGAAAATTTCTCCTGACGGGTCTTTTAGAGTGGCGTCAAAAGAAGGAGAAAGAAATTACAAACCTTGAAGAAATCACCTGCAAAATTCATCCGAGGTTTTTTTAGGAGGAGGTCGTAAGCACAAGTGCGAGATGATCAGACCAATTTGGTATACTTCAAGCTTACCAATCAAGAATATTTCTCTAAATCTCCGAATGGGTGTGGAACACATTTAGAGTTGAGTAAGATTGCCGAAATTTATTTTTGAATTTCAAAGTATTTGACCCACGTGGAATTATGTTTCGCCGCAGCCGAAATCTTCAGATGATCTTGTGCAAAATACCCACCTGTAGCCTTGAAGTACTTTTCCGAAGCTTCATAGATTGACCATGCTCTTTCTTGCCACACGGAATCCCCAGTCAAACGCCACGCATACCAAACAATTTCGGCAATCTCTGGACGCAAGAAAAGTGTTGTATCAACCACATGGTTGATTATTTTTTCCGCAAGCTTCTGTAGGTCAAGAAGCATATATTTATAAGTTTCCCCTCGCCAACATCTGAGATTTTTTTCGTCTCTCACATCATATCCCCCGCCGTCGCGGGTAGAGCTGTCGCTTTGGTAGCAAGTTTCGGCCATTCCCACACCTGTATCATGAATTGGTTTGAGCAGTCAGACTGGCTCGAAAGGTTCCTGATAGCCAAGAGAGAAATTAACCGAGCATGAAAATGGCTTCATTTTGTATCAGTTTACCGCCCAGCATCCAGTTGCCAGCTAAAGAACACGCCTCAGACATGTGTTAGTGGCTTTTGTAAAGAATATCACATCTCGAAAATCATCAACTTACCAGCGAAGCATGCCAGTTGAGACATATCACTCTGATGACCTCCTCTGGCTAGTGAGTATCCCGCAAGATAAGGTTGATTTTTTCGAGGGGTCCATTGTAAAAGGTGATCAATCGAGGCGTCGACGCTGTCTTGCCAATCTATCATTCATGGGAGTACGGATTCGACAGTCAGGCTCTTTTGGATCCGGTTGCAGACGGAGATGAGAGGATGCGCACACATCATGTAGTACATTGCTGGCTCGCCTGCTAGCTGCCAGTACTTTATACCATATTCGAGAAAGCTATTCAACTTAGCACCCCAACTTAAAATCTTGCCCACTGGGGGTCCATTGGAAGCAGTCGAAGTTGGTGAATGTCGGCCCGGGAAAGCCGGGGGATTATCTGTGGGTGGATTCGTCAGCGGTTGTGACGCAGCTAGCTGATTCTGCGAAGAAACCGTCGGACTGACACATGATATGTCGACTGGTTTCGTCAACACGAGCGCGATAGCTGTTGTTACCGGTCCAGTGGGACAACCGATTGAATTCCAAGGCCAAAGTTCCTTGGTACCGTAATAATCCAAGTGAGCTCAAAGGATCAAACCCACATCATGATATTTCTAGATACACGAACTGACCTGCCTGAGCTAGGTTGATTGGCTTCTTCTCGTCCCTCTGATTGGTGCCAAAATGCAGCCAGGGGTACGGAACTGCTGATCGATTGAAATTCAAGGAAGTCTGAAGCTGATCACCCAATTCTTGCGCTTTGTGAAGAAGTTTTGTCTGGTTTGCTCCGAGCAATTCACAAGTCGATAGAACTGCGCCAAGACAGCGGATCATAGTTTCGCCGTCGGGGGTCGCAGTGGCTTGATCTTTAACATTGGACATTTGGAAATCCATGTGAATAGTTTGATTGAGAGCGATCTCAAATTCTTCCTGGAGGTGGTTGGTTTGAGTGGTCAGTTCATCGTTACTACTTTCGACCTAGGCATAATTAGATATCATCAGCCTAATTTTTTGCAGCTCACCCTCAGGTTCATGATGTATAATGCTGTCAAAGAGTCCACGACAGTCGCGCCGTCGCCGTTGTGTGCATCTTTGGAGATTAGTGAAAGTGGAGCTGCTGGTTGACCAACAGACCGATGAGCTTCACAACGTTATGAGAGAAGGGTGCGAGGAAGTGACCAACCAGCAGCATGGCTCCACGAAGGTTTGGCGTACTTTCGATACGCTCTGAAAAAGGATTCTCGAATTTGTAATTGCCGGTCGAGTTGAGTAGATGAGAAGGGCGATCCTTTGGGTTGCAACGACGTACTAGCTTTCTTATGACGGGACTTCAACGGCGAGTTCGCAGAGGTCATGAGCCCATACCAAACAATTATTATGAACAGTATGCCTCCAATTGGACGGGGCTTTAGCCAACGTGAGGCATTGTTAATCAGAACGGATTTCGTCGATTTCCCAGCATCTTTGAGCTGGTGTGCGGTGGGCAGAAGTGTTTGGTTCGCCGACATCTGCCGCCCGGAGAATGCAGTATGTATGTATATAATCGGACCGTGAGAGAGGGACGTGTCGAGTCGGCGATGGGTTGGCAGTGGACGCGCTCAGCGGGGTGAAGGACGGCCGGGTGTTTTGTAGAGGTCAATCAGGGTCAATCTTCGTATCTTAAGTGTACATAAATATTAAATATGTAAATGTGTATTTCGATTTAGATACATACTTGGAACACCTTACAGACTGGAGTGAATCCAAACATCAGAGCATTTGGGAAGAAATGTCCAAAGTTTGAATCACCTGCTATTGTACCGGAAGGTACCGGACCACGCCACGCGGCCCAGACACTGCCGAAGTGATCATTCCACGAGTGTGATGATTTTTGTGTACTAAGGGCGGGCTTGGGCTGTTTGTTTTTCGCAAGTCTGGCGTACCCGGGTCCAGGGTCCAATCAGGCTCTCAGTCATACATGAGGAGCTGTAGAGACGCGAGACCCAGACTTAACACGCATCAAGGGATTACGAAACATTTGTCCAGGGGTGCTGCTTCTTGCTCCTACCATGTCCATGCAATCTCATTCACTACTGGTACGTCGGTTTACTTTCTGCACCATTTAACCTTGGTCGAACCAACTGGCCGCGTTGTGTGCAAGCACTGCTTGAAGTATTTCTTACTTCCAGAGTTCAATTGCAAGTTTTTTTGTGGGAGCAGGTTACAAGGGGAAGGGAATACAGCGGATTGTCAAGTAATTATTTATGTGAATCACATGTATCTATTTGTAGAGAATTTATCCCACGTTTCCGAATACAAGACGTCCAAGAGACCCAGACAAACAGCGCGTAAATACAACAACACAACAGTTCGAATTTATTATTTATGTAAATTAGTTGCATTTGATCAAGGCACAATTTGGTTTCAATGTTTTTCACGTTTGACCACTTGACTGTTTTCTTCGTTGCTAATAGAGAGTGTGATCCTACGAATTGTGGTTGCTGGTCCAGAGGTACACAATAAGCTTGATTGTCCCGGCATCGTCGTAGAACTTGGTGGTACATAGATCCAAGTAGGCCTCAGAACTCTCATAGAAAAAGCCAGAAAGCACCTAGAAGGATTGAGGTCGAAGCGGCGAGGTAGTGAGGAACAGTCAAGGTCGAACTGCGGCCGGCTTTTGACTTGGCTGCCGCGGTTTGAGGCTGCCATTGAATAGATTGTAGTCTATCGGGATAGTTTTGGGCGGGCATGGCAAAGCCAATGGCTGGTGATGACGAGGATCTGAAGACCGCGTAGACATTCCTCAGGAACGAAGCACCGACTATCCACACGCTTTTCCCTACAGCAGCGTTGACACTAGAAATTTAGGGTTAGGGTTAACTTCCACATTCATTCACTTAATTGATGTGAGGCGCCTCTACACGCAATACTTACTTGCTGGTTGAAAATAAAGCACCGTAGCACCGACTCTCATCACCTTGAACTTTTTGCGCTTTGAAGTTGTCTGGTGAAATCGCGTATTCAACCCCGCCGAAAACCATGCTCAATTGCGTATTTGTGTCGCAGGGGAAGTGGTAATATCCTGCGTTAAGAGTTGTGAAAATTGGTGAGCTTGGAAATATTTCCAACGGACCACCGGGATAAACTTCCTTACCTTTGTAAGCTCCCTTTCCTGCAATTGCACCCGGAACATTTTGATATATTGCACGAACGAGGTGCGAGGGGATCCCAATTAGACTAGTGCCTGAATCAATCATAACCGTGTCGCTTTGGGAATTATCGACAGGGGCACCATTGAATTTCAAGCCGTCGATCGGAATTTGCCAGTGGGTTTTGGATGAGAGTGGGACGTAATTGATATCCCCAGTGTAAAGCGACTTTTCGACACCCCCGAGCGTGAACACCCCACCGGGCTGTTCCGGTTTGTCCGGAGTATCTGTCTTAGCCAATGGGGCATCCTTGAAGCCAGACATGCTGATGGAGAACGTGTCGATATTCGCTTTTTGCCAGAATGGGTGTATGCCAGTCTCCGCGCTGTCATCATTAAATGACAGGCCGAGGATGCCTGTAATGATTTTTTTTTTCGGTTGAGCGGATCCTTCGAGCAATTCGTGTGTTCGTGAAAAAATCATCTGATTACTCACCGGAAGCACTTCCTTCGAACATGCCTTTGGAAGTGACAGTCATAGCTCCAAAAGGTTGTCCCTTGACCGAGTAGGAGCCTTGCTGGACTGTATCATATGCAACTATGCCTGATGCAGATGATGAATCCGCGTAAGGGATCGTGTAGGCCACGTCAGACGGCTGGAAAGTGGACGACCTTGTGTAATAAAATAAAGAGCCCCCGACGTCTGTGTTCTCGAGAGTTTCCTTCATACTCGAGTTGTAGGTCGCGATCCATAAGCCCGTTGAGCCAGTGTCAATCTGGACCCGGAAATCTTGCGGAGGCGTCCCGATGCTGATGATGCTGTAATATTCCATGTTGAGCCGGTTGGTCAAAGCTACACGATTCGTTTCAGAACGATCATGGTTAAAAGGGAAATGTATATTTGGCATGTAATCTAAACTCACTGAGAGACGAAGGCTGTGGCTTCTTGGTTGCAAGAATAAGGCTGCCGGTTGATTTGGTGTCCAGGCCGTCATCATCTCCAACGGCTTCCAGATAGCTATACTTTGACAAGAAACTGTTTGACTGTGTGATCACATATTCGGAAGAGGAGTCGGCATCTGAAGCATTGAAACCGCGAGCCCCCTGTGCCTTAGAAGTACCAAGTTGATATTGATAGATTGGCAACGAATCGCAAGTTGCTCTGAGACATACGCTCAAGAAAAGGGATGTAATGAAAAGCGGATGCATCGCTCAGAATGATGGAAGGTTCACTATCTTGAAATATTTGTCAACGATTGTAAAGGGAAAACAGTCACTCAAGGAAGGTGAAGATTGGCAACGAAGAAAAGGGTTGTGTAACCAGACTTGGTAAGGAAAAAAATGACAAAAGAGAAAACTGAGGATGAAAAGAGAAAGGACGGCTGACGCGGGTGGGGGAGGTGCTCTATTTAAAAGCGGAGCTCGGAATGAAAACCAAAACGATTCATCGAGGACCCATGTCGGTTGGTATGCAAGACTCACTAGCAGGAGATGGTTCAGAATAAGAATGTGAATCTGGGCGAGTTTGCTAGGGGTGCGGCGGGAATTGCTCGAGTTTTATCAAGACGATGCGTCATGGCGAACTTTTTTTTCAGTACAGTCAAGGAAATCACGAAAGCGTTGTAGCTCCAGGGCCTCCAAGATGGGAAGCCAAGTCGGCAAATGTGGAATGATCACTGTTGGAGTCGCCTCGAGGCTCTGGTGGACCAACAACTGCAACCTGTCCGTTGTACACCGGGATTGCGTTTCCAGGGGCCCTAGGGACCGGAGAAGTAATCGGGATAAGTATGGCAATCCAACAGGGGCGCCGAGTGCCACTGAGTCCTGATCAAACCTCTTTCGGAAAAGGGTGTTGGGGAGTAGTTGAAGGTCCAGTTGTCCTATAACCCTGGTTGCTCTTGGGCATAATTCCGATGGTTTCCGTACAACTTTTCTGTTTCTACTGATCCAGCAGTCGCAATTATTTGAGCATAACTGGAGGAGTCGTTGGTCTGCGTCGGCACTCTTGGATAAACCCCAATTGTTCCAGAGGGAATCAAGGACTGGCGATACGCTGGTTTTACCTCCTGTGCCAACCGAAGAGTTTGTGGCTGTTTGTGGACTCTGGAGGTCTTTTTTGCTGTGGGATGGATGGCGGCCCGACTGTTGAATATTAAGTGTGTCCGAGACTGTCCCGGCCCCTCGATATCTAGCTTAACACAAGTCCCCTCCGAGGAGGCGCGAAGCGCGTCCGAAGCTAACTTAACACAAGTCCCCCCTGGTGGGAGCGCTGTGGCTGGCGGCGAAGCCGCCCCTCCCGCAGGGAGGGACTTGTGCATTATCCCAAATTTTACGCGGGAGCAGAAAGTTCATTTGGCTGAGAGGTTTTTAAAAATTTTATAGCTCCTCCCCCAGCCTCTCCACCAATATGCCCTATCTGTACCCTATGCTACTTTTCTTTCTCTACATTTTGGTCTACTCAGATTTTTTCTATCTCAATCTGTTGACCTTTTCAAAAGATCAAAAATGCACAAGTCTTCCAAATGAGGCTCCACTTGTTTGGGACTCCAGGAGTTGTTTTTCTGGCTACAAGATAGATAAGTGGCTCAAATTCCTTGCAAGAACAGAACCTACAGCTCTGTGTATTCAGTTTTTCTATATTGGTTGGGATTTTTAGTGTAGCAGATCCTTTCTGCTCCTGCTTAAATCAAGACATAACTCATAAGCCTCTCCTGCGGAGAGCCCTCCGGGCGGGGTTCCCCGGACCCTCCGTTCAAGAGGCTTAGTTAAGCTAGCCTCCGAAGGAGGGGCTTGAATATTATGTCCCAAATTTTGCGTGAGGGCAACCAGCCATTTGGCTGAGGAACACATTACAACCCCCAAATCACCCACAAGCACTCTGATTCTGGTCACGCCTCTCAGACCATTGAAAAGCTTGTGATTTTTTGGTATATGTACGGCCCTCAAAGCTCAAGGTTTCCATAGCATTAGGAAGCTAGGGGAATGGATAAGTATTGGACATTGGAGCAATCCGCCCAATGCAGGCCCAGATAAGTTCTTGGATAGATCCGGTCCTCATTGCATACACGGCATAAGGCATACAAGCTGGAGAGTAATTTCAAATTTTCTATTAAAATTGTAAATTGATACTTTAAAAACCGTGAGACTTTCCGTGATCCGAGAAAAACAGAATCCGAAGGGTCATCGAACTTTGCTTTACCAAACCTGTAAGTGCCCTTGCCAAAAAAGCTGCTGAGCAGCTTATTTATGGCCAAATTTTCCCAAATAAAAAGCAGGAGATGCCCAAGATGGGCAGCTACAACTGCCCCTCAAGGCATTTGAGAAGGACTCGTGGTTTATCTTTAATTGGGTGTTGAGTTTATTTTTTAGCATTTCCCTGCCGAAATTTGGATGTCCTCAGCCCGGGGGTCCGACTTTACACGTAAGCCTCTCCTTCGGAGACGCTTCGCGCCTCCTTGGAGAGGCTTAGTTAAGCTCGCCTCGATATCCGGAAGCCCCCTTCGGCCGCCCTCTGACTGCATACCACACCACTCGGGACTGAATTGACCGGAACTTCCTCATCCAACCAGCACTCCTCTCCGATGTTATCTCGTTATTCAAGATGGGCGCCTTCATCAGCTCAGAACTCTTGGATCCCCGGAAGGCCTATCCATTCCGCTCGTTGCGTCTTGGACGAACAGAAGGACGCTACTGGCCGCCCGGCGAGTGCCACCGAGCCAGACCAAAAGCGGCATTCGATTGATCTTCAGCCGAGTCCTCGACCAATCCCCACGTCACAAAAGCCAAGTGTGTGTTCTGCTTATGATATAATTTTTGACTACATACGTTGCTGATCTGGATTCCGCGATCCCCCCCTTTAGACCCATCCTTCCGACCTTCCGCTCCACCACATCCAAGCCCGCCTATAGCTATGCGTCCACCAGCACAGACTGGTGCTCCCCAATTCGGTCGGCCAGGATATCCTCAAGTACCGTCCAATCAGGCGAGCCGCCACCACCCTGGCCCCAACTCGCATCCATCTGGTTATCCTCCCAACTTCCAACGCCCAAACCCAGGACAGCCTTCGTTTCCCCCGCAGAATGGCTACATGAATCAATCTTTCCGAAGGCCTCCTCCATCTTATGCAGGACCAGGTTCCCCAGCCTCGTGGTCCCAATGGACTCCCCCGAACTTCAACCACCAACCCCGTCCAGACAATGCTCCTCGTCCTGGCCAACAGTTCTCGCCACCTGCATATCAACCTGGCCAAGGTTTCCCAGGCAGCAACGGTAACCCAGCACGGCCGTTCCCTCAGGCATACGGGCCACCGCCAAACACACTCCAATACTTTCCTTCCCACTTGACTCGCCCGCCATTTCCACCAGGATCATCGGCGCAGCCTTACATGGGACCCAGGATGTCTCCACCCCCCATCTCGCCAGGATCAGATGGCCCATTTCCTCAAAACCCGATGTCACGCCTCCAGAAACGCTCCCAGCCTGGTGCAACTTTAGATTTCGACTTCCAAGATCTTGCTGGGCTGGATGCACTTGATCGATTTGCGCCAAATCAAAACCCGACATCCAAACCAATGGCCAACAACTCTCTGCCATTTCCCCACCAGCCGATCGGCCACAGAATTCCCAACTCGGTCGATGGACATTCCTTCGGCAGACCTGCCTATCACGAACCATGGAGAAATGCTGGCCCTGGACCTTACCCCACTTCCCCACAAAGTCCTAATTTCCGCCCAAGAAACTCTGATTGGAACAAAAGTCGCCCAGGTGCACGCCCCAGAGGTGGGAGTAACCCGAGTTCAAGGACTGGCCCAAGACCAAACCATGGCCTCAGAGGTAGAGGGCGCGGTATGGTATCGCTAGAACCAGAACCAAGCCTACCACCACCGCCAAAAACGATCCTTGACCAACAAGGACAGTACGGCGTAAGTCCAACCCCGCTAGGCGTCCCGGAAACCATCTCATCCGCCCAATCCGCCAAGGGCTCAAAAACAGAAGATTCTCTCGATGATTACAAGAAGATACGCGATTTGATTGCCGGCTCGAATACTCCCATCGATCTTCCGGGTTTCTCGAAAGCGATAAGTTTCGAAAGCTCTCACCTCCTTCAATCTCCTCAACCGTCGGAGATCAGCTGGGCCCATGGCCAAGCTAACAAAGACCAAATCGTCAAAAGAGCATTCGACCTCGTCATCAAGAACCCCTCCTTGCAAATCGAGCAGAAGAGACAGACCGTTGCTTTGGTCGATTTCTTACTATTGTCCCGTGAGGAACGCTTGGCGAAAACCAAAACAAGTTGAAAATACCACCAATATTCCAGCTAGTATCTCAGAACCTCCTCCCTCCGAATAGAATATGACTTCATAGAAATGTTGCGGCTTTCCTGTCTTGCGATTCTCTCTCTCTGCACCAATATTATAACGGGCATCAACTTACAAAATACTTTTGGGTCATAGTAACACAAAGATGTTGAAGCGATGGAACCGCGTAAGTTTTGCATATGAACCACGTAGGTTTTGCATATTGCTATCATGTGCATGATAGTAAGAGGATTTTGGCCAAATACCACTTGCATGCACTTTTGCAAGTTGGTGTTCAGGGCTGTTCTTGATGACTAACTTGCAAAAACATGTCCAAGAAAGCTTAGGGGGCTTAGTACAATGTGACCTGCATGCAATTTTGCAGCTCAGTGTTCAAGAATAAACTTGAACACTGACTTGGAAAAGTACATGCAAGTCACACTTGGCCAACTTTGAAACCCCCTATCATATACAGGTATTTCTTGCACTACAAGAAAACTGTAGAAACTGCCAGCAGTTGACATGCGGCATACTCCAGTGTAACTCCGCATAATTACATCATGCCCTTTCATTCACACATTTGACTTTGGTTGAAATAACCTTTGAGAAGTTGCTTGGCAGGTACTGCCCACACCTGCCAGGTGGTGCCGGGTGCCCGCTTTTTGGCAAAAAGTGGTGTGGTACCCGGGTACCACCCCCAGCCGGGGAACTGGGTAGCCTGGCCCAGGGCCACCTTTGGCCGGCCATCAAGAGGGTGTTCAGCACCAATATAGTCCCTTGATGGCTGGTTATTCAGCCATTGAGAGCAGCTTGGATGGCTGCTAATACTGCAGGCCATCAATGGAGGTGTGTACATGCTCCTCTCAACAACCAGTCACAGCCAATCATCAAGAGGAGTACATGTGTAATATACTCCTCTCAATGATCATCTAGAGACAAGCGTAACAAAGCCCCCAAGCACCACCAAGAGGTGTGAGGTGCAGGCAAGGCTTATGCCTGAGGACAAGAAGCCTGTGTGAGAGAATCTTTCATTTTGGTGCAGCATTTCTTTCTTTTCAATTATAAAAACACAAAACCCTGTACCAACATTCTTATTCTATCCCAGCTGAGCGCTTGCATCTTGCATACAATCCTACATATGCAGCTTCTCTCCCATGTGTTTGGTTTTTTATATCTTCTTTTTGAAATCATCAACTTTTTGAACTCTTGTTGGACCTTTAAGGGTTTCTTTCTTGCCTTATTAAATCTCATATTTAACCCCATACTCCTCTAATTAAATGTAATGCATGTGAAACATTTCATAGCATGAGCCCGAAAAAAACAAAAGAGAGTGATTGATGAGAGAAAAGGGAAAGAGATTGACAAATCAAGAAAAGAGATTGACCAGAAAAGAAAAATCACATGGGTAATAAGTAAAAATTAAGAACTCCAACATTGTACAACTTGCCACTCAGACCTGTATCCCTCTTACACCAAACACCAAGATCAAAAGCGACTGCTTTGCAGTATCACTCACACAAGACATTGGAGCTTGAAAGTCAGCCCTTTGTGGCACAATGTGGCAACAAAAAATCATGTGGCATTGATATTCAAAAGTTTGCTCTGTCTATTATTCTTGTGTTTTAATTTTACAGTGTGTCTTGTCTTTGCTGTGATGTTTGAATAATAAGAGGTGTTGTGTTTGGATGATTGGAAGGTTTTTATTTTTGAATGACCAAATTGTATGCAAATGGTTGCAAGAGGGAGATGAGGATAAAAAAAAAGAGGACTGATCAAGAGAAAAGTCCAAAAGGTCAAAAAAAGAAGAGGCATTTGAAAAAAGAGGCCCAGGAAACTAGAGCCATGGCTTTCCAAGTAAGCGGCCAGGAATCTCAAAGTTTTTTTTGGGGGGCATGAACAGGATGGATTGCAAAAACTTTGAATGCACAGTTTGGTTAAGTAAAATACAAGAATTTGATGACAAAGGGAAAAAAAAACCTATTACAAAACCATGGTCTCCAGGTGGTGGCCACATTGGCTACCACAAAAGGTTTAACATTCTCTCAGGCCAAATGGCCTTATTAGACATAAGTACTCTCCCTGCGGGAGAGATCTTGATGCTATGCATCTCTCCCAGGCCAAATGGTCCCCCCCAGCCGCTGCAGGGACAAGTGTCTTAGATATGTTTGAGCCAGAGAGGAGTACATGGATACTCCTCTCTAGCTGGTCATCTATAGGAAACACCAGGAAAAAAAATAGTCACTTGATGACAAGTGACATCATGCCAGCTCCAGCGGGCTACCCACCATCTACCCATCATCTACCCACCATCTACCCACCATCTAACCACTTTAAGAATTTCCACAGGAGATCCTCAGTTTCTGCTGGGCACCACTGATCCCCATTTCTGGTCAGCTGATACTCAGCTTTAGCTCCCAGCTTAGGCTCAGCTTTGGTGCCCAGCTCATGCTCAGCTTTGTTGCCCAGATCAGAACCAGTCCTGGCCCAGCTTATTTTTAGCTTTATTCCAGTCATGGCTTAGCTTAGACTCAGATTAGGACTATCATTGGCCCAGCCAATTCTCAGCTTTGGACCAGTATTGGCTCAGCTGATTTTCAGCTTTGGATAAATCTTGGCTCAGCCAATGCTCAGATATTGAGTCTGACCACTCCTGTAACAGCTTATGCTCATCTGTGGACCAGCCTTGGCTCAGCTGATGCTCAGCTGTGGACCAACCTTGGCTAAGACAATGCTCAGCTGTGGACCAGCCTTGGCTCAGCTGATGCTCAGCTGTGGACAAGCCTTGGCTCAGCTGATGCTCAGCTGTGGACCAGCCTTGGCTCAGCTGATGCTCAGCTGTGGAACAGCCTTGGCTCAGGTGATATTAATCTTTTGAATAGTCTCAAAAAATCTGATACTCAGCTTTGGAACAGCCTTGGCTCAGCCAATGCTCAGCTTTGTACCAGCATTGTCTCAGCCAATGCTCAGATTTTGAAAATTTTTGGCCCAGCTGGTGTTAATCTTTGGAACAATATTGTCCCAGCTGATCCTAATCTCTGCACAAGCCTTTTCCAAGATGATGCTCAGCTTTGGACCATTGTTGGCTAAGCTGATGCTCAGATTTGGAATATTCTTGGTCCAGCTGACACTTGGATTTGTTTCAGGCTTGGAATATCCAATGCTCAGCTGTGGCCCAGGCTCAGCCAATGCTCAGCTTTGGCCCAGGCTCAGTCAATGCCTACTGCTCAGCTTATGATGAGCATCAGCTGTTCCTGGGAAAAAATTAGGATCAGCTGACTGTGCCACATTGAGTGCTCTGGTGCAGTCCTGCAAGCTCTACAAGTGCTGGTGGAGCAGACTTGTAGCAGCGCTGGAGTAGCTCTGGAGTAGAAATCAAAGCTGCATCATGTCACTTGCCATCAAGTGACTATTTTTTTTTCCTGATGAAACTCCCTGGATAGTCCTCTCAATGACTGGTCACCTAGGTCATTGAGAGGAGCCCACAGTTGTGCTGGCTATCCCAGTATATGTTGCCCTTGATGCCTGGCACTGAGCAGCCATCAAGGGACTGTGTGTATGTCCTCTTGATGGCCGGTGTGTTCCGGCCATTGAATTCATCTTTGGGGCTTGGAAGTGACATTTGATGAAGAAACAAAAACAGGTACCCACCTAAAAGAACACTGGTACCCGCCAGGCAGTGCTGGATGCAGTTCTGGATGCCAGTTTTTTGGAAAAAACATGCAGAAGCGCAAATTTTACCCAGGTCCATTTTTACATTCTCTAAAAAGGCTTGAGTATTACCTCAAGCTTCCTTTGAGCTTCTTAATCTCAACTGATAGCAGTTTCTAGAGTTTTTCCTGTAGTCTTTTCCCCTGAAAATTCCACTCAAAACCCAAAGAATTTGTATGGTTTTGGGGGTGGGAAATCATTTCTTTCCATTGCACCATAGTCCCTTTCCAGTGAGTACTTTCTTAGCTGTGTCAGTGCAAACATAAAGTTCATTTTTTTCATTGAAGATGCATTATAATTGCTAAAAACAAAAATTGGACATGTAGGTATGCATCTTCAATGAAGAGTGTTTACCATATACATTTCAGGTATTGTATTTGTTTCAGTGTTAGTGCAATGTGATACTTGTGGAAGTAGTTATACCTATCTCCTGTGATACTCCATGTTGTGGGTTCTACCAGTACTGCACATACATGTTAGTGAAGTTTAACCAAGTCGATGCGTCTTATTCTGTATCATAATTGCACAGACATGGCTAATTTGTACGCAATATCACCAGGAAAATTAAATAGTCAGTTGTTGACAAGTGACATCACACCAACACCAGCCAGCTACACACCATCTCTCCACTATCTACCCCAATCTCCCAACTTTCTCCTCAACTTCTGAAATTTACCAAGGTCCTGTTCAGTTTTTGATGAGCCCAACTGATCCTCTGTTCTGTCTAGCTGATACTCAGCTTTGGTACCCAGCTCATACTCAGCTTTTAGCTCATCTCATACTCAGCTTTTTCACGCAGCTCACTCTCAGAATTGGAATAAAGCCTTTTGACCAGTTGTTGCCCAGGTGATGCTCAGCTTTGTACTAGTCCTGGCGCAGCTGATGCTCAGCATTGTACCAGTCCTTGCTCAGACTTTTCGTCCTGTTCCAGCTGATGCTCAGCTGAGCCAGCCCAGGGAAAAAGATGGGAATCAGCTTGGACAGGACCAGAGCTGAAAATCAGCTAGGCTAGGGCCAAAGCTGAGCATTAGCTGAGCCATGGCCAAGGCTGAGCATCAGCTGAGCCACGGCCAAGGCTGAGCATCAGCTGAGCCACGGCCAAGGCTGATCATCAGATGAGCCACGGCCAAGGCTGAGCATCAGCTGTGCCATGGCCAAGGCTGAGCATCAGCTGTGCCATGGCCAAGGCTGAGCATCAGCTGTGCCATGGCCAAGGCTGAGCATCAGCTGTGCCATGGCCAAGGCTGAGCATCAGCTGTGCCAGGGCCAAAGATGATCATCAGGTGGCCTGTGACAAACCTGAGCATCAGCTGGGCCAGGGCAAAAACTGAGCATCAGCTGAGCCAGGGTAAAAGCTGAGCATCAGCTGGGCCAGGGCCAAAGCTTAGCATCATCTGGTTTTGTCATATTGAGTGCTTTAATGATTGATCCTGACACCTGTCATGTGATCCATAGATGTGCTGGTGGAGAGGAGAAGAATTGGAGAAGTTTTGGAGCTGAAAACAAAGCTGCATCATGTCACTTGCCATCAAGTGAATACTTTGTTTTCCTGGTGTATATGGCAAGCATAATGTAGATTCTTGTGACACCTGATGAATTTTTGGTGGGCTTGATCAGGTGTCACACAGGATGTCAAGCAAAATTTACATTATTAAACCTAAAATAGCCTGGTCCAGGTTGGGGCATTTTAAAACTAAAGTCACGCTTGCTGGTTGGTAAAATGGGGAGCTTAGATGGCCGTTTTGGTGACATGGTAGAATGTCCACTTGGCAATAGCGCGGGCAGGAATGCACAAGCAGATGAGGTCAGAGTGAATTTTGGTGACATAAGCATTGAGGATGATTTCAGAAAAGCACAATAAGAGAAGCTTACGGAAAGTCGCGCGCGGACGGTGTAAGACTCAAAAGTGGTAATGAAACCCTTTTTCTGAATGGTGAAGGTGATGATGGAGGTGCAAACTCTGTTCTTCTGGCTATCAGAAAACAAGACCCACCAACATAAGCTTGGCAAGTTTAATGAAGTGATAGGAAAGATGAGTTTCTTTGATTGACACAGTATAACTGTTTGATTTCCAATATAAGGGTTTGTAAGGTATGTGAGAATTGAGAGCAAGTTCAGTGGTCATTTGCAAATATAAGGGTTGTATGGTGGTAAGGTTAAGTGTGAGGGTGGTATGTAAATAACTGGTGAGTACTGAACTGAGGAGCAGAGAACTGGGTGGAGGAGGAGCTCCTTTTATAGACAAATGTGAAATATTTTAGCCCCCCCTCTGAGAGGGGCTCCTGGGTTGAGGTTTCAGCTAGAATAGACAGGGGGTACAAGGCATTTTAGATGGTGGCAGTAGGTACAAATGATGTCCTAATATGTACAAATGATGTCATAACATGTCATGGGTACATAAATGATGTCAGAAGGTTGCAGTGGTGCCGCATGTAAGTGACAGCAGGCTGCATGAAGTGTCATGCAGATGCAGTGAGTGCATAAATGAAGTCTGAGGCTGCAGACACAGTGTAAAATGATGACATAGTATGGATAGAGAAGAGTAGTTGATACTATGTAATGAATGTTGTCTGAAAGGCAGATGTATATTTGTATCCTGTGATATGTATAAGTATAATTCCATAATCCTTGACTTGAGGCTAGTGACAGGCTGGTGACTGGGTGTGTTGAACATGTGATAGGTGTTTGGTGGGTCCAAAGAGGTGTAACTTCTAATCCAGCGGGCTCCAGTGACACTTCCAGTGGTAAATAAGGGTGAAATCGGTCTTAGAATCCATTCCTGGGGTCCATTTGATGGGATCTTGAGGCCTAGTATGGGTAATTATATGTATTAGAAAGAAATTTTGGACTTTTCACATTTCCGTGTACCACAACAGAATGCACAGAGGAAGTGTGCGGATTGTGGACCACGGACTTTGGATTGGGGTTTGGACCAGAGAGGATGGGCAGGGCTGTACTGTGGCAGACCAAACTTGGGGACTGATAGCAGCGGCAGGCCAGCGGGTGAGCCAGGACAGCCAAAGCAGGTTCCACTAGAGGGTGGAGCTGGTGAGAGACTGACTGGCAGGGGCTAGGCAGAGGACATGGGAGGTCAGGAATTGGAGAGGAGCGGAAGACAATGATGTGCCGGAAATTGGGTGGACATGACGGACTAGTGTGGGAAAGTGTCAGATTTGTGGAATTGGGTGGGAACAGAGATGTGTGTGGAGGGAAGGGAGGGGGTGGAGGCTCACGTTTTCTATTCTCTTTTTCCTTTTCATCATCTTACTTACTACTCATTACTGTACTTACAACTTACGGATGCACAAGAGTATTTTGAAAGAGTTTTATGTGACCCTTACTTTACTTACTTGATCAATTGCAATTGCGGAGTGCAGAGCTTTATCACTTGCGGATCATTACACTATTGATCAGGCTCATTGTGGAGCGCTAAAGGCTAGAGGAAATTAACAGTGCGGAGCTGAGATATCAATAATCACTCAGCCCAGATAAACATATTCTTGAAGAAGGCGGAAAGTGGTCATTTCCACCCACTAACCATCCTTTATTCTCACACCGTGGGAATCAACTTTTTTAAAAATATTGCAAAGTTTGTCTGATTGTAATTGAAAATTTGCTGTTCAAGGTCCAACATGAACCAGGCTAATATGCATACCAGTGACCACTGACAAATGTGGCCTAAGTATATCTGTGTGTATAAAAATCATGATCAGGGGTGATGATTCAAAGTTTGACTCAATTTAATTATTTTTCATCCAGTTGTCCTGGTTGTTCCTGAAATTTTACAAAGTCTTGCTCAAATTTACAAATAACTTGTGGACTAGGCCCTGCATCATATTGCTGCCAAACAGGCCTTAAAAATGGCTGGGTCAAGTGATTGTGGACCCCAATCTGGTTGTGAATCAAATTTATAAATTTTGCAGAGCATCATCAATAACAATATCATAAAATAGTGACTAGTTGGTACTTCATTATCAATACCTTGTCAAAAATTGTTCTTCTACCTGGAAAGAACAAAAGAAGAAAAAAGAAACAAAATAATTAAGATTGACTCTTGACAGCTTAATCCTCCAAGAGGTGTTATGCTGGATTTCTCAAGAAAATCTTTCTGTGCTGAACAAAATGGCCCTGTTTGGATGCCCTGTTATATGTGATAAATGGGCAAATTTATCATGTGTGACCCAAAGTTCCCCCCTGTCTCCACCAAATTTTTTGAACCCCCAGGGGTTGCACATGATAAATACATCCATTTATCACGTATACACAGTGTCCAATGATCATTTTCAAACAAGAAAAAGTCCATTTAATTTTTTACTTTTGTGACATGAAGTTTTGTTTTTTCAGGGTCAAGAACCTTCTGTGTGACATAACTTCAACTCCATAATTTTATAATAGAATATAGAGCCCATGGCAGAAACAAGGTGTTTTTCCATCTGTGTAGTGACATAATGTTGCAATCAGATGTTGAAGGGGCAATCAATGGGACCGAAAAAACCATTTGATTAGTTGATTGTCCGAGAATTGCCATATTTCCTTGTGAGGCGCTTCCCAAAATGCCATGATTGACTACAGCTTCCACGACAGTAATGTTCTGGCCAGTTTTCTCGGCTTCAGAGATAGATGGATCCAGTCTTGATGAAACCAAGGGAGCCTCAACATCAGGAATCACAGAAGCTTTTCTCAAGAGGTCTGCCTTCGAATTTTCTACTTCAGACTCTTCTATTTCTTCATCGCCTTGGATTTTTGTCGGCTTCTTGTCAAGTGAATAATCCGATTCAGTAAATGTGATCGCTGGCTTTTTATTGCCTGAATTAGAATCTGGTGGGGGCGTCTCAAGCTGTGCTGTTGGCGATGGAGAACCAACAGATAACTTTGTTTTCTTTGCTTCAATCTTCACATTTTTGTCGACTTCCGCTTGCCGTGATAATTCTGGTGAGTCGGCTGAAGTGCCCGAACTTATTCTAAGGGTAGAATCGAGTGATTCTTCGTCATGGTCATCTTCGGGGTCGGTAGTTTTTCCTTTAGATCGCTCTTGAGCTTCCTGTGAAGAATTTTGCTCTAAAAGTGGCGTCTTTTTTACCTGTGACTTGGCGGTATCAGTAACTGCTGTTTCGGCGGCTTTTTGGTCCCGGTTGGTTGGTTGGGCCAATGAGGGTGCTGGGTTTTCAGCTTGAGCCGGTGGCTTGGGCTGCGGGACTGGAGTCTCCGTTTCGGCGGGTGGCGTTGGTTTTTCGACTGACGGTCTTGATTTTTCGACAGGCGGCGTGAATTTTTCCTTTGAATTTGGGGCAGCCGGTGTAGCATCCTCGGCAGGCGATGCTGGTTTCGCAGTGGCTGTACCTTGCACCACTAAGGTAGTCTGACAATGGTAACATTATTTAGGTGGTTGTTCAAGCCTTGTAGACCGCCGGTTAATAGCAACTTACCACTTCATCTTCGGGTACAAATATATCTTCGTCCTTGGGTAACGGTATCTTCCCTTTTTGGAGCTTGAAACCTACGGAAAGAAAACGCAAGTCAGAAAAGGTTGAGAAAGAAGGCTCGCATAGCAGACAAAGCCCTTACCCGTAACCCCTTTCTTGACGAAAGGTTGTTTGGATGGACGTGAATCCCGCAGCTCTGCCTGCGGTACTGTAAATTTATCGCACTTGCTCTGTTCAGCTGCGTCGACGCTTTCTGTCCCTGCTTTTTCTTGAGGGCTCAGCACATGGAAAGCTACCCAAACAAAGCAAGCATGAGACTCGCGTGATTTTTCCTTCATGTCTTCATGTCCCGTAGTGAGGAGACATACGAAGGGAGTAAATTGAATAAAACTGTTTTCCATTGATCCGATCCAGCTTCAAGCATGTGACGAAGTGGCTATTAGCACGGGATATCCTCGGACAATGCCTGAGGAAGCTTGGGAAGGCTTACCTCATGGAAAATAACCTGAAGATCCCGAAGATGTTAGCAACATTTTGCAGAAATCAGGTCTGTCCAAGGACGAAGTGGTACACATCATTGACTTGCCTGATAATCTCCGGGTGGCGTACACTGGAGTACACATCAAAAAAACAAGTGCAGGCACAGTTTCCTCTATTATTCAGCTTTTCTCAAGATAATTAGAGAATAAAAATATCAAATAGCGAAAAAATCTGAATAACCTCTGGAATCACGAAATTCATGTGCTTGACACTGCTCCCCCTCTCACCCTGCATCAGCTGGGGTCCTTGGCTTATGGTAATGTTATGTTCACGGTTGACAAGATATATCTCAACACTTAGGATTGCTGTAGCAAGCTGGGTCCCAGCATCAGTATTTGATGGTTTCAAGACGCCATCACCTGTGATTTCTAACGAGATTGAAATTTTCTTCCCCGCTAGTCGTGTTTGGATAGGAATGAAACTTTGAGTCGTGAGTCGTAAAGTTCCAAAGCTGTAGCACATTAAAGTGAACTGACCAGGCTTTTTGGAATCAGGGGCCGGCCCATTGATGATGAGTAGTCCAGGAGTAAAAAATTGTCCACCGCTGCGTTGGCAGATCGTTAAATTCACCAGGAAGAGGAAAATGCTCGCAAGCAAAAGTGTTTGCAGACCTTGTGTGCGAGCATAACCGAAAGGCATCACCACATTCTTTCTCTGGAGACGCGGCCCTCGTGCTCGTCGAAACCTGAGTGGTCGCATGTTTTTGATGAATATGCGAGGATCGAGCCTGAGCAGGGGTGCGACTAAATGATGACAAGAAATTTCAACAAAACAGTCTCCGATAATCTTTGCCCAGGAAGTTCTCGATAGGACACTTCTTGGTACGCGGATTAGAGCGACCGGGCATCTGGCAGAAATAAGTAGCTACCAAGCACATAATGAAACTGCAAAACCAGCCTCGGCCGCGCAACAGCGGGAAAAACTGGCAACAATTGAAGTAAAAGACACATGCGTAAACGCAAAGTGGACATTAATTAAACAACGAGGAGTAATGAGGTATCCGAGGTGAAGTGATGCAGGGTCCTTGTCATGGTGGAAACAAAGTTGTCAAGCTGGAAACAAAGTAATCCAACCGAGTCTCCAGAGACTGATGGAACCTATGACAACAGCACGATGAGCTCAGATCGAAAGACAAAGAAAGATTCCTTACTTTGAAGAAAATCCTCCTCAAGCCAACGGAAAAAGCCGCTGAAACCCTTCTTGCAGCCTTGAAAACCACCTATGGTGTCCTCATTGCTGACAAAGACATAAAAAGATTATCAACATCACAAATGCAACTCTTGGAAAGAGCGCCAGGCACTTTTCCAAACAGCTCGCATTGCTTGTTTGCTCCCGACCATTTGCAAATACTTCCAACACATTGATCAGCAACACTCAGCCTAAAAATTAGGCTTAGATGCCCATTCAGCCCAATGGGCAATGAAGAAATATAAGTCTCATCAGCAAATTCCAAATAACATGTGCGCTGGTGGACATATGTACATGTCATTGGCAAATAAGCCTTGATCTCAATTTTGTTTTTCCTATGAATGCAAGGCCTCAGTTATGTACAGCAATGCTCCAAAACGCACCATAAGTACATAATATGTACTTAATCTATAGTCTATATGCATAATGCACCTCCATAGTGCCATACTATGGCCTGTAAGTCCATGTGTCCCAAATCTGAACCATTCAAAAGTGAAACTTTTTTCTGAGCAGTACCACAGAGCTGCCAAGATATTTATAGAATCCCCTGTCTCTGTAGAGCACAAAAATTTCGCTTTGGTGTATTGTACATGATATATATAAAAATTGATAAGTCTCAAAAAATTCAAACATTTTTGCGGGTGTGGGCTAGCACAAAAGTGACCTCCCGCACTGTAGGCTGACATTGCAGCACAAACCTCAGCAGCGGTGGGTGGTTACAATACGCTACAATAACCACCGTTATTGGCGTAGTGTAACAATTGCTGTTACTGCACTCAGGTTTTAGCGCTACTAATAACAACCAGTTGTAACCCTGGGCCTGATTTTTTTGGTGTGTTGCTTGCGTTACTAGTAGCGTTGTTGAGGTTACGCTTGTTGACTGAGAATATGGGAGGCGAGTAGTGGGGGTTTTTGAAAGAGGAGCTTGACTCAGGTTGGGCAAAAGTGGGTCTCTTGTTGTTGGGCTCTGACTTGATGATTTTATTTCATACTCGAGGAGCGGACATGTATACACAACTAGAGAGCCCCCTGCACAAGATCCAGAGGGGGCCTAACAGCATGTAACATACAAGACAAAATAAACTAACATCTGTAATAACAAGTCAGTGACAGGGACAGGACAGGAACTGGGATAGGGGACAGGGACAGGAACTGGAACTGGACAGAGGACAGGACAGGAACAGGGAACTTTACTGGAGACTGGGAAAGAATACTTTACTGGGGACTGGGGACTGGGGACTGGATAATTTACTGGGGACTGGGTACTGGGGACTGAATAATTTACTGGGGACTGGGTACTGGGGACTGAAGACAGAATACTTTACTGGGGACTGGGCACTGGAAAATTTACTGGGGACTGGGGATGGTAGGGGAATGTGAGCGGACAGAGAGACAGATATTCTGACAAGCGTAACTTGTTAACCACTGGTTAACGAGATAAAGAGGGGCAAATGGCCCCCTCTGGACCATATGTAGTACAATATCTGCCCCTCTGTGCAGGCAGATATTGTAACAGATGTCAAATGTCAAACATCCTGGGTGTGCAATATTGTAACGCACTTCCGTTACGGTTAACAGTAACAGTAACAAGAGAAAAACTGTTACAATATTGGTACGTTACCAATAACCGTACCATAACTACCCACATTTTACGAAGGGGTCGAACAAGGAGGAGTCTTGACGAGACTGTAAATCTGTTGAGGTTACGCTTGTTGACTGAGAATATGGGAGGCAAGTAGTGGGGGTTTTTGAAAGAGGAGCTTGACTCAGGTTGGGCAAAAGTGGGTCTCTTGTTGTTGGGCTCTGACTCGATGATTTTATTTCATACTCGAGGAGCGGACATGTATACACAACTAGAGAGCCCCCTGCACAAGATCCAGAGGGGGCCTAACAGCATGTAACATACAAGACAAAATAAACTAACATCTGTAATAACAAGTCAGTGACAGGGACAGGACAGGAACTGGGATAGGGGACAGGGACAGGAACTGGAACTGGACAGAGGACAGGACAGGAACAGGGAACTTTACTGGAGACTGGGAAAGAATACTTTACTGGGGACTGGGGACTGGGGACTGGATAATTTACTGGGGACTGGGTACTGGGGACTGAATAATTTACTGGGGACTGGGTACTGGGGACTGAAGACAGAATACTTTACTGGGGACTGGGCACTGGAAAATTTACTGGGGACTGGGGATGGTAGGGGAATGTGAGCGGACAGAGAGACAGATATTCTGACAAGCGTAACTTGTTAACCACTGGTTAACGAGATAAAGAGGGGCAAATGGCCCCCTCTGGACCATATGTAGTACAATATCTGCCCCTCTGTGCAGGCAGATATTGTAACAGATGTCAAATGTCAAACATCCTGGGTGTGCAATATTGTAACGCACTTCCGTTACGGTTAACAGTAACAGTAACAAGAGAAAAACTGTTACAATATTGGTACGTTACCAATAACCGTACCATAACTACCCACATTTGAACTCAGCCAGGAGGGACTTTAAAACATGGTCCACATCACCTACATAGCAAGAATTCAAATTTGCTTCTTTTTTCACTGTTGTGATATGAGGTTGAAATGTGAGAAGGCAAGAAACAATAAATCTCCATGACAATTGCAGATTAGACGGGCCTGCACAAGGCCCGCATTGGCCCCTGACAGGCCCGTTGGGCCCATTGAAAAAGTAGTATTTGTTTGGAATTCTGATGCTCTGCTAAAATGTGAAATGGGTAAAACTGAATAAAAAACATGGGGGTACATTTTTGGGGAGATTTTTTGGACGGGCCTGAATGAGGCCCAAATGGCCCCCACAAAGCCCACTGGGCCCATTGAAAGAGTAGCCTTGGTTAAGAAAGCATATGCTCAGCTAAGAAATAAAATGTGTCAGACTGAGTAAAAACCCTAGGGGCACATTGTTGGGGAGGCTTTTTGGACAGGCCTGCATCAGGCCCGTATGGGCCAACAGGGTTCCAAGGAAAAGGAAAGGGCCTGGACATACATTCTGTGAGTGCACAAATGTCATACAGATGTCAGAAGCCCTTCAATATCTTCTGTTGATTAGTGGTCAATTGGTACTGTTCTGAAACATCATATGTGCATTCTTAACCAAGACTACTTCTGGGTTGGCCAAACCAGCTTTGGGTGGGCCCTGTAGGGCCTGATTCAGGTCTGTCAATAAGCCCTCCCCAAAAGTGTGGCCCCATGTTTTTTACTCAGGTTGACACATTTTTGTTTCTTAGCTGAGCATAGGCTTTCTTGACCAAGGCTACTCTTTCAATGGGCCCAGTGGGCTTTGTGGGGGCCATGTGGGCCTCATTCAGGCCCGTCCAAAAATCTCCCCAAAAATGTACCCCCATGTTTTTTATTCAGTTTGACCCATTTCACATTTTAGCAGAGCATCAGAATTCCAAACAAATACTACTTTTTCAATGGGCCCAACGGGCCTGTTAGGGGCCCATGCGGGCCTTGTGCAGGCCCGTCCAACAAATCACCCTAAAAATCTGCCCCATTGTTTTTTACTCAGTCTGACACATTTTTATTTTTTTGGCTGAGCACGCTCAGTTTGCATTTTTTTTCAGTACAGAGTGATTTTTTTTCAATGATTTTCCCAACCTCAAACTTTGAGTATTTTTGTTGGGAAATTTAATTATCCTTGAAGTGATAAAGGCCTTAAATTTAGCTCCAAAGCTTAGTAACATTTGATTGTGAACCCCCCTATTGCCTTCCCAAAATTTGATGATCTTGCAAGTCATCTGAGGGATTGTATGGTCTGTTGAGAGATTTGGCTGGTAATTGTCACACAAGAACCTTGGCATTGCATGCTAGTCACCTGGCAGCAACAAAGTAGTTACGTTATGTTGTGTTATCCGCGCAATTTTGGTAATGTAACTACCCCCGTTATCCGCCCCCCCCCCATTACTTTACTAGTAACAGGGACATTTCAGGCCCCGCGCTATGGAACTCCTACCGTGCTAGGCGGTAGGCAGTTAGTGGGAAGGGAGAATTGCGTGTCAGTGCTGCCTTCACGGATGGTCTAAGGATTGGCCGGTGATGTAGGAAAATTAGCGAGAATGGGGGGGGGGGATTTATTCTGAGACAACGAGTGATGATACTCGTCGGCGGTGGTGGTGAGGTTTTGTTGAGAATAAGCGCCTGAAGAACTCCTTGAGTGATCACGGCAGCTGTTCTTGATGCGGGGTTTGACGGTTGCGAGCCTCTTGCTCCGAAAACTTCTGATGATTGACAAGGAAGGATAAGATTTCCAGTGACTAAGAATGATCTGAGAAGCTAAAATTATGGTTCAGACGAATTCCGTGCCGTCCCATCGCCTGAGTTCGGACTGAACTCAAACTCCGGGATCCGTGACACTTCTGGAAAGAGTCATCCTGCACCTGCGCCCACCGCGCACACAACCACCACGAGAGATAGAGAAAGAAAACAGACAACACAACAAATCAAACAACCAACCCACCCCTCCAAAACCTTCCAACGCGCGCTTGAGAGAAAAAGAGAAAGAAAGAAAAGAAAAGAAGAGAAACCAAGCCAACAAGAGCAAAAACAAACCCACAGAAGATCTGTGTTAGGACCAAGAAAAGGGAACAACAACCACAGTAGAGCCTGAGAGAAGGGAAAAGAAAAGGGAGAAAGAACTGAGGAAGAGAAACTGGGGAAAGGAAGGGAAAAATCCGCGCCAAATCAGAACACCACATCTCCACCACGCTTGCAGTCTGTCCCTAGACTGCGCGCGCACCATCGCCAAGAGAGTTGAACATCCGCGCCTAGAGATCCGACGACAGGAAAAAAGAACCAAGGGCCTCCGCCGTGCTCACGAATGTGGCATAAAGTAGGGTTTCGACAACGGTAGAAAACACCCTGGAGGTGCACAATTGGGAGGACTTACTTTTACTCCTCTGTGCCTCCACGGGGAAAAAACCTTTTCACCTGATCCGCGGCGAACCTTTGCTTCAACTCCGTACCATCCAACTCCTCGAGGACATAGGAGCCGCCAGATACCTGCTTCACGACGCGGTAGGGGCCGTTCCACCAATGAGCAAATAACTGCCCCCACTGCGTCTCCAGAGACCGATTGTACGCGAGCCCCTGATCGCCGGGCTTGAGAGGCTCCCGGATTCTGGACGCATGCTTCTCCTCCCAGTAGCGCATGGAATCGCCTCGCACATCCATCATCTTTTGGTAAGCGATCCCACGGGTCTCCTCGCTGCGCTCCAGCTGAATGGAGCGTGCCACAAGAAGGTCAGCTGTGGTCTCCACTGCGTCCCAGTCCACGCCGAGGTATGACTCAATTTCCAGATCCAGCGGAAGCACAGCGCGTTGCCCGAACACCAACTCGTAAGGGGAATAGCCGGTGGTCCGCTTGGTCGAGATTCGGTCGGAAAACAGGACCAACGGGAGAAACTTCCGGCAGTTCTTGCCACTCTCTCCCGCTAGCTTGACCAATGCAGCTTTAAGGGGGCCGTGACCGCGCTCAACCATCCCTTGGCCCTCGGGGTAATAAGGGGTCGAAACTCGATGCTGGCCGGGAAGATCGCGCAACATATCCGCCAGCGCGCCGCCAAACTCGGACCCTCCGTTGGTGGAGTACGAGCGCGCCAATCCATAGCGCATCGTCCAATTTTCCTGGAGAAAGACAGCCACGGCTTCAGCAGTGAGGTTATTTAAGATCTTAGCCTCGACCCATCCTGAAAAATCGTCACAGGCAACGATTAGATACTTGGCTCCGCTGGCTTTGAGATGGACCACATCCATGGATACCCGCCCAAAGATTGTGGATTCGCCCGTCGGGTAGCGCAGCTCTTGGGGCCGCCTGAGGTCTTTCTTCTGACAGGACTCGCAGCTACGGCACCAACGCACCACTGCTTGCTTGAGCGAGGGCCACCAGAATCGCTCGGCGACTCGCCGGTAGGTTTCAACCATGCCCCTGTGGCCTAGATCTTCGTGGAGCTTCTGGAGAATAACTTCCTGTTTGGCTGGGATAGTGACGACAATACGAGGCAGCGGGCTGCCTCTCCACATGAGACAGCCGGCTTGCAAAAAGAATTCTGAGCTCTTGCGCTTTATAGCGCGAAACTCTTGCGCGGTGGAGCCCTCTGGTCGCGTGAGAGTCGCCAAAAAGATCTCTAGCCGCCTCCAGAAACCCTCTTGGTACCCGGAGTATCCAGCGTCGGTGGTGACAGAAAAGGAATGGACTGGTCGAATTGTTGGAGCGTCTTCATCGAACTCAGAAGTAGGCGGATCGGAGTCATCATCTCCTTTCGGACGTCGGGATAGCCCATCGGGCATTGTAAAGGATTTTCCTGGGCGGTGGATGATATCGAATGAAAACAGCTGGATAAAAGCGACCCATCGCGTCATCGGAGCGTTCGGCAGGCTCGGCGCATTTATCATCTGAACGAGGGACTGCGCGTCCACCTGCAGTTCGAAATGCTGGCCCCACAAGATAGTCTGCAGCTTCTTAAGGATCCGCGCCACCCCACAAAGCTCCAGTTTTGATTGGGAGTAGCGCGATTCCACGTCCGAAAACAACAGAGATTTGTAAAGCGCCGGACGATCCAGACCGTTGGCATCCTCCTGGGTGAGCACCGCGCCTGCCGCATGGAAACTAGAGTCCACGGCCAGCTTGATTTTTCCCGCGCCTGGGCCGTAGTCAATCTTGACCAGTACGATGTCCTTCCCAACGATGAGCTTCAGCGCCTCGAAGGCATCCTTGCAATCAAAAGTCCAAACAAAGTCCGCGTCCTTACGCGTCAGACGTCTGAGAGGAAGACAAATCTGCGACAGAGACGGAATAAAAATGCGGACATACACTACCACACCGAGGAAACCGCGAACTTCTGTAGCGTTCATCGGGGTCGGCCATGATAGGATCTTGTTGACCTTGCTCCTCGCCATGCGCCGCCCCTCCTTGCAAACAACGTGCCCCACGATCTCCAGGGCTGGTACACACGCCGCTAATTTTGAGGCGGAAACCGTGAGTCCAGCTTCTTCGATACGGAACAAGATGCGTTCCAGGGTCTCGGCGTATTCCCAGATGAAGCGCCGAATTCCTGGGTGCCAATCCAAGACCTCATCGTTGTAGTCAGAAGCGGGGCCTTTGATCCCGCCATCATCGATGAAGATGCCAGCATGTTTGGGGATTTCGTCCTGAAGAATCCAAACCATCTGGGCCTGATACACCGCGACGGAATTTGTCGCGCCTTGGGGCAGCCGCGTGAGCTGGAACCTTCCCAACGGCGTGTCAAACGTGGTAAGTGGCCGTGAGATGGGATGCAGGGAGCGCTCGTCGTACCCGCCCATAATATCACCGAGGCCGTAGCAAGCGCGCCCAGAAAACGACTCCACGAACTCCTCCGTAGCTGGGGGAACTCCCGCGTCGCGGACCGTGACTTTGTTGAGAGGCTGAAGATCGTGCACGATACGCAGTTTGCCGCTGCTCTTGACCACGCAAAATACCGGGCTACTGTAGCTTGAGGTTGACTGCTCATAAAGCCTGGTACGAACTCTTTCACAAATGAGGCGAATATACTCATCCATTTTCGCCGCGGGGATGGGGATCTTGCGCTTCTGCCAGGGTTCATGTTCCACTACCGGAATGACGTAGGGCAGGCCGTATGAATCCTTCAGCAGGCCCCGCTGAGACTCATCGAACGCTATGGCCAAATTACGCTCTGCTAAGACATTCTTGATGAAATCCAACTCGGCGTCCCTTAGCCAACCCGGAGGCCCAAAGTTGACGACTTTAAGGCTTTCTTCAGTGACTCGGCCCCTTGGAACAAAGGGCCCGGCTAGAGTGGAAGACAGTCCCCGGTACGGATCGCGGGACAACGGTGGGCGCTTGTCAGACACTGAGACACTGAGTCCATGTGTCTACAATGTATAGTACATGTCTTATAACCTAATGGTTAAAGACTGCTTTAATAATTGACTCATGTACATGAAGTCAAGAGTTCAATTCCCTGTCATTACATTAATTATGTACCTTTTATTCATATGTACTATTATTATGTACTTATTAGATATTTCACATTCTTTTGAATATGTAATTAACCTTATTTCACACTGATTACATAGTTGTACATACAGAGAGAGATAATCTTATCTCTCTGTATTTATCCTGATTAAGCTCAATTTATGTACAAATAGGGAGATTACATACCCATTTGTGTAAATCCCCTTCTGAATTCCGTGATCACTCCTCCTTGGAGTTAAGGATCCTTCAGGACCTTGACTCGAAGGAGGGAGCTGATCCCTGCAATATAAAAAGGGAGGTCTCTCCCCTGTAGAGATTCTCCCACCAAGATTATTGCCATACAAACCCGTGTACCTTACTGAAAATACAGTGAGTGGGGTTTATACATAATCTACTAACCTTTTCTTCCCTTACAGCCTTATCTTCTCTTCGTGTATCCTTCCCCTAGGTACAGGTGTTATTATCACACCTGTAACCTAGAAGATAAGTGAGATTACTCCTTATACCGCAACGGCGCTTGGCTGATTTTCGCCGCGTCCCCTTACTTACGTAAAGGGTGCCAGTCCCTCCGCCTCTCGGCGTCGAGTTGGACTTTCTTCCACTGGCTTTTAGCTATAGTGTGACCCTAAACTTGCTTCCGCTACTTTACCGCCGCGGACCGCAACCAAAAATCCCATCAGCACCGAGTCACATAAGAGACCGGCGCTGACAATTGGGGGTCTGGCCGGGAATCTTTTCCTGTGTACCCAGCAAACCATATAATTCTTACATATAAAGAATCTCTTTACATTAAAAGTCCGCTCCGACTCCGGTCGCCGTTTCTAAGACAACCCTCCTCTCTTAGAAACTTTTATAGCTCTTTCCCCGATCACGGTCGGCTCATACTTAACACCGTGGCTGATAAAGAGTTCTTCTCGCTATCCTCACAGACTTGAGCCTCGCTTCCGGTCATCGCACGATAACCAGTACTCTTGACTGAAACGACTGAGCTCTCCGAACTCTTCACCTGATCCTGTATCATAAACAGTAAGAGATCATCTAACATTTTAGTGTTTTTTTTTTTTTTTTTTTTCTTCGGTACCATCTAACGATAATCTTTCTATTGCGTTTCAATAGTGTCTACTTCTAAGCTTACGTACGCTGGAGCCGTCCGTTCAACCACTCCTACCTCCGATCCGGTCCCTGCGATCACTAGACAACCTGTCAAGAAGATCCCAACCGCAGCGTCAGAGAGCTCTCGAACGGTAGCGGCCCCCAAGAAACCGAAAATAGTTCGCAAACCAAAGAGCCCAGCTGTCGTCCCTTCTGAGTGGGACTTGGAGCCTGTCGATAACAACGCTCGTCCTCCTTCTCCCTTCCTTAAAACTCCCAATCTTCCCAGTGGTTCGGCTAACCCCGCCGGTCCTACGGTGACGAAACCAAAAGCGAAGAAGGCCGCCCCATTGGCTGATCCCTTCAAAAGCAACGAACCAGTCTCTAAGCTTATCGATCGAGACACTCCTGGCTCTCTCACTCAGATTAAAATAAAAAAGGTTTACAAACCTGCTCAAGGTTCCACGACTGTAGAGTCAAAGACGAAATCTAACCCCTCTCAACCCGCTCTAAGTGAATCTTCGAGTAAAAAATCCGTATTTGACGACGGTACCTTCAATCCGAAGACGAAAGAGAAGCTCGAGAATTACTTCGTCCCTCGGGGAAGAACTGTCGTATCGAACTACTCTACGACTTCGTCAATCATCCCGAGCTCCGAAGATACTCGTGAATCTCATCAACTTGCTGACAGTAGTGATTTAGATATCATCACTGGTCAGCATTTTCTTTCATTTTTATCCTAACTACCGAAGATGAGTTCTAACAACTCGTCTCGCTCGCGTACTAGGAGCAACCGCCCAGCTCTTCTCGAGGCCCAAGATCTTACCGGGGCCCCTAGGGGCCGACATGCTAAAAAATCTCAACCCCAGAATCCACCCGATGCTCCAGGGACTGAAAAGTCAACTGGACGGCCGGAATCTAGCAGAGGAGACGAAGGACGACGACATGATGATCCTGTGCCTCGAGGCAGCGAAGAGTCTCAACTCGACGATCGTTCATATCATCAGTCCGGAACAATTCCGAATACTGTACGGGAATTGGGACATCGAAGCGGAGTGGGAGGATTACCAATCCGGCCCGAAGCACTGAATGTATATGAGGAAGAGGGGCGAAGAACCGACTCCGACCCCAGGTCCCCAACCTATGGAAGAGTTGAGCCCGACTCCTCTAGCACAGTCGTTAGAGCCGATGACCCCTCAGATGCAAGAGAAGTCCTTGCTCCATTTCCCTCCGCTGTCCAGCCACCAACCAATGGTAACGGACACTCCTCCGTCGACAGCTTGGCCGCTTCCTCAGCATACGGCCAACTTGACTCAGAACATAAATTCCCTCCCGCCTCCGCCCCAGTATCCACAGGCGACGGTTCCTCAACCTCCTCCCCCAAGAGCTGCCGAGAGTTCAGATCAGAACCGCCGCAACCCTCCGTCGGGAGGAAATCGCAGGGGGAGAGGCCGGAGAAACTCCAGACAGAGCCGATCCGACCCCTGGATCCCTCCTCCAGCGCAATCGAGGAATCATCAACCTTACAACTCGACCAACGCCAGAGAGCACCGGCGGATCTCTCATCAAATGTCCATACATTACGAGATGATCCGCCTCAACCGTACGACCCAAGCGCAATATCAAGCGCTGGAATCTCTGCGCAATCAGAACGCCGGATACGACAATCATCATCAACACCCCGAGGACGAGCAGATGCTCGAGGATTAACCTCAGGTGAGCTCATCCCAATCCTTAAGAACTTGTTTACAAGTATCGAAAAGGTAGTTGATTCTAACTGCTCTTTGTTATCAAAACAGGTTAACAGCGATGTAACTATTAGCTTGGGTAACTTATTGAATAGACAATCCGACTTGTATGAGCAGAAGTTTCGCTCTCTCATTTTTTCTTCCGATAACTCTATCGCTACTTTGCAACAAATTGTTAGAGCGGTACCTCAAGTAGAATATTTGTACAAACAATCCCCGCTTGTTGTAGATACAAATAAAACTTGTAAAGATCTCTCTTCTAAGCTTGACATGGTAATCAAACAAACTGTCTCTATTACTGATATCAAAAACATTCGAGATACTTTGGTCAAACTTAATAAGAGAGAAGACCTCTCTAAAAAAGCGTTTGATAATCTCTTTGCACTTGTCTATGATAAGTTGGAAGACAATAAAAACAATTTGAATGAGTTTGTCAATAAGTTGAAACCCTTGAGTGAACAAACTCTTTTAAAAAATTCTCACAATAATTCTCTTGACTTTTTTCCTCCTTCAAACCTGACTGCTCAGTCCAGCAGGGATAAAGGGAAAAATGTTGAGAAATGTCATTCTGTTGAATTGCCACCTGCTGTAGGAACTTCCAACAGTCATAAAAATCCAGAGCAAATTTGTTCTTGCCATGAAAAAATCTCTGAACTTAAGTTTGAGCATGAGCTCCTTAAAGAAGTCAATGACAAACTTGATTTCCTTGTAGAAATAGGAGAACAACCTATTAAAGACATTAATGAGAGAATTTTTTCAATGGAGAAGAAGAATGAGGAGCGCTTTTCTACTTTACTTGATAAATTGGAAGAGTTGAAAACTCTGAGCACTACTTTGGTTACTAAGTCCAGTGCTCCATCAAGTAATGTAAATGTTAATCCAAATAACACAAGCACCTTTTCTCCTGGCCAAATTCCACAAGTAGTACCCAAACAACAAGGAAAGGAGAATTTTTTCAATGTTAACCAGACCAAAACAGAAATGGACCCTGGTAGACTAAATGAATTGTTTGAAATTCCTATGACTACTCCTCACCAGCCCCAAATAACAACTAGACAAGATATTTCTCAAGAGTCCAGTAAAGTTATACTACAAGGCTTGTCTAAAATGGAAGCCTGGCCTACCTTCTCTGGAGAAGGAGAATATAATCACGTAGACTTTATTGAATGGATTGATACAATTCAACAAGACTCTAGAATTGAGGACATTGTTATTACTTCTAAATTGAAAAACATGTTCACTGGTGTAGCCCATGCATGGTTTTCCAGTGTTAGATCTATGGTGGGAGATAAACCTTGGTCCTTCTGGAAAGATGCCATAAATCAGAAGTATGGGACTCCAGCATGGAGACGCAGACTTCTTATTATTCACCAGAAAGACAAATTTGTTCCTGGTACTACACCAGCAGCAACTTGGGTCACAAGACAGTATAAAAGGATCATGGCTTGTGAACCTCAAACAAATCATGAAAGTCTTATGTTTAAGCTTTTGACCCAGATGGAAGGAGATGTTAGTTTTGCTGCTCAAAATGCAATGAAAGACAATCAGACTTTAACTTCTCTTATTAATGCTTTAGAAGATATTGCAGAATATACTAACATAGGCAAGAGAAAACCTGGTTATATGCAGAATGGCAAAACTTACTCTAATCCTAATGGATCAGACAAAAATAAGGATAATTCAACTAAGTCCAATACTGAAGTCAAATGTTATTCTTGTGATAAGACAGGGCATACTTCAAGGAATTGCCCTAAAAATTCCAAGAAGGTAGCTGCTATAGGTGATGAGGATGACACAGAAAAACCTGAAGCAGATTCAGAAAGTGATTCTGGAAACCAGAAGGCTGATCCAAATGTCCTCTGTGTAATTCCTAACACTTTGGATTATTTCATCACACCTATCAGTGGTAGCAATAAGATTGTTTCCATGACATGTCGTGGAAAAACATGTAAAGTCCTGTTAGACTCTGGAGCTTTCAAGTCAGTTGTAGGACAGAATTATTTATCTAAATTCTGCCCTGATTGGGAAAAATTTGTCATATCAAAATCTTATGACAAATTCCACAGTTGCTCAGACAAGCTTAACACATTGGGAATAGTTAAAGTGCATCTTAAGTTTGGCAACTATGTTTTCCCTACTGATTTTATTGTTATTGAAAATGCAGTTGTCAATTACTTCATAATAGGAAATGACTACTTAAGTCACTTTAAAATTTCTATTATGAATGACTCAGGCAGCTATTTCAAAATTGGTACAGATAACTTTAAACATCAATTTGTGAAAGATAAAAACAATGTAGTAGCTATGACTCAATCATCACAAGAAGCTTTCACTCAAGAAGTAATTGTGAGTTCTAAAATAAATGTAAATCTCTCTGAAATTCAGAGAAAACAATTATTTCAATTACTTTTTGACAATAAATCAGCTTTTGCCACGATAGAAGAACCATTTGGCGCAATTAAAGGCCATGAGGTTAAGATTACTTTAAGTATTGATAGACCTTATCCCCCAGTACTTTGTAAAGCACCATATCCTGCTAGTCCTAGAAGCAGAGAAGCTTTAGAAGAACATATACAGGCTCTACTTAAGCTCAAAGTAATCAGAAAAGTGGGAGCAAATGAATTAGTTGATATAACTACACCAGTTATTATTGCCTGGCATAACAACAAGTCAAGACTAGTAGGAGACTTCAGAGCACTTAACACCTATACTAATCCTGACAGGTACCCTATGCCTAAAATTATGGAATCCTTAAGTAAACTGCATAATTCTAAATACATCACTTGCATGGATGTACTTAAAGGATTTCACCAAAATGTTATTCACCCAGACAGCAGACAATTTTTGAGAATAGTCTGCCATCTAGGTGTATTTGAATATTTGCGCATGCCTTTTGGTATTAAAAATGCACCATCACATTTTCAGAGAATGATGGATAGTGAATTTGCCAATGAATTGAATCAGCTTTGGCTCATTATCTACATAGATGATATTATTGTCTTCTCTGATAATTGGGATGAGCATTTGTGCAGATTAAAAATAGTCCTAAACAAAGTCACTAAAATGAATATGAAAATTTCACTTTCCAAGTGTCAATTTGGTTTTTCTGAGTTAAAAGCCTTGGGACACATTGTTAGTGGACTTTCTCTAGGAATTGACAAGCACAGAGTAGCTGCAGTTCTTTTGAAACCTATACCACAAAACTTAAAAGAAATGCAAATGTTTTTAGGTTTTGCAGGATATTACAGGTTACACATTAAAAATTTTGGAGCTATGGCTTCCAGCCTGTATAAACTGTGTAGCCCTAGTGTAGTTTTCGAAATGACTGCAGAACGCGTAGCCGCTTATGAAGCAATTAAATTTGCTTTAACAAATGCTCCTTTGCTCTTCCATCCAGATCCTAAGTTACGCTTCATATTGTACGTCGACGCGTGCATGGAAGGAATAGGAGCAGCATTGCACCAAATCCAAATAATTGATGATAAACCTATTGAAGGGGCCATTTGCTTTATTTCCAGACAACTCAAAGACTCAGAGAAAAAGTATGGAGCTTCTCAACTAGAGTGTCTTTGTTTAGTCTGGGCCCTTGATAAGCTTTATTATTATTTAGATGGTTGTGAATTTGATGTTATCACAGATTGTATTGCACTAAGATCTTTAGTCAATATGAAAACACCAAATAGACACATGCTAAGATGGCAAATTTCCATCCAAGAATGGCGTGGGTCTATGACTATAATTCACAGAGATGGTATTATCCATAAAAATGCTGATGGACTTTCTAGATGGGCTCTTCCAAACAATTCAGATAATCCAGCTTATGACGCAGAAGATGAAGAAACAGCTGTTCCAGTTACATCTATCCTGCCTTTTCCCATGAGAATGTCTGAGTGTCTTGCTAATTGGGCTCTACCTAATGACGAAAATAATCCTGCTTTTGAAGAAGAGATTATTGATGACACTCAACCAATAATGGCAGTCTCTGTCTCAGGTTTGGCCAGTTCATTTTGGAATTTAATTGAGAAGAGCTATGAGTCCAACAAAAACACAGTTATTCTTCTCCAGCTGCTTAAATCTAAACATTCAGATCAAGGTCTTGTAGAGAAACTTGAAGGAGTTTGGAAAAAGCATTTTTTAGAAGAAAGATTTGTACTCTTAGATGGGTTATTGTACCACAGAAGAGAACATAATTCTTCAGTAGTACTCATATCAGATGATCATAAGAATATTATTTTGAATGAATGTCATGACAGCATTACTGCTGGACACTTTTCCAAGGAAAGAACCATCAACAGAGTACAAGGTTTAGCCTGGTGGCCTGAATGGCGAAACCAAGTATCTAAGTACTGTGACTCCTGTGACAGATGCCAGAAAGCAAATAGGTCTACAGGTAAGAAACTTGGTCTTTTACAAACTATTGAAGAACCTAAAGGAAGATGGGAAGTCATTAACATGGACTTTGTTACAGCACTCCCCCCTGCAGGGTCAGAAAGCTATAATGCTGTCCTAGTAGTTTGTGACAGATTCTCCAAAAGAGCCAGATTCTTACCATGTTATAAGGATAGCAGTGCTATGGACATAGCTTTGATTTTCTGGAACAACATTGTTAGTGATGTTGGTTGTCCTAGAGTAATTATTAGTGACAGAGATCCGAAATTTACGTCAGACTTCTGGCAAAATTTATTTGAAATCCTTGGAACCAAATTGGCATTTTCAACTGCTTACCACCCTCAAACAGATGGTTTGGCTGAAAGGATGATCCAAACTTTAGAGGATATGATCAGGAGATATTGTGCCTATGGAGTAGACTTCAAGACCAGTGATGGATATACACATGACTGGGTATCTCTCTTGCCTGCTCTAGAATTTGCTTATAATTCAAGCAAACATTCCACAACAGGAATCACTCCTTTTGAACTCGAAAGAGGTTGGATCCCAAATATGCCTAAGGATTTCTTGCTCTCTAAAACCATTGCTTTACACCCTAGCTCTGAATGTTTCCAAAAAATGATGTTTCAGGCAGGTGAACAAGCAGCTACATGTGTTAAAAAAGCAACTGACTACAACAAAGAACGCTGGGATAAGACCCATAAAGATCATAACCTTGAAATAGGCGACAGAGTTCTTATCTCAACTGTAAACTTTAACAACCTGGGAGGACCAAGGAAGTTAAAAGATGCTTTTATTGGCCCTTTTGTTATTAATAGGTTTCATGGAAGAAATGCTGTAGAAGTTATCTTGTCTGAAGAATTTAATCAGAGACACCCTACTTTTCCAATTAGCTTATGTAAAAAGTACATTGACCCTGATGACAACTCTGTAAGAACTTCTGCAGTACCAGTTGTTCCACCAATTGAAGTGGACCAAAGTTCAAAATTGCCCCTCAAAATTTTAAAAGAGAAGACTGTAAGGAAGCAGGGAAAAGATTGCAAGTTGTTTTTAGTTAGGTTCAAGAATAGCCAACCAGATGAAGATCTATGGCTAGAACCTGAGAATATCAGCAACAGCCAAGTCTTGCTTAGGCAATTCAGAGCTTCCAAGAGATCTAAAAATTCCTCTTGAAGAGTAATTTTTTGGTGGGGGCGAATGTCAGACACTGAGACACTGAGTCCATGTGTCTACAATGTATAGTACATGTCTTATAACCTAATGGTTAAAGACTGCTTTATTAATTGACTCATGTACATGAAGTCAAGAGTTCAATTCCCTGTCATTACATTAATTATGTACCTTTTATTCATATGTACTATTATTATGTACTTATTAGATATTTCACATTATTTTGAATATGTAATTAACCTTATTTCACACTGATTACATAGTTGTACATACAGAGAGAGATAATCTTATCTCTCTGTATTTATCCTGATTAAGCTCAATTTATGTACAAATAGGGAGATTACATACCCATTTGTGTAAATCCCCTTCTGAATTCCGTGATCACTCCTCCTTGGAGTTAAGGATCCTTCAGGACCTTGACACGAAGGAGGGAGCTGATCCCTGCAATATAAAAAGGGAGGTCTCTCCCCTGTAGAGATTCTCCCACCAAGATTATTGCCATACAAACCCGTGTACCTTACTGAAAATACAGTGAGTGGGGTTTATACATAATCTACTAACCTTTTCTTCCCTTACAGCCTTATCTTCTCTTCGTGTATCCTTCCCCTAGGTACAGGTGTTATTATCACACCTGTAACCTAGAAGATAAGTGAGATTACTCCTTATACCGCAACGGCGCTTGGCTGATTTTCGCCGCGTCCCCTTACTTACGTAAAGGGTGCCAGTCCCTCCGCCTCTCGGCGTTGAGTTGGACTTTCTTCCACTGGCTTTTAGCTATAGTGTGACCCTAAACTTGCTTCCGCTACTTTACCGCCGCGGACCGCAACCAAAAATCCCATCAGCACCGAGTCACATAAGAGACCGGCGCTGACAGCGCTGTAAAGGCGGATTGAGCCCCTGTGGCATTGGCTGATTGACGGGCTTGACCTTCCGAGCTACAGGCTTGTACTTGGCCGCGAGAGCCAGAAAGCCGCCCTCTCTCCATTCATGCGCAAGACATCCTCGAATGCCGCCTTCTCTGAAAAGGGAAAACCAAACGCGGGTTCTTGGCTCACAAGTGTGGCTGAAGTAGGGTTTTGACGACGTGTAGTGGAGCCCTCGGAGGTGCAACTTTGGGAGGAACTTACTTTTAGTTCTCCCAGCCTCCGCGACAATCCAAAAAATACCCTGCCTCCCTCACATTCCAAACTAAATGGGGGTAGTTTATCCTCGTTGCGGAGCTGGGCGTCCGACCTTTCCGTGCCACCTAGAGAAGCCAAGAAACCAGAACGTAGGGTGCGGCTCACAGCGGTGGCATGTAATGCTTTCGACAAGGGGAGCGTACCAAACCCGGAGGTGCAACTATGGGAGGAACTTACTTTTAGTTCTCCCGACCTCCGCGAAATACCAGACTCCTCCGCAATCGCCCGGGCCTGTGAACCCATGGGAAACTCCTCAAACTCGCCAGGTGCCTCTTCTCGCTTCGTCTGAACATCCTGAAACGTCTTCTTACTCGGGACTGGCTTGCGGCGCTGAGGGGCTAGTTTATTCTCATCGCGGAGACGCTCTGGATGGGATGATGGTCCAACTGAAGCTGAGAAAAGGATCGGAGAAAAGGGGCGGCTCACGAGAGTGGCTGAAGTAGGGTTTTTCGAAATTTTGGTGGCATCCAGCCCGGAGGTGCAACTTTGGGAGGAACTTACTTTTAGTTCTCCATGCCTCCGCGGGGTACCAAACTCCACCTCACTCGCCTTGGCCTCTAACTCCAAGGAATCCTGCCGACAACCTTGATGAAAATCCTGAAACGACCCTAACTTGAAATGAAACGAGGAATGTTTTTGCGGTTTTGCGTTTTCTTGATGTTTTTCGGGTTTGATGATTTTGTCGAGAGATGAAACCGAAAAATGATGAGAGGGAAACGAGGAATAGAAACGTTGAGACTCTGGAGGTTGAGCTGATCCCGTGGCCGGACTGCAAGTCTGAATATTAAATCCGCCGCTCTGAGGATCAGCCCTTTTCATAAAAAATGTCGGCCCTCCACCGGGTCATCGCGGGCCTTGCCGCCGCGGTTGAGTAGCGTCTTTCGTCCATTACCAGGAAAGTCACGTTCCCAGAGGCCAGCGTCGATAGAGCACAACGAGATTTCAATCCTCCGTCCATTCGAGTCTGGGAGGAGCAGCCTCTCGCCAAACTGACCACTGAAATTGAGAGACGCGTCGAAGTCCATGAGGAAAGGCCTACCAAGGATGATTGGCCCATCCATCCGCGTGATCCAAAAATGGCACGTCCCAACGATAGTCTTCCCGATCTTGATGAGGACGTCTTCAGCCACGCCAACCAGCTCACAGGCCTGATTACCAATCCCGTAGACGGCCGAGCTGAAATTCACTCTTGGACTGAGGTTAAGTCGAGTAGCCTGAGCGTCGGAGATCAGGTTCAGCTGTGAACCGGAATCCACCAAAGGCGCGGCGTTTCCGCTGTCGTCGCCCAGAACACACGGGAGATGCCCCAATGGGCACGAGTAAAGCCTTCTCTCACCCTCCGGGCCTGAATCCTCCACGAGAGTCCCAGACGCCACTTTAAACTCGCCGGCGCCTACCTCCACCCTCCTCCGCAACACCCACTTCTTCATGCCGTCCGCAATGCCTGTGGAAACCGAGCACAGCTCCGCGACCGTCACCTCGACCGGTAGATCAGAAATCCTCGTGAGTATTCTGTTCACCGCGTCTGGGTGATCTTTTGAAATTCCCCTCTCAAAACGAACCTTAGGTTGCACGGCCTCAGGTTTGCCGGCTTGGTCCGCGGCTGCTGGCTCCGTAGCCGATGCGTCCGGGGACGAACCCGCCGGTGAACGCTCGAATAACTCTGGCTCTGCCTCCATATCTTCTGTGTCCGAGCCCGACGTCGGCGCTGGGACTTTTCTCGCCGGCCTCTTAGCAGCCGAAGCGGGAACCGATGGCGCCTTATACGGCTTGGGCACTTCATGTCTCTTGCGTGCTGGATCTGACTGGTAGAGCCCCGAAAAAGCCTGCGACGACACGGAAGGTGGCGCCCAAGGATCCAGAGAACCACAAGAAGTCCTAAGCTCGGTTGCGGCCACGCTTGTCTTGGGAAGGTACGACGCTACGATGTGACGAATTGGTCGGGACGGATCGCGGTTGATCAACGCTCCGTTCGGCAGGAAGAAGTCGTTGCCCCTCTGCTCGACAAGCTTCTCTTCCTTATCCTTCTTGAGCTCCAGGCAGCGGGCGGTCCCGTGCCCTTCACGGTGACAGTACCAGCAAACTAGAGGGCCCCGTGATCCTGATGGGGGTGCAGCGGCCGACGGCGTCGCCAACAGCTCCTGCTTTAAGCGCTGCTCGAAAGACTGGAGCATCCGAGAGATCTCGTCCACAGTCGCTGGCTGCTTGGACTGCGTTGTGGCTTCTTTTGGCCGACGATCTGCCTCCATCTTCTTCACGATGTCGTTGGACTCCTTGAACGTCGAGGCTCCTGGCTGCGGGGCCTGTGGTCTGACCTGCTCAGAGGTTAAAGCCACTTCTTCCTCCATCTCCGAGGTCGCTGCGACACGAAGTTCCTTCAAGGCCGGAAGCAAATATCGCCCGTCTAGAGTCTTGACCATCTTCTTTTCTTTGATCAGATACGACTTGATACGCTGTTGGAAGACGGCCGCAAACGAGAAGAAGAAATAATCCACTGCGAGATCCTCCGAGGAGAGATGTTGATACCGGATCAGATACGACAAAATCACGTCGAACGTTGACTTAAAGAGACGGTAATCCTCCAGAGTCGAGACGCCGCCCTTGACGATCCAAGTGTCTTTGAGGGCTTGAAGGTCCGCCACGGTGTAGCGAACTACGTCGACCTGACCCCAACGCTCGATCATCTGCTCCTTCAGCGCGGTCCACGACTTGCTCGTGTATCCGCCCATGTCCCACACCGCGTCCTTGAGGTCTTCGCTGCCCATGAAAGAGGTGACCTGCAGGACCATGTCCTCTTGGGAGGCGCCGTCCAAGTCGGCCGCCAATTCATATTCGCGGATGAAAGCCTCAATGCGCGTGCCCGTAAACTTCAAGGATCGGTCTTGCGGCTTGATCTTCACCCTTCTGATGCCGGGCTGTACCGCTGCTGCGTCGGCCATCTCGAGTCGCTAGAATTCCCTGGAATTGACGGAAATGGATGAAAACGGTCCCGCGGGGCGGCTCACAGCGTGGCAGGTAATGCTTCGACAGTGTGTAGATAGACCCAGGAGGTGCACAACTGGAGGGGACTTACTTCTATACCCTTGTGCCCCGCTGGTAACACAAAAACAATGAAACGAGAAATGAAAATCGCCAGTAGAAACAGCCTAAGACCGCCAACCGTCTCGAAATCCGTAAAAGACGAGACTGTAAATCTTGAGGTCGCTGGTTCGATCCCGGCTCGGGGGACCAAATATGGAACTCCTACCGTGCTAGGCGGTAGGCAGTTAGTGGGAAGGGAGAATTGCGCGTCAGCGCTGCCTTCACGGATGGTCTAAGGATTGGCCGGTGATGTAGGAAAATTAGCGAGAATGGGGGGGGGGATTTATTCTGAGACGACGAGTGATGATACTCGTCGGCGGTGGTGGTGAGGTTTTGTTGAGAATAAGCGCCTGAAGAACTCCTTGAGTGATCACCGCAGCTGTTCTTGATGCGGGGTTTGACGGTTGCGAGCCTCTTGCTCCGAAAACTTCTGATGATCGACAAGGAAGGATAAGATTTCCAGTGACTAAGAATGATCTGAGAAGCTAAAATTATGGTTCAGACGAATTCCGTGCCGTCCCATCGCCTGAGTTCGGACTGAACTCAAACTCCGGGATCCGTGACACTTCTGGAAAGAGTCATCCTGCACCTGCGCCCACCGCGCACACAACCACCACGAGAGATAGAGAAAGAAAACAGACAACACAACAAATCAAACAACCAACCCACCCCTCCAAAACCTTCCAACGCGCGCTTGAGAGAAAAAGAGAAAGAAAGAAAAGAAAAGAAGAGAAACCAAGCCAACAAGAGCAAAAACAAACCCACAGAAGATCTGTGTTAGGACCAAGAAAAGGGAACAACAACCACAGTAGAGCCTGAGAGAAGGGAAAAGAAAAGGGAGAAAGAACTGAGGAAGAGAAACTGGGGAAAGGAAGGGAAAAATCCGCGCCAAATCAGAACACCACAGCGCGTAACGTAACGGGCCTCATTTTTGAGGCCCGTTATTGCTTTATCCCCCGGATAACGCAATAACGGACCATTTAAGGTTTTTTAGCCTCATTTTTTGCCCGTTCTCAGGGGCTCTGCGCGCCCGGATAACACAACAAGCATAAAAAAAACGGCTTAATGTGGCGCGCTAACGTAATTGCACCGCCGTTACGTGTAACGCGTAGATAATGACAAAAATTCTGTTACGTTACCGTTATCTATGTGTTACGCATAGCGTAACTACCCTTTGTTGCTGGCGGGAGGGAGTTGTATTAAGTTTGCCATGGAATTCAAGAACTCCTTGAAGTATTCAGCCCCCTCTTCCTGGATCAAAATTTGGGCCAGCTTGTGCCTGTGATCAAGGACCACCCAGAGAGTGTCTAAGAGCATCTCCAGCAGAGCTTGTATCGCGCGAGTTTTGGACTTGTTTGGCAGGTTGCTCAACATTTCTGGGGTCCAGCAGGGGAGGCGGGCCAGGGGCCCTGTTTGGCACTGATATAGATATAGGTGAAATAATCACCAATTAATTCAATAAAAAATAAAATATTCAACATAAAGCCACCATTTTCTTTTGTGGGAAACCTGCTAGTACTGGTTTCTTCAACTTTGAACTTAGAATAAACTTATCCAGCCATATTCAGTACCATAATACCATTATATTGCTTCATATTGGTCAAAAGCAATATAATGGTAGTATTGTGCTGAAGATGGCTGAATCAGTTGCATCTGAGTTATCAGTTGAAGAGACAAGCACTGTAGGTTGCCTACAAAAAAAATTTGGAGGCTTTATGTTGAAATTTGTATTTTTTTTATTGAATTAATTGGAAATTATATCACCTATATTTATATTAGTGCCAAATGGGGCCTTAGTTAAGTTTGAGAAGACCCCCTAAACATGATTGATCCAAGTTGATCCCATCCCAGACAGCGGCCAGCTATTTTCCCCATCCCATCGCCACCCGCAACACAGGCTGCTATACACCACACATTGTCTGCTTGCCACTTCTCACCACTGCACCAACAACACAATCAATCCAATTCTTGAAGATCTTGCTCCTAGTCCTCCACCGGGAACACCATCTCCACAAGTTGAAGACCCAAAGAAAGAAAGCCAACAAGCCTTCAAAAAAAATAACACAGAAGACCAAAAAAAAGTCCACTGCAACTGTTACCTCTACTGGTGAATCGGAAGTGGCAAGACCCGTGACAAGATTGTGAGTTTTTTACGGTCCTCACTTATCTGATCATTTATAATGCATCTGTATTTTTTGATCTCAGGCTGTTGACGCCAAAGAGATGTTCAAAGTTGAGATGGGTTTTGCGTTCAACCTTGATCACTGTTGCCTGGTTCTTCATCACTCACCAAAGTTGCAAGACACTATGGACAAACTCGCGACGAACTCACGGTATGATTGAAGAAAGAAAAACAACCCCTGAGCTCTCTCCCAACCTCCGTGGCCACTAGTGTCAAAGGCAGAGATGCTGATGACAAGGAAAATGAGAATGAATTCAAGTCACTTGGCTATTCATGACCCGGAATGTCTAAAGATCTGACCTGGATCCTATCTCTTGTGCTTTCTACACTCCATGAAAAGAAGAGATTGCCAAACATAATGGCTTGCTTCCCTCCAGCTCTTAGTAGTACTCTTGTCACTTCTGGAGACATAGTATCAAAGTGCATTTTATGTTATTTAACAATCAAGTTGATTGATTGCAAGTGGGAGAAAAAACAAAAACAAACAAATAGAACAACAACTGAGAGAGAGATAAAAACAAGGAGTCTCAATGTGACTGGGAGACTTATCAAGCCACCAGTCTCCTCCCCTTTGGGGTTGATCATGCTTGCCTGAGATAATCTGATCAACCATGTGCTAGTCGTTGTTGTTGTCCATGAAGTTGAGTAACTTGACCAAATTCATCCTGGAGATACCAGTAGTTGTGCTGTTTTGCAAGGCAATCTGGCACAAGCTTAACTAAGCCTCTCCAAGGAGGCCCGAAGCGTCTCTAAAGGAGAGGCTTAGGACTCATGTCCCATACTTGGCCTGAGGCTGAGAGATATTTACATAGAAAATCCGGATTTTTGTGTTTACATCTCTTTTACTCATTTCTCTCAGCATAAAATTCGAAGCCACCTATACCATGTTGTAGCCCTGATTCTCAGCTTTCTTGTACATATTTTTTCAATTGAATTTGTCGCAAACTGGCCGCTCAGTGGCCATTCCTGTGAGGGATTTTCTTGAGTAATGCGATGAAGCCATTGGATCATCCAAAGGTCAAGCTCGGACACACTCCCACAGGTTTTTTCAGTATTGACTTAAGAATGACAGCAACGGTGGGTAGTTATGTTGCCAATAATGGTAACGCAACGGTAACGTAACGATTTTTCAGCCGTTATCGTTACCATTATTCGTAGCGGCAGTGCGTTACGGTACCGCTGCAATGTTACAGATAAATATTGATGTTAGTTACGTTACTGGCGCCTGCGGAGCGCCAGATAACGCCCGATAACGGCCAATTTTGACCTGTTACACGTTATCTGGTGGATAACGCGCAGTAACAACCTCAAAAAAAGAGCCCGTTACGTTACACGCAAGGCCTGCAAAGACCCCGTTACAAATAACGTAACGGGCAGCTGCGGGTAACAAGGGTAGTTACGTTACCCAAATTACGTGAATAACGTAACGTAACGTAACTACCCATTGCTGATGACAGGTCTCTTGTCAATACAAAAAATGGGAATACTTACTATGGACATATGATTCCAAATCTTGTTTTCATGTGTTCAGGTGGGGCACACTGCAAAAAAAACTTGGTCAACTGCTTGCAGTTGACATGCAGGATACTTAAGCCAAGCTGCCATTGTAACTCCACCTGAATGCACAAGTGTCTTTGTTGGCACAGTCACTGTGCAAGGTGCACAGTGACTGTGCATTAAAGCTTGGGTTGAGTCAAACCTTGAGTAAGGCTGGTGTAACACCACAAGCTTCCTCAGAGTTACCGCATGTCAACTGCTCACAGTTGACACAGTTTTTTTTTTCAGTGGCAGGCTATCGGGGAACATCAGACCGGATATAGGCTCTTGGGTGAATTTTCACATCCAATTTTTTTGCAAGGGATGGGGGTAGCTGTTATTTTCAAAACATCACAATATGTAGATACAAATTCTGATTCTAAAGGTGCCAGAGGCTGTGAGGAAATTGAAGGTGTAAGGAAATTGGAGGTGTACCAGGTGATACATGGGTTCAAAAGGAAATTTGGACAATTGGCTGGGCAGCCTCAAGCCAAATCTGGGACATGGGGCACAAGTGGAGGACTTCCCGCCAATCTGGAAACCCAGATTTTCCCAGATTTTGCAGGGAAATCTAGGCAGATCTAGGATTTGGGACAATCAAGCCCAGATTTCCCCGCAAAATCTGGTAAAATCTGAGTTCCTAGATTGACAGGAAGTCCTCCAGTGGAGGACTTCCCGTCGCAATCTGGGAGCAATCTGAGAGCCTCCCAGAGTCTCAAAGCCTAAATTTCCCTGCAAAATTTGGCTCAGATCTGGGTCTGGAAGGGGTTCCCAGATTGACGGGAAGTCCTCTAGTCCCTCCTTCGGAGGTCGCTGCGCTCCCCCGAGGAGGGACTTGTGTTAAGTTCGAATCTGGCTATCCACCCCCGGCGTGATCTGTGGAGATGCTGTAAAACAGCTGAGACAGTGGTGTGAAAGGTGGTCCCGGCCGGCTATAGCTCCCGGGTCCCATCCCCGCTCTGCTGGAGATGCTCAAATAAATAGACGGAGGACCGAAAAGTTAAGAAGGTCAGAACTTCATGGCAAGACAGAAGGGAAACCATCAACATAAAGGTCAAGGTAAGACCGAATGTCAATGACTTATCAGACTTGACATGTAGAGTTTGTTAATCATCACAATTGGCTTGCTCTGACCACAACGACTAGGAGATGATGGAACAGAATCTTACCTCCTCCTCCAACTGACTGCGCACCTGTTCTACGACGGTGTCTGGCCTTTCAGCATGATGCACATTCTGAGGGAATTGCTTCAAGGCAGAGGAAGAGACGAGGGGCACGCTCTTCCAGCGTGGAGACCCGAGAGCCGGGAAAATACCCTGGATCATTTTGCACACGACAGGTGAGAACATGACGAGCCAGCGGCTGGGTGGAAGGTGGTGGAGTGTTGCATCGCGTAAATAACAAGCTCATTGTGGGTAAAAAAAAACTAGCGAGTTTGTGAGGCACTGGGAGTTAGAGACAACGTGCAAGATGTTAGTGACGCGCTAGAGGGTAAGCCGAATGGGACATCAATGATCAGACGAGGGATGAGAGCAGCATCATCGGGGTGCGTGGAGGCATGGACATTGCTCGGCAGTGGAGGCCAAGGGTCGAGGTCCCGCCGTTTACGAATCCGCCGACTACATAATGAGCGCTTGGAAGAAAGAGGTTTGATCTCAGTTGGATAATCTTTGAACGGCTAATTCAAACCTGTCGATGGCATGTGTGAGAGTTGCCACAGCCGGTGCGACTTGGCCTTTGATTACTGAAAAGGATGATTCGGATGAACCACAGTCGAGAGGAGTTCCGGGGGTAGGGATTAGAAGGGAGCTCAAGGAAGACAAGGAGGAATTAAATTCAACCGAGATCATTTGGCCTATCCGAACAAAATCTTCCTCCCGATAGTTGATGTCATTTCGTTCGTACATCCACGTCAAATTCCTCATCAATTTCATAAGCCACGAATCAAGATTTCTGATTTCGTTAAGCAATGTCTGGAGTTCACCCGAAGTTATTCTAGTGTTGATCGTGAAGGGTGGCTTCTTGTCTAGTAGTCTGTTGAAGGAGATTTTGACTAGTTTGAAGAGCGGTAACGCGGATTCGAAAAGTTGAGCAATGAGTGATCTTAGAGAGAGCGGTTGGGAGGAGCTGGTGAGCTTGTCCAGGGTTGGGCCGTGGCTTGGTTCTGAGCGCGAGTAGATCTGGTGACGGACGTAATTAACACACTCTTCGAGATTACTGACGAGATGCTGACAATGGTCTTGAAGGAAGCGGAAATCAGATCGCTTGGAAGAATGAATGATTGTATCGATGAGCTCGGAGGAATTAGCTACCGCCGTGATCATCCTCTCCTTGTACTCGGCTAGCTCGTCGACTTCACCATTCAACATGAGTTTACGATTAATCTTCATCGAGACGTTCCACAGCTCCAGAAACTCTTTAGAGAAGAAGAACAATTCCCCAGCGGGGTCTTGCAGCAACTGGTCTACTAGGGTGACGAGAAGATGGGATCTGAATTTTTTGAGATCTCCGTAATCACCGTCGGTGTGGTCGATGGATGAGTCAAACGCGATCCGCGCGATTGAGTGGACGAAAGCACTAATTTCGTCAAACGTCGGAGTGATTCTTGATAGTATCTCTAAGGTATCGAGGGTACGACCAAGCTTCGGATTGAACTCCCTTTCTTCCAAATCAAACACGTCAAACGATGCCAGTAGGTCTATGAGTTGCTGTCGGAATGTGGGTAGAGCTTGCGTTTGAAGTTGGTGCAGCTGAGTACTAAGCCCGTTAATCGCATCGATTCATGAGGTTCAATCAATCAAATACGACTTCAAATTACTCGCCGGCTCTATCGAGCTTCTTGGGAGTATCTTGGGCTCGATCTGCGAGAACGATGAGCTTGGTGGTTGGATGGGTACGCTTCTCAATCTACGCGCGGAGCTTACACCTCAGTTTCATTCCTGTATAATCTTGCTAAGGTTTCATCTTGTGTCATTGACCTCCCAACCTGGCTACAATCTTCCTTTGTCTGAAGAGCTCTTCAAATTTTGTTTTCGTCCTTTGAGGGAAGAATTTTTTCTGGCTGTTGAGATGTTCAGAATTGCTATTAACCACTTTTATTCAGCTCTGCGCATTGATTAGCTTCTCTGAGAATGTCACGAGAGACTAACAGCAAGTCTGCCTCCAACAGGCGATTTGGGCTCGAGTCGCGAGTTCTCTACCTAAATATGTAGTACAATCAAGTTGCTCTTCTGTCTATGTCGATTCATAAATGCGCAAATAAAACCTCAGGATATACAGAAGTTTGTAAAACTCGAGCTTGGTTTCAAGCTGTGCACAATTTGATCAATAAGAATGTAATTGTTTTGGGAATTAGATTCAAAATGGGGATTCAGCAATTGACCACAAGTCATTTACATTGTCTGCATGGTATTACAACTACAAATGAACAAAGAAACTGAGATCATCATTAACAGATTTGGTACTATCCTTGTATTTGCCTTGGTACCTTTTTTTTTTCTTTTCTTTTTTTTTTTAGATTGTCCACGTAAAAGCACATACTTTAGAGATAATAGTAGGAATTAGTAGATAAAGTACAAAAAAACTGAATGGTGATTAGAAGAGGGCTCGAATGGCACGCCAACACGTCGTTGATTTTTTTGTTGTTTCACTTTATCGGGTGTGGGTTTGGAAATGTTGGTTCAAATTATCGTTCCTGTTGAACCGCTTGTTGCAGCCAGGCCAACGACACGTGAATGCTAGCGTTTGAACAAAAAACGAAAGCGATCAATCATAAGAATATTTAATTTTAACAAACACCTTAATGACACCTACGTTTTTCAGCTGAATGGATCGTTCTAACATGTCGTCGTAGATGCTCGCACCTTCTGTCAACGTCGAGAAGGAGAATGATTCAAATCAGGATGCAAAAATCTTGCGTAGATCTGAGAGGACTGTCCGTCTTACCTGAAGCACTTTCTACATCCATCAACTTCACAAACAAAAGCCTTCGCAACGTTGCTCGTTGCTTCCGTTTCCATCGAGCTTAGTAATTCTGGATCTGATATCACATTCCAATGCTGACCGAAGAATTGTACATTTAGCGCAGGGTTGGATACGATGTTCGCGAGTTGAGCATCGGGTGGCGAGTTGATAGCATGTGGCCGGGTGAGTGGTTTTCGGCCCCTACTTTTCTTCGTTATCAAAGTACTAGAATTGTAATTGAATTCCTTGATCGTTGGTGGCAACCTGATTCGGGCTGAGAGCGACGATCGCTTCTTAGGACTGCTTCCACCTGCTGTTGACGGCGGGGAAATAGAAGCAGAATAAAAAGTTTTCGGAGTGTCCAAGGTTGAATGATCCATTTCCAGAATTGATGAGGATGGTGACGTCGGTTTCAATGGAGACTGGCACGAGTCATTTCTCAAGTCCAGATGGCTCATCATGTACCCCAAATAGTGCGGTGTAGATGGCCCAAAGTCGTCGGGAATCGAAAATGAGCGTGTTCGGTGAGATGATGCATCCGAATCAGACGGAAACTTGAAGGTATCGAATCCCCCCGTGGGACTGCTGCGTGTATCCCGTAGAAATTGGTTGTTAGCACCGGAGTTTGGTGGAAGATTTTCAGAATATACGAGTGGTGGCACCGAGGTGGGTAGCAAATCAGGAGTCGTGAAAGTGTGGCTCTGCGGGAAAGGAGTTTCCGCCTCCGATATGGGAACATTTGCAAGCGGATTGTGGGGACTGGAGCCGGCTTGGAATGACGTAAGATGGCACTGTGAAAGGCCGGAGGTAATCGATGCGGAGAGGTCCTGGTTTGCTTGTTCCACGAGACGCATGAAGTTTTGATAATCACGCCAAAATTCTGATGACACATTGTTTCCGTCGATAGCGGCTTCTGGACGTCCTGCCAACCCGAGCCTATTTTGCGCGAGATCTTGTTCAATTTCTCCATAAGCATTTCCGGCAATTACCATTGGCTCGCGTTCTTGCTCCTGGTAATCTGATATAAGCACTAGAGCGGCAGATAGTTGTATCAGTGTCAAGAGGTATACCAATGGCAGAAAAGTAACTCCATCTAGTGGAATAAACTTACAACTGAGATCGGGGCAGTACGTTTGGAGGCCACACGGGTAGCCAAGAATTCCATTAGCTGCCGAAGGATAGGTCTGGATATTTTGCGCCGAGAATTCTTCTGGGTCCAAGCTGATCAGCCCATCAACAGAACGATTCCCATGTGTCGCGTAAGAATTATCCACTAATCGCTCAAGTGTCGAACCTCCGCTCTTTCCACCTCGAAAATCATGGCTATTGGGCCAGTCCAGAGGATTGTAATTCAATTGCGGGCCTTGCTCGTTCGTGGACACATTGTTTATGACGCGTCCTAGTCCCCGTGTGAGATGTTGGTGCTGGTCACCCGGATAACTCCAATTGAGCCCGGCTGACTGTTGAGGGTATCGGTCTCCATCAAGCGCAGTGACGTGACTTGTGGCTTCCTCTTCAGGGATCCGTATAGTTGCTTGAATGGTTTCTGAAAACGGCGATTCTGTATGACCTGAATTCCATCCAAGCAAACTTCCGGGTGAAAGTTGGAAATCTGCTTGAGGATGAGCATAGAAGATGGCATCAAAACGTGTCCAATTCACTCCATAAAAAATCCCCTGACTTTCATCTAATTCTCACTTACCTCCGGCGTTTTCCAAGTGACCTTCAGACATTTTCATGGAATCCCAAAACTTTCTTCAAAGGAAAATGATAACGAAAAATGCAGGAGGAGGTACCAAGAGCAGTAAAATCACAGGACACGGGTATGTTCAAGAAACCAACAGAACTAAGATGAAAAATGACAAAAAGGCTTGACGTTGCGGAGCAAACCGACCAACGAAATATCTTTCGACGTGATAGGAAATGATATTTATCTTTTCAGATGATAAGACTCGTTGGTGGGTTGTGAATTCTTTTCTTAAGGATACTGCGAAAAGTTGCACGGCAAAAGAAATGTTTAACACCGATTGGATGAGGAATGAGTATGAAAGTGTTGGAATGATTCTTCAGTAGAGCTGGGTTCCTTTAAAACTCCTTTATCTCATCAACAGTTCAGCAGAAAAAAATAATAAAAACGGAATAAAGTGATGACTTCGTGTCTTCCTTTTAGACAGGGTACAATCAAGTTTTATCGTGCTTCCTAGGAAGTGGTACGTGATTTTTTTCGTTAAAAGGTTCTTGACAGGTAGTGATTAGACGTTCATAAAATCATTAAAGAATTACTATCAATGTTTGTAGTGGATTGGGCGGGATTTGAAGCGTATATGGGATAATATTTTGCTACCTTTTAAATCGTTAATAATGGTAGGGCCCTGGTAGTCATTAAGAGCATAGATCAATATCGCATTATTGACTGAAGCATAAATATGTATTCAAGCGCCGAATCTGGGGGGAAGAGCAAGTGCGGCCATCTCTTGGATGGAAGTTACTTATATGTATTTATTTCTTAACCTGAAGATGGATAAGAAAGGAGTATCCAAAGGGAATCGGCCAAAAGAAAGGAAGTCGACATGGCGCATGAGTGCTGAGGTCAGGAACGTGCGTCCGTCGTGAAAGTCGTTTGCGGGATGATTATTGATGCTAACGGAGTCTAACGGAGTCTTTTGATGCTCGGCTGACCCTCCAACTATCGGAATTCTTTACCCGCGGGGAGGCGATGACGGACCCGGGCCAGGAGATCGACTGGTGGAAAGATTGGCGGCTACATCGACCATCGAGCCCCTGAATGGTGGACAGGGACTGCATGTCACAGGCTGCTGCCCCAGACATGTTGGCAGATATCACCAGCAGACTTCATAGCTAACTTAGCTAATTCCCTCCTCGGGGGAGAGGGACCCTCCTTCGGAGGGTCCCTGCGGGACGGCGTCCCCCCTCCACAAAGAGAGGGACTTAGTTAAGTTAGACTTCATAGGCCTGCAAATGTATGTATATAGACGGTACTTCATCAAACTGACCAGGTTATCAGGGGCTCGGGGGCCGTGGCAAGCCTAATCCATGTCCCTCCGTGGAGGGCCCAAGATGTATACTCTCAAGCGGTCATAGTTGGAGTGGCAAGGAAAGAAATTGTAAATATGTACCTCATGTAAGCATTTGCCTATTTTTTTTACATCAGTTGGGTACCCCCACCCTAACCCACCATCCCCCACCTCATAGGTTTTTTGCATGGTATGCTACACCAAATGATAGCCCGCAAGAAGCATGACTTGATGATTTTTTTGGAGCATTCCACCCTTGATTGTACAGATGCCGGCTCATAGACAAAAAAAAAACTGAAAATCTGAGAATCTCAAGATCCCATGATTCAGGCCTTGTTTGGCGGTGATATAATTGGGAAATATAACCTGGTTTCTTGTGACATCTGATCAAGCTGTGGCGGACCTGATCAGATGCCACATAGGATTTCAGGCAAAAATACTTAAAAATATATGCCACCCGGATTATATCAATGCCAAATGAGGACTTAGACACTCTCTGGCACTCAAATAAAGTTCCACTGTAAAAGCTGATACATATTATGCAGCTAAATCTTAAAATAACTGATGTATCAGCTGTTTGTCTAACATTCAAGCTGAAGATGCCAATGGCAATTTGTGGATTTACTTACTCATCCCCTAGAAGGGAGTTGTGTGAGATTTTCAGTCAGAGAAAAGGGGTTTGATGTGGTGAGAGTTTCAATCTTGAGGGGTCTTGAGATTGGACCAAGGAGCAAAGATGGGTCTGAGTAGTTTGTGCTCTGACTTGATGATTTGATTTCAAATACAAGCAGAGGAAATATGTAGTCACAACTAGAGAGCCCCCTTGCAAGATCCAAAGGGGGCCTAAGTGACAAAACAAACAAAACAGACATCTCACATGAGATGGAAGGAGAGATAGACACATGTTAAAGAAACATTGACATGTGGAAGGCATTGTAACTTAACAATGGAAAGAGAAAATACACATCACAATCTTGTGATGGAAAGCATCAATAAATAATTGATGGAAATAAATACCACATCACACATTGTGATGGAAGATGATAGATTAAAAAAAAAGGGGGGGGGTTAGGGCATCACTAATCAGTGATGGAAAAAGGAAGACTGTGAGCGAAGTGTCAGAATATCTGTCTCTCTGTCCGCTCACATTCCCCTACCATCCCCAGTCCCCAGTAAATTTTCCAGTGCCCAGTCCCCAGTAAAGTATTCTGTCTTCAGTCCCCAGTACCCAGTCCCCAGTAAATTATTCAGTCCCCAGTACCCAGTCCCCAGTAAATTATCCAGTCCCCAGTCCCCAGTCCCCAGTAAAGTATTCTTTCCCAGTCTCCAGTAAAGTTCCCTGTTCCTGTCCTGTCCTCTGTCCAGTTCCAGTTCCTGTCCCTGTCCCCTATCCCAGTTCCTGTCCTGTCCCTGTCACTGACTTGTTATTACAGATGTTAGTTTATTTTGTCTTGTATGTTACATGCTGTTAGGCCCCCTCTGGATCTTGTGCAGGGGGCTCTCTAGTTGTGTATACATGTCCGCTCCTCGAGTATGAAATAAAATCATCGAGTCAGAGCCCAACAACAAGAGACCCACTTTTGCCCAACCTGAGTCAAGCTCCTCTTTCAAAAACCCCCACTACTTGCCTCCCATATTCTCAGTCAACAAGCGTAACCTCAACAGATTTACAGTCTCGTCAAGACTCCTCCTTGTTCGACCCCTTCGTATTCTCGTTCCGCTAAACATGGCCAGCACCGACAAGTTTCATATTCCCGAGCTCACCAAGGACAACTATGTCGACTGGGTCTCTAAGATGTCATCTGTACTTAAAGCTAAAGAACTTTATCAGCTCGTTATCGGTAAAGAACCCGCCAAGATCCGTGGCGACGATGGAAAGATCTTCGAAGTCGATCAATCAAAACGTTTGGATCTAGCCCATGCGACGATCATCACTAGGGTCCACTTCTCAGTCTCGGGTCGCGTAAAGAAGAACGGTGGAGCTAATTGTCCTAAGAAGCTATGGTCAAACATCCTTGAGTTCGGTGCCTCGAAGAAGCAAGCGAACAAGTTTAAGGCCTGGTATCGACTGGTGCACCTTCCCTTACGAGTCGATAACGTTCAGCAGTTCATCTCAGCATTCTGGGACGGCATTGCAGTCTTGGAATCTCTCGATGCGTCGATCGACGAGGAGTCTCTTGGTCACATAATCTTGATGAAGATCCCCAACGAGCTCGCTCATGTCCGTAATGCCATCATTGCTTCAGGTACCTCGTCGTCCATGGAAGTGACATACGAGACCGTCCTCGAAATGCTCGACAGCCAAATCAGTGCCGACTCCGCTCCTGTGCAATCCAAACCTCGAGTTAACGTTCCCTCCGACTCAGACGAGGCCTCAGCGCTCCTCACTCAAAAGTGTCCCCAAGGTCGTCACCTTCCTTCAGCCCCTCATCGAGCAGAAGATTGTTTTTCTCTCCATCCAGGCAAGCTTGCAGATTATCGGAAATATTTGAAAGCAAAGCTAGAAGCCGAAGCCCACCTTGCAATGCTAGCACCGCCGGCGCCAACCATGTTCTCTGTCGAAGTCGTGGAACCCAACGCCTCAACGATTGAATCTACGGACAATCTCGCTGCTTCTTTTGACAAGCTCCCCTCCCATGTTGCCTTCGATGACAACGATGATCATCAATCTGAAGTCAGCGAACTCTAACCTCTCCACCCTCTCAACTTCTAGCTCATTCCCCTGTTCCCCGACTGTTCGCGCGGGGGTGTGTCAGAATATCTGTCTCTCTGTCCGCTCACATTCCCCTACCATCCCCAGTCCCCAGTAAATTTGTGTAACCTCAACACGAAGAAGATGAGCCAGTATTCTGACAAGTTGGACAATTTGCTGCTGTGACTACACAATGAAGAAAGGGGATTAAGAAAAAAATAAGAAATTAAGAAATATTTGATCAAATGACTCCTGAGGAGGAAAACAGGTAGGATTTTCCAGAGAAATCAAGTTCCTGTAGTGTAAAACTTCATTTTTTTTTCCTGACCAGACTATACTTATCCTACTGTTTAATCTATCAATAGATTCAGGTTGAATACAAAATCAGAATTGGTTGCCAATTTCATTTTAGGCAAAGAGACCGTGCAATGTTCACAATCACTGTGCATTAAAGCTTGATTGAGTAAACCCTTTGAGGAAGGTTCAAACTTGGAGTAAAACCACAAGTTTCCCTCAAGTTTCCCGCACAAAAAATGCTTAGGGCCTGTACCATAGCCTGCGGATTCCAAGGATCTTGCCCGGGATTCACAACTTTCTGTGAAATCTGAGCGGCCCAGAATCCGGAGTACCATAGCGCTTATTTGTCAACCTCATAATCCGGGGAAAACAGACCATTTTCCTCAGTTTGGAAAAACGGCTCCCCCCTATTTTTTTGCCTCAGATTCTGCACTCCCCTCCCTCACTCCCCCTTCCCTGGTCCTTGGACCATCAAATACATTGTATGTACATACATATGTATATACACATAAGACCATCCACCAGATTCTTGATGGCCGGTTTGTTCTGGTCATCCAGAAGAGTCATCACCTGTCATCACTCCTCTTGATGGCCAGCTCTTTCCGGTCATCGAGAGATGTCCATCATCCCCTCGATGACCGGAACGGAGCGGTCATTGGGAGAACTAATCACTCCCTCAATGGCCGGTTCGTTCCGGACATCAAGGGGAAGATGTATTGCTTTTGATGCCCGGAACAAGCCGGCCATTGAGAAGAGTAATCACTCCCCTCAATGGCCGGTTCGTTCCGGTCATCGAGAAGAGTAATCACTCCCCTCAATGGCCGGCTCGTTCCGGTCATCGAGAAGAGGAATCACTCCCCTCGATGGCCGGCTTGTTCCGGTCATCGAAGGCATTACTTCATCCCCTCAATGAACGGAACGGAGCGGACATAGAGAGTTCCGGTCATCGAGACAAGTAATCAGTCCCCTCAATGGCCGGTTCATTCCGGCCATCGAGAGGAGCGAGTCATTGAGAGGAGTACATTATCCCCTTGATGACCAGTTTGTTCCGGACATCGAGAGGAGTACATCATCCCCTCAATGACCGGAATGGAACGGAATTGGAGAGGAGTAATCACTCTCTTTGATGACCAGGGAGTGGCTTCCACGTTGACAAATCCGTGGTTCCGTGGTACGCCTTTTGGCACACCTCGGATTGTGGACGCAGGGAATCCGAGGGGAAAATGGAATCCCAGCAGAACGTAATATTTGGGGGCCCGGAATCCAAGGTTCAAATCCCCAGAAAGCTATGGTACAGGCCCTTAAAGTTGACCCAGTTTCTTTTGTGCATGTAACACTAAAAGAAAAACTCTAGAATCTGCCAGCAGTTGACATGTGGCATACTCCAATGTTACTGCCATTTTAACTCCACATGATTATATCAAACCCTTTCATGCACAGTCACTGTGCATTAAAGCTTGGTTGAAATACACTTTGAGAAAGGCTTGAGTATTGCCTTAAGCTTCCTTTGAGTTGCTGCATCTCAACTGCTGGCAGTTTCTAGAGTTTTTCTTGTAGTGTGATATACATTTTTCCAAAAAAGTGTTAAACAAAGCCTCACCCTTTCTGAGTATTGATCAAGGCCACCAAGCCTCATTGGGGCCTGAGTGCACCTACTCATTGTTTGAATTTCACATCTCTGTCTCTTTTCTCTCCCCTGTCACCCATCTTTCACTCATTCCTTTTCCTCCAGATGAATATTCATCTCCACCTTCTGTCCCACATCTTGTCGCGCATTTGTAATAGCTTAAATATAAAGAAGACTAGGAATAAAAATCATCAGTTCCTGCGCCTGTTCCCTGAGACCTGAGAGTCTCTTGTAGTGAGGGGCCTTTTTCCCCTTCACAGCTAAGCAGCTTATACCCTTCTCTGGCTTCCTTTTTTTGTTCCTGGCCTCGAGGTTTCCTCCTCAGGCATGTTTTTCCCATGTCTTCCCCCAGCCTCAGCTGAAAACTCATCACTCATATCAACTTGTATCAGAGTTGTGTTAAGGTTTGTTCTGTGGAGAGGAAGAGGAAGTCTGGGTTCTGGGGTTCTGGGTCCTATATGGTTGATTGCAGGATGAGGAGCAGTCTGGGATCTCCAGGCTCTCAAACCTTGAGAGTGCCACCTGTGAAATTTACTTGTAATCTATGTACATGGAATCCTGCGCTGCAGAACCCGCGCTACAGCTCATGACAAGTTGACAATCACACATGGGCTTGTGATCTACTTCAAACCAGAGAAATCACCTTTTTCAAAGTTTTAAAAATTATATGAGCATGAAGATCAAGAGGTGATGATCCTACATTTTATCAGAAAAAGGCAGGATGTAGGTCTATCATGCATCAAAATTTTGAATAGCTAGCTAATCATATTAGTTGAGTGTATGACTTCCTTCCAATTTATAAACCAGGCTATTTTCGCTTTTCTGTTTCTATTTTTTAATTCTATTTTCTATTTCTACTTTCTGCTTTCTATTTTCTATTTTCTATTTCTATTTCTATTTCTATTTCTATTTCTATTTCTATTTCTATTTCTATTTCTATTTCTATTTCTATTTCTATTTCTATTTCTATTTCTATTTCTATTTCTATTTCTATTTCTATTTCTATTTCTATTTCTATTTCTATTTCTATTTCTATTTCTATTTCTATTTCTATTTCTATTTCTATTTCTATTTCTATTTCTATTTCTATTTCTATTTCTATTTCTATTTCTATTTCTATTTCTATTTCTATTTCTATTTCTATTTCTATTTCTATTTCTATTTCTATTTCTATTTCTATTTCTATTTCTATTTCTATTTCTATTTCTATTTTCTATTTCTTAGCATAGAAACTGCTGTTGCTCCCCTTTGAAAATAGAAAATAGCATTTATCTGGTATTCTAGAATCTAAACCAAAGGAGTTCTGGGCACTCAAAGTTGAGTGCCACCAAAACTCAAAATATTGTCATGAGAGAATCCCGAGAGGGTATAAGTCCCTCCAGCGAAGCCTCAGGCAGGGACTGAGTAAGCTTGCATCTCATGTACATGCAAGAGTGCTATGTACAAGGGGCAAGTTGGAATTTCATTGAAATGTAGTTATTTTGACTTGTTCAAAGACATTTTCCAGAAAATATGAAGCGAAATGAGTTTCACGCAATAATTTAGGCAGTACATGCAAGCTCTTTATATTACATAAGTACAACATTCATATAAATTGGACAACAAGGGAACCAGCTTGGGCTTGGATAAAATGTGTGCAGATGGGAAAAAGATGATGATCTGGAAATCCGAAGTACTGAATGTGTCTGTTGGCCCATAAATTTTGGATCTACTAATGTGACAAGGGGAAATAGTATTATGTTGTAATTTTACACTTCAACAGGTATGACGGCGGGTAATTATCTTGACTTCTATTCAGATAGGGACATTTCCGACCTCCCGGCAGGCTCGTATTGTGCCAGCTCCGTCATCGCGCGCTTTCCTGATGTCTTTGTAACCGGATCTGGGGGTTAGACTGCCCTCCTTTCAAGCCAGGATTTAGTAGGTGAGCTTACCTTCTCTAGTAAGATCACATATCGGAAGCGTAAACATGCACTGTTGACTGAATAGTGGATCAATATCCGGTTCCGTGCTGGATCGTGATATCAAGAGAAGTAAATTAATACGAGTATTACTTTGAGGTGACTTTTTTCGTAAAACGCACGCATTTTGCCAGGCTGTAGGATCCACTGCGCGCCCTACTTTCTTCTGACATTCCCAAGCTGTTGTTGTTAAGAGCTCGATTGACAAGTTGTGTTTTGTTAATGCCTTTTCTCCTCCGAATAACTTCCGTGTAACTTTATTTCTTTTGGCCCGCACTATGTTCATCATTCTGAAAAGGTGTAGGATGAAGCCCAGTTTAATCACATGCAACAAGGGCATTGATAAAGGCCACGGTTACCGAATAAATGGGGCTCGCTTACATTCCTTCCGGAGTGCAATAAGATAAATAGCCACGGTCGCTCCATGATCCATTTTCACCATTTCCATTACATGGGTCCTGTGGGATAAAATGATAAATCTCAGGATGGAGCTACGAACTCAGTTGGATTAATAATTTTTCGCTCACACTTCCTCGCGTGATAAAAACATTCTAAAATAAATCCAAATTTTTTGATGTAAGAACAGGATGAGTCGACAAATCTTATGAGCTCAAAGACTGTACTTACCTGTAGACTCCACAGGTGACTCAAAGTTTGGAGCTTATAGGCTTGGTCGAATTGCTGTTGCATGTTGTTCTCGGCTCCGTCTATCGCTTGAGAGAAAAGCGTTCCGTCAGGATTCAATCCTCGGAGTCCTGTCAGCGTGCTGATCCCTGCAGTATTGACTTCCGTTGTCATATTCAACAACGCGCCCTGAACGTTTTTCTTTACATCGGTCAATATTAAACCAACGTCACTCCACTGCAAGATTAATTTGGTTTATTTTTTGGAGAAGGAGAAGAAGTTCAGTACTTTTTCGCGCATATCAACGTGTGGAAAATCAACCTACTTGGGTGAAGGCGTGCGAAGCTACCGGGTACTTGAGGTTCAATATTGGTCGAATAATTGCAGTTGTCTTCGGACCATAAGATAATGAGCAGGCGGACCCTTCAGCTTCAAAGATCAAATCCACAACAAAACCAAGGTGACTCACAGCGTAGAAGACGCTAAGTACTGCCCGATAATAATATTTCCCAATTGGTCCAAACCAGACTCCGGGCATCGCCAATATCACCCAAAAGATTGCTGAGATGGTCGTCGAAGCGTATTGTAAGGCATGCGTTGGCGGTGGGACAAAGTCGAAAGTCTGGGAGTAAAAACAAGCAAATTGAGATTGTCGACTTTTTTCTATTTGATCAGGTGGACTTACCATCGCTTGACTTATTTCTGTTTTCAAGAGGGACAAGGAAGGTGTAAGGGCGAAAGTTTTGGTGAGTGCTAAAAAAAAGGGCTTGGAAGATATATGGAATTTACCCATTGCGATTGTAGAGGCGAAAGCTACGGCATCAAACGCTTGATTCATTCGAGTACTCCAACGCTGAGCAGCGACGAGAGCATACCAATCTTTGCCACTGACGCCATTGCAAAGCTGGAAGTTGTTGAGCATGTCCAGGTCGGAGTTGTTTGTCAGTATTCCGGATGAAATGACCAGCTTATTCACTAACCTGGTCGACTCTACACACACTACCGATCTCCAAGTTAAAATTGTTAGCCCCGACTCGATTGGCGTATTGCTGAGAAAAAGCATACATCAACTCAATCAGTTTTCTGGATCAGTTCGTGCAAAGTAGGTCTGGGAATGAATGAAATATGCACTGTACCTTGAGTGAAATAATCTCACCGTGTGGATAGTTTTCTAAATATTCATTCATTTTTAAGTCCATCCAAAGCTCCGGTGACAATCTTCTCTTGAGGCAGTCATTTTGAGTTGCTGAGTCATTCTGAGTTGTATTGTTGGTACCTGGAGAAGATGTGAAAGAATGCTGAACATTAAGACTTGCTGTTTGGTTTAGAGAAGCATCAGGTAGCAAACTAAGAAGTGGCCTGCCAATTGTTGGACCTAGTAGGTACAATAGTATCACAAAAGCTAACACAGGACCAGTCTTATGAATCATGTCCATGGAACAAGATGTTGCATGTTCTCTATGATTACCTGACGGGAATGCTCGAGTCGGAGTCGCGTAGAAAGTAGCTGTTTAATATAACATGAACTCGGCTGCCCGAGCTCCCAAAGGATGCGATGGGCGAAGGGGACATGTATAGAGCTAGCTATGTATTGCTCCGAGTGCTTTCATACTTCAGACTCCCCAATGGCGTGATTGCAGTTGCTACGAGGAGGCCTGACACGGCACCACCACATCTGCGACCCCGTCGCGTCGAATTACAACGAGGTGACAACAAAAGTTGAAGCGATGGCGCCATTTTACAGCTCCCGAGCCATCTGGCGAGCAGCCGTCAGAGCCAGTTGAAACGGATTTCAATTTCAGTATGGATGACTATTTAAAACAAGACGCTTCGGCACACCCCGTAAGAAGCACGACATGTATGATCATGACTTTTGAAACACAAAAGAAATCCCAAATTTAACGCAGTAAAACTACTTAACACGCAGCCAGAATTTGCTTCACATCAATCCACTGCACAACGCACAAATGACCCTGGGTAGCCATGCACGCGTAGGTACACTTTCCACCGTGTTGCATAATTCATGATTTCGCAATTGATGACCATGAAGGGGTGATTATTAGTATCTCGTTTGCGCAATCAAGACAGGCTTGATAGTGTCAGTTAACTTCCGATAGGATTCCTTATCATTGTGAGTGATCCTCAGTTTCACTTGTTACTCGTGCAAATCCTTAATTGCGGGGCTGCAGGCGATACGTACTCGCAAGGTATCGGTCAATCGGTGCCCTAAGTCAACCTCACCGGGGTTTGCAACCCGAACTCCATCCTCTCTGAGCCTGAGCCCCTCTTTTTGAATCTTACTGAAAAAATTACTCGCCTATTGCACCATTCCAACGCCGAAACTTTTCTCCGGTGAAAGATGACTTGCCCAGAGGAGACGGAAAAATGAAGATACATTAGTCAAGATATACATGTCATATTCCGCCGATGGCTAATCATAGACAGACGGGGAAGAACGTGGTCAGCTTTTTGGGTGAAATAAGTCAGGAGGAGTCACATAAAAGTTTTCTTGATACTTGTTCGGAGAAGTATCTAATCATCCTCCATGATATCCATTCGGACGACGACGATGAGTAAGCAAGAAAGCAGGGAGAAAATATTAAAGAGCCGTATGATTCCTGGGCATTGTCGAGAGAAATCCAGGAGTTTCTTTGTCGGGATATCGTCTTCCAGATCGTAGAAACAACAAGACGCTATGGAGAGAGTTTTAGATGTTGACTTACAATCTAAAGCTAACGATTTTATTTTAGGGTCATGAAAAGAATTTCGTGGATGTTCTTTCCAAGGGAAGTGTCGCGTTGCATTATTGAAAGTAAAAGGAAACGTTGAAGGATAATGCATACAAAACCAGCTACACTTGGCAAATAAAAGGAGTGAAGCTTACATTGAAGTTCATAGTATGGCTAGTTGCACTTCCGAATCTGATACATGCTAGCTAGTGTTGCATGATGCACCGTAGTGTGGAGGTGAGGTCGCTTGGGCACCATTCGAAGCAGGAGACGAAGCTCAATTAAGTTACGACGCTCCGCTGGAAAGAAGGTCTTGCAAATAGCTCTCAATCAGAGGTACTGATCAAGTCACAAATTCCAGTTGGCGAGCTGGGAGATGTTGAGCGCAAGACATCAGCCTCACGGCGACGGCCGGTAGACCTGATGGACACAACGGATGGGAAAGCTCCCTTAGGAGTGGAAGAACTAAAGGAAGATCGACAGTCGGCTCAGCATCAAACTAACGTGCCCGACGCTGAAGGCCCCCCCACTGCGAGGGACTTTGGAGGCGCGAATGCCTTCACCTTCGGGACTTAGCCAAGTTCGGCTCAGCATATGCGACATCAAGTCAGATGGCACTCTAACTTGATCCCTCCGGCAAAGCCTCAAGGGAGCTTGAGTTCACCGGCTTTACTTGATACCGCGCGTATGGTCCAGACTTCCTGAATTTGGTACCGAGTCGTCGAGTACACATGTCATAGATGGTTGTACATAGACTATTTATTATGATTTCCTATCTTCATGTGAGAATCATCCATTATGTTGCGAGCTCTACTCACAACAGGGAGCCGCGGTGGGTCAAAATGGCTGGGTTGGATTGTCTGGGTTGATGGGTAAGATTAAGGAAAATACACTCAAAGTCTTCTCGGTTACCTTCAGCCGGGACGAACAATCGTATTCAACTTGCTTTCACGCCGTTAGATATCAAGGGATTGGGATTCAGGAAGAATTATACGCCTCATGTGCTCACTCTCAGTGATATGAACAAATCTTTAGCATCTCCCTAAGGATTTTGGACCATTCACAACAGTTTTTATGGGTAGCCATGAGTTCATGACACGAGAGCCATGTGTTACTTGCGAAACCAACATCTTCGGTCCCAGGTTGCACGGGAAGTCCTGAGCAGTTTCAACTGGTGAGGGCCAGACCCTATCCAAAGAATAGGGGGTTTCACAATAAGGAAACCCGGGAAGGTGTTCGAGCGCTCGCGAGTATCGTTATCGAGCTTAACTAAGCCTCTCCGAGGAGGCGCGAAGCGTCTCCGAAGGAGAGGCTTATGACTAAAGTCCCATGCTTGGCCTGAGGCTGACGGGGTTTTACAGAGAAAATTGTGTTTTTTGAAATTACATCTCTTTTTACTCCCCTCTTTCGGCTTCAATTTCCATGCCTCATGTGCCAGTTTGTAGGCCTTGATCTTAGCTATCTTGTACAAGTTTTTTCAAGTAAATCCATTCATCACTGACCGCTCAGCGGCCATTCTTGCAAGGGCTCTTCTTGAGCAATGTGAACAAGCCATTGGATAGGACCCTGGCAAGCGCGGCCAGAGGGTACTCATGAAAATCAATTCAAAAATCGTGGGATTCATACATTTTTAAAAGACATTAGGGGGTATCAAATATGACCAAATCCACCATTATGTAATTGACTGGTTTGAAAAAACCCACCATTTTTAAAACATGCTGGTCCTTCTTCTACCCCATTGTGGGATCCACTGATGGCAGATTTTGTTTTTGGCTAATTGACTGATTTCTTATTGTGGATTTCTCATATTTGATACCCCCTATTTTTGGCTTTTCTTGCCAACATTTACCACATTTTGAGGAGAAATTAGCAGTACATTATTCTCCCTTTAAGCCTACATGTGCCCATCTTTTCAGAATCCATTTATCATGTTTGGTTGTGAGCCAAAGTGGCTTTAAACATTCATACATTTTCATGAGTACCCTCTGGCCGCGCTTGCCAGGGTCCTCATTGGATCATCCAAAGGTCGCCGTTGGACATGCTCTCACCGGTTCGTTTGGTATTAACTTAAAAATGACTGGTCTCTCAAAGAGTGCCATCCCATGCAGGCAGCTTGCGGTAGAGATGTCCAACCTTATTTTCATGTGTTTAGGCCGGACGTGCTATCCGGTCTACACCAGGCCGGATAGGCTCTAAAGTGGGTTTTTTTACATCAATTTCTCTTTGAGGGGATGGGGGTAGGTATTGTGCTGAATACATGATATTATGTAGAAATGAAAGCTGATTCTAATGGTACTCGAGGCTGTGAAGAAATCAGAAGGGTATACGGTGATAGGTGGGTTTGAAGGGAATTTTGGACAAATGGCTGGGCAGCCTCAAGCCAAATTTGGGACATTAGGCACAAGTCCCTCCCGCAAGCGGGAGGGTGCTCGCACCCCGCAAGCGCAAGGAGGGACTTGTGTTAAGTTCGTATTGTTATGAGGATGCTCGGGGCGATTTCTCGCGGGACTTCACACCAAATTTTTAAGCAAGTATGTCACCCGCAAGTAAAGAAATTTAGTGCCGCGGGAAGCAAAAATGCTTATTGTGAAGCCCCCTAATAAAGGGAGCCATGACAAAACCAATCAAATGAACAGAATCCCACATCCATAACCAAGCGTGATAAGCACTGTGAGTCAAGACTCAAGTGTAATCTTGGTGAAAACTCATTTTTTGTGGCAAGAATCTTCACAAAAAGCAGATTCTTTACCACACTTCAGACGCAACAAATGGTGCCAGCTTTGCGTTTTGCAGGGATATGTATTATTGATTTTTTTGCCTGACATCCTATGTGACATCTGATCAGGTCCGCCCCTAACTTGACACAAGTCCCCCCTGGTGGGAGGCTTGCTGTGGCTGGTGGCAAAGCGGCCCCTCCCGCAGGGCAAAGTCAAAAATTTGGCTGAGAAAGAAATCATGAATGGCTGGAGGAAAAATACTTAGCATCACCCAGCCTGCCCCTCAGCTCCTGTGGACCTGCCCCAGAGCCAAATTACACTCCTCAATCTCAGCTTTCAAATGATGCTGGTCTCATCTCCTCAATCCTTATCATTTTTGATGTACTAATGTTTTTAAAAAAAAAAAAAAACACAAATAAATGTAAACCAAGGAATGACAACCATCATGCCTTGTGGATATTGGATTCACAAGCCTGCAGATATCTGTAGATCCTACACCTGTAGCCACTCAATTGTTTCAGATAGGATATTCAATTGTGCATATTATCAGAAAATCCAAAATTGGATCTTCAGTGCAATGGAATATCCTCCAGGATTCCTTTGACCTCCAAAACGGATTCCTTCAATCAGTTTTGGAGTTTATGCCTCAAAAACTGGGGGGAGGGTGCCCATCAGTACTGGCAAGAAAACTATCCATTCAGTTTTTCTTGTACATATTTTGGTGAATTTTAAATTGTGTTTTTGTGTTTTGAGGATTGAAAATCCCTCCTTTGTCTGCCAGCCTGCAGACATTATTCATAAGCCTCTCCAGATTCCTACGGAGAGCCCTCCGGGCGGGGTCCCCCGGACCCTCCGTTCGAGAGGCTTAGTTAAGCTAGGGTAGGACCCTGGAAACCCCCTATAGAGGTGGATAACCAAAATGTATGAATTTTTTGGCCAAAACCAAAAAGGGTACTCACCAAATATGTATGAATGGCCTTTTTTTGGCATGAGGGTACACACGGAAAATGTACTTTTTTTCTCATGGGGTTGGGGGGTTGGTAACAAAGATTGTATGAAAGTTCAGGGTTGAGCAGAAAAGCACCGGTTTCCAGGGTCCTGCTAGGGTCCGCCCCAACTTCATCAGATGTTACAAGAATCAGCACTGCCAAAAGGCTGTGGTCGGATTCTTCCCAATCAACACAACAACCGTTATTTGATTCATTTTTTACCGGGACATACAAAAGATGAAAAACAAAAAAACAATAGCAAGAGACACAGAGCGAGAAGTAAAGAAAATGAACCAAAAATATTGAAAGGCAAACGGAGTGGTCGAGGATAATGGCGAGTAAATAAAGAGTACCACAAAAGAACAATTCAAGAAGCAAATAAAAAACATTAGTTCTTATGGTTACATCAGTTTATTTTCAGAATTCCAAGAGAAGAAACAGACTGCGCAGGTTGGAATATCGATAAATAAACAAATAAATAAAGGTTATGAATATATATTTCACATTAGTGTGTATTGGACTACACACATACAACAAAATGAGTGCCCCAAATATAATGAACATGGATCGGCCTATGGATCCTATACAACTTCCAATTATTATTTAGCGGATAACCACACGAATCAAAGCTATCCACTGGTTGCCGACTGATCAATAATTTGCTTCTTCTTTTTCCTCATTAACATTTCGGTGGTGTTGGGGTGAAAAAACATCCTGTACGACCTCATACAGATTCGGATCGCCAAACCAGTCTCGGTGATAAAGTTTTCCTCTTTAAAATCGTTTTCCTCTTTTGTTGTCACCGGCTCGTCTTTGGTCGATTTTTTAACCAGTTTGATATTCCTATAAGATAAAAACCAGAGTAGAAAGGTCAGAAAAATATCCCAAGGAACATCTCCGCTATATGATGATCAGAGGAGATGGATAACATAGAGCGCCAATTCGTACCTATTCAAGAACGGCGGATTTAATTTGAAATTTTCTAAACCAAGGGTTCTACTGAGAGACATGTCTTGAAAGCTAGCGATGTAATCAGACCAAGCCTTTTCAATCGCATCGAAATCCTCTTGACTGATTTCATCGCCCCCGATTAGCTGTATCCGAATCGCCCTGGATGAGGAAACCTAAAAGAAGAAAAAATGATTGCGGTCCAATTTGTATGCATTAAAAATCCCAATAGCCACTCAGAACGTTGGGTAATGAGAAGAAACCGTGTTAAAAGGTTGGCAAGACGAACCCATTCAATTCTGTAAACCTTCGATTCATGCCCGTTACCCGTCAACGATTCGACTGAGCGTCGATAGCTAAGCTTTTGACAATCGGTCACATTCACTCGGTCCGAATCATACATCTTCTTTTGAATCTGAAACAATTCCAAGATTTTCTTCGATCCATGATGATGGCTGAGATGGGAAAGCTTTTTTTGAGTAGGTCACAGAAGGTAAAAAGGATCATTTGAGCATTAGGAGAGGATACCGGCAAATCGGGAGAGGAGGAAAGAAGAAAAATAAGGAGACTGACTACTTTTACCAATGCTTGACAAACTTTATCGACTGTAACAAGAAGGTAGCCTTTGATGCCAAACAAATTTCTACATTCGTCTTCGAATGTACCTTGGTCGATTACACCTGAGTTGAAGTTTTCGATCGAAGCCAGCATTTGCTTGTAAGAGCTGAAGTGCCGACGGGAGTGAGAGGATGGGGTGATTGGATCAGATGCACTAGGAGCAACGGGATCAGTGTTTGGAGGTGAGAAGCGTTGAGAGGACATGTCCATGTCAAGACTGGCGAGCTTCAAGGTCTCAAATCTGGTATAAAGAATGTGCATGAGCCTGAAAAAGCAATAGAATCCGTTATTCGCAAAGAAACTGAGTCGAAGTTCTTGAAGTCTTGGATTATCATTCAGATCTTCATGCACTTCGTTTGCTTGGATTGCCCTGCTCGCAGAAGATTGGGACTGTTCACCCAGGCTATTAGCATCTTGACACACTGCAGATGATGAATCTTCGGCGGCACTGCCATTTGTGTGATCTGCCTGCGGGGGCTTTTGGTCTCGTGCGGATGAGGTTTTGATGAAATCTGCTGGGTCGGCATGAGACGATTCCGAGGGTTGTCCGGCATTGTTGATTTCATGTCGTGAAGCCGCAGCTTCTCCTGTTGGACTTGTGGCACGAGAAGTTCGCGAACCGAATGATTTTTTGTTCGACTCCATTCGCCGGGCAGATGCTCGTTCGTTACAGATAACTCCGCCGTTACTCGCGTTCTTCATTGCCCTCTTCCTGAGATCCGTGTTCCCAGCGGTAGTCGTCGTTCCTTCCTTCGCTGGTGGTCCTCGCTTTCGACCAGAAGCTCCTCGGCTCGGTCTTCCGACTGCCCCCTCGGGCCGTTCATCCTCCCCCGGGTTGTTCGGAGCACTGCCAGCGACGTCACTCATGTCACCTTCGGAGTAAGCCGTCTCATTTCCATCCGTGTCGAGATTTCTGGTCGGATTACTGTCATTTTCGGCACCTTTCCTCTCGGGTGGTAGAGGAGTGAGATGCTTGTCGAATTCATCCTCCGGGATGTTGAAAAATAATGTCACAATCAACTTGAGTTGCGCCTCGATCCGATCCTTGTCAGTATCATCTAGCCCAGTCGAATTGGATACATGGTCAAGAAAGTGTATGAAGATTTTCAAAACGTCATAGAATACTTCCACGTTTTTCAGCTCTAACTCTAATTGATGTTTCGGTAGGAATCGGATCATTGATGGGTTTAATAGTAACTTCTGTTTCTGCTGTTGCTCGCGTTTGATCAGTTCAATTTCATTGACCAAGTTCCTATTTCCGATGATTTTCTTGTCGACTGCTTTGAAACTTATCCCCTGGTGGTCTAACGCCTTCCAATAATTTTTACCATCAACTTCTCTCCATACTCTATTCCAATCTCTCAACGCTTTTTTCCATTCTTCGTCCTTTTGCTTTAGTCGAGCCAAGACGATCGGAACCGCTAGGGCGGGATTTTCGTGAAGCGCCTGAATGACTTCCTGTCCTTGCTGTTTACCATAAATCTTTTTGATAATCCGCTGGTAGACGCTTTTACTTTGGCCACCAAGCCCCGGTTTGAGCCGATATTCAGCACGTGTCTCGGGATCCATTTGCTGGATTCGAAGATTAATGGGTTCCAGTAGAGCGATAGTTCTCACGTTGGCCTCGATGTGGTAATCATATTCATGTCGCTCATCTTCAGCCTGATAAAGTGCCCTCTCGAAAGCGTTTGTTTGTCGCGGCAGGAAAATTTGCTCATCCTCATTTGTCGCGGGTGCACCGCATACTAGCTTGTCGTTCAATACATCTCGACATAACGCGTCTCTCCCAGAACAATTTGATGACAATTCAGAATCAGGAACAATTCGATAGCTTGGTCCGCATTCTGGTGAATCTTCAGAGCCGGAAAGCGTCGGTGGGTTCATTTGATCATGATGATGGCGTGTCTTTTTTTTTAGAAGATGTCCATTTGGCGGGCTGTGGGTCTTGCGCATGGTGAGGTCATCTTTCCAGCCGACGATATCTTTGAATCTTGAGAACAGTTCGGGACAATTGATTAGAAACGGTTCGATTCGAAGTACGAGTGTCTCGAGATCGATTAAATCTTGAGTGAATAGGTTGATAATTTTGAGAAACTCGATGTATGTTGTTTGGTTTTCAAAATAACTCTTGAGATGGTAGAAAAATAGTAATTCTTCTTTCGCTGTGCTTTGTCTAGGGGGAATATCTAAGCCGTGCCTGGGGTTGAGGTCTGATGTGTTAGCATTTGGTGGGTTGCTGCGGGACTTTCGTTTGGTTCGATCCAAAAGCTGGTTCGTGGCATTTGCTGCACTGTATGCTTCTCCAATAGTTGCAGAGCCGTGAGGGGCGAATCCGGGCGGAGGAAGACCCGAGACTGGGGCCCCTGAAGTAGTTGAATCTTTGTTGACTGCGCGATGTTTCCGCTTGACCCCTCGACCGGGGCTGGTGTGGTTAAAGGTGTCCGTATGATTAAATTCGCCATTCATTTCACCAACTTGATTGACGCCGAATCCTTGAAGCGAACTGTGCGTTCTAGAGCCACCAAGCGCATGGTATTCATTTGAAGGTCCGGAGTAATTGGGTACAGTGCCTCCGGCTGGATGTCTCCTTTTCTTGCTCGAGTGTTGTGAATGGGTATAACTTTGGTCTTCGTGCTGTTCAAGGAAATAAATGTTACCCGATCAATCTATACACACTTAAGGAATTGACGCAGCTGAAAAAATGAAATCAACAAACGTTCATAACGGCTAGGCCCGAACGAGAAGCCATTGAATATTTACTATCTAAAGAAAGATTGTGTGACGTATCCTTGTGATGACGTTTGGAAGTGGAAGGCATGTTTTGAGCAGAGGTGGAGTGTGTGGGACGAGATTCATCAATATATGGCGCCCCGGAGTTCAGAAAAGTAGCATTTGTCGAGTCTGTGGCTGCAAGTTGCCCAGCATTGCCAGAAGGATCGGGCAGGAATTGCATAAATTCGGTCAAAAGGTCGGGCGCCCCACTGAAAAGTTGGTTGACTTGCTCATATACCTAGAGGTAAAAATTTGTTAGTACCACGTTCCTAACGGTCAAAATAGACGGTGCAAGATATCAAACTATAGGAGATAGGTGAGTTGGCCAGTCCTACCTCTTGTATTGGTCGAGCATCTCTTTGGTAAGTTTGAAGAATGTCAAGAAACGTTTGATAAGTTTTAGGATCACTCGCGTATCTATTCTTGATCTTGTTGACGTAGGTGATAGCATGATTGAACTCGAGTGGTTTAACTGTAGGCTTCGATTGGTCGGTACTTAGATTGCTTGATGGAACTGGACTGGGATTCCTATTTAAATTTGCGATGACGTCAAGTGTGATCGATTTAGGCTTCAGAGCGACGACCGGGGGTAGTGGAGGTTCATTGAGGCATTTCTGAGGGGCGGGATGAGTCGAGAGATTGGTGGAGTTCATCACATTCACGTTTTCGCGCGTTGGTTGGGGTGGTTGTTCGCTTGTTGGTGCCGGAGGCAGCCTGGTTGCCGACTCGGGGACCACATGGGATCCGATCTCCTCGCCTCCTGTCTGTAAGGGGACCCTCTTTTGAGTCTGGATCCCCATGGGATGAGTGACAGTGATCAGACTATACGCGGGTACATTTCCGCTTTGATTGGGTCCATCACCCTGAGACACATCAATTCTATATCCGGGCGGTAGAAAAGTATTAAAGCCTTGGACCAGAGAAGGGTGACCTCGGAAGAGAGATGATACGCCATCTATGACACCCGGAGTATCAATCCTAAGGAAATAAGAGATTGTTAGACCCGAGCTGAGCTGAAGATATAGAGACAAAGACAAGACTTTCAAAAAATATCAACCCAAACAAACTATACTTACATCTGGGTTTTAAAATCTTTCATGATATCTAGAAATTTGTTATAGACTCCAGGGAAGTCTTGAAACTGGACCTTGACTTGATCCAAGTAGCTGAGGGCATCTCTGACGTTGAGAGGGCGATACTTATTTTGAGTGTTGGAGTTTGCAGAGTTGGGCGAGTTTTGAGGCTGAGATAGGGCTGTGAGTGAGGATGTGACGGTGCTAGTGGTGGTAGGTGTAGCGTGAGTAGAATTGCTGGTAATTGCCGGCGTTTGTAGAGGAAGCGCGGCAGCTGGGCGAGTTGGATTACTATTGTTGTTTGCCGGTGGGGGCTGGGAGATTGTGGTAGATGCAGCCATGGATGAAAGACGGTTCCGGATAGATCTATGCTACTCGTAACTTGAGAACCATATGATCCAGCTAGGGGCGTGCCCCGGGTGGTACCCGAGTGCTTCCCGTGGCTTTGAGCCAGGATTCATCCCGCGCTCCGACCTGTCGGGTACATAACCCGGTGGGCATAAATCTCATGCCAAAATCACCTGAAGTATAAGTCCCTCCCAGAGGGACGCCTCCGGCCTCATCGGGAGGGACTTAGTTAAGTTAGTAGTCAGTTTGCGCGAGGCAGGACGCTCCGGGGCCCTCCTCCAGAGATGCTTTGTTAAGCTCGCGAAGGGGCAGCCCCGCAGGGTCTCTGTCTCAACGGGTCGCACTTCGTGCGAGGCGCTTCCCGCCGCGCCTCCCGGCAGGCAATTAGGGACTTGTGCTAAGTTCGTTGACTCCTGGTCGGAGAGCCGGGTATGTATACCCGCTGACCTGTTCTCGGGGCCCAGCCCTGTAGCCAACCCTAGCTTATCACAATCTCCTTGTTCCAGGGGCCAGGGGCCGGCGCGCCCTGCATGCCACAGAAATTTCTGATTGAGAAGCGTCCAGAGGATGTCTGGGGCCCAGGGGCATCCAGCGGATGTGAGGTGCACTGAGCATTACTAAGATGTTTTCACAAGAATCCACGTGATGCATGGCCCTCCAATCCGTGATCAGTTGGACAAGTCTTGAGGCTCCAAAACATTTAAAATCCATCTCCAATCCACTCTCGTGTTTGTCTTTGTGGTGGGCTGGGGTTATCATTCTCTTCCCAGCCCAATCGTGTATTTTACTTTTTCGGCTGCTAGAACCTCTACTAGGTTCCAGTTGCCTAGGAAGACCCGGAAACTACACCAGTAGCTCCCCAAGCCTTCCAAGTGTGGGATAAGGTTGGCACTCTCCTCCCTCCTTTCCACTTTTTGTTCCATTCTGCCTGTTGCCGCCGCAGCTAGCAGATGGGGTGGAAAATGGGAGGATTGAGTAGAGACTTCACGTTCTTCAAAGCTGTGAGTCTCTCGTGCTCCGTAGGAGTATCAAGCCCTGGGGTCAGAGCCCGAGGGTGGGCGGGACCCCTAACTGGGTGGGTGGGTGGGGGCGAAAAATTTTTCTGCAAAGAGACGGCGGATTGAGTTCGGCGTTCGGCGTTTGCGCTAAAGTACCGGATTGGCCAGGAGTGTCCAGCCGGTACCGGTTGGTCCTCTGCCAACTAGGTTTGTGCCCCGGTTGCTGCGAACTCAGGCTGCGCGGCGCGCTGGTATAGCCTCAGGCCTCCTGCTCTATGGCGCGCTTGCGCTGCATGCCGTCTGCACTACTACCGCTCCTTGGACTAGGCCCACCTCCCGCTTTGCTTCCGGTAAGCTACCAAGAAACTCTGGCTGGAGTGTCCAATGGACACCAAAAACCAAAGAGTGTTGAATGGTCACCAAAAAACTCTGTCCATTGGACACTCTGGCTGGAGTGTCCAAACTTTAAAGGATATTTGGGCAAAAGTGTCTTACACCTTATTGTAAGGTGTGTGTGCCCTTATACCCTTGTTATGATTTAGCTGATAAGTACTTCAGGCTGTCTATACTACCTCAACCAGGGGGCCCCTTGTAGCTAAAATCCCACACATTTGATATACCTATATAAGGAGCTCTCTCCCCTCCAGTTGTCAGTTCCTTGGCTCAATACTCAACAGTTATTTACATAAACCACACACCAGGGGAGATATTTTCCCACTCCCCAGGTAGTGCCCTACCTTAACTTTTTTCCATAACTGTGCTGGAGGCCTTTGGTAAATAAAAATTGGATAGGTGTGAAAAAGACCGGAAGTCAGCTGTGGAAATCAGTTGGAAATCACCCTGAAATAAACCATAACTTGCCAAGAAATCATCCAGAACTCATCTAGAGTTCATCCAGAACTCATCCAGAATAAAGGCCTTTCTTGGCTCCATGACCAGTGTTTCCTTTTAATGGAGATGTGAAAGGCCCAGCCTGTGATATTTTCCCCCTCATTTACTTGCGTAGGACCCCGGCAAGCCCCTACTAGACACCCTTACGTGATACCCCGTGAATTTGCCATTTTGAAACAGCTGTAGTTTTGATTTTTTGGAGAGAACCAACTGTTTGAAACCAACTAAGTCAGTATGTTCAATTTTGAAAATTTTGGCATAGTGGATTGAAACAAGTTATGTAAGTAACATCTGCAGCCATTTGTGGGGGTTTTGGATAAGAAAAGTGCAAAATTGATGTTCTGGTTATCATTGCTGATGTATTGATTAAAATCAACAAAAAATAACTTTTAGAAGCCTTTCAGACCTTCCTCAACCCTTTTAATGTAACATGGGAGCAGGAGAGTCTGAGAACAGGGAGGAACTAATATGTATTCACACTATGTTTGCACCTTTAAGCATAAAAAACAAATTGAAACAAAACACGTAAGTATGTCATTTTTTCCCTTGGAAGGGAAGACCAGATTGAAACAGGGTACGTCAGTATGTCCCAGAAGAAAAAAATCCCAGCAGTGTCAATTTGAAACAAGTTTCACAGGTTTGCGTAAGTGTCATTTTTGCCAAAAAAATCATTTTGAAACAATTTACATAAGGGTGTCTAGTAGGGGCTTGCTGGGGTCCTACTTGTGTACATCAGGGGGACAACTGGTGTCTCAACACAAAGCTTTTACTTTTCATGTGGCCATGAAAGGCCCATCCTGTGATATTTCCACATCAATGCACGCGCGTACATCAGGGTGAATATTATCAAACTGCAAAAAATTTCACTTGCATGTGCACATGTGAATTTTGAAAAGCAAAAAAAAAAGCAAAATTCACCAGATCATTTTGGTGAGGAGGTGAGGATATCTGGCCAAACTGGAGTGGGACCGCAGTCCAACCTTGACTTAACTCAGACTTTCACCATATTAAAAAAGTTTTTCACCATTTTTTTTAGCCAAATTCAAATTAATTCCTGCATTTCCAAGAAAATGTGTTTTGCTAGTTTTACTGCAACATTACTATGCATCAACAGAAAACTGTCCGGTCATTGACTTGCAGATGTCCGGGCGGCAGTTTGAGTCAACGACCGGACGGGCGGGGTAGACCCCCGGACAGCGGGGGTTGAAACCGCAAGACTTTTTTTTACTAGACAGGGTCAGCCGTTGACCCAAGCCTTTCCGTGTGTATCGGTCAACGGACAACTCGCTTGCGGAGCCGCACTTGCACTTGGGTCTCTCGGTCTCAACTTATTCAAGTATGTAAGTACACCCCACATCTCTTTTTCTTTTGATTGATAATTCCCACTGCCATCGATAACAAACACTGATTGTGCTTTTTACATTTAAATTTAAACAAAAAAAGTGCGACCATGATTGATCCAACTCTTGAAGGTGATCCCGCCGACAATCCAACTGATGGCGCGGGTCCTTCCATTTCGGATGTTGCTGGTATTTCCAACGAGACAGAAAGACGCAACGAAGAGGCTGAACAGCTTCAAAACGAGTTTGAATCGCATGCAAAATCCATGCAAGAAATCCATAAGAAAATTGTCTCCAACCGATCGGCATCAAAGGCCTTGAACAACCTTGCCAAGAATACTACGAAAAACAAAAAGGCTAAGGATCGATCAAGTACTCAGCGACGACCTCACCAACCAATCAGCGGCGAGGTCAAGAAGCTAATCAAAAATGAAATCTTTGAGAATAACAAGACACAAGTTGAAGTCGCTAAATCGTTTGGCGTATCAGACCAACAAGTCCGACGCATTGTTGATGACGCTCGCAATGACAAACTGAGTGCATCAACCAACTGACGTGGGGCAAAATCAAAACTAACGACTGACGTCATCACCTCGATTCTGTTGTTGCTTGAGGATACCCCAAGCACCACACTCAAAAAACTTGCTGAACATGTCAAAAGCGAATTTGATATCCAAGTTACACCGGCAGCCATCCAGAAGACTCTCAAAACAATCAAAGTGACTTGGAAGACTGTCACTCCCATTCCACAAAAGTGGAATGAGGCAGCATTCCTCCAACAACGACACGATTACGTCTTGAACCGTGTGACCAATGTTGGACAGAAGCTCATCTTTGTTGATGAGTCTGGTTTCAACTCTGAGACTCGTCCTTTGCATGGTTATGCGTTAAGTGGTACGTTTGTTTTTCTACTTTTTTTTATTTGATGCTGATTGATTCCTCAAATTCCAGGAAATGCGGCTGCTTTGAAGACAAATGCGCGAGGGAGTATGATCAATCTCATTGGTGCAATGTCCGAAGAGGGGATGCCATACTACGAACTGCTTAACAAAGACGGGAAAAAAAAGACTGGAACGACTTCACTCGACATATGTAACTTCCTGGTTTGGCTCAAGGACCACTGTTCTACTGGATCAATCATCGTGATGGACAACGCTAAGATTCATGGCGGGGAGGACTTTGAACGAGTTCGCAATCTACTCAAGGAATCAGACAAAAAAATTGAAATCGAATTTCTACCAAAGTATTCTCCCTTTTTGAATCCAATTGAGCTAGCGTTCAACATCATCAAGATCAATGTCAAACACAAAGAAATCAAATCACGATCTGATTTAGCAAAGACAATCCGCAAAGCAATCAGCCAGAAGATGACACCCGAGATTTGCCACAAGTCTTTCTTACATTGTCAAAAATTTTACAGTAGTTGCACGCATAACGCATATGCAGCCAATCACTGGCAACATCATCAAAGACCCAGAAAATTTTTTTCAGGTTCCCTAAGTACTAAAAGTCTTTTTACCTTATCAGCACAGATTTTTTTACCCTATCAGCACACGTTTTTATTTTACAAATACACACTTTTTTTTTTTTTCCTGTGGCTCTAAAATGTATGCAAGAAATTAACCCTATCCTTTTCTTTGACTCAAAAGAATTTTTTTCATCATAAAAAGGTGCCGCGCACAAGAGATTTGAGACGCAAAGAAGCCATGTCCAGAGGATTTTAAATTAGGACAGTTTCAAGTTAAGAGGAGGACAATTTTATTCAACAAGCGGACCACTCATTTTCAACCAGAGGACATGAATAAGTTAAAAAGAGGACAGAATTATTCAATTACCGGATAGATGAGGAAAAATGAGGACAGATTTTTTCAAAAAGAGGACAAATGAAATCAACACCCGGACATTCAGGAGTTGATTTCCGGACAGTTTTCTGTTGATGCATAGTACCACATTGCAAAATTCTAAACCCAATAATACCAAGTTGAATTTTACTTTAATTTTGTACATGAGGGCATATAATGTGAATTACAAGAAACCCATTTTTTCAGAGGAATTACATTTGACAATGTCAATTTTGCTTTGCTATCCTTCAACATCAGTAGGCAGGAGCAATTGATGAGTTGTATTTGGGTGGAATATCATTTCATCATATTTTTTCCTACAGTTGTACCTAGAAAACAAGAGAGTTCTGCACAACATTTTGTTGAGTCTCAAATCAATTCTGACTTACTTTTTGAATCACTTCTCCATCCACTTTACAATTCATTTAGGGATGAGTTACTAATCCACATCAGGCCCACATCCAATCAAAACTCACATAAAATTCAGCTCTGGCACTCCCTGGGGAGTGGGAACATATCTCCCCTGGTGACAGGATTAGAGATGGCCAAACGGGTCCGGGTACCCGCGACGGGTGCGGGTACTTGCTGTGAATTTCTACAATTTTGGACACCCGGACCCAGACACGGCGCCCGCCAACCTGTACCAGCGGTACTTCAGGCGGTTACCGCACTGGTGACCAATTGAGTGGGATATGTACACACCCCTCTTGATGGCCGGTCATCAAGCGCAGTACACACCCCTCTTGATGACCGCACGTTGAGCGGGGTGCACATCCCACTCAATGACCGGCCATCGAGTGGGATGCGCACTCAACCCAATGACCGGCCATCAAGTGGGGGTGTAGCCCGGTCATTGAGCAGAGTACAAACCCTGCTCAGTGGCTGGCCATTGTGATCACCCCACTCAATGTCCGGTCATTGTGTGGGATGTGGAGGTGTGTACTCCGCTCAACAATGGCAGTAATTGAGGGTGTGTACTCCACTCAATGACCGTTCATCGAGCGGGGTGTGTACTTGGTGACCGGTCAATGTTCATCAAGTGCGCATCCCACTTGATGGCTGTTCATGGAGTGCACCAGCCATCAAGTGAGATGTGTATCCCGCTTGATGTCCGTTCATCAAGTGGGGTGTGTACTCCGCTTGATTTCCGGTCATCAAGCGGGGTGTGTACTCCACTTAATGGCCAGCCATCCACTGCTGACAATGGCGGGTACCTGTTTGGTACCCGGGTACCCGGTGATTTTCCGGCCCAAATTGCATACCCGGACCCGTACACAGCACCTGCCACCAGAGGAGACTTTGACACACTCTTCAGGGAGTGCCAGAGTCTAATTTTATGTTGTTCTGGGTCTGATGTGAGTCTGATGTGGATTAGGAAATGATTTATAAATTCTTCAGAAGTCAATGGGAAGTGTGTCAGAAGTGATGCGGAATTATCACAGGACCTTGTGCAATGTTGTATAGAACCACTTAATTTTCTAAGTATAACTTAATTACAATCTGTCATGAAATCATAGTTAATCAATTCCCAACTATTACTCATTTATGGTGAATTTCTGTTGATCAATTTCTCTATGTCAAAGGGGTTCCAAACAGCGTAAATGTGACCTGTGGGGGCTTTCATGGCTTTCTGACCAGTTTTTACTTGTAATGGAGCTGTGAAAGGCGCCTCCAGTGATCTGTCACGTCACTAATGTACGCGCGCACACAAAGGTGACATTGGCAAAGTGGAAAAAAACTCACATGCATGTGCATGGAGACATTGGAAAACAAACAAACACAAAAACAACTCACAAGCTTATATATGTTAAGAAGCCAGGATGTCTATCTGAAATCTGTGACCACACACCTCCAAGCTTGACTTGACTCATATTTTCACCATACTTTCATGCATTTTTGGCTCAATTCTAGATGATATTGGCATTATTTAGGGAAATATGCCAATTCAGATGGGCCTTTCACATCATTCTAACAGGGATGTAAATGTTATTGATCCACGGGAGGCCCAACCTGCAATTTGTAACAAACTTACACACACGCACATGACAGTTACATTAGAAAAGTGAAAAAAATTACCACCTTCATGTGCATATAAATAATATGAATTGAAACCCAATCATTCATCTTAATTACCAAACACTTCAACTGGAATTATGCTCTGATTGTGGCCATTGTGTCTTAGTGGTTTCAACCGCATTCCAGTTGTTTTCCAGTTAAATTCTGCATGACTTCTGGATGGTTTACGCCTGAATCCAGGATCAGTTTCAAATATTTTGTGGATTAGTTCCAGAATTTTTCATTAATTCTTGCACTACTTTCATCAAAGGCATCCAGCACAGTTGCGGAAAAAGGGTACAATATGGAACTCTCTGGAGAGTGCGTCAAAATATCCTCTGGTGTGCGGACAGGTACTCAAAGGGCAGTGACAGGTAGCCGCCAATGGGTGCCGGGTACCCACTGGCCATCTCTAGACAGGATGCCTTTCTGGAAAGCGGATGGTTCTGATTGAAAAGCATCCAGAGGATTTCAGGGGAGCATCCAGAGGACATTGTGGTGATTTATATAGGCAAGCGGCATAGAATGTCTGCTCACCGCAGCACATGCAGAAATGCAGTGGGGCGGCTGAGCAGATGCTCAGTCTACATATCCAAACAGATGATAAGCATGAATGCTTATGCCTCCCATATGTAGGCTGAGGGAAAACCTTGAATGTACAGCAACAAAAGCATGTGGAAAGTTGGCAAACAGGGAAGCTGAGGAACCGGGGTTTGAGTCATGCTCTGGACGCGCGGACTTAGCAGAACTGTTGAAGTAGGACTTTGGCGGGACTGAATAGTGCGGACCAGCACCAAGTGAACTGTGGCATGCGGATGATGTTGGGGCGGACAGGCCAGGTAGAGAATGGGGTCAGAGGGTGCGGGAGAACAGGCGTTGGAGAGGTACTAGGCTAGGAAGTGATGCATGCGGAGTTTGGTGAGTTCAGGAAAGGAAGGACGTGGGCAACGTTGGCTGGGAGCAGAGTTATGCAAGTGGAGGGAGTGGAGGACTAGGGACTTTTCTCTCACTTCTTCATTCTATCTATCATATTACTCATCTCTTATGGATTATTGTAGTACTGCTATTATTACGGAGCTTTTTTGTATTGCTACACCAAAGAGATTTTTTACCACCCAAATTCCTATTTGATTGCAGATTTTTGCTGTGTGCGAGCGCACGATAACTCCAAACAAAACGTTGATCCGCAAGCTCTAAGTTCCTCCAATTGTGTCCTGCGACTCAATGAATTAGGTTTAATTTGCCAAGTGTGTAAAATATTGGGTCCGACTCCCGCGACTCAATGAATTACAATTGGGTCCCGCGACTCAATGAGAGTTGTGGCGCGCATGCGCAGTTGTAACGTGGCAGCGCTACCAGGCGCGCCAACCACATGTACAAGATGTACTGGGCAATGATGATGAGCCTTCCTGATGGGTAATAGCATGTGTAACTAGTTAAAGTAGATCAATTATTATATATAAATACATATGCCTTAGTTTCCATAGTATAGGGATTTATCTGACGCGCCAAACTAGGCAAAGTACCGGCCGGTACACCGCCTGCACCTGCCAGGCGGTGCCGGGTGCCAATTTTTCTGAAAAAAGCTGTGCGGTACCCAGGTACCTCTCAAACCCGGGTGACGGGGCAGATTCTCTAGTGATGACTTGCAGTGCTTCTTGCTGTTCCTGTTCCCTGCCATAGTCTTGATGATATGTATATTTCAGACAAGGGGGTAGAAGGAGACCCAGGCTGCACATGCGGCAGGTCAATTTGACTTGAAGAACCACAGTTGTACTATTGGATTAATTGTAATCCAAAAGTACAACTGCGGTGCAAACAAGATAAGCCACAGGTGTATGAAAAGTACTTTCCTGTTTTTCAGCCCAAAATACCCACAACCCGCACCTGCAGGCATAGAATTTGTTTTAATCCTGCAAGTACTCCCATATGGGTTCCAAGCACTTGCACCAGGAAAATAAAATAGTCAGTTGATGACAAGTGACATTACACCAGCTCCAGCCAGCTACCCAACATCTATCCAATATCTATCCACTATCTATCCCAATCTCACAACCATCCCCACAACTTCCAAAATTTACCAAGGAGGTTCTGTTCAGTTTTTGATGAGCCTAGCTGGTCCTCAGTTCTGTCCAGCTGATAATCAGCTTTGGTACCCAGCTCATACTCAGCTTTTTTTCACAGCTCATACTCAGGTTTTTTGTGCAGCTCACTCTAAGAATTTGAATAAAGCCTTTTGACCAGTCCTTGCCCAGGTGATTCTCAGCTTTGTACTAGCCCTGTCCCAGCTGATGCTCAGCTTTGAACCAGTCCTGGGCCAGCTGGCCAGCTGATGCTCAGCTTGCTGAGTATCAGCTGAGCCAGGCCAGGGAAAAAGATGGGAATCAGCTTGGACAGGACCAGAGCTGAAAATCAGCTAGGCTAGGGCCAAAGCTGAGCATCAGCTGTTCCAGGGCCAAAGATGATCATCAGGTGGCCTGTGCCCAATCTGAGTATCAGCTGGGCCAGGGCAAAAACTGAGCATCAGCTGAGCCATGATAAAAGCCATCAGCTGGGCCAGGGCCAAAGCTGAGCATCATCTGGTTTTGTCACATTGATTGCTTTGACCCTGACACCTGTCATGTGAACCCTAGATGTGCTGGTGGAGAGGAGCAGAGTTGGAGCAGTGGAGGACTTCCCGTCAAGTCTGGGAGCCTCCCAGATCTCAATTTACACACCCAAATCCTTAATTTTTGACAAAAAGGGAAATGTTTTCCTAGTCCTACAGTTCATTAATTTCATGTGCACTGGTTTAGTTTTTGATAGGTGTCTTAATTTAGGATTTAGAGAGGCATCTAGAGCTCTCTAAATGATGACGGGAAGTCATCCAGTGTTGGAGCTGAAAACCAAGCTGCATCATGTCACTTGCCATCAAGTGACTACTTTCTTTTTCTGGTGTTGGTGCAATCTCTACAGTAACACTGACCCAGCCCAACACACCCAATAATCTTGTGGCCTGACTTAGGCCAGCTCTTGGGTGATGTGAGCCTGCCCAGGTCAACCACAATGTTGTTGTACAACCAAGCCCACATAGATTACATTTTTTGATCCCCGCATAAACAAATCATAACCAGTGTAAACATTGGATTCAACAAAAAGAATCTAGTGGGAGATCTGATATCAGTTCAATGGTCACCAGGGGAGAAAGTGTGGCACTCTCCAAAGAGTTCCAGACCATAACTTTATCTTTGAATTGGTCAGAAGTCAGTTCAATGTGGGTGGGTAACTTGTGCTCAACTTTGTTGGTGAAATTATTAGCAACTATTGTACAATAGTATGAGGAGTTCAGTGCAACTCATCTGTAACTCCTGATATTATCAGTTTGGATTTTATTCTATCCTTCAGGCATCTGGGTTTGAAGATAAGTCATGATGACTGCCAGATACTTACCCAAACCTGTCTGATGCTGTCCTCATTGCAGGCCTTTTGCGTGATTTGTGAAGATTTTGTTTTGGCTTCCTCATGGACCATATTCAGCCACCTTATTCAAATGAGCTATTTGGATGCAGATGTGAATTATCTGGCTTATCCCTATATTGACCCATATTGTTTGTCTCCTAGTCACTGCCAGCATAATTATTGGCTGGGCAGAGGTTATCCAAGTTAAACTGGGATGCACTTATGGTGTTCAAAGTTGGTTTGCATAATTTTATGCATGCATAAATCATAAAATCATAAAATCTTTTTTGCAGGGGATATGCCTGTCTGATTATGTAACACAAAATTTCCTCACCAAAATATTTTTATGATTTTATGATTTATGCATGCATCAAATTATGCAAACCAACTTTGAACACCATAACTCAACCAATTTCAACTTGGGTGATCTCAACTGATAAAATATAAATCCAAGGTACCCCCCTTGGGTTTATATTTCATTGGTTGAGATTAACCAAGTTCAAATTGGTTGAGTGCATCCCATTTGAACTGGGATGACTTCAACCCAGCCAAATATGCTGGCAGTGAGTGGTTTCCTGCAGCTGTTGCTTGGCCATGATGAACTGGAGAGCGGGTGATATTGCTCAGTCAGGGGATTGGGGAATCCTCTTTGTTGTAGCTAGAATCCTTAAGTATCCATTGCTCCATCCCGCCCGCCTCTTGAACTCTCCACACTCCAAATGTGGAGTTTGCACACCCCACACCACTACACCCCCCCTCAAACTCCACACCTCTAAATACAAAGTTGATAAGGAGAAGAAGAAAGAAAAAAATAATGAGGAAAACATGAAATGTTGAGGGATTTTTTGAGAGAGAGTAGAAACATGACATATAGGAAAGAGAAGAAGAAAAAATAACAACTAGATGAGGGAATTAAGATTGTTGTAGTTATACTAATATTTTGCCCAATGATGTCGCATGTAGATTCGCCCTGAGTGTTTTGGTGAAGAAATCCGCCAAATTTTCCGATGTTGATACCCATTCGAGTTGGATGTTGTGTTCCCGGACTGCATCATTGACAAAGAAAAAATTACGTTCCAAGCTCTTCATACGTCCCTTGGAAGCATTATTGTCAGAAACCAGAACCGCCGCACGGTTATCACATAAGATTTTGAGTGTTGGATTTATGTCGAGTGATTTAATAATAGGAATGAGGAACAGAAGAAAATCGACCAATGAGCCTAGTGATATAAATTCCGCCGCACAAGTTGATGTCGCAACCACTTTTTGACGCTGTGAACCCCAAGCCACAGGGCTACCAAAAAGAGTGATTATGAAGCCTGAAGTCGAACGTTGGAATTCTCCGCCCCAGTTTGCATCTACCCACGTGGTCAAGTCGTTGCCTAGTGGGTTTAAACAGAGACGCTTGGACCGAGTCGTATGTATGTGTTGTACTAGATGAGACAGAGAATTCCAATGGGACTCGTTCGGATTAGAACTGAACCGAGCCAGATAGTTTACCGCAAAGCTTATGTCGGGCCTAGTTCCGAGGGCGAGGCAGTTGATCGAGCCTATGAGAGACTGAAACAATGTAGCTGATACCGGTTCCCCCCACGATGTCGTGAGATTCTTGCCAGGTAACAGAGTGTTCATGGGAACCAAGTTCGGATTAACTTCGTCCCGGTACTTATTGACAAGTTGGTCGATGAGTAAATGTTGACTTAGAAAAATACAGTCATCTTCATATTCTAGCCGAATGCCAACTAGTTTGTTGGGCTTGGAATCCCACTTCACACGTAGACTGCCTTCCATTTTCTCGCGGAATAAGTTGATATCTTGCTGAAAATTCCCAAAGACGATCCCATCGTCGACGTGAATCCACACAATAATGACCGAGTCGCCTCTCTTGTACCTGTAGAGACATTCTTCCACTTCATCACAATCAAAACCCCAACCGTGGAGCAACCCTTTGAAGTGTTTCCACCAGCAACGGCTGGCTTGTTGAGTGCTGTATAGCGCTTTTTTTAATCGAAGAACTTTTCCCGCAAGGTTTGGAAATAACTCTACTGGCGGGTCAACGTAAATTGTTTCGTCAATAGGGCTGTGAACAAAAGCTCCGGTGATGTCGAAGGAGTTAATGTTCCATTTGTTCCTGATCGCCAGATTGAGTAGCACACGCAGAGTGGACAGCGACGCCGTCGGAGCAAATGTTGACCGCACGTCCCTTCCGAGTTGCTGTTTGAACCCACGCACCACAAAACGCGCTTTCAGTTTGTTTATCAAACCATCCGGATTCCGCTTGATGTCAAAAACGAATTGGGTCCCAATTGAGTGTTTCTTTTCCTTTTCTTCTATCTTGAATGTGTCAATTTCTTCCAGTTGAGCCCACTCAGATAGGCACGCCTTGCGCCATTCGGCGGAGTTCGGAGCTTTAAGTGCGGCTTTTAATGTTGTCGGTATGTCTGCGTCGGAGATGGCTTGTAGATGTTCCACCTGGTTGTCTTGATCATCACAAATTTCTTTGGTCCGTTCTTGTCCAAGTGTCAAGACTCTACGAACATTAGGATTGTTAGCAAGTGTGGCAGGAACCGGAAATAAGGGTTTGCCTTGGAAATCAAGGAACGTGGCACACTCTGAATTGACCACCTTTTGCAAAAGAGGATTCCAAAAAAACCACCCGCGCTCATCATCTTGATATCCCACCAGGTATCCTGTCCATCCCCGTTGGTCCAATTTTCGACGCCGTTCCTTTGGGATGTGTATTGTTGCACGAGCACCAAATGGGTAGAAAGTTGTAGCATTGGGTTGTCATCCAGACCACAATTCGAGGGGAGTTGTTTTGCAGCGCTGGTTTGATATCCGGTTAATGAGAAAGCATGCACATCTGTATGCATAAGACCATAATTTTGACGGCAGTTCAGAGTGGGCGAGCGTCGACCAAGCAATGTTGCCAAGGGTCCTGTTGAGTCGTTCGGCTTCGCTGTTCTGTTCCGGAGTGTAAGGTGAGGTAAAAATGAGATTGCTGCCGATGGATTCAAGGTAATTTATCAAGGGTTGGACTGTGTATTCCTTGGCGTTATCGCAGCGAATAAACTTTGGAGCTGAGCCAAAATGAAGTACAATCTTCTTCACAAGAGCAATTATTATGTGTGGTACTTCAGATCGTGACTTTGATGGAAAAACAAATGAATATGTGGTCGCATGGTCCCGCACCGTGAGGAGGAATCTGTTACCGGAGTTGTCTGGGTCAAACGGGCCCATGACATCAGAGACTAAAAGGTCTAGGCGGTTTTCTCGCGGGATGATTTCAGGTAGAGATTGTCTTCGACATTCACTTTTCGTTTGCTTGCATGTTTCACAAATGAAGGGTTGCCAAGATTTTAGGTCAAAGGTTGGAACAAAACGCCGGAGAAAATCTTTCACCACCGAATCGGATACATGGCCTAATCGGCAGTGCCAATTGTATGACGGCGAAATGATTTTGGACAAGGATCAAGTGGAAACTTGATAGACAGAAGGATGAAAAAACTTGAAAGAGTCGGCATTAACGATCCAAGATCGGTTGAGATAATGTGCGGTAATCGAAGCAAACGAGGAAGTTAAAAGAATGTCATGATTCGGCAAGAATGCTGGTCGAAATCCCGAGTTGATAAGTTGTCCTAAGCTAATAAGCGTGCCCAACATCTCCGGACTGAACAGCACTCTCGGGATGGTTAGGGTACCAGCCCCATTGGCCATCTTCAGGTGACCACTGTGGGTTGCCGTCATCGAACCAGAAGAAGAGGCCAGATTTAGTTTGATGGTTGGTTGAAGAGGACGAAGAGACGAAAATAAATGGAAAGATCCGCTCACGTGGTGGGTCGCCCCAGAATCCAAAACCGTGCCTGCGCCGGCAGCACCATTTGCATCCGCGCCCACCGCTGATCGAACTGCCGCATTCTGATCAATGCCGGTGGGTGGGTCGTTCGGTGGTGCGGCCTGACGGGCGTAACCGGAAGCGGGGCGACCAATGACCGTGTTGGGTGGCGGCAGCTTGGCATCGCTGCGGAGGGTTGGACAAGAAGAACTCCAATGACCCATTGCCTTGCAGTAAGAACACGGCCTGCCATTGTAGATGTTGGGGTCGCTTGGGCCTTGGTTGCCTTTACGAATGTTATTGAGCGCAGCCAAGATGTCATCGACTGTGGGATTGCCCGGTGTGCCCACGTTAGGGTGTCGGGGTTGCTGGTTTGGATGCGGACTTTGTTGGGTTTGACTCGCAGTACCGCCACGATTGACAGGACGGCTTGTTGATTGTTGTTGGGACTGATTCCAGGGCGGTTGTGGGGTATTGTTCCACATTGGAACATTAGGGCCGGACGGAGCAGGATAAGATCGGAAGACAGATACGTTCATTTGACTGTTGGAATCAAAACGAATGCTTTCGCCATAGGCCGAGGTGATGATGGTTTGAACATCTCTCGCTGTGATACCCTCTTTCGAACCGAGTTGTAGTGAGATGTTTTGGAACATTTGCGAACGTGACATTGAAGGAGGTACCGGGTAAACGGCCTGGAGAATGAGGCTCTCAACCAAGGGGGATATAGGAGCCCCCACCTTTTTGAGATCCGCAAATGTGTCGAAGAGTATGTTGAAAAAACCTTGGACCTGAGACGGATCAGTATTTGGACCAGTGACTCGAAACTCAAGCAGTTTGTCGATGAGCTCCATTTGCCGGAATCGTACCGTTCCTTGAAAGTTGGTCTGAAGGGCATCAAAAGCTTTGGTGCCGGTAACGAAGCGGTCCATGATTGATTGAAGTTCATCGTGAATGGTGATCTGAATAAGGTATAAGATGCTGGTGTTTTCCTGACTCTTGACTTTGGTGTAATTGGCTGGATAGTCAAAAAGATTTGGGATGTTGAGCGTGAGGAGCAGAACGCGGTTGAGGCTTCGCTTCCATTTGGTAAAGTTTGACCCATCAGCGGCCAGGGGTTCAACGTCTTGCTTGTAAATTCCCGGTTGTTGCAGAAATTTTGTTTTCGGAGATACCTCGGATGTTGATTGTGACATGGAAGCAATTGGGGATCCTGAATCTAACGAAAATTCAGATACTCTCGACAGACTTTCCGTTGACGACGTATCCGAGGGTGAATAGGATGGTGACGTATTTCGGGGTGCGTTTATATTCGGTCAATACTCAGCCACAGGAATGAGGACGGTTATTGGTAATCCAAATGGACTTGGTACGGTCAACGGTGGGCCAGCTACGCTAACCGTAGCGTTAGCGTGGCGTAGCGTAGCGGAATTCCGCTAACTTTTAGCGTAGCGTTAGCGGAATTGCGCCTTTCTACGCTAACGCTACGCGCAAAGGGTGCGCAGCTAATTTAGCTGTTAGCGTAGCGTTAGCGCAGATGCGCGCAATTGCGCTAACGCTACACACGCAGGGCGCAAAAGAGCGCGCGCTACGGTGCGCCACAGTGCTTTTAGCTGAAAAAAAGGCCTTTTTTCCGCTAAAAGCGCTGTAGCGCAGCGTAGCGTAGCGTAGTGACTGTAGCGGCGCGCTAACACTAACATACAATTGGCGCGCTGTTAGCGCCGCTGAAACGTAGCGCAGCGTAGCGGCGCTAACAGCGCGCTAACGCTACTCAAAATGAGCGGGCGCTTTTTGCCGCTACGCTAACGCTAAGTGGCCCTGTAGCGTAGTGTAGCGTAGCGGCCCACCGTTGGTACGGTGCAATGGTTTAGGGGAGCCGGAGCCGAAGTCGAAGTCGAGAGCCCTTTGTTGATGTGCCGAGTTACTGTTTTGGAGAAGATGTATGATATAGCCGATAGAAACAAAGACGGAGGACGTTCGATGTCTAAAGGATCTGCCTTCTCTTCGATTGGAGATGGAGGTAATGGAGGTAGCTTCAAAAGCGCCTTGTATGCCTTTGTCTATTTCGGACGTTTTGCTCTCGTCGGTGGAGGTAGAGGTCCCGATAATTCCGGTTGGTCTCAACGGGTTTTTACCATAAACCGGGTCGTATGCTGCTGGAAGTCGATCGATAGAGGCTAGCCCGTTGGTAGATCGGGGACTCTTAATCTGTTGTAGCTAGAATCCTTAAGTATCCATTGCTCCATCCCGCCCGCCTCTTGAACTCTCCACACTCCAAATGTGGAGTTTGCACACCCCACACCACTACACTCTTGATGGCAGGTTTGTACTGGCCATTGAGGAGACACACTCCCTTTGATGACCAGTACAACCCAGCCATTGAAGGGAGTTGCACCCTAGTTGCATACATATCCACCTGTGACATAGTCCAGCAATATCACATGAAGATCCTGTAAAACATTGTCACCCTGATGTTCCGCCAAACATCAGTGTTACATTCATGGCCAGGTTGTACCTGTCATCAAGAGGAGTTGATGGTGGGTACTGGGTACAACTTGGCCATTGATTTGGATGCAGACTCCCTTTGATGGCTGGGTTCCACTGGCCATAAAAGGGAGTACAGACCCTGTTTGATAGCTGTTAAAACTCAGCCATCAAAGGGCTTCAATGGCCAAGTTTTAACAGTCATCAAATGGACTTCATACTTCCTTTGATTTCCAATGCAATCAGTGGCTGGGCTGCAGCAGCCATCAAAAGGAGTGCACACTCCCTTTTATGGCTGGTACAACTCTTCCATCAAAGTTAGTGGCGGAGTGGGAAATCCTCTTGATGGCAGGGTTGTACCGGCCATTGAGGAGACACCCTCCCTTTGATGGCCATTAAAATCCGGCCATCAAAGGGAGTCGCCTGCTAGTTTCATCCTACAGGTCTACCTGTGACATAGGCCATTGATTTCACATGAAGATCCTGTTCAACATTGTCACCCTGATGTTTGCCCAAACATCAGGGTGAGTAAATTCATGGAAAGGTTTTACCTGCCATCAATAGGAGTTGATGGCAGGTACAACTTGGCCATTGGAGGCAGACTCCCTTTGATGGCCAGGTTGCAATTACCATCAAAGGGAGTCAATGTCTGTTACAACTCAGCCATTGAAGGGCTTTGATGGCCAAGTTGTAACAGTCATCAAACCAATTTTGAACTCCCTCCAATGTCCGGTGCAAAACAGCTATTGAAGGGAGTCTGCATCCAATGTCTGAGCTATACCAGCCTGCATTGGGGGGAGTTCAAACCCCCTATGATCAATAGGCTGTATCTGCCATGAAAAGGAGTACAATATCCCTTTGATTTCTGGTACAACTCTGCCATCAAAGGGATTGAGGGGGTGGGAAATCCTCCTGACAGCTGGGTTGTACCAGCCATTGAGGAGACACAATCACTTTGATGGACAGTAAAAACCAGCCATTGAAGGGAGTTTCCCACTAGCTGCATCCTACAGGTGCAACTGTGAAATAGGCCAGCAATTTCACAAGATCCTGTTCAACCATTTCCACCCTGAAGTTTTCTCAAATTTGAGGGTGAAATTCATGGCTGATTTGTACCCACCATCAAGAGGAGTTGAAAATCCCTTCAATGACTGGTACAGGTACAAATCAGCCATCATAAGCATGTTGCCTCCCATTGACCAGCGCTCTGTACCAGCCATGAGGATAAATTCACACTTCCTTCAATGGCTGGGTTGTAGCAGCTATTGAAGGGAGTACACACACCCTTCAATGGATGGTACAACTCTGCCATCAAACAGAGTGAATACTCCTCTTGGTGGCAGTTTTGTGTTGGCCATTTGAGGAGACACACTCCCTCAAATGTCCAGTACAACCTTGGCATCAAAACTCTGTTGATGGAAGGTTGGTAACAAGAGTGATTCACCAGACCACACTTTTTCACACACTTTATAACTTAATGGAAAATCCTGGATAAGGTAGCCACTACTCATGTCTGGTGAGGAGCGACTGTTACACTGTGAAGCCCAGGGGATCATGTGTTTCCAGTGGTGAGGTGATTTCAAAAAATGATGCTAATTACATCTCATTTGAACAATTTTTGGCCTGAACACAATTGTTGCAACATGCCAGGCAGTTAAGAAATGATTCTGGTGTCTTCCACCTCCTTCCACTTCAGGTCTATCTGATAGAGAAGTTGGATTTTACCACCCTGAAATGATAACCAGGAGATGCATACATCTTGAGGTCCCCTTGTGGCTCTGTTATTAGAGCTTTCCTGTGCACAGTGAAGCTGAACAAGATTTACCTTTTCTGATAGAAACATGGCTTTCAGGATCCTCAGCTGGAACAACCATTGAAATTGGCTCAAGTTGAGTCAAGCTGGAGATGATCATTGGTTCAGGTGAAGATTTGAGCTTTGCCATGAGGTTAGGATAAATATGAGATCATCCTGAGGTGAACATAGCATTCCTATTGACACAAGCTTAAGTTGCATATCTGTCACACATTTTTAAATGCTTGATACACACCAGGGTTGCTGCAGGAATTTATGGTCTGGCACTCTCTGGGGAGTGCCATCCTTTCTCCCCTGGTGGGTTATTGGGAAAACTGAAGGAATTTAAAGAACTAAGATTGATTTCTTTACGAGACTCTTCTCTAATTGTAGATACAAGTTTATGCTATGCATCAGACAGGGGAGATCTGTTTACCTAAGAGCAGATGGCTGGCCACTATCTAATGAGATAAGAGACAATGAAACTAGAGAATAGAACTGTCTAGCGCAACTGGAGTTGCAGGATCTGAATGATCTGATTAGAATGAAGTAACTTGTCAGTCATCACTCTTTTACATCTTCATAGGATGGTAATTACTCCTTACTTAGATACAGCCTTTCTGGCCTTTTGTATCCAGTTTTATTGCTTGTCAGAAATGCGGCAAAAGAGTGTTGCAACATTATCTGGAAGATTTTAATGTTGCTCTGACTTCAGCTTTCCGCTAGCTTTCATCTCAGTCCATGAACACTCTTACCAATTTGGTCTCCTACAGGATGAGTTGACTTGGTGTGTTCTGACTGATCTACTTTGACTTGGTCTAAGAGATGATTTTTGATTGAGCATTAGCTACAATCTTCCTTTGATACTTGAGTTATAACTACTGCTTACCTCTGGTACTGGTTGTTATTCTCTTGGATAGAGTTCTTGGGCCAGGAGTTTCCTTGAGCCTAATCTTGCTACTCCCAATGGTTGTACCTATGCGCATCAGCAGGATTTTTTCAGTTTTCACAACCTTGCGGTGCTGATTTAGACTGCGGAAGTGGTTTGCAATGCTTACCAAATTCCGCAGCTGATTTAGATCCCAGCACCTTTCTCAATTTATGAGATTGGTGCTGTTCACCTAGGCATGTATTCTCACAAAAACAGCTGCTGTTTCAAAAAGTTAGAACATCTCACAAGATCCTCATTGAAGGGAGAAAACTTGGGACTCCAAAGATATCTGCTTGATGAAGCATAATCTTCCCAAGGCTACAGACTTTAAAATGCTGATGCTTGCTGGAATCTTAATAAATTACAATTACACCTGCACCAGCTATGTGTCAGTCAGCAAAAATTGGAAAGCAGCTCCTCAAGAAAGCCGGCACACAACTACAACTGAAAAATTGCTACCACACAATTAAAAATCATATTTATATATGGTCCATGGAGTCTGGATTGCCTGCTCAGCTCTAGCATCAATGTGTAACTAAAAACAAACATCTTCCCCCTCTCATTGTGCAGAGTGTTAAAAGACCTTTCAAGTCAGTGGGATTCACAATTGAATTTTACTAAAATTTGGAACTAAATTTAAGGCCTTTGTGAACAAAATTCTAATAATCCGGTAAAATATACAACAGCAAGATATACTGATCAATCAGTCCAATGTATCAATTTAAAAAAAATGTTCATAAACACCTTAAAATGTGTCCTAAAGTTTTGTAAATTTCAATTGTGAAGCCTCCTATTGAAACTGGATGAATGGCCTCAGAAATTTGATTTACAAAACACAAAGACTGGATTTTGGGGAGATTCAGTCTGTACTTGCACTGGCATCTCACCGTCAAAATTATTATGATTTTTAGGTAAACAAATCCAAATGCAATTTCAACCACCGCGTTTGAAGACTACCCATGCAGGCTTGGCCAAGAAGAATGGATGACATCCCAAACTTAACTAAGTCCAAAGGCAGGGGCGCAAAGAGCCTCCACCAGAGGGACTTATGCGGTATTGGTGATTTAGGACTGAGAGCAAAGGCCAAAAACACTGATTTTGACAAGTGTTCCCATTGGTATAGCTCCTTCACCTCCAAGGATTCCAACAATTATTTTGGATCAGATGGAATATCAACATCTTGTCTAATTTCTGGTGCATTAATATCATCAGAAGTCCTTCTGCCTCACTCACAATGATCCATCAAAGATGGTGGATGGCAAAAGCCAACCCAGAGATTGTTAAAACAGCATTTTTAGTGCAAATCCATACACTTGCCTCAAGGAAAAAAAATGACAGGTATCCAGGATTCACTGCTCTGAAAGATCTGAGAATGTCAAAAGGCCGCAGGATGCGTGTGGGAACATGCATTAGCCCAGTTCATGTTGGCAACTTTTAACCTATTTTTATCTGATTTTATCATAAAATTTTGACAAATTTTTCAATCATCAGAAAAAGTAGTTTCAGAAGAATCTGACCAACTTGAAAAAAATGATAAATTTTAATGATAAAATGGATAAAAATGGCCTTAAAAATCCAATGTGAACCGGGCTATTTTTGGCTATTCACTACAAATCCCAAGGGAGCCAGTTGGAAAAACAGTGATCAATTGTCTGTTCTAGCCAGGACGAGTTTTTTTGTGTTTAAATTCCTTGGTTTGGGAAGGAGAAAAATACACCAGAAGGTGGCTGGAGATAGCCACGCTTCTGATGAGTCTTAGTGAAAATGTACGGGGTGCAGAAGGTGGCTGGAGATAGCCACGCTTCTGATGAGTCTTAGTGAAAATGTACGGGGTGATTACAAAAAAACACATCACCGTACAGGGACCTTAGCACAAAAAGGCAAGGATTTGGGGCATAACTCTCAGGCCAAAATCACCTGTAAGGCATAAGGCCCTCCCAGAGGGAGGCCTTTGGCCTCCCTCGGGGGGGACTTAGTGAAGTTAAATGACATCCCCATTAATCAAGCGCCGACATTCGCTGTCAGAACTTTAGAAGGAAGTCGAGTTTTATAAAACATGCACAGCACGCCAATGTATCTCAACTTCTCAGCATTGATGGCTTTGCCTATTCCCCAAGACTTGACTTGAGGGAGCTTTCAGGTGGAATGTTCAGTAAATATGTTCAATCATGGTTAGATGCAGCCCACCTGGAGAATGGATGGATGCGCTGAGCCTGAAGTCTGAATGCCCACCTATTCAGGATGTCTACAAAAGCGAGATCGAAATGAAGAAAAACAAACATTAATGAAATTGAGGAAATGGTTGGCCAGCTTCCGCATCGGTGTCTCCGACGAGCGTCTCCGCGAGGGTTGACCTTCGGCAAAACTTTCATCCGCTGACTCTGAGCTGAGGCCTCGAATGGGCCGTCAGATTTGTCAGCAGAGAATGGCAGGATCTCGATAAGAGCCCATGAGCTTCAAGCTCAGATGGATCGCCCATCGAGGACATTGCGATTTTTTTGTTTGAAGCAATCATGCCGTTTGTTACAGTATCATCTGGAGTCCAGCTTCACTACGAAATCAGTTATTGTACGGAAGGCGATGTCGGCCCCACTGAACGACCGTGGCTGATGGTGGTCCATCCCCTGTTGATGGATAGCTCCTACCTCAAAGCTTTCTGCGACCATCCGGCGATTAGAGCCTCTTTCAACCAAGTCTTGTTCGATGCTCGCCACCATGGTCGAAGTATGGACCCTCCATCAAAACCTGTCGATCTCTTCTCGCTCGCCGCAGACTTTGCTATCGGACTCGACAAGCTTCAGATCCAAGCTGTGCACGCCTTTGGTAGCCATCCTTGGTCCTCGGAGATCGTGCTCAGGATGGCGGCCGTCTTTCCCTCCAAAGTTCTCAGCTTATGTCTTTGTAGCATCCCTCCTCCAATACTGTAAGCTTTCTCTATTTTCTTCTGCATTTTTGGATACAATTACGCAATCCGAAACCGACTGTAACACTCCGTGATATTTCTTTCAGTGAACCTTACGTTGAACGGGCCTTTCAGGAATGCTTCGACGCCTGTGCACACCCAGAATCGGTAGAGGAATGGGATGAAGGTTAGCATGAAAAAAATCGGGATTGGTGAATAGTTGAAATTGAGTGCCATAGTTTTCTTCTAGGGGTGGGAGCGGTGCAATGGTTCAATTTCGGCGAGCCTTCACTAGTAGATCGTGACATCCTCGACGAATGGGCCAGTATTGTTGTCCGCCGGATTCCGCCTAGCCGCGCAAGTAACTCCTGTCTCTGCGTTTTGCCATTTTTAAGAGCGTGCAAAGTTTTAAAAGTGAGTTCTTGCAAGATTTACAATCGGTGTGTATGTGTGTGTGTCAGCGCAGCCAAGTCATCTCAAAAGCTAATTACCCACCCACCTTCCTTCAAGTCCGATTTCATCCCTGACGGCTTGAGACCAGAAGTCGAAATTCCCATATTGATTCTCAGAGTCGGTCGCCATTTCCTTTAAGAAAATCATCTCCTTGCAGAAGACTTGGCTTCTGTTGTGCTGATGATCACCCGAATTTCAATCCAGGGCGGGAACGACATGATTTTCACTGAGGCAGGAAGCCGCGGACGATTGGATGAATTTCCTTTCCATGAACATAGCACAGTAAAAACTATAGAAGGTGTCTTTTTAGTTTTTCCCTCTATTTCCGCAAAGCGATTCACGTATAGCTTATGACTGAAATGTAAAACTGCTTCATCGTAGATGCACCTTCGACGTTCATCAAGACCCATCCGCAAGAAACTCAAGCATATTACCTGAGCTGGATCCAAGAGCTTCTTGTGGATGGGAAGTATAGCTGCAAACATAACCCCGTTACCACTTGTTGGAGATCAAGTTTGGAGAAACTAGCCCATCACTTCAAAGACGACTCGATAGCCACCCGAGACCCGTCCCAAAGTGATAGCTACAGCCGGCAAACCCCCGAAGAAACAACCTTCTTCGCGCACATGCTTGCAGAATTGAGCGCCGGACAAGTCAAAACATTTTCGCTTTTCGGAGGCGGTAAGAGTGATTTCATACATAAAATTTGAGCTTTTTTTTAGTGATTGATCAAATGTCTGGATAATCATCTGCAGGAGCACCGGAGCCGTGGACGGACGCGAGTTTTCAGGAAAAAGTTCCATGGAGGTTTGTGATCTAGTCGAGGCTGAATCCTGATCTACAAGCTCTTACATACGATTGGCCTCACGACCTGATTTGATGTTTCGAATGTATTTCAGGTTTTCCAGTCGGTTTGATGAAGCCAGATTGTCATCAAGAGGGCCGTTGCTAATACAGCCCGCCGAACACAACTATGAAGTCGAAGAAATCAAAATCAAAACCTCGGTGGAAGTGTGTTACCACACTTCAAACATTGTTGGATTTCCCGCGCGGAGTATCCGGTAGCGGTCACGTGATATCCGGTAAATACCCGGAATATCTGGTCGGATTCTCGGATTGGGCTCCCCACTCTCACGCCCATCGGGCCCTGTCTCGCACACATCTCAGGTCATGGATGCAAAGCTGCCAACTCTCTTGCATGCATCGGGCCCTGTCTTGCCCGCATCTCAGATTGTGAAACTACCATAAAACCCCCAGTTGTACATGCAACTTGCACCCAGACAATGAAAATAAATGAAATAACAACAGGCCATGAATGGGAGGGGCTTCTTTTTTTTTCTTTTTTTTTTTTTTTTATAAGTGTAGATTTGATTTGAAATTGTGCACTATGCATATTCAACTAGCTTACAAATTTAACTATGTGGCAGAACCACACAGCCTTACAATTGAAAATAGAGGGGAGAACTTTAACGGGCTTCCTGGGAGTTTGCTTTTGAGAGTTTTTTTTTTTTTTTTGCTATTTACTTATTTAGAAGAGAAGAAAGAAAAAGGAGGAAAAAGATGGGTGAAAAAGGGAAGAACCTGTGGGGAGAAGTTGGGTCCAAAGAGCTGGAAGGGGGATCTCAAAGGGTATCCCTGAATTTGCTTTCCCGTCAGAATTGAGGGAGTCTGGCCAAGAGTTCAATGAAGGATTTTGTGGCCAGGAAGGCCAAGGTTGTGGAGGAGAGTTCTGGTTGTGACCGTGGTGATCTTCTTGTTGTGGAGGCTCATGCTGGCTACTGCCCTAGCCCTGGTGTACCTGGAACAAGAAACAAGGTAGTGATCCACTGTTTTGGGGACCCCACACTCCAAGCAAATCAGGTATGGAGCTTGACTGCACTTGAATTGGAAAGCATTCAAATGGACGTGCCCTGAGCGAAGTTGATGGAATGCCGCCTGGACAAGAAAGGTCATTCGCGGGGACCCTTTCCATAGTTTCTCCTTCCGGAGCAAATTGGTCTTCTTGGATGACACGCTGCCCCTGATTGACTCGTCGAGGAGGGAAGCTCCTCTGGCCTCCACCGCTTTTCTGTTGGCCAGCTCTTTGCCCTTGATCCCAACGTGGCCCGGGCACCATCAGACCATAATCTGTGTTGAGATTGGGATAGAGTCAGCTGTATCCTGGATTTGAGAAAGAATGTATTGGCCTGATTTTGGAGCCCTTGGGTTCCTCAACCTGTCAATGGCTGCTTGGCTGTCCGTCAAGATGATTATTTGGGCCCTGGTTACCGGGAGCTTTGCCGTGCTGCCTATCTCCAGTCCAAGCCGGATGCCTACCAATTTGCACTCGAAGTTGGAGGCCGTGCCCGGCGGACCCAAGAATGCAAGTTCAGACAGACTTCCATCTATTGAGACCGCCCCTACTCCTAGCCCTTCCTCTGGGTGAGCAGAGCCGTCAGTGAAGATAACCAGGTCAGAAGCGGGGTTTACTGTTTCAAGGAACAACACCACTGATTGTTTTGCCTCCTGCTTGCTGGCCCTGTCAACAACAAGCTCCATATGTCTTTTGGGTTGCCATGGGGGCCTGCTAATGTTGATGAAATTCACCACCTCGAGCCTTTTCTCCGCGAGGCCAGCCAGTACCTCCCGGTTGAGGGAGGCGTGGACCAGGCTAGGGAAAGTCCTGGCCGTCCACAACAGTTCAGTTTGAATCTGCTGCTCTATTGCTGTAGCCCTGTGAGTCACCCTAGTCAGCTTAGTCAGGTAAAAGTTTGTAATCCGGTTTATAGCGGTTGTTTTGATGCATCTGAAGGGCCGATACTTGTTGAGGTATTTGACCGGCGTAGACTTCAGAGCCCCTAACGCAAAACGCGCCGCCGAGCGTTCCATGAGATCATGTTTGAAACTTTCTGCCTGTTCAGGGAGGTGAACCAGACCTGCGCCCCGTAGAGAACCTTGGGCACAAGAACGGCAGAGATCAGAAGCCCGCGCTCCTGCTCCCATATTCCCCATGTCAAGCTGCCAATCCTAAGGAGCTGGCCTAGAGTGTCATCAGCTTTTTTCCTAACCTGTGCGTGTTGCTTCCCAAATGTCAGTTTCTCACTGAGCCAAAGGCCCAGACATTTGATGTCCCACTGCAGGGCCAATTCCTGGTCATTAAAGAGGAAAGGGGACTTAGCCGCTTTTGAATGTGTGAAGATCACAAATTGTGCCTTCTGGCTATCAAAGATAGCCCCATGGCTCCTGCCCCACAAGAGCGACTCCTCCCCTATCTGATTCAATCGCGCCCTGGCCTCTTCTACAGTCCTTCCCGCCGAGAGGTGAACAACATCATTGATGAAGCATAAAGACACCTCATCCCTATCAAACTCAAATTGCCTTAGCAACAGATTGGAGTTGTAGATGATGTACAGGATGACTGATAAGGGTGAGCCCTGCGGGAGCCCCATATCAACTTCAAACTCAGCTGATTCGTAACAACAGTGGGCCACTACGCTAAATTACGCTATTTTAGCCCTAACGTTTAGCGTAGCGGCAAAAAGCACTGGCCTTTTTTGAATAGCGTTAGCGCGCTGTTAGCGCCACTGCGCTGCGCTAATCTTCAGCGGCGCTAACAGCACGCCAATTTTTGTTTAGCGTTAGCGCTAAACTACAGCCGCTACGCTGCGCTGCGCAACGTTGCGCTAAGGCGCTTTTAGCAGAAAAACAGCCTTTTTTGCCTCAAAAAGCGCTGTAGCGCAGCGTAGCGAACACTATTTTGCGCCCTGCGTGCTTAGCGTTAGCGCCATTGCACAAATCTGCGCTAACGCTACGCTAAAAGCTAAAATATCTTTGCACCCTGCACGCGTAGCGTTAGCGCAGATGCGCGCGATTGCGCTAACACTACGCTAAAAAATAGCGCATTTGCGCTGCGCTACGCTACGCTAAAATTTGTTAGCGTAGCTGACCCACTGTTGTTCGTAATTGCAAGGCAAAGTCTTGTGCATTGACCTTCCAGGAAACGGCCTATGATCTTCCACAAATAGGTGGGGCATCCCTTCCGACGGAGGGAATGAACCAGGCGGTAGGTTGACCAACGGGTAGGCCGACTTCACATCTAAGAACAAAGCCGTGAATGTCTTGCCCTCCCTCTATTTTTGCTTTACCCACATAGTTAGCACCAGCAGAGCGTCTTTGCACCCTTTACCTTGGCGTCCTCCTGGTGTCCGTCGGGGATGATGTTCTGTGATTCTGCCCAGAAAGGAAGTTGGTCAGCAATAGTTGACTCAAAGACTTTGCTGATTGTGTTGAGCAGGGATATTGGCCGGTACGCCCCTGGGTTGGTGTAATCTGGTTTTGCAAACTTCCTGACAATGACTGTGGTGGCAATGCACCAGGCAGCGGGAAACCGGTCCTCACGTATGCATCTGTTGAAAAGGGTAGCAAGAGTTTCAGCCAGCTCTACCGCGCATATGGAGAGGATTTCATTGGGAATACGATCAGGCCCTGAGGCCTTCTTCTTTGCCAGTCTACTTAGCACTCTCGCAGGTGACAAAGGGGTTTACCCCCAAAGAAGAGGCCTCCACCGCGGGGACATCCAACAAGTTTCAGCCACTCAATACCACTGATGTGCCTGCAAAAAGGAGCTCAGCCTGCTCCTTCTTGTTCAAGGTGAAGGTGCCATCCGGCCATCTCAGAGGGAGGATTTCCCGACCGCTTCTGGGTTTGGTGAACTGGAGGGCCTGAAAAACCGTTGTGGTGCTCCATTCCAAACCATAAGTAGTATTTTATTGCTTTCTTTTACATATATTCATCATTACATTGAACATTTCCCCATAACCCTTCACAAATACCTCATTATTATTGCATATTCAGATTCTACATCAAATTTCACATATAGTCCCTCATACATAGTATACCCTTATCTTCAATGGTTCAATAGTTATAGAGGATATAAGACTTACAGATAATCTACAGTCTTCATTAGTTACAATACTCAATTCATTAGTAACTTACTGGAATCATTACAGTACATCCCTTTTACATAATTACTTTCACATACTAAACCCTTTACATACATTCCTCATTATGTACTATGGCTATTGTACACATTACATCATTAGATCTGTGCTTACCTCTTTCAGTAGTGCTCATCATTACAAGTTGTTACTATGTTCTCATCACTTTTCCCCATTAGTACATTCTTTTATTCCCATAACCAGCATTCCCTTTTCAGCATTGCTCATCATTACATACTGTTACTATGTTCACATCACTCTTCCTCATTTGTACAACCTTCATTCTCATAGCCAGAACTCTTTATTGTCTGTGCTCATCCCTCCTTACTATAAGAATTGTCTTCCCCCCCCTCACTTGTACCTCATGCAGAGAAATATATACAGAATTTATAGATAATTTTGGATACAGAAATTATAAGTTCCCCACTCTCATCAATCCTCCATCTCTCTTACCCTCAGTAGTCAGTAGTTAAAGCTCATAGTACTAGCTCCTAAGATCAAGCAGAAATCAGCCACACCTTTTCTTCTTTTTTCTTAGTGTTACTCTCATCCCCTCAGCATTAGTCAGGAAGGCAGCCTCATCAGCACCCTTGCATAGCTTACATTAGTACTAGTGTTGCTATCCATTTACCTTCCAAGCTCTATTCTCCCCTTTGAGTAGTTCCACACCGTCATCACATCAGTTGAAGCTAGGAAATCCCGCAAGTGTTGCTGCTTGAGTTAGTGAAATTCCTCCCAAAACCTGCCATTCCAGTAGTTATATTGGTCAGCGTTAGTCGGCGAGGGGGACATCACTAGGAGACGTCAACACTTGTTCCTTGCTTTCACAAGGGGAAACAAGATATCCTTGTCCCACCACTTCTTGACTTTTCCTGGATTAAAGCGGATCTTCTTTCCCTGGCCCTGCCAAGCACCAAAAATGCATGAAGTGAGTTGTTCTTCCACTGAGTCCACATCCAGCCGCGATAATTCAAGACTTAGCTGGTTGAGCTCGCATTCCAGCACCCTCCTCAGTTTGTCTTGGTCCAACTCCACCGGCTGAGGGGCCACCGTGCGGTATACCGGCTTTGGGGGGGAAAGCCTGAGAGTTGTAACAAGTTTCTGGTAGTCAGAGCCGTGGTTATCTAAACAAGTGTTTGTCCTGTGGATCAGCTGGGAAGCAAGGAGGTTTGCCCAAGTCAGGTTGCTTGTTGTCCTGGCACCCCGGTGTAAGACTCAAAAGGTGTCGTGAGACCCTTTTGCTGAATGGCGAAAGGTATGGATGAGGTGCAAGCTCTGCCTTTCTGTATATCAGAAAACAAGACCACCAAGGTAAGCTTGGCAATTTATTTTGTGATAGGATATGTTCAAAGATGAGATATATAAGAGGATTGTTGTCGATGTCCGAGGTTGATGGGGTTACTGATGTATGTGATAGGTGACGGTGACTTGATGTCTCGAGTGGGGCTTGAACCTAGGTCCTTTGCCTGAGGGTATATAAGTTCAGAACGTGAGGGGTGATGAGGGTGAGAGGGAGCTAAGCTCAACCAGGAGTGGAACCGGGGACTGGTTACTGGTGAAAGGTGTGTGACTGAGCGGTGATATGAATTTCAAATAAAGTGTGAAAGGTATGTGAACTGAGTGGTGGTGTGAGCTGATAACTGTGATATGGATAGATAATATGAGTGATAAGTGAGTAGGGAATATAGACCGCCAGATGGCATGAGGATCTGAGGGGGAATGTCCCCTGATGGGATGAGGAGAAAACAACTGGCAGGCAGAGGCCTCCTTATATAGACAATGATGAGGGAATTTAGCTCCAGGGGAACAGCTTTGAGGGAATTTGGCTGGTGAGAAAGTACAACTGAGGGAATTTAGCTAGACTATTTACAATGCGTCCCTTTGATATGCAAACAGGATCATATATATTCATACAAGGATTTTCCAAGATCAAAGATATGCAAATGGGAAACAAACATATGCAAGGGGAAATAGGAGGTGAGGCCTGATAAAAGGAAGGAAGAAAAGTAATTCATGTGCCGTATGCATTGTGCCAAGTATGGTAGCCAAGAGTTGAGTCTGTGTGTGAACCCACTCGGACTGGTGCGTGAAAGGGGTGATTTGCGTATCTTCTGATCCGGTAGAGATATGAGGGTGGTTTCAGTGGGTGACTAGGGGCTATTTTGGTCCTAGATTCCATTTCTGCTTTCCAGTTGGCTGTATCTTGAGGCTTTTTGTGAGTACACATAAAAGTTTGAATTTTCCTCCTACAAAAACAGGAATAATGACCACACCGGCTGGAAAAAAAAGTGGGAAAGACCCTTTGAGAGACCAATCTGAACCCGCGCCTTCCACACAACAAGACAAGGGACTTAGCGTCCTTGTGGAAATGGGAGTAGCCCAGCGGGTTCCAGGAACGGTGATGCAGATTTGAGTCCATCTCAATGAGTGTTGCCACCTTCCTATTGTTGGCCGTATCCAGCCACCCTCGTACCTGATCCAGAACGGTTGTGGGACCTGGTGGGTTGTAAACATTTAGGGCCCGTAGATGGGCCCTGGTCAGTAGTGTCAAATCCAAACCAATAAAAAACTTACCGCTGCCTCCCAGAACTTTAATATTCTGGGATGCGAGTGATTTGCGGACGTAGGAGACCACCCGGTGCTTGTCCTTGAGTTACTTTGGCTGGTGTTTGGGGATGTAGAAATTCCACCATGCCTCATGGTCAGGGGGAATACATGTCAGCGGGTTTATCCAAGGCTCCTGAATGAGAAGGGAAATTACTGAGTCCGGCTCAGTGTTAAGGATACTATATGTGGTTGCTTGGCTATTGTGACAGTTCAACTGCACAATAAAGGAGGGCACAAAGTCTTCATTGCTAAAAAGGGAAGAATGGTTATCTACAACAGAATCACTAGGGACATTAGGGGTTAGTGTAAGGCCTAAATTATTCATGACGTAAGTGATTTTTAGAGACAAGCCATGCCTGTTTCACCTCACATGCCTTATCACAAGGCGTGTTGGTTTCCCAAATTTCCTTGCCCTTGCCTGTGTCCCTCCAAATGACACACTTCTTCCCCGTTTGGTAAGCCATGTCCGGACAATCCCTTGTCTTGTGCTTCCTGCCGCATTTGCCGCACTTGGGATCCGCTCGGCACCATTTTCCAAAATGGCCCATCTGAAGGCACTTGAAGCACTGCAGCGGGAGCTTCTTGAAGCATTCAACCCTGTGGAAACAACCATTCAAAAACATGCCCCGCTGCTTGACCAAGAGATCAGCTATCACAGGTTCCGTAAGATCTATGAAAACCATACCAGCCAGACAGGGGTCCCTGGGATCCCTGGATCCTCCCAACCAGCGCATCTTGAAAATTTTGTTTGAGAGGAAGTTGTTGTCCAACGCAATGGCAATCTTGCTGGCAGCCACATCAACATTGAATGCCTGGGGGATTCCATGAGCTAGGACGGAGTAGGTGCTTGGTGATGCCTCCAAGTCACACTCCTATTACAAAGTGTGCTTTGGAATACTCCTATTACGGAGTGTGCTTTGGAACACTTCTATTACGGAGTGTGTGTAGAGACTGTAAAATGAAGATGTGTCTGGTGAGAGTCAAACTCACGACCTCAGCTGTGCTGAGACACATACTAGAGTGCTGCCTTTACCAACTAGGCTACAGACGCTTGTGGCTGCCAGCTGGGTGGTTGGTTGGTAGTGCTCATGGGTCGATCTGACAGCCCTCCATACTGTGGTGATACATCATGGTAGCAGACTAACAGACAACTCAACAGTGTGCTTTGGAACACTCCTATTACGGATTGTGCTTTGGCACACTCCTATTACGGATTGTGCTTTGGCACACTCCTATTACGGATTGTGCTTTGGCACACTCCTATTACGGAGTGTGCTTTGGAACACTCCTATTACGGAGTGTGCTTTGGAACCCTCCTATTATAGAGTGTGCTTTGGCACACTTCCATCTATTACGGAGTGTGCTTTGGCACACTCCCATCTATTACGGAGTGTGCTTTGGCACACTCCCATCTATTACATAGTGTGCTTTGGGATACAGGGTATCCTGGATTTATCTGGTAGTGGATGAAGTACCAGGACTTGATTGGCCTTTGATACAAGTATATTCAAATTGAGTGTTTGTCAGATTGACCTCTTATTCTATAAATAGCAGTTTAGTTCAGAATTAAGCAGACAAAACAAGAAAACCTTACCTTTGTGTGGGCTTGGACTGAATGCTATGGCCAAAGCTATCTTCAATCTGTTTTCATTATGCACCATGGCCATTTCATACAGCCTGTCTTTGCTCAGCAATTCTTGATGGCAAAAATTGACTCTAATTTCCTTCCATCCTTTGTACATAAATTCTCTTATATGTCCATCAGCCTTCATTTTTCCTTGTGATCAATAGCTTGTTTTTGTGATGAAATTCTCCCCCAAAATTGTTAATTTTATGTCCTTACATCAGGAATATCTTTCTTCATGTGTGACAATTGGAGTATTCATCCCAACACTGCAAGAAAAAGTCAAGCAACTGCAAGCAGTTGACATGTAAGAACTCCAAGCAAGCTTGTGGTATTACACAAGCCTTTGTCAAGGATTACTGTTGAACAAGCTTCAGTGCACAGTCATGTGCAGAAAAAGCTTATGTGTTTGGGTGGAGCTAGAACAGAAGTTTCACAGCATTGAACAATAAACCGCATGTCAACTGATAGCAGTTGCTTGACTTTTTCTTGCAGTGCAAGAAAATAAGTTTTTTTAGACCCAAGTCAAGCTGAAGATATAGATAGACACAAAGACAAAGATAAGACTTTCAAAAAAAATCAACCCAAACAAACTAGAAGTTACAATCTGGGTTTTAAAATATTTCTCTCTAAGGCCCTGTTTGGCTGCGCATGTGATGTGATAAATCAGGCAATTTATAATGGGTATAACAGCCATTCATTTTGTGTTTGTGGCAGCCGGCAATGTCATAAAAGACATGACCGCGCATGACTGAAAATTTAGGGTTGGGATTTAAGCACACCAATAAAAGTGTGAACCTGCAACCACTCCAATCATTTTGGAGTGGGATGTGGTCCACTCCAAAACCAGGTGTGGTTCACCCCAAAACTAGGTCTTTTTTGCAGTGAGCCACATCCCACTCCAGAAATATTGGAGTGGTTGCAAGTTCACACCTTTTTTGGTGTGCATGTAGTAAATCATTGGGGTGCCTGAAGAAAATTTAGCATCCCCGCTGTGGTGAGCAAAAGTGGTCCCCGCGTAGAAATGTCAGGATCACCACCGCTCCAAGATGATTCCCAGGAAAAGTCGGGTGATCTGGGGAAACTCCGCTCCGCTCCGCACGTAAGTAAGGGGCGCAATAATCGTAGAGCAAGTAAAAGTAACATATAAAATATCCGCAAAACACGTAGAAAAGCCGCAGTAAACACTGTACAATAAGGGTGTTCAAAGTTGAAATCATAAAATTTTCAATGCATAAAATCATAAAATTATAAAACTTTCAAGTGATGATTTCATATGTACCATTCTAGAAATGTTGCTCTAATTTGAGTACTTGGGTGCAACATATTTTTTTCAGCTTAGAATTTTATGATTTTATGGTGTTATGATTTTATGCAAGTCAACTTTGAACACCCTAAATCTGCCATGAAGTAAAAAAGATAAACTCCACCAGTGAAAAATAACATCTCCGCCGTAAAGAATCTGTACCAAACCAGAATGAGTAAAAACCCCGTAAAACATAATAAATATCCTGGGGGGGGGGAACTCCCTCCCCCCTCCGTACAAAAGGAAAAGAGCTCTCTGACAGCTGCATTGATAAACATGTAGAATAAATATTTCAAGTCCAAAAAAGAAAAAAAAAATCCCAAGTTGTTTTCTCGGGCTCTCAGCTGGGAGGGAGCCTTTTGAGATGGTCGTTGGAAGCCCAAGGTGCTAGTCCCAATGCCGGCATAGAGGCGGCCGACGGGTGCATCCAATCTTACAAGGCCTTGCCGCCATCGCTGCGTGGTGGTCACAATGGCGGCCCGGCCGGGGCGCCTCATGGGGGCCGACCGCTGGCCCGCCCTTTAGACGCCGGGTCACTCGATCTCGCTCGGGCCTTGGGGCCGCCCCGAGGACCGTGGCGCCCAGGGGGCCACCGTGGCGTCTTGGGGGCTGAACCGCGCGGTCGTGACGCCACGGCCTGTTTGAATTGTAGTCATAGGGGTTTTCTGTCATTGTGTTTCTGTTCGAGGTGCCCTTATAAGGCGTCCTCTCTCTTGTGAGGGGGTTTTTGCCCCAGTTCCATTTCATATTCAGGCCATTCGCCAGTTTCCCCTCACCTATTGCGCGTGTCTATTCCGCTGAGCCTCTGCATCCTGAAGAGCCCCGCTTCATCCAGAAGTACCCGCCCATATCCGCAGGTTTCGGAAGCTCGGGTTTCATATATCTGTTGTGATCCGCGGTCCTTCACCAGATATCCCGGATTATTTACCGGATATCCCTCATCATGATTATTGCAATTTATGGCCTGGCTTTGGTAAACTGCCTTGTTGCTTTGGAGGGCGCGGTTGCAAACAGGTAAGCTGCTTGTTTTTCTGCGCATACTACTCCACACTTATCGGTGGACCATGAGCTGATTGTTCATTTCCAACTAGCTTCATCCCCCAGTCGGAAGTCACCCAACAACCAAGGCACCTCGGCTCCTCAGCTCATGCCCCGCAACCAAGTGCCCAAGACTTTGACATCGAAAGACCAACTGGAAATTTTGATTTTGGCGCCGGCTCGCCTACCCCGCCAGGAAGCGGGTTATTGCTCACAACAGATTACACTAATAGTAGCACTCTCCTGCATCACAACTTTCGGGCACCTGCCGATGGGCTTTCCAGAAGACAAGATACCACGGCCAAACTTTTCACGCAGAATATTAATAATCCTCCGCCCATTGTAAGCGCGGTAAACAACACAAACAATCGAGCTCCTCCGCCCAACAGGAATGCAACACGCCCTCCCACGATCAACAATAATGGTATAGGCACGATCAATAATAACAATATTGTCAAGTCTTTTACGGATACGGTCCAAATCAGTGGCGATGTTAGTTTATGTACTTTTTCAGTTACACGGAGCTCACCAGCAGCTAATTTTTTTCTTGATTTTGTTGCCAAAAAATATAGCTTATCCGAACACAGTCAGCTTGGAACGATGGATTGAGGATTGATACATTTTCTGCCACACCGCATGTCTTGTCGATCAAGAAAAAGATGAACCCAGCTTCGGCGAAGTTTGTTACTGCTGCAGATCCCTCCCGGGGCTTTCTAGGAGGAGAATGGAGAGAGTTGACCAATTTTTCGTACATGGTATCTTTTGAGGGCGAATTTCCGGATGACCTCTCATTCAGGATCTCGGCACCTTATGATAAGCTCCAGCCTCCGATGAACGTCGCCGTTGATGACGAGGTTTACCTTGGCCTCTATGATCCGAATCGCAGTGGTTGGGTAGTGGATACTGAAAGAATGGAAAATCGTCGGTGAGGGTCCAACCTTTCTTCTGTTATCAGCTCCATAAGCTAAAAAATGTTTGGTTTTTTTGTGCTGTGGTTAAATTTATATTGTTTTTCTGCCTGAATTACTTCAGGAGAGACAAGCGAGTGGATTTGATCGGGATCCCTGCCCCCTCTGGAGAGTATAGGCTATTGGCACGTTCGAGTCGTGATCCAGCATCATCCATGGCCCTGTCTTTCGGAAACGGAACCGATGGTTTGTTTAAAGTCTTGGCACCGGGTGGCTTGTCAGCTGCCCCTCCTTTGCAAGTGGGCACCTGGCAAGACGGCAGCAGGATAATCATTCGAAGTCTGCAGGCGATGCAAATCAGAATGGAAACTAGTAGTATCGCTACAGGTTTTATTCCATTAGGCTATGAGGCGGCTAGTAAGTTTAGACGCTTTATCGAAGAAATGATTTTTAACTGATTTGTCCCTTCTCACCAGCCCGTTATGGATTGTTGATAACCACCACCTCTCCTGCAGGTCAAGTAATCATGAACTTGCAACTTGCGTGTAAGATAATCAACATCTCATAATCGCCCGTAATGGCCTCTAATTAGAATGTTGTGAACTCTTAGATGTCCCCACTCAGCTCGAAGCAAAAGGCTTCTTTCCAAATGACCTCGTGATGGCTGGAAGACCCCTGAGAGCAAATCAGCAATATCAGATTCTATCGGCCACAACTATTAGCGGGAACGGTGCGCTGATGAATATTCCGATGAATATTGTCGAAGGGGAGTATCTGTTACTGGTAAGGTCTAACTAGGCTAAAATTTCAAAAGACCTTCGAGGATTTAAAGACCGTCCAACTCAGGAAACAGAGCAAGGCCATGGAGTAATAATTATATTGGTAATACTGGATATCGAATATTGTAATCATCAGTCATAGTTGTGTTAAATTAATCTTGAAGAAAGCCAAAACAGAAAAGCTTTCAGTCCCGCTAAAAGGCTAGCAAACTGACATTGATTTTGAATTGTTAAATCAAATATCACTACCTATAAAGGGAGTATTTCCACGTCAAAAGATCAGAATCAGAATGGCTGAAGCCTCATCTGAATAAGAGATCAAGTCTCTAGCAGGATTGATTACCCCCAGAGCCTTCTTAGTTTAAAGTCAAATTATGTTCAATAATTTTGGTTATATCCATAGCAAGTTTATAGATATAAGGGTACTCAGCTCAGTCTTTTATAGAAATTCAGTTACTACACAAGTGGAGGACTTCCTGTCAACTTTGAATGGATCTGGAATTTCAGATTTTGCAGGGAAATCTGAGATTTGGAACTGTGGATCACTTTGGGGATCTTTGGGGACCTAGATTTCCCTGCAAAATCTGAAATCTGGACGGTCGGATCTGACTTTCCAGATCAACAGAAAGTCCTCCATTCTGAAATCTGGCGGCCCAGATCTGACTTTCCAGATTGACAGGAAGTTCTCCTGTGGATGACTTCCCGTTGTCATTTAGAGAGCTGTTGATGCCCCTCTAAATCCTGAATCAAGACACCTATCAAAAGCTCAACCAGTGCACATGAAATTAGGAAAATGTAGGGTTAGGAAAAAATTACCCTTTTTGCCAAAAATTAAGGATTTGGGTGTGTAAATTGAGATCTACAAGGCTCCCAGACTCAACAGGAAGTCCTCCAGTATTGGAGGACTTCTTGTTGATCTGAGTCAACAGATTTCAGATTTTGCAGTGAAATCTTGGTCCCTGAAGCTCCCCAAAGTGATCCAGAGCCCCTGCAAAATCCGGAATTCCAGATTTATTCAAAGTTGATGGGAAGTCCTCCATTTATTCAGTAACTGTGTAGAATGGGGGTTGGGAAACACTAGTGATGTAAGGGTGAACTGCAATTGTAATGCAGATGATATTGAAACAGTAGCAAGGTGGGATTGGTTTTGATTAATTTTTCAGATACGTGACTTATTCAGTTTCACAGGCTAGTACTAGAGACAAATCTCAGCCAAGCTTGAGCTTTTCTAAGGTGAAAAACCAACATAGTATCCCATTTCAACAGACTCTGGGTATTTGCAAATCTATAACTTGAAACAAGTCCCTTGAGGACACATCCCAATGGCTTTTCCAGAGGGACTTTCCTGGTAAATTAGGTAATGTATCCAGGATTTTTGGATGAGCCTTTTTTAAATTTTGATGGGCCAATTTTGATTCACATGCTGTGTCCATGCACATCATGTGAAAATCAGGAGTTTTTGCAAGCAGACAGCCCTGAGCCTTGCATCATTCTGATATAATCTTGAGGTTACACTTCCTCATCTTGATTCTCTAAGCAATATTCTAACCCTAATCCCTCCCAATCTCAGATACCATATTCCAACTTTGTGTGCTCAATGAAAAAGAAAGCCTTTCTCCCAACTTCAAAAATTGTCTAAAGATTATATCTTGAGTTTTTACAAAAATAAAAAAAATGGGAGCATGAAAAGAAGATGCAGGTGCATAGGTTACTTGGAGGAGAATTGGTCAAAAATGTGCCATGTTGGAGGTAAAAGAATGTGCACTGCCAGCATATTTGGCTGGGTTGAGGTTATCCCAGTTAAACTGGGATGCATTCAACCAATTTAAACTTGGTTGATCTCAACTGATGGAATATAAATCCAAGGTACCCCCCTTGGTTTCATATTTCATTGGATGGGATCAACCCATTTTAAATTGGTTGAGTGCATCCCAGTTAAACTGGGATGACTTCATCCCAGCCAAATATACTGGCACTCAGTGGTGGGCTTCTTTGTGCATGGAGGAAAACATGTTGCACAGGAATTTCAGTTGACTCAACATCTCTTGACGTCAAGCTCCCCTCTGTGTGTGCTAGCCCCCCCCCCTCCCTTCACCAGGAATAAGGCAAGGGTGAAGGCGTTGCGCTTCAAAAAGCGCAGCGCAGCGGTTTTGGTGGCCGCTGCGCTGCGCTGAAAGCAGCGACCCCGCCCGCTGCGCTACCGCTTTTTGGGTCGGGGAAACAGCGGGGCCTTGCTATTTGCAGCGGTGGGACTGGCGCTAAAAGACCGCTTTTTTGTAGCAGCGCAGCGTTTCAGCCTTGAATAAGGCCTGTGACTGGTGATTCAGTCATTGAGGGGACACAATCCTCTCAATGACCAGTCTGTGCCAGTCATCAGCAGGGTCAATTCCTCTTACTGACCTCTGTACTGGTCATCTGGAGCTTTGAATCCTCACTACAGAAATCTTGAAAAATCATCCAAGAGTTATGCAAAACACAATATCTTAAGCAAACAGAGCAAAAAGAAAGATGGACAAGCCGCATATAATCATTATGTTTATGTAAATATGAACATGTCAGCAATGATCATACAAATAAAATTAAAAGAGGTTGGTCAAATTCTGCAAAAGAGAAATGTCTGTTAAGAAGAAGTACACGGGCCACAAAACAGAACTATATCCCGCAGATGGGTGTTGGTACAGGTGCGGCGACACCTCCCCAGGGATCGAGGTATTGGCAACCAGGTTGGGCGATCCACCATTTCGCGGTGTCTTGAGGATCAGCCCAGCCTGTTCCAGCAGAGATGTGATTGGCGCCAGTGGCGATGGGTGCCGGGACGAGGGTGACAGGAGTACCGGCAGCGACATATCTTGGCAATGCCGCTGTGGGGTAATTCGCCCCTCCCGGACCACCCGAGATCGCGTCTGGAGGGAATTGGCCGTATTTCTGAACCTCACTCGCTAGGATTTGCCCCGCACCTGCCCCACCTACTTGCCATGAATCCAAGTCGCCTGCAATGATCTTTGGGGCATATGTGCCACCTAGGCCCGATACAACAGCTGTGCAGCGACCGTTACTGACACGTGCATCAGATCTAGTCGTAAAATTATATAAGAGTGAGCCTTGTTTCTTGGGAAGAAAATTTAGTGACTATTAGTATGGTTAAGAATAAGAGCAATACGCACCTAATGTATCCCTTTTGCAAACCGCCTTGGTAATTCCACATCGGATTAGGCACATTGTCTTGAGTGGTCGAATTGCCGATCTTCCAAGTCCAAAAGAACGAATTCCTCATCACATCTTGTTGTGTCTGCGCCAGGTCAGCAAAAGCATTTTTCATCTCGGGAGTCCATAGGCGGTCATCGAGCCATTGGCTAATGATTAGAAAACGTAACGCAGTGGTCAAATGGCATGCAGCTCATCGAGATGTTACTAGCGATATACTTACTCGCAACTCCCTATACGCTTATATTGGCCATCTGGATTAGCGGCAGTCGGATAAGTTCCCTCATACCGGGTTCCGGAACCAACATTGTTGACATATCTGCGAGTTCAGGTGCGTCAGAAGTTTCAAATGTCTAACAGCCACTGCTTCAGGATAGCTTACAGGCCACAATCATTGATCGCCAGACTAAAAGACCATTGGAATCCTTAGTTTCTGAGCTTGATGTAGGAACGTACATATAACACATGCAATAGATGAAGCTTACGAGAACTCTCCAGTGATGCTCAATCCAAATCCAGCCATTGTTGCATTTGCCAGACTCGCCCATTGTTGGCAAGGTTTTGCGGAGCTGACAGGCACGCTATCAGTGTTTTGAGCCCCAAAACAGAAGTAAGAATGTGTGTCAAGGCCGAGACGATCGGCGCCTTGTAAGAATCCATTCCATCCAGGACCACCTGAGAAACCATCGTGAACGACCATAAATGGACCATGACCTTCACCAGTACCTCCAATCGTGCGCAACATCTGATACACTTGATAGTACCTTTTAAATTGCATTCCAAAACATATCAAGAAATCTGAAATCATGTGATCTGGTATATTGAATTTACTCACCAAGTTCTCATCGCATTGGTACCAATGATACCAGTTTGCGCTTCATTCAAGACTGAAAACATCGGAACGACGTGCTGATATTGGGACTGGCTAATAAACTGTGTGAGAGTGCGGACATAATTGAACGCTCTTTGGGCATTAGCAACCCCCATGGCGCCACGTAAGAAGCCGATAGTACCCAGTTTTCCGGAATGATTCCACCCATTCTGAGATCCTGGGACGGCGTGTAAATCGAGGTTGATTCGGAGACCATACTTCCGAGCCCACGTGATGGCCTTGAGAAAGTACTTGAACGAGACTCCTGCGACGAAAGGTTCATTTCCCCACGTCTCAATCATCCACCAACCTACTGGCAATCTGACCCAATTCAAACCAGCCGAAGCTATATCCGCAAAGTCTTGCTCGGTGATAAAGGTCTTGTAATGGTTTTCAATGGTCGATGCGGCCTTCGTACCAAGTGCTTGGCAGAGAGTCCATTCATCGACAACTGGTGTCGCCGAATTCGCGTAAGGTTCAAATAGAGATGGGACGATAAAAGGCTCCAAGACTAGCCAACCACCGAGGTTGACGCCGAGAATTCGATTGGCAGAATAGTCCCACTTTTGTTCCAGAGTAGGCTGGTCCCCTTGCGGTTTTGCTGTATCGTTAAAAGGAATAGAAACCCAAGTACCACCGAGTGTATTGTTGTAAAGGAAGCTATGTCCATCCTCAGTCTTGAAAAGAAGGGGTTAGTTTGTCAGAAAAAGCGATCCTTTGTGGGTATGCAAATGGGGGTATGAGCCAAAAAAACAAAGGGAAAAATATATGACGCGCTCGGATGACTCACTTTAATAGTATCACCGCCTACTCCCCATAGTTTACTATTTTTGCCCGTTGATCCGCCAGATTTGGCACCAGTTGCAGCAGAACTTTGCATGCCCTCCGCTAGATTTCTTTTGTGCGATCGGCTACCTAAAACGCTGCCGATAATGATTGCAAGCAAGATGGTTATGGCGATGGCGATGGCAATGCAACCGATAGCCCGGTTCCGGCGTTTCTTGGGAAAGGCTTCATCGGTGTTTGTTGAATTAGCTAGACCATTGGGGTCGTACTCCTTGGACGAGATATCCGTTAAAAGAGTATTCCCGGATTGAGAGGCAGTGGGTGCCATCTCAGCGTTGGTCGAATCTTCCCCGGGCATGAACCTATCAGATACAAACTGGTCAAATTCTTATACCACTCCAGAGAGCTTCATCGACGAATTGGTTTAACACGCACGGAGCAGTAACATCAGCCTCGTATGAGTCATCGATAACTCCGCTGTTCCTATTCGGTGAACTGGAAGTGGTGTAGACACTGTGTCCACTGACGGGCCTATAGTCCCTTAGGGCTGCCCCCAGGAATCGTGGCTGGGGTGGTGGATCTGAAGTCTCAAAAATGACTATGTTGACAGATGCTGATTAGTCTGCCAGTAAACAACAATGTTCGCGTCACTTTATCAATCGGCTCACCATTGTAAGGGTCCCGCGCTGGTGATCCTGCCTGAGTAGTCAAAGGAATGTTCTCTGCCATGGTAAACACGAAGCTATCGGATCTGGGTCCAGACTCCAGATGCAACGCCCTCGCTGGATGCGTCCGTGGCGATGGTGCCCCCCAAGGTTATGGAAACAGGTGGGTGGGTGGGAGGTCCGAAAAAATGTGCAGAGCGGTAATCGAGGAGATGGTGACGAAGATGGGGCTAAAGGCGTACGAGTGTGGAACGTAGGGAGCTGAGGAGTCAGATTATGGAGGTTTGTATGCGGTGCGCCTAGACCCCGTCTTGAACCTAATCAGCCTTAATCTGACCCTATCTCGTCAAGCCTTCATCATTTGCGTGCTTGGACCCAGGGGACCTCCCCTGGTGGTCCGGTCACCGGCTATCCAAGCCGTCTCCATTCGATCATCTGCACACTTTCCCGGGCCGCTCCTTTCTGCAGCCACAGACCAACCCGTAGGCCTCTGTGATCCCTACTAGATAGTAGGTTTTCACCGAGGCCAGTGTTCGGGTCTCGGCGGAGAGTGTCGAATCCAATGGGTAACGTCCCTGTCCTGGAGTTGCCTGACCCAGAAAGGGAGGAGTCTCTAGGATGAGTACCGGCGAATCTCGACGACTCTCGTCCTGAAGCAGAAAGGAAAGGAAGGAATTGTCTGCCGCAGCAGGTGTGAGAACGGGGTTCGCGGCGCGCGCTACATCCTCAACGGGACGTGACAAGTCTGGAGCTTGGCAAGAATGTCGTTCATTTCCATGAGTTCCAGATGGAATTATGATGATGGCAAGGATTTCGCTTCCTGCCAGGGGACGTGTGTAGGATTGAACAAGACTACAGTGTTCTGGAATTTGTGAGGAAGCTCCAGAGAATAGAGTTGTTGCGTGTAATATATTTGATAACTCGGCTTGCTTCGGCAGCGGCAAGCCCTTCTCATTTTGACTTGATCAACCCAATCCGTGCACGTTTAGGATATAAAGTAGTAGGAGGTGACCTGAAGGCTGGTAGATGAAGTTGGATTTGATCCAAAACTCTTAATAAATATGTACTGGGGATGTGGTTCAGACATGTTCATGATTGAACGAAAAGGAGCTGACCGATGATGAAATTTCAAGCTGTTGACCTCGGACTCCGCGGGCGCTTCGCGTCCAGCTGTCCAGTGTTGACCAAACCAGACATTATCCGCGCCGGGCCAAGTATCGGCGGGTCTTGTCGGATATCTGCAGCTGTTTATGAGAAGAGGGCCAAGAAGGAAAAAAAGAAAATTTTTGGAGCCAGTTCCTCGAGGAAGAATGGTCAACAGCCGATATCCGCTCGGTCTACTCGGCATCTTCACTCTCCACGCCCTCCTCTCTTCCGTCTGGTCATCTTCCCCGAGCGCAGAGGTGACCTGGCATCTACCCTTGCTAGGTCTGCCGGTCACACAGTCTAGTCGTCAACCATCCCCACTACGATTCTTTCGACATCATAATCCGAAGGTCAGACTAACCCCTGGACTACCCTCGCTGGCAATCACCGTCACTCAAAAAAATATCCTTGGGGCAATTAATCCTAAGAACGGAACAATAGGTTGGACGAGAAATTGTTGAAGAATCTGTCTGTTTGGTTGCTGACTTATCCTTCAGTATGGCGCCTGCTTCTTCCTCAAACCGAGCCGATCATTCAGTATGCTGTTGATATAAATAATCGTCGTACGCAGACCTTTCTTCCTCTTTTTTGAAAATAAAGTCGAAAACTTTCACTCTAGCTTGGATTTGTTGCTAACTTGGCAGTTTTTCCCATTGGCTAGATGTGGCCATAATCTCTGGCGAAAATACGGTCAATGTTCGACTTTTGTCTCTTGCTGATGGACGTCTCCTATGGTCGAAATCCCTCGGCAACAGTGGTCCAAAGCAGGCAGATGGGCTGGTTGGACGTCCCTGCGATCTGGTCTTCACTACCGACCAACATTCCGATCATAGCGACTTTCCCGATCTCATCATTTTGTCCCGCCAATCTCGCGCATTTAGACTCAGTGGTCACGAAGGTGCAATACGATGGACGTGGAAGACAGTTGACTCATCATGGTAAACTTGATCCCTGTCTTTGATTCAAAAAAAAATTGAAGATGAACATAAAACAAAATAAATAAATAACTGCTCCTCAGAACGCATGTTTAAACTGTTTTGATCCCCCCGGTCACCGCTCGGTAGGAAAATCTTGAAAGTCTTCGCACAAATCTCGGACGATCAAATAAATCTTTTACTATCCAAGGACCACACCGAAAGCACTTATGTTACCGAAGTTCAGTCTATATCGAGTACTACTGGTTCGACTTATGATCACCGTTCAGGGTCTCATCAGATTTGCCGCCAGTCAGAAGAACCACCCGTTATTCTTGATGCCACGTTGGATTCAACAGCTTCGATAGCCCAGTCAGTGGTCATCTGCGTCGACCCCGAAGGTCATATCTCATCAGCACTAGTCCCAAATCAACCAACCGCCTCTTTGCAAATTTCAACATTTTCAGCCCTGAAACATAAACATCCAATCCTGATAGATGTGGATCTTGCTGGAGAAAGTGTGTTTCTGGCTAAACTTTCAGACGGATCTGCAATCGTTTTTCAAGCCTCCTCGAACGGGACATTGAAATCTTTGTGGAGTTTCGATACAACGGTACGCCAACCCAAGTTGTCCCATTAGAGGAACCCTCATAATGTAATTAAATGGTTTGATATTTTTTCTTCCGCTCATGCAGGACTTGCCTACGACGTATGCTGGATCTGTCGATCGAGATGGTTTACCTTATGTTTCCAAGGTATCCTTTGTACCGACCCTGAGTGTGAGTTGATTGCTTGACCCCAGCCAAATGATATAAATTTGACTCTTTTTGCTCGATGTCCTTTGAAAGCTTGCTAGTTTGGAAATCTTGTCATTGACACCCACAGAGCGCACCCCAGAAGGATTTGTTGTTGGGAGCACATTTGATTACGATTTTTCAGAGAATGGGCATATTGTTGGAGTAAGATTTATTCTGCTGATGCCTCTTGATTCTGAGCTCATGAGCGCGTTGTGTGTCCTTTCCCCCCAGATTTCTGTTGAGGTCTTACAAATTAATAATTACACGCCAATGTCCCGAGTAATGCTTATTACTGGAATGGGTGACATTCAACTTTGGCAAGGCGAGACGCTACAATGGGAGCGCCATGAAGATCTTTCTTTGCCAGCCTCGATCACTTTGCATCAGTCCAAAAATCTTGGAGGTCCTCTGTTGAGCACTGATCCTATCGACATACCTCGTTATGCACTTCAAATTGCAAAGGTAGATCCAACTTTTCACCTGGTACACTGACCATAATTTCTTGGCTTACTGTCCTCCTGTTCTTGCTAGGTTCTTTTCTCTGGACTTTTGAACTTTGGATCACTCAAGGCGGACTCATTCAATGCACCCCTCACCAATGCTTATATTTGGCTCATTGGCACAGCGACAGGTCGCTTATTTGCAATTGTCAGGGATCCTCAGACCGAGGAGAAAATCCTATGGAAACGAAGTTTGATGTTGCCCGGGGCTGTGGGCTCACATGCCACTTTGAAATGGGAAAAACTGTCGTTTGAGGGTGCTCAAACTGGCTCACATCATTCGTATGTGATTGTCTCTGTACAAATGGTATGTACCTTCACTCCTCCCTTTTTGCATCCAGTTGATCACAGTTCCTCTTCAGGGTGAGAGCCAAAGGACGTTTACGATCGGATTGATGGACGGAAAAATCTTGAATCGAACCACAACCACGGTGTGTCCTTCATCTGTCATACTTGCGATCGTTAGTGGGCTGTCTGAACTAACTACTCAATGGTACGATTTTTTGGATGTCTAATCAGGTCTCAGACAAGCCGCTAGACTATTTTGTATCACATGGAAAGAAATTACTATCGATTCATGATCGAGGTAAGCCAGATGACGACTGCCAGATGGCTGTGACCCCTTACTGAGAGCTGGCAACAACCTCTATCTTTCAGATATGGGAGGCTCGCCTGCTCGATTCCTAGGTGATCGGGGCGCTCTGTTCAAATACCTTAACCCCAACCTTGCAGTTTACTTTGACGATCAGCTTGGCAGACAGACTATCGAGGTCTACGATCAGAGGACCGGCGCGCTGATCTGGGCATTCGAGTTTTCGGTCAAGGTTGACCCAGCCTCGATCAATGCCGCTTTAACCGAAAACTGGCTGGTTATCACCAGCCGTGAATCCCACGGTGGCTCTACCCGGATCAATTCAATCGAGTGGTTCATGAGTTCTAAAGATGATGTGCGAGTTGATGGGTAGGTTCAAGAACTTGGCACCTCAACCGGGATGAACGATCAATGGTCTAATTTCTGTAACGAAAAATGTCTGATTCTTCTTAGATCGACAGCTAATATCACTAGCTCTGCTCGGTCTTACCTTACACCATTTGACATCAAAGGATTAGGATTCACGAAGAGTCGATTAGGCGTCACCTCGAGAGCCTTGCTAGGTAAAACCTGTCTAAGAAAAAATGTTAAGGTCCAGGACAAACCAAATCTGAAATAGCTTGATTTCGAGTATTTCGTTAGTGATCAGTGATATGGACCAGATCGTTAGCATCTCCCGAAGGCTTTTGGACGTTCGGCGGCCATTTAAGAAACCCACGACAGAAGAAATCGAAGAGCTATTGGTCAAGTATGATCCGTTAATCATGATCGATCCTAAGACTATCATCTCGGGAGATCGGCCGGTGAGTTTATAAGATACATCATGTGGACTCTTTTCTCTTAATATTACATGAGTCAGGAAACTGAGTATTGGTGGCAAATCTGATTTCGCCCCAAACATCTAAACAAAAAAGACCAAAGGCTTGGAGCAAGTCTACAGTTTTCCCACCGAATTTGAATCAACTTCGGCCGTCATTGGAGTGGGCTTAGATCTCTTTGCAAGCTCGACTGCGCCCTCAAGAACGTTTGATATGCTCGGTTCTGACTTCAACAAGGCCCAGTTAATCCTCACCTCTGCTGGCCTTCTTCTCTCTACCCTGATTATGAGACCAATTGTAAGCCTTCCTTGTTTTACTCACTTTTTACGGTGGTGTTGTCCACCACCGGGGTCTTTCCTCGGTTCTTCTGTTTGTTATAGGTTCACTGATCCCCATCTGCTCTTTGCTTTCTTTTTGCAGGTCCAAAAGAAACAATTAAAGCGGCAATGGTACACATAAGAATCCAAAGTTGCAAGCAACGTACATTTTTTTATCTTGAAGATGATCATAGCTTCAGCTTGATGGATGGTTATTTTTTGCTGTTTTTTGTCTTATTTGATTTGCTTGATTGATAAAAAATGGGTATTGTACAAATGTATTTATGTTATGTTTGTGCATGAAGATAAAACAAACACACCCACAAAGAAAACAAAAGATGTTTGAAGTGAGAATATCACATTGTGCAGGATCATTTGTGAAGCATATACATGGTGGCATTCCATTCAGTGAAGCTATCCCAGTTGAACTGGGATGCACTCTAACTTAACTAATATTGGAGGGACTGTCCCCCAGGGATTTGCTCCCCTGAGGAGGGACTTGGCTAAGTTAGGATGCACTCAGTCTCAACCAATTCAATATGGGTTGATCTCAACCAATGCTACCATGGATTTATACATATTTCCTTGGTTGAGACCCTAACTTAACACAAGTAACTTGTGGTAAGTGATGAAAGGCTTGCTGTGTAGCACTGGTGCTGGTGATAAATCTGACACACAGGATTGTGGTTGCAAAACCCTAGCGGGGGCAGAAAGTTCAATTGGCTGAATGCATCTCTGCCCCAGGGCCCATGTGTGCTCACTTAAAATTGAATGTCCTCCCTCAAATTGGAGGGTTTCCTGCCTACCACTTCAGAATGTTGGCAAAGACCAAGAGATTACATTTTTGTTCCTTAACAAGTGGGCTTATGATTCAACTAACATAAACAGTTGACCCAGTAGCTGCTCTGAAAATGTATCTTTCACAAACAGGCATGTAATCCAATGAGAAGACAGATCCAACATAAGCTTCTGTGAGGCAATGATGGATAAAAAATAGGAGAAGATAATGAAGACTGTAAAGTTGCAGATTATCTGATTAGCATCAAGAGATTCTTCCACACCAGCAACAGATATAGAAGAAGAAACTAGCAGGCATGAAAGAGAGAAGGACCTGCATCAGATTTCAAAATTTGAAACACAACACCTTAGTCACAGTCCCTGAAACAGTCCTACTCATAAATAATCTGACACTATTGAGAGCAGATTCACTGCGTGCAAAAATATGTTGACTGAGTTACAGATTACACAGTCCTGTCACTAGTCATAACAGACCTGCGTGTGCCATGACCTGTCAGAAATGCATGACTTCAAGTCTTGTAGCTGTCATGAGAATGACATCTCTGTGAAATCCAGTGCACAGTCACTGTGCATGTGACAGGTCAGGCAGCTTTTGTACAGGTGCTTGGTCTGATCAATCAACCTGTAATTTCACAGGTGCTGGATGTCATTTAGCACCTGCAGGACAGGGTAACCTGATCCACATTTATGTCACACTTTTGCACCCGGTGATTATACAAACTTAACTTAGTCCCTCCCCCGCCTGAGGCTTTGGCGGAGAGATGTGTGGTGTTGCAAGCACGTCTGGGCACATACCCAACTCCCGCTTGGCTGAGTGCCTCCGGGGGTTGGGTATCTGCCCAGCAGGCTTGATTGGGCAGGTTGCGCAGGGGGCAGAGATTGGCACACAGCCAAGTCCCGCTTGGCCGAGATCAAGCTCTGGGCCAATGGGATCTGTGACTTGGCATGCAACATGCCAGCCCTTGTCTCTGCCTTGAAATGCAAGAACAAAGTATCCTCAAGGAGGGGTAACGTTCTCCTTTCTTGAAATCACACATTGGACATTGACAAGGGAGCTTTTCCTTCTTGATGGCCGGTATGTAGGCTGGTCATTGGGGAGGAACAACTCCCTTTTCAGTGTTCAATACTTGTATTTATCATCAAGAAGGGAGTGGAGGAATTCCTGGGAATCCTGTCAATCTAGGAACTCAGAATTTCCCAGATTTCACGGGGAAATCTGGGCTCAATTGTCCCAAATCCTAGATCTGCCTAGATTTCCCTGCAAAATCTGGGAAAATCTGGGTTTCCAGATTGGCAGGAAGTCCTCCAGTCTTCCCTTCTCAATTACCAGTTTGTGACCATTGAGGAGGGAAAATTCTCTCCTTGATGGCCGGCACAGCTTTTGGTGTGTGTGGCACCCTTGCTTGAAATCAGCCCAGCGGGGCTTTGTGCTGAACCTCACCCACTTTGCAATATGCCAGGCAGGGGTTGGGAGTGTGCCAGGTGGGCTTGAGGATTGGCCAAGCGGGCTTGAGGGTTGGCCACTCGCGCTTGGCCTTTTTGCGGCCAAACTTTGGTGAGTGCCCAGACGGGCTTGCAACACCATACAACCTAGCAGGAATTCTTGTGTGACAATATTCTGAGTTTTGGTGGTACTCAACTTTGAGTGCCCAGAACTCAACCTAGATGATTAGCTAGCAATTCAAAAATTTAATGCATGATAGGCCTACATCGTGTCTTTCTTCTGATACAATTTGGGACCATCTACTCTTCATCTTTGTGCTGATTTTATTTCTCAAAAACTTCAAAAAAGGTGATTTCCCCAGGCTTGGAGCGGATCACAAAACAACAAGTCCATGCACAATTGTCATCTCTGATACAAAGGGATATGAGTACATACACCCTTCTTTTTCATGTTTGATCAGGCTTGCTAGCCTTGATCAATACTCAAAACGGTTGTGTTTTCAGCACTAAGTAATAGGTTGGTCTGTGCTCATACATCCCAGTGGTATGCTGGGATATGATAGTTATTTTCCTTTTATTTGACATTTTACAAATATTTTTATAAAAACATTGGAGCAAGGATACAAGCAATGGAAAAAATATAGAAAATAACGGGATGAGGAAGCGGATCAGGAAAAATGAGTTTCAAGAACAGAGGATGAGATCTACAGGAGTGACAAGCGTTTTCACGGACCAAATATCCAAAAGTCTCACGCAAGAATTCCTGATAGGGCATAAGTCCCTCTGGCAAAGCCTCAGGCGGGACTAGTTAAGTTTGGTGATTATAAGGGGATGACAATATAATCTCTCCAGCAGTCAGTCCATCATCACCTGCCACCTTCCAAGAATACCCTCAATGGGAAATATTGTCCTTGTAATACCTCAGCAATCTTTCTATTATCATACAATTGTTTTCTTCTTCTTTCTTTTGACTATTTTTCAACTTTTTTTTTGAGTTGTAGTGGAGCACCCATATTTGATATTGCCCCTCTGCTAGTTGTTACAAGCTGACTAGAATTTAAAAAGAACTGACATCCAAAGAAACTGGAAAGAAGTGAATAAACCAAAAAAAGTTAGGAAGATGAGGAAGAAGACTTGGACTTGTGTAAATCAAGAGTTAAAGCTGCGGTGAAGCAAGGAATGGAATGTCGATGATGAACCCAATGATCGTATAGATTGACGACGAGAGAAGATTGATGGAAGGAGCTATTAGGATTAGGTTTGAATTCGAACTGGCCGCCGTCGGCTTTCCCCGGGACGAACAACATCGTCGAACTGCTTTCGTCTTTGAGTGCCGAACGCAGCCGGAATTCCCCATTGGCCACGGCCTCCAAACTGTACCCCAAGATCTCCCAGATCGCTCGCTTATAGGTTGCCGTTGTTTCCCGATACATTTCACACAGTCTCTCCCGGGCCTTGATCTGTCTGGCCACCTCAGCTTCCAGTCGCTCGATCTCTTTGCGACTCGTGACTAGCGATTCTCGTGGGACTAAACTCTCCGATACTTCGTCTCCACTCGGCTTTATCCCCTTCTCGAGCTTCGAGATCTGCTTCAACAGCGCTCCGTTCTCTGCCCTCAAGCTTTCTAGCATCGAACTTCGGATGGCCTGTTCGACTTCGACCGGCGAACCTTCCGGACACAACACTTGAGTCGTCGATGGATTGTATTCCCCCCGGCCAAGGTCCCGCTCTAGCCGATGAACCTGAAGTTGTAATGAATCCACCTCCAACTTCAGCATCTCGTTCGCATCCGTCAATTCATCCAACTCTGGTGTGCATGAAGATGAAAAAAAAAAAAAATGTCAATTGTTTCTCCGATAACTGGACAGTGGAGAGGATGTCAGAACTGAATTTACCCATCTCGAGCTCTTCGTTGCGATCGATCTGCTCGGATAAGGAGGTAGTCAAAGCTGGTCCCTTTTCGGTATTGCGTGATTCGGCAGTTGTGGCTACAGATGGCGAACGACCTGATTGGGCGTGAAGTTGTTGGCGAAGGTCCGCCGCTTCGCGTTGAACACGAGCAAGTTCATCTTGATGACTATCAAGAAGTTCTTTCAACTGGACCATTTGCGCATCTTTTTGTTGATCATAATTGGCCCCATCACATAATGATTTCTCCTCGGTGGTGTAGCTCTTGAGTTGTTCATTCAACATATGAATCCTTCGTCTGTCCAAGTCTCTGTTTCGTTCGGCTATTTGAGCTTGGCCTTGAGCTTTAATCCTTTCAGCAAACTCGTTGTTCCGTTCCTTGTCGACTTCCTCCAATCGGGCCTCCAACTCGCCAATCATTCGATCACGACTCTTGATTTCAGACTCCCTCGAGCCCAATCTGGCTTTCAAGCTTGCGTTTTCGATTCGCTTCTTGGCGAGCGACTTGAAGAAATCGTGAGGACTTTTGAATTCCTGTCGGTGTTCCTGGAGGAACACGTCCCACTCGGCCCGTTCTTGTGAAAGCTTGGAAAGCTTGACTTCGGTTGAGGCCAACTGCTGCCGGAAATGATCGAAGTGCTTGAGGCGTTGTTTGAGCGCGTGGTTTTCTTCATTGAGCAGTTCGACGTTGGTGTTGCGAGATCTCAATGACACAAGCTCACGTGCCATGCGTGAATTGGCTTGTTCCATAGCTTTGTATTGATCAACTTGACCTGCGTACATACCAATAAGATGAGCCACGTCAATGAGAGGTGCTGGATCGAGTAGAGGGGCGGGAAACCTACGGATCAATTCCTTCCTGAGCACATCCCGATTGGACGATGAATCGGCCGAGACAACGGGCTGATTTTTCTCTTGACGAAGTTTCTCGATGTCGGATAGGTGTTGGGCGATGCTCGATTTGAGTTGATCGTTCTCCGCCTGTAAGCGTAACTTGTCGTCTTCAAGCAATTGGATGCGTGCTGCGGAGTCCGAGGAAAGTTGTTTGGCGCGTGCTTCGTTATGGGTGGCTAATCTTGCGAGTTGATCCAAGGATGAGTAACGTTCCTTAAGCTTGCTCAGTTCTTCTTTTGCGGCCAGAGCTTTTGCTTCAGATTTTTTAACTTTCTCTTCGGCGGCCTGGATCGCTTTCTGCCGTTCCTGCTCCTGAGCATCGATCTGACCACTGACAATTGTTCTATCCTGCTCCAGCTTACTGACCCGGGTCTCGCGCTCCTCTAATCGAACGTTCGCCTCGCGCAACTCTCTTTCAAGATCCAATACCTTGCGCTCCAAACCTAACTCACGATCGCTAGTTTGAGAATCCTTCTCATGCAGCCGACTGATTTCCTGATGGGCGGCTCCGAGTTTTTTGTTAAGTTCTCTTGCTTTATCGTGCGCTAGAAGGACCTGCTCTGGCTGAGATTGACGGGTTCTGCTGCTCTGCAAGGTCGAAGGCGGTATTGCGGTGTGTCGTGCTGGGGCAGGGGTGATCATCTCATCTGGCCTTTGGCCTCTCATCCACAGCGAGGGCCTCTTGGCACTGGTTGCTAGATTGAGGAAATTTTTTCGAGGGATAAGCTGGACACGAACGGCAGGACACGCCGCTCAAAGGCTAAAAATAAGTGACGGACCTGACTGGGAGGGATCATTCTCATTCAAGCTACGCTTGAGTGATTGGGGAGGGTGATTGTTGGAAGGCATCTGAGTTTCACGAGGCTCCTTTGAGCTTGAGCGTAGTACTCTGGAAGAGGAACTGGGGGTGGCCAGCGGCAGTCGGCTGGTGCTTGTCTTGCGCTGGAGTGTCCGGTCGGACCGGGGTTTCGCCGAGGGTGTGGGCTCAGCTGTCATCTCGACGAGTCGTGCCACACTTGCTGGTTCAGTTTGGACTATCCTTTCATTCTCGGACGATGGGCTGTTGAGTTTCTTCGTCGTTCTTCTAGCTCGACTGTTGGCTTGCCATCGTCGCAGCCGCCGCCGGTACGTTGAGGCGTGCCGGGCGGCTGCGGCCTGGACTGTCGGAGCCGAGGGCGGGGTGGAGACCCCTCTGCACAGCCGCAGCAGCTCTAGTGGAGCCCAGCCTAGCCCAGCCACCAACCTCAGATGACGTCATGCCGGAGCCAGGTGAGCAACTCCAGCCTAACACACAAGCCATAGCAGAGAAACCTTCGACAGCAGATATGGAAGGCTCAGCCAAAACACAACAAGAATACGAGGAAGCAGGACAGGGGCACGTGTTCGCATTCTTTGATCAACTCCAGACCGAGGAAAAGGAAGAATTGGTCAACCAACTAAAATCCATCGATCCTCAAAGAGTCAACCAAATCTTCAAGCAATCAACCTCGAAAAGCGGCTCAGGAGCCGAGCCCATAGACAAAACCGACCTCGAGCCGCCTCCGAAGGATAGCCTGGAATCGATCATCGATCTTAGCAAACCAGAGATCAAGCGGAACGTCTCCGAATGGGAATCACTCGGGTTCAAATCTATGAAGGAGCAGAAGGTCGGCATCTTGTTATTGGCGGGAGGCCAAGGTACTAGGCTAGGTAGTAACGATCCGAAGGGATGTTATAATATCGGACTACCCAGTCAGAAATCATTGTTCCAAATCCAAGCCGAAAAAATCATCAGATTGCAAGATTTGGTGGGCGGGTCGTCTATAATCCCATGGTACGTAAATGTTCTGTTGCCTGTTCTAAATCTGTTCCTTTTTTGATTCTTAACTTTGGCAACCCAACTCAAAAACAAAAAACCAAAAAACGCAGGTACATCATGACAAGTGGCCCCACCCGCAAACCTACAGAGGATTACTTTAGTAAGATGAATTATTTCGGGCTAAAGAAAGAGAATGTTATGTTCTTCGAACAGGGTATGTTTTTTGGATATGAGACAAACCTGCATTAAGTCAGCACTGACTTTATGATGCTATGGTTTAGGCGTTCTGCCCGCTCTAACTCCCGAGGGCAAGATGTTTTTAGAAACGCCTTCAAAAGTGTGCGTTGCACCAGATGGGAACGGAGGGCTGTACGCCGCATTAAGATCATCGTCAAGTTGCTCGGCGGGTCGATCAGTGCTACACGATCTCAAGCACCGCGGAATCGAATACATCCATGCCTATTGTGTAGATAACTGCCTGGTCAAAGTAGCCGATCCGATCTTCCTCGGGTACTGTATTAGTAAAAAGACCCCATGTGGCGTCAAGGTCGTCCTCAAATCTCAACCAAACGAAAGCGTAGGTGTCCTAGCACTCAAGAATAAACTATGGTCGGTCGTAGAGTATTCAGAGATGCCCGAATCGGTCGCCTCGAGTCGAGCAGAGAATGGAGAATTGAAATTCAAGTCGGCGAATATCGCAAATCATTTCTACTCCTTGAAGTTCCTCGAATCGATCGAGTCCTTCGAATCCAAATTAGCTTACCATGTCGCGCACAAGAAGATCCCACACATCGATTTGAAATCTAAGCAGCTAATCAAGCCGAGCCAACCCAACGGGATCAAGCTAGAACTTTTTATCTTTGACGTCTTTCCGTTTGTGGACTCTTTATCACTCTTGGAAGTCGACCGGAGCGAGGAATTTTCTCCACTGAAGAATGCCCCGAACACCGGTACCGATGATCCTCAAACGAGCAGGCGTGATTTACTTGCCCAACAAAAACGATGGCTCGAAGCTGCTGGCTGCCAATTCTCCGCCCCTGACCTCGAGGTCGAGCTGAGTGCTCTCGTAACTTACGCGGGCGAGGGTCTCGAATCCGTTAAGGGGAAGACAATCAGTCAATCCGTCTACATCAAATCGAAGGACGACTTGGAGAAACTTTAATCATTCGACGGTTCACATTCGCCAAGGACTCGAATACTTCTACACCGACAATCCATTTTATTTATTTATGAAGCGCAAGACTTTTTCAAGTAAATCGTATTTTTCATTCTATCATGAGCCTGTATGTGTGCCCTTTGTCCACCACCACAAAACTACTTGTAGTATGCGCAGAAGTGACAAGAGAGAACCATTTTTTTACTGTAGTTCTTGATCTAATCAGTTGGATCATTTCTTCTAGACTCCGCAGTATAATTATTATTTTTGCCGCACGCAAGGCTTGAATATGTATGCGCTCAATTGTGTCCACTGCCTGAGAGAATTAGGAAATTCATCTTTTTCAATCCGGACAACAGAAAACGCCGCACACCAGCGCACCGGGCGAGCACTTTTCCCCCAAAATGGGGGTGCGCGCGTATCCGATTGGTTTCGGGTCGGTTCGGCCATTGTGGTTTGTGCTGCCAGGAGCACAATACTTGAAGTTGCATCTACATCGCGACTGCAAAGCTCCCCTAGTTGCCCGCTAACCCCCAACCACCCTTGTGTTTGGTCTGATCAATATCTGCTTACTTGGCTTTGTGGTACTCTCATTGCCTTGTCGCGGCTTCCAAGCTTTAACACTTTCCGGTCCAGGTATTTATGTATTGCCTTGTGTGGCAAGTTTTTCGATTATTGATGAGTAAGATTGTGTTTGCATCCAGCTGCCTTCCCTAGCTTCAGGTTTATGTCCTGTGCCTCTTGTAGGTTCTGTCTTTGTTCCCTCAGGTAATGGATATTTTTGCTTCCGCCGCTGCTTCTCTCTTCACGTTTGGATTGATAAAGGTACGGCGTAGCTTTCTTCGCCAATGAATGTACCGGATCGAGGCGAGACCCGCGAGACTACGCGGCGGTTGCACCATATTTCAGGGCGAACTTAACACAAGCGTACCCTCCTCGGGGGAGCGTAGCGACCTCCGAAGGAGGGACGCTTCGCGCCTCCTCGGAGAGGCTTTGTTAAGCTCGATTTCAGGGATACCTCAAACACTATGGCAGTCTTGCCCATTGGCGCACGCTTTCTCAAAATTGGCGCCGGTCAACCCTACTGAACACCCTCCCTAGACATCCGCGGATCCCGAGTCCCTACCCACGCGAACGCGCCGAAAAACAAGTGAAATGTTCAAGATGTCTAGAAAGTCTGGATTGGTACCTTTTCTGCGGCCTGAATTCCGACAAGTCCTTCATGCGATAGATCACCCCCGCCCACAAACCGCCGAGCCCAAATCGCCACTTATAATGCGAAAGTAAATAAATAAGTCCCTCCTGCGAGCGAAGCGCCCGCCTCTGAACGAGGGACTAAGGAAGCAATGGTTTTTTTTGGCGTGAAAGGTAAAGCACGTCCTCTTTGTTTGGCCATATCTTTGCCAAAACTCATCCAAAAATCCTCAAAGCCTAGCTCAGCTACATTCTCCGGAGGGACTTAGTTAAGCTTGGTTACAATGCCCCTTAAAAATATTATACTCAATAGACATGTTACAGATATGTAAAAAACACATCACCATATCCCCTATTGTTCCTTCAACTACATACATCAAAAGGGTAGTTGGAAATAGAACTACATAATCGGGGGGATTGAGTAATAAAAGAGGGGCCTCCAGGCTCTCAATTTCCCGATTCAGTGCTGGCTTGAGGCGGAGTCATGTTGTAACCCAGCTATTGGGTTACCAATACCATCCACACTCACCAGACACCGAGGAGGTAGCTTCACCGTCTCTATTTGCTTGCATGTTATTGTCATTTATCACAAACCACCACGAGTCTGCGCTTTCAGGACGGGGTTTCTGTTTGGGACGGAGTGGCGGAGGGAGGGGAAAGGTGGTGTTGGTCGGTGATATTTGGCATTATAGCGGTGCAGCCGCCTTGGCCTCGATCTATGTCGCAGGTGACAGCGGGGTTAATTACCGTCAATAGGTTCAAGTTACATCGTCCTTGGGGCGAAGGCGTTTGGAATTCAGTAGACCATACGTTTTTTGGCTCTCTGTTCCATCCAAGTGATGAAGTTAAATAAACGGAAAGATTTATACTTCTGTTCGACCAAAGGTCTTAGACTTAGGCGCCAGGATCTCTGCACTTCATCCTCATCAGGAAAATGTTGATTCCAAATTTTCTCAGTACTTTTGTGCTGCTTGTTACCTGTAACGCTGTCGACATTCCTCATTTGATTCAGATGTTTGAATGGACGACTCCGGATGTACCTCCTAATTTAGATGATGTCCTCAGTCCTGGCAATCCCATAACACCATCTCAGCTACAGAACTCACATTTCAGCTCTCCAGTGCCAGGAGTTTCATCTTCCCTCAAACATGCCCCCTCACAAAGTTTAGAACTACTGCAACCGCTACTGAATCCAACTTCTCCTCCGGGTACAATCAATCAACATGCCGATTTCCACCAAGATGCATCATTTCCTTTAAATTGGGATGAATTTGGGCTTGAGAAGGAAGAGATAGATGAAATCCTGAAAAATTGGAACAATTTTTGTCGAACTGAAAATGTAACTCTAGAAAGTTGGCCTCATGCATCCAAAAGTCTGCCAGAAAGATCGCAATCAATGCATGATCCAAGTCATCATTCAGAAACCACCAATTTTAATGTGATGCCCCTCAATAGTCACCAGGTAATTATTGATGAGAGGAGAACATCAGGACCTGAAAAAGACATCAATGATTTAGATGCAAACCAGGAAATGTTTAAGAGTTTATACTGCAATTTAGAAGACATTCTGGGCCAAAATAATGAATTTTCCAGCACATCAAGTCCAGAAAGACCTGTTACTCTGGATAATCCAATCAACACTCAGTTTCTTTCATCTCAGGGAGGAGAAGCACAGTACAAAGGGAGGGACTGTTTCCAACATATGTTTGAAATTTCAGAAATACCTGGAAACAATATGGGAATGAGCCCAAAACCTTCATCAGTGAAGCTTTCAAGCAAATTCCCAGAAAATCACTTGGTGCCTTATTCCCAAGATGAATATCACCCACTAATAGAGGCTCAACTAAGATTAGAAGTCCCTATAACTAATGGATTGACAAAGAGGCAGAGGATAATTCCCGATTCAATGGAACACAACAGCAAGCTTTCAAAAAAACCATGCATAGAATCTCAAACCAATACCAATCAATCCAACAAACAGAAAGCCAGCTTGGATTCAATCAACAGATTTCCATCACTCATGAAGGAAGATAGGCTAAAAAATCATAAGTTCATATTCAGCTATTCCAAGCAAAATTTTATTCACCACCAGGGGTCAATAGTACCTTTTATTGATGGGGAAATGTCAATGAACTTTCATGCAGGATTATTTCATATTAATGTTGATCTATCTGATTCTGATTCTGAAAAACTGAAAGTCCGAAATATTGTTTCACTGATCAGGAAAAATAATCATGGAAATAAACTCTTAATTTTTGAAAGTGAACTGGATGCAACAATATTGAAATTTTACCAGGGGCTTCGGGACTACTTACCCCTCAGAAAACATGTTAGTCAAGCACAGAGAATTGAAGAAAAAAATAAATTGACAAGAAGGAGAAACAATTTACGCAAGAGATCAGTTGAAAAGTTCTGGTCAAATAGGAGGGAATGGATTCAATTTTATCAAAAGAAATGTGGAATTGATATCAAAGACCTTTCAATCAACTACCGTAAACGTTGTGTTGTCCATATGGAAAATGACTATCTTTTGTTTCTACTTTACGTAGATATTATCACCTCTATCATCGTGAAAGAAGATCAAAAAGACTCACAGGGAAAAATCCTCAAGAGAAACAACTCTGATAGCCTAAGAAATGCTTCAGATAATTATAAACTAATTCTTCAAAGGTTGGGGTACTGGTCTTACCAATATTCACCTCATGAAACTAACTCCAACACTGCAAATGATTTTTTTAAAAAAAAAGTTCCTCGTTCCAATGAAAGGGTTTGGAATTTAATAAAAACATGGATGGAAGAGGCCAAGAATGAAAGTAATGAAAGAATGTTTCAAACAGCTCATTCAAAGAAACATTTCTCAACATTCTTTGAAGACATATTTTTTCTCTCTGTTGATCACATGAATGATATAATCACCAAGATGTATCAAGCTCCAACTTGATCATTTTTTATGATTTTTTTTTGGAATTGATGATACTGGGGCACCAGCTCAGAACACCATGATAAAAACACTACAAAGATTATATAATGTAGGATCCTATCAGATTCCAGGATCGTCAGATTTTAATTAACATTTACTATATACACTGCAAGAAAAAGTCAAGCAACTGCTAGCAGTTGAAATGTGGGTTACTGCTGTGGAACTGCTGGTCTAGCTCCACCCGTACACACACAAGCTTTTTCTGCACATTCACTGTGCATTGAAGCATGGCCAAAAGTAAGCCTTGAAAAAGGCTTGTGTTATATCAAAAGCTTGCTTGGTGAAGTTGGAGCTCTTGCATGTCAACTGCTTGCAGTTGCTTGACTTTTTCTTGCAGTGATATATAATGGTCAGCTTCATAATTGTGATGGATATCAATATCCATCTCATCTTTCTTTTCTCCACTTCTTCTCATCTTATCTCTTCTCCTCGGCCTCCTGATTCTATTTTATTGTTGTTCTTTCTTAGTCTAGACTCTAAATTTACCCTTTCCTTGTATATATCTAAGAAACCCATTTTCAGTAAGCTCGGGAGTAGCCAACATTATTTCATCTACCTGAAGATACTTTATCATTTCCCATCATGATCTCCACTGTCAATTGCTTTTGGAAATTCTGATTGCATGGAGGCTGTGATAATTTTCTGCTTCAATTCTACTACACTTAAAGTGGCCATATCAGTGAAGTAACACTGTATTAGTGCGACTACTTTACAGGATTGAGTGACCATCTCAGCTGGTGTTTTCCTATAAGGAAGGCTGCATTACACCCCAAACCGGGCAGGTTTTGGTCAGTGCACTTTTCTTGGAAATTTTGTGCCATGGCCCAGCCCAGACAGAGCCTTGGGTCGGGCTGCTCGTCGGGCCTAACCCAGCGCGGGGGCTACCCGGCTATGTCTCACCATGACGTCCCAGCCAATTCGTACCTCCCCATGAAACTGGCACGCCGCGAGTCACCCGACAGCGAAAGTGATAACAATAGGACGGTTCACGTAGGGCCGAAATCAGTAAGACCGAAATGAAGTTTATCCCACGGTCCCAGCCAATTTGGCTGGGACAAGCCAATTTGGCTGGGAAGGCTGGCTGATTTATAACATCAGCAGGGTTAAAAACTCCCTACGTGAACCGTCCTAATATTCATGTTGTTGCTCACATTCACGCTGACCAGCTGCCCATGGGCTGATCGCGGATCATCCACGGCCCGTATTGTGTGCGCCCATGGGCGGCCCATGCGCAGCCCATGGGAATTCCGTTGAGGCAACCGAGCGGGTGTGTACTCCCGGCGCAATAAGATTGGCCGATTCGTAGACTAGAACACTATCCTTCTCAATCAATCGACGAAGATGTCGGTACGGCCTTTTGCCGACATTCTGTCTCGTATTGAGGATATCGGCGGTAAAATGTTTTTTTTTTAAAAAAAATTGATAGTGCTTTGGTTTTTCTCTAGTTGGGTTCGACTACCAGTTACGGCCTTGAAGTTGAAACCTTCCAAAACCTAGTCTTCAACATGAATCCGCTTTCTAAATTCCAAGTTTTCCATTGTGCGTTTGGATAGAAATTGAATGATTTCGATGCCCGAGGCAGCTTCCCGACATCCCGGGAACCCAGGGCCCCTCAATCCACCAGATATCCTGTTCAACTTTGATCATTGTTGCTTGAGAAATCAAAATAACTAGAGACAAGCCAGAAGGTTCCTATGAACACCAGCAGCTTCAAATTCAAGTATTGATTCTAACTGCTGACAACAGAGAAAATGATGCAATCCATCACCAGTTGCTCCAGGATTCCTCGATCTTCACTGCTCAAATCAAACTTACATTTCACTGGTTATTATAGAGTAGGAAATTTTAAAGCATTATCCATAGACAAAATCAATAAGAATCAACGCAAAAAATGAGGCTAACTTGTGACAAAGATACCGGTTCTTTATCTACACATCATGCAACATCCAGGAAAGTATTTCGACTGAGCTGGTGAAAAATTCACCCACTTTTTTAGCACCTGAAACTCCTCCAATTTTAACATCAATTCATCAAATAAATACTGAATTCCTTATTTGACCAGCAGCGTGAATGACAGTAACAGTACAGAGGCCAGCCCGTTTGACTGGAAAGAAAGATTTAGTCAGTTTTTGACGGGCAGTTTTTCGGAGGCTTGATGTCTCAATGATGCGGTAAAAATATCATATTTTCTTTTCATTTTATTCTGGAATGAGGGCCTCTAGTTGTACGCATGAAAGGGGTTCCTGAAGTTAAATTCTACGAGCTAAGAATTCGATAATCCGGGCAAGTTTGGAGATGCTCAGGAGCTGCTGGTTGGTGATGTATAAGATGCCAATATAGCCCGTGAATGAGAACTGTCTGAGGCAAGCCGTATCTGATAGTCATAAACAGCGTCTCGCATAGAACGTCCCGGTGTGCGCGATGATACAGTCTGGTCGAGTCATAGTGAGCCGCCGGGACACAGACACTCGGGAGGATGAGAGCCAGAAAGAGAGAGTCTGGACGTTGTCGAACTATAGACCACTTGAGTCAAAGTCAGCTCATGTTTTCCGCTTTTGATTCTTAGGTTCACGACGACGCCAAGTATGATATTTTTCTTCTTACACTATGAGATATCTTTAGAAAATTATTTGATGGCTCTTATCATATTGGGTAAAGTCATGGTCAGCTTGCGGAGTACATTTGAGTATGGCAGGGACAAGGACCTGATAGGTGTGCCAGATAGCTTTAAATGTACAGTAAACGACTGGCGTGAAAGATTTAAAACCAGTAAGAAACCTTACTTTCTTGCCACATTCTCATTTTGCACCTCGTTGGACAAGATGGGGTTGATGAAGTGGGCACATTTTGCTTTGTCTGGGTGGAATAAGCAGGCATTCGCGAAGCTACAACCAATTGAGATCTACGATGAAGGGAAAAAGGTGAAACTGGGAGAGACAGCTGAGCCCGTTTGACGATGCACTCACCTGCAGCTTCTAATTATCCACACTCCATGTTACACACAATCGCCGTACTGCTTCACATGGAGATAAAAATGTCCCCTTGGCTAGCATTTACAATGGATAGCAAGCTTATAGCTGGAGGGAAAGGAGGGCGGTTAGAGTCAAATATTGACATAGGCTGAGTACTTCTTCCACGCTAGAGATGATACATAATGTGCGCATTCTTTGAGGACTTGAAGAATTACACTTGCAACGGAGCAGAGGTTGGTTCGGCGATATCTGCGAAAAGACATACATTGTTCCAATCAGGTAAGATATTGCCTGATGAAGAGAGAAATATCATGGCATTTTGTGCCTCGAGTCTACAGATTGATTGGGATCAATTACCTTGGGGACATGGGAACGAGGTTTCTCCTCAATTTTTTATTAGAACCAGCAGATTCCTTCATCGTGTTGTGCATTATGACCTGAAATATCGCCATACCCAAGAAACCGCGTCGAATTACCAAAAAACACCTGTGTAAACAGTGGTACCCCCAGATTAGAGTAGTAAACAATCCGCTTCGATCACCATCAACAACCCTGTGCCCCGTGGGAAGTAGTCCAAAAGCAGAGGGGAAAAAAAGTCGTTTGGCTCAGCGGAAGGTTACAGTAGACGTAGACTAAGTAGACTCGCATAAAATGGACAAACATACATCATCGCCTTTGTTCTTTGAACCTTCCACACTAAACGGCGCGTCGTGATTGGTCGTATCAGTGATGCCCCAAAGACTTGTGTATTTTCTTCGGCCCCCAGTGCCCCAAAGAGCTGAGTGTTTTTTGGCCCTAAGTTTGACTTAAAAACGGCCGCGATCCAGGTCAAACTTTTCCCCCCATCCGCTCCAATTTCCTCCCCTCCAAATATTTTCCTTCTTGATTTCTCCTTCCAACAGACCACTACACAGTCCTTTCTTCCACCCCTTATCCTCTCCTGATGATCTGCGTGATTCCTATCCCATCCATCGCTTTGCGCTAATGGGGCTTGATCGTTTCGAAAAGCCGGATCCCAAAGAGTCTTTCTACTCTCTTCTTTTTCCCGTTTAGACGTTCTTCCTTCCGTCTTCTTGAGAAGGCCCTTCCTCGATTGCACCTAACCTTGACTGCTCTTCGTCGACTGGATCTACGTGCAGCTCTCGTGACTTTATGTCTGAAGTCCACGCTTTCTGCTTGATCACAAGACTATCCTCTTCAAAAAGAAGCGTCTTCAGAAACGCAAACTTCAGCTACTAGTTCCCATGTGTCTGATTGAAATGGCTCGTCAAACATCGTTATTTCTCTGATCATCCCTGGCTTCAAGCCTTGTGATTCCTATGAACACTTATGTCTTGATGAATCAAAAAATATCTGATTATATCTTCAAGTATCATGATTCTTATATCCACCACGTTTGAATTGGTTGAATACGTGATGTTCTTCGAGGCCACTTCGCCAAAACAGTTGGTACCGAATTTGGAATGGCTCTTGACACATCACTATTACTATGACCAAGTCCTCAAGCACTAGCATTGCGATTCCTTTAATCACGAATGACTTTCACAATTCTTTTCATCATCTAATGCCCATCACGTGTCATCTATCACCCATAGAAAAATCCGTCGTATTGATAGCGATCTTCTTCAGGGCTGCTTTGTGAACAACAACAATACTAACGGTTCTCGTATTCATACCATCGTGATTGAATCAAAACACCCAGCATTCATACGATTGGTTTTTCTTTAGCTTCTCATCTGACAGAAGCAATTCTCTTCGTTGCCAATTTCCTCAATGATGTATCGTGGGGTATGTATCCCCTTAGGCTGAGAGTGTAAAGCAACACTTGTTTTTATCCTTCACGTTGAATTCAATGTCAATCGACTTATCACCTTGGGTGATCTCCCGTATGGTCTTCTGCTATCACCAGGCGCTCGACAGGATGGCATATGTGAGCCGAGTTTTTCTTTTTCCTCAAATCGCAGGCCTTGAACAGGTGACGCTGAATTACTCACGTTCTATTTAGCATCAGTATCAAGCTTGTAAAGCGGAGCAGTCATCTCTCACTGGGTGCGCGGTTATATCCGCCGAGCCATTCGGAAGAGTTGCATTTATCCTCACCGGGCGGAACAGGTTTTATGCACCACCTCCGTTGTTTCCCTATCATTACCAAAACAGGGAAGTTGAACTATACGGTACGTAGTTGCTCAGCTTCCAGGCGGACCACATGGTCGACAGATTTCGGTATCGGTTAAATGTTTTGTGTGCTGACCAGCAATCATTTATGCCCCATTTGACCTCCAACTCTTTTTTTTCCCCTTTCAGCTCAATTCTTCTTATTCAACTTGCGACGCGGATAAAATCCTAAAATATAAGGGTGTATCCTTCGACGTTTTAACGAATTCCTCTCGTTGCGCATACCTCAGTTGGAAATGGGTTTGCAATTTTTTTCTATCCATAGTTACACAAGCTTTCGCTGATAAACCTTCCCTTTCTTTTGGTGCAGCTAGTCACGAAGTTTTGACTGGTTGATGAGAAATACATATTACATACAAGATCTTAACGTCACAGGGCATATCCTGTATCTGACGAGCAACATCACGGGCCATATCCTGCATTTGACGAGTTAGATAGACTATGAAGACAATTTAGCAAAACCTCCTGTTGCGCACACATCAGTCGGAGATGCTTTTAGGTTAGTCGCTGAATTCACTTTGATAGTTACACAAGCTTTCTAGTTACACAAGCTTTCGCTGATCAACCTTTATACCATTTTTTGCAGCTACTGGCGAAGTGTTGAAGAATCAACTAGAATTATGTTTTGTAGGATCTTACCGTCACGGGGCATATCCTGTTTTCGACGAGTTGTGTAGACTAGGTCAATGATTAAGCAAAACCTACTCGTTGCACATGCCCCTCTCGGAGATGCATTTAGGTTAGTCGTCGAATTTTTGGTGTTCACATTTACTCGAGTTTTTGCTAATCCTTCTTTTTGTGGAGCTAGTTGCGAACTGCTGAGAGGTCGACTAGAATTATATATTCTAACCTTGCCGTCACAGGGCATATCCTGTATTCGACGAGTGAGGTAGGAGTGCTCGCAGTATATCAACTTGCAAGCCTGGCATTACCGTTGGCGAGTGATCTCATCAAGACGTGGTCTTGTTTTCATGGCCACGAGATCACCGAGCTCAGTTGTCATTGCGGGAGTATCCGTCGCAGATGTCTTTTTGCCGTTTTTTACACTCGAGTTCAAGAACTCGGCCTCGTTTTGGGGGCACCATCGCACATCGGCACCTCAAATCTCAGGTGAGGAGATCTCAGCACAGGAATGTCGTGCAAGTCCGGGCATCAGCCGTTGTGGTGATTGGCAGTCAACTGCTTTTTCTCCTCTTTCGGTTTTATCCGACTACTTGAAGCGGCCATCGCGGCCATCGCGTTATGACTGGTTTGCGCTGAATATTTCAAGGCATAGTCTTGATTTACTTGATGCGATACACCAGAGCAAGTATAGCTAACTCATAGTGCACAATGAGTGTCCTGAGCTATCCCTATAAACTCGGAAATGTCCGATCTTCTCGTCTGGGACCTCTATGAGTGCCACCACGGGTCATAGCGATGGGCAATATGCCTGAAATCGATATCTCGAAACGGATGACTGATAAGATCGATGGATTTCTGAACGAAGATATCACCTTCAAGACCATCGTTTATTCCGGGAGGTTGAAGATTTTGAAGAACTGGACTTCGAAGACAATTGGTATTGCTGCGGAAACTGCGTCGGCTTGGAGAGGGGACTGCCCGATAATGATGTCATCAGGTCATCCTGCGATGGCTTGACAAGAGGGCAATTCCCCGATATCGACTTCTTGGAAATCCCCCCTGTCCAGTATTCTTGTCCGGGGCGCACATCGTATTGGTTAGTCCCCCTTCCTCTCCCCCATCTATCCCGGCATTGGTTTTCAGTGAGACTGATTATTTTACTCAAACATTTCGTTTGGAAAGGCCTGTTGATAGATCCTAGGATGAGTTCCGGTATTGGAAAAACTTAAAAGCACACAAGTCAATCCCTTCGAGCCGTAGACGGCGTGGCCACCATGATCGGTTTCCTGTACGCCCACGAGGTAATTTGCTCCCCCTCGTAGCCGCGTTATTCATATACCACATAGGCATTCTTCCGCCAGGTAACTTTCATGTACTCGCTCAGACTGTGCTGACCTCCTCGCGTCATCGCCACTTCCCACTCAGATCGGACCCCTATTCGCTCGGAGACCTTCTCTGTTGGTTCTCGTCAAGTTCTGCCCGATCGTTCAAGACGCGAGAGCTTGAAAGAAACTCTGGGAGAGGTCAGGTTAGTTACCTCTCTATCATTCGACTGTCCAACCTCGCTCACCCTCCTATTTCACTCAGAACGAAGCATACCCAATCCTAAGATCTTGGCCAGATGGCGACTCAACAAGCTGTCCCCACAGATCGTTCATCCTTCTTTTATCCTACCGCATCCGGAGTTCAATCAATCGTTGGCTCGGTTTTGTTCTCCTCAGTTCCTTCCCCACTGTCGGGATGGTAGCCGAATAGAAGCACATCTGAACTCCGTACTAGTTTTCGGGGCGGTTCTCTCTTTGGACTTCACTGATAACCATCTCAAAATTATCATCCAGTCCCTACTCTTCAGCTTTTCTTTGTAGTATCATCTTGTTGGATTCTCTTGTTAATTTGGTATGTCATCATGAAGTTTTTATTCCATTCTGCTTTTATCTCTGGGGTTTGTCGTCATTTGGGATCCTACGTGATCCGGTTTCTATTTGCGTATTTTATCCTTCAATTGAGCTTTGAATTCCGCTGTTTGTGCTGAACAACACCAAGCCAGCGAGTGCTTTGATCAACAACCGCCATATTCACTACGTCTCTTGCAATTCTAGCTGGAATCAAAGAAGAATTGCCCCAGTCTTTTGAAGCCTTTTTTATATGTATGGAGTCTTGAAAGTAGCTATGATGTCGGTCAGGAAGCCCACAGGTTTCTTGACCTTCTCATAAACGACCGGTCCATTGATGTGAAGGATTGAGCACTTTGCCAGAGGCCCGGCTTGTGCCGTTGGACGGCCTTATTGCCGGCCGGGCTTGATGATCAATCAACCCGATTGCAGCCTGAACCCGGTCACCTTAAGCCTTACCCTGCCGCTGCCAGAATGATCGGGAAGGGTTGGCCAACCTGCCAGCCAAGTCTACCAATATGTACACAACATGGTGCGGGCGTCATGATGGTAGGGCCGCCGAGCCGGAGGACTTCCTCGGAGCGGCCTGTATGTACCAGGCCGGCCGGCTCGACTGGAAGCTGGCGCGCTGGCAGGCGGCAGGCCTAACGTTGGCTCGCGGAACGCATCCGTGGCACAGGTCGACTGTCGTCGTGTCTCAGCCAGACCTCAAGGACAACCGAGTCGAACCAACCTACTAGGATTACTACTTGACACCAGCCTGGCCAACGCATACAACCCCCTCGGAACAAGCACAGCTTCAACTCACTCCTGCTGCTACGAAGAGGATTCTACGACTCCAACACAAAAACGAAAAATGCCTGCAGACCTGAGAAAACGAAAGCCCGAGTCAGGCGCCCTACCGAGCACGGTCTCGAATCCTAGGCCGAAGCCGAACGAAGTTGGCCATGCGGCGTCGAACCGCCAGAAACCGACGATAGCACCGACGGTCTTCATGCTGCTAATCGTCGGATTGATGTTCGCGCTCTTTCCGATATTCTACTACACTCAAGTGATGATCCCCGATCCCGAATCAAAATCAATCCTCTCCAACTTCAGGAATAAAGGCAACATCATCCTCAACGCTCTTGGTCACACTTCCTCCGCCGGCGACGGTCGTATCCCTTTCAATGCTGAACATCAGTCTCAGCCTCCAATCCAACCGGCTTCCCAAACAAATCATAACCTCGGAATGCCTGCACCAACCGAAGAGGCGAGGCAGTCAAACGAGACAGGAACGATGTCCACAATCTCAGATCCTGCAACGACGGCGACGCAGAGCGAGACAGAAGGAGATAAGGAAACGCTGAGCGCAGAGAAACAGAAGAAGTTAGATGAAGAGCTTGGATTGTTTTGGGAAGCCTCTAGCCGATACCGACGAGAAGCGCAGAAACAGAAAGCGGGGCAATATTCCTTACAGGGCGATGGAACGTCGGCATCCAAAGGGGGATCAACCAAAGAAGAAGAACAGCCACCCTTGCTCGACCTGTTGCCCGATGCCGATCCGGATGCTAAAGAAGGCCTCACCCCTGAATTCTGGGACGCTATCAAGGACCAGTTTAGTGCTGATGACTTGACTGTAGTCCTCAACGATATGCGTCGTACCGAACAAACTGCTGAAGCTAAAACCCATTGAGATCTCTTCGAATTTCTCTGTTCTTTTATATCTTTCCATCACCCCACTCGCTGGCTTTCTCTGACTGCCTCTTTTCTTTCTCCCTGATCATTTTTTCGGACGTCTTTTCAAAATAAAAATTGGCTGGTATTTTCTTTCAATCACCCTTTTTTGCTTCTGAAGATCTTTATAACAATCAATCCATACAAAATCCACATTTGCTACTTGTATATATACATACGAAAATAGTCGCAATTGATCCAACTCAACAAGCTAAGCCAAAAGAAATTAGTCTTTGACTACCAGTAGAGGTGAGTCCGTAACCGACAATTTGGCCGAGTGGTTAAGGCGATTGACTCGAACTTCCACAGCTCGTCATCAATTGGGATTTCCCGCGCAGGTTCAAATCCTGCAGTTGTCGAAGGCGCTCGCACTCCTGAGGATTCTGCTTCTTTTGTGGAGATATGGTGGAGCACTAGCTCCAAAAATTCCATCCCCAAAGTTGAAAACATACAAATATGATAGATATACAGCCATTCTCGAAAAGCTTGCGGTTGGATAGGCCCAAATTTTGGACTGCTATTTTCAGCCTCAAAGCCTGTATAGCCCCTGTATGACAGGCTGCATACAGTAATGTGATTGTAAGAAAATCACTACTTTCTTTGTTTTTAACTTTGGGGCCTCAAGGGTTGGACCATCGGAATCCTGGACCAATTTTGCACTGAACGGACCCTTCGCCGCATCCCCGTCCCCTGCCCTGTGGCCAGCGCGGCACCCTCATCAAGCCAAACAGCCGCCCAAAAGGATTTTGACTGCCTGTACAGTGAAGCTGTACAGGCCTGTGGCTGAAATAAAAAAAAATCTTTTTTGGCCTTGAGCCCGCAAGCTTTTTGAGAATGGCTGTACTTATGGTATTCAAAATTGCTTAAGATTTTTTTACATAAAATCATAAACTGCAATTTTGGCTGGGAGACGTCACTTGAAGTTTTATGCACGCTGACATCTCCCAGCCAAAATTGGCTTTATGATTTATGGTGTTCAAAGTTGAAATTTATGCATGCAATATAAATGAGTAAGTCATAAATTCATAAAACTTTGTTTGCAGGAGACTGCTTATGTAATAAATTCCAACTTTGAACACCATAATTTTATGTAAATAGTGACATATGCAATTTTGAATACCATAACTGCCATAAACACCTTTTTTGCAAGGAAGCGTTTGACAGCCCCTGCAAATAAGGTTGTATGTTTGCATGACATATGCCGCTATGTTGCGACTTTGAGAACCCCAAATGGAACTTAACTGATTCCATCTCTGGCCTGAGGCTTTGCTGGAGTGACTTATGTATCAGGAATCTTTGCGTGAGAGAAATTTGGGTTTTGATGGTGTTTTTATTTGAACCACCAGAACTCAACTCTAGTGGAGGACTTCCTGTTGATTTGGAAATCCAGATCTGAGCCAACAGATTTTGGACTTTTATGGCGTTCAAAGTTGGTTTGCATAATTTTATGCATGCATAAATCGTAAAATCATAAAAATATTTTGGTGAGGAAATTTCGTATTACATAATCAGACAGTCATATGCCCTGCAAAGAAGATTTTATGATTTTATGATTTATGCATGCATAAAATTATGCAAACCAACTTTGAACACCATATTTGCAGTGAAATCTTGGTCCCCAAAGCTCCCCAAAGGGATCCAGAGTTCTGACGTTGAGGCCTGGTGTGTGCGCAAGCTGGCAATTACTTTGTGCACAGTGTTCTCCCCCAAAAGAAGAAGGTGATCTTTCCAGAATTTTTTTTAAAAGAGGGGGTCTTACTTGCCCCCTCCCAAAAATATTGGATTTTTTGAAGGTATCCTTGTGATGCAAAAAAGATCATAAGATTAATCCAAAAAAAGGCACCCGCTACAATAGCCCACCTGTTGGAATTTCACATCTCTGGCTCTTCTTTCCCCTTTCCGGGACCTGTCACGCTCTTTTCCTTTCCCTGCAGATGCATATGTAGTTCACCTTCTGTCCCACAGCCTGGCCCTAGTTGTAGTAGCTTAAAATATCTTCAGCTGTGATAGAATAAAAATCATCAGCTTTCTGCGCGCTTTTCCCTGAGACCAGTGAGTCTCTTGTATTGAGGAGCCTTTTTTCCTCCTCACAGCTAGCAGCTTGACCCCCCTCTGGGGTTCCTTCTCCTTTCTGGTTTCCTCAGAGCTTTTCTCCTCTAGGCCTCAAACCTCCACCATCTCACTCGAGTCCTCATCTGTTCTCCAGTTGTCTTTTCAACACCACCCCGGGGACTTTTTACCTGCTCAAACTTAAGTGGTTGGGTACCCAGCCCCTCAAAATTTCTTTTCAAGGGGCTGGGTACCCAACCACTTAAGTTTGAGCAGGTAAAAGGTCCCCAGTGTGGAACTACTCTCAGTGGTGGGTAGTTACAATACGCTACGATAACCGCCGTTATCTGTGTAGCGTAACACTTGCCGTTACTGCGCTCAGGCGTTAGCGCCAACGGTGGGTCGCTACTTTACTTTACGATAACCGGGCATGTAAAGTAAAGCAGCGTCACTGTGATGATCCCCGATACTCTAACGATACTAGTAACGGAAATTATCTGAGGGGCCTGATATCGTAGCGAGCCCTTTTTTTTTTTTGCTGAAGAATCTGTTATCGTAGAGTGAATGTTTTGGTATAACCCCTGAGTATCGAATTTGAAATAAACGGTTTAACCCTGAGTTTCAGCCTGGGGATTCTCACATTCTCTACCGGGGATAAAATTCATGATTTGGTGACACAGAGGCTTAAAGCTCAACAAGCTCCCACATTGTTCAATCTCCACACCAAAGTCCAGTACTCCCAGCATCCAATCAGCTTGAATCCAGTTTTAACAGCATGACAGCCCCAAATCCTCAATCCACCCGCAAAGACCCCTCCGGCAACAAACTTAGTACCGGGTATGCGACTGATCAGTCAGAAACTCAGAATCGCCGCCGCTCTTCACGTGCATCGTCACTAGTTGTTGCGCCAAACATGGTGGCTGTTTCATCTGACTCGCGGCTCAAATTGACTCGTCCTGGCACCCAAAAACGATCCGCAGCGGCAGAGGATTCAGCGGATTCAGGTCAATCCATTGAGATTGAAGCTCAGTCTGAGGCAGAACCAGTGAGTGACTCTGAACCAGTCGCCGCAGCTAAAAAAACAACCAAGCCAAAGAAGAAGAAGAAAAAAGTGTTGACAATTCCTGAAAAGAAGACAAACACGTCTTCAGCCTCCAAAAAAAAAGTGAATTCTAAGAAGACTGAAACCACGGTATGTGAATTTAATGAATACATTATCATATCTTGTAAAAATTTTGATTGAATTGGATCAAAATGAATCATAAAGCTTACATTTTTACTTGATTTTACTTGACAAACAGGACCATGATTTTGACCAGGATACTGATGAAGGCTCAGTAGTCGTACGCTCGCAAGGAGGCAAAGCTAGGAAGGACAACATCGCGAACGTTGAGGAGTTTTTCTACCCACCAACCTATAAGCAAGGCGATCCCAAGGGGATCAATCTGAGCTATAAATGCCGATGGTGTAACGGTGTCTATCGTTCAAATATTACTTCCAACGGGAACTTGGTTTCCCATTGTGATGGATATACCCAGCTCGGGAAAAGTGCTCGCGGCTGTGTGAACAGAGATAAAGCCAAGCTGGCAGGGATCAAGCTTCCCCCTTCTGTGGCCGAACAAAGGATGATGGAGACCAACCTTAATGGCGACCAAAAGCAGACCGGCATAGCTGGATTCCTCGAAGTCCAGCCACCCTTTCTCAACCGCGTTTTAAACCAGCTCATAATGATATGGCAAATACGTCAAGCACTCCCATGGTCGCGCATTGAGGACCCCTATCTGCGTGCTGCATTTCAATATGTTAGTAGGAAAGCAATTCTATACGGCCGAAGATGGTCCTCGGACGAGTCAAAGGCGCTTTACTCAATGCTCAAGTCAAATGTTTTTACCGAGTTGAATGTTTGTCCGTCCTTGAGATAAACTATTGCAAAGAGATGCAGCTGACAGTTGTGTTACATTTTTGGTAGAATCTTGCAACCAAGTTTACCCTCATCCATGATGTCTGGACAACAAAGGGAAACCGGTTTGCGTTCATTGGTGCCGCGGTGGCATACATCGATGCTGATTGGAAATATGTGGTCCGGCATTTGGCATTAAAGATGCTCCCATGGAGACATGCTGGTCACCTATTAGCGCGTCCAATTACTGCTGTCCTCAAAAAGAACAACCTTTACCAAAAGATGAGTTGCTTATTTTTTTCGTGATGCTTCCTGTTCTAACGGGGCACTTTTTTTTCTGTGTCATTACATGTTGGCTCAGACAACTGACTCCGGCTCGAACAATAATACAATGGCACGGACCATGTACGATCTCCTACATGATAATGTTGCAACAATTGCCGCCGACCTTGGAGTGAAGTCAGCCGAGTTCGCAGATTTAAAATGGCACCCCAAAACAATGCACGTGCGGTGCTTTTGCCACAAACTTGCCCTCATCGTGAATTCGGGACTCAAAGCACTCTCCCTGAATACCCTAACTCCAGCGAAAACCAAGGAGTCTGTTTTGGGATTTTTCCCGGTTCTAAGTAAACTAACCGAAGAGGCGGAGCCGGAGGATACTTCTGAACAATCTGCAGCGGTTAAGACAAAGCCTCCGCATGCCGAAGAATACAACGGAGGGTCCAAGAGTGACTTTGGTAGCGCCAATGAACTGTGTTCAGTAGATGACAAAGCCAGCAATTGTGACAGTGACAACCCTGAACAAGAAAACACCACTTTGGCCGACGAGAATTCTGATACCGAGCTCAACATAAATACCAAATCCAAAAAACTCCGGCGTCTAACTGTGAAGGTATGTACATCATCCTCTGCGTCTGGTTTAGCTTGGGCCTAATTCTTTTCGTGTAACTTCCATGTCATAATTAGCTTGATACTGTTATCAAACTAATCACTCGCTCGGCGGCTCAGCGGGCCAATTTTGAGCGAACAGCCGAGAAGTTGCAGGTCAAAGTGGCCCCTTTGATTGCAGGTTACGGTATCAGATGGAACATCAAGTACCAAAGCTACCAAAAAGCCCTTGACGCCCGCGATGTAATCGACCACATTCTGAAAGAAGACCAAAAGCAAAAAACTGACAGCCTCTTCGACAACATACTGTTCTCCCCGCGTGATTGGATGGCGATAGAAAGTTTGAATGATGAGCTTGGGGTAATTCATTCGCAATTCTCTCTCCTTACTGTCATTGCTAAATCATCAAATATGTATCTAACAAATTAGTCTTGTTTTTGTGTACTTGGCTAGGTGTTTGTCAAGCTGACCTCTCAGATGGAGGGTGATTCGGCTACAGGTACACATGTCATACCGAGGTACCTGGAGCTCAAGGAAAACCTTGAAGAAAAGCTCGATCGTTCAGCTCAAACGGATGCGCTTCACCCGATGTACTACGCAATGTTGAAACGGGTCGACAAATATCTCGATGAAGCTATGCAATGCGAGACCCTGGTGCTTTCTACATTGATGCATCCTTGTTACAGGATGCATTTATTTGAGATCGTTTTTGGGGCTGAGAGTGCTCAGGTTACTGAAATCCTCGACTTACTCAAGCAAGAATTTTGCAACACCGAAGCTCACCAAAAACACCTAGCCAGCATGAAGAACGCGCAGACCACGTATCCGAATGCGGTTTCTATAGATAAACCGGTGAAACCTTTACCAGTAGCAAAATCACTCATGTCTTGTCTTGCTTCTCGTATGACCGCGCAACCAACGACAGCCCAGGTCCAGGAGGATGAGGTTCAAGCGTACTTGTCAGCTAACCTGTCATTTGAGGATGGTGCGATTGAAGATAAGAACACACCTTTGATGTGGTGGAAGGTATTGCCCATTTCATTTCCCCTTTTTTCGTCAATCTCGATAGCATGCTGGACTCAAGCTGATTTCATATGTAATAAACAGGCAAACCAAGCACGTTACCCAACCCTTGCAGTAATGGCCCGGGCTTATCTGGGCACCCCGGCTAGCTTGTGTGCAGTTGAGAGGCTATTTTCAGCAGCAGCTGATGTATGTAGCAGCAACCGAGGTCGCTTGCTACCCTCCACAATGTCGCATTGTGTGAGCAGCCTTATGTGGCTCCGTCAAGAAGTCCCCCTGACAAGAAACTTTGCGGAGGCTGGAAAGGCTTTGAAAGCTTTGGTTAAGCCCAGCCAATAGTACACTCTCCTTCGCAAATCTGCTGCTCAAGTTATTGTAGTTATCGAACCTTGGCTTTAGATATCGTAACGGAATTAAAAAATAAACATTTACATTGCCTGATATTGTATTGGTATAGAGAAAAAAATAATGAGAAATTAGGTTATTGTAAAGTAGGCTAAAAAGTGGATCCCGGCAAGAAAAGTACCGGTATCGAGCAAAAAAAAACTACGATAACGCTACTTTACCAATAACTGTAAAGTAGCGACCCACCGTTGTTAGCGCACTAGTAACAACCAGTTTTAACCCCAGGCCCATATCATAACGGGCCTGATTTTTTTGGTGTGTTACTTGTGTTACTATTAGCCTGACACGTTAACCACTGGTTAACGGGATAAAGAGGGGCAAATGGCCCCCTCTGGATCATATATGGTCTGATATATGCCCCTCCATGCGGGAAGATATTGTCATGGATGTCAAAGATTGAACATCCTGGGTGTGTGATATTGTAACGCACTTCTGTTACAGTCAACGGTAACGGTAACAAGAGAAAAACCGTTACGATATTGGTATGTTACCGATAACTGCACCGTACCTACCCACTGTTGCTACTCTGAGGGAAGAATAGAGCTTGAGAGGGATTTGGTGCTTGAAGGGCTGCCTCTCAGGGGAACAAGAAAAAGAATATAAGAGTATGGACTCAGGAAAGGTGTGGCTGTAGAGGATTCTTGAGGTATGTCTAAGGGTATACTTTCTACTAATCTAATAGCAAGGTAAAGGTAATGTAAAGTCTGTCCAACCTGATATATTTGGCATAGACTTATCAAGCTTGTCCACTCTGATTTAATGGCATAAGCTAGGCTAGTGAATGGTGACCAGTGATCTGGATTGCTGGGACATGATCTGATGGGGAACAAATGGTAGGGCCAAAGAGGGCAGACTATATACAAAATATTATGGGGCTGAGTTGTGGTTGGAAGAAAAGATGAAACAGTGAAAATTCTGAATCCAGGGCACTGCAAAAATAACTTGGTCAACTGCTTGCAGTTGACATGCAGGATACTCCAGCCAAGCTGCCATTGTAACTCCACATGAATGCAGAAGTGCCTTTGTTGGCACAGTCACTCTGCAAGGTGCACAGTGACTGCATTGAAGCTTGGGTTGAGTCAAACCTTGAGTAAGGCTGGTGTAACACCACAAGCTTCCTCAGAGTTGCCGCATGTCAACTGCTCACAGTTGACACAGTTTTTTTTGCAGTGGGGGCTGAGTGTAACGACTCAGCTGAGTTTGATTGTGAAATAGGTTGATTATCTGGTACAACTTTGCAGCAGGACGCGGCAGGACAATCGGAGATTGGGATTTCCTGTTCTCTCTAATGATCACTGTTCTCGATCATAATGTAGATGACATATTTCTTTTTGCGTGACGTCAGCGGAGTTTTCCAGCTTTGTATCTTCCTCTTTTCTTTGGGACTTGTTTCTCTCTCTTTTCCTTCTCTTTCTCATCGCAATATTATTTGGGGTCTTGGAAAAACGACTCCCAAGTTTTGGGAAAACGACTCCCATACGTCCGCGCGACTATTTTTTGACCAGCGCTAGACGTCGACCTAGACCCTTTTTTTGGGTACGGCTTTTTTGGGAGTCGTCGACCCAAAAAATTTATTTTTTGGGAGTCGTCCCCACTAATTTTTTGTATTATTTTTTATTATTTTTAATCGGACCTACTTCGCGCAGCAGCGAAAAACTCTTCACGCACAGAATCGACCGTCCCCCAACGTCAAGCCCGCTGTGCGCGCAAGCCAAAAAATACTTTGCGCACAGCGACTTCCCCCAAAAGAAGGAGGGGATTTTTCTCAATTTTTTTTTGATTAATCAAAAGAGGGGGTCTTTACTGCCCTCTCCAAAAAATATTGGATTTTTTGGAGGTGTCCTTGTCATGTAAAAAAAAAACATAATTAATATCCAAAAAAAAAAGGCACCCGCTACCCCGATAGCCCACCCCGGGGACTTTTCACCTGCTAAGACTTAGGCGGTCGGGTACCCAGCCCCTCGAAAAGAAAGTTCGTGGGGCAGCAGCTCCGGGCCCGGCTATCCCCCAGCCGCCGTGCCGATGGCCGGCACAGGCCATCGAGCGGAGTTACACACTCCCCCGATGACCGGCCGGCCAGCACACATGTGTGCATCTAGCACTAATTACCGGTCATCGAGGGGATTGTGTACTCCTCTCGATGGCCACTCTGTCCCGGTCATCGAGTGGAGTACATACTTCCCTCGATGACCGGAGCAATCGGGTCATCGAGGGGAGTGTGTACTCCCCTCGATGACCGGGTCCATGCCGGTCATCGAGAGTAGCACATCCTTCCCTCGATGACCGGGTCCGTTCCGGTCATCGAGAGGAATGTTCACTCCTCTCGACGACCGGAGCTTGGTGACCTGGTTGCTCCGGTTGGCGAGAGGAGTGAACACTCCCCTCGATGACCGGAACGGACTCGGTCATCGAGGGAAGGATGTACTCCTCTCGATGGACGCCCTGTTCCGACCATCGAGAGGAGTACACTCACCTCGGTGACCCGATCACTCCGGTCGTCGAGAGGAGTGAACATTCCTCTCGATGACCGGAACGGACCCGGTCATCGAGAGGAGTACATACTCCCCTGACCCGATTGCTCCGGTCATCGAGAGGAGTGAACACTCCCCTCGATGACCGGGATAGATTGGCCATCGAGAGGAGTGAACACTCCCCTCGATGACCGGAACGGACCCGGTCATCGAGGGACGTATGTACTCCACTCGATGACCGGGATAGATTGGCCATCGAGAGGAGTACATAATCCCCTCGATGACCGGTAATTTGTGCCACATGCACGCATGTGCTGGCCGGTCATCGGGGGAGTGTGCAACTCCGCTCGATGGCCTGTGCCGGCCATCGGCACGGCGGCTGGGGGATAGCCGGGCCCGGAGCTGCTGCCCCACGAACTTTCTTTTCGAGGGGCTGGGTACCCGACCACTTAAGTTTGAGCAGGTACAAAGACCCCGGGGTAGCGGGTGCCTTTTTTTTGGATTAATATTATGATTTTTTTTTTGCATCACAAGGACACCTTCAAAAAATCCAATAATTTTTGGAGGGGGCAAGTAAGGCCCCCTCTTTTGATCCATCAAAAAAAAATCCCGAAAAATCACCTCCTTCTTTCGGGGGAAGTCGCTGTGCGTGAAGTATTTTTCGGCTTGCGCGCACAGCGGGCTTGACGTCGGGGGACGGTCGATTCTGTGCGCGAAGAGTTTTTTGCTGCTGCGCAAAGTAGGTCCGTAAAAAAACCGGGTACAATTGCGGAAAAACCGGGTATTTTTAGTAACCCCCTATTAAAAACGGACCTACTTCGCGCAGCAGAGAAAAACTCTTCGCGCACAGAATCGACCACTACTTGACGTCAGGCCCGCTGTGCGCGCAAGCCGAAAAATACTTCGCGCACAGCGACTTCCCCCGAAAAAAGCAGGCGGTTTTTTTGGTTTTTTTTTTGATAGATCAAAAGAAGGGGTCTTACTTGCCCCTTCCAAAAAATGTTGGAGTTTTTGGAGCTGTCCTCATGACACAAAAAAAATATCATATTAATTCCGAAAATAGGCTCCCGCTGCCCCGATAACCCACCCCCGGGGACTTATCACACGCCAAAAACTAAGCGGTCGGGTAACCGCCCCTCGAAAATAAAGTTCGAGGGGCAGCAGCTCCGGCTATGTACATAACCCAGCCGCCGTGCCGGTGGCCGGCGGCGGCACAGGCCATCAAGCGGAGTTACACACTCCCCAAATGACACCGGCCTGCACCTACATGTAGCGCAAATTACCGGTCATCGGGCGGGTTATACTTCCGTCGATGGCCACTCTTTCTGGTCATTGAGAGGATCACAGGCTTCCCCAATGACCAGTCCTTTCCGGTCATCGAGAGGAGCACATGCTTCCCTCGATGACCGGATCCTTTCCGGTAATCGAGAGGAGCACATGCTTCCCTCGATGACCGGGTCCTTTCCGATTATTGAGGGGAGTGTTCACTCCTCTCAACAACCGGAGCAATTAGGTCACCGAGGGGAGTATGTACTCCTCTCGATGGACGCACTTTTCTGGCCACCGAGAGCAGCACATGCTTCCCTCGATGACCGGGTTCGTTCCGGTCATCGAAGGGATTTAACACTGATCTCGATGAGCAGTATCATCAGATAGTGATCACTTCCAGTCTCAGTCTTTTGTGATGTTCATTCTCCAGTGTATTTCACTCCTACTAAGATAAATACAAGCAGAGTTGGGTGAAAATAGAATGAAACTGTATTTATGGAATAAGATACCTCCCACGCAAGAGAATCAAGATTGAGACAAGCTAGTCTACATCTACAATCACAGGAGGTAAAGATGCATCTGCCGGAAATCTACGGTCCCATTCGTCGCGATTTAGTTGTATAATTGCCTCCCAATCACTGGCTACCTCACTTCGAAATCTAAACCAGTGTCGAGATATATGAGGAGCAGGATATATACTTCCTTCAAACTTAAAAGCATTGTAATGGTAACGGCCTTCGAGATAGACAAGGAAGATTGGTGGATTGGTGGTCGGACCATGCGACAAAGGAAGAAATGTTGCGGTGATCAAATTGGATACGTGAATGACTGGACACTGGAACGTATCAGCCAAAAGATCACCATGTCGAGGAAAGTTGATCCAATATGCCATTCGCTCTGCCGGAGATTCATAGTAGTCTAGATTTGATCGTAACTGGCTGTACGGAATCAAATCAGGAACCGATACTGAAGCAATATAGCGTTCGTCTTTGTAGATCGGCCTGGAATCCATTTCATCGACCATGGATTTTCGAATCTCGGTCCATGTATCTTCTTCTTGTCCTAAGCTGACAGCGGCCGCTTGGAAGCCACAGTGACCATCCCCATCCACTTCGTGGATCATTGAAATAGCTGCTCGTACTTGCGCCCGCACCTTGGTATAATCAGAGTGTGCCTTCAAGTGACGTTTGGTCAGAATTTTCGGAGTACTTGAAACAGAATCGTCGGAGTATGTTGAAAAAGATTGATGGGTTTAACATGTTAACATACCTGGTTGAATACCACCCAGTCATTCCTATTCTCATCGTCACTTTCGTCACTTTCATCTTCAGGCTGGCTTTCCGATTGAACGCCTTCATCGACTTCGTTTCCTTTTGATCTTTCCGATTGAACGCCTTCATTCACTTTGTTTCCTTTTGATTCATCATTTTCAGAATTGCACGGAGATTTGGGATTGTATTCATCGCGATCCAAGTTATTAGGTGGCTTCCGATTGATGACTCGTCCAGACCGCTATTAAAAAGAAAACATCGCATGAGCTATGGAATACAGCAGCTAAAAATTTCAGCTTACAGTGACCATCTGGATTGGATCGTTCGGAAGTTCGAACTCTTGATCTGAGTCGCTCTCAGTAGCGCTCTCTTCATCGTCGGTCTTAACTTTTCTTTTCTTTCTTGGCTAGTGTTGCAAAGGAATTGTGAAATCAATGAATCAAAACAGATAAAAACAGAGATGGAACCCGTGTGAAACAGTACATACCACGGCAGGCGATTTGCCCTTTTGCTTAGAACTAACTGGCAGAACATTTGGTATCTTTCGAGGTCGTCCAGGGCCACGCTTCTTGGTTGGATTTGTAGGAGGTTCTACATTAATTTGAACTTTCTTTGGTCGGCCGCGTTTCTTCTTAACAAGAGGATACTCCCATGCTGATGGGTCCCTTTTAGTTGATTTTTGTGATTGTTCGATTTCCTTTGGTTTGTTTAAAGAACCTTTGGGTCTGCCTTTGTGCGGCTGTTCAATTGGTTCTCCGAGTGGAATAAGAGAGTGAGATTGGTCTAACAAGCGGACAAAATCAGATATGTAGTTGGGCTTTTCGTGTGTAGGCAGCTTTTGGAATCGTTCGTAGACCTCTCGCAAGAACACCTTTTCGTGATCTTCGTCAGTTGGCATTCGAGATTCTCCAGATAGCGCCGGGATAGAAACATCCTGTCAGATGCAAGACAAACGCGCAAAAAAATCAACATTCAGCAGCTCATTTTGGTGCAAATCAGTAGGGGAAAGATGTGCAAAACTTACGTCAACGTTGGGCAAGTGCCACTGGATGTGAAAGTCATTTTCATCAAGGAACTTTCCCTCTGATTGAAGCTTTCTCATCTTATGCGAGCAAGGAATACCCATGTGGGTTTCGAATGAGCAGTATTTACATTCGAGTGACTTGGATTTGTCCGCAGCTAAGTGGCATTGTGCTGATCGGATGCCTTGATGAGATATCTTACCGTTCAATTTACTGAGCACAGGAGGAAGATTTGTTATGTGTATCTGTTTCTGGGTTGCACATTCTATCTTCAATTCATTGAGCTGATGTCCGAGTGCATCATGAAGATCAGAGATTGTAGTATGTAACGAAGAATTGGCGCCTCGGATGAACCTCTTGATCGCAGCGTGCAAACTCTCGACCCGGGAAGTATTCACGTTGCCGAAGAGCTTGACATCGCTGATCAGGTAACGAACGAATTGATTCTTGAGGGGGGTCCAGTTTTTTGATAAGTATTCCATCACTTCAGGAGTGCAGCTGGCCGCGAGGTTGGCAAAATTTCGCTGGTAAGATCCTGGTGAGTTGGATACAACGAGGAAATTCCACAGCTTTCGGAAGGCCAAGAATTGTACATCGCCAAGAATCGGTCGACAGTGCGCATAGATATTCTTGCCCATATGCCATTGGCAAAGCAAATTTCGAGAAGTTGGGAAGATCGAAGTGATGGCGTTCATGAGGGCTTGTTCCTTGTCAGTCAGGATTACCTCGGGAATATGTGGTTCAAGGGCCTGCTTGAGCTGCTGCAATGCCCAAGTAAAGTCGCTGTCCTTCTCCAGTGCAACCAAGACGAAGGCGATCGTGAATGATCGGTTGCATGAGTTCACTCCGCTGATGTGTATCAAGGGCATCCGGTAACGGTTTGTTTTGTATGTCGCATCGATCAGAATGCATAACGGATGTTTCTTGGCAAGGGTTATCGATTCGGGGAGAGCAAAGAATAGCGCGTTAAGGTGACTGTTATCCGTTTCGATATTAACATGAGACTTGACTTTATATTCGAATCCACTGGACTTGAGGCAATCAATCATAGCAGACATCGGAGGCCTTCCGGAAAATTCCTTCTTCTTTGTTCGATAATTAAAGTTGTGAATTGCCTTTAAAGGCGCATAATGGGCAATTGAGGAATCTTTAAGCAGAAGATTTTGGATTTTGATGGGCTTGACGCCGGCGGAGGTGAGTTTTCTGATCTCGTCCTGCGTTGTGGTGAGCCTAATCAAAACCTTATTACATCACTCAGACACTCACCAGGAAGGGATCACCGCCCAACGCCCTCTAGAAATCACTCTGGTACATGTAATCCACGCCCACAGACACTTTATAATAGCCTAGAATCATCTCTACAAGGCGCCTCAACTTCTCAGTATTCACTTTCATGGATGGCCCTCCACAATGGGTAATAAAATATGTACAAAATCAGGTTCAAAGTGGGAGAAAGTCCACCATCAAACAGAGCCAGACTATTAGGAAGGACCCTGAGTGTTCACTAGAATTAACTCCTCTATATTCCAGCAAGGCGTAACTCTTTCTCAGATGCATGGCGGCTGATGCGCCATGGTTATTGTTTTCCTCTTATGTCATCCCAAGCCATGTAGTAGATGCCTTGTTGGTTTGTTGCCTTGTCACCTTGTTGGAGGCTTTTTGTACTCTGTTCCCATCTTTCTCTTCGTCTCAGAACCACCTGTTGTCCCCTCACTATAAATGTAGAGCCTTTTTGGCCCATTCTGTTTGTCCCCCATCAGATTGTCACTTTGCATCCCTGGTCACAGAATAAGAATTACATAGCCTATTTTACCACATATTTTACAGTATATTTTCCCCCTTGATTTCGTCTAGAAAGCACTATTCTCAATACTTCATCAGCCACACTTTTCTTTAAGAGTCCATACTCTTATTCTTGTCCCATATTACTCTCCCAACCTGAGAGGCAGCTTTTCACGCACTCATCCCTCTCTAAACTCTATTCCCCCAAAGAGTAGTTCCACAAGTGGTGTCCCAACAGTGGCCTGAAGATCTTTAGATTTATAGTCTTGTCATTTCTAGGCTAAATAAATACATTAGTTAAAAATTACTCTTAAAAATTCTATTGATCTTAGTAGAAAAATTACTCTTACTTCTAGTTTAAATTCTTTTCAAACAAAATTCCGACCTCAAATTCTTCTGAAATACCTTTAAACTCGACGCACCTAAGTCTTTCTACCTTAAATAACTATATCATCAACTTAGTAGACTCTAGAAACTTAACCGTAGAAATACCGCAAGAAATGCCTAACGCCGGCAGACGAAGCTCTTTCTCCGGACCGTACCCTAGGTTCCATTTATCTAATATGGAAATTCCGCCGTTTGGAGGAAATACTAGACAAGCAAATGTTGGATTAGCGCCTGCGCCGATGGATGTTGGATCGTCGGTTCCGCCGGGGAACGTTGGATCGTCAGTTACGCCGAGGAACGTCGGAGATATGCCAATAGTGAATAGTGGGCTTACATTTTCGTCAAATCAAGCACCCTCAGTGCCATTTAATCCTGGACCAATGAGAAATACTAGCCCTTCGACCACAGGAAGCGCAGCATTGGATCCACTCCTAGGAAATAACTTCTTAAACAGTCAATACCGCCCGGCGCCGCAATACGTAAACCAGACTCGCCAATCAGGCGCAGCAGCTCAAGTTACGCCACATTTCTTACAAACTAGCATTCAGCTCCCCGCCTATAACCCAGAACCATTTGGAAGGAAACCAGTTAAAATCAAAGCTGGCGCCAAAGGACTTATCTTTGATGGTACAAACATGGACATTGGAGATTTTATTAAGCGCCTGGAATACGCGGCTAGATTGGATGGCGCCCAAGGATCTGATATTGCTTTACAAATTATATTCTTCTTGGAAGGGGAATCTTTAATCAAAGAAGTACAGGAAATGGCGGAGCGGGAAAGACACGACTGGGAAAAACTCAAGCTTAAATTAGTTCAACGTTGGGGAAAAATGCTTCCGCTTCTGCAGTACACAAGGAATGATTTGGACAAACTTATTTCAACCACGATGGCGAAGGGAATCAAAACCCAGAAGGAGTTCCAGGATTTCAGTATCCAGCTAGAAAACTTAGTAGCCTACTTAGTACGCTGTCGACACATGGTTAGCGCGGAAGAAATCAGGCACTCGGTTCTAAATTGCTTATCTTTTCCTATCCGGATCGCCGTAAACCGCGAACTCATAAGAGATAACCACATGGAAATGGCCTTGGATGGATCTCACATTCTTCCGCCGTATAACACTATCTTGGACTATATTAATAGAGAGCTTAGGACTATGGCCATTTTAAACAACGAAAACATTCAGAAAGAAATTCGAACAATTCAGCCGCCGGCGCAGAAAGCTCAACCAAAAGACAATGCTATGGATCAACTTACTAAAAGCCTCTCTAGCTGGAATGTACAAAAGCAGCCATCTCCATTTGTGTCCTCAAGTCACGTTCCTTATAAACCCGCCCAACTAGACCGGTCTCCATCTAGCTATAAATGTAATTACTGTCACATGATTGGACATACCATCCACAGGTGCAATCAAGTTAACTTGGACGAAATCAACGGATTAGTAAAAAAGGAAGGAACCAATGTTATTTTACCAGACGGAACTCAAATACCTTATGATAGAACCAGGCCTTTTAAAACCGTAGTTGACACTTATCACCAAAGCAGAGGACAAACAGCGGGGGTTATCAATCTACCGCCAGGAACGCATACGGGAAAAAAGGAAGATAGCGCACCAGAAGTCCAGACCTCTTTTGGAAAGCTTGAGGAGGTTGAATACGCGGAGGAAGACACTTTTGACTGCGACATTGGAAAGAGAACAAGAAGTGGAACAGAATATCCTGAAGAGTCAGACAATTCGAAAACAAAGAAAGTCAGAAACACAAAGGAAGAGCTCATGGACGTCGACGACGAGAGGATCCTGGAGATTGCTCGACAGGATGATTATGACCCAGTTCCGCTTCCCGCATCTTCAAGAAAAGAAAAACCCACACCAAAGAAGGTTAAAATCCTCACGCCTCAGGACTCTACCAGCGCGCCAACAAAGGAGAAACCTGCCCGCAAAACCTATGTGGAAAGACCATTAGCTACACAGTTCCCCGACACGGAAGAGAAGTTGGTCTCACAAATGTTAAATGAGAAAATTCAACTCACCATTGGGGAAGTTTTCGCCATATCTAACGGCGCCGTGGATGCATTCAAAAAGAAGATTAGTCCTAAAAGAGTTCCTATAGATCAACCTAAGACAACCAATGCTGTCGACGTCAACTCTGAAGACGAAGAGGAGGAAGCGCAAGATAGTGGTCCGGCGCATTACGCTTGCCCCTTAGGATATGTTGCCGTCACCATTAATGGAAAGCAAATTCAGGCGCTCTTAGACAACGGTTCTCAAGTTAATCTTTTACCCAGGGATCTAGCGGGGAAAATGGGGCTTATAATTACTCAAAAACCTATGAAACTGCGCGGTATTGGCGGACACAAGAGTGACATTCTGGGAATTGCGGAAAATGTACCGGTTAAAGTAGGAAATATTACAAAAGAAGTGCATTTCTGGGTCTCTTCTGCGACGGTACAGCCTATACTAGGAAAACCATGGTTGACAGACGTCTCAGCTGCTATTCAATTCAAGGACAGCGGTGTGGAATCCCTCTCAATAAATAAAAATGGTCAGACTTACCTGGTTCCAATTTTAAACCCATCAAACCAAAAATACGAGACCACTTTTCCTGTCAATTCAGCCGCAACCTCGAGTCATTTTTTAGCTTCTGGCACCTTCCAGAAGTAGGTGATTGGAAGGTGCCCAAATATAGTGTAGAAGAAAAGTTAGTGTTTGCGGCAAAATATAAATCAATGTCAAAAAAAATCAAGCCAGTAAATCAGTTCATGCCGCAGAACATAAACTCACCCTTATGTAGTCCTCCTTTATCTAGAGATCCTTATGTAACACCTTTAACTCCTCACCCGCCTAATTTTACCCCTACTTGGAAAATCACAGAAGACCGCCTTAAAGTCATTAATTTCGGTCCACCCGGGTGGCTCAAACCTGAAGAACTTAAATTATTCAAACATATCATTGTAATGCGGCAGGGAGGACTTGCTTCTCGGGAGGAAGAGAGAGGACTTCTCAAACACACTTACGGAAAACCTTACATCATTCCCGTCATCGCCCACGAACCTTGGCAGCAGCGACCTATTCCAATTCCTGCCGCAATCAAAGATCAATTCATAGAGTTAGTACGGGAGCGCATTCGAACAGTCTTATTCCTCTTATTCTAGTCCGGTCTTTTGCGTCAAAAAACAAGATGGAAGGCTCAGGATTGTCCACGACTTACAAAAACTTAATAAAGTAACCATTAAGGACTCTGGAATACCGCCTTCACCGGAAGAATTAATTGAATCTTTTACCGGGAGAGCTTGCTACGGTCTGGGAGATATAATGGGAGGCTACGATGAAAGAGATTTATCATTAGAATCTAGGCCATTAACCACCTTTGAAACTCCTCTGGGACGATTCCAACTTACCAGATTACCACAAGGAGCAACCAATTCTGTCGCCGTATACCAGGCGCAAATGATGTGGATTCTACAAGACGAAATTCCTCAAAATGTTGGTATATTCATTGATGATGGTGGTATAAAAGGTCCTGTTTCAGATTACAATCAAAAAACTTTGGCAGAAAACCCTGGCATCAGGAAATTTATCTGGGAGTACGCCGTCACTCTGGAGCGGATCTTGTTTAGAATAGAGGAAGCTGGACTCACAATTTCGGGAAAGAAATTTGCATGCTGCGTCCCCGCGTTGGATCTCGTAGGTCATGTTGTGTGCAAGGAGGTCAGAAGAATTTTGAAAAAACAGCTAAATAAAATTGAAACATGGCCGGTACCGAAAAATGCAACGGAAGTTCGAGGTTTTCTAGGAGTCTGCGTCTATGTCAGGATGTTTATTAAGGGACTTTCAGAGCTTGCCGCACCGCTTAGAAAATTAACCAGAAAAGACGCGGAATGGAACTGGAAAAAGGAGTGCCAGGATGCGTTTGATCTTTTGAAACAGATAGTAGGTCATGATATAACTCTAAAGAAATTGGACTACTCTGAAGGAGCGGGAAAAATAAAATTAGGGTGGATTCTAGCTACATCGCGGCAGGAGCAGTATTCACTCAAGAAGATAACCAGAAAGACAGGCCAGTCTTATACGAATCCGTGGTTTTTCGCCGGTGGAATCCAGATATTCTCAATCAAAACTGGAGCTCTGTGGCGTCGCAAAAATCCTAAAAAAATTACAAACTCAGCTTTGGGGCCAGCAATTCGACCTCTTAGTGGACGCTAAAAGCCTTATAGAAATGATTAACTCACCTGATCTTCCAAATGCTCCCATGACTCGTTGGGTGGCTTTTATTCAATTATTCTCTTATAATTTGGTTCACGTCCCTGGGAAAACTTTCACTATGCCCGACGGATTATCTAGAAGACCGCCAGACGATGATGAAGGAGAGCAGCCCAGTTTTGACGAAGATGAGAAATGGATTAAGCCTCACCCCGGTTTTGGCGTCAAAGAGGTTAACACTTTAAATTTGGGGGTGGAGTGCGGTCAATTTCAGCAAGAAGGAATTTGGGGCAAGCTTCAAGAATATTTGCTCACTCTAAATAGGCCAACAGATACCTCTGACGCGGATTGGAAAGTCATAAAGCTTAAATCTGCCGGCTTCATGGTCTCTGACGGCAAACTTAAAAAGAGAAATAAACCTTTCCCGCAACTAGTTATCAGCAATCCAAAATACCAAGAACACATTCTGGAGGCGCTTCACGAACAACTTGGCCATAGAGGAGTGGAAGAAACTTACAAACGGACTAAGCTTAGGTTTTGGTGGCCGCACATGAAAAGAAAAGTCAAGAGTTGGGTCCAGTCCTGCGACGCCTGTCAGAAGAGAAGCCCCTTGAAACCTTTGGAACATAAGCACGCAACAGGGAAATCTACCATTTTTGGGCGCGTCAGTATGGATACAGTACATATTAAAGCGGGAAAGTGGAAATACCTAGTGATTGCAAGAGATGATCTCTCCGGATGGGTCGAAGCTGTGGGATTGGAAACTCTTAAAGCTAAGAAGATTGCGCAGTGGTTTACGGACGAATGGATTTTCAGATATGGCGCACCTCACACAGTTGTAGTCGACGGCGGGGCGGAATTTGGGAAGGAACTTCAGGATTGCTTAAAGCAGAAAGGATCCATGGTAAAAGTCACTACGCCATATTATCCGGAAGCAAACGGGATGGTAGAAAGAGGTCATCAGCCCATCAAAGATACCTTGGTTAAACTGGCTGGGACGGACGGGAAGAAATGGCGCAGCTACTTATCTCTTGTCCTTTTTGCGGATAGAGTTTCTACAAAGAGAACCACTGGTTATACGCCTTATGAACTCATGTTTGGCCAACCGGCGGTTTTACCAATTGACCTCGAACTGGAAACTTTCTTAGGGACTGATTGGGAGTCAGTAAAATCAACCGCAGACCTCCTATTTGCCAGAGTTCGCCAACTGGAGAGGAGAGAATCAATTTTGCAAGAGGCTTACAAGAACATGAAGGACTCCAGGGAAAATTCTGCCGAATATTGGAATCAGAAGAAACCAGACAGAGGACCGCTTGCGCCGGGATCCCTAGTTCTTGTGTACAATAAATCTCTAGAAAGTCAGTGGGGAAAGCTCTTTGAAAACCGCTGGAATGGGCCGTACCGCATAAAATCACAAGAAAAAAGTGGCTCATATACTTTAGAAGAACTTGACGGTCAAGAACTCAAGCGCAGGTATGCGGCGCCTCATGTGAAGCTGTTCCATTCAAGAAAACTCTGATTTTATTCTGGTGTCGTTGCTTTTTTTTGGGAAAGATTAAATTTTCTATGGCTATTCACATTTCAGACGTTAGATCTATAAGGGCTTTCAAGATTTAAAACAAAAAAAAAAAAAAAATATAAAAGAATAACTCAAGAAAAGAATAGAAGATGATTTCTGTCAAAACAGGGGTCGAAAAATAAGTGCTAAACCAATAAAAACACACAAAAAAAAAAAAAAAAAAAAGAAAGAGAAAAAGAAGTGGGGGACTGGTGTCGCCGATAGGAAGCATAAATTAGTAAAATAAAAGAGTTAATTTCAGTAAAAAAAAAAAGAAATTAGGGGCTTACTTAGTAGGCCATTTGAATCTCAAAGCTACCATTTATCAGCGCCTCAAATTCGCGCTCAACATGGCGGAATTCCAGGACCACCGGACGACTGCCGCGGGCACGGCCATTTTGACGAGCTCTTCTAGTTGGTTGATTATGTTGGAATTGCGCTCTGGCGACAAGGAGGCGGAGGCGTTGCCGAAAAACATGAAGTTGCGGGAGCTCAACAACCCAAGTAACATAGGAGGCTGCTACATGTGCTCCAGCGATGAAATCTTCGTCGTCGGAGTGGATTAAGATAGGATAGTTTTGTGAACCTAGGGGATAATTATTTACTAAAGATAAGGGAGTATTGGTTTCGCCGTAACCGCTGCGCGCGTTTGTTTGGGAGTTTGGGTCCCAGGCACCATCAACAGGCGATTCGGGAATAAAAGACATGGTCAACAGGAGAAGAGGCGAAGTTTGTGTGTTGGTTTAGCAAGGACTGATAGTAATGAGGAATTTGGGGGTGGATGTGGATTTTTGTCATCATCTCAATCCCCTTTATGTAGCTTTGGGTGCTCTCCTTTTGCTCGGAAGAATCCGAGGACTTCGGACCTTCGGCTAGTTGGGAACAAGACCATCGGCTTAGATCTCTGCGACCACGCCGGACTACAAGCTTTTGTCTAGCCAGTAACATGACCTTCGGCCCATCTCCGTGACCACAAGGACTCACAGCTTTCGGCTGGCCCGTAACATGATCTTTGGCCTACATCTCTGCGACCACGCCGACTTCGAGCTCTTGGCGGGTCAGTAAAAATAACATCGGTACAAATTAAAGAAAACAAGTTTCCGGCCTAGGCCGGTCCAAAAACGAAAACATCAAGCATAGCTTGCACAACTTGGACTGGAAATGGTGCTTGAGGCGATAGCGGTAGCGCCGTCCTCAGTCAAAGGTGGCCTTGCTAACAACGCGGCGCACAATACCATCTAGAAGCTAGACCGGAGACGAATCGCGTGGTGCTTGCTGTTTGAGGGGTTTGACCGACCAGCGCACTCCCCAGTTTCTTTCCTCCATCTCGCGAGAGCTTTCTTACCACGACACACTTACATCTCGCCAACCTGTTCGGATAAGCATTTTTCGTGATCAGCTCAGTAACAAACCCTTCAAAATGAGTGAAAATTATAAATTCCCTTCACATCAGCCAGCAGAAATCTCCTTAGCACAGTTCTGGCCCATCTATCTCTTTAATATCGCGCCGGGAACGTCCGCCGCAGACATCACAGAAGCTCTAAAAGAGCACGGACCTATCAGAGAATCTTTTACGCCACACGTCGGATCTGGGATGGAGTTATTTGCACTGGTTGTGTTCACAAGTCGGGAGGGGGCTAATAAAGCTATTGGAGCTCTTGATGGCGCGAAAGCCGACGGATTGCTATTGGAAGCGCGAGCAACGACGAAGGAGGAGCGCCGAGATCTGGAACTTCTAGCGCGGATGACATAAACAGCCCTGGAGACGAAACTAAGGATAGCTACGCCGCAAGGATCACACCAATTTGGGGGTGGTTTCTCCACCCATTTCCACTAAAAATTCTTGTTACATTTTTCCTTTAGTTCTTCATCTAGCTATACCTTTTCATCGTCACATTATTTCCTGGAAGATTACTATGAAATCAAACAAGAAAAACAGCATAAAATTCACTAAAGAAATATAAATCAACCAAATCCTATTTCTGTCTCACTTGTTCATATCTTTTCTATTCTTCAAACTCAACTCAATTCTTTTTACGCTAGAAGGAAAATCAAACATACAAAAAAATCTGCCCAAAAAACAACTTGCCACGTCACAGTCTTCTTTTGCCTTGCCCTATTTTCTTTCTCCTCTCTTTGTCACACCTCACTCAAGGTTGGATGATGGGGACATCATCTAATTTGGGGGTGGATGTGGTGAGCCTAATCAAAACCTTATTACATCACTCAGACACTCACCAGGAAGGGATCACCGCCCAACACCCTCTAGAAATCACTCTGGTACATGTAATCCACGCCCACAGACACTTTATAATAGCCTAGAATCATCTCTACAAGGCGCCTCAACTTCTCAGTATTCACTTTCATGGATGGCCCTCCACAATGGGTAATAAAATATGTACAAAATCAGGTTCAAAGTGGGAGAAAGTCCACCATCAAACAGAGCCAGACTATTAGGAAGGACCCTGAGTGTTCACTAGAATTAACTCCTCTATATTCCAGCAAGGCGTAACTCTTTCTCAGATGCATGGCGGCTGATGCGCCATGGTTATTGTTTTCCTCTTATGTCATCCCAAGCCATGTAGTAGATGCCTTGTTGGTTTGTTGCCTTGTCACCTTGTTGGAGGCTTTTTGTACTCTGTTCCCATCTTTCTCTTCGTCTCAGAACCACCTGTTGTCCCCTCACTATAAATGTAGAGCCTTTTTGGCCCATTCTGTTTGTCCCCCATCAGATTGTCACTTTGCATCCCTGGTCACAGAATAAGAATTACATAGCCTATTTTACCACATATTTTACAGTATATTTTCCCCCTTGATTTCGTCTAGAAAGCACTATTCTCAATACTTCATCAGCCACACTTTTCTTTAAGAGTCCATACTCTTATTCTTGTCCCATATTACTCTCCCAACCTGAGAGGCAGCTTTTCACGCACTCATCCCTCTCTAAACTCTATTCCCCCAAAGAGTAGTTCCACAGCGTCTCAACAGTGAATCTTTGGTGGATCGTGTGTGCAGCTGGATAATCTGATGGCCCGTGGTTGTGATTGGCGTTTTTGACAACTAAGAAACACTTGTTGGTGTCTAGATTGCACCTTAAAAGCAGTCGAAACGGGCAATCAGCTTTTCGAGATTGATTGGCATTGTTCATTCGGACTTTCTTTGCGGTATCTTTGGGTGTATCGGATAGATCCTCGGACTCTTTGGACTTGTTGAGAAGGGTGGGCTCTTCGGAATCTTCAGGAGGCGTGATAGTAAGTTCTCCAGACTCGTCAGGGGGCTCAACGGGCTTCCGATGCGGTCGATAAGCGCCAGATTTGTCACACTGATATTTAACACATATTCTGTTTTTGACTTTGTAGGAGCTGGCGGTTGTGATGGCGAATCCATGCTCGAGAGCCCATTTTTGGATGCTTTGAAAGCATTCGTCCTTGGATCGGTAGGTGGCTTCTGGAGGTGGAGGAATCGGAGGGAATTCTTGAGGATTATCGGGTGTAACTTCAGCCTCATCTGACGCGGATTGTTCGACATTCGATGTATCTAAGGGGGTGGCTGCTGCTTCCTGGAGATCGATCATGTTGTTTCGTGTTGCTGAGTTGCTGAGATCCGGTGGAGTTGCTGAGATCTGGTGTATTTGTATTCCTGGCGGTGTCCTCTAGGCGAAGTGGTCTTGTGCTGCTTGCGGGTGCTTCCTGTCCCCCGGGGACTGACCGTTGAGCAGGGGAATCTGCCAGTCAAGTCCCCGACGGGGGTTCATCCACTATTTTCTGGAATTAATGTTTGGGATTTATTTTGGCACCATAAGGGTGGCCCTAAAATTATGAAACATTGTTGGGGGAGGCAAGAAAAACCCCCTCTTAATTTTGATCAAGAAATAAATCCAAAAATGCCAATCCTTTTTTTCTGTGCGCGAAGTATTTTTCGGCTTGCGCGCACAGCGGGCCTGACGTCAAGTAGTGGTTGATTCTGTGCGCAAAGAGTTTTTCTCTGCTGCACGAAGTAGGTCCGAAGAACTAATTGATATTTACAACTTTATTAAGTCTAGAAGAGCGTCGTTTTGGGGGATACAAGACCATTGAGCCCAACTCAATATTGGGCTGAACTTTTTTTAACCACCCCAAGGCTTCATCTTTGGCATATGACTTCCAATAAGAATCCACTATTGGGGAAGGCCATAAATCCACGTTAAATGAGAAGGAGATAAAATGGGAAATATCCTTAACTAGAATCATGCAGATCGGAGGGTGGTCTGAGGGAGGATAAGAAAGGGGGAGAAAAAGAGTAGAGCCCTCTGCAAATAAGACAACTGGCCTTCTGTAAGTGTCAGCCATCAAGTGCCCATGAGAAGGAAAAGTTAACCAATATTTTTTAGGGGCTATTCCCTTGCCGGCCCAGCTGAGTGATTCCTTGAGTTCTTCAGTTTTTTCCTCCCAAACGTTTGACAGGTACGTGAGATTTGAGTAGAGTTTGTTTTTGGTCATTTCTTCCTTCATTTTGGCGCGGATATTCACCCAGTCTTCGGTTGGACATCCCATACTTACGGCAGCCGCTCGAAATCCGCAGTTTCCATTGCCGGCAACGTCCGTGATAACTGAGATATAACTCACAGCTTCTTGAGGTATAATGGAGTCCTTCATTTTATACTAATAGAGAGAAAATGAGAGCGAAATATGTGAGAAAAAGATAAAAAGAAGCAGAAGTTCTTAAAAATCACTCACGTCAAGGACATCCAATTCAAAGTAAGTACTCCAGGATAATTGTGCTGTTTCATTATGCTGAATTGACTCTGTGGAGAAAGAGCTTGTAGTCATTTTTCCCTAAGTCACATACCCAAAAAAATCAGCAAAATTTAAAGTAATCATATTTTCCGAGTCAGCTTACACTTAAAGGTCTGTAAGGGGCATTTTCATCGCTGTTGGATACCTCCTTGTCAAATTTCACCCTCTTGCAGAGGCCCTGGGATTTCTTGCGGATCCGTCTCCCTGACCGCTAAGTATGGGGCAAAGAAAATAGGTAAGGCTTGGAAAATTATTTCTATAGCATTTAAAGATGGAGACTTACTGTTTTCAATATAGGAGAAGAATAATTTGGCTCCATTAATTCCGCAGGTCCAGGTAGCTCCCCATCAGATGAAGCATCCTCCTGGTCCTCTTCGCCGTTGTTGTCTTTGTCCTTGCCGTCTTCGTCCTTCTCCTCCTCCTCTGTGTCGTCGTTGTCCTCATTGTCTTCATCATCTTTGGATTCCTCTTCCTCTTTGTCCTCCGTATCCACAGGGTTTTTTCGTGGCCTTCCCCTCTTCTTGGGAACCTGGAAAAAATTAACATTAGCCTCAATGATTCAGTACAAAAAGAAACAATGAAATTACTAACCTTTGGTTCCACAGTGCCGGACTTCTTTGGCCTTCCGCGTCCACGTTTTTTTGTATTCCCAACAACATATTCATGTCTTGAGGGATCGCGCTTTGAAGATGTCTTCGATATATGCCTTTTGTTTTTGGATCCAGCAGGGCATCCTCGCAGGGCTTTGACTTTTGGCTCTTGGATAGGAACTAACGTGTATGTCCCTTCGAAAAGCTTGCGGATTTCTGATAAGTAGTATTTCTGCTCGCCAGCTTGGAATAATTGAAACGCGGGGAAGATTTTGCTGAGAAAGATCTCCTCGTTCGCCTCTTTTGTTGGCGGCATTTCGGCTTTGGCGCTGGGTACGCTCGGCACTACCTGAGGACAAAAAATGTCAATTAGTCCGTGGAACAGATTGTGGAGTAGGATGGAATAAAAAGAAACGCACCAGATTGTTCGCAACATGCCATTGTGTGTGAAAATCTTCAGCACAGAATACTCGATTTGTGATCTCGGCTTCTTGAACTTCGTGGATGCAAGGCATCCCCATGTGAGTTACCCAAGTTCTGGTGCAGGTCGTTTCGGCCGGTTTGGCGAGGTGATAAGAGTGGAGCGTCTCAAGTACGTGATGAGTGATTATACCGTTGAGATTGGCAAGGGAAGGTGGCAGGCCGACTAAATGCTTCATTGTCTGTTGGGTTGATTCAACAAACAGTTCATGCAAATTGATAGAGTTGGCTGTGTAGATCAGGTGAATCACAGCGGATAACGAGCTCGTAGAGGAGTTAATAAATTGTTTGATGTATCCGTGAAGACCTTCAACTCGAGAGGTGACCGTGTTGCCGAAATGCAGATGTTTGTGGACAAAAGCACCCACAAATTTCTCCTTGATGGGAAACCAGTTCTTTATAAGATAATCAGCGGTATCGGAGTTCCAAATCTTTGAAATCTTGGAGAAATTATCAGAATATTCAACGGTGGTTTTAGACGAAACCAATTGATGCCAGTGGGTTGAAAATGATTCCCATTCGGCGTCGGATTTGAAATGTTTGCGGCATTCAGCCTTGGTATTCTTGTAGATGTGCCAGCTGCACAGAATGTGAGCAACGTCTGGGAAAACGGCATCGATTGCGGCCATGAGCGCGGCCTCTTTGTCGGTGGCAAGGACTGAGGGATATTGGCCGTCTAACGCAGATAAAAATTGTTGTAAAGCCCATATATAATCTTGGGTTTGTTTGGATGAGAGGAAAGCAAAGGCAGCAGAAAAAGAATGATTGCCACTATTGACACCAACTATGTGTAGTAAAGGAAGCTGGTATTTTTTGGTTTTGTAGGTGCAGTCCAAAAGAAAAATAGTGGGGAATCTCTTTGCTAAGACAAGAGATTGAGGATGGGCAAAAAAAAGAGCGTTCATCTGGCCTTCTTCGTTGCGGATGACGTGGTAAAAATCGGATTTGCGCATTTCATAAATAAGGGCTTCCATAAGAGAACGTCCGTCGAGTTGCTCTATTCGCATTTTGTATCGGTGGTTGTAGAGGGTGTTTAGAGTGGTGGAAGAAGGGTGTTCACTCTGGATTAAGGCCGACTTTATTTGGAGGGGTTTGACACCGGCATGAGACATTTGACTGACAATGGCTTGGTCTTGTTCCGTTAATCTTCAATGGACAGCATGAGCAGAGAAATGTTCGGACGGTGGATGGTTGTGAGAGGGATCTTTAATCATAATTTTAAAGAAATTCTTCTTTTTGTAGTAGTTGCCAGTAAATTTAAATGGACAATCGATCTTTTTGGTCTTGCCCAATTTCCCTTTGCCATCAGGGTTTTCGTTTTCGCGGGGTGGACATGTACCTGATCTGTCGCATTGATAGGTATATCTTTGCTCATGCTCGTTGACATTAGAGCGCGCGCAGATGATGGCATAACCGTGTGCCTTTGCCCAAGCTTGGGCATCATCATAAAGCGCCTTCTGAGATTGATATGTCCTTTCAGGAGGGGGGGGCATGGGGGTAGGAGGCTTTTCAAGAGACTGGGATTCAGACATTCCTGGGGGAGAGGGGAGGGGATCTTGAGCTTCCAAAGACATAGTGAAAAGCAGAAGGCTGATGGGTAGTCTTTGAGGTCGGGGTGCTCTAGTTGGGGGTGATCTTTGAAGCAATGGTGATCGTGTTTGGAGGGTGAAAATTCTTGATCGAGCGACGGAGTTCGCGCTTCCTCAACCATACAGAATATTGAATTATTCATTATGCGGGTGTACACGCGGAAAGCGGGACTGTGCCGCGTCAATTTCGCACACCCGGCACTTGGGAGGCCCGCAATAGCCCCCTTCAATCGAAATTGACCATGTTACATTCATTCATAGTGTGTGTATCATGAAAATACATAAAATTACATGAGATTCCAAAAGAAAAATATAAAAAAATGCCCGGGTATGGATGCGGAAAACCGGGTATGAAAAAAACCGGGTATGTTTTTCTTTTTTTTTAATTTGACTTTTTTGCACTTTTGAGTGCATGATAATTCTGATCTTAATTCTAGATGAATTTTCATCTTATTTCCAAGGCCTGAAAATGAGTAGAAAAAATCCGGGTGTGAATGCGGAAAAGGGGGTATAAAAAAACCGGGTACAATTGCGGAAAAACCGGGTATTTTTAGTAACCCCCTTTTTAATATGTATAACTTTTTTGTTCCACGTACTAGAGACATAAAAATTTGATATCACAGAGAAACATACATAAAAATACAATACTGAAAGTTTTAGCAGTATTTTCCCATCAGAAAATTAGATATAAGGGATGTGCGCCAAAATTAGTAGGAAAATAACTGCTGACTCTGTAACTTTTGCGTTACACACCCAAAATGTCCACAAATTTCAGGGATATCTTAAGACTGCATAAACTCTGTCATATAAAATTTCTGGCATTATTGTTCCATCAGAACATGACACATAAGGGGCGTGCCGAATGCTCAGTAGGAAATGACTGCTAACTGTGTAACTTTTGTGTTACACAACCAAACAGTCTAAAATTTTCAGGGATATTTCAAGACTGTAACTCCTCTGCGCTATAATGTTTGTGGCATTAGTGTACCATCAGAACATGAGATATGAGGGGTGCAGCTCCACAATAGACATGCTCCCTACCAGCGCACAATTTGTACCTCATGTTTGATGACACAAAATCTCAGAGCTGCCAGAAATAATGAGGACAAGAAAATATAAAAAGTGTTTATTCAAAAAATACTAGAGAGGAATAATATTCACAATATTTATTCAAAAAAGACTAGAACAACCACCAATACATGAAAACTACAAATGGAAATACTAGTAAAATTTACCACACTTATCAGGAAAGAGGAGCTTTCTTCCACCTGTTTGAGCAAAACAATCAGAGTATCTTGCCTCCCAACCTCGTGCCTCTGGGTTGGCATTTAGCTTCCAGCTCCTTTGTAGGGAAGGGGCAGGGAAGACATCAGGGGAGGATAGTTCTAGAGCCACAAAGTGATCGAGTTGCCGGATGAAAGCCAAGAAGATCGGGGGGTTTTGGTTAGGAGGGCAGAAGGAGGGAAGGAAAGTTTGAGACCACTCTTCAGTGAAATAAAAAACTGGCCGTTGGAAAGTGTTGGCCAGTGCTTCGCCGGAGGAGGGCATTGCCATCCAATGAGCCATACCGCAACCTTTGGTACCGGAAAAGTTTATTCTGGCCAGAGTCGACTTGATGTTGTGAAAATGTCCCAACTTCACGTACCACTCGCCTTGTTTGCTGATTTTGTCGGCTAGAGCTTCTCGGACTGCACTCCAAGCGCCCTGACCATTCCCCAAGCACCATGCCACCGCGCGGAATCCACAATGGCCATCTGACTCGACATCAAGTATCCGCTTGACCGAGGATCTGATGATGACTGGGAGTTGATTGAGCCAATTCGGTCGGTCAACTGGTTCTTTGGATGGGGGTGGGGGGACTGGTGCTGTTGGTGGTGGAGGGACTGGAGCTGTTGGCGGTGGAGGGACTCGCGTGGCTCGCGCGGGTCGCGGCGGAGGTACCCGGCTAGATTTCGGCGGAGGGGCGGGGGCAGACGAGGTTGATTGAGCAGGCTTCTTAGCAGTGGCGCGGGTCGGACGTTGCGGCGGAGGCGCGGGGGCAGACGAGGTTGATTGCAAAGGAGGGGAAGGGGAAGGCGGAGCTCGCATCTTCCCAGCGGCGCGGGACGTACGTTGCTGCGGAGGGGCGGTGGTAGACGAGGCGGAGTTCACAGGAGGGGAAGGGGAAGCTGGCTTCTTAGGTGCGACGCGGACCGGTTTGAAGCGCTTTGTTGGGACTTGGGCTTTCGGCGGCGGAGGAGGAGGAAGCGCAGGTGAGGAGGGTGGTGGTGATGGAGACGGCGACGGAGAAGGAGTTGGAGAAGGAGACTGAGCGACTTTCTTGGCGGTCTTTGAGTTTTGGGGTGGAAGTTTCCTCTTTTTGGGTGCTGGTTCCTTCTTCTTCTTCTCCTCCTCTTCTTTCTTCCTTTTTTGTTGCTCCTTCTCTTCTTTCTTCATTTGTTTCATTTCTTCCTTCTCCGCTTTTCTGGTTTCCGCTAGCTTCTGTTTCTTGGACTTCATCATCACTCCTTCTTCATTCTTCCTTTTATTTTCAACGTGTTCGAAGGCGGAGGGGTCCCTTTTCGTAGTTTTTGGTTTGTTTGGCGCGCCTTTTGGACGTCCACGGGTGGTCTGAGCTTGTGTTGGTTCCTGGATCGTCACGACGGTTCCAGAGCCTTCCAATAGGCTGTTGATAGCTTGTAACTGGTCCGCCATCTGCGCGGGATTCATCTGCAGGAGCCTTCCGCGGATCCGGTCGACTTGCTCGATTTGGGTGAGATCAGTGTTGGTGCCAAGAGCATGGAGATCCTGGGGGGAATGAAAAGACTCCAGTTAGTAAGGGAATGGCGCAGGGGAGGTTAAAAATTGGAGGGAGGGGTGGCAGAGGGGCGGTGGCAATGGCCGGACGAATGGGAGTTGGCGGGAGTCGTTCTTCCAATTGAGGGCCCGCGGTAAGGCGATTTGGGAGTCGTTGGGAGTCGTTATTCCAATTTGCATGCCGCACGGACAGAAAATGGGAGTCGTTCGTGTCCCAGGTGCGCGCGGGGGTAAAAGGGAGTTGTTGGAGAAAAATGGGAGTCGTCCGCCGAGAAATGGGAGTCGTCAGGAAAAATGGGAGTCGTCCACAAAAACCGGCCATCCAAGGCCCCCCCACATGACAAAAAGATAAAAAAAGACCCATATCTTACCTTCATGTGCCACTGGACATGAAAATCCTCGGGAAGTATCTTCTCGCCATCCATTGCGCGCTGCCAAATTGTATGCTTACAAGGAATTCCCATCCGGTTTTTGTAACACCCGTTGCACCTGTGCCAATTCTCCAGGTCAACACTTGCTCTCAGATTATCCTGCGCCTTCCGGAGAGCAAAGTGGGTGATCCGGCCGTGACAGAGCAAGAAAATCTTCCCTATTGATCGAAGGCTTCTAATCTTCTCCTTGTGATGCGCTGCGGAGATTTCGTGGGATTGAGCTTCAAGTGCATTCGTGATTAACTTGATGACGGCGGCAAAAGAATTGTTGGGGCCCAGGAGATAAGATTTGATGAAAGCATGCGATGATTCAATTCAAGACGTCGTCCGATGGTCAAAATGAGGTATATCCTTTGTCCAAGCGTTAGCATACTTTTCACACACCGGAAGCCATGTCTCAATCATGTAATCTCCAAAACTTTCGCCGTATTTCGCGCAAAAACGACTGAAGCTTGAACAGAAATCGCCTGGACTAGTCATCTTGATTAAGTTGCTCCAGTGTTGAAGCATTTCGAACTCCTTCGCCTTGTTCTTGATGTGTTTTGCGCCATTGGAGACCAAGTTCTTCTGTATGTGCCAAGTGCAAAGCATGTGATTCAAATCCGGAAAATTGGACTGGAGAGAGGAGATGAGAGCTTCTTCTCGGTCGGTCAGAACAACAGCAGGAAGGGGAATCTTGTTCGAGGTGAAAACAGTCAGGAGGGATTTGAGCGCCCAGTCGTAATAATCTTGTGTCTCTTTGGCGAGAAAGCAGAACGCCAAACTGAAAGACTTGTTGGCTCCAGTAACACCAGTGATGTGGAGGAGAGGCATCCGATACTTATTTGTCTTGTACGTACAGTCAAGGAAAAGGATCAAATGGTACTGATGGAGAAGCTTCACAGAGAGGGAATGACAGAAAAAAAGGCCCTTGAGCTCGCCAGATTCGTTGACCTTTGTCATTGTCGTGAAATCGGTTCCAGCCAGAATTTCATTCAGGTGAATGATGGGACTGATTCCTTGCAACATCTCTTGCGCAGCCCGCTTTCGTGCTGAGTAAATTGTATCAATCGTGGCCAGGATTGTCTCGTCAGGGTGCAGCTTCTTGAGGCATTCAAGTATTTGTGCCGGTCGCAATCCGGCCTCGCCAAGTCTTTTCATTTCTTCGTAGAGAGTGTCGCTGAGCTTACGGTGAACAGTGTGGGCAACAGCGGCGGTGGGGCGGTGATTATGAGTCAATTTGGAGACTGAGAATTTCCAGTGGCCCTTCTTCTTCTGGTTGTATACAGCCGCGGCAAACGGACAGCCAATCAATCGAGATGATATATTTTCACGAGTATCACCTTTACGTTTGTTTTTTGCAGGATCACCTCCTCTGTATCATTTCAATGTGGATTCAATGTCAGTCAATACTAACAGAAGAATGAAAAAGAACTGGGAAATAACAGACCTGACACATTTAAAATGGACACTCTTTCCAGGAACAGAGCGTTTGACCGATATCCCATAGCCATGCGCCCAAGCAAATTCTTGGATGGCCTCCTTAACTGATTCAACATCGTCATAATTTTCAGCTGGTGCCGCAGGAATGTTGTCGTAAATTGTCCTTTCTCCTTCTTCATTTACTGAGTCTTCATCATCCGGTTGATTCTTGTTCTCAAGCTCCATTTCTTTGAACTCCTTCTCAGTTCTCTCTTCAGCAATTTTCTCGATTTCTTCTGGGTTTTTTTTGGGTGGAACAGTTCCAGAGTTTGGATCATTGTTAGTAGTATTATCTTCATCTAATTCTAACATTACAATACAATCTTCAATAGTTTTCTCTTCTCTAGCTAGCTCTACATATTCCTCGAGTGTCTTCTTCTCGTCTGGATTATCTAAGCTATAATCTTCATCTTCTTCCTCATTTTCTTTGTGGATTTGATTTTCTAGTTTTTTTTTGGTGATTTCTTGAGTAAGTTGAAGGAGGAGGGGGTCTAGGGTGACGTCTTGAAGGGCTTCAGTTGTCTGAATGCAAGCTTCGACGGAGGCAATGGCCTGGGAGTCGGCGGCTGCGGTTTGGGAGTCGGCGGCTGAATGGGAGTCGGCGGCTGCCGTTTGGGAGTCGGCGGCTGCGGGAGGCTGGGAGTCGGCGGCTGCGGGACGTTGGGTGTCGACGGGGTCACGGGAGTCAGCAGCGTAGGCGGGCGCTAGACCTTGAGCACCGCTGGCTAGGACGGCTCCTTGGGGGTCTAGAATGGCCAGGGTGGCTGCGTGGTCCTGGGCCGCAAGGCCTTCGGCGGCGTCTTGATTCGCACCTGGATCAGGGGCAGGAACAGGGTATTGGGGGCTCAATGCCTCCATTTTGCATGGGAGGGAGTCGGCAGGGGAGAGGGGGCTTACCTGGCCCTCCGGCTTGGGTTTCCTCGGCGTGCTCGCCAGCCACTGGGGGCTTGGTGTGCTCGTGCTCGCCAGCCACTGGGGGCTCCGTGTGCTCGCCAGGCATTGGGGCCTTGGCGTACTTGATGGCGGCGACAGGGGGCTCGGCGTGGTCGACGGCGGCCATTGGGGGCTCGGCGTGCTCCATGGCGGCAACAGGGGCCTGGGATTCCTGGTTGTGGTCGACGGCGGCCATTGGGGGCTCAGCGTGCTCCATGGCGGCAACAGGGGCCTGGGATTCCTGGTCCTGGACGGCGGCGCGGGCGGCAGGATTAAACATTTCTTTTCGTTTGATCGATTGGGCGGTTGGGGTGGACGGGTGGGGGTGATCAGGCGGTTGGTGTGGCGGTTGTGGTGTCTGACTTGTGTGATGGGTGGGGGACTCGAAGGGGAGTCGGCAACGGGAGTTGTCACGACTCCCTGGGGGCTTCCGTGGCCCCCGCGGCCGACTCCCAAAATAACGCGGGGGGCACTCCTTTTGGGTGAACGACTCCCAAACCACCCGGGAAAAAAATATTAAAAATATTCATAAAAATTGGTGGGGACGACTCCCAAAAAATAATTTTTTTGGGTTGACGACTCCCAAAAAAGCCGTACCCAAAAAAAGGGTCTAGGTCGACGTCTAGCGCTGGTTGAAAAATAGTCGCGCAGACGTGTGGGAGTCGTTTTCCCAAAACTTGGGAGTCGTTTTTCCAAGACCCTATTATTTGTCACCATAGTATTAAGCTTATTTATCTTTATCAATAATTCATCTGAGTAAACTCTTTCTCAGAAAGCATAAATATAAAACTATAAAACCTTACAAACAAAGCTTGATCATAACCTCTGAATTCTATCTATTTGCTTAAGCACACAACAAACTATCCTCTTGGATAAGTTTCACAGCCACATAGTGAAATAAGTAGTAGCCTAGTCTTCACACTGAGGCTGAAAATGCTATGGGGATGGAGAGTTCTGGAATGAGGCTGGAATGTGGAGAGACAATGAAACATCAGCAGAAAGGGATTACATATCATATGAGTGGCTGAAAAGGGAAGAGCTAAAACCAAAGGGGGCAAGGGTTAACCAAGATGGGATCTCCATGGTTATTACATGTGTGGCTAATTCCAAAATGAGTTTGTTATGCTGGATTGGGAGGGGAGGAAAAGATGATGAACATTCAGGGTCTTTCCTAATAGTCTGGCTCTGTCTGATGGGTGACTTTCTCCCACTTGTGCCTAGCTGGGAGCCTGAGGAGTATTGAATTGGTGTAGGTGGGTATCCAGAAGGTGGGGGAAAAGGGTGAAGAGAGAATGGGGGGCCTGTTGATGGGTATGAGTTGTCCTGGCCTTGATCCTTAAGGGATGTGGGTGCTTGAGTATTCCAGAGAGGGTTATATTGAGGGGAAAAGACTTTATTTTGGTGCCATACTTACCACACCGGGGGCTATTGGGGTAGCGGGTGCGTTTTTTTTTTGGATTAATATTATGATTTTTTTTTTTCATAACAAGGATACCTTCAAAAAATCCAAGATCTTTTGCAGGGGGCAAGTAAGACCCCCTCTTTTGATCCATCAGAAAAAAAATCCAGAAAAATCACCTCCTTCTTTTGGGGGAGAACACTGTGCACAAAGTAATTGCCAGCTTGCGCGCACAGCGGGTCTCGACGTCAAGAGACAGTTGATTCTGTACACAAAGAGTTTTTTGCTGCTGCACAAAGTAGATAAGATATAAGGGGTGTGCGGCAGTCTTCATAAGAAAAATCTGGCTAAATGTATAACTTTTTTGTTACAATTTCTAACAGTCTAAAAATTTCAGGCATCATTAATATTTATATATTCTCTGTGCCTGAAGCTTAATGTAATTTATTGGCATCTGAACATGAGATATATGAGGTGTACACTAGGAGGTGTTGTGACTACTGCACATCCCCTATATCTCATGTTTGGATACCACCCCATTGCTAAAAAATTTGGGGCGCTGAGAATATGAAAATTTCACTAATGCCTGAAATTTTTAGAATGTTTGAAAATGTAACACAAAAGTTATACAGTTAGCCAGATTGTTCTTATTAAGACTGCCACACACCCCTTATATCTCATGTTTTTATGCCATCACATTGCTCAAAATTTTGGGGAACAATTATTATACAAAGATTAAAAATCCCTGAAATTCTTAGACTGTTTGAATATTTAACCAAAAATTTATACAGTTGGTAGGAATTTTCCTACTAAGCCCACCGTGCACCCCCTATATATCCCAAAATTTTCAGGAAATCAAGCACATGCACATTTATAAGTGCCCTGAATTTTTTGTGGGGCTGGGACATGTAAAAAAAAAGTTATTCCCTCATGGATTACCTCACAAAAGGGGGTATGCAAAAAATAATTAATTAATTAAGAGTTGGGTTTTTTCAATTCTGAATATATGATAATTATTTTCATGATTTTTGATGAATTTTGATATAATTTCACGTGTCACATAGAAATGAGTAGAAAAAAAGGGGGTGTGAATGCGGAAAAGGGGGTATGCAAAAGCCGGGTATGCACACGGAAATACCCGGGGGTGTTTAGTAACCCCCTTTTTTTTATTTCATAATCATTCTTGGGAACATCTTTCCCACCCCTGCAGCCAATTTCATGACTTGAAGTGCATTGAAAAATGTGGTGCCAAAAACGTTAGATAACCCACTGTACATAGAACAAAAGAAGTAGCCAAAAACCTCATTGAATCTTTATCTATCATCCTTTTTCCCTTTTACTTTTTCTTCCTATATTTTCCCAGTTTGTACTTGTGGCCAGACTGTCTTGTAGCCATTTAGGCCCCTTTTCTCTTTCTAGCTTACTGCTATGTACCCCTGCTGCCAGCACTCTATAGTGTGTAATGTTAGATCAAACTGCACTTGAAAAAAGCAAAGAATGGAGGACTTCCTGTCAATCTGGAAAGTCAGATCTGACCGGCCAGATTTCAGATTTCACAGGGAAATCTAGGTCCCCAAAGATCCCCCAAGTGATCCAGAGTTCCAGATTTCAGATTTCCCTGCAAAATCTGAAATTCCAGATCTGTTTAAAAGTGATGGGAAGTGTACAGTTGACAATCCAAAATAAGAACTACAAAGGCAAGGGAGAGAGATTTTATAAGATAAACCAACCCAAGAAAGTCCAAGAATTGCCCCCCCTCCCCTATTTCCCAGTTTAACTGCATGATAATATGTTTGGATCTGGATGAGATTGATGTCATGACATCCTGCAAAGACAGCAGAAGGATGAGCAAAAAATATGTATTATGTTGTGGGAAAAAACCCAAATCTTGTGGGATCAATGCAGGTTTGGACCAGGAATTTGATAGAATTTTTTGGACACTTTTTGCTTTGGGTTTTGATGTTATCTAGGCAAACAGTTCTTGGGGGTATTGTTGCACGAATTCATAATTTGAGGCTGGGACCAGCCAAAACCGTGTATGAGAGTATAATATTCACACATTTATGCAGGCAACTTTGCACACTACAATATTTTTACTCTAAGAGCACCTGGGTCTTGAGGATACTCAACAGAAGTGGGACAGGAGCGGTCAAAAAAAAAACCCTCAAGAGTTCAGATGTCAAGTTCTGAATCACTGTCGTTCTTAGAAGTCACTCTGATTTTTTTCTTAATTTTAGATCCGCGATAGTAGTCGCCGTCATCTTGATCTTCATGAGTATCATGAGCAGGAGGAAGGGGGCGAGAGGCGACTTTGAGATGGGGATCGAGGGCGCCGATGGAGAGCAACTCGGCTTCCAAGTCGGCCAACGTAGTCGCCAATCCGGCGCTGAGCTTGCCATTGGTCTTCGAGATCTCGGCAGAGGATCCGATGCCCACGTATTGCCGGAGACATCCGCCGGCTCGGTAGCAGATCAGGGTGGGCTGGTTGGCGTCCGGGTAATTCGCAATGCATGATCCCCCTGGGATCGAGAGAAATCGAGTGGATGGGTACTCGTGGGATAGTTGTTCCAGCAGTGCTAGGATATGTCTTGAGGCGGATGAGCTGGTGATTTTTTTTTTTTGGATGTTCAAAACAAGATGAGATAAAGTTCACTCGTTCGAACCTCGTCGAAGCGTGGGATAGGGATTAATACACGCACTTATTCCACAGACAAAGAACTACCCCAGTGCCTCTGTTGGCATGAGCCGAATCCGGATCAACATCGACCTCGCTAGCCTGGTTAACCTCGCGGACGTAGTCTTCCTTGCCTATGGGTCTCAAGCCAGATGATCGAGCGTTTGTGGTTTGAGTGGCATGTTGTAGCTCGGCCAGTCGGGCTGATTTCCAGGAGTCGATGAGATGGGCGGGGATTTCTTGGTCCAGTTCGAGCTCCTCAATGGCCCTCTGGTCGTCAAGCTCGTCGATCAACTCCTGCGGACTGGGTTCCGGCGGTGCGGTAGCTTCGGGAGACTCGGGCTCAGCGGGCAACTGTGGCAGGATACCCCGCGCCCTGTTTAATCAAGGTGGTTTCGAACATCGATCCCAGGTTTTCGAGGGTGTGTGCGTGTGTTTGTATTTTGTCTCAGCTCGGTATCACATGAGCTCGGGTTGCGAGGAGAAAAGCGAGGCAGGAAGACCCATTGACCTTAAGGCATCGTTGCTGCGACCGGCCCGAAGGATAGTGTTATCATCAGGGTTTGTTCCGGGCTAGTTGAGGAGCATCATCAAAGTGAAAATGACTCACAACTCGGTATCTTCTGAATATCTGAGAGCAGGCATATCGTTATTTGTGGAGTTGACGTGCTTTGGGAAGCATCCGGGGCAAGGCGAACTCCAAGCAGTCTTGCCGGGTAGGGCGACGGGGACACGGGGTGCCCTGTGGTAGCCTCCGCTCCCGGGGGGACCCAGGTTAAGAGCGGTCCGAAAAGTAGAACAACGCTCTCTCGTGTACAAAGACGGTCTCTCTCTCGCGTAACCCCACCGTTTTCCGAAAGATTTCTCGAGTTGACGATGGCCGATCTAAGCAGCGATGGGGTCGAGGAACCGGTGCGGGCTTCCCCTCTTATAAATACACTCTTCTTCTATCTCACCGAAACTGACACGGATCGAATTGGTCGAATATGTGCACCTGTAGTTCGATTTGATCCGTTTATCGCTGTCTGAGCGCGTGCTCATCAAGCTTCGAGGAGACCGAGTACTCAACGGAACCCTCCATGTAAGTGATGACGCTCCAACCACACCGATGTTCTTTCCCATTTATCAACAAATTGTTTGATCGCGTCGGTTTTGTTTTGCGCTATTAGGCATACGATGGCCACATGAATATGGTCCTTTCTGATGTCACCGAAACTATCACCGTCGTAGAGCCAGCCCAGAACCCGCAGGACGAGCCCATAATCAGGGTCCGTCTCTAGACACTCACGCTTCCTTAACTTTTCCGTTTTCTTTACAAGTATAAAAATAATAACCTCAGTCCGCGCTTCTTTTCTTTCTATCCAATGAATATTTGATGAGGACAGACCGTCAAACGGAATTGTGAGATGTTATTTGTCAGAGGAGACGGAGTCGTCCTGGTCAGTCCCTTTCCCCCCTCTTATTGCTTCACTCTCGTCATGCTTGGACGGAGCAGTATCTGACTTCGCAGAGCTTGTGCTTGTCATTTTTTCTCTCTAGGTTGCCCCACCAGCAAGAACATGAAAAATGTTCTGGAATGGATTATCTAAAAAAGTGCTTGATCGTTCCACAAACTCATTCCTCTTGATCATACACTTGTTGGCAAGAAAACTCAATGCATCCAACTAGCCAAACCCCCATTTTCACCACCTTATCCCCCAACCCTTGCATAAAGATCATATCCGTTCTCTGACCCATCCCTCCAATCCACCAGCAACAAAACTAAAGAAATCCAAAAGGGTGAGAGGTTAGGACACACACAACATTTTTCGTCAGAAGCGTGAGAGAAAAGGTTCACATGAAGGAAGAAGAGGGCTTACATTTCTTGGACTGATTTTCCGATAGGTTGGAGCTGAAAGACGACGGGCTCTTTCAAAGATGAGCCCTGAGGGTCGGAGATTTCGAGTTGACCGGATCGAGCATCCAGCCGTAAAGACCACTGAGTGACGAGAGTAGCAGCAGATGATTGCTCTTGGTCTTTCCGAAGGAATTGAGATTCCAAGAAAGCGACGAGCTCTCTCGATTCGAGACAGACGAGACCGTTATTGATCGCGTTACGTTTGAAGATTTCGCCGAAACTGGCCGCAATCACTAGGGGGATCCCGGCGTTTCTGAGCGCCGTGGCGGCCTGTTCGCGGGACGAGCCAGTGCCGAAGTTCTGTCCGACGACGAGCACGACGCCTGTTCCGGTCAGCCGGCTCTGCTGGGCCCGGGCGGTAAGGTTCTTGTCCGCGGGAGCCGGAAGGGTTCCCGTGGAAGGAGAAGGGTATAAGTCCCGTACAGTCTCCGCGAACGAGCGGTCGTAGTTTTCCATCACCACCCCTGCCTGTCCCTCCGGCGAGATGTCGTCCTGATAGGTATATTTCCCGGGGTAGATCCCGTCGGTGTTGATGTTATCGGCGGGGGCGAAGACCAGCGGGCCTCCGAAGACGGCGGGGAAGTTGGGTAACAGAGGCTCAGTCGTCTGGTCGTCTGCTTTGGAAGGAGAGGCGGTCCTCGTCGGCTTGGGATGTTCGATGATTTGGATCTGAGGCTTCAAGTTAGAGGAGCTTGGGGCGGCCGAGGAGGAGCTTGGGCCGCAGATCTTCCCGGCAATCGCACTTGCAGCCACGACAGCAGGACTGGCCAGATAAGCTTGTGCGAGGGGGTGACCCATCCGGCCCTTGTAGTTCCGGTTGGTCGCGCTGATCCCCACCTCGCCCTTCTCCAGCAGGCCGACGCCGAGTCCGATGCAGGGACCGCATCCGGCGGGGAGGATCTTGGCGCCAGCGGCGACTAGGGTGGCCCAGATGCCTGCCCGTTCGGCTTCCATCTGGACGACAGAGGATGCGGCGGCGACGTAAAACTCGACCCCGTCGGCCACCCGCTTGCCTTTCATCACCTCCGCCGCCGCCGCAAGGTCCGAAAGCCGCGAGTTCACACACGAAACTAGGTAGGCTTTCTGGATTGCGATTTCTTGGGCCTCCAACTCGGGCAATGGGGTCGAGAGCTTGACCGAGTTCGGCCCAGAGACCTGTGGGACAAGCGTGCTGAGGTCGAGCGTCAAGGTCTTGGAGTAGTACGCATCCTCGTCCGCTCGAAGCTCCTTGGCGAGTTGGCTGAGAGCCTCGATCCTTTCGAACGACAGACGGGGGTGCGAGGGTGGTGGGCCAGAATGGGTCTTGATCTCCGCCAAGGCTTCTCGCTTCTTCAGAAGATCGTGGTACCACTCGATCAGGGTGTCATCGATCGGGAACACACCCGCCAAGGCGCCCCACTCGGTCGTCATGTTCGCAATCGCTAGCCGCTCATCAATGCTCAGCATCTTCACTCCCTCGCCCACAAACTCGATCGCCGTGTTCAGCACCTCGTCTTGGTTGAAGTTCCCACACAGCCCAACAATGATATCCTTCCCCGTCACGCCGAGTGGGCGTCCTTTGAGCTCCACCTTGACGATCTCTGGCACTTGCCACCAGGTCCGCTGGGTCGCCCAAATCGCCCTATTTTATGCGCATTTTTTTTGTTTTTGTTTTGAACAATCGAGTAAGTAACTGTGCATAAATCGTGTGTGAACTGGGGGAATTTCAGGGCTCACGCAGCGTCTGTCCGGACTACTGGTGTACCGACACAGCCTATCCCTCCGTACATGTTGCTATGTGAGTCGGATGCTGTGTATGTAGTTTGTATGAATCAGTTACTGATATTTTTTGACTGAGTATGAATGGGAGGAGGAGCGTACCGACCATGAGTGAGCCCGGAAAGGCGTAGCCCTCCTCAACCATAATTTGGTGCTAACTTGGGGGTGAAGGTTCGACAGATAATTAGGATTTGTTCAACTTCTGTGACGATAGGGAGATAGGATGGGAGGGGGAGGACTGACGCCGATGCCCCTTCCTGGGGGGAAGAAGTCGACATCCTGTAGATGAGCGAACGCCTCGATTTTGGAGTATTTCTTCAAGTTTTCAGGCGATTTGTTCTGGACGTCATGGTCGATGGTGAAGACTGGTTGGCGGGGGTTGTTGATCTTTGAGGCGCCGATGGAATTGAACTTGCTGATGACTGGTGCGGTGTTGTCGTGGGTCATGACATGTTCTGGCTTGAGCATGATGAAGTCACCCGATCTGATTCTCTTAGTCGCTGGCTGGTCGTAGGCATACTTCTGGACGATCTTCTCGACCAGTGTCTGCTGGGCGCTCGTTGTCGAGTGGTTCCGTCGGAGCAGTGGTAGTCGGATGCTCGGCCTGAGTTTCAGATGGAGCATTGTCGGTTGCTTGGCTGCTGCTGGCGAATCTGCTGCTGTGTTGGCTGGGCGGGGAACATCAAGTGTGTTGAATATGCATGCCGTTTATTCAGTATGCATTCTGCTTTTATTCAGTATGCATTCTGCTTTTATTCAGTATGCATGTCAGTTGAGTGTCTTGCTGTGGCTGGGTTCGATCGGAGTGGAGCACTGCAGTCGGAAACACCGCCCAGTCCAACGACCATCATGTCATTCACCCCAGCCAGGACTCAGCTCAGCTCGATCAGGAAAGCCATCCAGCAGACGACCCCCCACGCAAGAAGAGTCGGCAGAACATCATACTCCACCGGCCAGTCATCATCATCATCATCGAAACAGGACAAACAGCAGGATGACAACCTGCCCGCTGGCGTATCCCCCTGGGCCAGATTCATGGACGTACTCAAATCCGAATATGCCAAGAGTCAGGAGATACAGGTCAGGCAACCATCAATCAGTCCAACACGGTCAAATGAAAAAAGACAGAGATGTTGATACAAGGCACGTTGCTACTAGGAAAATGTGCGAGAGCTAACAGGAACAGCACAGGGAATCAAAGACTCAGAGGCCGCACAGAAGATGAGGAAAGCCTACACGGCCATGCGTCTAGAGAGTCTGATCAAGGAGAACCCAAAGCTGGCACGGATGGCCAAGACGCTGAGCAGCACGGGTAAATCGGTCTCCGAGGCAGTCAACAAGGCGGCCAATGAGATCGAGGAGAGTCGGCTGATCCAGACGGCCCGCCGGGTCTCCAAGGAGCTCGACAGGCGGATCGCCGAACCTATCCGCCAGACTGAAGTCTACAAAGTCGTCGAGGATACTGTCGATTTCTCGCAGGGCGCACTCAGATACGGGGGCTACATCGAAAAGGAAGAACGTAATCGCAGACGCCAGAAACGGCTCGATCGGCTCGCCAAAGCTAACCCCTCCTCCTCCATCCTCTCGGCCTCCAGCAACTCTTCTCTCCAAGCTTCTGCCAGCAACCCCGCCGCCGCCGCCGCCTCCTCTTCTTCTTCACCATCACCATCATCGCCATCTTCATCAGAAATCCCACCAGCGACAGAAGAGTCCTCGAGTACGAACATCGAAGAATCTCAGATAGCCGAGAATCCGAACGCACCACCAGCATTAGTTTTACATGCGACTGCCAACGAGGAGCCGGCAGAGGACTCGAACACGATTGGCTCACGCATGAAGGGCACACTGACTGGCAGCGGGCTTAAGGAGATCTGGAAAAACGTCCAAGAAGGATATGCCGAGTCAGAGAACCCAGTCGTCGCCTCAATCCGCTCCGTCACCGGCTTCCTCCGCCGAAACCTCCTCGACGAGACCGAGACGGCAAAGGTAATCAGACTCGTCAAGGAGGTCGATCCGGCCTTCAACTACGACGCCTTCCTTGCCGATCTGCGCGAATTCATCATCCCTGACTTCGTCGACTCCTTCGTCGATAATGACTTAAAGGCGCTGAAGATGTGGACCTCAGAAGCCGTAAGTATGTTTAGGATAAGATCCCTACTCTTGTTTGGACAGATTGTTAACTGAGTGGCTTTTCATTCTGGATCCTTTCCAGGCTTTTAATGTCCAATCTGCCCCGATGAAGATGTATCTCCAAAGAGGATTGAGGCCGGCAAATCAGATCATCGACCTCAAAGGAATCGATGTAAGCCCCCCTCCATGGTGCTCTCAAAACACCGCAAACAGGATCTGAAGTGAGAGAGAGAGATTGATGATCGATTGAACAGATCCTATCGGCCAAAGTTTTAGAGGAGCGGGATCTGCCGGTGTTCATAGTAGCCTTCAAGACGCATGAGATCAACTGTTACATCAACCCGAACAAGCGGGTCTCGGCGACGAGCAAAGGATCGGCGGTGCCTGAGACGGACGAGGAGGAAGGATATGCGGTCGAGGTGGGCAGTCGGGAAGACATCCAGGCCGTCCAATACGTCGTCGTCCTCACCAAAGACGCCCTGCTCAACGCGTCCACTTCTACCTCTGAGACAGAGGAGGACGGCGACGAGGAGGAGTCTGTCGATGGGCAGGAGCAGGAAAAGCCTTCCGAGACCCGTCAGAAGAAAAAATCTTCCTCAGAGGCTCCCGCCCCGGGCTCTAAGCAAGCTGCTAAGGATCCAAATGTTGTTCCTGATGATCATACTGCTCTCACTGGCGGCTGGAAGGTCATCGACTTGGCTCGTCGAAGCTCCATCGCATTCTTGTAACCGCTCTCTGTCTCTCCTCTTAATGTCCCATCCATATACTTATATACCCCCCACTCAGTCACTTCTCTGTTCTCTGCTGTTTTTTTTTGTTCCTTGGACTTTGATAAGTCATTCCCCCTTTTGTGAGGCAAAAGCGTAATTGCACAGAGATAGAGCCCACATGTATTCGCGAGATCTTGCTCAGTCCTTTTCGGTTATAAAACTTTTTTTTTTGGAGTCATGAAAATGCACAAGTTTTACACAGCAGAGTCCTTGACTTGCACCAGGTTGAATATTCTAATGCTGAAGCTTATCTACTTATGCGTATATGTATGTAGTCTTCTTTAAAGGTATGTGTAAAAGATCACCCCTAGAGAGGAGAGAGAGAGAGAAAGATAAAGATAAATTGTGTTTTACAAAAATTCAAAAATAAGAAAGGAAAGAACCTCCGCTCGTTGAGTTTTTATCTATCAAGGGAGTTATTTTGGATGCCGAAAGATAAGAAGAAGGAGATCAAAGAAAGTAGAAGGTTGAATTTAAAGACGCTTTTCAAGGCGATTTTGTAGCTTTCGATCGCGCCCTGTTTCCAGATTCCCTCTGGTAAACTTTTCACCAATGTCGATTCGTGTCTGATACTTTCAATCAGCTTGTTTGTTTTATCCGGTCAGAAAACAAAGAGAATCAGATGCGACAAAGAGAGGGTTCTTGTTACAGATGGAGACACTCCAGAGAAAAAAGGTGGGAAGGAGAAGCGATGTTTTTTTTGGGGACTCACTTCAGCAGCCCCTTCACCAATGATTCTGTGTTTAAGTTCGGTGGTCAAGACCGATTGAAGAATGGCTCCGCTCTTCAATAGAAAATAAAGGATGAGTCTGATGAGCATTGATGCGAGATCTATATCTCCGGTGCAAAAGTGAAAGGTATTACACTCAACTGCGGCAACACCAATGACGACACCATTGTATCTGAACAAGTACGATAGACCCGTGCAAACGGCCATATCTTTTTCAGGAACCGATGCAATTAAGGAAACTGGGACGGCGTGGTAACAAAGTATATACTGGTGTGAGTGATCCCAAATGAACAGATACCCCGGCAAAGCTTATAGCACGTTGGCAGGATTGACTTACTGAGAACGGCAGTGGTGCTTGCTGAGAAACCGAGTCCATTTGGTATCTATCAAATCAGAAAACATTCAACCGTTCAGACCAAATGATTTTGTTCATAAGTCCAATTTAAGGAGCTCACAATGTCTATCCACTCGTGGAGTGGTGAGTCCAGTTTGAAAAGCATGAGTAGCGAGCCAAGGACCAAGAGAGCTGCGCTTATGAAGACCACCATCTTATGTTGGCCAGTTTTAAGGATCCAGCCTCCAGCGGCAAGAGAACCAATCGAGAGTGCAACCGAATTCGGGATCAAGTGAAGCCCCGCTTCTGTCGGGCTACTCAGCTTGACCGTTTCAAACCATAATGGATACATGTACAATACCCTGAAATATATCTCGAGAAATCAGATTAGCCATCTATCCAACTTCCAGGTATCTGCAGGCTTCTGATGTAATCACTTACGAGAAGACAATCATGCTGAATAGAGGATTGAGAGAAAATATTAAAACTCTCTCGGCTATATTCTTTTGGGGCTTCTTTCGAGAGAGATAACCCAGCAGGTAGAACTTTCCGGGCGCACCTGGTAAAAAAGCTGATCCCAACGCTACAGAGTGGAGTGCGAAATTTCAATAGACGAAGTGGTAGGACGGGCTCGGGGACTGTAGATTCGATGTAAATGAAGACTGCCAATCCGACCAAGAAGCTAATAAAATTCCCATATACTCTAGGATCGGACCACTAAGAGAGTCGAGCCAGAATGAGTACATCAGCCAATGCGTGACAGAAGTGTAGGATGGATGGATGCATCTATACCTCGTACTGAAGGTTGCTTTTGAAGCTCAGTGACAGGAGCAAGGCGCCTATCTTTATTTTGGTTTATAACCAGAGGAATAGGACAAGAAGCAAGTCAACTAAAAATGGTGGTGAAGGGGAATGATCGAATCAGGACATACCATCCAGACCAGAGCGATACTGCCGCGATAATCGATTCTTCTAGCTAACTCTGCCTTGCTTGTCACTTGTCCCTCTAATCTGTACTCAACGAAAGAAGCCACGAGGATTGTGGCTATTATCAGAAGAGGAACTTGGGCTATGCCGAAGGGTGATTTAGAAATGGAGATGTCAGCGACATGCTCCAAAGAAATCAAAAAAGAATGGGCCAACACACCCAAGAACGCGAACCTCCAACCCATCGAATCGGCAATCCAGCCCCCCAGTGGGCCACCGAGAGCCGCACCAAGGCCGAAACAAATATTGGCAAAGCCTTGGACTAATCCACGTTGATCAAGTCTGAATAGATCGGTGGCGATAATACTGCTCGTCGTCATGATTCCGCCGCCCCCACAACCAGCCAAGAATCGCGAAAAGATCAATTGGCTCATGTTACTAGATAACCCACAGCCCAGAGTACCGAGAGTGAAGAATGCTAGGGCGATGAGATTCGACATCCGACGGCCGAGCAAGTCTGCCAGCTTTCCATACAGCGCTCCTGTGGCTGAGGTCGACAATAGGTAGGCAGAGGCCAACCAGGAGATCTGATTTGAGGCTCCAAAATTCGACGAGATCGAGGACATCAATGTGGCTACTATCGTCGAATCCAGTGCGCCCAGGAAGACACTGGGTGGAGTAGAGATCAAAGCACAGACATTAGCTTCTGATCCTCTCTGCCTCTCTCTCTGTGTGTGGGTGTGTTTGTACGATCGATTGCCGCTTTCATCAGCTGGGATTTTCAAGTGGGATGAGTTACCCGGTCCATACTGCAGCCAAGATGGCGGCCCGCTTTCGTGGAGTGACGAGTGGATTAGAGCGAGGAGCTGGGAGGGTCGCGTCTGGAAGCCCGATCGAGCGTTCAACGTCGGCCTGTGCCGAATCATTCGCCGGGTGTGTAGCAGCATGCTCCGAGGGACTCGTCGGCCGAAGAGGCGAGGTAGCGAGGCTCGCCAGAAGTGGGGTGGTTTCACTCGGAGGCATCTTGAGGAGACTGGATGAAAAAATCGCGGTCAGGCCAAAGCACACTGCCAACCTTCTTGACTTTTTTAGAGAACAGAGCCGGCCCAGCTGTACACTCCTTGTGGCTGCCTCTCTGGGACGCGTCGCAGACGAATTTTCTCATCCCGTTGGGGGATCTCCCGGCTGGGAACTGCTCTCCCGAAATCGGCTGAAAGAATTCAAAAACACAGACAACTCTCAGCTTTCATCTTGTCATCACCAACAAGCCCCGCTGTTCGGGTTGGAAGTTAGGAACTCCACATCCAGTTGGATGTACATAGCTGCTTCCATGATAAGCAATCTGCCGGGCACCCCGGCAAGCCGAACCGGCACATCATCAGGTAAATCGTACCCAAAACGGTGTTTCCCCCGAAATGATAATCAGGAAGAATTGTGATTTCCAAGCAATGCGGGTTTTTTGAACCAATTAAACACTCCCGTCTATACTTGACAGCAAAACTCTTGAAGCAAGAAAAATGCAGAATTACCAAGGGTCAAAATAGGCGGAACAAGCAGAGGAACAGTTGGAGAAAATGGGTAAGGATTGAAACTAAAAAAGCTTTAGGGAAGGGATAGAGGTTTATTTTTGCATACTCATGTAAACAAGTGGTATCTAATCTAAAATTTGAGGCGAATAAAAATAATTATACCCCTTAGCAAAATTGCATTTTGCCCAGATACCAACCACTGCCTCTGCCAAGCTTGACAAGGCTTCTGGAATGCCACCATTTCCGCTGTTCATGTACTTAGCATCATGACATTCTTCAGTTATTAGTACAATCTGGTTGATTTCAAGTTTACAGCATTTGGACAATTCATGTGTCATTTCTAATACACTGGAGTCTTACCACTGATTTGTTTACTACATGGCTGGAGAAGCCCAAACACAATTTATGTGATTTATGGAGGTTTGAATTGCGTGTACTTTGGTTCAATTTTGCTTCTGTTTTTGTTGGAGCACTTGGTATAATTAACCCCAGCGTCACAAATAATCCAATACATATTTTAAGACTCGCCAGATCAAAGGAATAAAAGTGTCAAAAAATTGAATTCCGGTAGTCCAAAGAAAATAAAGTTAACAAAGTTAGTTTAATTGACTAGTTATTACTGTGAGGGGTTAGTCAGCATGCCAGATACATCATGAACACAAAAATGAACGAGAAGAAAGAACGGTTAATCAAAGGGTCAGAAGAGCTATTTTACAGAACAATCAAGATGGCCTCCCTAAAAGCGACGTTGTCTATGAGCAACAGATGATTGATGGATTGAAGAGAAATGTATATCGCAATGTGTTTCCTGTCTCAGTTAGGAGGTAGCTTAAACCGCCTAGTCGCAAGACCGGCGTGTGCCTGATGAAAGCGGATGACGAGGTGGAAGGAAGAACGACAGGAAGGTGTTAGAAGGATAATCATTCAATCACCTTTTCGGTTGGGATATCTTTTTCGTTTGAAAAGGGTGGTGCTGCTGGAAACATGATTGAATCGTCGGAGATGTTACTTCGAGGTTTCATGCCGACTTGGTTGACGTCGAAGCCTTGGAGCTGTAGAGAAGCATAGAAGTCGCGGTCGATAGCTTTCATGTGATCTTCCTCCAATTCCACAACGGTGAACCACATCACGGCTGCCGAGAGCGCACACAGACCGCTGCCTACCCAAAATGGCTGGATTGCGAAACAAAGCCAGCAGTTCAAGATGTCAATGTAGTGCGCCAAAAAAAGAAGAGACCTGGTTACACTCACCCCTGTGTCTTTGGTTGCGCCCTCTGGAAAGGCATCTATCAATACTGGGAAAATCCATGTGCCAGCGAAAGCCCCTAGTTTGCCGACGGCAGCGGCCGAACCATCTGGACATTTGAGGCATGACGGGTCAGTAAAAAGTATATCAATCACGACTGTTTCCGGCTGTTCCCAAGATTAGATGACTTACAAAAAATACCACGAATGGACGCAGGGCTTGATTTTGCTGCTAACATGCCCAAGCAATTACCCCTGAATAATTCGTGACCCCGAGAAATGTTTTGTCAGAAAAGAATGGCAGGGAAATGAAATTTGATAAAACGTATAACCAAGCAGAAATACAGCTTACGGGCCGGCTTCACCAAGAGATAGGAATAGGCCATACATCACAGCGAATCCACCGATATGTTTGGTTAAATATTCATCTAGCAGAACCCAACAATAAGCAGGTGGTCGCAATGATGAAGAGAAGATCTTGAGACAGATTTCTCTCAACGCGAGTTTTGAAAGTGAGACATTTTGACCTACAAAAGCCAGACATGAAGAATCCAAAGGTCATTTGTAGAAGTAAACAAATCGTCATCAATGTTTTCGGTTTGATCTTGTCCACCAACAGGGCGCCGATTATGGAGCCAGGCACGTTAAATAAGTTGATCACAACGTTCCTGAATAGAGATAGAGGGTCAGACTACTTTTCTCAAGGTAACAGGGGAAGTTTACTGGAAGGGATTGATCTAACCATCCTAGAACGATTGTCAAGTCTGCAGACTTGCCAGTGATAGTATCAACAACGGTAGAACCGTAGATGCCGAAAGGATATGTGATAAAATCTATCCCATACAAATATGACACTCAGTTTTCTGACAAGTGATTTGAAGAACGGAAATTTGGACGTACCGTAGATGAACCATCCTAGGCACAAGCCAAACCATTGCCAGCCAAACTTGCGAAACAAAAGCCTCCACGGATATCTGTATGAGGTTTCTTTCAGCGCTCAGTAACTCAATGAATGTTCTGGAGAGTGTTCTACGAACGCTGAGAGCGGTATCCGTTTCATGGAGTATTTCTGGAAGCTTTCTGGTTCGTCCATTCTGATACGCCAAAACAGGACAAGGAGTGGTGGAATGGCGCCTTCAAACATAAAATACGCGTATGAAAGTTAGAAACTGTAAACCTCTGATCGGCCTGAATGAGGTTGTCTAGAAACTGTCGCTTACCAAGGCCAAGTGACATTCGCCAGACGATCCGCAAATGCTCCTCGCCAAAGATTTGATACAGGATAAGAGGGACAAGGGCCTGGAGAAAAGATGGAGATTTAAGTATTATAGAGCATAGGGGATCGGTCGCGCGTTATGTCCTTCGAGTGACGACTTACTGCAACCACGAACCCAACATCAATCATAGCGTTTGTGGCGAGGGCGAAAATTCCGTTTTGAGACTTGGTAGGAACTGAGTGGATAAGTGGAGCAGAAAAACGCGCGATAGGTTAATTTTCACAGGTCACAAATGCATTTCCATGTTGTGTACTACTTACCGCCTTCCTGCTCGGTATTCTCGGCGGCAGCCACACTCCCAGAGGGATACTCAGCCCCGATGCCGATCCCACCAAAGAATCTGAAGTTTCATCAAAAAGAATTACGCGTGGTGTTTGAGACATGGGAAAAACCGGTTGAATTAGTGAATCGTCAATGAGCCTAGAGTTTACCTGTAAGCACTGAGGGCCTGTAGCATCCCTATTGTGCTTCCTCCAGCACCGTATGCGCCAGCTGATAGACACGCAAAGACAAAGACGATCAGAGTCGCGGCCATCATCCCAGCTTTCCGGCCCCATCTGTCGGAAAGGATTCCGAAAGAAACCATCCCTGTTTTCGAATAAAAGAACTGGCGAGTAAGCTTTTTTGAATTGAATCAAGGATAGCCGGAAGCTTCTAGTACGGGCGCTCACCTAGGACAATTCCTGCAAAACCTATGGACGTAAACGAGGTACTGTATTCCTTCAGTTCCTCCTTGGACAGTTCATCTGCGTAAATCCTGGATGCGGTAACATAATATTCAGCAAGGGCTCCGCGACTCAAATGAAAATCGGGGTTGGATTGGAAGGTTGAAGGAAGGTACCGTTTAATGAGTGTATTAACTGTTCCGATGACGCCGTTTTGGTAGCCATCACTGAACAGCGCAGTGCCTGGAATGAAGCCGGAGTGGGAGTTGTCAAATTGTGAGTTGACAGCGGGTTCAGAAGACTCATGGACGGATCATACCGCATGCAAAAACTAGAGCAAGGCCCTTTACTTCGAACCTTCGGGGCTTCAGAGCAGATTCTGACTTCGACATCGGACCGGCAGGTTGATTGACAATATTGTGTGGACGAGATCTGGGCGAGCGTTGCGAATTTCGGAATTAGCCAATTATAGACGCCGTTCGGAATATCGATGCTGTCTTGACAGAGAGCTTTCGTCCCGGCAGGTGGCTTGATAGGCCGCAGACTGTGTATATGCGGATTAATGGTTTATGTACTGGGAAATCCAGCTAGGCTCAAAAAGGAATTCGCTTAGGAGTTACGTGACTTTGAGGCAGTGGGTGACTCGGGATTGGGGCGAAGTCTAAATGCATGTATTCATGTACTTGCAAGAGCCAAGCGGATGGGCAGCAATGGGCAGGGATGGGCTAGGCTAGTCGATACAGATCAGCTGCGACAAGTTCCAGCTAGAGAAACGAATATTTCGAGTCGATACAGACAGCATGCGAACTCGGAGAAAAACGATTCGGGGAAAAACGTGTGGGAGCCCTCGAGGAAGTTAAACAGAATCCCATGTTCCAGAACTCAAGAGTCACTGGACAATTTACCCGGGCTGCGGGAAACGATGTCCAAGTCTGGGTGGGGGAAATACAGGGGCGCCATAACAGCGGAAGAGCGGAATAGATACAGCAAAGCTTGAAAGTACGAGCAAGCGACTCTTGGGCCTGGGTCCGGCGGAGGCCTGCCGTTGGCTTCAAATGGGTAACGAGGCGTGGCGACCCCCGACGCTGCCTGTGAGCATCATGCTATTTATATCCATGTGGCTTTCAGCTCAGACATCAAAGCAAAACACGCCTTTCCATCTGTGCCAACGACAACGTCCTGCGGGACGCGAAGAGAAATCAGCTTTACTCTCCGGAGCGCAGAGACCGCAGAACCGGGAATGTCATGTATTACAAGTCAATCTGCAGCTGCTGCAATGTTAGATGCTGTGCGCTGTGAAGGCGTTGGCACGTTTGGCTAAGATGTGACCTGGTCTACATATTTATTTACGGCGGGTTCCGAGGGCCTGCCGGACCATCCTCTCCGCGCTGGTGGCGCATCATTCAGAAATGCATTCATTCGTCTGCTGTCAAGGAGTTGGCTAATGTCAAGTGACTCAGCCATGCTCAGCCGGTTGAGAAACACTTTTACCCTCACATTTCGTCTTACTCGCTGGGAAATAGGACTTGCCTTCCATTTGGATGAAGCTGTTCAGCATCCGTGCAACGTGGAACTAACTAGCCATCCCTTTTCATATTCCGGGACCTTGTCTGATTGGAACATCAAAATCACAACTTTGCAACCGATTCCGGAAGATTTATGGAAAAGAATGAATTCTAGTAGTATCCAAGATGGAATGGATTTTCGTCCTATGTCATACATACCACAATAAACCGGTTTGGAGTTAGACTGGAACCGGATTTATACATGATTAAATATGATTTCATACTTGTACATGTTATATGGTAGAATGGTGAGAAGGGAAGTACATAAAATTTATACATTTTGTTCATCAAATGATGCTCCAGCCTTCATCAACCGAGTCTTCAGGCTTGGATTGCAATACATCTTTGATGACTTCCTGCAAATCTATACATGCAGGGATGGAAGGGTCATCGGGTCGCATCAGGAACGTTCGACCGGTGAGGTGGCTGAGCTGACCGATTGGACGAGTGAGGCAAAGAGAATGGAGATTTCGAAGCAAGTCGGTAGGCTTGCAACCCGATGGAAGAGGCTGAGGCCTCGGCATAGGGGTTTGAGACTGGGAGGGTGGGGGGAGGGTGCGGTCTTTTGAATTGAGCGATCGAAGAACAAGTTGAGGTTGTTGAGTCAGTAGTAGATAATGCGCGTTGACTGCCAACATGCACAAGCCACTGAGAAAAGCGATCTGCGAAACTTGAGATCCAGATGAATTTACCATTGAGGTAATTGAACTGGGGATGTGCAATGGGTAAGGTGAGGGATGCCTATAAGAAGATATGCGGTCAGCTGTTGGTGACCTTGAGATTTCACTGGAGGCGAGAATTGGGGAAAAAGAGATGAAATCGACTCAACTTCTTACTCCAAAGACTGTTCGGTGGGGCCCTGATACTCAAAAAAGGCCCCATGATCAACTGGAAGGGTAGCTTGATACCTAGGTACATCGCAAGCAGTCTGAGAAGATGAGAGGTATAAAGCGTTGCCGCGGAGATTTCTTCATGGTGATAAGCTACATTTCCATGATGATCCCAGTCAGTTCGGCCTGTTTCACGAAATATGATGAATATTACACCACAATACATACATTTGATTTCTGTTGAGACTGGCAAACACAGTCCTAGTATTCTTGAGGAAGGTGTTGGGACGGCCGGCGATGCAGACTTGGGATCGCGTTCACGACCAGATGGGTTGTATTTTTCGAGGCAGGAATTAGACTGTGCTGGGTGATTGACGGTGATAGTGTAGATGCTGCAGAGTTGAGTGATCAATTTCTCTCTGAGATGTGACAGTTCTTGCGTAACCTCATCCCAGTCTTGGTGGACCGAGGCGATTTGTTGAGGTAAGGAGTCCATCGTTTGACCGGAAGGTCCACAGAAAGCCCGACCCCCATATTCTGAAGCGGGTTGATGGAGTGCGGACAATCGATATCGCAACTGAGATCGAGCTGCAAGTAACCGACTCTGTCGTATGGCCAGTTCTCGTTTTTTCTTGGAGATTGAAGCTTTGAGGGACTCCGATTGCTCCAAGGAGCGTGTTCGTTCTGCTTCAAGGGACCTTATGTTTAAAATTAGAGCGGCGCGTTTGGATTTCAGGACTCGTCTTTCCTGTATTCCACCAGGGGCTTCGAGTAACTGGGCGGCTTTCTGGACGGTAGCATGATGGGCAGCACTGAGACGTTTGAGGGAAGATTTGTGGATAAGGAGTCGTTCGTTGAGACTATACAAAAAACAGGGGTCAGCCGCACTAGTCGTTCTCAAAGGGAAATTGTGTAAAGCTAGAGACATGCCGGACTAACTTACCACACTTCACAAAAGAATTTCTTTCGGCCTGATGTCCCGCATAGCTCGCACTCCATCAACGTTTTGATTTTCCAGATGTGATTAGTTGAGCAGGGTTAACCTCTGGTCGTTCTCGTCCGGTCAGTGATCAAGACTCAGAGCCCGGCCAATCCAGAGGCAGGGGAACAATGGTGCCCCGGGGCATGGCGTACATGCATATTCAAAATGATGCTTAGTCTAACTGCATATAAGGTCCGGTGCGGCCAATTCGGCAAGCGGCACACCTCGTTGAAAACAACCGGGCGAGATGTCGGATGCCGAGCCGCATCCATGGCGGCCCGGTACATCAGAGGACGGCCAATCGTTCTATGTATTGAAAGCCCACAACACTCCGCGGTCAGATTATCAGACCAGTGCGATACTCAAACATCGGCTAGAGTTGCAATCCGTGGTAAAACTTTGCCTCACTGAGATTGAGTACCGAACTGGGTTCAAGACTCGCTCAAAAGCTAGATTGCAATGCGCGGGAAGTCAACAGAAACAGCATAATTACAACAAATATGACAGGCTATTTGGGAGTTTGATCATCTAGCACAACATAACCAAGGCAGCCTATCCGAGGCTTCAAAAGAGGAAAGAAAAAGGCTGCTGACCTCGCAGAGATGTTCACAGCAGAATTCAAAGAGTAAACAAACGTAAATGAATGACTATGTAGGAACTAGCTAGAGAAAAAGAAGATCTGACCGGCCTCCCGAGATTGGCAAGGGCTTTGGATAAAAAACACTAGATGCAGGCTTTAACCCTCTTGCGGGAGGATTGTTTGGACTTTTGGCAGTGGGAAACGGTGAGGCATTTCTGAGCATCGGGACATTCCTTCTTGCACGACTCGTTCTTGCAAGGCCTGGCACATTTGCAGTAGTCTTGGCATTCCTGATCGATGTTGGAGCCAGCTCCACTCTTGGATCCAGTATTACCAGAGTTTCCCTTCGTCGGGTCCGTTTTTCCCGGGTTTTCGATCGCAGGGCATTGGGTCTTCTTGCATCCGTGTCTGATTGAGTGGCAGCTCGCTTTGGCACAATCTTTGTTGCCGTTGCAGTGGCTCAAGCAGCCGCAAAAGTTGAGACATTTGTCAGGGTCGTTGCCGGGCTGGGGTTGATTCTGTGAGGGCGGTGGGGCAGTCGGACATTTGGTTCGGTCGCATGTGATGCCCTTGGCGGCTTTGGAACTGCATTTCGATTCGCAGTCACTGTCCTTGCACTGAGCCACACACACGCAAAACGAGCCGCATTTGTCTTCGGCAGGAATGGTACCGTCCTTTGGACATTGGTCTCTCGGCGTAGGTTTCCAGTTGGGAGGGAATGGGTATGCGCTGGATGGAGCAGGTGCCCACATCTTGGAACCGTATACACCGGCTTTCATTCCAGGATCTTTGTTCGGCCCGCCTGTAACGAATGAAAATATGGGGTTTTGGTCAATGGGTTTGTGGTTTGCTCGCTGATTCTCCTGTAGTAATGCTTACATGGTAGACCACATTTAATATGAGGCGGCTCTTTGCCCCATACGAAACGATCAGCAGCACCTTTAGGCCATCCATGGATACTGTGGGGATCGAAGTGGGGATAATTCTCATCGTGAAGCGGTTGAAGCGTGTTCGGGGGGGTTGGTCCATCGAAAAATTTGCCACTGAGGCTCTGCTCATAGCCGAAAGCACCAGTTTGGGGGTCGGCTGATGTGTGGAATGAAGTGGAATTGTTAGAATGATCGCTTTGCATGGTGAGTGCGAATGACTCACAAATTAACTTAACCCCAGCTGTTTCAAGAAGCGCCGAAAGAAAAAAAAGCCAAAGATTCAGCAAAGCACCCTAATCTGAGAAGCCGTTGAGCATCTACCAGTGATGACTCACTTCCTGGAATTCCTCCCGAGTAACTGGGTGTGTCAAGAAACAGAAAGATAACGTCAGCTCGAGTTTACACGTGTCGCTCTTAACAGGTCAATGGTGAGCTCACTGCCAGAAAAATACGTGAGACCAGGTAAAATCAATTTCCAAGTCATCGGGTCCTGGAAACGTTGTGAAAGCCCAACAGTCTCCATACGGCTGTTTGATCGGGATTCGAAGTTAGCAAAATACAAAATACAGGAGGACAAGTTTCGTACTGACACAGCCATGGTAATGATCCTCGTTATGGTTGACCTTGAACCAAGAAAAAAGTTGAACTACATATCATCGACCTCACGTCAAAAAACACATTCATTCTCCAGGCGTGGTGAGGGAATGATCCACTCACCATGAGGATACGCAAGCCGTGTGTTCATCCCACATTCCGAGGCCTGGATCTCCGGTGTCATGTGAGCAACTGCAATTGGAGGAGAGCTATCAGGATGCTGTAGTTTGACCGTACACATTAATGCATTGTTAAACGAGGGACTTGACTAACCTGGGTTCTTATCCAACCATGCCTTAGTAGGCTTGGCATTTCGCACATGTCCAGTGGCTGGATCGGCGTTCGCAGCAGTATAGGGCAGCCGCATGAAGCCAGTTATGGCGATAGTAGCGATAAGTCGCGTTAAACCGAACATGGTGATTCAAAAGATGCTAGCGGGCACTAAGGAATTGATGATAAGTATGATTTGGGGAGCTGACAGCGCTGGATCGCTTGGTTCTAGAAGACCTGCTTAGTAGAAACGAAGCGAACAGGGAAGAGGGATTAGAAGCTGGGTCCTGCGATAGTGACGAGACTCAGGGAGTTAGTTAGAATGTCGGGTCACTGAAAGAGTGTAAGTCCAAACTAGAGTTTGGTCTGTGGATGTTGGAAGCGGAGGAGACAGAATGTGATGAACCCTGAGGGAAAGGTTGGTGCAGGGTCAGGAAAGAGGCAACTTTTAAGGCTTGCGATAGGGTTGACTTTGGCTCTTTGTTGAGCAGGGTGCGGAAAGTGCGGCGGACTTGCAGCACGAATAGATATATATATACAGGCGTGACCAAGGTACACCACCTCTAAAATCGTTACAGATCACTGTAGTCTGTAGGGTTCTCAATTGTCTTCGTTGGCACTTCTTTTGGGCGTCATCCTCGTCATCCACAGTCAGAACTTGGGCTCTCCAGAAGAGGCTACCCTTCCGAGAGGCTGCTTGAGAGCTGTACCGGGGGTGTATTGGGCACCATACCCCATGGCACTGAACGGAGAAGCCGAAGCCTGAATGGACCGTTCAGTCAGCGATACACAACCGCAAGTTTCGGCACGCGGCCGGCCCCATCATCATGCCTTTCCAGCCGAAAGGTGAGCACCCCGACAAAGTCGTGAGTCCCTCCCTGCGGTTGGCGGCACTCAGCATAACACTTGAAGCCTTCCTGTGAGAGCGGCTAGAGCCCCACAGGCCCCAGGGTCTCCGGCATCCCTGAGGATGTCACACTTTGTGCGAGGCGCTTTGTGCCGCGCCCCCCGGCAGGCGGCCCCGGCCCGTTATGGCGCGGTCCCGCTACCAGCCCTTTCACGAAGGGGGTGGAGCGGCCCGACCCGGCCCGTCCTCACTATGTACATAATTTTGGAGACCGATACTGCAGCGTGCCGTGCCTACCGTGACAGATTTGTTTTCGTTAAAGTGGCAGTATCACCGGGGCTGCAGCCCGAATGGTGACGACTTGCAAGCTGGCGCATTGCAAAGGGAGCAGGAGGATTCTTATCACGTCAATTCGTACTGATACGCAAGGATGACATGTTTTGAGTGCTCAGTCTGTACAGATTTCCGGACGGATTTTGGGGCAGGGCAGCAAAATCACGACCGTCCATCCGACCGGGGCCGTGTTGAAGACAACAGCATGTGTGGCCCACCACGCCATAACTTTGTACACCGACCCAACCAGGTCGGTCATTGAGGCGGCAGAATGCTAGCGTTCAGACCCGGGCGGGCCGCCGGGCCGATTGGCAGTATTATTGATGGACAGCAATGATACATATTTATATACATTGGCAGAATGATTTTGTTACAAAAATTGAACAAGCAACAAGATGTGATTAAAACTAAAAACCTGTCACATAGACAACTATTACAAGGTTTTGAGCTGATTATCCGCGATAAACGGGCCACAAGGCAAAAAAGAAGAGGACAAAGTCTGTAGCAGGAGATGAGGGAGGAGCGATGGAGAGCGGAACGAGGAAGGGAGGAGGAAGGAGCGAGGGGAGGAAGGAAGGGAGGAAGAGAGGATGAAGGGGTGACTTCAAACTTAGCTAATCAGAAGCACCTCCACCGGAGAAGGAGGAATGGCTAAAAACACCATGGATTTCCAACAAATAATAGCTCGCTTACCTCCAAAGGTTTCATCAAGATTTCTGGATATTATGAATGCTCAGCATCTTGTCTAATTTTTGATGCTCTTAGTTCATCACATTTCCTCATTCCTTGCTCACAATAACCCATTGAAGATGGAGGGGTGTAAGAGCCAAGCCAGAGGTCCATAAAACACCATTTTTAGTGCAAATCCATACACTTGCCTTGAGAAAAAAAATTACAAGTATCCAGGAATGATGTCCAGCCTTGCCAAACAACTTTGTGAGAACATGGATTTGAGCAACAGTGGGTCAGCTATGCTAACTATAGCTGTTAGCGTAGCGTATAATTTTTAGCATAGCATTGGTGCAATCACGCGCATCTGCGCTAACGCTACGTGCACAGGGTGCAAAGCTATTTTTGCTTTTAGTGTAGCGTTAGCGCAGATGCGCGCAATTGCGCTAACACTAAGGCCCCTTTTGGCACCGATATAATTATAGGTGATATAATCGCTGATTAATTCAATAAAAAATAGAAAATTCAACATAAAGCCTCCAAATTTTTTTTTGTAGGCAACCTACAGTGCTGGTCTCTTCAACTGTGAACCCAGAATCAACTGATTCAGCCATCTTCAGCACCATAATACCATTATATCACTTTTGACCAATATGAAGTGATATATTGGTATTATGGTGCTGAAGATGGCTGGATAAGTTGATTCTGGGTTCACAGTTGAAGAGACCAGCACTGTAGGTTACCTACAAAAAAAATTTGGAGGCTTTATGTTGAATTTTCTATTTTTTATTGAATTAATCAGCGATTATATCACCTATAATTATATTGGTGCCAAACGGGGCCTAAGTACGCATGGCGCAAAAGAGCGCGCGCTACGCTGCGCTACAGCGCTTTTCGCGGCAAATAAGACCTTTTTCCAGCTAAAAGCGCCTTAGTGCAACGTAGCACAGCGTAGCGGCTGTATTGGAGCACTAACACTAAACAAAAATTGGTTTGCTGTTAGCACCACTGAAAATTAGCGCAGTGTAGCGGCGCTAACAGCGCGCTAACGCTATTCAAAAAAGCCTGGTGCTTTCTGCCACTATGCTAAACTGTAGGGATAAAATAGCGTAGTTTAGCATAGCGGCCCAGATTTGATTCGAGCCTGTTCAATCAAGATTCCAAGGGAGCTCATTTGAAAAACAGGTATACTTTGACTGTTTTTGCCAGGAGGGAATTTTTGTTTACTACACACCTTGTATCTTGGGTTTGGGAAGGAGAAAAATGCGCAAAAGTTGGCGGGAGATGGCCAGGCATCTGATGAGTATAAGTGTAAATGTAGAGGGTGATTACACCAAGAAAGCACCGTGCAGGGGCCTTATCATAAAAAAGTAAGAATTATTGGCATTTCTCTCAGGCAAATTTCACGGATATGGCATAAGTCCCTCCCATGGACTTCAATTTGTATGCTTGCCCATTGGGTTATGTATCTTGCCTTGTCAGAGAAGATGAGTCCCTGGCAAAGCGGCTTGTTGATTCTGGATCCCAGCTAAATCTCATCTCCAACAGTATTTCTAATAAATTCAACCTGAGTCCAAGAGTTAATTTCAGTTCCGCAGTGTATGTTAAAGATTGCCGTCAGGACCCGCGGGTGGGTACCTGGCACCTGTGGGCAGGTACCCGCGACCTAGTGTTGGGTACCCGCCCGCGGGTGCCGTGTACAGGTCTGGGTGCGGCATTTTGGGCAAAAAAGCACCTGCAGGTACCCGGATATCCGCCAAAAATACAGCCATGTTAGAAAAGCTTGCTTTTGGGCTGCTGATTTCAGCCTCAAAGTCTGTATGGCTCCTGTATGTCAGGAATGCCATCGGAAGAAAAAACCTGGTTTCTTTGTTTTCCACTTTGGTGCCTTGAGGGCCCCACCATTAGATTCCTGGAGCGATTTTACTTCAATCTGGCCCTTTGCCGCTCCTGCCTCCCTTGCCCCTCGCCTGGCCCAGCACCCATGTCAAGCAAAACCGGCTGCCCGAACGGGCTTTGTCTGCCTGTACAGTGAAGCTGTACAGGCCTGTGGCTGAAATGCTGAAATTGTTTCAGCCACACGAGCCGGCAAGCTTTTCTAACATGGCTGTACCCAAGGGAGGTGGGTCTTCCAGGTACCCGGGTACCCGCTGTTATGGTCACCAAGGGGGTTGATTCCTTGAGTCGAGATGACCAGCACAGATCCTGGTCATCAAGGGGAATCAGCCCTCTTGATGATCACCGGGATCTGTCCTGGTCATTGGGAGGAATCAACCCTCTTGATGACCGGGACAGATCCTGGGCATTGGGAGGAATAAACCCTCTTGATGACCGGGACAGACCCTGGTCATTGAGAGGAATCAACCCTCTCAATGGCCGGGACAGAACCCGGGCATCAAGAGAAAACAATACTCTTGATGACTGGGACAGGACCCGGTCATTGAGAGGAAACAACCCTCTCAATGAGCAGGGTCTATCCTGGTCATCAAGAGGGTTGATTCCTCCCAATGAACAGGATCTGTCCCGGAGATCAAGAGGAAACAACCCTCCCGCACTGCAAGAAAAACTCTAGAAACTGCTTGCAGTTGAGATGAAAGAGCTCAAGGCAAGCTGTGCCTCATGCAAGAACTAGAGGCCAAGGCGGCTTTGCCGCTGCAAGCATAGTCCCCTACACAGATGGCTCCCTGCCTTTGGTTTTTATCTCTCTTTGACAGTGAAGGGGTTTTTTTCTTGTGGAAATACCTTCAATTAAATTTTGATGATGTGCTGAATTTATTTAGGGGCAGCCTAAATGCACTCCAAACTTTTACTTTGTGCACTCCACTTTTTTGGCTTGGGGGGGCCAGCACTCCAAAAAAGCTGGAGTGCCTTGATTTTGTACTCCCAAAACATGGAGTCTCCAGATGGACACTCAATGTTTGTTGGAGTACACAACTGGGTACTCCAAAATTTACCAAAATAGGGGAGTGCAGCTAGATGCACTCCAATAAAAATGGAGTGCAAGCCCAAGCACTCCACCTTTTCAGCAAAGGATTTTGGCTTTGCACTCCAGCTGCCAAATACCAAATGGAGTGCATTGGGGTGCACTCAAGTCCCCACTGGCCATTGAGTGGAGTACACACCCCACCTCAATGACAGGCCATGGAGGGGCATACACACACCCCTTGATGACCGGTCCGTGCCGGTCATCGCGGGGAAAAACATCTCCTCTAGATAACCGGTCTGCGCCGGTCATCATGGGGGTAAAGCACCGTTGCACCCTGGCCATGGAGTGGGGTTTGCACTCCACATGATGACCAACAATCAGGGGAAGTACACACCCCACTTGGTGGCCGACCATTGAGTGGAGTACACTCTCTCCTCAATGGCCAGCAATTGAGCAGAGGAAACACTCCACTCAATCGCCAACCTCTGAGTAGAGTACACTCTCCTCTCAATGGCCGGCCACCAAGTAGAGTACACTCTCCGCTCAATGACCAGCCATCAAGTGGTAAATCCCACCCAATGACCCGCCGTCAAGTGGCCTACTCACCCCAATCAACAGGAGACCCCACTTGATGGCCGGGGTGTAGTGTACACCCCTTGATGTCCGGTGTGTGCTGGTCATCAAGAGGAGGTGCTACACCCCTCAATGTCCGGTATGTACTGGTAATTGAGGGGAGGTGCTACTTCCCTCAATGGCCAGTATAGACCGGTCATAAGTCCCCTTGATGACTGGAGAAGGGTGAGTCCGCTTGATGACTGGTGTGAGAACTCCTTTGGGACAGGTGGAAGTCCTGCAAGGGGGAAATACCAGTTATAATATTTCAAAGATGTAAGAAGCTATTACAACTGTTACGGGTGGTTTGAAAGACCTGCCCCTCCACAATACTACACAAGAGCCTTCACAACAAATTTATTTATTGTTGTGGCAAACTAATGATAGAGAAAACTATGTGCAGCAGTCTCTTATCAGACCTAGATCAAACTTGAATTCAGTGGAAATTGGATTTTGTTTGGGAAATGGAGTTGGAGTGGTTTACAGCAGCCTTGAGTCAGATAATGGAAATGAGTCTTAACGTAAGATATGTTTTATATGGTTTTATATGTTTGTGATATGAAAGTGGAGATAAACTGATACAAGACTTCTGAGAGAACTGATGTTATATGTGAACTATTCAAAGTGTCTTTGCCCTCTTCCTTAACCTTCAGTTAAGAGCAAAATTGGTTAAGATCACTTTGACTTGTTAAGAGCACAAGTGGTGATACTAGCTACTTGACTACTTAGAACTACTCTGAGGCATGAAAGATGTTGATGGCCAACTTGATTGAGATCACACTGCTGGATTTATGTGGATGAGGCTTGTAACTCTGAGTGAGATGTGTGTTCTGGTTAGGATTGCCTGAGTGGCATGCTGGGACTGAGGAGGCTAAAGGTCCTCCTTTTATAGTAAAATGTGAGGGAATTTTGCTGGTGGGGATCCTTGTGAGGGATTTTTGCTGGTGTGACCGCCATACAGGTGTCCATGTGGTGATGGTATCCACGTGGTTGTGGTGGTGGTGCCCATATGGTGTCCACGTGGCTGTGGTGGTGGTGTCCATGTAGCCTACACAATTATAGAGGTTTCCACAGGTGGAGCCATGCTGTGGTACGTGGGTGGAGCCAAACAAAAATCCTGGAGGTGTCCACAGGTGGAACCATGCCGTGGTGCGTGGGTGGAGCCAAACAACGTTGTAACAGCTGCGCTGCTTTTAGCGCAGCGAAGCGGTTAGCGCAGCGGTTTTTTGTGCCGCTGCGCTAAACGCTGCGCGCAGCGGCCAGACCGCTGCGCTAACCGCTTTTTGTTTTCCTGGGAAAAAAAAGATAATTTTAGCGCGCTAAAAAAAGCGGTCACATAGCGCTGAACCGCTGCGCTTCAGCAGTAGCGCAGCGGTTTGAAAAAGAAGAAAGAAAATGGTCTAAATCATGTTAAAAGAGGTTTAACATGCAGTTAAATTCCGCTATCCGCTAAATTAGCGGATAGCGCAGCGGATTTCCACTTCCGCTGCGCTATCGCTAATTGCCCTGGGTGGGTAGCGGTCAACCGCTGCGCGTAGCGAGTAGCGCAGCGGTTTTTTCAACAGCTTCCGCTACTTGCCTCTGGGACGTAGCCATGTGACCGCTGCGCTGCGCTAAATGACCGCTTTTTTTAGCGCAGCGCAGCGTTTACAACGTTGAGCCAAACAACAATCATGGAGTTGTCCACAGGTGGAACCATGCCATGGGCAGAGCCAAACCACTCCACTACATACACTATAAATATGTTCTTGAGTCTAATTCTATACTATGTACTATCAAAATATCTCTACAGTATGTAGTTATGCTTATGAACACAGTATAATACTAGTAACTTTTGACTGAGTGCAGCTAGCCTAGTGGTTCCAGTGAGTGACTGGGGGTTAAGTGACCTGTAGAATTCAATTATGCAATAATACATCTAGAAATATGTCTCCTTCTCAATATTAAACTGTGACTTTTTGTGATTTGATACTTGAAACACATTTGGCACACCACACCGGCACACACCAGTCATCAAGAGATGTTATTCACCTTGATGACCGGTTTGGTCATTGAGAGATGTTGTTCACCTTGATGACCGGTCTGGTCATCAAGAGATGTTTTAATCACCTCAATGACCAGGACCAATTGTTGAGAGGTGGTGTTACTCCCCTCAATGACCGGGACGGGTCATCAAGAGGTGGTGTTACTCCCCTCAATGACCAGGACGAGTCAACAAGAGGTGGTGTTACTCCCCTTGATGACCCCCGGCCCCTTGAACAAGGGATTGTGTAAATAGGCTAGGGCTTTTTTGAGGCTGATTGCCAGGAAGATTCATGTTGTGACTACCATTGCCTGGCCATTCAATCCGACAACGGAATTGTCTATCAACGGTCATTTCATGAAGAACAAGGCTTGCTTGGGAAGCTGCAGGGTTTTTGTTGGGTGGAACTGGGAGGCGTGGCGTTGGCAAGGATATGGTGGCCATGACGCCAGATACGGCTGGAGTCTTCAAGGGAATCACAACTCGCCGCCTGTGGATGAGCTGAGCTTGAGTATGGGTGGAACTGGGAGGCGTGGCTTTGGCAAGGATATGGTGGCCATGGCGCCGGATACGGCTGGAGTCTTCAAGGGAATCACAACTTGCCGCCTGTGGATGGGCTGATATATAAGGAGGGGGAGCTGCTGTCAAATATCCCCCCAGGGGTTCCAGTTTTGTCCTGGCCCCTCCCTGCAGGCCCCCTACTTCGCTTGGATAGGCCCCTGCTTGAGAATAAAAAATGCTGGCCCTTTTTTGCTTGTTGCACTGTCACAAGCTGGAGGGTCTATCCATGGCACACAGTGTCCGGGGGTAATCTTTTCAACAGTGGCCATCATGTGGCTGCACACCAAATCTTATATCTTTTTTTCCATGTTTTTGTGAATTTAATAAACTTGGATTAAGACTTGTAGCTCTTAATTTCTAGACATACAGATCTATTAAAACTTCTTTACTGTTTGAGACATGTAGTTCTCTCCTAAAGCTGTATTGTAGCTGTCACAAGTGTGACAGGTTATTCTAGTTCAAGTGTTACTCTGACGTCATAGTAATAAATCATTAAGTCAGAGCACATTCTTCTGTTGAACACCTTGAAGAAGTCCTCAAGAGAATTCAAGTCCCCAGCCCCTCTTTCAAAATCCCATCCACATTCTCCTTTGATCACACTGACATGTCTGAAAATCTAACACTATGGAAATAAAAATGAAGGATGCTGTGGGCAATGGCTTTGCATGTAGTATGGATCTTCTAACTATAGCCGTGCTTAAAGCTCCCAAGCGTTTATTACAATGCCTATCTGTTTTTGATGTGGGTGTTGAAGTAGATATAGATTCCGGTATGTGAGGGGAGATTGGTGTAAGGGAAGAAGAGAAAAGAAATCGGGGGCTTGCTGGCAGACTACCAATGTTTGTCAATGGGTGACTACTAAGCTTGTCCTTGATGGAGGACTCCTGATGTGATTATTGTGTTGAGTTTTCACCGCTGTGAAAGCCCTGTGAAAGGGCTGACTAAGAAATAGAATCTTTTTGAACTTGTCACTCACAGACTCCCTTGCTCCTTGATGTCCCTTTCATCCCCATCTCTTTGACTTTCCCTTTCCTTCCATTGATCCTCTGTCTCAACCTCGCTCAAGAACCTTTTCCTCAAATACCCATACGTCTTGACCTCTCTCCAGACAAATCTCTATCTCATCTCTCAACCTCGCTCAAGTATTCAATCACTCTCCGGAACGGCTCCATGCTCAATTTGGTGAGAAAAGAACAACAAAAACCTCAAGACTCCCTTTCTGGGCTGATTCCTTTTCTTTTATCTATTCTTCCTTTTCCTCAGTGTCCTTGTTCCCATTCTCCTTCCTAGTGTCCTTGGTTGTTTATTGATCTTGAAAATTCTACAGTGGTGGTAAATTCCTCTTTCCCTTTCTAGTTGTTTTCCATCATCCCTCATCCTTCTGATCTTGTTTTTCTTTAGTCTGGTTCTTATTTGACAGCAATCTAGATTGAAATTTATCAGATTGCTTGTCCTTTGACTGGCTACGGGTGATATAATTTTTTTTTACAAGCTACTCTAGTGAGAGGCTCATAGCCTGTTGTGGTGAGAGCTCAGAAGAATGAATGATTTACTAATGAAGGAAGGAAATCATACTAAATAGTCTATCTACATATCTGTGACATGTGTTGCAGTCAAGTACTACTGCTATGTCACAACAGTTTTCACTTTTTTATTATTATTATTCATGATCACTCTTGGGAACTTCTTTTCCACCCCTGTAGCCAATCTCATGACTTGAAGTCTGTGGCTCGAGCTTCTGGCTTGAAAAATGGGGTGGCAAAAACATTAGATAACTCACTGCACAGTGGGTAGACAATTCTATCCACCACACCTTTTTGGACTCTAGAATCTCCCCCCCACCGACTTCAAGTCATTCCTTCCAGCGAGATGGTTCAAAATAGGCTTACAACGATGAATATGAGAAAATAAAAATGAAAAAAAACCAAGTTGTGATTTTTTTTAAAAAAAAAAGTTGAAAAAACACAATCAGTTTTTCTTGCAAGCTTATAAATTCCCTTTTTCAGAGAAAGGTGAACAGACAGAAAGCAAGAATGGAACATGAAAAGAGTGATAATGAATGAAAATAATGTGGCCCAAAAAAGGTTTGGCGTGGTGGGTGGACAATCTGCAGTCAAAATGGGGACATCACAGTCCCAGAATGCCAGGTATGCAGATGAATGACTCACTCCACACATCTTTTAAACCACATACAATCAATTTTTTTTTCTAATTTTTTTACTTATCATCATTCATTTGAGATCCCATACTATCAACATTCCTCAACCTTCAAAATCTTTTGAGAAAATTATTGCATTTTTTGGTTTAATTTTCGTAAATTACATAACATGTTTTGAAAAAAGCTTGGACCCTTATTCCGAAATCCGTTCTGCACCGGAAAGTTCAAAAGCTAGACTTTTGGGGTCTTGGAGGCACTGGTAGCTGGACATGAGTAGAATCTGTGAGTGCACCCCATTTGTGGCATACATCAAGTGAAGTTGGTGTTTTTTGTGATGAGGGATCACCCAAACTTCCAAGAATTATTCCAAACACAATACCTTTGATTTTTGTTTTTATCGTTTCATATTTGTGTTTTGAAGACTATTTTCAACCATCTCACCACTACTAGTGAGTTGAAGTTGGTTGGTTGAGTTTCTATGGTCCAAAAGGGGTGTGGTGTACCCCCTGTACAACACGGGTCCAATGCTGTGAGACAGCATTGTGCCTGTCGAACTTTGCGCACTCAAGCTTGTGTGTGCTGCCCTGGAACGATCTGCATATTTAAGTGTTGTTAGTCAGGAACAGACCATGCACAAACAGCGGCCAAGCCCCGTGGCGCCGGTATCAGTTGCAGTGCGATTGGGCCAAGCGTTGGGTGATTGGAGATCGTGGGATGCGGGTGTACCGTATACTGCATAAGTTACTGAGAAGAACGAGGACTCTCCTCCGGGATAAACACACACACACACACACACATAGACAATAGGAATGGGGGGGGGAGCTAATGAGACACAAGTACACGCGGGCGAAGCACACACAGCAGGGAAGAAGACGATTGTACGGCGAGAGGCACGGGTCCATTTGCGTTCCGCCGTGTCTCTGGGAGGCGGGCAGGATATATAAAGCAGGGCCGATGGATGGATGATTAGGGATACACAGGTGGCAGAGCAGATGAGGGGGGGGGGGGGGGGGGGGCAGTCAGTCGGAGGGCGCCTTGAGTCTGCGCTGCTCGATCTCGAGCGGGTTGAGGACCTTAGTGCGGCCGGGTGGGGGTTTGTGGGCGTCGGGCTGGGGCGGGGCGTCGGCGGGTGGCGACGGGGGCTGGGCGACGAGGGCGGCGGAGGCGGAGTGGATGAGGGCATGGATGGCGGCGACGAGCTCGGCGAAGCGGGGGTCGTTGGCGCCGAGGCTCTCGAGCGACTCCTCCTCCTCGTCGTCGTCGGCCGACGCACTGGCAGGGCCGGGGTCGGCGACGGCCAGCGGCAGCCGGGCCTTCAGCGCGCGCAGCTCGGCCTGCTGCTTGGCCTTGGTCCGCTCCAGCGCGCCGTTGATGGCCAGGAGCGACGCATTGCTGATCTCGAGGTCAAGGATCTGGATGCAGAGAGAGAGCGGGTCAGCGGCGGGGCGGTGGATGGATGCGGGGGGGCGCCCACCTTGCGGTTCACTCGGGCGCTGTCGTGGGTGTCGGGCGCGGGCCGGTCGGCGGGGATGGGCGGGGTGGGGATGGCGGGGGGCTCGGCTGTTGTTCTGAGGCGTGGGGATGGCTGGATGTCGGCTGTTGTTCTGAGGCGTGGGGCTGGCGGGATGTCGGGTGTGGGTCTGAGGCGGGGGGATGGCTGGATGGGTGTTGTTTTGGGGTGGTGGTATGTTGTTGTTGCTGAGGAGATGGTGGATGAGGATGAGCAGCATGAGGAGGCGGAGGTTGGGTGTTGTCTGCGGACTGGCTGTTGCTGTTGCTGTTGCTGTTGCTGTTGCTGTTGCTGTTGCTGTTGCTGTTGCTGCTGGTGCTGGTGCTGTTGCTGCCTGGGTGCTGGCTTTAGTTTTGGCTGGATGGAGTATGTTGTTCTGGTGGTGGATAGTTTTGCTCTGATTTTTGGGGGTGGTGGTGGTGGTGGGGGTGTTCTGAGCTGGTTCATGGTCGCCTGGGCTGTGTTTCCCTGTTTTTTTTTCTTTTTTCTTTTTTCCAGCGGGAGATGCTGCTGCTGCTGCCCACCATCCTGCTCGCCCGGGGAGTGAGCCTGCTCCTCCTCGCCTCCACCGCCCTCCGCCCCTTCGACCACTCCGCCGCTATCAGACACCCCCGCCACGCCCAGCTCGTCCGCTGGGACGCCCTCCACTTCCGCTCGCCCAGCCCCCGCCGAGAGCAGGACTGGGCCTTCGCACGAGCCATCGCCCTCCAGAAGCACTGCCCGCCCCTCCCCGCCAGCATCCTCGCCGCCCTCGCCAGCACCGCAGCCACCCTCATCCTCTTCCGGTAAGCAACCACCACTCCACCCACCCCACACAACTACTGACAACCCACACAGCCTCACCCTCCAGCTCTCCCGCTCCCCCAGACACGCTACCCTCGTCGCCCTCCTCCACGCATTCGCACCCGCCCCAGCCACCCAGGTCGTCCCCTACACCGAGCCCTTCTACGCCCTCTTCTCCTTCGCCGCCCTCGACCTCCACCACCGACGCCCCTCCGCCGGCCTGCCAGTCGCCCTGCTCGCCGCCGCAGCCACCGCCCTCCGCCCGCTCGGAACCCTCCAGGCGCTCATATGGCTCCCCGACGCCCTCCTCCACCTCGCCCGCTTCCGAGCAGCCCCCCTCTCCCCCACATCAGTAGCCCGCCTCGCTAAGCACGCCCTCCGCATCCTCGCCCTCGCCCTCATCACCGCCGCACCCTTCCTCTACGACCAGTACGCCGCCTACACCCTCTTCTGTCGCCACCCCGCCCCCGCCGACAACAGGCCATGGTGCGCGAACCCCATCCCGAGCATCTACCTCTTCGTCCAAGCCCACTACTGGTACGTACGCCCCCCCCCCCCCCCCCCCCTACCTCCACACCATCTCTTCTCTCTCTCCACATTAACCACTGCCCTCTTAGGAACAACGGCTTCTTGAACTATTGGACCTGGAACCAGGCCCCGCTCTTCCTGCTCTCCCTCCCGGTGTACTGGGCCTCCTTCGGGGGCATCTGGGCCTACTACCGCCACTTCCTAGCCATCCGAGGCCAGCCCCGCAGCAAGGCCGAAGGAGCCCATCCCACGGAGAGGCCCTTCCTCAGCCCCCACATCCACATCCACGTCCTCATCCAGCTCATCCTCACCACCACCCTCCTCCTCTGCTCCCACGTCCAGATCATCCTCCGCCAGGCCGCCACCATCCCCGCCTTCTGGTGGGGCCTCGCCGACGGCATCCAGCGCCACTGGGACCATCCCCACAGCCCTCACAACTACTGGCGACTGTGGCTCCCCTGGATCGTCGTCTGGACGCCCATCAGCCTGCTCCTCTGGGCCGGCTTCTACCCCCCCGCTTAGGCCGCTGGCACTTTCAGCTATCTTCACACATCCAATTGTCTGTATGAGATCGAATGCTTATAACTGGCTCGATTTGCTGGCCTTTTACTAGAACCACAAAGATCCAAGACCCAAGCACTCTGTCCCCAATCAGAACAATGCTTTTGGGACTTGGACAAGGTTATGTCAAACTCCATGAACATGTTTGGATCAGCAAACTTAAAGGATATGCCTGTCTTGTTCTTGCCTTGGAAGTATGGTATTCAAAATTGCATATGTCACTATTTACATAAAATCATAAAACCAATTTTGGCTGGGAGATGTCAGTGTGCATAAAACTTAAAGTGACATCTCCCAGCCAAAATTGCAGTTTATGATTTTATGTAAAAAATCTTATGCAATTTTGAATACCATAAATCCAGACTTCAGCCAAGCACATGAATACACAGTGCCTTTGACCATGACACAATAAGATGACCTGCTTTCAAAACAAAATGTGCTGACCTCAACAACATCAATTTCTGTATAGGTTGCTCAATCCCTAACCCTCACCAAGATATCAGACATTCTACATGGAACCCACCATAGTTGATGTTGTTGAGGTCAGCAATTTTGTGCACTAGATCTATTTTATTTTGAAAGCTGGTCATCTGATTATGCCATGCTCAGAAAGGGAGTGTATTCATGTGCTTGGCTGAAGTCAATTGCCAGGTGTGAAGAAGATAGGAATATACTTTAGCTTTGCTGATCCAAGCAGGTTTGTGGGGTTTCTGAGCTGTAACCTTGTCCACATCCCAAAAGCATAGGATAGCTGTTCTGATTGGGGACAGAGTGCTTGGGTCTTCAGGGGACTATCTCTCATAACCATAAAGGCCAACACATCAAAACAATTATAAGCATTCAAGTCAGGAGCCTCACTGGCATAGACATGGTGAAGATCTTGGCTGTACACATTGAGGTGAACTTCAGTAACATTGATTTCAAGCAGAGAGTTGATGGGCCTGCCAACAGTAATATTCTGAGATCCATTGATGAAAGCAGTTGGATGAGGTGACACAGATAGAATAAAACCAGAAGAGATGAATGAGAGACTTCAATGATGGTTGTCTGAAAGATTGATGAAGACAGCCAGCTTTTCCAATAAAAAAACTCTCTGGAAAAGTCCTTGTGATCAATCAAGTTGTTGGTGGCAGCATGTGGAGTAAGTGGAACGATTCCATTGGCAGAGCAGCAGTTCATCAGATCCTTTGGACAAAACAGAGATGTTCCAAGGATCCATGTCATCATCTTCAGCAGCAGAGTCTTTCATCTCAAAGCAAGCTGTTTTTCAAGTACAGAATCAAGGCAAAGTCTTTGGAAGGATGTCTTGTTTGTTCATGGTAAACAAAAGGCACAAGACAAGTGCTTCCAGCAGTACTCCTTCAACTGTAAAATGGAACTTAGACCAGTGATTTAGACAGCATGGGAATGAGGGATTACTTTCAACTTCAGCATTGCAAAGATAGAGTGGAGTGAGCATGACCAAAGGCCACTGACTCAAGGATGAGAAGCGTTACAAGTGGGCTCATTTTGGGCTTGGAAGAGCAGGACTGAGTAGGGCTGCGGGCTTGATTGGATTGAGGAAAGTGGTTTTGGAGTGATCCATTGGCAGAGCAACGCTGTAAGTGATGCAATACAATGCAGTATTGCCTATTTATTGGCATTGCATCGTCATTCAGATGCACAAGATCTCCCACTCTTGTATTGCATCTCAAAACCAATGCAAGGCATTGGTATTGCATTGATTAAGCAATACAGGATGAGAGAAAAGTTTGCATTGCATTGCAGAAACAACGTGTTACCGAGAATTTTTGGCTGTATCGCCCAAAATAGTTGATGCACAATTTTGATACAATATGTATTGATGCCATTGTGTATCACCTGCATCACTGTGTATCTGTATTGCTATTTTTGTTGTGAGAATAAAAGCTGGTATTTCAGTGGGAATTGTCTGCTAACCGCCTTCTTCAAGAATATTAGTGTCCGGGCTGTGCAATTGTCGGTGACTCGCACAAGTAACTTCTGAAAGTAAAGATAAGATCACGAATATATCTTCTAATACTCTGGTACGTCCGTAAGCTGTAAGTACAATAATGAGTAATCTGTAAGATGATGGGATAATTGGATAAGGAAAAGAGAAGAGAAATCCGTGAGCCCTTTTTCCTGTCCTTCCCTCCACACACATTGCCGTTCCCACCCGGTCCCACAAATCTGACACTTTCCCGCACTAGTCCTCCAGCTCCGCCCGGTCTTCCGCACGTCAATCTCCCAGACTCCACTCATCTCCGATGCTTGACCTCCCACCATCCTCTGTCTAGCCCCCGCCAGTCGGTCTCTTGCCACCGCCTCCACCCTGGTTCCACCTGCTTTGGCTGTTGTGGCTCACCCGCTGACGCGCCGCTGCTACCAGTCCACGTGTGTAGTCCGCTGCAGTCCAGCCCTGTCTTTTCCGCTCCAATCCAAATACCCAATCCGAAATCCGTGATCCGAAATCCAAGATCTGCAATCCGTGCATTCTGGTCCGCGTGTGACTTTCCGTAAGCTTTCCTAGCGTGCTTTTCTGACATCATCCTCAGTGCTTATGTCACCAGAAAGCACTCTGCCTGCCCCGCTCTGTGCATTCACGCCCGCGCTATCCCCAAGTGGACATTCTACCACGCTTGCCTATATAAATCACCAAATTGTGCATATGTATCTTTATCTAATCAAATGTATCTACTATTGTGTTTTTACTGTATGTACAAGCATAATTTTCTGCACTCATAATATTGTGTATGAATCTTTGAGTCTCATGTATGTAAGAAGCAGGAGAAATAGGGAGGGGGGCATAGGTTTGGATTGAAATGGGGAACTAGCAGTCAAGAAAATTCTGGTTGCAACTACCCAATGGATGTATTGGTACGGTACATGAAAGCTGTGGCAAGTTATTGGGGGCCACCCGTTCCAATACCAATATGCATTGGTATCTATTGGTATTGCACCGGCTTCCCCAATGCATACTCACCCAGGATGATGTATCACATCACTCAAGCAATGCACCTTAAGCAACAATGGGAAGTTATGTTATCCAGTTTGCCTAGGTGTGATTTAGTTATCCAGTCCTCTGGGGTGTGAAATCCAACATAAATTCAATCTGTGGGTGTCAAAAGAAAGGCTGAATTTTGATTAACAGTATGGTCCCACTTTTTTTCCAAGATACTCCTATTTTTGATGTTGAAATATCACTTTTGTGACCAAAAATCAGTTATCTGGGTAACTTAGACCAGATAACTGATATTTGGTCACAAAAGCGTTATTTTAACATCAAAAATAGGATTTCCTTGGAATAAATTGGGATCCATATTGTTAACCAACATTAAACCTTTCTCTTGACACCCACAGATTCAATTTATGTTGGATTTCACATCACATAGGACTGGATAACTAAATCACACTGAGGCAAACTGGATAACGTAACTTCCCATCGTTGCTTTAAGCAATAAATATTGCATTGGCCCTCACGGCCAATACAATGTGATGTAAAATATTGGGCTGTATCAGCAATGTGATACAGCCCTATACCAATGCATGCATCATATCACTTACAGCGTTGGGCAGAGGATGCATGAGAATGAATGTGTGGCAGAGAGATGCAAGTCAGAGGATATGGTATCCAAAAAAAAAAAACTTACTAGCTGGTCAGGTGCAGAAGTTATGGACTTGATTTTGGTGGGTGAAGTTCCGGGGGGGGGGGGTGGCACACACAGAGCAAAATCTACACCAAGAATTAACTATTGTGAAAGCAGTGATCATTATATGCAGTTGAAGGAGTGTTGGGCTAAGTTGTTTTGGTATTGGGATTGGCATTGGGCAAGGTGGCTGGGGGATTGCGTGTGCAAAGGGGATCTAGTTTTGTTATATACCTGCAGCCTGGTGTTGCAATGGGAAGAGCTCTTTGATGGTTGTTGGGACAGTCCTTAACGGAGTTTGTTTCAATTTCCAGACAACCGTTATTCATGAGCTGGAGGAATTGGATGAGACACCCCTGGCTAGATCCACAACAGTGGCCCATGTCAAATGGCTCTCTAGGTGCCAGTTGACAGATTTCAACCAGAAAGCAAAGTCAGAAAAGTTGCAGGAGAAGATTGGATGTTGCCTTGGGCCCATCAATTCTGGCACACGTGTCAAATTGTCCACGGAGCAATCAGTGCGGAGCGCACAACTGAAGGTGGTGGCGTGCGGAGCTTGACAGTGGAACTGGATTCAAACTGAGCAGGCCAGCGCGGACTGGCTAGCAGAGGGGGTGATTTGGGGAAGCCGTGGCAGTCAAAGCGGGCTACGTCAGCGGGTGTAGCTGGGGCGGAGGCAGTGTGTGGGATCCTGACATTATAGGCTAGACAGGGTGTGGAAGCTAGGGAGAGGAGTGTGACCGCGGTTGAAGGCAAGTGGCAGAGGGGACAGGAGTTGGCGGAAAATGTGTGTGCGTGTGTAGCGCGCTTGGCAGAAGATGAGTGAGTGCGTGTGAACAGATTTGGAGGATATCTTTTAGTTCTCTTTCTTCTTCTCTATAAAACCACAGTGGGGGAGGGGGGATGGAGGATTCTGCCTCATAGATACTCCCCACAGACTCTCTTTTGCAGTTTTTACTTTACTTTTGTTGGATGTTGTGCTTCTTTTACTTTGCGTACATTGTGGACTTGCTTTATGTGTGACAGTTGTGCTTGCTTTACGGCTGTTTTCTTATGTTTTTTCAGAGTTATCTTCTTTATGCGGTGGAGCTTGATTTTACGGTTTACTTTTGCGGAGCTTTATTATTTTATGTGCTTTAATTCATTTACCCCGCTCAGAGACCTACAATGTTGGTGGAGCTGCAGAGAAGAGTTCTCCAAATCACCCAACTTTCTCCGGTGTGGTGCGCCATTTGGTACACGCAGGGACAACTCTCATTTTGCGGCGCGGCGCGCGGAAGGACGTCAAGATCAAACCCTCAAGGCATCAAGATCTCTGGTGGCGCGGCGGGCATCCCCCTCAAGACGTCTCAGGAGCTTTTCAATCTTCTTTTATTCTTTTCTTTTTTTTTCTCTCTCTTGGTGTTTTTTTTTCTTTACACTTTGATTTTTTTTTCCTTTCCTTTACTGCGCGCGTTGGATGGTTACAGTGGGAAGGGTTTGGCTTTATTTCTTTTGTTTCTTGTTTGTTTTGTCTGGTTGTGTTGTGTGTGTTGAAGCTTGTGCGTGTGCGGGGCATGATGACAGGTCCGCAGTGCGCGGCGCTTCCTGGAGTCTGAGTTCGCCCACGAATTCAGAGGAAGGGGGGCATGGAACCTAGCTGATCCCATTAGGAATCCATCAGAAGTTTATCGCTCTTTATCCGGCGCCCTCCAAAGCGCCATATTGAATCTTATTGATCCCAAGAGTCTCTTCCCTGTTCCCGGTTTTCTCCCTCCCTCAAACAACAAACCGCCGACGCGCGCTCAACGCCGTCGTAAAATCTTCCCACCCCCAAACCTCTTCGCTTAACCGATCCTCATTGCTCATCCCAACCATCACCCGGAGGGCACATAAAATTTCTTTTCCCCCATTCCCCTCCAACTAACTGCCGCCGGCCTGCACCGGACGGAGTTCCACACCGGGATAATCTTGCAGGGCAGTGGCGCGGACACTTTTGTGAGCGTACCACTCTCTTCCACTACAGCATCTTTGGCTGGGTCTGACAACTTCAGCATTAGAGTGAGTTTAGCTGGCCTAAAGTCTGCCTTTATCAGTTGTTTCTACATAAATTGTCTCATAACTTGTTAAGCTCAAGATTTAAACTTGATCAACAGGAGGCTGTGGAAATCTAGATACTTCCAGGAATATTTTATTATGTAACCATCAAACATGTCATATCTTTCAGCAGTATAATTAATGCTTAGTCATAGATATTGCACAAAGTACTCCTTGGCAAGTACTTGGCACCTGTAGGGTAGTACTTGCAGGCTTACAACAATTACTCATCTACAGGTGCTGGATGAAGGTGCAGATTCCGGGATCTTTTTCTGGAAAAACAGGCAATTATTTGGTACAAGTGCTTGCCATACACACCCGTGGCCCACGGGTTGTCTTGTTTGCGCCACATTTCTACTGTCAGATTACATGTAATACAACAGTACAACTGTTTTGCTGAGAGTCCAATTGACCTCTGAGGCTCTGAATTGAGGAATTCAATAAATTTCACAGCTCTGACCGAAGGAATGCCTCCATGATTGTAGGGATTCTTCCGGTCAAAAAGGTTTACTGCCTCTTTGACTGGAGGAATCCCTCTGGCTGAGGAGGAATACCCCCACCTGCCAGAGGGATTCCTATCAAAGATCTATGTACAGTGGGCTAACAAATATTTTTGGCTCCACATTTTTGAATGCAGAAGCTCAGGACACAACCTTTAAGTCATGAGATCGGCTAAAGGGGTGGAAAATAAGTTCCAAAGAATGATTATGAAATAAAAAAAGTAAAAATAAAAAAATGAAAAATGTGGAAATTTTCTAATTTCTTGCAAATTTCTCAGAATGTTTATCACTGGTCAAACCAAGGAGGGAAAATTGGAGAGCACAGTAGGGCATGCAAAAAGAATGATAAAAAATGAAAATTTTTGAAACCGTTTTCAATGATTTTTATTGGATCAAATAAATTGAGTCAAATTAGCGGTGATTTGGGTGACAGTCCCTGAGTTCAATTTGAAATTGGTGGATAACCCATCCACCCAAAAAATCATTGAAAATGGGTTCAGAAATTTTCATTTTTTATCATTCTTTTTGTATGCCATACTTTGCTCTCCAATTCTCCCTCCTTGTGTGACCAGTAATGAACATTCTGAGAAATTTGCAAGAAATTAGAAAACAGACTTACTTTGTGCACTGCAAAAAACACTTCGCGCACTGCACATGAGTGCACAGATTTCCAAACACTTTGTGCACTGCGGGTAAAATACACAACTCTTTGGAGATTTTTTTTGACCAATCAATAGAAAGGCTTCCCATTGGCCTCTCTGAATTTTTTGGGAGTTTTTTGAAGCATTCTTCTATGTTAAATTTTTTTCTTAAAACCAAGAAGAAATGTAGGATTTGGGCGCCTAAAAAACAAGGTTCTCATAGCCCCAAAATTCCAAATCATCCAAGTTTATTAAATTCACAAAAACACAGCAAAAAAGATCTAAGTTTTGGTTTGCAGCCTCATGATGGCCACTGTTGAATGGATTACCCCCAAACACTTTCTGACATGGATAGAACCTATAGCTTGTGACAGTGCAACAAGCAAAAAAGGGCCAGCATTTTTTAAAATCAAGCAGGGGCTTATCCAAGCAAAGTAGGGGGCCTGCAGGGAGGGGCCAGGACAAAACCAGAACCCCTGGGGAACTTCCATTGCCCGGACCTCCCTTCTTTTTATATGCACAAGATCATTCACAATTTTCCCAAATCCCTTGTCCTGCGCCTCCTGTTGCCATAATCAAATGGTCCAACTGCATGTCTCCCGCTTGGCGCTCACGATTCAACACCTTGAATTTAGATGCAACTGCCCTGGCCTGGTGACTGGTCAACCTCCACCCCTGCCATTGCTCATGGATGCCAACGTCTCAGGAGGTCATACAAATTTCCATTGTTACCTTGCCATCCTTAAGCATCAATCACCTGCTAAGCTTCCAATTTCGTCCCGCTGTGCTTTACAAGCTGATTACTTTACACCTTGATTGTGCCAAACAAGACTCAACCTGCGCGTGGCCTCTCCAACGGTTGCTCTCCTCTTCCGCCACCCCCTTGCCATTACTGCTGTGCCACATTATGGGGCTCAAACCCTGCCGTCATCAAATATCAACACTCCATTGGATGCTTCACGTGATCCCTGCAAGGGCAGCGGTATAGGTTGCTATGACAACCGCCAATCGTGTTTCCGTGGGCCAGGGGCACCATTTGTGAATATCTGCCTAGAGTGATGATGTTTCAGAAGAAGGTTGTGTCAGTTTATTGTTTTTGAACAAGTACAAGAGGGTACATGTTTTACCTGTAATTTATTGATGAGGAAACAGAAATCCAAGAACTTGAATTGTTGCGGTGCCAGGCCAAAAAAATCACAACAAACCTGAAAAAAAGAGGTAGTTACCGGGTGAAACATTGAGTTGAACCGTGAATGAAAGGGGTATCAGTTGGCAAGAGCACCAGGATGCTGGATTCGCCGGAACAATGGGCTGATGGTGGTGCAAGAGCTTGGGTTGGATTGTTGTGGGGGAGGCTGGATTGGAGAAGGTCAGGAAACTCAAATCAAGCTCTCATGAGTTTTGTCACCCCGGTCCAGTCCTCCTACAATGGTGCGTTACTGCTTTCAAATCATAGTGGCAGCAACCAAAGTGCTGATACACAAGAGCTTGCTTGCTCTGCAGGTCGAGAAAATCTTCAAGTGCGTGAGCTCACATTTTGGCCGCTGGTTTCCCCAGCCCATGCATGACTCAAGCTGTCCCCACTCTCAATCCGACCCAATCTACCGACTTGAACTGCCCTTTAACTGCGCACAGTGTCTGTAGGTAAACCAGGATTGGGGCCGCCAAGCAAGACAAGAATTTTTGAAAGACACCGTCCCAACTGCGGCTTAGCGTTGGAATCCTCAACAGCAATCAAATTTATTTCCATTTGACATCTGGGCTTGGCTGGCAAATGGCGGGTATGAGGAACAGTCTCTGCAACCGCCACGACCGACCCAACGGCAAGGTTGGTCAACAATGGCCTATCTATGTAGTTCCGTTCCAAGTCTGCATCATCATCTCCAGTTGACCGGATGCAGCCCAGACGCTTGCCACGGCCGAGCGATTGGCCATCTTCCTTCACCAAACCGGGCTTATGGACAATGCTTTAATTGACAACAACAAGCATTGGATTGGATGGAAATTTGTTGACGCTGAACTGGTCGTATATCACATCCTCATCATCCTTGGCCATCAATGGCTAACTGTCCGTCAAGTCTAGATCCACCAGCTCCTCTTTGCTTCTTCCCTTGTGATGCACACCTACCCTTGCTACCTGCATTCCGCTCAAGCTAAGAGCAACTGCTATGGAGGAATAACATCCTTCACCACCAAAAGTGGTGAATCCTCTCACACCAAAATGTGGAAATGCTAAGTCCCTTCCATGCAGGAAATATTATAGTGCTGCACATGCGCCACATTGAGGATTATCATGTGGATTTAGTTAATTTTGGAGATGATGTAATCTGAATTAAGATGTTTGTGTAATTTACTAGAGCTGGCTAAAAACAAGTGGCCATCTCCTTGCAATGGGATTGAGTGGTAAGCTTTTTTGCTGGGTGTGACCTTTCTAACCAGTACTCAACAATTTGAGTTGACTTGAGGAAACATTATTGGCCTGATTTTGTACCTCAACCTTTTCTAATTTTATTTAATTTTTCCTTGGATTGGTCAAAGAAGAAAAAAAAAGAAAGTGATTAGCAAAGTGTGACAAACAAGAATTCAAACAAAGCAATGTAATACTGATGGTGACAGCTCTTTGGATTTTGGAATCCAAATGGTTTACATGGAAACTGTTGCTGGGCTACACCCCTTAACACTGCAGCGGTGCAGCCGCCTTGGCCTCTGGTGGTACATTTATTTCCCAATACACTGTTCAGCTTTCCCAATTAGTACATTTATTTCACTACATTTTAAATAACTCTCAGATGTGATTTTTTCAATAAACAGAGGCCTCTCTTGCCCCTTCTTGTTTTCTTTTTCCTCATGCTTGCACTAGTGAATAATAATTGAGAATATTGTTCAGCAACATCACTTCAAAAATTGTCCCCATCAAACATTGTCTTATAAAATTTGCCCCTTATCAAAATTGCCTCACATCTCACCTTGACTTGAAAATCTGGCTTATTAATTTAAGTTCAGGAATCTCCCAGAGTACCCATCACACCAAACTCTTTCAAAATACATTATATATCAAAATTACATATATTATAAGGTTTAAAAACAACAACAAGATTTAAATAGCTTAAATTCAGAAAGATTGCGCCACACTAAATTAATAGTGAATCTCCTAGAGTTTAATCACAGGAGGGCAGCCCTTCAAGCACCCCTGTAATCCGTCATTTTCCATGACATTTACATGTCCCCTCCAAGCTCTGCTTACGCCTTGTGTGAGAGTTCCACACTGGGCACCAAAGCTGAGCAGGAGCTGAGCTGGTAGCCAAAGCTGAGTATCAGCTGACCAGAAATGAGGATTAGTGGTGCCCAGCCAAAACTGAGGATCTCCTGTGGAAATTCTGAAAGGTAAGTAGATGGGGGGGAGATCTGGTTAGATGGTGTGTAGATGGTGGTTGGATGGCAGGTAGATGATGGGTAGCCCACTGGAGCTGGCATCATGTCACTTGTCATGAAGTGACTGTTTTTTCCTGGTGATTATAATATGAAAATAAAATGATCTATTCAATTAATCTTGAAATCAGGCTCAAATCCAAGAGAAAATATAATATTGAAGAATGATGAATTATGAAATGAAACATTCTAGGTATCAATGTCAAATGATTTTAGTGAGGAAGGAGTTCTACTAGAATTTTACTAATGTAATGGGAGTCACAGTTTGCACAGGACAGGGTCAAGGAATCTTGATTTGGTTAGATGTTTGGAGATTAAGGCAGCCAACTCCCGTGGATTCTCTTGAACAATTAAGTGACCAGATTGGTTCATTCTGACAAAGCCAAATTTACAGACAGCTTCTTCTGGCACAATTGATTCGGCTTGATTTCCAAGTACCAAGAAAAATCGAAATGGAAGATGATCGCTACCCAGTGAAACTGTCTGTTTTTCTGTTATGTTTTCGTTGAACAAATTCCAGAACCTGGAATATGCTTCAGAAACTCGACCGTGAGGCTGAGTGAAGACGGATGCTTCGTGAAGCTTGTTGCACTTCAACTTTACCAACTGACCAGATCCCAAGGCATCTTCAACGTATTTTTTCAAGACTAGAGGATCCCAACGACCAAAATAGATTGTATTTTTCTGAAATTTTTCCAAGGCCACCGCTCGACTCTCCCATTCATTTTTCCGGGCCGCGGCAAAAGTGGCGAGTCCAACCGCGGTCTCAATTTCTTCATCATGTTTTGGTCTAACAGCTGGGTCAACCAGTATAACCTCAGCAAATAGTTCTGGAATTGATGTAGCTGCCAACATGGACGCGCAGCCACCCAAGGAGTGTCCAAGGAGCCCCAGTCTTCGATGACGCCAACGGACTGGGCCATAGGAATGCAACGGAGGCGACTTGTCAAGCCGGAAGAGTTGTGGACACGGGCAGTCAAGAGGCGGTAAAACCATAGGCAGACTAGACTCAGATGAATTTTGATCAGGTAAGTATGATAGCACGAAGTTCAGTAAATCGCGAGCGTTATCCGCCCAATCAACTATGTGTACCGGACAAACAGAAAATTGAGAATCAGCATTGCAAATCTTCTAAAACGCATTATTTTTTTCCACTTTGTTTGGTTGGTCGAAGGCTGCACATCTATATTGTGAGTTCCTTTAATGAAGCTTACAATTCAAACCAAGAGTACGAAGATTCAGAATGGCACTGTCACCATGATTAGCGCAATCAAGCGCCCAGATTTCTTTGATTTTTCGACCCCCTGGAGATAGGAGTAGATGAGCCAACATCGGCTCCCAAGTCTAAGCAGATTTAAGCACATTGCTTCAGTTGTGGGTTCAACTTCTGAGTAAAACGAAAATGGGTTCCAGACTTTACCTCCTTGTGGAATCCGTTTGCATGACTTAATACCAGAGTGATGGGCTCTCCATCACTCACATTATTTTGGCGAGTTTTCACTGAATGGTTGAAATATCGAGCGGCTGCGATGAATAACTGGGGCTCGTTAGTGGCCGCACCCAATTCAGTCTCGACCCTTCGTTCGGCGTTTACGTTTCGAGCTCTAATGTCTTCTGCAATTCTCGCAGCATCCTGTGAGCGTGGGTTTGTGGGAGGAACAGCCTCATAAACGGCTGATCCAGCAATAGAACGAGGGTAGGCCGCAGGGAAAACATGGATCGAGCGAGTCCAGCAAGCAAGTTTAGGGTCCGAAGAGATATCGATGAAAGGTTGATTAGCTGGTTTCTCAATCTGAGCCAATGTCGAGGCGGGTGGTGCCGCTTGAATAGTGGGAGCCAGTGGAAGTAGGCTTATTACATTAGGTCGATGAGGGAGCCGAGACTGCAATCGTGTGCTCATGTTGAATTTAAGATCAGACTGACTGCACCACTTGGTGATAGGACTCGAGACCGCGGAAGCACAAGGGATTAAATAGATAATCAGAGTGACTCCACTTCACTGCGACTGCTTCCTGCTGCAGGCTGCTACGTGGACGAACTTGGCACAATTACCTCCGAGGAGATCGCGTCGCAACCACCTCGAAGAAGTCCGAGGGGAGGCCTTGCGCACAGTGCGGCATGTCTGCAAACCTGACACAAGTCCCTCCGACTGCGAGGAGATGGCGTAGTAAACTTTATAAACTTTTAAGGGATGAACTTTGTCCCGAACATAACAAGGTCTCTCCGGCTCAGTAGGGGTGAAACTTGAGGGCGCCAGTTTTGAAAAAGTGTGTGCCGATCGGCGCCTACAAGACCCCCTCCCCCGCCCTCCAACACTAGCCAAATGTTTCAAGCTTGATGCTGGTGTTTCTCAGTCCAGGAAGCCCTCAGGGAGGGCTAGGAGCTACTAGTGTGCGTGGCGGAAAAGCGCTCACGCTACAAGAGGGTGTATCCTGTAGAGACCTCAGGGAACTGTTTGCAGAAGACAGATGATGTTGTTTCTACATAAGCAAAGGATATAAAAGCTATTACAACTGGGAGCTGAGTTGTGGGACAGAATACGTATTCAATCTGACAAGAGAGGAACAAGTGAAAGGGGAAAAAGGAGTGACAGGGAAGCAGAGAAGATGGTGAAATTCCAACAGTTAGACAAGTTTGTCTGTATTCTCAGGATGGAGAAGAATGCCACGCAGTACAATGAGCCGGTCACGTGCATCGAATATTTTTGTGGAAGCTTCGAGACGTTTCAGAATGTTAAGAATAATTGGTTGAAATAGGGGAAGCTGAGGAGACTGGTTAAGATTCGTTCTGATTGCGATTTCATTCGGCAAGAGCTGCTCGCTGTTGTTGATGTCCATCAAGTAAATTATTGGGATATTTTCGTCGATTTCATAGATCGAGCCTACAAGTTCTTTCAAGGTCTGGCCATACTCGAAGTAGACTAATTTGATTGCATCCGAAAATAATGTGATTGCTTCATCAAGCTTTTGGAACTCTGAAGCATCAAACTTGCTCCATCCAAGAGCTGCAATCGCCCCCTCCCCCTGGTCCGCCCGTGTTGTGTGATATCGTCCCAAGAATCGTACCATACCGTGTAAAGTCTTCAAGGACAAGATCTGAGTGAGCGGAGGCGATCTGCGGTTCTCCCCGAATGGGCTGATGCGGCCGATCTGTCTCACCAGGCTCGGCAACAAGCTCGGAGTGATCGGAGCCGAATCGTTGATATTCCTGGACAGCTTGGTGATGCGGCCAATCTGTTTCACCAGGCTCGACGACAAGGTTCTGATCAACGGCTGATACAGGTCTTCACCCACATAGTTCAACAGGGTAGGCTTTGTGAGTCGCATGAATTCCGTTCGAAATTCAGGCCCACTCCGGGATCCCACCGCTTTGAAGAAAGGATCGAACGCATCTATCTGGCTTACTATCTGTAAGCGCTCTAGCTGGTGCCAGTCGGAATGTTTGAAGTCTAATATCAAAACAAAAAAGGAAACCAACTTGTTTGGAGTCACTGTCAGGCTCCATTGCAATGCTTCGTGGCACAGTCCAACTTCTGCCGGGGATTCAGGAATGTGAGGAATGTGAACTGACGTTGGAAGAGCTCTTTGAGTTCTGCAGTGAAAGGGCTTTCTTGAAGGGCTTTCTTGAAGTCGGTGATCAAATAAGCATTAGGGGCGTTGATGTTATCTCTCAGCCCTGGAAACCTGCGCGCAAGGTAGTTGAATATGATTTGAACACCTTTTCCCTTGTTCAATAGATTTTCGAACCACTTTGTAGAAGCAACGTTGTGCCTTTCAAAGATGATAAGAAATTGGACAAGGACGCCGTTCAAATGGATACGTGCCAGTTTCGTGCGGAGAGCGTCCTGTCCACATGTGGTTGCTGGTGTCTGCAAGATTTTCGCGAGCACTTCGGTTGTCTTCAAGAAATTTGAGGCTGCCAGGTCACCATCCTCAGCGTTTCCGAGAAGACCAGTCCCCGCCGATTCTTTGAGGTCCGGTGGCTGTTTAATGACGTTATTTTGAACTTTCTCCATAAGAATTTTGACGAGCCCCCTGAGATCAGAGATACTATCATGAAGAGCGTTTGCATCTTCTGGCCGATTGAATCCAATGAATTGACGCTCTGAAGACACTTGTATAGGATCCAACACTCCGCTTTGCAGGTCTCCTAAAAACAGTGCTGATGCGATGCAATCAAAAAAAAAAAAGTTAGTTGGATTGACTGCGACACGTCTAGCTTGGAATCTTCCTTACTTGCTTTTGACGCTTGGTGATTATGAATTTGACATCCATTGAAGCCATCGCGTTCGATGCGTATGGCTAACATATGGTCCATTTCTATCATGAGTTTGTATCTTCTACAATTTTACGTGGTTTAAAATTGCGATAGACTCACCACGACTCAATTCATTCAATGGCGCACAACTCCAAGTGTTTTGGAATACCTCCGCTGCGGAAGGCAAAATGGTATTGGATGAGTTAACAAGAAGCTTGCAGGTAGCTGCTGTTGTTGATGGTCAAAGTAAAAGTATCGGCCACTCTTGATCGGCCACTTACACTCTACTTTCTTCGCCAGCGCAGGAAAATTATCGTGATGGGTTTCCAGGATGTCTCCAAGCGTCGTAAGACCGGAACATTGACCAATGATCAATCCCAACAGAACTAAGATTAATGTGTTGAAAGTGCGGTAGGCGGAAACCGTTGAATTTATTGCAGTGCGCATGTTGTTGGTCGAACTAGGGCCTCAAGTGCAAAAGTTAATTAATATCGTTTGGAAAAGGGGACGCAAGCGGGAAAACTACACAAACTAGTCTGCCTGAGTGCATTGTGCCTTAACATCAGGGGTATAAATACAAACTCAAAACTCGAGTTTCGAACTCCGGCTGTAAGAACATCAGCTGTCCCAGAAACTGAAATCTTCCGGTTTCTGGTGCCGGAACCGCCGGGTACACATGCCTACAGTATACATGCCCTTTCTAAGGCTCCACACTTTTCTGACACACTTTGCTCCTGATGAGCGAGAGCGGGCTGAGAGCTGAGGACAGCGGGCACGCTGCGGGCGGTGTTCGAGGGTTGGGGAAGGATAATCCATTGCATCATACTGGGAGAACAAGAAGAAGAAACAGAAGAGGGAGACAAGAGAAAAGATGAGAAAAGAGAGACAAACCTGAGGACAGCGGGCACGGAATTGGAAGTTTGAAATTTTTTATTGTGTTTTATCATTTTTGTATCGGTAAATCAAGTCGCGCTTGTTTTACATATTTTTAATAGTACAAGGAAAATAATCAATATGTTCTTTTTCAATAGCATCAATTTAAAGAAATATTTTTTAGTTTGTTTTGGTAGTTTTATGAATAAGTCAAGAAAAAATGTTTTGAGCCAGTCTAAGAAACCCAGCGTTCAAGATATAACCCGCTCGACTAGCTTTAGTGAGTTATTCCTTAAGTGAACACCGGGGTCATAAAAAATGCTGAATAGATTTCTTTGTAAACATTTGATGTTCTTCATTATCTGCCCGGTTAGGAGTCGATCCAGTAAATGGCCTTATTAAATTGGCACTAAGGTCCTTCCTGTTATCCCAGCCTCTTCTGTGATCAATCCTAGCTAAGGGAACAGATATTCTCCTGCCTTTGGTTCCTTGGAAAGAAAGTGTTTCACCGGTTTTGTGGTACTCCAAAGTGCAGTTGTAGTCAAAAAGAAAAGGTCGTCCTAGAATACAGTCCTGTGCTTTTGGTGAAACAAAAAGATGGGCTGGTCTGGAAAATCAGCCAATTCCTACTGGACAGTTTTTGGCTACACCGGTTATATCACACCTAGCTCTGCCGACTCCTTTCATGGGTATGTTAACTGATACTATTTCTAGGTCCAAGTCATCTGCTACAGTTTGAGGCATGACATTCACCATGGAGCCAGAATCAACCATAAAGTCAACATTAGCTCCCCCAATTTTGGCTGTTACGTATCCTAAGGCGCAGCTATAGTAGCAAGGGTCTGATGGATCTTCTTCTTGCGGAGGGTTGGCCATTGCTGCCGCAACCTTGGTAGTTTCTGTAGCCATGTAAGTTGTGGTATTCTTTCCTTGGAGACGTCCTTGTAACTTAGCAATGATCTGCTCTGTATAGGATGGCAAAATAGCTGTAAGTTGAGAAAATGTTGTTGGGATTTTGACATGATCTAAATCATGTAGCAAGGCGTTTTCCGGTGAATCCTTCTGGGTAACGGGTGGAGTGTGGGCTTGGCTCCACACTTTCTCTGGCGCTCTTCTTGGAGTTTCCTTTTGAGTAAGGTCGGCTATCTTGTCTTCTTGATCCACAACCATATTGTCTTTTTTGGGTTCCTGGATCCAGACATTACGACAACCTTTCTGGGCCTCAGATCAAGTAATTGCGTGAGTTTTTAGGTAGTTCTTGGCTCCAAGTTTAGGCAATGGTCTGCGCTGAAGTTTGCACAACTGGACCATTCCCTGTTGAGGCATTTCCAGATTGTCTTGATTCCGCCAGATTCCTTATTGCGTCTTGCATTTGAGGGTCCGCCAAAGCTGTCGCCACTACCGATTGTATAGGTCTAGAAGATACCCAAGGTATTTGTTGTCCTTCTGGCAAGAAGTAATCCTTGCCCCTGCAAATCACTAATCCTTGGCATTCATCCTTAGCTAGATCAGGGCATTTAAAGGTTGTATGCCCATCCCGTAGACAATAGTAGCAAATCTTGCTTTCATATAATGGAGTTGCTGGTCAAGTATTTCCGTGGGCAAATTCAGGTTTGTTGGAAGATCCAGGTTGATTGTAGGAGACAGGTAGAACACTTCTCAATTGTTGTTTAAGAGCAGCAAGTTCTTGCATCACTTCATCCATTTTGTTATCAACCACCTTGGCTGTGGGTGCTTCAGCAACCATTTTGTCTTGTTGTTGACTATTGCCTTTCTTTGCATCTAGAGATTTCTGCATTACTTGGTTTGATTTGGAAAAGCTTGAGAATTTAACATAGCCTTTATTGATTTGGATTTCGGTTTCTGCCGCTGCCACAAGATCATCCCATTTGGGTGCCTTGTTGCTTCCGTCCTTGGATTTTGGAAGTTGTCCTTTGTTGACTAGGGTTCATTTAATGCTTCTTTGACTTTTGTTTGAAAAGGCACTTAAGAATAACAGGGCCACATCCTTCTCCTTGCTAATATGATCATTCTTGACAAGGTACTTGAGGATTGAGGTGAATTTTCCAAGGTAAGATTTGAAGTCTTGGCAGTTTGTAATCCCGCTCTTGGCTTGTTGTTTTGCCAATTTGATTAGGTCGTCGGTGGTGTACATAATGGTATCATCTAAGTCACCCCACATTTTGACCATTTCTTTTTGTAATATTTTCCAGTTGCAGTCGTTGTATCCGTCCATCTCCTCAAGTTTGCTCTTGAGTTCCTCCGTCCGCACAAATCGTCCAATCTGAAGTGCCTTATCGTAATCTGTTGCTTGGAAAGCGTTGGCCATTCTTTTGAAAGATTTTAAGAAATTCATGAGTTGGTTGCCATCATAGAAGAGACCAGGTTCCTTAATAATGACCGGTTTGACTTGTTGGACTGCTGGTGGTTGGTAGTACTGCGGATAAAAAGCTTGTGGATGCTGAATAGGTGGTTGTTGAACCGGTGGGGGTGGAATCGGCTGTTGTCGTTGTTGAAATTGAGGTTGATACATAGCTTCTTGAATATTTTCCGTGTTGTGGATTCTGTACCCGGATATAGGTTGACGTGGAGTATTGTTACATTGTGGTAAGTTAGTGTTTTGAGGAGTTTTGTCTGAATCTGACAATTCATCTTCATATTGGTCTCTGAGTTGAAGGTCAATTCCCTTTCCTTTGTCTTTTCTGGGTGGTGCAGGTGGATTTGTCGTATCCGTTGTGGTAAGCCAATCCTGATCTACCCAGAAAACCAGCAACCATCAATCACAAGGCTGTCACACCTCAAGCCTAAATCCCATACCTCTGGCCCCCTTATCAGCAAAGCCCAAGGCCCTCAACATCCCCACTCAAAGGTCATACCCTGGATAATAGTATTTCCTACTCCCACACTCCCCCTCTCTTGGATAAACCCTCTCCCTAGTCTCAAACATTTACCCAGATCACATTTTACCCCCTTCTTCTAGTGTTTCCTTAGAACCATGTGCTCAAAGATTTATAAGCACCCTTGAAACCCTTCACCCTCCAAACCCAACATGATACACATTATACTAGGCATAGCCCCCAAACCCCACCTAGATCATTTCTTCCTGGAACACTGCCTGAAACACTTCCTGAAACACCTAACTCATCCTATCTTCAATCCCTAGATGACTTCTTCCTGGAACACTGCCTGAAACACTTCCTGAAACGCCTAACTACTCCTATCTTAGATCATAGAATATTCTACCCCTGTTATCTCTCACATATCCCCTCCTCCAACTAGGAAGATTGCACCATAGCCCCCAGAAGATGGCATCATCCCCACCCACTATTACACCATCAAGTGACTCCTTGACCCACTACTCTGACCACATGGCTGTTTTATCCTATAGAAGTAGAATGTTCTATGCTTCCCTTCAGGTTATCCTTGTTTTCTCATGGCTCCTCCTTCTTGTGTATATAAACTGGGTTGTTTTCCTCTTCATTTGTTCCCAATCAGATCCTGTCAAAGTAATTCAGATCACTGGTCACCTATCATTAGGCTTGCTTATGCCAATAAATCAGATTGGACAAGCTTGTTATCTGTGTACAAAATATTAGATTAGTAGAAAAGTAACCCTCAAGACATACCTCAAGAATTCTCTATAGCCACACCTTTCAATAAGAGTCCACACTCTTATATCTTTTTCTTGTTCCCAGAGAGGCAGCCCATTAAAGCACCATTCCCTCTCCAGCTCTATTCATCCCAAGAGTAGTTCCACACTGTATTCCAATTCAAGGCTGAAGTTCCGGGTGCAGGTCTGTTCCTAAAAGGGGTTGATGGAGGAGCAAATCCATTTTCCAAATCTGGTGCACTGAACGGTAAACTCATGTTGTCTTGGTGATTCCTAGTTTTGTAATATCACAATCTGTTGATAACTGTTTTTACTGTGCTCTGAAAAAGAAACAATAATATCTGGTCTCTGGTTTCTTTACCAGGGAAAATTGGGGGGTATTTATTATATTTCAATATCAAAAATTACTTAACAATCTGGGAAGTACTGTTCAACAGTCTACCAATTTATCCAAATTCCTAGGGTTGTTCTGCCCGTCTTTTGGTTTAATAAATAAGGCTGCTCCTTCTAGTAGTTCCAAAGTTCTCTTCAACAGATTCCTAAGTCCTTTCTGCCCGTCTCCTGGTTTGATAAGTTATGCTGCTTCTTCAAGATCCTTGTCTCAGAGTAGCTGTAACATTTCTTTTCAGAGGTACGTAATTTGTTTTGTAAGATGGTTTCTATTATTTGACTAGTTTTCCAACAGAATAACTGAATATGCCGTTGAGTTTGTAGATTTTGTTGATGAATTTGATCCTTTTGCAGCTAGAAGTCGTTTTCCTTTGACGTTAGTTCAAGTTGTTGAAATTGGTAATACAGTGTCGATTGAAAAAAAGGTTATCCTATCATGTTGGGGACTCCTTTGTAAGACTCAAAAGTGGTTGTGAAACTGTTTTGCTGAATGGAGAAGGGGATGAAGGAGGTGCAAGCTCTGCCCTTCTATACTACCAGCTACAAGACCCACCAAGGTAAGTGTGGCAAGTTTTAATAAGTGATAGGAGTGGTTAGCTCAAGATAAGTTTCTTGTGACACAGTATAAAAAGGTTTTTATTCAGTATGTAAGGTTTGTTATATGTAAGCAAGAGGGTTGAGTGGATACGTAAGTGTTTTGGGTGATGGGTGAGTATAAAACTTGATGAGTAATAAACTGTGCAACTACAAATGGGGGGGGGGGGGGGGGGAGAGAGCTCCTTACATAGGCAAATGTGAGGGATTTTGGCTCCAGGGCAGCCCCTGAGTGAGGTATTTTAGCTGGCCTGGGCTGTACAACATGAGGGAGTTAAGAGGGAGTGGCTGTGTATAATTTATGCAAGGGGTGCATACATGAGGAGGGGATGTGCTAGATTATGTCATAGTTCATGCAAGGGGTGCATAAGCTGTGCGGGGAATGATCAGGTGATGTAATAAGGCCAAACAAATTGGAGTTAGAAGGAACTGAAATGTGGGCAACCATTCAGTTGTGGGGGCACAGCCTGCAGGGGCAGTGCTGCATGATGTCACGTACATACAGTCAAAACCGTCTAAGGGCATACCCCTTGGGAGAGCACCTTTTATATGCCCTTAGACAGACTATGCCTATCTAGAAAAACCTCCATAAGGGCATACATATGCCGTTAGAAAAAACTGTCTATGGGCATACATTTATGCCCTTAGACAGGTTTTTTTCAACAAAACAAATGAGCAGTATATATTCATTTTTTGGTAAGAAGCAGCTTGTATGTTGGCTTTGTGTAGACAGAAGTGATGAAATTTATGATAAGAAACAAGCTAGTCTGAAAAAATCATTCATTCTACATGATTGATAACTGTGAGGTCATCTGGAAGAGCTGTTATGAATCAAACTGAAGTAATTGCAAATATTAGATGATGAAAAACAATGAAAAGAGATAGAAGATAGAAAAGAAACAAAAAGGTACCTGAAGGCAAACACGACAAAGAAGAGCACGACAAAGAAGAACAATGAACAAAAGAGAGAGGAAGAAAGAGCAGACTGGAAATAACAATGTCAATCAGGGGCACTTTGAGAGAAGAAGAGAAATCACAACATACGACCAAAGAAAGAGAATCGAGTGAGGGAGAGATTTGGCGAGCTTGAGAGGGCTTTGAGAATTTTGAAGACAAATTTGATGAGTGTCTTCTGGAGGAACAGGATAGTCAGAGAGTTTTATGGAGACTATTGAATCGAAGTTGATGGTTAGAGATTTATCAAGTGAGTTCCCCGGAGGAAAGAGAGCGGAAAGAACAAGCAGTCAAGTATAAATGTGTCAAAGGAAGTCGGAGTTTGCAGGTGAGAGAAGATGAGCGGATTGACTGAGTGGGACCGGGAGAGACAGATTGGTGAGACTGAGCGAGACCAATTGAGAGAAGATGAGCCAATAATATTTGAAGGACTAGAGGAAAACCAAGAGGGAAGAGCGTTGAGTGACATCCGTGTGACAGATTGGTTACAGGATGTGATCTCAGGTTGAGGCGCGACCTTGACTCTCAACACCCCCCCTTTCCTCTAGTCGTAAAAGTCCAATTGAAGAGAGAGACTTCACAAGTGCAGGTCAAGGAACCGATTTGGTGATAAAATCAGCAAGCATTTCAACTGTCGGAGTGTATTGAAGGATGATTTTCGAAGCCTTGATGACATCGCGGATGAAATGAAGTTGAATCTCAACGTGTTTCATCTTCTTTGAGTTTGTGTTGGCTTCAAAGTTGGCAACAGCAATGCATCCCTGGTTGTCTTCATGAACAACGGTTGGTTTGTCAGTATCCGAGAGATGAAACTTGATGCAAAGTTGTCGGAGCCAGAGGAGTTCGCATGAGAAGTCGGTGAGTGCTTGATACTCGGCTTCACATGAGGAAAGAGACACGACCGGTTGTTTCTTGGTTTGCCAACAAACCAGGTGAGTGTTGACCAAGGCAAGAAAGCCAGTGACCAATCTTTGGGTGACTGGACAGTTTCCCCAGTTGGCGTTGGTGAAACCACGCAGAGGAGAGGGAGAGTGGCAAGTGTATACTAAGCCGTAGTCCGGTGTTCCGCTGAGATATCGAAGCACATGCTTGAAGGCATTCCAGTGATGGATACCTGGGGATTCCAGGAATTGAGACAGGTGACTCACGACATACGCAATGTCGGGTTGAGTTGCGGTACTGAGATAGCTGAGTGCTCCAATAGCGCTTCGATAACTTTCCCCAAGAGCAAGGAATTCATCAGTCTCTTCTTGGGAGGCTTTGTCAAGGTGAGAGTTGGGAACAAGAGGATTCACGGTAGGTCTACAGGATTTCATCCCATAAAGATTGAGAACAGAATTGACATAGTGTTGTTGAGTCAGAACGATGGCATTTTGTTGATGAAGGATCTTGATTCCAAGTAGAAGATCTGCCTTGCCGAGGTCCTTCATGTTGAACTCCTCCTTGATTGCAATCTTGAAGGACTCGACCTTGGGGCCAAAGACAGCAATGTCGTCCACGTGGATGAAGAGATAGATGGGATCGGGCAAAAGTCGATAAAATACACACGGGTCGGAGACAGCGCAGGAAAATCCAGTGCTGATAAGCCAAGTTGACAGGCAATTATACCATGCCAATGGGGCTTGTTTAAGGCCGTAAATGGCTTTGTGGAGTTTTAGGCAGTGAGTCTTTTTATTGGCAGTGATACCCTGAGGAATTGAGAGATAAACCGATTCTTCCAAGTTGGCATTCAGGAAGGCAGTCTTCACATCAAGCTGCTGAATGTCCCAGTTCATTGCTGCTGCGAACAATATGAGTACCCAGAGTGAGTTCAGACGACCGGTGGGAGCAAAGGTTTTTGAGAAGTCAATGCCATAAGTTTGAGAAAAACCTTGTGCACATAAGCGAGCTTTGAATTCGATTGAGCTTGATCCATCCTTTTTCTTTCGAAACACCCAAGTGGTACCGACGAGCTTAACGCCAGGAATGATTTTTACAACCGACCATACTTTGAGAGTTTCCATGGCATTGAGTTCCTTTTTGATTGCAGCGATCCATTGCTGAGCTTTGTGGCAGTTGATGGCTTGGTGGAAATGTTTTGGGATTCCATTAGTCGCATCCATGATGAATGCTTGTGGTCGTCGAGGATGGTGAAGAATATTTTCAGAGGTGACATCGCCACAAATAATATTGGATTTTTGAGCTGGTGCCGGTTCAGGAATGAGATCTTTGAGCGAGGAGGTGTCGGAAGCTTCAGAGGAATTTTTGTCTGATGATTCAGGGTGAGAGCTTTCAGGATCGTCTTCTTCAGGTCGAGAGGAAGGTTCTTCTGAACAGTCGTGAAATTCTTCATCATCTTGGATAGGGTCAAAGATTGGTGCCGACGTTGTGGTGCACCAAATGGTACAGGTGGTGATTCAGATCAAATCAGCAGCGCGCAGAGTGTATCCAGTCCTCAAGATAGTCAGCTTTCATCCCCCAGTCTCAAGAACTCAGTCCTCAAGATCCTCAAGGCGTTTCAGGATCTCCTCCCCCCTCTTTCCCTTCTTTTTGTCTGTTTTGTCTCTTCCTTTTCTTTCTTGTCTTGTCTTTTCTTTTTTTCTTATATGCGCGCTTTTGGATAGAGATGCATGTGGTGGGTTGGTGTGCTGTTTTGTGTTTTCTTTGGTTGTGTTCTGTTCTCTTTTCCTTCTTGTTGTTGCGCGCGCAGAGGCACGCAGGTGTATGATGACCTGTCCACAACATGTCACAGTCCCCAGAGTCTGAGTTCAGCTCGAACTCAGATGATGGGGCGGCATGGACTTTGTCTGAACCCTTTTCTTTTGGTTTTTCAGATCATCCATCCAGAATCTTAATCTTATTGATCCTTCTCTGAGTCCGCGTGTCTTCTGAGTTCAAACTCTCAGCACCTTGAGTCACATTTCCCCGAATCCCTTCTTTAGATCACATCCTCCGGCCCTCTTTGCCAGACTCCTTTCCTCTTCAGATCCTCAACAACAAACTACCGCCGACGGGAATCTACACCTCGTCGTCTCTCAACAAATCCCCCTCCAACTTCCGCTATCCTCGATTCCTCATATCTTTTCCGGACCACCGCGAAGGCAGCGCACAGCGTAACTCTCCCTTCCAGTAACTGCCGACGGCCCAGCACCGGTCGGAGTTCCACAACGTGACAAGGGATCATTGGGAGTCTCAAGAGAACGTTTGTGCGAAGAGAGCGTCGGAAAAGTGAACTCGTTGAATAACGCATGCCTGGTGCGAATGAGTTTCCCGTCACTAATCCTGATGACCCTGTAAACAGAACCGTTGTTTTCAAATCCAACGAGGATGCCAAGTTCACCGGTGCTTGAGAGCTTCCAGGACCTTTGGTGCTTTGGAACAGCAATAGTGACTTGACAACCAAAGGTCTTCACTCGTCGTAGTGGAGCATTGGAGTTCGTCCATAGCTCGTATGGAGATTTATTTGACCGGGACTGAGTGGGAAGTAGGTTTGAAAGAAAGGTTGCGGTATTCACGGCTTCTCCCCAGTACGACTTTGGTAAATTGCTGGTGTATAAGAGACACCTCGCCTTGTCGAGGATAGTTCTGTTGGCTCTTTCAGCAAAACCATCAAGTTCAGGAGTGTAAGGTGGAGCAAAGAGATGCGAGATTCCTTTTTCCGAAGTGAAATCCTCGAAGGCCTGGTTGAGAACTCCCCTCCATTGTCAGAAACAATCTCCTTCACGCGTTGTTCTTGGATGTTTTCAACGGAGGCAATGAGAGCCTTAAGAGAATCGAGAGCCTCAGATTTTGTTTGGCAGGAGTCGTTCGAATTCGATGAGGATAATCGCATGATTTTCAAAAGTCGATTACTCGGATGACCAAGTCGATAATGCCATATGTTGGAAGCAGTAGTGGCTTGGGTGAGAAGAGAGGTTGGGACCGAGTATTGAGAGTGAAGTAATCCATTGATGATTTTTCCGGTGAAGATAATTTGATTTCCATCGGAAACTGAGAAAGATCCAGCTTGTTTTTGGATGACAAGGGTCCCAGGAAAGAGAAGACCAAGAGAAATCAATTGTTGAGAAATTGATGGAACAAAGAGGCAATCGGAGAGTTCCAAGAGTTTTCCATTGGTAAAAATCTTGGCTGAACCGTGACCTTTCGCAAGAAGAGAATCATCAGGGTTCCCAGTGGTGATTGTGATGTCTTCCATCGTCAATTTGTGGAAAAGATTTTGATCACTGAGCATGTGATGAGTTGCAGCAGTGTCCATGACAAGAGTCTTGTTGGAAAGATTTCCGGATGCGGAAGCAACAAAGGCAGAGGCTTGAGCAAGTGACGCGCTGGCATTCTTTGGCTTCTGGTTTCGAAGATGAGGATATTTCTGGTAACATCTGCTTTTGGGATGAGAGGTAGAGAGCGGATTGTGCTTGTCTCCTCCGCAGAGATGGACTATTTTCTGCGGAAACTTCGAAGGGGCAGAGGCGCTTTGTTTTCCGGGATCCTGATGCATCGCTTTGGAAAGGGAATGAGTTCTGAACAATCGGAGGGAATCAAGACAACTGTAGGGAGCCGCAACGGCTTCCTTGGATAGAGCTATCTTGTCAACGATCATATCAACTTCTTTGTTGCCCATGAGTTTTCCAAGAATCTCATATGAGAGGACATTGCCAGGCATCTTCTTCTCAACCAGTTCGATTTCACGGAGCTGTTTCCTGATGGTGTTGATGAAGAGTTGGAGATCACCGGTATATTTTATGGCGGACCACTTCATGAATACGTGTCCTTGATTAATGATTGACTGGGAGGCGTAACAGTCGGCGATTTTTGACCAAAGAAGAGCGGCGCTATCTCGTGTTTCTGAGTTGACAACCTCGTTGAAGCATTTTTCTTCGAGCCTTGCCGTGATGAGTGAGATAGCCAGGTTATTTTCTTCTGTAAGAGCGGTCTTAGAATCTTCATCTGCGTCTTTATCAATTTCATTTTTGCAGATATCAAAAAGCTTTCTTCCTCTTAGGTAGATCATCATTCTATCGCTCCAATGGGCATAGTTATTGCCGTTGAGCAAGGGAATGTTTTGTCAGCTAATGTTGTCCACTCCGTCTGAGTTGGACATGTCGTTAGTTTGCCTTGATTGTGTTGATTCGAGCGAGTGGGTTCCGAGCTCGAGACTGTAAATCTGTTATGAATCAAACTGAAGTAATTGCAAATATTAGATGATGAAAAACAATGAAAAGAGATAGAAGATAGAAAAGAAACAAAAAGGTACCTGAAGACAAACACAACAAAGAAGAGCACAACAAAGAAGAACGATGAACAAAAGAGAGAGGAAGAAAGAGCAGACTGGAAATAACAATGTCAATCAGGGGCACTTTGAGAGAAGAAGAGAAATCACAACATACGACCAAAGAAAGAGAATCGAGTGAGGGAGAGATTTGGCGAGCTTGAGAGGGCTTTGAGAATTTTGAAGACAAATTTGATGAGTGTCTTCTGGAGGAACAGGATAGTCAGAGAGTTTGATGGAGACTATCGAATCGAAGTTGATGGTTAGAGATTTATCAAGTGAGTTCCCCGGAGGAAAGAGAGCGGAAAGAACAAGCAGTCAAGTATAAATGTGTCGAAGGAAGTCGGAGTTTGCAGGTGAGAGAAGATGAGCGGATTGACTGAGTGGGACCGGGCGAGACAGATTGGTGAGACTGAGCGAGACCAATTGAGAGAAGATGAGCCGAAAATATTTGAAGGACTAGAGGAAAACCAAGAGGGAAGAGCGTTGAGTGACATCCGTGTGACAGATTGGTTACAGGATGTGATCTCAGGTTGAGGCGCGACCTTGACTCTCAACAAGAGCTTTGGAAGTTGACAGAGATTTTGCTGCACTGGAGTTTGATTTGGGTTGAGAAGTTGAGTTTGGAACGGGTTTGAAATAATCCTTTATTTCCGCCTGAGTTCCTCCAAAATGTATTGCTTTCAGTAATTCTTGCTGAAATTCTTCCAAGTTGGCAATGAGATTGTCATGCTTGGGTTGGTCTTCAAGATAAAGTAATGCTTGTGAAACATGCTGGAGCATTTCTGTCTTAGTTGGTTGCTTGACGGGTGGTTTGGTTGTTGTAGGTTCATTTGAATCACTCAATTAACTTGGCTGTATCTTCGATTTCTTGATTGAATTTTTCAGAGTAGTTCTTGGTAGCTTGACTGGTGATCTGAGTTGCTCCCCAGCAGTTCAAGATTGTAGCTTGAGAAACATTTTCCCAAGCTTGTGTTGCCATTTTCATGGCAACTAACTGATTGACATTGAAAATATTGCTGGCACTCTTTGTATCCTTGAGCTTGGTGAATACGGTGATAGATTGAGAGATTGCCTTTTTGCGATAATGTGATTTGAGGCACTTGATTATTCTGGCATCGAGCTGCTGAACGTGACTAGTAAGATTCGGCGCAAAGAATTCAATTCTAATGTTAGACACACCAGCTTCCGGTACAGTATGTCCTTGAAAGTTGTCAACAAGGAGCAATATGCTTCTCTTTTCGGCTCTGAGTTTCGAATTCCAGGTCAAGAGCCAATTTTTGAATATTTCCAAAGTCATCCGAGCGTTTCCATTGTTTTAGTACTTGTAACCATAATCACGCGCTTGCTTTTTTTTGAAACATTGAGGACTTTTGTATTTTCCAATGAATAGAACTGGTAACTTCTTGGTCCCATCGGCATTGCATGTCAGAGCTAGAGTCATCTGATTTTTATTTGCTTTCACACTGTGGCTTTTGCTGAATGCTAATCCTGCATCAGGAGGCATTCTAAAGAAACATACAACTTGAGAATGTGCCATTTGGAAGAAAGGAAAGAAGAACAAACATACAAATAAAAAATTCCCGTTTCATCCATGTTAAAGATATCCTTCAAAGGATAGTCTTTGGTTATTTTGTTTAGTCTTTCCACCTCTGGTTCAACAATGGTAATATCAGCGGACGCAGCTTCACCATGTTTTTGATAACTCTTCAGTTGATGTCGTCTTTTGAAAGATTCTAGCCAGCCAGCGCTTAGCTTCAGCCAGTCTTTGCTTGGTATTCCAGCGAGGCGAGAAAAATCACACCATTTTGATTTGATGACATCTCCGGTTATTTTCATGTTGCAATGAATTGCTCAAGTCATCCATTCAGCAAGTGAGGCTTTGACTTTTGTATAAGAAATCTGTTGTACTTTCTTGGTGGACGGGTGGGCGCTGTGAGAATTTTTAAGTCAAATATTTTCTTCAGATTTCAGCCATTTCGAGAGAAGCGGCTGTTTGATGTTGAGAGCTGGATAGACATTTTTAAAATGTTCCGCCGTCTTCAACTGGTTCTTTCCGTTCTTATGGTACCAGTCAAGCACCTCAACCTTCTGCAAATAAGTTGCAACATTGACTTTAGTTTGTGAATCGGCTGGTTTCAAAGACTTGGCAGCTTTCCTCTTGTTTGATTTCTTTCCTTCTTTCTTGTTTTCCTTTGGATTATCAGCCTTTTTGTTTGTATATTTTTTTCCGCCATTGTTCAACGCTTTTTTTTTTGGTCCATCTTGTTTTCCGCTCAAACTTGATGCATTCTCCTGCTTGGGTGATGGACTGAGTTCACAAATCTTTCTCAGCGTGTATGCTTCTTCAGAAACAAGCTTCAAAGTGGATCCGCAGGATAAGGACACGAGCCGCAGAATGAATCGCTCAGCATCAACCAGATTACCGTCACCATCAAGCCACTCTTCTTCTTTATTGGTAAGAGCCTGACCTTGGTTGATCTTTGATAAAAGTTTGCTTTGGATTGATTTATATTCAATTTTCATCTTCTTGTAATGTTCTTCAAGGATGTGGATCTTGATATCTTCACTTTCAACTGTTGCATCGTCCATGCTGGGCCGTTCAGGAGTGAGATGAAGATGAGCGGTGTTTGCAACATTTGTGATATAGACTGTTTCATTATCCCTTAGAAGCTTGAAGAAAGCAGTGTTCAGATCTTTGATTGATAGCATGGGGTTCTGGCTTGGTGGAAAGAGATGTTTTGGTGAGTTGGTGATAGTTTTCAAAAAATTCAGATTTGAAAAACAAGTAATCTTGGGGCCTCAGAGCCTTCTTGGCGACAATTGGACTACTTGATCTGAAATTCTCATGGGAAAAGTATGCCTTTACAGAGGCGGGGTTGCCCTTGGTAGGTATGCCCTATGACGTTATGCGGTATGTACTAAAATTTGGCCCGCCCCAAAGTGGGGAGACACCCGTGGCTATACCCTTAAGCAGGTTATGCCCCTAGGCAGGTATGCCCTTACGCGGTTTTTACTGTAACAAACAAATCCAAACCAATATATGTGGTGGGGATAGAATGGTGCGGGGAATGTGAATTGAGGCACCTGACAGGTGATTGGGTACTACAGGTTGTCCAAAGAGCCTAACTTTGAGTGTAGTGGGGGTCCAGTGATGCTTCCAGTGGGGACTAGGGGTTACATTGACCGTGGAGTCCAATAAATGGTATCTTGAGGCCTTCTATATGTAGATGAGAAAAACTTTTGATTTTTCACATTTTCGAGTACCACACTGACAATCCCAATGATTCTCAAAAATCTGCCAGTTTAGCACTTGATTCCAATTATTCAGAGGTTGAAGATGAACCACTGAGTTTGATTGCCAAGTAAAATTCTCACTCACAAACCCCCAAATTGCAACTGACTTTGACATATTTTTTTTTCAAGTTTTGATCAATCTGACAAAGCCAGTGACTCGGAGGATGAAGATGAGTTTGCCAAGCCAGACAGCCAACTTGCAGCCAGTGATGAGCTCACTCTTGCCAATATCAATGACCTGGAAGAAATGATGTGTATACCATGGTCTTGTGTTGTCAGACCCTTGCAAAGGTATTTATTCTATTGTATCTTGCTTCATCTCCGTTTGCACTAACAGCAAATTTGCCTCCCCCCCCCAGTTTTGCGCAATTGCTACCAAACTGAAGAATTTGCCTAACTCAAAGGTTTTATTCGTTAATTTATGCAAAGAAAACAAATTGAGTGTGATGTTCCGACTCGCTGGAATTCAACCTACAAGCAGATTGCAAGTGTATTGAGATGTCAGAGGGCTGTGTAAGTCCACTCTGATCCGGTAGATCAACAGTGGGCCGCTACGCTAAACTACGCTATTTTAGCCCTAATGTTTAGCGTAGCGGCAAAAAGCGCCAACCTTTTTTGAATAGCGTTAGCGCGCTGTTAGCGCCGCTACGCTTCGCTAACTTTCAGCGGCGCTACTCTTCGCTAACTTTCAGCGGCGCTAACAGCATACCAATTTTTGTTTAGCGTTAGCGCTGCGCTACAGCCGCTACGCTACGCTACGTTGCGCTAAGGCACTTTTAGCGGAAAAAAGGCACTTTTTTGCCGCGAAAAACGCTTTAGCGCAGCATAGCGCGCGCTCTTTTGCGCCTTGCGTGCTTAGCGTTAGCGCAATTGCGCGCATCTGCGCTAACGCTACGCTAAAAGCTAAAATAGCTTTGCATCCTTTGCGCGTAGCGTTAGCGCAGATGCGCGCAATTGCGCTAACGCTACGCTAAAAAATAGCGCATTTGCGCTGCGCTACGCTACGCTAACAGCTATGTTAGCGTAGCTGACCCACTGTTGGGTAGATGCATCAAGTCAATTATGCTGGCATTTTTTGCCTTCCAGTCTTGTGTGGCAACGCAATAAGCAATACGGAACTCCGCGCAAGTCCCACATAAATGAGGCTGACATCCAATTGGCCCAATTGTTGAAACTTGCCTTGACTCGTGACATGTTCATTCAGTCCGCGCTCTCATTCCGCGCAGTCTGCGCCGCATCAAGTACCGTCATCTTTGACTCATCAACCAAAACCTAATCTTCAAAAGTCTACTCTTCTCTCGCTTCTCCAGATTGCTGGATATCATTAACATTGAATCGACTCTTCCGCTCATTGGTCCACTCTTACACTCGTTGATCCTATACAATCTGCGCTCTAAAAATCAAACAAGATCAAGATTTGTCAAGACTTCAATCACTTTCTCTCAACAAGACTCCAAAAGCTTTAACTCGGACAGCCTTCGTAGCTTTCCACTTGGTGAGAAATGCAACTCTGTGTTTCCCAAATTCGATCTGCGCTCTCATCGGTTTATCCTTGGCTAACTCCGTTCCTTCTTCATTAGTTGACTTCTTTAGATCTTAGCGCTTCTCTTCTTTAGTTCTTATATTGTTTTCCCTAACTTCCTCACTGGGTTTGTCTTTTAATTGTTGTCATTCTCTACTTTCATTCCCCACAACTAATCCTCCTTCTCCATTTCTCAGCTCAACTCAACTACTTGTAACTTCTTCTTTACTCAGTTGTTCTTCTACAGATAGCCATCTATCTCAGGGTTTGTTTACTATTTGTTATCTCAATTCCTTATCCTTCTTGATTATGCCATGTCTCACCTTGTTGCTCTTTTAGTTTTTGGTCTTACTTTCACAGAAATTTAGTCACCAGTTCTTTACCAATATCTTGTCCAGGTTCTTGAGCCATTCTACAAATTCACCCTTCAGCTATCCACCAAGGCCTCTGCTCAAGTTGCTGGGGTGGTTGTACAGATTGATCAAATCACTGCCAGCCTATCTAATGTGATTGCAAATGAAAAATCTTGTTACCCTCCTGCTTTACAAAACTCTTGCCGCGCTGGGGTCCTGATAACCAACAAATATTACTTGCTCACCAAGTGTTCACCAATTTATAGGACATCAATGGGCAATTCTTTCATCTGAAACTTATCTCATTCTACTGGTATACTAACTACAAAGTCTCTGCTTAAAATAAAGTCCTCCATCCATCTTTTAAAGATGAATACTTCAAGCTGGCCAAATGGCCCAAGTCGTGGATTGATGAGGCGGTTGAACTAACCCGCAAGATGTATGATATTTGGTGTACACTCCAAACATTTATTATCTTGCCAAAAACAAAAATAAAAGTCAACATGGAAAAAATAAAACCAAAATTTCACTCATGGGAACAAACTGAGCATGCTGAGCCAAAAAAATAAAATGTCCCAAACTGCGCAAAAATCATTGGAAAATGTTTTGGGATGGTTTTTATTTCACAGGCCTGGCGGGCCTGGAGCAGGCCTTGAGCGGGCCTTGAGTGGGCCTGAGACGGGCCTGTCCCAAATGCACATTGGGTCAGTATTAAAGGAGTTTTTCCTTGCCCTGGGAACTGCTGGGGCTTTTGGTGGGCCCAAAATCTCAACACGGGCTTTTGGTGGTCTAGAAGTATCAACCCGGGCCACTGACTAGCCCATGGGCCTTTGAATTCCCAGAAAGCTCACCATGGGCCCCCACATAGCTAATGGGCTCCTGGCCCATAAAGATCCCCATGGGCCAACAGATACGTCCATCATGTGATCCCATGGGTTTTTTGCTCACTTCCTGGGCCACAAAAAGCCCATGGGGAGATTTTTGGACCACCAAATGCCCATGAGGATATCTGTTGGCCCATAAAGATCTTCATGGGCCAACAAAGGCCCATGAGGGTATCTTTTGGCCCATGGAGATCTTCATGGGCTACTAAGAGCCCATTAACTATGTGGGGGCTCATGGTGGGCTTTCTGGGAATTCAAAGGCCCATGGGCTATTCAGTGGCCCGGGTTGATACTTCTAGACCACCAAAAGCCCATGTTCAGATTTTGGGCCCATCAAAAGCCCCAGAAGCTCCCAGGGCAAGGAAAAACTCCTTTAATACTGACCCAATGTGCATTTGGTACAGGCCCGTCTCAGGCCTGCTCCAGGCCTGCCAGGCTGGTCAAAAAAAACCATCCCAAAACATTGTCCAATGATTTTTGCTCAGTTTGGGAAATTTTATTTTTTTGGCTCAGCATGCTCAGTCTGTCCCCCTGAGTGAAATTTTGGTTTTATTTTTTCATGTTGACTTTTATTTTTGTTTTGGGCAAGATATTAAATGTTTGGAGTGTATACCAAATATCATAATAATAAATGTTTGTAGTGATAGGCCAAAGCAGCCCACTCCAGCCGCAAAAATAGTGGACAAAGGTCCCCCCAAGGTAATTCACCATGCTGTTGTGTATTGTCTCTTTTTACTACCAAAATTGATGGAATATTCCCCCCAGAAGCAAACAGGTGTTCTAGCTGGGCTGGCGGCAGCAGCAGTGGCAAAGTCGGCTGATTCATTATCAGACCCAATTGATATATGGCTCCCGGGCTGGCTTGTTTTGGAAAACAGGGCCCCAGTAAACGGACTTAAGTGGTGGACTGACAAGAAATGTGGGGGAAATACTCACCATGGCCTTTTGCAAATGGCACTTGATGTCATGTCCTGCCCAGGTAAGTCAATATATTTTGTGTTTTGTCTTTTCAAAATCTTCAGCTCAACAACAATGGTTTCTGTATACACATACAGCCACCACAGTTGATGTCAAACAAACCTTTAACTTTGGCCAAGACTATGTCTCAGCCCAAAGACACAACCTTGATCCAAAGTCGGTAAGCAGAGGCATGGCACTGGCATTCTTTTCAAAGAAAAAAATGATCCAACCGCTTGCTCTCCACAATTACATGAACAAGAATAAGAATGAATCCAAGTCTGGGGCAAAGCTAAAAAGGTCTGGAAGAACTGTTATCACCCTGGAATGATTAGTTGAATATACATAAATATTAAATAAATTTCAATCAACCCCTAGCCAACTTGTGTGGTCCATCTGGGAGCTTTTTGAGTGGCAGGTACCCACGGGTACCTGCAGGGGTACCTGAGGGGTACCTGCAGGTACCTGCTCTGACTGCCCCAGGCGGTGTGGGTGCGGGTGTGGGTGTCAAACGTTTGGCAAAAAAGCTGGCGGGTACCCGCATCCAAACAGGTACCTGGGATCACAGGGGCCATCTCTACTGAAGACCAAAGCTGAGCATGAGCTGGGCACCAAAGCTGAGAATGAGCTGGGAGCCAAAGCTGTGTATCAACTGACCAGAAATGAGGATTAGTGGTGCCCAGATAAAACTGAGGATCTCCTGTGGAAATTCTGAAAGGTAAGTAGATGGGGGGAGATGTGTTTAGATGGTGGGTAGATGGTAGGTAGATAGTGGGTAGATGGTGGGTAGATGGTGGGTAGCTTGCTGGAGCTGGCATTATGGCACTTGTCATCAAGTGACTATTTTTTTTCCTGGTGAGCTTGGAACAGTTTGCAGAAGACAGATGATGTTGCTTCTATATAAGCTGTTACAACTGGAAGCTGAGTTGTGGGACAGAAGGTGACATCAATCTGACAAGAGAGGAACGAGTGAAAGGGGAAAAAGGAGTGACAGGAAAGCAGAGAAGATGGTGAAATTCCAACAGTTAGACAGGTTTGTCTGTATTCTCAGGATTGAGAAGAATGCCACGCAGTACAATGAGCCGTTCACGTGCATCAACAATTTTTTTGGAAGCTTTGAGATGTTGCAAAATGTTACAAATGATTGGTTGAAATAGGGGAAGCTGAGGAGACTGGTCAAGATTCATTCTGATGGTGATTTCATTCTCCAAGAGCTGGTTGCTGTCGTTGATATCCATCAAGTAAATCATTGGGATATTTTTGTCGATTTCATAGATTGAGCCTACAAGTTCTTTCAAGGTCTGGCCATACTTGAAGTAGACTGATTTGATTGTATCCGAGAATAATGTGATTGCTTCATCAAGCTTTTGGAAATCATGAAACTCCCTCCATCCAAGAGTGGCCCCCTGGTCCGCCCGTGTTGTATGATATCGGCCCAAGAATCGTACCATACTGTGTAAAATCTTCAAGGACAAGATCTGAGTGAGCGGAGGCAATCTGTGGTTCTCCCCGAATGGGCTGATGTGGCTGATCTGTTTCATCAGGCTCGACAACAAGCTCGGAGTGATCGGAGCCAAATTGTTAATATTCCTGGATTGCTGGGTGATGTGGTCAATCTGTTTCATCAGGCTTGACGACACGGTTCTGATCAATGGCTGATACTGGTTTTCCAACAGGGTAGGCTCTGTGAGTTGCCAGAATTGCGCTCGAAACCCAGGCCCACTCCCGGATCCCACCTCTTTGAAGAAAGGAACAATTGCATACATCTGGTTTTTTATATGTAAGCGCTCTAGCTGGTGCCAGCCGGAATGTTTGAAGTCTAATATCAAAACAAAAAAGGAAACCAAATTGTTTGGAGTCACTGTCAGGCTCAATTGCAATGCTTCGTGGCACAGTCCAACTTCTACCAAGGATTCAGGAATGTGAGGAATGTGAACTGATGTTGAAAGAGCTCTTTGAGTTCTGCAGTGAAAGGGCTTTCTTGAAGGGCTTTCTTGAAGGGCTTTCTTGAAGGGCTTTCTTGAAGTCAGTGATCAAATAAGCATTTCGGGCTTTGATGTTATCTCTCAGCCCTGGAAACCTGCGCGCGAGGTAGTTGAATATGATTTGAACTTCCTCTTCCCCGTTCAATAGATTTTTGAACCACTTGGTAGAAGCAACGTTGTGCCTTTCAAAGATGATAAGAAATTGGATGAGGACGTCGTTCAAATGGATGGATGCCAGTCTCTTGCGGAGTGTCATGTCCACATGCGCTTGATGATCTCCGCAAGATTTTCGCGAGCGCTTCGCTTGTCATCAAGAAATTTGAGGCTGCCAGGTCACCATCCTCATCCAATCACCTACTCACACTAGTAGGGTCAAGGCGCAGGATTAAACTAATCAGGGCGCGGGTGCGCAGGAGCGCTTCCGTTCCGCGGAATTGTGACAGGCAGGTTTCTCAATTCATAAGCTTTGTTACACTTAATTAAATCAGCGCTCTCAGTGTCGCTTCTAGACATGTTCAGTGACAGGTGTCACTTAGGTGGTCCCGAGAACCGAGCCCTACCGGGCCGGTACTCCAAGACCACCGTGTGTGGGTTAGGGAAAAAAGGGCGCGCGAATGCTTTGGCTGAAAGCCAGGCCCAGAACCTGGTGCTCCTAGGGGAGATGCCGTAGAGCCACGTAGTGGGTAAAGCAAAATCTCGCTCCTGGAGGTTCCAGGTATTAGGGCGCGTTACCGCGCTCCCAGATTAGAAGCGCACACCAGAGTGTGCCAGGGTCGGTGCAAGACCCTTTTACGCGTATTTCCGCGTTGATACTTTCTTGGCCTTTATAGGCTCGTTGGGTGGGTGGGATGGTTTTTAAGAAGATTTATAGTTTCCGGCTTGCTAACCAAATATCTCCTAGGGAGATTCCGAAACAATAGGCAGGGTTTTTTGGGATGAAGGACGGAACGGAGTTTAGGCCTGGAGGGCGGAACCGTGCCAGGGAGGTTCGGCTATTTAAATCCTTTGCTTCATTGCGCAGCCTTTCCCCTTTTTCCGGCCGGGCTCTGTGGGAGGTGTGTGTTCTCAAGCCTGTGGCTGGAACTACCGTTGAAAGTGGCAAACCAGGCTGATACCGTCTGGTTCGTGACGCATCACGCCATAGGTACAATCAGACAGTATGCTAGCCACCTGGGAAGGTGTTTACCCGCCGGACCTACCGGCCCCGAGGCCCGGCCGAGGTTGGCCGGTTCTTTGGACAATACCCCACTCCCGCTACGCTCCCGTTAACAAGACAGCGTTTCCAAGAAGACCAGTCCCTGCCGATTCTTTGAGGTCCGGTGGCTGTTTGGCGTTATTTTGAACTTTCTCCATAATAATCTCGACAAGCCCACTGAGTTCAGAAATACTATCAAGAGCAGCGTTTGCATCTTCTAGCTGATTAAACCCCATAAATTGATGCTCTGAAGACACTTGTATAGGATCCACGAGCCCACTGAGATCAGAGATACTATCATGAAGAGTGTTTGCATCTTCTGGCCGATTAAACCCAATGGATTGACGCTCTGAAGACACTTGTATAGGATCCAACACTCCGCTTTGCAGGGCTCTTAAAAACAGTGCTGATGTGATGCAATCAAAAAAAAAAAAGTTAGTGGGATTGACTGCGACACGTCTGGAATCTTCCTTACTTGCTTCTGACGCTTCATGATTAGGAATTCAACCTCCATTGGAGCCAGCGCGTTCGCCGCATATGGCTAATATATGGTCCATTTCTATCATGAGTTTGTATCTTCTACAATTTAACGTGGTTCAAAATTGTGATAGACTCACCGCGACTCAATTCGTTCAATGACACACAACTCCAAGTGTTTCGGAGTACCTCCGCTGCGGAAGGCAAAATTGTATTAGATGAGTTGACAAGAAGCTTGCAGGTAGCTGCGGTTGTTCCTGGCCAAAGTAAAAGTATCGGTCACTCTTGATCGGCTACTTACACTCTACTTTCTTCGCGAGCGCAGGATAATCATTGCGATAGGTTTCCAGGATGTCTCCAAGCGTCGTAAGACCGGAACATTGACCAATGCTTGATCCCAACAGAACTAAGATTAATGTGTTGAAAGTGCAGTAGGCGGAAACCGTTGAATTTATTGCAGTGCGCATGTTGTTGGTCTAATCAGGGGCTCACGTGCACAAGTTATTTAATGCCGTTTGGGAAAGGGGATGCAATAGTACACAAACTAGTCTGCCTGAGTGCATTGACTCTAAACAACAGGGGTATAAATAGACACTCACAACTCGAGTTTCGAACCACAAGCAGTCCGGTTGTAAGAACATCAGCTGTCCCAGAAACTGAAATCTTCCGGTTTCTGGTGCCGGAATTGCTGGGTACACAAGGGTACACATATTTGCATATTTGTACACATACCCTTTTTAAGGCTCCACACTTTTCTGACACACTTTGCTCCTACTTGACACGAATTCCTACCTCCTTGCCATTCCTACCCCCTTGACACACATTTCTACCTCCTTGATACATTGATCCTCCTGGTTAGGATCAATCGCCTTATCATAAGCAACACATTTCGAACGATTGGTCAACTCTAAAGGATGTAGTAAAGATTTGAATATGATGTTAAACTCCTCAACAGACTTGTTCCCTTGACGTGCCGCATGAAAGGCCGCCTCAGCACGCTCCAGCTCATGATGGTCTTGAAAAGTGTTTTTGATCGCCGAAATGAAGGATTCCGAGTCGCGCAGTTCTGGAATGACGTAGTTCATCTTTGACGATGCGTTCAAGGTTGGTAACTTGAGGACCGAAGCGTTTTCCGCCAAGAGACCGCGCCACCAGACATACGAAGGAACGGATTCATCCATTCGCCCCAAATCTGATCGAAAGTAACCCGCGATCCAAAGAATCTTTTGCTTCTCCGTGTTAAACTGCTCGCCGATTCGCTCGAAAGTGCTTCTCATGACGAAACAAAAATTGTTAGTTTCTCGGGGCATTCCCGTGAAGAAAATATTCGATTCATGAGGTGGCTCAATAAAAATTCGGGGACGGTCATGGACCAACGGCTGTGATTCTAAACGACCCATTCTTCCATCGAATCCCTCCCTAAATCCCTCGAACAATCCGCGAAGATGCGCCAACGATTCATTCTGAACTGATTGAACCCTCAAGAGTTTGCCATGGAAGACATCCTTGATCTTCTTATTGTCGGCCTGTAAATCCTTGATCGCTGTTTTGTCTTGACGGGCTTGAGCCTTCAAAAGAGAAATCGAAGCAGCCTGATCTTGAAGCTGAGATGATTGCGCAGAGTTATCGACTCGTAAGTTGGATAAAAGAGCCGAAACATCTTCGTCAACAGTCGGAACCGCATGTCGACCGCTTGCGTTGAGATGTTGATTGCTTGGAGCCGCGTTTTGATCAAAATAATCGGGGGACTGTCCGGTGTGACGCCCGCTAGGACCGGCAATAGGAACATCAAGACCAGGAATCGGAAGATCGACACCAGGAATTCGTCGGGGAGAGAAGTTGATAAAAGATGGGGAGTTATGATTAATTGGAGAAGGGGATCCGGTCGCAAAAAATAAAGAAGATTGAGATCGGACCGGCATTTGAATTTGTTGTGGTGGTAAAGCTGGAGGAGAGGGAGTAAATCTTGGCAATACTCGAACTGGAGTTATCGGTGAAATAACAGATGGCTCAGACATGCCGAAAAAAAAATTATATGTATTGATTTAATATGTATGTTTGTGAAGATTGATATATAATTGTGAGGACTAGGCTATTACTCAGTTCGCTATAAATGGCTATGAAACTATCTAAGAAGATAGTTCGCCGATGCTTGAGTAATAACTTAATATATAGAGTTCTATGCGATTTGCAATAGAACTAGATTCACGATAACTAAGATTGATATTGGAGGACTTCCCGTCGAGTCTGGGAGCCTCCCAGATCTCAATTTACAACCCCAAATTCTTATTTTTTGACAAAAAGGAAAATGTTTTCCTAACCCTACAGATCACTGACTTCATGTGCACTGGTTGAGTTTTTGATAGCTGTCTAAATTTAGGATTTAGAGGGGCATCTAGAGCTCTCTAAACAACGACGGGAAGTCATCCATTCTTTATTTATTTTTTTGTTCAAGTTGATGTTTCTCGGATAATGATGATGGATGAGATGAAAAAGAATATATCGATAAGGAAAGAAGAGGAAAAGAAAGGGGACAATCGTAAACCAAAGAAGAAATGATAAGGACAAGAATCGGAACCGTCCGATGACGAATGACAATTAAACACACGTCATATGTAATAAGGACTTTAATGAAACAAATCAACGCCCCGATCAACCGTCACACAGCTATGACGATCCGATTACAAATCATCACAACGCGGATGATTAAGCTATTCTGACGGAGATCAAGACTAATTAGTCGTTACAATCATCCCCCATCATGCCCGTTCTGATGGAGTTCAAGAAAAAATCGGGCATTGACACCTTTTGACACCTCCGGAGGTGAACCCCGCAGGATGTACATACATATGTTAGAGACGTACGGAAGCTCTAAAGGGACACACATCCGGCCACCATTTTGAAAAATCAAAAAATGCTATTTCACAAAATACAGATGCATCAAAAGTGTACCACATGTATACACCTTCCAACTTCAGGATTTCATCAAACAAGAAGCTGTTGGCTTCCCTCAAAAATATGTGTTTATAACATTTGGAAAAACTGTTATTTTGCATCATCCAAACACCAACCAAAAGGGCTGATTCCAAAAAAAAAGGCACCTGGAGAACTTGTCTTGATAAAGCTGATCAATTGGGTAGGCATTGACCTAGTCTCTCTTTCTTTGCCTACACCACGGAAGCACTTTGGGCTCCCTTGGACCAACAACCCAACATAAGCAACCAACCTGTGATTAGATTTTACCAAGCCCGCCAAGATTTTAGTCTTTGACCTTACTCAAACACTACGATTGGGGCTATCATCAATGTGTCTTTCCTTTTATTCCTTTTGACTTGACTCCTCCGCTCAACCTTGCCAATACAGGTAAGTCAAGCTTTCTCTTTCATCTCTCTCCTTGAGTTTCCTAGAGAGTCGTCATAGACTCCGGTTGACAAGAAGTCAACAGCCCCTCTCTTTGGCCTGCTAATTGGATTGGGATTGACAGTTGCCACGCTGTCTGGACTAGCGGATAGCTGACATTGAGAGTGTTGTGGTATGCTTTCTGGTTACCCATCTAGCCCATTTCAAAATTTCCTTTTTTCTCATATGTACACTCTCAAATCAACCAATATGGCGGCACCACTGGATTCTACGGCCAAAACTACACAGGACACCATGGACAACACACCTTACACCCCTCTGGATCAGAAGATACAACCCCTTCAAGACACCATCATTCAGTTACATACACTCAAAACACCATACTCAGGTCATGTAATCCGTTACATGAACCACACTTACCTAAGACATGTAATCCGTTACATGGACCACCCTGACAGCTTGTCTACCCTTTACATATACTTTACCTCATAAGCTGCACTCATTACATTGTGCTATGCACATGTCATGCAGTGTCATGCAGTTTCATGCAGTGTTATGCACACTTGATGCAGGCTTTGGCAGTCTAATGCAGTCTTATGCAGGTGCATGCAGACTAGTGTAATAGGGGCTACAGTCAGACAGTTGACAGATGACATCATGCACGTGTCAAGATAGCAAAAACCCCTCATGCAGCTTGCAGATGACAACATTTGACAGGCCAGGCCAGCTAAAACATCTCACCTGCTATCTCTCACTAGCTAAATTCCCTCATATGACATCATGATCTCATGTGACCTGTCAACCACCAGCCAAAATACCTCATTGTAGCCTTCAGGGCAGCTAAAACCCCTCATTCTCTTGTTCCCCTGGAGCTAAAATGTCTCACTCTTCTCTATTTAAGGAGGCTCTCCTCCCCCCCAGTTGTAATTTCTCTCAGCAAACTACTTGCACTCAGCTTACCCCATAACAGTACAATACTTTCTCACTCTACATTATTAGCCCCACTCTATATTGTGGTTTTACACCCTTAAATACAAATTGCAACCTCATTACAACACTTACTCATCAGCTACATCACCATAACCCTTAAGTCACCTGCTCAAAGTAGGCTATCTTTTGATACACCTCCACTATCACTACATTAAACCTTCCAATTGTAGATTGGGGGGCTTGTTTTAGTGTCTAATGACCCAGGAAAGGCAGAGGTAACCTCATTCATCCCTTTCCGCACTCAGCAAAAGGTTCTCAGGAACGCGTTTGAGCTTTACAGTGTCCGCAGATTGAAGATGATGGTCGAGATGAAAAAGAGAGGGTTGGAGTGGCGGTCAACAGAGTCCTAGAAAAGGATGGTCAACTGCTTCCGGTTTGAAGCATCAACACTTGAGAAGAAACTGTGACGTCAGAGTTGGATAGCGCTGAGAGGCACGCCACACCAGCCACCCAAACCATAGGCCGTAAAGATATTATGAAGGACAACTGATTCTAACAGATTGGAATTGTGAGTTATAGTGCTTGAGTTTGTCAATTCCAAGATTGACAAACTTGGTTTCATCAGTAGTCCACCTCCAGGAATAAATCAGCCAACTTGTGTGGGGTTGAGATCCCCCAATGCTACCCAGGACTCCATTGACCATTGTTGCAATTCCCTTGTTCACCATGTCGTTGTGCTTTCACATTGCTGTGATACCATTCACGTTCTGTAAAACCTTACCCCAATGATGTGATCCATTCCAAAAACCCTGTGAAATTAAAGTGCATGGTTCACCCAATACCATTAGCTTGAAAGGCCAGTTGATTTGGGCCAGAAAGGATTGTTGATCTGGCTCTTCAACTTCACAGAGTTCAACATGGAAATAAAGGTGAGCCAGGGCCTCACCAAGCTCAAATCCAAGCCTAGAAATCTCAGACAAAGGTGGGTATGGCTCGGTTGGGGTGATTTGTTTGCTGAATTTCTTCTTGCGTTCCATGGAGACTGTGGCGCCCATGTTGTTCTTGTTATGCTCACATTGGAGACCTGAAGTGCCCCTGAGACCATTGGTTGTCCAAGTGATAAGGAGCTCCGCCACATTTGCACAACTGATTTGATTTTCTAAAAACATCAAGCGCCAAATCTTCACAACAATTGTCTCCCAGACGGATCAACAATGGTTGATCAGCGCCTCCTGAGGATGTAAGGCACAGGTCAAATTGCGAGTTTCCACCACCAAGAAGAGTTTTCGAAGTGATTTGGAGGTGTTTGTCTTGGGATCCAGGAGAATTTCCATAAAGAAGTTGAGGGATGCAAAAGCCCCACAAAGAGGTGATTGGGGGTGAAGAGCCTCGGCTGTGCTGAAGATAGTTTTTGAACCCCAAGTAAGTATTGAGTGGATTGCCGTGCTCTGTGTGAGCTCCCAAGTCGACCTAGAGTTGAAATGGTTGATGAGCAATGAGAACAAGTCTGCCTTCTTCCCTGAGGGTTCCATCAGCCAAACTGGGCTATAGACCGCATAAAGTGATTCCAGAGCAGCAACCAGCCAACATTGGTTTTGCTTGCAAGGATCAGCTGAAGGCCCATACAACACATAAGTGTGAAGTGGGTGACAATTGAAATTGCAGGAGTTGGGAGGCCTGCCAACCTTTGCTTGTTTACGTGGGTTTTTGTCAAGGAGATTGGCCGCTGTATCTGGGGGACGGCCATCATTAGTTTTGTTCTTCTGCCGCTTTGTTGGTTTATTCCACCCAAGGGATTATGATATTTCAATCTGTTTTTTTGAGCTGGGTTCCATACTAAATTAAGCATACTGCGCATGATACATTGATAATATTTCTCCAATGCTTTCACAAAAGCATAAAGCTTGACCATTCCAAGAAAAATGCTCTTCTTTCCCACAGCATGAACAGTTAGTTAGTTAGTTGGTGGTTACTCAGATTGATGATTAAGCTCATAAATTGATCTTGTCTTAACTGAGCATATCATAAACACGGTGCATGCTCTCTTGAGAATAAGTTGATGCTGCAGGGAGAGCTGCATTGGAATTAGGCTTGTTTTTAAACATCTTCCTCTTGCTAGGGAACAGGATGGCCTTGATGTTGGCCACGGTCCACCAGTCCAGTCACCGTTTGATCTTGGGAAACCAATTTTGCAGTTTGTCCACCTTTTCACTGTGAGATGGGCCGCCTTATTTAATTGGGAGAAGCAAGCCCATTGACATTGACTTGAATGAAGACTTGATAAACTGAATTAGCTTTGAAAGAGAACAATGAGCAATGAAATCAAACTAACTTCTTCCTCTGCCATAGTGATGGCACAATTACAAGCAACCCGGGTGATTGACTGTTGGAAATGCTCTTTACAGCCTTTGAGCTTTGCAATGGCATCTTCTTCTGAGCCTACGAATGTGTTTGTGTATGCATTTGCAAAGCCTTTCTTTTGAGCTAGTGAGAAATCAATGATGCTTGTTGCAAGATCCTCCCTCTTGCGTTGAAGGATGTTGGGTATGAAAAATTGGTGGAAGAGTACAGAGAAGTGGATGACAAAGTAATTTTCTGACAGCCCTCAAATCCAACTTAACTGCAGCGGGATCCATCTTTGGATTGATTCACAATACATGGATGTTGTCAATAGGTAGCCGGATTCAAAAAACTTGTAAGTGACATCTGATATTATTCCTCCCAAGTAAAACTTGTTGCTGGCCTTGGATTGATTGAGAAGGCGCTTGGACATCCACTTAGTCTGAAAAGTGTAATGCACTTCCCCCTTGTGGAACAAGCATGAAATCATCTCCAGGCCCTGTCTAGTAATTTTGAGAGAAGTATGTGACAGTTCAGCGACACTCACTCATCAGGAGGAAAGGGGGGTACCGAGTGGAGGAAAAGGGGAACTCAGTTGATTGTGTATATACTGAACTTAGGGCTAAACCTCGTTGTATCTAGACCAATCACCTGAGCTTGTTTATGTTCTTTTTCTTTTCTTTTCCTCACCTCTTATCGGTCATCCTCACCTCTCACCTCAATAGGTGAATATCTTTTCTGCTTGTGTCCCTCGCTCCCATCATCTCACATCGTGCTCACTGCGGTCCAACTGGCGCTTTATAGGTGAATATCTTTTCTGCTTGTGTCCCTCGCTCCCATCATCTCACATCGTGCTCACTGCGGTCCAACTGGCGCTTCATAGGTTATGAGCCCAGCCTACTAAGAGCACCTGTCGAGTAGGATCGCGAACTTTAGACACCCTCAAACAAAAGATACATTCACCACCGTGGCGGGAAACCAGGATAGCAAACCTAATCCTCTTATAGGACGCTTTCCTTTCACTCCTGATCCCGACGAAGACAACCCAGTTCCCGAGCACTCGGAGACCACTTCAGAATCCAACGCCGACACAACAATAGCTGCCGCTCTAAATCCGGCTCAAGAATCCCTCACAACTCGTCCATCAACCTCTGCTCCCACAGTTCCTCCTCTTCTCACCATGTCTGACAAGAATCCGACCTCCATCAAATTGGTCACCGAACCCCTCAACGACTCCAACTTCGCCACCTGGCGGCTCAAAATCATCAACGCCCTAGGTTTTCAAATGTTGGACGACTACATCTTCGAAGACCCGAAAACCCTTGAAAAGAACGAAGATTATAAAACCAAGAAGAAACAAGCGACTACCTTCATTCGTCTTCATCTGAGCGAGGAGAACAATCATCGTTTCGTTGGCCGTAACTACAGAACATACGAGCCCAAGGCGCTGTGGGATGCCATCAACTCACACTATGCAACCAAATTGCTGGAGAACGTCGCAAACATCTGGGATCGCCTTTACGACATTCGCTTCTCAGAGGAAAGCATGAAGGAGTCAATCAATCTTTTTCGGAACACCTTCGATCTACTCCTGGAGGTTGCCAACGAGAAGCTCGACAAGCCAACTCTAGAAACCTGTTGGGTATTCCTTATTCTCAAGCGTTTACCGACTTCCTTCAAAACCTTCCGGACCATTCGATTCTCTAACTTAAAAGAAATGGACGACACTCTGGAGTTGAGCAGCTTCCTCAAGGATCTCGAAGCGGAACTTCGAAGACAACAAGAAGCCGAGTCCACAATTCAAGGGACCTCCAACGCCACCGCTCTCGCAGTCTCCTCATCATCTAATCAAAAAAGGCCATCTGGCGGTAGACGACCCCGAATTTGCTGTGAAAACAATACACACAATCCCAATGCGCCGCACTCCGAAGAAGACTGCCACGCTGTCCATCCGGAAAAGGCAGTTGCTTATTTTCAAGCTGCGATTGATCGAGCCAATGCAAGAGTCGCCAAGAAGGCCATGCTGAGTGTGAATTCAGGAGTCGCCGACGTGGTCATCTTCGACAGTGGCGCCACCGGCCATTACTTGAAACATAAATCGTATTTTTCCACATTCAAGGCCTACTCCTCCGTGGTCTATGTAGCAAATGGATCCACCATACCCATTGTTGGCGAAGGGCGAGCGGTTATCAACACCAGCTGTGGACCAATGGTCATTGAAAAGGCCTTCTTTGTCCCAGAGCTATCCAAATCCCTAATTCCATTAACCTTTTATCTCCGGAAAGGCTACTCAATCATCCCAACGGACGATGGCACCAAGTTCAGATGTGAAAAAGACAACCATGTCTTATGCGTTGGGAAAACGGGCGACGAAATCCTAACAATCGATTTATCCTCTCAAAAGGCTTTCTCGGTTACCTCCGATGCCCTCATCCTTCACAACTCCTTGGGACATCCTAGTCTACCTTATCTCAGAGAAGCTCACCCCAACCTCCAAATAAAAGAGCTCGACTGCCGAAATTGTGATGTCTCGAAAATGACTTGACAACCCTTCCCCGGCTCCTTTCCACCGGTGGATGGCCTGCTTGACTGTATCCATATGGACCTATGTGGACCAATTACTCCGGCCTCTTGGGGAGGAAATCGTTATTTCCTGAAGATAATTGACGGGCACAGTAAATACCGCTTTATCTACCCAATGCCGAGTAAGTCCCAATCTTTCACATCCTTTCTCGCCTTCCTAAATCAGGCTGAAACCTTCACCAGTCGTAAATTGAAAACTGTAGTCTCCGACAACGGAGGAGAATTCGTCAACTCTCAATTCTCCGCTTTATTCCAGGAGAGGGGAATCGTTCACCTGACAACTTCACCCTACACTCCTCAACAAAACCCGTTTGCGGAGCGAGGCAACAGAACGACGGTAGAGAAGACCAGAGCCCTACTCCTGACATCCGGTCTTGATCTTTCGTGGTGGGGAGAGGCAGTCAGCACTTCGGTTCATTTGGAAAATCGATCCCCGGACAGCTCCATAGGTATGCGGTCACCATTTGAGCTGTGGACCGGTAACCCTCCCGATCTCTCGCGACTTTACCCTTTTGGGTGCCAAGCCGTTTTCCTTGAAGAAAAAAAGTGGTGACACTCCAAATTCACTCCATCCGGAAAAGAGGCCATCCTGGTGGGATTCATGGAGGGACATAAGTCCTATAAACTGTGGGTTCCCGATTCAAACAAATTCAAAATCACCCATCACGTTCGTTTCTTTCCGAGTGAATTTCCCATGCTCAAACCCTTACCCAACCGTAGTGACATCGATGAGTGGCTTCCTGAAATACTCTGCGGGCCGGCAGCGACCGTGGGGAGCAAAGAGACAATGCAGGAAGAAGATGAAGCCCCACCATCCAGTCCCAAAACAATCCCGGAGGACAATTCGGACATTCCACCGGAAATTTCCGATCTAGTTCCTGAGAACCAATCCAAAGATCCCACCATCAATGACGACTCCGACCTACCACCCATCCCGATAATCCTGTCAACAGTAAAGGGTTACACATATGTTCCGCACTACGATCATGCGCCGAAAAACATATCAAGCGACATCGATTCGAGCAACATTGTGGAGGGATCTCGAAGACATCGAGCTAACTTGGCTGGATACCCACCAGTCCACAAAGCCCTAGTCATCATTGGAGAGCCGGCGTCTCTCAAAGATCTCAAGACTTTTGCTCAAGCCATGCGCCGCCTCGACGGTAATGAGTGGCTCATGGCAGTCGAAATTGAGATCGGCAACATCACCCGTCACAAAGTCTGGGTCGTAGCACCGATGAAAACCGGAACAAGACAGCTGGACACTGTATGGGTATTCAAGCGCAAGTACAAAGCGGACGGCGAGCTTCAAAAGTATAAAGCACGCCTATGTGTACGTGGCTTCCGACAAGTGGAAGGGATTGACTACGGCGACACTTTTGCACCCACTGGTAAGCTCTCCACTTTTCGGGTAATTGCCGGCATAGCTGCTGCGAACGATTGGGAGATAGAGCAAATGGATGTTCGCTGTGCCTTCCTCAACGGCATACCAGACGAGGAAATTTTCATCAAGGTCCCCGATGGAGTCGACATCAACGTTCCTCCAGGTCACGGCCTAAAACTTCAGAAATCACTATATGGACTCAAGCAAAGCCCGCGCTGCTGGTATCGCGCTCTTAAAGACTTCTTTGAGATGGTCAACTTTCTCCCAGCTCAAGCCAACGCCTGCCTATTCGTTCATCAGGATCTCACCAAGCCATGCTTTGTGTACGTCCATGTGGATGATCTTGTGATAGTGGGACCGGACGTCTCTTTCCTCAAGACAGCCATCAAAAAGCGTTTTGAAATGGAGGATATTGGCCCCTGCGAATGGGTCCTCGGCATGCAAGTCACTAGAGACCGTGTTAATCAAACCATCTCAATCGCTCAAGATCAATACATCAATGAAATCCTAGAAGAATTCCAAGCCTCAGGCTGCAAAACCGCCTCCACTCCCTCACTTGCCCTGTTGATTCCAACCCGGTATCGGACTCTTTCAACTATTGCAGAGCAGTCGGTTTGATCAACTACCTTGTCCAATGTACGCGACCCGATCTGGCTTTTCCCTGCAGCTATCTGTCTCAATTTCTCAATAATCCGAACAAAACACATGAACAACAGGTCAAACATGTTTTCCGATACCTTCAAAAGACGTCGAAGGCAAAACTCACCCTAGGGATGCAACCAACAGAAACCGGGAAGATTATAGCCTTTGCAGATGCCAGCTTTGAAAGCGGAGTCGACTCGGTTTCATTCTCCGGAAGTATTGTCAGCTATTATGGAACAGTCGGATGGAGGTGTCAGAAGCAAGACGACAACGGACCTGCCCTATCGACTACGGAAGCCGAGTATCGCGCTTGCTCGGAAACAGGTCAAGACATTCGCTGGCTGGAACAACTTCTTCTCGACATTCACCCATCTCTTCAAATAACTCAAACATCAGCTCTTCTGTATTGCGATAATCGAGGAGCTCTTGCTCTTCTTAAAAACCCTCAATATCAACATCGAACTCGACACATCAATGTTTGCCATCACTGGCTCCGACACCACATTGATAAAGAAAGGAATTTTGAAATCAAATACATCAAGACTGATGACAATCAAGCTGACTTTCTCACCAAACCATTGGCACCGGTCAAGATTCGCAAGGCCCTCGAGAACATCTCTTTGAAAATCGCCTAGCAAGCACGGGGGGCTGTGACAGTTCAGCGACACTCACTCATCAGGAGGAAAGGGGGGTACCGAGTGGAGGAAAAGGGGAACTCAGTTGATTGTGTATATACTGAACTTGGGCTAAACCTTGTTGTATCTAGACCAATCACCTGAGCTTGTTTATGTTCTTTTTGTTTTCTTTTCCTCACCTCTTATCGGTCATCCTCACCTCTCACCTCAATAGGTGAATATCTTTTCTGCTTGTGTCCCTCGCTCCCATCATCTCACATCGTGCTCACTGCGGTCCAACTGGCGCTTCATAGGTTTGCTTGTTTTCTGTTTTTTGCTTCCTGTTCTTTTTCCTTGCTATGCAATCAATACTCACCTCTTATCGGTCATCCTCACCTCTCACCTCAATAGGTGAATATCTTTTCTGCTTGTGTCCCTCGCTCCCATCATCTCACATCGTGCTCACTGCGGTCCAACTGGCGCTTCATAGGTGAATATCTTTTCTGCTTGTGTCCCTCGCTCCCATCATCTCACATCGTGCTCACTGCGGTCCAACTGGCGCTTCATAAAGTAGTCAGTATGGTGGTGTGGTACTGCATAGAAGAGGGGTTCAAATGGACTTACTCCTGCCATTGAAGCATATTGTTGACAAACCTGTCAGCCACACCACCTCCGTCCTTATTGGGGGCAAGGTTCATTTCTCTGAGGATTGTGCGTTGGAGATGGCACAGCCAATCCAAATTACCGAGAGACTTGTGTATGTCTATGAAACTGTTGATTGGCTTTTGGGGATCACCTGTGTTTCCAATCTGGAGAGCAATTTTCAAGAAATTAGCAGGAAATAGAGTGTACAAGGTTTGCCGGGGAGTAGTAGGAAGTACCTTCAATTGTAGAGCTCCAGCCAATGGGTTATTCTTGACTCGGATTGCCAACTCATCCTTTGCTAGTGGGGGGGGGCTTCTTTGCCGTTGGCCAGGGGTGGTTGTGGAACCCGTGGTGTCAGAGGAGAGCCCAACCACTGGAGTGGAAATCAAACTGGGTCAAGGTGTTGTCACAGGACTGCCAGTAGATTTTTCCGTTGCACTTGCCGGCCTTCCCGGGACAGAGTGGCCCCCTTCAAACAATTTAGATGGATATTATTCAGCAATTTTGCTGGTTGGATTCTTAAAAGAAGAAATACACTCACCTCTCAAGGAAATCAGCAATTTTTCCAGCTCAGGTTGGAGGCGACCCTGTGTAGTCGCATTTCTCCTGATCACAAAGTAGAACACCAAGGCAATTGAAACAGACAAGGCGCCATTGCTTGTTGGTTTTACTGCTGTTATTGGTCTGCGGGGTGAAGCCAACTGAGCCAAAATTTTGGATCTCGGCACCGGGCTTGAGGACAAAGGTTGTGTTTTGATTGGGGTAAATGGGATACCCCTGGCTTGTAGAGACTGTAAAATGAAGATGTGTCTGGTGAGAGTCGAACTCACGACCTCAGCTATGCTGAGACACATACTAGAGTGCTGCCTTTACCAACTAGGCTACAGACGCTCGTGGCTGCCAGCTGGGTGGTTGGTTGGTAGTGCTCATGGGTCGATCCGACAGCCCTCCATACTGTGGTGATACATCATGGTAGCAGACTAACAGACAACTCAACACCCCCCCTTGCTACATGATGGGAAGTGGGGATTGACCCCAAGAGAGAGTGGGAATGAGACCCAGGAAAGATGATCAGCGTAGGGATTGAACCCGTGATCTAGATGTAGGCTTATAGGGGTTTGCATGGTCTTACAAGTAAGCATTCACAAATTCATCAAGTCTCTATTGTAAGCAAGTAGCGCTCAGGTAGCTCTGGGCTCATAACCTGTAGAGACTGTAAAATGAAGATGTGTCTGGTGAGAGTTGAACTCACGACCTCAGCTATGCTGAGACACATACTAGAGTGCTGCCTTTACCAACTAGGCTACAGACGCTCGTGGCTGCCAGCTGGGTGGTTGGTTGGTAGTGCTCATGGGTCGATCCGACAGCCCTCCATACTGTGGTGATACATCATGGTAGCAGACTAACAGACAACTCAACATGGCTGTCCAAGATGCAGCCATGGTTGATGAAGGTCTTGTGGTTGTTGCTCATACCCCATGGAAGCTGCCAGTTGTCAGCTGTCGGCGGTCTGGGTGGCTTGTCCTGTTTGCCAGAGGTCCCTCAAGCGGAGGTGGACTGTATATCCAAGGAAGGTGGTTTTAAGTGCAGAAATTCTTGGCCGTGGGGTTTCAAGGGACAGGATGGGGTGGATTTACGCTTTGCAGGCTGATTGGGTTTGGTGGAGTGGGTTCGCGCCATTGGTGGGTGGAGATAAAAGCAAAATGAAGTTTATTAGAAGGGGGGGGGGGGTATTAGGTTGCGGAGAGTAGGGAATTGGAAAGAAGCTTGGGCCAGTGTGGTGAGATCACTCCAACCCATACATAGTATTTCAATTCCATATAAGTAAAACAATCACTCATTATTATAGAAGAATCTGAATCTACAGGTCAAGTTATCCTGGGTCCCATCTTTATTACATATGTCTAGCTATATTATTTCTCTTATTTTGCTCTTTTACTCATTATCTGTTACATGAATAGATATCACAAAAACAGTCACAGACCAATCATTTCACAATATATTCCCTCTTATTCCTTTACAAGAGTATCTTTATACATAGTACAGATAAATACATAATCAAGAAGGCTAAAATCACTCTTAGATAAATAACCCCATCAGCATCTAGCATAATTAGTACCATTACATCATCCAGTCTAGTCACCCCAACTGGAGAGTACATAGTCTAGCCTGAAAAATATTCTAGTGAAACCCCAGCTAGTTGAAATAGTGGAATTACCCCAACTAAATGTCCTTCCCAAGTACAGAATAACCCCAGACACAGATCCCAACCAGTGGTACAAGGAAGGCATTGCCCCACTATTTCCCTTGATTATTATTTACCCCAATGTACTAGATCATTTATAAAGATTACATTCATCAATTGTTCTTCCCTTTTTTTCCACATGCTTGCATTAGAATAGTAAATGAAACATACTAGCAATCATCACCTTTATCATTGAGAAATATTATCAGAGACAGAAACCATCATTGAAATCAGAAAAGATTACCTTATTGAAAATTTGACAGTGAACCAGATATACCTTTGAATCCTCAACCATTCACCCTTCTCAAACCCTCATTCTCCCCTCCTTGCAGGTTTGTCCCAGTAAGACTCAATTAATAGTCCTCACTAGAATAGAAGTCAGCCACAAATACATTTTTATTCTTAGTGAACCTTTCTCCCAGAGTTATTCCAGGAGGGCAGGCTTACCAACACCCAAGTATATTATCATACTTATCCCCTCCAAGCTCATCTCACCCATTTGAGAGGTTCCACACCGGAAGATGTGGAGTGATGTGGGGTGCGGGATGGGGAAAGTGAAGGGTGGAGGTGGGGTCTTGAGGTCTTGGCCAGAGGAGCAGGATGGTTATGACCATCAGTGGCAGCATCTGGTGTGGTGGGATATCCTGGATCTTCATGATTCAGGTGGGGAACACGGCGGAGATGCGCGGTGGGATTCTCATCTGACTGCACACTGTAAGAGTTGGAGTGTAATTTTCTTTACTTCGGGGGGGGGGGGGGGGGGGGTTGAAGATTTTCACACCCAATGTACTATGATGTGTAAGGGATGCGGGTGTGAATATACCAATGCACCCCCCTGAGATTGGCTTTCACACACTCGGATTTACATGCAAGTGTTTACATGGACCAGTTTGGTCGGAGGTGTGCGCAAAACTAATTGATTTGGGGGTTTGGAGTACTCTTGCATCGGGTATGTTTTACGTAGAGGCGACTTTGCAAAAGACAATTTGTAGGATTCACCCACCCCTTATCCTAAGATTTGCCAAATGCTGTGGGAATCATAGCTTGGACGGAGTGAAATCGGGCGCCTTGTCAATGGGCGGAAGATATCTTGATTCGGTGAGGTGTTTGGAGATTAAGACAGCCAGCTTCAGTGGGTTCTCTTGAACGACTAGGTGACCAGATTGATTCATTCTGACAAAGCCAAAATTGCAGACAGCTTCTTCTGGTACGATTGATTCGGCTTGGTTCCCGAGTATCAAGAGAAATCGAAAGGGAAGTTGATCGTTACTGGGCATAATGGTCTGTTTTTCGTTGATGTTTTTGTTGGACAAATTCAAGAGCCTGTGATACGCTTCAGGACCACGACCATGACACTGAGTGAAAACGGATGCTTCGTGAAGTTTGTTGCATTTCAATTTTACCAACTGATCGGATTCCAAGGCATGTTCAACGTATCTTTTCAAGACTAGAGGATCCCAGCGACCGTAAAACGTTTTATTTGTCCGAAATTTTTTCAAGGCCGCCGCTCGACTCTCCCATTCATTTTGCCGGGTTACAGCCAGACTGACAAGTCTGATTGCGGCTGAAATGTCAGTACCATGCGTTGGCGCAATAGCGGGGTCGACTAGTGTAACCTCTGCAAATAGTTCTGGAATCGATGTAACTGCCAACATGGACGCGCAGCCACCCAAGGAGTGCCCCATGAGCCCCAGTCTTCGATGACGCCAACAGACCGGGCCGCAGGTGTTCAAAGGAGGCGACTTGTCAAGCTGGAGGAGTTGTGGATGCGGGCAGTCAAGGGGCGGCAAAACCATAGGCAGACTAGAATCAGATGAATGTTGCTCAGGCAGGTATAATAACACGAAATTCAGTAAATCGCGAGCATTATCTGCCCAATCAACTATGCATACCAGACAAAAAAACCATCGAGAATCAGCTTTTCAAATCTTGTAAAACGCATCATTTGTTCACCTTTTTTTCAAAAAAATGGTCCAAGCCAGGCCTGCACTTCGATGTGAGATCCTTTGGAGCTTACAATTCAAACCAAGAGTACTTCGATTTAGGATGGCACTGTCGCCATGATTAGCGCAATCAAGCGCCCAGATTTCTTTGATTTTTCTACCCCCAGGAGATAGGAGTAGATGAGCCAACATCGGCTCCCAAGTCTAAGCAGATTAAAACACAATATTGCATCGGTTGTAGGTTCAACATTTGAATGTGAAAATGGGTTCCAGACTTTACCTCCTTGTGAAATCCGTTTGCATGAGTTAATATTAAAGTGATGGGCTCCTCTCCATTAGTAGCTTGATTTTCTCGAGTTTTCACTGATTCAGAATGGTTGAAATATCGAGCGGCTGCAATGAATAACTGGGGTTCGTTGTCCACCGCACCCAACTCAGACTCAATCCTTCTTTCGGCGTGAACGTTTCGAGCTCTAATGTCGTGTGCAATTGTCCCAGCATCCTGCGAGCGTAGGTATGTGGGAAGAACGGCCTCATGAACGGCTGATCCAACAATTGAACGAGGGTATGCGGCAGGGAAAACATGGATCGAGCGAGTCCAGCAGGTAAGTCTGTGGTCCGTAGAGATATCTTTGAAAGGTTGAATAGCCGGTTTCTGAATCCGTGCCAAGGTCGCGTCGGGTGGTGCTGCTTGAATGGTGGGTGCCAGTGGAAGTAGGCTGATGATATTAGGTCGATGAGGGAGCCGATATTGCAGTCGTTTGCCCATGTTTAAAATGCAAGGCCCCACTGACTGCTCGGCGTGGAGATGATACTAGGAATCCACAGAAGCACAAGGGATGTATGTAAATAAATAATCAGAGTGACGTCACTTCACTTCACTGCAACTGCTTCCTGCTGGTTACGCGAACTTGAGACTTGGTGTCCGGTTCAACTTCCAATCCGGGCAGATCTGAGCTGGTAAATCCAGAGAAATCCGGAAAACACGGGAGCCAATCAGAGCCCCGGATTGAACTGTGGAAATCCGATACCCGGTCGGACACAGAAAGCATGCGAAGCCTCAATCTGATCCAACTCATGAACAGGATTTCTCGGCTGTATGCTGAGGCAATCCTCAAAGATAAGACAGCTACCACATGTTCTGTTGGAGGTTTGACAAGTTACACATAGCTTTATATTTTCCTTCTGCGATTTGGGAGTGTATGTATCTCGCCCAATCACACAGGAAATCAGACATTCATGCAAGCTCTGACAAATCTACCGCATCTTTATTCACCTCAATAATCTAGATCATGGCTCATTGTGTTCCATCACAGATATTTGTAGGAAAGGAGAGTGGTCGTGGAGAGTGGTCTTTTGTGCATCTACCTGATCAATCATGTGGTAGAACACGGGCTTGATGATAGGCGGCCATATCGACAATCCTAGCGCTATCAAAGAAGACGTCCAAACGACTTTGACAAGCGGCTAAAGATCGTATGTACTATTCTATAGCTTGAATACGCGCAGCAATAGGATTCGTGGTTCGATTGGATGGGATAATGTGGTTATTTGGAGGAAGGCCACCAGACAGGTTTGATAGGTTGAATGGTCCAAGGAGATGGAACTTGATCGACAGTTGAGAGGCTGACAGTCGGCCAGGGATCTTCTGCCGGAAGATTGAACGCGTCATGGTCAATTCGCAGCAGGGCCAAGCCGAAGAGCAAGGAGTAAGGGTCTTCGGCTGCGTGCTGGTCAGCGGAGGAGGTTGAGATGAAGGGCCCGCAGAGCTTTCCGATCGTCTTCGCCTTCTGGGCGGAGGATGTGGGCGGGTTTGTGGATGGCGAGTCGAGCCGTAACTCGACGCCTTCAAGACCCTCCGTAAGTGAGCGATCGGCCATCGTAGTCTCCGATATCGAGAGGCTATCTGGGATGCGAACAAGCGCTGGGCGGCGATCTTTTCTGATCGTTACCGGCACCATTCGTTTTCGGATCACCCCCGTATGGTACGTCCTTGCTGTAAGCTCCTGGCCGACATAGCATCCCTTTCGGAAATCCACTCCATGATGATAATCCAGATTGGCTTCAAAAGGTAGTGTGACCGGATAGGGTGGGGATAATGAGTGGGGCAGCGAAGCGTGCAAAAGGACGTGAAGTGCGTAAGTTGACAAGGGAGCTTCCGGTAACTGGGCTAGAGCTAGTGAGGTTTTTATGCACAAGTCAGAATAAAATCACGACGAAGTTGGAAGGAAAGCAAGATTGAAAATGTACATACACTTGAGCTCTGGGACCGACTCGGGATTCCCGATGATCCGATAGCCCAGCCTCTGGTCTCCCCGAAAATCCTTCCAAACGGGATGCGAGGGCTGATCGAGGAGAGAAGGGCTGGCGAGAAGAGTGTGAATGTCATCGAGAGGGTGGTTGGGCCAAACAGCCCAGAGTTCCCTGGTGTCCCTGGAGATTTTGACACGACTGTTGAGCACGAACCTGCGCAGCCAGGCGAGTAGTCGATCGGCTTCCGGGAGATGATGGTCGATCAATAAGCAGGGGGGCTGATTCGGCTGGGGATGCTCGGGATAGACGAATCCGTCGAACTGGAGCCGGCCGGGAGGGGTGAGGAAGGCGGTGTAGAGCGCGGGACTGTGAGGGGTATCTTGGCTGGCAGTGAGCTTGTTGAGGTTGTTGGTGATCAGTCCCTGGAGGAAAGTCTTGGATTTCTCGCCCTGCAAGCTGATCAGCCCTCGGTCGGCCAGTCGAGTCCTCAGCCATTCGGCCGCCCTCGGGCTCGAGTGGAACGGATGAGAATACCCCGAGAGGCTATCCGAGACTGATCGCCGGATGGTGCGGATGGCTGGTCGCATTTGAATCACTTTATCTTCTCTCCTTCTCGTCGCCAGTCATCGATCGAGTGTCGCAGTTGTCGTTGGTCAAGTGGAAGTTCCTGTTCTACAATGCTCGACAACATGTCAGGGTTCCGGTAGGTTCCGGTATGGTCGATTGTGGGACACATGGAAGCTCACTTGATGGAAACCCCAAATCCACCGTTTCTTCACAAAAAATGTGTTTCGCATTACAGCTGCGCATGTCTGACTGGACTGCACCTTCACTTTCATCTTCGGTCCAACACACCCCTGTATCCCACATCGGCCACCTCTATCATTTTACCTCTGAAAGGTGTTCAAAATTTGGATTGCTTCTTGTCATAAACTCATAAGCTTCCAAGCGCTGGTAAAAACTGGAAAACCCAACATAAATCACCCAACAGTTGAAGGAGAACACCAAAATCTAACATGGTGCACACAAGATCATCACAAAAAGGGTTGGTGATATGATAAAACACCTTATCTTTCCACAATTCGCTAGGTTTTAGTGCAAAATGCCAAGGCGAGGTTGCGTACAACTCAATCAGTCCATGACTAATACAAACTAGAATCGAAGACCCGTTGCTGGGGTAGACAAATGCAAAATCTCTCATGTCTGGGTGATCTGGGGCTGTGTATCTGGCTGAAATGGTTTACACCGATAAATTTACTAATCATGCGCGTTGATGATACAAGGTGCCTAGTTCAAGAACAACAAAGATGAATCGGAAGATGCCGTGGAGAGACTTGTTGAGCAAGTACCCTCGGAATAATCAGACTAGCCATTCAACCGTTTCCGGTTATGCCTGAATAGAGTCAGAAAAATCAAGTCGGCGTTTTCAGATAGTCAGCAACACAACAGCGATCTCAGACTCAACTATTTAATGGCAGAGAGAAAACCATCGGTCACTTTGTTATGAGCTCTTCTCGACGCCTATCAACAGCAATGAGGATCATTATGTTTTATACAACCACAATGATGATTTTCGGGAGTGGCGTAAGTGTTAATAGGTGTTGGGGAGCCGATGATAGCTTGCAAGAGGATTAATGTTCCAACAGGGATCACTAAAAAGCTTTGCATTCTAAAGAATCTGACTACGAAATGAGTAAAGGATGATGGGATTTGATGTGAGTTAAGAGTGTATCATCAGGGCAGTGGCAGGGCAGTGGCAGGAGTCTTTGCAAACCGGAAATGATGCCAAGTTGCGGCAAACCTAAAGGAAGATAACACAACGTGAGCCAGGGGATTCCGATCATCAGAAAGGCATTTAGTGCAACAAACCTAGTCGAATAATTGATTGAGAGAAGTTGACACGAGTAAAACGGTGCGAAGCAGTAGATGAGACGATTGATGGATTGATGGGTGCGAGTGGATTTGGTGAGGAAGGTGGTGAGTTCCTGGTCAGCAACAAAGGGCTTTATATAAAGCGGAACTGGCACCACAGCCAGCCTGCATATGGGTGCCCATCACGCCTTCAACTGTTATCATTGGGTGAATATTTTAGCAAATTCTGAATGTTTTTTCCGCGCATAGGCAGAACGTATGTGAAGCGCTCATTTATGAGTCACTGAAGCAGATGATTTCGGCACGCGCCACCCTTATCATTATGTACATGATTCCCTTTCTCGAGTTGCAAAACGCGATAAGCAATTTTTTCTTGTACAGATATAGCGTAAACTTCGGCAGCAAGCCCGGAGGCGTAGCAATAGCCGAGATTTCGGATTGATCGGGATCTCATTTTCCCAATTTGAATTGGGAAGAAGTGTTAATTTATCGTAGAGTGATATTTTAAGGGTCCGATTAATCCATACGGTGGGTAATCGGCGAGAGAGCAGCAACAAACAATGTGGACTTTGTGACCCAGGTATTCAATAACAACAAGGGTGAATTGAAAGATGCCGCGGAGAGAGACTTTTTGAGCAATCATCATCGAAAAAATCAGGCTAGCCATCAATTTCAATCATTTCCGGGTATGCCTGAGAAAGGTCAAGTTGGCGTGTCCAGATAGTCAGCAACACAGCAGCGGTCTTATCTACTCAATAACAAAGAGAAAGCATTGGTATACCTTGTTATGAGCTCTTCTCAACGCCTATCAACAACAAATTCCATTATTCATACAATCACAATGGAGGGGAGTGAGGAGCGCGGGATTAGGAGTGAGATCCTGGGTAGGTTGGGTAATAGGTGTTGGGGAGCCAATGATAGCTTGCAAGAGGATTAATAATCCTACAGGGATCAGTAAAAAGCTTTGCATTCTAGAGGGTCTGACTACGAATTGAGTAAAAGATGATGGATTTTGATGTGAGTTCACCAGGAAAAAAAAGTAGTCACTTGATGGCAAGTGACATGACACAGCTTTGTTTTCAGCTCCAACACTGCTCCAATGCTGCTCCTCTCCACCAGCACATCTAGGGCTCACATTACAGGTTTCAGGATCAAGGCACTCAATGTGACAAAACCAGATGATGCTCAGCTTTGGCCCTGGCCCAGCTGATGCTCAGCTTTTACCCTGGCTCAGCTGATGCTCAGTTTTTCCCTGGCCCAGCTGATGCTCAGCTTTAGAACCGGCCACCTGATGATCATCTTTGGCCCTGGCACAGCTGATGCTCAGCCTTGGCCCTGGCACAGCTGATGCTCAGCCTTGGCCGTGGCTCAGCTGATGCTCAGCTTTGGCCCTAGCCTAGCTGATTTTCAGCTCTGGTCCTGTCCAAGCTGATTCCCATCTTTTTCTCTGGCCTGGCTCAGCTGATACTCAGAAAGCTGAGCATCAGCTGGCCAGCTGGCCCAGTACTGGGTCCTAGCTGAGCATCAGCTGGGACAGGACTAGGAAAAGGCTGAGCAAGGACTGGTACAAAGCTGAGCATCAGCTGCGCCAGGACTAGTACAAAGCTGAACATCACCTGGGCAAGGACTAGTCAAAAGGCTTTATTCCAATTCTGAGAGTGAGCTGCGTGAAAAAGCTGAGTATGAGCTGGGCAAAAAAGCTGAGTATGAGCTGGGTACCAAAGGACAGAACTGAGGATCAATTGGGTTCATCAAAAACTGAACAGGACCTCCTGGGTAAATTCTGGAATTTGAGGAGATGGTTGGGAGATTGGTGTAGATAGTGGATAGATATTGGATAGATGGTGGGTAGCTGGCTGGAGCTGGTGTGATTTCACTTGTCATCAACTTACTATTTTATTTGATGTGCTCTTAACGTTAAGAGCGCATCATCTGGGCAGTGGCAGGAGCTTTGCAAACCGGCAATGATATCAAGTTGCGGCAAACCTAAAGGAAAATGACACAATGTGAGTCAATGGATTCCGATCAGAAGGGCATGGAGTGCACCAAACCTAGTCAAATAAGTTAGTACAGAACTTGGCACGAATAGAACAGTGCAAAGCAGTAGATGAGACGATTGATGGGTTGATAGGTGCAAATGGATCTGGTTAGAGGTTGTGATGGACTGTAGGTTGGGACAAAGGGCTTATAAAAGTGCAGCTGGCACTACAGCAAGCCGAGCCGCCATGCGGGTGACCATCACTGCCTCAATTAATTGGTTGTATAGTTTACGGTAAATCCAATTCTGAAAGGTTTTTCTGTGCATTGAAAGTGTATGAACAAAACGCTGTGGTGTTCCATATGCTTGACAATGCCAAAAGCACATTGCAGAAGTATTATAGTACAGGGAGTGTGTAATACAGTGCGGGGGAAGAAGGGAAGAAGGAGCAAGATGGGAGGAGAGGCCTTGACCCCCAACATTGGGGATGGAACAGGTTAGACAGTGGATGCAGAGTGTGTGGAAGAGGATGGAAGGTGGCTTGGTTGCATAGCAACACATGACATCATGCAGCGCAGTACATGCATGAAAGTGCTGTGTAGCTCAAGCGCCTCATGCAGCATATATCCCTCATTGTTTGTACGCATAGTACAGCATATGCAGGTAGATAAGCTGTACAGGAAGTGTCTCCCGCAGCATAAATCCCTCATTGTTTGTACATGTAGCACAGCATATGCAGGCAGATAAGCTGTACAGGAAGTGTCTCCTGTAGCATAAATCCCTCATTGTTTGTACATGTAGCACATCATATGCAGGTAGATAAGATGTACAGGAGGTGTCTCCTGCAGCATAAATCCCTCATTGTTTGTAAGGCAGTGTGGCACACGCATGCAGATGCTGTGTAGCTGAGTGTCTCCTGCAGCATAAACCCCTCGTTGTTTGTACATGCAGCGCAGTACATGCATGAGAGGCTGTGTAGTTGAGATCCCCTGCAGCAATAATCCCTCATGAGGAGCTTCCCTGGAGCAAAAATCCCTCACCCTTCAATATATAAGGAGGCCCTTTCCCCCCTCACCAGACTTTTCCCCATCAGCCTACAGAGGTTTGGTCACAGTGGTTAGTTAGTTACGGTAGTTAGTTAGTGTCGCAATCAGCCTACAGAGGTTTGGTCACATATGGTAGTTTAGTCAGCAGTGCGGTTATTAGTGGTATTAGTGGTTAGTACAAGTAGCGTAGAAGTTTAGTAGCAGTATTAGTGTTTCGGCAGTAGTAGAACCAAGCATAACACAACAACAAGTTCGAGTTAAACAGCATATTAGTAACGTGTAGTACAAGTATAACAAAGTAAGTATATTGCCTGCAAGCAAAGAAGTTATAACAGATTTGCTAGCCTGTTGAATCAAGTGATCTAGGTCTGATAGAGATTACTATATGAATGTAAGATCTATCTTGGAATCAGCCATATCTTTATAAATATTGATTACAAGACTCTTAGATATTTGCATCGTATTATTAGAGGGGCAGGTCTTTCAAACCACCCGTAAGTTGTAATAGCCTTTCAACCTATTAAGCAATTTATTTCCCCCTCAGCGGATATTTCACCAAATTATATTTAGTGTCCCACACGAGTCCTACAACGCTTGTAAAATATGTATCACATTTCAGTGTCACTGAGCAGATAAAGTTGGCACGCACCACCCTTGATTGCACGCCGAGAAAACAGGAGAACATATATTGCCGTGATGTAGCGTATATAGGTACATACAAGGGTCCAATTGATCCATACGGGTGGGGCCTAGCGGGGCAGCAATTGGTAGCAACTCAAATACTTTTAGGGTCGGCATTGCCTTGAATTGGAGGACTTCCCAATAATCCAGAAGTGGAGGACTTACCATCAAATCGGAGGCCCTCGAGGATGTGGATCTAGACCAAAAAAGTCTAGATTTTTCGCAGGCAAATACAAGTAGCTTTTGAGGTTCTAGACCACTTCTGAGGGGCCCGAAGATCTCGACGGAAAATCATTGACTCCAATGTTCCTCAGCAATGAGCATATGCTGGCACAAAGTATTGCTGCCGATTCCCCTTTCCATAAAGATGCACAATTGTAATTTTTGTTGATATCTGAGTGATATTCCTCTAGAGGAACATGTCCCGTGACACCCATTTTGTTTTCTAATGACATCATCAGCTCAATCAATCTCAATGTTGTCATCACTCGCGCTCAACCCTCAAGATTTCCCCTGCAAAATCCCTGCTCGAACCTTTGCCATTGACCTTATAAGCTTCTCACTTTCCTCACTCGACTGGTCTTTCCTCAGGGAACTCTCAGACAAACTCTATCTACTTGTCTGCTTTCGGCGCTATCTATCTTATCATCTCTCGCGCTGCTGTTCCTCCACGATTGACACCTTTCTTTGTCAAACTTCTACCTTTGAGATCATCCTTGCGTATCTCTAGTTCTTTGAAAACATCCTCTTGATTCTTTCTCACTATTCCCTTCCTTTCAATACTCCGCCGATAATCTAGCGCTGTCACTTCCCTTCCTATTGACTCTCCGCCGATCCATCAACAATGATCAACCGTGACTTCTCACTTCAGTATGTTCATCATCAACAAGTCTTTTCGCCATTGTTCAAATAACTCAGGCTAACATTGTCTTTCTTAGTTCTTCTTCTTTTTCCTTTTCCTCTCGTGTATCCTCGCTCGTGTCCCTTTTATATTGTTGTCTTTGCCTTTAGGTATATTTTATTTTTCTCTTGTGTATTTCCTTGTATCATTTTGCTTACTAGAAATACACTTTAGTTTGACCATTCACAGATTTACAGTCTCGATTGGCTCAACCACCAACGACTCAAGATCAAACTAAGGCAAATTCGACATGTCCGGGACCAACAAAGGCGATTCTCCTGCTGCCAACGGAGTTCCTGTCTTGGATGGTTTGAATTACACGAACTGGCATACTTGGATGTTCATTTACCTTTGTGGTTGAAATCTCTGGGACTGCTGCACGATACCGGTTGAGGAAGATGCCTCTGAGGAAGAAAAGGTGGCATATGGAAGAGCGGGCCACAAAGCGATCTCGGTCATCACATCAAGGCTCAATACTTGATGTTTCAATGAAGTGGTTAACTTATTCACTCAATCCGACCCTATTCTCTTATGGAAGAAGATTGCCTCTCAGTACGCTTCACACTCGGTCATTAATCAAGGTCGAGTATTCATGAGTTGGTCTGCCAAAGTGTATCGCGGAAATCTTCAAGACTATATCAACCAAACCAGAGCTCATCTTCTCGACATCGATGCCGTGGGCATTACTCTACCTTTGGACATAATTTCTTATCTGGTTCTTGGAAAACTGATGCATGATGACAAGTTGGACAAAATTGTCAACAATTGTGCTCTTTCTGAAGACTGTACCTCCTCTCCTTATCTGGTCCTAAACACTCTTCAAAATTGGCTAACTCATAAAGGAACCAAGAACACAAAAGAAGAAGTCTCCGCTCTTATAGCATCATTGCCTTCCAACAGCAAATTTCCGTTTAAAATCATTCACTATTGTGCCAACAAGGTTCACAATCCGGAATGTACATCCCACGTTGAATCCAGGTGCTATGAGAAGTATCCGAACTTGAGGCCATCACCCTCATCGAAGACAAAAAACGCTAGTGCCAGTTTTGCTCACGCCTCTGTCTTTGTGTTGTTCATCTTGGGACAACCAACTGAAGACGTGGTCATTGACTCAGCTGCTTCACATCACATGCTTCAAAATCAAAGCCTTTTTTCGTCATTCACTCCAGAAGAAGTCATCATTAAAACCGGAAACCCAGATGCTCCTTTAATCGCTACTGGTCACGGCACCGCTGAAATTTTCACCAATGGGCGGGTAATCAAGCTTGAAGATTGTCTGCTCGTTCCCTCGATCTCGCAGCAACTAATCTCGCTGGTCAGATTGATTGATTCATCTGTGAAGATCACCAAGAACCCCCGTTTCTTCGACATCTCCAATGACACCGGCTCTTTATTCTCAGGCAATAGTGTCGATAATCTTCTTCATGCGCAGTACATTTGATGCCCATCAGCCCTAGTCAACGTCAAAGATTTGGATCATGAACTGTGGCATCACCGTCTTGGACATCCGGGTGATCAAGTCATGAAGGCCATGGGACTCCCTATCTCAAAGGTTCATTCATCCTGCAAGGTATGTATCTGCTCTAAAATGACTCTTATTCCTTTCCCAAGTCATTTTTTGCCTGTACATTTTCCTCTTCAACGTCTCCGCATGGACCTAGTTGGCCCTATCAATCCTCCTTCTTTTTCGGGATTCAAGTACTTCTTGACTGTTGTAGATCAATACTCATCCTTCAAATTTGTTCGCTTTTTAAAATCAAAGTCCGATGCTTTTGAAGAGTTTGAACGCTTTGTCAATTTGGTTGAAAACTTGCAAGATCACAAAATTAAAGAAATTGTTTCCGATCAGGGTGGCGAGTTTTTCAACAAGAAGTTCGATGACTTCGTGGCGAAAAAAGGGATTCTTCAAACTTTCTCTCCAGCTGATACTCCAGAATTGAACGGTTTTGCAGAGCGGGCCAATCATACCATTCTTGATAAAGCAAGATGTCTGCTTCTGACGAGCAGTCTCCCCAAAACTTACTGGGCCGAGGCTGTCAATGCTGCCACATTCATCTTGAACATGTTAGCAACACCATCTCGCCCTTCTTCTCCCTATGAAATGTGGACTAAATCAACTGCTCCTATTCATCGTCTTAGACCATTTGGATGTAAGGCTTTCATTGTGGTCCCAAAGAAAAACAGGTCTTGGAAGCTTGGGAAGACCGGAGATATTGGAATCCTGATTGGATTCAAAAATGAGGGATCCGTCTACAGAATTCTGCGTCTTTGGGACAAGAAGTTGATCACTACTCGCCATGTCAAGTTTGATGAAGCGGAATTTCCGAAGATTTCTAATGATTTGGTTCCCTTCTCCATGTCTGAGCCATTAATGGAGGATGAATACGCACATGATTCCTTTGAACCCAACTGTGATTCATCCGAGGTATCATCAATCATCTCTGATGTTCCTTCAGACAATGATCAGGATTCCTTTCATTCTGAACCCGTCGGTCATCCGCAACCTGTTGACTCTCCGCTTCCGGATCCGGCTCCGCTTCCTCGCATTGCGGTTGTGGGACCTCGACATCCTACTTTGATTAACGGTGATATTACTACCGACCACATCATTCCTTATCGACGAGAGCGGTGCCCTCGTGCCTTTGTGACCACAGTTGGCGATAATATTCCGAGTCATTATCACCAAGCCATAAAAGGGAGCAAGTCCGCTGGTTGGTTTGGGGCTATCAAGACAGAGCTCAACGCTATGGAGAAGCTGAATGTTTGGGATGTAGTCGACTTGGTTCCGTCCGTGAAGACAGTTGGGACGACCTGGGTCTTCAAGAAAATAAAGGATGGGGATTGCGTGGTTTTTAAAGCCAGGCTGTGCGCTCAGGGCTTCTCTCAGGTTCATGGGGTGGACTTCTCGAAAACCTTTGCTCCTACCGGTTGTCTGAATTCCTTGAGAGCTCTCATCTCTTTTGCGGCGGCACATAATCTTGACTTTCATCAGCTGGATGTCAAGACTGCTTTTCTCAACGCAGATCTTGATGAGGAGGTTTTCTTTTCAATTCCTCAAGGTGTTGAATTGGACAGAAAGAAAAAGTGTCTACGCCTCAACAAAGCAATCTACGGGCTCAAACAGGCTCTGCTTGCCTGGTATAACCGACTCTCTAGGTGGCTCGTCTCTATCGGTTTTCACATAGCGGTTTCGGACCCGTGTGTTTTCTACCGCTTGGATGAAGAACCTGTTTGGATATTCGTGCATGTTGATGACTTGGCGGTCTTTGGTAAAAACGTAGAGCCTTTCAAAGATCAAATCAAGCGAGAATTTGACATGAAGGACTTGGGTCGTTCCGACTTAATGTTGGGCATCAAGATTCTCCATGAGCCGGGTGCAATTGTTCTCTCGCAGCTTCACTATGTCCATTCTCTTCTGGACTTGTACGGCATGGCGAACTGCCGTACAGTTTTTACTCCGCTTGTTCCGAATGAACATCTCGACAAAGCTTCCGTCAAAGATCAAGACCGCTTCAACTCACTCGGCGTTAATTACAGGAGTGCTGTTGGGGCCTTGAGCTATCTCTCGACGGCTACAAGACCTGACATTGCGTACGCTGTCAGCTCTTTGTCGCAGTTCCTCGAGACGCCGGGCATCAAGCACTGGGAGGCGTTCACCCATGTCCTTCGTTATCTCGCTGGCACGGTCGACAACGCTCTAGTCTATCGCCGCGACTCTCCTGATGCATTGACTGGTTACACGGATGCGGACTGGGGCAATTGCCTTGTCACTCGTCGCTCGGTAACTGGCTATCTTGCTCAATTCAACGGACACTTGATTTCGTGGCAGACCAAGAAACAGCCGGTTGTTTCCTTGTCTTCCTGCGAGGCAGAATACAGAGCGCTCACAGATTTCTCCTGTGAACTGCTCTGGCTTCGGCAATTCCTTGATGAGGTACAACTTGCTTCTGCTGACACTCCGACCGTTGTTCATGAAGATAATCAGGGCTGCATTGCGGTTGCAAACTTTGAAGCAAATTCCAATGCGAAGCCAATGAAACATGTAGAGATTCAACTCCATTTCATTCGTGATGTCATCAAATCATCGAAGATCGTCTTGCGGTACACTCCGACCAACAAAATGCTGGCCGACTTCCTCACAAAATCGGTTCCGCGCCCTGCTCTCCTCAAGTCTTTGGACCTCCTGGGACTTTGTCGTCTAGAGGGAAGGGGGGGTGTTGATATCTGAGTGATATCCCTCTAGAGGAACATGTCCCGTGACACCCAGTTTGTTTTCTAATGACATCATCAGCTCGATCAATCTCAATGTTGTCATCACTCGCGCTCGACCCTCAAGATTTCCCCTGCAAAATCCCTGCTCGAACCTTTGCCATTGACCTTATAAGCTTCTCACTTTCCTCACTCGACTGGTCTTTCCTCAGGGAACTCTCAGACAAACTCTATCTACTTGTCTGCTTTCGGCGCTATCTATCTTATCATCTCTCGCGCTGCTGTTCCTCCACGATTGACACCTTTCTTTGTCAAACTTCTACCTTTGAGATCATCCTTGCGTATCTCTAGTTCTTCGAAAACATCCTCTTGATTCTTTCTCACTATTCCCTTCCTTTCGATACTCCGCCGATAATCTAGCGCTGTCACTTCCCTTCCTATCGACTCTCCGCCGATCCATCAACAATGATCAACCGTGACTTCTCACTTCAGTATGTTCATCATTGACAAGTCTTTTCGCCATTGTTCAAATAACTCAGGCTAACATTGTCTTTCTTAGTTCTTCTTCTTTTTCCTTTTCCTCTCGTGTATCCTCGCTCGTGTCCCTTTTATATTGTTGTCTTTGCCTTTAGGTATATTTTATTTTTCTCTCGTGTATTTCCTTGTATCATGTTGCTTACTAGAAATACACTTTAGTTTGACCTTTCACAATTTTTGTGTTTCTCCATCCTCCCAATTTGTCCAATGAGTTGAAGATCTTCCAAGTTGGAGGCCAAACATAGGGCTTGGCAAGAGGATCAATGTGAATTTTAACAGAGCAACCACTGATAATCCAGGCTGGACATCAGAGTCACAACCGAATCAGCATAAAATCCAATGTATGTTTCTCAAATTGGAACATAATTTCACCGGAATTACTCTATCCTATGAATGATACTTCTTTTCATTCACTCTTGCACCCACACATATTTACTCTAGGTACTAGGAGAATTCTGATGTCTGGGACTGGAGACGTGCATATGGCTGAAGTGGTTTACACCGATAAATTTACTAATTGTGCGCGTTGATGATACACGGTGCCTAATTCAAGAACAACAAGAATGAATTGAAAAATCCCGTGGAAAGAGTCTTGTTGAGCAAGCATCATTGGGACAATCAGGTTAGACATTCAATCGTTTCCGGGTATGCCTGAAAAAATTCGGCGCTTTCAGATAGTCAGCAACACGGCAGCGATCTTAACTACTTCATTGCAAAGAGAAGAGCATCGGTTACCTTGTTATACGCTCTTCTCAACGCCTATCAACAGCAAGGTTTATGGGGGTGGTGGCAATCACAATCATGATGGTTAGGAGTGAAGCGATCGGGAGTGGGGTCAGCGGGGTTGGGGGTGAGGTGATGGGCAGGTTGGGTAATAGGTTTTGCGGAGCCGATGGTAGCTCGCAAGAGGATTAATAATCCAACAGGGATCACCAAAAAAATCTGCATTCTTGAGAATCTGGCTGCGAATGGAGTAAAAGATGATGGAATTTGATGTGAGCTAAGCGTGCATCATCAGGGCAGTGGCAGGAGTCTTTGCAAACCGGCGATGATGCCAAGTTGCGGCAAACCTAAAGGAAAATAACACAATATGAGCCAAGGGATTTTGATCATCAGAAGGGCATGGAGAATGGAGTACAACAAACCTAGTCGAATAAGTTATTTAGAGAACTTGGCACAAATAAGACAGTGCGAAGCAGTAGATGGGATACTTGATGGATTGATGGGTGCGAGTGGATTTGGTGAGAGAGGTGGGGAGTCACTGGTCAGCAACAAAGGACTTTATATATTGTAAAGCACAGCTGGCACCACCGCCAGCCTCCATGCGGGTGCCCCCCACGCCTACAACTGTTAATCATTGGGTGAGTAGTTTAGCGAATTCTCAAAGGTTTTTCCGCTCATAAGCAGAAAGTCTATGAAGAATTATACATAAATGCTATGAGTCATTGAGTAGATAGCAGCGGATGATTTTGGCACGCGCCACCCTTCGGTTCCCTTATTCGACTTGCACCATCACGCCACCAGCTGTTGTTCATTGCGTAAATAGTTTATGGTGTACATATGCAAATTCTGAAAGGGTTTTCCGCGCGTAAGCAGAAAGAAAGTCTACATATGAAGGATAAATTCTTATCGATGAGTCACTGAATAGTTGACTTTGGCATACGCCACCCTTACTCCCTTACTCAAATTGCAAAACGCGAAAAACATATTTCTATGGATGGTGCGTAAGAACTTCCGCGGCAAGCCCGGAGGCGTAGCAGGAGCCGAGGTCCCCCTCAATCCATCGGGTCGTCATGTTCCCGGTTGAATTGGGAAGAGTGTTGTGGGCTCCTCTCAACGCCCACCACAGCAACTTCCATGATCGTTGTGACATGGGCATTCGCCAGGGAATTGTACGTGAGAGTAGGTGAGCGTGACTTTGGGGCGGGCCGCGGTCAGGTCTTTTGTTCTCCGAAACTTCGGTAATACATGTGAGTTGGGGGCATGGTGGCTGATAGTAAGATAATCTTTAATGTAACACAAAGCACTAAATTTTTTCCGTTTGGAGGATCTCCCAGTCTATTGAGCAAAAGCTGATATGACTTGAGCGCAGCATAATCAAACCAGATGTGATCTTTTGAGGTAAAACAGATATGAAAAAAGCTTTATTCCTCGGCCGTTGCAGGGTATATGGGGAGTTTACATAAGCATTGAGTTACAAAAAAAAAAAAATAGAAGGATATGTTTAAACAAAAGCAAAAGAGAAAAAACATTGTGCAACCAAAAGGAAATTAAAAAAATAACAAGGCAAAGAAAGGGGGAGGAGCTTGAAGAAATGGCATCAGGTGATGCAAGAAAACAACATAATTCAATACTTTTTTCGTGGTATGACATGTATATATGGGGCAAAAAGCTTATGGTATAGATCAAAGTATTATCCCAACTGAATGGAGCGAATGGATAAGGTGGGGGTATACGTAGGTATGTAAATTCAACAAAGATTCTAAGCTGTCGTGGCGGCTGCCGGTGCGGCGGCGAGAGGGGCTTCGGCAGGCACTGGGGTAGCGGTGGCTGAAGATTCTTCGACTACTGTACCGTCAGCAACCTTGGGTGCACGGCTGAAGCGGCGAGAGGCACGTTGTTTGCCGTTAGAAAGAGTGTTGCCAAGCGAGTCCTGTGTCGCGAACGGGGTCATAAAACTGTGAGCAGGCGAAACACACAGGATAGATCAGTGCATTCTTGACTTACGACGGTGCTGGTACTCTTGGACCTCAATGATCCGCCGACGCGGTGTACCAGGGTGGCGGTGCGCCTGAAAGAAAAAAAGTCAAAAGCGTAAATTCCTGTGGGCAAAGTGCACGTGACATCGGGCTTGACTTACTTGAAGCTAGTGTTGATGAATTGGCCGACAACAAACTTTTTCTCATCGGGTTGCTGAGCAGCGGTGGCCTCACCAGTAGCACTACGAGCAGAGATAGAAGATCAAAAAGCGATTAGTTCCAAGCATTTGCTTATTGTTGGCAATGCGTATGTTGTCGGGCGATACACTGTTTCGATTTCATATGCTTCAAACAGCTAGCTGCGAGTGAGATACATGTGTATATTTTTGGAGATGAAGAGAAAAAAGCGCGGAAAAAGTAACGCAGCCTTGCAACCAGGATCACATGTAGTGAAATGATAATGGAAAAGAGGAAGGGATAATCACTTTGTTTCAGCTGCAGCGGGGGCGGTAGCAGCAATTGCAACGGCAGGCTCGGTGGTAGCGGGAACAGTGGGTTCAATGGTTCGCGAAGCTTGTTCGCCAGACTTGCGACCAGTTACTTTTCCAGCCTTTCGCCCTGCAATAGCGTCACCGGCTCCGTCCTATTAAGCCATTTCAAACGGGTCACAGCACAGTCAGATGACAGGGCAAAAAGGATTTGGTGAAAAAGGGTAAGACTACTAACGAGGGCAGCATTAATGTTGCCACGGATGTGTTCACCCGCGGTGTGGAAAGCATCGAGGAACGCCCTGTGAGTGCAAACCATGAGAGTAGCGGAATAAACATAATGGATCGAGCGACAGATGGTAGGTCAAGCGAGTGGATAAACTAACTTTGCTTTGGAGCCAACAGTCTTCTGAACGTTGCTGAACCGTTTGTTCTGAGTGGCTGGCTCGGCGGTGGTGTCGACAGCGGCCGGGGTTTGGACGGCAGGTTGGGTGGCTGGGACGGCTTCGGCAACGGTGTTGGACATCTTGCGTTGGTAAGTTGGTAAGATTAAGGTTGGGGTGGTTCGTCGAGATGCGATGGGGAGAGTGGTAGTAAACAGGGGATGGGATAGGCCGGAGAAGGTTATATGATCAGGGCAGATGGGAAAAAACTGTTGCAAGTACAAATTTATAACTGGAAAGGCGGGAAGATGATGATGATGATGATGGTGATGGAATGATGGGGATGGCTGGAGGGTGCGGAAGAAAGGGTCTTATAGTCTGATGAAGGATGATCGAGGCTCGGACAGCAGAGCTGGAAGAGGGTGGGAAGAGACAACGGTTGAGGGTGTGTGCTCGAGGGGTTCGTAAAGCCAAGCGGGAGAGAAAGACGGCCAAGCTGGACTGTAGACGAGTCGACGGTGGTGGAGTTGCGAGTTATCAGCAAGTCACTCCTTCAGCAAACACTTCGTTACTAGTCACACGCCGACAACGGGCCCCAACTGATATATACTGGTCTATAACTACTCGGAACACTCTGTACGGTGAAAAGAACTGGCAAGTCCGGAATCCGGAAACACACCCTCCAGCAAGCAGCTGCAAATATACCTTCGTCTGATCATCTGGCAGCGTAGTCACCGAGCTTCCACAGGTTTGACCCATTCCAGTCCGATGACTTGCCAAACATTCAACTGATCAACGCTATCGACCTGCAGAGATTCCTGGATGCTTCGCCAAGCCGGGCCTCAATGTTCCCTCGTCTGTTCAACTTCAGGGTCTTGGCCAGCACACCTTTTCCCAGCTTCATAAATATTTGTATGTAACTGCCATCGATCTCACAGTCCCGTGATCTTTACTCAGACAGTCTCCGCCAATGTTGAGAGTGACAATGATGATTTGATGCCCAGCTTGATCAGGAGTCAATCACATCACCCATCAGCTGATAAGACTCAGCTGTGGGCATTTCCTACTCACTTCTCGACTCCTTTTTTTGCAGCAAATAGCTTGTCAGCCATTCCAAACAAATCTGTGTTCTTGTATCATTGGCCTTTTGTGGACAACGCGGGGTGGAACAATTAAAACGAGGCTGGCAGTCTACGAGCCAGACAAAAAGGGGAAAGGAAGCCGAGGAAAGCCATTCTGTGTCGTTGGTGGCCGAGCTTTGCTCTTCGTCAATTGCTACTCTCTGGTCTGTTAACTCGCATCAACTTCGGGCCATACGAAAGCCCATGATGGAAGATACAACGATGCCATGCGACACTTTGGCATTCGCGCAAGTTGGTTGGATTTAGTAAAAAAGGTTCAACAAATAAATTTTGGTCCTATCTCCTTAACAGCGCCGCTCCTCACCTCCTCTTACGGGCTTGACTCATTTTTCTGATGCATGATTTGATCACGATGTTATCATTCGCAGAGGAAAAAAGTACGGCACAAAGATTTCATCTACTAAAACGTTTCTTTGTCTTCGATTCGATGAGGAGTCCAGCTGAGACCGAAGTGCAGCCGCTAGTGCAGCAAATCAGCACATAACCGCGAGAAAGGAACTATATATAGGGTGCGGGCATAGACAACACATTGAGCGCAACTATTGAGCCAAACCTGAAAAAAAAATCCAAACAACATAACTCACGTTTCGGTTCATATTAATACGACGGAACCCAAGGCCAGCTAGTTATCATTGTTGGAGCCCTTTTTCCAGCGTTGACCTATTTTATGCGAAGTCTGATGGTAGTCCCATGTTTCGAATTGCGCCGAGACATGAGGGTCTCTGATGATCGTAGTAAGGCCACTGGGAAACAATGCGAACAAGAGCACGACGAACAACGCGCTCGATGATGTATACATCCTTCCCTACAAGACTCCAATACATACATCATCCGTTGTCAGCAAATCCATTCAGTCTGCGAATGTCTAGTCAGTATTCCAGCAAAAGATACCCTTTTGTTGTCCTGATCTTTGAAAATGCGTACAAGTAATCAAGGTGGTTATTATTTTTTACGACAAACCGATAAAAGTGATGGCTTTTTGGGTGTGGAGTACTCTGATGGTTCAACCGTGGCGGCTCTATGATCTGATTGGGGGCCAGAGATGTCGTTGATGATTACTGCATTTATTTAATAAAGGAAACCTTACTCAAACTTGCTTTATCCGTTATCGCTCAGAATTCTCACCATCATCACAGGCTCACAGCAGGAGATATCTGTCATGGATTGTAGGGAGGATTTAGGGGGACTACTCCAGGAGAATCGCAAGCGATTGCGTGGCTCATCACAAGACGATCCATCCATCCCACGATATTCCGATCGCTTCTGGGCGGTCGAGATTCTTTCCGTCTCAGGGATCCGTTAATGTTCACTCGAAAAACTTCAAGCTTCACATTTCTTTGGGATGGTGGTTCATGGGGGATAGCTAGAAGGGGCTGTCAGATGATAGCCTCAATTTCAATCGACAAGTAAGCTCCTGGTACTCTAGCCAATTAATTTATTCCGTCCTCACCAGGGTCCTGGAGATCCTAGAAAGTCACGCTCTGGAGTAGAGACATGCTGCATCGAGTATACTGGACTGTTAGGGCGCTGTTAACTCGTCGGCAAGCGTCCGGCCTTAGAAGATCCGTCCCAAAAGCATGATTTGTGCGGAACATTAGGGTCCCTATCAGCATCAGCATCCTTTATATCCTTGAAGTTGGATCCCCTATCACCTAGTTTGTCTCCGACGTTCAGGTGAATAATACGAATTTCGACGCGCAGGTGTGGCTCACGTGGACAACAACTGGGTTCAAATGTTTTTGGTTAATCTTCACTTGACAGTTGTGAATTTCTTTTGGAATCATCCTTCACGTTTTTGTTGTTTTTCGAGCTTGACATTTTATGGGGACCCCTATGAAGTTCCACGAGGCTTACATCAGCTCCCGTAAGGAAAGAGAATATGATTCATCACTGCTATCATACATACTTTGCATCATTCATTTTCACTTGGAGAAACCTGCAAATAAATTCCAACCAATAAGCCCTCCTGACGGGGGCTGCTGCGCAAGGTATGAACGACACTCTCCAGGCGGAAGAGAGCACATGTTTGGAACCTCTTCGGCCCCGTTTGGCACCCATGATGTTATGTGAAGTCACACACTTACCTAATGTGATGAACATCACTCGTGAATTTCATATATCTCAACATAACTCGAGCGTTTGGCTGACTATCCTGTCATACACTCCACACATAACCATCAGGCACAAACTGTTTGGCTCGGCACAATATTATAACTATGGATCTCAGCAGCCTTATACCTCACCTCGATGATGAAGACCAGCACAGCTCTCTTGGCAATCCAAGAAATGGGACCGACTCCGACACCGAATCAGATTCTTCACTTGGTAGCGTATCAACAAACTCAGCTCGTTCTGGCAAGACTTTCCAGAACGACCGAACGATCCAACTTCAAACAATGGTGACAACGATGATGATGAAGAAAGCGTTGTAGATCGAGTGGAGCATTTCGCATGGCGAGATGAGATTGCGGAGAACATGTGGAGAGAATATGTTGCCTACAACAATGCACGCGGGAGGGGAGTCCGACACTGCCCCAGGCAACCACCTATCACTCGTAGGGGGCAGGCAAGAGGTCGTGGACAAGGTCAAGGGCAAGGCCGAGTGCAAGGCTGACAAGGCAAGTCAATCGAGTGTGCCGGAAAATTTTTGCTGCGTGGTGTGTGTAGTGTAGAGGTGGCAATGAGGGGACTTGAACAAATATGGATGAAAAGCTTGTAAGGTGGGTGGTGTTGTGTAAGGGCGCCGATATGACTCCAAATACACCCCCAGGGGTACTATATGGGAAATGGCGGGGATCATGAGGAGTCATGAAGCAAGTCGTGATGACCCACATGACTTTCCAAATTTGCCAAACATGCGAGTGATACAATATGGGCCTCAGTGAGGCCCGGTTATAGAAAAGCGGTGGTTATTACATAACATCATGGGTGCCAAACGGGGCCTTCATTTTTGCATCTGACCAGATTCATTTCTCAGCGCATAGGGCTTTGATGTTATACCTGCATCTGATTCTCAGCGCAAAAGTCTTTTAATATTGTAGCACGTAGCTTCAGAATCCGCTTGCTCAATTTGTTTCCAAGTTTCCCAGATGCATGATTTTTGCCTCTTGTGATTTTGGATTCCTTAAAGCTTGTGAGGTAGCATTAGGATTCCATTTTAAAAGATGAGGACTAGGATTTAGATTCACCTTCACATGATCTCCCCTCCATGCAAGTTGCTAAGCTCTTCAAGGCTGAGAAAGATCAGTCTCTGTTCTTTTTTTCTTTCAGAAGAAATTTCACAATTTTGCATGCAGTGCACTGGTGACTGGTCTTGTCGCTGACGTAATCACTCGACTCACTCCAGCGGATCGAAAGACCACCACACTTCCTCCCAAGAAAAACCACACAGACTCAGCCGAGGAAACGAAGAGACAGACAGCGGAGTGTACGAAGCAGCTCACAATCCATCAGCCTCGATTCGAAAGACCGAGCAAAAAAAGACCAGGCAGCCCCAATCGAAGATGGCCAATTCAACATCCGTTTTGAAGCACGATAGCACAGAAGAACCATCATCTCCCACAATAACTACCTCACTACTAGTTCCAGGAGACTCCACCGAAGCGGCTTTTGAGCCACCTCTTCTCGAGCTGCCCGTCGGCCTGCCACTCTCCCATCAAGTCTTCCGTGATCCAGACTTTGATCCAGACGAATTTCTACTCTCACGACGTCATACCGCATTAGAAGATCTTCGGACGGAACTACGAAGCTATCTGTCTGGACTCAAGTCGGAATTGGTCGGCCTGATCAACGAGGACTATGAGGATTTCATCGGGCTCGGAATGGGCCTCAGGGGTACAGTCGAACGGGCGATGGGAAAGATGAAAGCACCGATCGGACAGGCGAAGCAGGACGTGCTAGAGGCTCGAAGTGAGCTCGAAATCGAACGTGGCGATCTCGAAGGCCTGCTGAACGAACGTCGCAAGGTGATCGAAGCCAAGAAGCTCGTCCGATTGATGCTCGACTGTGGGGATAGCGTCACCAAAGTCGAAGAGATGCTGTCGATCCAGCAACCCACACTACTCGCCAACCAAGGATCGCACTCTCTTGGGTCGAGTAAACCACTAGGAACCCTCCATCGATCAGGATCCAAGCACCGTAGATCCGACCTCGCTCTCGACTTGACCGACGACAGCAGTAATATCGAGAGCGGCGTCAAGCGAATCGAACGGATCACCAACGAGTACACCCGCATGCTCTATCTCGTCTCCAAAGGCACCGATCTTAATTATGTCACCAGCTTGCAACCCAGGATCACACACATCACCGACACCTTACATCGAGAATTAGGCTCCCTACTCAAATCAATCCTCCGCACACCCCGTTCAGATACTCGTAAGAGAGACTGTCTGCTGGAGTGTTTAAGAGCATACGATTCACTGGGTGCTGTCGCCAGAGCCGAAGAGGTGATTAAAACCGAGGTGGTTTTACCTAGAATGTCTAAAGTATGAAATGCCTCCCCCCTCCCCCCTCCCGCCCCTTTTTTTGTTTTACTGACTTACAATTTTCCTTGCAGTTGATTCATCCCAACGTACTTAATACGGGTGCCCTATCTCCAGTACTACCAGCATCTCCGGAAGTCGCCCGATTCAAGAATTCCAATCCACCACCCCACTTGAACCCCTCGCTGAATTCTTTACGGCTGCCCGAAGATCCAGAACTTGTGCCCTTGCCGATGCTGTATAACAAGATCCTAGCTTTCATCGCACGCGAGATGAGCACGATAATCGAGGTTGCTGACCGTCATCTGGCCGGGTCTAAACAGACCATCATCGAATCCCGCTCCGGGTCCACACAAGAGAACCGATGCTCACCAAAGGAGACAAACGGCGAGAAGCCATCCGCCCAATCCCATTACAACGTCCTCATCAATTCAGTCATCCTACCCACCCTTCAACTGATCACTAATTCACTTGGGTCGAGCCTCTTTGCCGCCGGCAACCCGAGCACGTTCCATCGGAATTACAGCTATACGATCAAGTTCCTCGAGCAGCTCGAAGAATTCTGTAGTAACCCACGACAGGTCATCAGTCTCAGAGCTCATCCGGACTGGAAAGCTTTCAAAAGCAAATGGCAGCTGGCAGTCTATGCTCAGATACGAACTAAGGAAATCATCCTGACTATCGAGGACGGCCTTCTCGATGGACTCAAGCCCCCTAATACTACGACTACCATCACCCTTTCTCAATCTAGCAACGCTCACGACCAAAATTCTAGATCAGATTATCTCCTCAAAGGCTCGGCAACTATCGATCATGTACTTCACTCGGTCTGGCAGGATGATATCTTTCTTACCGATCTCACTCATCGGTTTTGGAGACTTACATTGATGGTTTGTGATGATTTTCCATGCTTTCATTTTGTTTACCTCATTGAGAAAGAGCTAGAAATAAATTCTCTAGTTCCCCTATTGAACACTAACCTGTTACTGCTTATTCTGATCGTGGTGCAATCGAAATGGGTAATGGTTAGGCCATTTCACGATATGCCACATGGTTGCATTCGGTAATCGGATCTTACTTGTACTCATCGGGGACTCCAGGGACAGAGAGTGGAAATGTGAGTGGAGCTAAAAGTGGGGGGAGGACGGACTTGAATCGGGTCAGTGGAGATGATATTCTGCGGTACGGGTCTGGTCTCTCTGACGACTTCGACATCGGTTAGGTTGATGGTGTGGTGTCTTATATGATGTATATCTCCCCGTTTAGTTGGCGGCCCCCTCGACCAATCGATCAGGCTCCAGTCGGCCAAACTCTCCCTCGAACAATCTATCCGAAGAATCTAAGGACGAGGAGCTCTTGAGGATCTTAACTATCGTCTTGGCCGATCTTCTTCGCCTACAACTCAGCGTCTTGAGCTTGTTCTCTGACTCCATCTCACCCCGAATCCCTAAAGTGTCCATTGGACCGGATTCTCAAACGCCAGAAGGTCAGTTTTTTATTGGTTCCCTATCGTATCTAGAGTTGGTGACGAGACACAATTCGACCAAAACGTGACGAAAACTGACCATCTGCTATCTGTGTTTGGGGTTGCGGGGGCTTCATAGAAGTTCTGAAAATTTCGTTAAATAAGATAGTGGGCTTAGTACCGCAACTGACCTCGGAAATACGGACGACGCTAGTGAAAAGGTGTTCAGAGAAGCTCCGATTCATCCGCTCGGTTGGCTCTTCGGCCCGAGCCTCGAAGACGATCCCGACAGAGCCCAGTTATTTCATCGCCGACATTCTCAATGACATCCAGGTCTATCTGGAGAAGTACGGCAAGAACCTGACCGAGCAGGTCCGGACGGATCTGGTGAGCGGGATCATCGACGAACTTTCGGCAAAATATCTTGCCATCCTCATCAACGTCCAACGCTCTGAGGACTCGTTGAGAAAACTCAAGAAGGGGAAACACGGCTTCTCTATCTTCAATCGCAACTCCAATTTGGACTCCAACAAAACAACGCCTCTTGTCGAAGACGACGAGCTGAAGGTGAAGGTCCAGTTGAAACTCGATGTAGAGCGCTTGGAACTCGATTCTATCCGGTTGGGAGCTGATCTCTCCACCTCTAAATCTTTTCTTGAATTAAAACAAACTGTCTCTAAATAGCTCTCCTTCTTCCTCACCCTCATCTCTTCGTACCATCCACATAATCTTCTACTTTTGGCAACTGTTGGCCCGTTTCTTTTCACTATATCTCATTTGTTTAATTACTTTTGTTTGTTTGTGTGTTTTTGGTTTGGTTGTTTGATTTTGTGTGTATTTTCAAAAAGCAAATTCTTCATTGAGGAGGAAAAGCAGATTGATAGATAGATGAACAAGTTGAACGATAAGGCATCAATACCAGACACACAAGCTGACTTCTGAAGGTGGACCCCTATCTTCTCTTTTCAATGACTGTCCCAATGTCGGCTGGAGGCTGACGGTGCCGTCAGTTGTCAACTAGTTGTCAGCTTGTGTATTCTCGAGCTCATAAATATGTACCTCCCTCGAAACCATCGTGATACGATGTGTTTGTGAAAAAAGGCCGTTCTGTAGTTTGAACAAAACGAAACATGAGCTGCAGTTGTCCATGGCGTGGGGTTCTAGCTCATCGGTAGAGCGCTCGCTTAGCATCTGGCTCAGCATCAACTGCGAGAGGTACAGGATTCAACTCCCTGGTACTCCATTTCTTTTAGCGTCGTGGTACGCGAAACCCCAATCAACATCAGGGAGAAGGGAATTAGTCTGTTTGTAATCAGCAATCTGCTGCTTACTTTTTGCAAGTGGTGGATCGAAAGACAAAAGAGACCAAAAAATGATGGGACTGGCAGGATGCCTGTGGAATAATAGCTTACATTCAAGTAGTGGCTTTTTTAAAATAAATATGCTTTAAAATATTTTGATTCCAGTGGGCTGGAGTTTCAGCCAAGCTTTAGGACCCTGGGGGGTTGCAATCACCATTCTTGTAGATTCTTGCCGTTTGGATTGTCCCCATCCAATTCATTAGGTGCAATTCTCTCCCTGTGAGAAGAGGGTCTAGTACCATTCACCAGTAGCAACCTCAAGATAAAAATTCAGAGGTTCAAGAGTATATTAACAAAACAACCCTCAAATCTATAAACTTGGTTGCCCTCATGAGAAAATGAATGGTACAGTTGGCCTTATGCCCATTTTCAATATTGCAAGCATAATAATTTGATTTTTGCATGACATGGTGTGTGACACCTCATCAAGTCCACCAAATATTCATCAGGTGTCATGAGAATCTAAATTATGAGACTTGCCAGATATTGCTGACAAACAGGGCCTTGATTTTTAGCATGCAAGTTCATGCAATGAAATTTTGGCTTTGTAAGATCTGACAAACCACACAGGTTCACATTGTATGGAAATCACAAATGAAAAATATGCAGATCATAAATGCTAATTGGCCATACTGAAGGAATTCACAGAAACAAATGGTGTTTTCAAATTCTATATTTTGTGGGCCTGGGTCACAACAGGCTTATAGTGTATAGAAATAACAATTGAAAAATATATTCATGAATGATATAGATTTATTGGACATAATTCAAGAATTCATTGGGAAATGAAAATGATGTATTAGATCATTTGGAAGCTTTTTTGGTTGTTCCTCTGAGGAACCCAAAAATTCTTTGCCAAGAGTTGGACAATTTCTCCTTCAAAATCTTCCACCAGGTGGAAACATGGTACCATTTTGGTCTTTGCTTCCAATCTTCATAGAGCTTCTCAATGTTATCCATCTCCCATAAATCCCCAGAGTTCTCTTTTGACTTGCTGCCTGATTTCAACACAAATGAAATGAAAGACCTTGGGTTCTTGGACAGCTTGGGATGAAGCTGAAGGAACTCATCCAAAGAGCTGTTTTTAGAGGATTGGAAACATTTTTCTAATTCAACAATCAATTCTTTCCTTTTTTACCAAAGGATTGAGGGATGCACTTACATTTTTTGGAGCCCCCAATCAAATTGAGCTATGTGTGCCAATACATCAACCTCATCCACTGGCAGACCAGATGATGATTTGCTTTGAAAAAATAGAGATAATTGATTGAATTGAAGTGAAAATTCACCTTGTGGAAAGATGTTATAAAAATGAGAAAGGCTTACAATTCACCCTGGCTTTTGAGCCAATTTAAAGTAGGTTCTATCAATTCTGAAAATTCCACAAATTCACCAGAATGAATTTGCCTAATTAAGGATGCAAAACCATCATAAAAATCAGTTACATCCTCCACAAAGTTTAGAAATGAAACATCTTGGCAGATGTGTGGATTCAACAAGAAATCTGAGAGTCAACATACCCAAAAAACTGGTTGGAATCAGGATATTTGCTCAAATATAAACGCCTTCCAACAATACCAAACATCTTAACTGATCTGTAATCAAGGAATTTTCCAAATCAGTTCAACATCTATTCTCCTTTGAATACAGTCCAGTATATTGATTGTATGTATTCTTTCAATACAATAAAATCCGGACTTTCTCCTAGTATTTAATTTTTGATCTGATAACAGTTGACATGCCTAGTATTGAATTGGTTTTTGTTTTGTTTTGATGTGAAAAACTTACATTTTTTGATCCTGTCTACCTGTTCTGTAGCGTATGTTGTACTTTTCTACAGCAGCTTTCATTTCATTCTTTTCTGGAGATTCAATTGACTCATCCTGATTCATTTCATTCTTTTCTGGAGATTTGATTGAATTATCCTGATTCATGTTTTGGATGTTTTCATCATTCTCCTGTTGGTTTATTGAGTTCCTATGTTCTGGTTTTTGGGAATTCTTTTGTTTTTTCCAGTGATTTTTTCCCCAATCTACTCCTGAGTATACCAGGTTATCTTTCTTTTCTATGTGTATATTCTGGTTGGGTGGTGTATGGTAAGATTCTGTGTGCTGCTGCCTCAAGAAAGGGTTTGAATCTTTTTTTCTTGTTATTTCCACCTGCTGTACTGGCGTGTTCAATTGATTTACATCATTTCCTTTTCCCGCAGACTTTGGTTTTTCCTGGTGATTGTTTCCCCACTCTACTCCTGAGTATACCATGTTCTCCTTCTTTTCTGTGTGTATATTCTGATTGGGTGGTGTAGGGTAAAATTCTGTGTGTTTCTGCCTCAATGAAGGTTTTAAATTGTCTTCTGTTTTTTTCCCAACCTGCTGTACAGGTTTTCTCAGTTGGTTTACATTATTTACTTTTTTTGGAGACTTTGGTGGGGAATCAACATTTGAAGGATACTTGGCTCTTCCTTGGTATTGTTGGAAAGGCTTTCCATTGTGGTTTTCTCTTTTATCTTCCCTCGAGTTCATAGCTTCATTTGGGTGAATTACCAAGAGTGAACATCAACAATCATTCTTAGCAAATTTATGATTAATCACTTGCAATATGTGATTGACTCACTTTCTGGAGGCTCTTTACCTGGATTTTTCTCTGAATCTCCAACCACATTTTTCAATCTCCAGGATCCTAATTTGTATGAAACATTTTCTTGAGAATGAATAGGTTTGTCTTGTTGTGATGGTAAAATGTTATTTCCTTGGTAGATTTTATTTCCATTTTTTCCTGGATAAATATTCCTCAGGGGATTTTCTGGATTTGATTTTTCATCCTGATTTCTAGGGATACTTGCTTTATATGGATTTCCTGGTTTTCTGTGTGACCCTGTAGCATCCACACCTCCAGGATTTCCAAAAAAATTGTAATCCTCATTTGTAATTTTTTGTTTGTTTTTTGGTGGTTCACCTGAAATTTGATGTAAAAAAATAAAACTCAGTCCATACAGCCACCTTTTTCATTTCCCGATTGACTCACTCTCTGTATTGAATTGTAATATATTTGAATTTCTCTTCCACTCTTCAATCAAAATTTGAATCTTTTGCTTGTCAAGCTTTTCAAGAGAAAACTTATCTTTATCAGATACTCCTTTATTTCTTATAAATGAAATGAGAGAAGACCTTTTATCTCTTGAGAGATTGGGCTGTAATGAGTCAATAATTTCATTACGTGCTTTCACATTTCTGTTGTAAAATTTTCACACATCTTTGCATCAGCCAAGTATATTTTTTTTCTTTCTTTTCTGGGCAGGGAGAATACTTTTTGATTGGATACATACATCTTTTCAATGAAGTTTGCATATAATAGATGCTGTTCATTCAAAATGAAATGCCTTCTGAAATATTCCCATCCATAGTGGCTTTACCATGAAAAGTTTCAAAAGATCATTATATCAGAGAATTGAACTGGTTCGCATGCAAGAAAAGGAACCCACACATTATTTTCTGCAGTCCACAGGATTGTGTAATGAATCATTTCTTGAAGCGACATTCCATGATTTTCATCTCTCTTGTCAAAAAGCCTTATTTTCGGGAATATTAATCTGGTAGTAAATATAATTAGCTTTTCAATATTTTATTTGATTATTTAGATTCAAATGCAAATCACTTTAGGTATTGTTTCAGATCTTCCTGTAAATGTTCAGGTTGAAAGCTGAAAACCTGGAGTGACAGTGGGATGTACTCTTCCAAAGACCTGACAGAGTTTAAATTGACAATTGAAGGTTCAAGATTAGTATGATTTATCCCTAAAATGTTTAGACAAGAAGTTCACCTACATCTTTGGATGTTTTTTTCCTATTTTTGAAAAAAAAAAAAACATGGAAGATCATTACAATCAATAATTTAATGACTTAAATTAAAATTTGGGAAACAACCCTCAATGTGACATACCTGGGCCTGATAAATTGCTCCAATTTCTCAGTAGAGTCTGAAATTCATCAGGAGTCCATTTATCCTCAAGGGATGAGTGGTTTGGATAGCCCAAAGTAAGACCTAGTGCAAATGTCATCAAAGATTCTGTTTGGTCTTGGTAAATCCCAGGATAGTAGAACTCAAGATGTTCAGCAAAGGTTCTTTGTTGATCAAAGAATCAAAATTGAGTAAAATGGGTTTAGAATGAATTTTTCCTTTGACAGGGATTTTAAAGGTCCACATACACAGGTTTGAATTTTTTCATCAAATCATTTTCCATCTCCTCTATAGATCTTCTGTGAAGTAATGCATTGAAATGCTCCCTTCAAAGAACCATATTCAATGTGGAAATATTGGATCTGTGATGAATATTTTAAAAATGATAGATGAGAATTCCAAAAGGACTCACACAAATTCTTGCTTCAACCAAACCAAGTTATGACCAACAAGCTCTGAGAGGTTCATCAATGTCTCTTTTTCAATACTTTTACCAAGTTTGAAGCTTAATTATGTATAAAATAAAAATCAATCACTGAATCAATACTGTTTTGCATTTTGTGGGTAATCTAATGTGACATACTACCACCAATCTTTCATTTTTGTCTCTTTATGAAAATCCAAATCAAAAACTTGAATTGCTTTATTGATAAAGTACTTGAATGATCTAAAATTGGGCAACAATCAAGATATCAACTTCATGTTGAAATTCTTCTCATATTTCAGGATGCTTACATCATTTTTTCTGCTGGTTCCACATTTTGGAGAGGCTGAAGTAAATTTTGTTCCAGGTGGTACACATTTTCATACTTAGTTCCTTCTTTCACTTTTATATATTTTTCCATTGTTTTTTTTGGAGGGAAAAGTATTGAGTTATTGGGAAAAAATCACACAGAATTAAAATAAGAATCATTGCAAATTCAATGACCCACTTTGTAAAAAATCACTTCTTGAGATTTTCCAATCCTCGAATAGCTTTTTGTATGCATCAAGATTCAATTTAGATGCAGAGAATTTTTCTTCAGTATATCCACCATGATGCAATGCAAATTCCTTGAGAGATTTTCTCTGGTATTGAAAAATATCAGGATTCAATGCATCAATGAGCACCTCCAGGTCACTAGTGCATGAATTGTTTATTTGAAAATAAGAAAATCAGTCAATTTTTGCCAGTGTTGCTACATTATTCAAGTGAATAGAAACATACATGTTCTGGAACTTATGTTTTATTTCCTCAATAAAATCCAAGTCAGATTGACCTTTCTTCCAATAACTAGATTTTAAGATTGACCAGTTGACATCACAATCACACCAACAACCCTTACAAAAGGAAAATATACCTACGTATACCCTCTTTCTGAAAAGAAGTTTAAGGTCAACTGAATCATTTCATCAAGAAAAATGTCTTGACCCTTGTAACCTTTTTTCCTGAAAAATAAATGAAAACATAGAAAAACTAATATGAGATCCTGATTGTACATAACTTGCATAATTTTCTGCATTGTGATTTTGGATTTTTGTAAGCTTGCACTTACTTTAAATATTCTTCCAACTTATTTTTCCATTTGCATGGAAATTGAATCAGGCTGGGTGCAAGTGCATAAAAGTTTTTTAGCAATCTGAAATAATTGCATGATTCAGCTCAACTTCTCCTAGTGTAAAATTTGGCTGTGAAAAATCAAACTTACATAACTTGAGGAAAGTCTTTGTCTTGATCTTTGGAAATTTGATCTAAGAGTAAATTGGAGAATTCATGGATGCTTAGTATTGATCTCAATTAGGTTCAAAACAAGTTTATTCATTTTTGGATGAATTCTTTGACCCACCATGTGGAGATTGTGGGCTTGTTCTTTTGTAAAAATTCTTGATCACTTCCTGAACATTTTTGTAATCCCATGGGGCTCCTGAGGAAAGTGCAGAATTGTTGCCAATTCCACCTTGTACAATGTATTCCAGGATTGATTCTGCTGTACTTTGTGATATGTATGGAAATTTGAATCGTAATATTTCATACAGCTCACTTGTTTTGAATTGAAAATTAAGAAGTCATTAATTAATCCTCCAAAATTGGAATCCTTGGGGTGAGAGCTATTTTTTGGAGTTACATACACATGTTTAAATTGTTTCTCCAAATCTTCCAATACTGCCTTTCTGTTTTCTCCTTCCAATGACTTGGCAAGTGGATTACTACAAAAAATCAACAAATTAAGTAAAAGTATATTTTGCTCTGGAGAAAAAGGAGGAACTGACTGTGGAATAGCCTTTGGGAGCCAATTTATAGTCAATGTAATCAGTTCTGAGAGCTCCATGACATCATCATATTCATGTTGACTAATCAAATATTTCAATTTTTACCGGGTAGAGTGATTAACAGATACTGAAATGTGGTTAGCTCATAGCTTGAAGAGGTTCAAATTATAATTAAGAAACTCACTGGAACAATTTCCGCAAACCAGTGAATCCACCTGAGTCCAATCCAAGCACCCTACGTGCAGTAGTAACAAATTGCCCAACTTCCCTAAAATTGTTCCCGACTTTAGTAAAAAAATACCCAGGGAGGACTACTCAGCCTCCAGCTGTCTGTCAGGTTACTTACATTGTTTTCCAATTGTCAATCTCTTCTTCAGCATGATTCTGTTTTACATAAACATGCCCTGACCTGATTTGGAAAAAGTCAGAAACAGATCATTCAACATCCTCTACATTGCGACCACCAATCAAATATATTTTGCTTACGAAGTTGGCCCACTGTCACCATGAGCGTGTAATTGATCAAATTGGTCCGGGCTCATTTCCTGCCCAATCCTAGATTCACTATTCAATTGGAGGTCGTCAGAATTTACGCCAGAAGGTCAAGTCAATGTAAGAATCATAAGAACAGGCTTGAATCGACTTAGTACACGCACTCATCCTGTGTCCCATGTGATGAAATCCTAAGTAACATAACAAAGATTAATCAATTTGTAGCACAGGAAATTTCTATCGACGTTTAGGATCTCCTTGACTTACAGTTCAGAATCGGCCGGTTCAGCGAGTCTGCCGCATCTAAGGGCAAGAGGTTCGAACTGATCAGCGTGCTACTTTTGATTCTCTGAGCGTTTTTTGGACACTCACTTCGGATGAAAAGCTTCGGGAGCTTTAGGGGCGCATGTTCGTTTCATCAATGTTGAGCTGGAACATTGGACAGGCGTTTGCGTGATGACCAATAGTACACCATAAAGAGCTAGCAGCCTAGGATGAAAGATCATCTTGGGCTGCTTTATTGCGGTGTTTGTTTTCTGAACGGCTGGTACCCAACGGTCCAGTAATCAGAAGGGTCTGTGCAGCAGTTGATTCCGGCCGAGGGAATGTGATAAAATAATATAAAAGGATTAACGAAGTAATCGTGTTTTCTAAGGATAATTTGTGAGATCGGATTGAAGACAGCGATTCGCGAGAGGAATGACTGACTATTAGTCGTCAGCGGCGGAAGAATTCTCTGGATGCCTAGGAGTTTGTGTTTTGAGAGTCCATATAGGACCATGCAGCGTCGAGTCACTCTAACCTATGCCACACTGTGTATAGTAACTTCATACCGCTTCGTCCACGACGGTCTATGACGACCCATTTGATATAGCGCGGATGTGAGCCGATGCGACATGGGCCAACGACGTTCAAATCGGAAACCACTCATCATAATCGATATGTTTGGATTTCGGAGCCTCTAGAGCCGGTAATCAGCGGCGACTATATACTTGGCTGTCGGGGCACACTGGTGTGTATCGCAGCTTGGCGCGAACATCATAGGGTCTCTGTCTCACAGAGACCCTGCCCGCCAACTCACAAGGGTGGGACTGGTGGACGATGTATTTGGGCTGTGGTACTGTAAAATGCTGTAAAGTTTCGTCGGCTCGTCAAGTTATACTTTGATGACCGGCTCTTTGTCGATACATTTGCCGGTCAAGCATCGTCATTGGACGGAGTCGTGGGCTCAGCGAACTACACAGCTCGGGTTGACACTCCAACTTGTTAGTTCCAAGATGATAATTGAACATCTGTATAACTGGGCCATAAAGAAAAAAGGTAGGGTTATGTAGTTGAACGGCACCCAAAATGGCAGGAGAATGGCTGTCTGTTTCCTTTTTTAGGCTGAAGGTTAGGTTTACTCCAGTCTACTTTGGAAATTTCCAACCAAGGTCGGCCGGCGGCCCAGACTCTTCTTTTGAGAAAAAAAAAAATCAACTCTCAGTGGATGTATCCGAGAAAGATCGATATCCGATAATGATGTATGTATGAGCCTTGCAAGTTATAAACAAATTGCGATTCATAAACTTGTAAAGAGAGCTGAACACCTTGAATAACGACCCCTTGAGATTTGTAACTAGTTGAAACAGGGTGCATGAGAAGTTTTTACACTGAAGTCAAAGTAAAATTACAAAAACAAACACTGTTATATGATGTGAAAATATTGTGAGTGATGGATCTCAAGAAATGTAAACCCGGCGGATTTCTTCGATATTAAACACTTGACCGGTCCTAGGACAACGAACACGCCCGTCATCCTTACATGCGAGACGTTCCAATCCATCACGCGAATAGACCCTGCCGTTCGGCAGGACGGCGAGTCCATCACCGTCGTTGACGACTTTACCGGTGAGGCCGCAGACGATGATCGAATTAACATGATGCGACCAGGGGCATTCCTTCGCTAATCGTGGCTCATCACAAGACGATCCATCCATCCCACGATATTCCGATCGCTTCTGGGCGGTCGAGATTCTTTCCGTCTCAGGGATCCGTTAATGTTCACTCGAAAAACTTCAAGCTTCACATTTCTTTGGGATGGTGGTTCATGGGGGATAGCTAGAAGGGGCTGTCAGATGATAGCCTCAATTTCAATCGACAAGTAAGCTCCTGGTACTCTAGCCAATTAATTTATTCCGTCCTCACCAGGGTCCTGGAGATCCTAGAAAGTCACGCTCTGGAGTAGAGACATGCTGCATCGAGTATACTGGACTGTTAGGGCGCTGTTAACTCGTCGGCAAGCGTCCGGCCTTAGAAGATCCGTCCCAAAAGCATGATTTGTGCGGAACATTAGGGTCCCTATCAGCATCAGCATCCTTTATATCCTTGAAGTTGGATCCCCTATCACCTAGTTTGTCTCCGACGTTCAGGTGAATAATACGAATTTCGACGCGCAGGTGTGGCTCACGTGGACAACAACTGGGTTCAAATGTTTTTGGTTAATCTTCACTTGACAGTTGTGAATTTCTTTTGGAATCATCCTTCACGTTTTTGTTGTTTTTCGAGCTTGACATTTTATGGGGACCCCTATGAAGTTCCACGAGGCTTACATCAGCTCCCGTAAGGAAAGAGAATATGATTCATCACTGCTATCATACATACTTTGCATCATTCATTTTCACTTGGAGAAACCTGCAAATAAATTCCAACCAATAAGCCCTCCTGACGGGGGCTGCTGCGCAAGGTATGAACGACACTCTCCAGGCGGAAGAGAGCACATGTTTGGAACCTCTTCGGCCCCGTTTGGCACCCATGATGTTATGTGAAGTCACACACTTACCTAATGTGATGAACATCACTCGTGAATTTCATATATCTCAACATAACTCGAGCGTTTGGCTGACTATCCTGTCATACACTCCACACATAACCATCAGGCACAAACTGTTTGGCTCGGCACAATATTATAACTATGGATCTCAGCAGCCTTATACCTCACCTCGATGATGAAGACCAGCACAGCTCTCTTGGCAATCCAAGAAATGGGACCGACTCCGACACCGAATCAGATTCTTCACTTGGTAGCGTATCAACAAACTCAGCTCGTTCTGGCAAGACTTTCCAGAACGACCGAACGATCCAACTTCAAACAATGGTGACAACGATGATGATGAAGAAAGCGTTGTAGATCGAGTGGAGCATTTCGCATGGCGAGATGAGATTGCGGAGAACATGTGGAGAGAATATGTTGCCTACAACAATGCACGCGGGAGGGGAGTCCGACACTGCCCCAGGCAACCACCTATCACTCGTAGGGGGCAGGCAAGAGGTCGTGGACAAGGTCAAGGGCAAGGCCGAGTGCAAGGCTGACAAGGCAAGTCAATCGAGTGTGCCGGAAAATTTTTGCTGCGTGGTGTGTGTAGTGTAGAGGTGGCAATGAGGGGACTTGAACAAATATGGATGAAAAGCTTGTAAGGTGGGTGGTGTTGTGTAAGGGCGCCGATATGACTCCAAATACACCCCCAGGGGTACTATATGGGAAATGGCGGGGATCATGAGGAGTCATGAAGCAAGTCGTGATGACCCACATGACTTTCCAAATTTGCCAAACATGCGAGTGATACAATATGGGCCTCAGTGAGGCCCGGTTATAGAAAAGCGGTGGTTATTACATAACATCATGGGTGCCAAACGGGGCCTTCATTTTTGCATCTGACCAGATTCATTTCTCAGCGCATAGGGCTTTGATGTTATACCTGCATCTGATTCTCAGCGCAAAAGTCTTTTAATATTGTAGCACGTAGCTTCAGAATCCGCTTGCTCAATTTGTTTCCAAGTTTCCCAGATGCATGATTTTTGCCTCTTGTGATTTTGGATTCCTTAAAGCTTGTGAGGTAGCATTAGGATTCCATTTTAAAAGATGAGGACTAGGATTTAGATTCACCTTCACATGATCTCCCCTCCATGCAAGTTGCTAAGCTCTTCAAGGCTGAGAAAGATCAGTCTCTGTTCTTTTTTTCTTTCAGAAGAAATTTCACAATTTTGCATGCAGTGCACTGGTGACTGGTCTTGTCGCTGACGTAATCACTCGACTCACTCCAGCGGATCGAAAGACCACCACACTTCCTCCCAAGAAAAACCACACAGACTCAGCCGAGGAAACGAAGAGACAGACAGCGGAGTGTACGAAGCAGCTCACAATCCATCAGCCTCGATTCGAAAGACCGAGCAAAAAAAGACCAGGCAGCCCCAATCGAAGATGGCCAATTCAACATCCGTTTTGAAGCACGATAGCACAGAAGAACCATCATCTCCCACAATAACTACCTCACTACTAGTTCCAGGAGACTCCACCGAAGCGGCTTTTGAGCCACCTCTTCTCGAGCTGCCCGTCGGCCTGCCACTCTCCCATCAAGTCTTCCGTGATCCAGACTTTGATCCAGACGAATTTCTACTCTCACGACGTCATACCGCATTAGAAGATCTTCGGACGGAACTACGAAGCTATCTGTCTGGACTCAAGTCGGAATTGGTCGGCCTGATCAACGAGGACTATGAGGATTTCATCGGGCTCGGAATGGGCCTCAGGGGTACAGTCGAACGGGCGATGGGAAAGATGAAAGCACCGATCGGACAGGCGAAGCAGGACGTGCTAGAGGCTCGAAGTGAGCTCGAAATCGAACGTGGCGATCTCGAAGGCCTGCTGAACGAACGTCGCAAGGTGATCGAAGCCAAGAAGCTCGTCCGATTGATGCTCGACTGTGGGGATAGCGTCACCAAAGTCGAAGAGATGCTGTCGATCCAGCAACCCACACTACTCGCCAACCAAGGATCGCACTCTCTTGGGTCGAGTAAACCACTAGGAACCCTCCATCGATCAGGATCCAAGCACCGTAGATCCGACCTCGCTCTCGACTTGACCGACGACAGCAGTAATATCGAGAGCGGCGTCAAGCGAATCGAACGGATCACCAACGAGTACACCCGCATGCTCTATCTCGTCTCCAAAGGCACCGATCTTAATTATGTCACCAGCTTGCAACCCAGGATCACACACATCACCGACACCTTACATCGAGAATTAGGCTCCCTACTCAAATCAATCCTCCGCACACCCCGTTCAGATACTCGTAAGAGAGACTGTCTGCTGGAGTGTTTAAGAGCATACGATTCACTGGGTGCTGTCGCCAGAGCCGAAGAGGTGATTAAAACCGAGGTGGTTTTACCTAGAATGTCTAAAGTATGAAATGCCTCCCCCCTCCCCCCTCCCGCCCCTTTTTTTGTTTTACTGACTTACAATTTTCCTTGCAGTTGATTCATCCCAACGTACTTAATACGGGTGCCCTATCTCCAGTACTACCAGCATCTCCGGAAGTCGCCCGATTCAAGAATTCCAATCCACCACCCCACTTGAACCCCTCGCTGAATTCTTTACGGCTGCCCGAAGATCCAGAACTTGTGCCCTTGCCGATGCTGTATAACAAGATCCTAGCTTTCATCGCACGCGAGATGAGCACGATAATCGAGGTTGCTGACCGTCATCTGGCCGGGTCTAAACAGACCATCATCGAATCCCGCTCCGGGTCCACACAAGAGAACCGATGCTCACCAAAGGAGACAAACGGCGAGAAGCCATCCGCCCAATCCCATTACAACGTCCTCATCAATTCAGTCATCCTACCCACCCTTCAACTGATCACTAATTCACTTGGGTCGAGCCTCTTTGCCGCCGGCAACCCGAGCACGTTCCATCGGAATTACAGCTATACGATCAAGTTCCTCGAGCAGCTCGAAGAATTCTGTAGTAACCCACGACAGGTCATCAGTCTCAGAGCTCATCCGGACTGGAAAGCTTTCAAAAGCAAATGGCAGCTGGCAGTCTATGCTCAGATACGAACTAAGGAAATCATCCTGACTATCGAGGACGGCCTTCTCGATGGACTCAAGCCCCCTAATACTACGACTACCATCACCCTTTCTCAATCTAGCAACGCTCACGACCAAAATTCTAGATCAGATTATCTCCTCAAAGGCTCGGCAACTATCGATCATGTACTTCACTCGGTCTGGCAGGATGATATCTTTCTTACCGATCTCACTCATCGGTTTTGGAGACTTACATTGATGGTTTGTGATGATTTTCCATGCTTTCATTTTGTTTACCTCATTGAGAAAGAGCTAGAAATAAATTCTCTAGTTCCCCTATTGAACACTAACCTGTTACTGCTTATTCTGATCGTGGTGCAATCGAAATGGGTAATGGTTAGGCCATTTCACGATATGCCACATGGTTGCATTCGGTAATCGGATCTTACTTGTACTCATCGGGGACTCCAGGGACAGAGAGTGGAAATGTGAGTGGAGCTAAAAGTGGGGGGAGGACGGACTTGAATCGGGTCAGTGGAGATGATATTCTGCGGTACGGGTCTGGTCTCTCTGACGACTTCGACATCGGTTAGGTTGATGGTGTGGTGTCTTATATGATGTATATCTCCCCGTTTAGTTGGCGGCCCCCTCGACCAATCGATCAGGCTCCAGTCGGCCAAACTCTCCCTCGAACAATCTATCCGAAGAATCTAAGGACGAGGAGCTCTTGAGGATCTTAACTATCGTCTTGGCCGATCTTCTTCGCCTACAACTCAGCGTCTTGAGCTTGTTCTCTGACTCCATCTCACCCCGAATCCCTAAAGTGTCCATTGGACCGGATTCTCAAACGCCAGAAGGTCAGTTTTTTATTGGTTCCCTATCGTATCTAGAGTTGGTGACGAGACACAATTCGACCAAAACGTGACGAAAACTGACCATCTGCTATCTGTGTTTGGGGTTGCGGGGGCTTCATAGAAGTTCTGAAAATTTCGTTAAATAAGATAGTGGGCTTAGTACCGCAACTGACCTCGGAAATACGGACGACGCTAGTGAAAAGGTGTTCAGAGAAGCTCCGATTCATCCGCTCGGTTGGCTCTTCGGCCCGAGCCTCGAAGACGATCCCGACAGAGCCCAGTTATTTCATCGCCGACATTCTCAATGACATCCAGGTCTATCTGGAGAAGTACGGCAAGAACCTGACCGAGCAGGTCCGGACGGATCTGGTGAGCGGGATCATCGACGAACTTTCGGCAAAATATCTTGCCATCCTCATCAACGTCCAACGCTCTGAGGACTCGTTGAGAAAACTCAAGAAGGGGAAACACGGCTTCTCTATCTTCAATCGCAACTCCAATTTGGACTCCAACAAAACAACGCCTCTTGTCGAAGACGACGAGCTGAAGGTGAAGGTCCAGTTGAAACTCGATGTAGAGCGCTTGGAACTCGATTCTATCCGGTTGGGAGCTGATCTCTCCACCTCTAAATCTTTTCTTGAATTAAAACAAACTGTCTCTAAATAGCTCTCCTTCTTCCTCACCCTCATCTCTTCGTACCATCCACATAATCTTCTACTTTTGGCAACTGTTGGCCCGTTTCTTTTCACTATATCTCATTTGTTTAATTACTTTTGTTTGTTTGTGTGTTTTTGGTTTGGTTGTTTGATTTTGTGTGTATTTTCAAAAAGCAAATTCTTCATTGAGGAGGAAAAGCAGATTGATAGATAGATGAACAAGTTGAACGATAAGGCATCAATACCAGACACACAAGCTGACTTCTGAAGGTGGACCCCTATCTTCTCTTTTCAATGACTGTCCCAATGTCGGCTGGAGGCTGACGGTGCCGTCAGTTGTCAACTAGTTGTCAGCTTGTGTATTCTCGAGCTCATAAATATGTACCTCCCTCGAAACCATCGTGATACGATGTGTTTGTGAAAAAAGGCCGTTCTGTAGTTTGAACAAAACGAAACATGAGCTGCAGTTGTCCATGGCGTGGGGTTCTAGCTCATCGGTAGAGCGCTCGCTTAGCATCTGGCTCAGCATCAACTGCGAGAGGTACAGGATTCAACTCCCTGGTACTCCATTTCTTTTAGCGTCGTGGTACGCGAAACCCCAATCAACATCAGGGAGAAGGGAATTAGTCTGTTTGTAATCAGCAATCTGCTGCTTACTTTTTGCAAGTGGTGGATCGAAAGACAAAAGAGACCAAAAAATGATGGGACTGGCAGGATGCCTGTGGAATAATAGCTTACATTCAAGTAGTGGCTTTTTTAAAATAAATATGCTTTAAAATATTTTGATTCCAGTGGGCTGGAGTTTCAGCCAAGCTTTAGGACCCTGGGGGGTTGCAATCACCATTCTTGTAGATTCTTGCCGTTTGGATTGTCCCCATCCAATTCATTAGGTGCAATTCTCTCCCTGTGAGAAGAGGGTCTAGTACCATTCACCAGTAGCAACCTCAAGATAAAAATTCAGAGGTTCAAGAGTATATTAACAAAACAACCCTCAAATCTATAAACTTGGTTGCCCTCATGAGAAAATGAATGGTACAGTTGGCCTTATGCCCATTTTCAATATTGCAAGCATAATAATTTGATTTTTGCATGACATGGTGTGTGACACCTCATCAAGTCCACCAAATATTCATCAGGTGTCATGAGAATCTAAATTATGAGACTTGCCAGATATTGCTGACAAACAGGGCCTTGATTTTTAGCATGCAAGTTCATGCAATGAAATTTTGGCTTTGTAAGATCTGACAAACCACACAGGTTCACATTGTATGGAAATCACAAATGAAAAATATGCAGATCATAAATGCTAATTGGCCATACTGAAGGAATTCACAGAAACAAATGGTGTTTTCAAATTCTATATTTTGTGGGCCTGGGTCACAACAGGCTTATAGTGTATAGAAATAACAATTGAAAAATATATTCATGAATGATATAGATTTATTGGACATAATTCAAGAATTCATTGGGAAATGAAAATGATGTATTAGATCATTTGGAAGCTTTTTTGGTTGTTCCTCTGAGGAACCCAAAAATTCTTTGCCAAGAGTTGGACAATTTCTCCTTCAAAATCTTCCACCAGGTGGAAACATGGTACCATTTTGGTCTTTGCTTCCAATCTTCATAGAGCTTCTCAATGTTATCCATCTCCCATAAATCCCCAGAGTTCTCTTTTGACTTGCTGCCTGATTTCAACACAAATGAAATGAAAGACCTTGGGTTCTTGGACAGCTTGGGATGAAGCTGAAGGAACTCATCCAAAGAGCTGTTTTTAGAGGATTGGAAACATTTTTCTAATTCAACAATCAATTCTTTCCTTTTTTACCAAAGGATTGAGGGATGCACTTACATTTTTTGGAGCCCCCAATCAAATTGAGCTATGTGTGCCAATACATCAACCTCATCCACTGGCAGACCAGATGATGATTTGCTTTGAAAAAATAGAGATAATTGATTGAATTGAAGTGAAAATTCACCTTGTGGAAAGATGTTATAAAAATGAGAAAGGCTTACAATTCACCCTGGCTTTTGAGCCAATTTAAAGTAGGTTCTATCAATTCTGAAAATTCCACAAATTCACCAGAATGAATTTGCCTAATTAAGGATGCAAAACCATCATAAAAATCAGTTACATTCTCCACAAAGTTTAGAAATGAAACATCTTGGCAGATGTGTGGATTCAACAAGAAATCTGAGAGTCAACATACCCAAAAAACTGGTTGGAATCAGGATATTTGCTCAAATATAAACGCCTTCCAACAATACCAAACATCTTAACTGATCTGTAATCAAGGAATTTTCCAAATCAGTTCAACATCTATTCTCCTTTGAATACAGTCCAGTATATTGATTGTATGTATTCTTTCAATACAATAAAATCCGGACTTTCTCCTAGTATTTAATTTTTGATCTGATAACAGTTGACATGCCTAGTATTGAATTGGTTTTTGTTTTGTTTTGATGTGAAAAACTTACATTTTTTGATCCTGTCTACCTGTTCTGTAGCGTATGTTGTACTTTTCTACAGCAGCTTTCATTTCATTCTTTTCTGGAGATTCAATTGACTCATCCTGATTCATTTCATTCTTTTCTGGAGATTTGATTGAATTATCCTGATTCATGTTTTGGATGTTTTCATCATTCTCCTGTTGGTTTATTGAGTTCCTATGTTCTGGTTTTTGGGAATTCTTTTGTTTTTTCCAGTGATTTTTTCCCCAATCTACTCCTGAGTATACCAGGTTATCTTTCTTTTCTATGTGTATATTCTGGTTGGGTGGTGTATGGTAAGATTCTGTGTGCTGCTGCCTCAAGAAAGGGTTTGAATCTTTTTTTCTTGTTATTTCCACCTGCTGTACTGGCGTGTTCAATTGATTTACATCATTTCCTTTTCCCGCAGACTTTGGTTTTTCCTGGTGATTGTTTCCCCACTCTACTCCTGAGTATACCATGTTCTCCTTCTTTTCTGTGTGTATATTCTGATTGGGTGGTGTAGGGTAAAATTCTGTGTGTTTCTGCCTCAATGAAGGTTTTAAATTGTCTTCTGTTTTTTTCCCAACCTGCTGTACAGGTTTTCTCAGTTGGTTTACATTATTTACTTTTTTTGGAGACTTTGGTGGGGAATCAACATTTGAAGGATACTTGGCTCTTCCTTGGTATTGTTGGAAAGGCTTTCCATTGTGGTTTTCTCTTTTATCTTCCCTCGAGTTCATAGCTTCATTTGGGTGAATTACAAAGAGTGAACATCAACAATCATTCTTAGCAAATTTATGATTAATCACTTGCAATATGTGATTGACTCACTTTCTGGAGGCTCTTTACCTGGATTTTTCTCTGAATCTCCAACCACATTTTTCAATCTCCAGGATCCTAATTTGTATGAAACATTTTCTTGAGAATGAATAGGTTTGTCTTGTTGTGATGGTAAAATGTTATTTCCTTGGTAGATTTTATTTCCATTTTTTCCTGGATAAATATTCCTCAGGGGATTTTCTGGATTTGATTTTTCATCCTGATTTCTAGGGATACTTGCTTTATATGGATTTCCTGGTTTTCTGTGTGACCCTGTAGCATCCACACCTCCAGGATTTCCAAAAAAATTGTAATCCTCATTTGTAATTTTTTGTTTGTTTTTTGGTGGTTCACCTGAAATTTGATGTAAAAAAATAAAACTCAGTCCATACAGCCACCTTTTTCATTTCCCGATTGACTCACTCTCTGTATTGAATTGTAATATATTTGAATTTCTCTTCCACTCTTCAATCAAAATTTGAATCTTTTGCTTGTCAAGCTTTTCAAGAGAAAACTTATCTTTATCAGATACTCCTTTATTTCTTATAAATGAAATGAGAGAAGACCTTTTATCTCTTGAGAGATTGGGCTGTAATGAGTCAATAATTTCATTACGTGCTTTCACATTTCTGTTGTAAAATTTTCACACATCTTTGCATCAGCCAAGTATATTTTTTTTCTTTCTTTTCTGGGCAGGGAGAATACTTTTTGATTGGATACATACATCTTTTCAATGAAGTTTGCATATAATAGATGCTGTTCATTCAAAATGAAATGCCTTCTGAAATATTCCCATCCATAGTGGCTTTACCATGAAAAGTTTCAAAAGATCATTATATCAGAGAATTGAACTGGTTCGCATGCAAGAAAAGGAACCCACACATTATTTTCTGCAGTCCACAGGATTGTGTAATGAATCATTTCTTGAAGCGACATTCCATGATTTTCATCTCTCTTGTCAAAAAGCCTTATTTTCAGGAATATTAATCTGGTAGTAAATATAATTAGCTTTTCAATATTTTATTTGATTATTTAGATTCAAATGCAAATCACTTTAGGTATTGTTTCAGATCTTCCTGTAAATGTTCAGGTTGAAAGCTGAAAACCTGGAGTGACAGTGGGATGTACTCTTCCAAAGACCTGACAGAGTTTAAATTGACAATTGAAGGTTCAAGATTAGTATGATTTATCCCTAAAATGTTTAGACAAGAAGTTCACCTACATCTTTGGATGTTTTTTTCCTATTTTTGAAAAAAAAAAAAAACATGGAAGATCATTACAATCAATAATTTAATGACTTAAATTAAAATTTGGGAAACAACCCTCAATGTGACATACCTGGGCCTGATAAATTGCTCCAATTTCTCAGTAGAGTCTGAAATTCATCAGGAGTCCATTTATCCTCAAGGGATGAGTGGTTTGGATAGCCCAAAGTAAGACCTAGTGCAAATGTCATCAAAGATTCTGTTTGGTCTTGGTAAATCCCAGGATAGTAGAACTCAAGATGTTCAGCAAAGGTTCTTTGTTGATCAAAGAATCAAAATTGAGTAAAATGGGTTTAGAATGAATTTTTCCTTTGACAGGGATTTTAAAGGTCCACATACACAGGTTTGAATTTTTTCATCAAATCATTTTCCATCTCCTCTATAGATCTTCTGTGAAGTAATGCATTGAAATGCTCCCTTCAAAGAACCATATTCAATGTGGAAATATTGGATCTGTGATGAATATTTTAAAAATGATAGATGAGAATTCCAAAAGGACTCACACAAATTCTTGCTTCAACCAAACCAAGTTATGACCAACAAGCTCTGAGAGGTTCATCAATGTCTCTTTTTCAATACTTTTACCAAGTTTGAAGCTTAATTATGTATAAAATAAAAATCAATCACTGAATCAATACTGTTTTGCATTTTGTGGGTAATCTAATGTGACATACTACCACCAATCTTTCATTTTTGTCTCTTTATGAAAATCCAAATCAAAAACTTGAATTGCTTTATTGATAAAGTACTTGAATGATCTAAAATTGGGCAACAATCAAGATATCAACTTCATGTTGAAATTCTTCTCATATTTCAGGATGCTTACATCATTTTTTCTGCTGGTTCCACATTTTGGAGAGGCTGAAGTAAATTTTGTTCCAGGTGGTACACATTTTCATACTTAGTTCCTTCTTTCACTTTTATATATTTTTCCATTGTTTTTTTTGGAGGGAAAAGTATTGAGTTATTGGGAAAAAATCACACAGAATTAAAATAAGAATCATTGCAAATTCAATGACCCACTTTGTAAAAAATCACTTCTTGAGATTTTCCAATCCTCGAATAGCTTTTTGTATGCATCAAGATTCAATTTAGATGCAGAGAATTTTTCTTCAGTATATCCACCATGATGCAATGCAAATTCCTTGAGAGATTTTCTCTGGTATTGAAAAATATCAGGATTCAATGCATCAATGAGCACCTCCAGGTCACTAGTGCATGAATTGTTTATTTGAAAATAAGAAAATCAGTCAATTTTTGCCAGTGTTGCTACATTATTCAAGTGAATAGAAACATACATGTTCTGGAACTTATGTTTTATTTCCTCAATAAAATCCAAGTCAGATTGACCTTTCTTCCAATAACTAGATTTTAAGATTGACCAGTTGACATCACAATCACACCAACAACCCTTACAAAAGGAAAATATACCTACGTATACCCTCTTTCTGAAAAGAAGTTTAAGGTCAACTGAATCATTTCATCAAGAAAAATGTCTTGACCCTTGTAACCTTTTTTCCTGAAAAATAAATGAAAACATAGAAAAACTAATATGAGATCCTGATTGTACATAACTTGCATAATTTTCTGCATTGTGATTTTGGATTTTTGTAAGCTTGCACTTACTTTAAATATTCTTCCAACTTATTTTTCCATTTGCATGGAAATTGAATCAGGCTGGGTGCAAGTGCATAAAAGTTTTTTAGCAATCTGAAATAATTGCATGATTCAGCTCAACTTCTCCTAGTGTAAAATTTGGCTGTGAAAAATCAAACTTACATAACTTGAGGAAAGTCTTTGTCTTGATCTTTGGAAATTTGATCTAAGAGTAAATTGGAGAATTCATGGATGCTTAGTATTGATCTCAATTAGGTTCAAAACAAGTTTATTCATTTTTGGATGAATTCTTTGACCCACCATGTGGAGATTGTGGGCTTGTTCTTTTGTAAAAATTCTTGATCACTTCCTGAACATTTTTGTAATCCCATGGGGCTCCTGAGGAAAGTGCAGAATTGTTGCCAATTCCACCTTGTACAATGTATTCCAGGATTGATTCTGCTGTACTTTGTGATATGTATGGAAATTTGAATCGTAATATTTCATACAGCTCACTTGTTTTGAATTGAAAATTAAGAAGTCATTAATTAATCCTCCAAAATTGGAATCCTTGGGGTGAGAGCTATTTTTTGGAGTTACATACACATGTTTAAATTGTTTCTCCAAATCTTCCAATACTGCCTTTCTGTTTTCTCCTTCCAATGACTTGGCAAGTGGATTACTACAAAAAATCAACAAATTAAGTAAAAGTATATTTTGCTCTGGAGAAAAAGGAGGAACTGACTGTGGAATAGCCTTTGGGAGCCAATTTATAGTCAATGTAATCAGTTCTGAGAGCTCCATGACATCATCATATTCATGTTGACTAATCAAATATTTCAATTTTTACCGGGTAGAGTGATTAACAGATACTGAAATGTGGTTAGCTCATAGCTTGAAGAGGTTCAAATTATAATTAAGAAACTCACTGGAACAATTTCCGCAAACCAGTGAATCCACCTGAGTCCAATCCAAGCACCCTACGTGCAGTAGTAACAAATTGCCCAACTTCCCTAAAATTGTTCCCGACTTTAGTAAAAAAATACCCAGGGAGGACTACTCAGCCTCCAGCTGTCTGTCAGGTTACTTACATTGTTTTCCAATTGTCAATCTCTTCTTCAGCATGATTCTGTTTTACATAAACATGCCCTGACCTGATTTGGAAAAAGTCAGAAACAGATCATTCAACATCCTCTACATTGCGACCACCAATCAAATATATTTTGCTTACGAAGTTGGCCCACTGTCACCATGAGCGTGTAATTGATCAAATTGGTCCGGGCTCATTTCCTGCCCAATCCTAGATTCACTATTCAATTGGAGGTCGTCAGAATTTACGCCAGAAGGTCAAGTCAATGTAAGAATCATAAGAACAGGCTTGAATCGACTTAGTACACGCACTCATCCTGTGTCCCATGTGATGAAATCCTAAGTAACATAACAAAGATTAATCAATTTGTAGCACAGGAAATTTCTATCGACGTTTAGGATCTCCTTGACTTACAGTTCAGAATCGGCCGGTTCAGCGAGTCTGCCGCATCTAAGGGCAAGAGGTTCGAACTGATCAGCGTGCTACTTTTGATTCTCTGAGCGTTTTTTGGACACTCACTTCGGATGAAAAGCTTCGGGAGCTTTAGGGGCGCATGTTCGTTTCATCAATGTTGAGCTGGAACATTGGACAGGCGTTTGCGTGATGACCAATAGTACACCATAAAGAGCTAGCAGCCTAGGATGAAAGATCATCTTGGGCTGCTTTATTGCGGTGTTTGTTTTCTGAACGGCTGGTACCCAACGGTCCAGTAATCAGAAGGGTCTGTGCAGCAGTTGATTCCGGCCGAGGGAATGTGATAAAATAATATAAAAGGATTAACGAAGTAATCGTGTTTTCTAAGGATAATTTGTGAGATCGGATTGAAGACAGCGATTCGCGAGAGGAATGACTGACTATTAGTCGTCAGCGGCGGAAGAATTCTCTGGATGCCTAGGAGTTTGTGTTTTGAGAGTCCATATAGGACCATGCAGCGTCGAGTCACTCTAACCTATGCCACACTGTGTATAGTAACTTCATACCGCTTCGTCCACGACGGTCTATGACGACCCATTTGATATAGCGCGGATGTGAGCCGATGCGACATGGGCCAACGACGTTCAAATCGGAAACCACTCATCATAATCGATATGTTTGGATTTCGGAGCCTCTAGAGCCGGTAATCAGCGGCGACTATATACTTGGCTGTCGGGGCACACTGGTGTGTATCGCAGCTTGGCGCGAACATCATAGGGTCTCTGTCTCACAGAGACCCTGCCCGCCAACTCACAAGGGTGGGACTGGTGGACGATGTATTTGGGCTGTGGTACTGTAAAATGCTGTAAAGTTTCGTCGGCTCGTCAAGTTATACTTTGATGACCGGCTCTTTGTCGATACATTTGCCGGTCAAGCATCGTCATTGGACGGAGTCGTGGGCTCAGCGAACTACACAGCTCGGGTTGACACTCCAACTTGTTAGTTCCAAGATGATAATTGAACATCTGTATAACTGGGCCATAAAGAAAAAAGGTAGGGTTATGTAGTTGAACGGCACCCAAAATGGCAGGAGAATGGCTGTCTGTTTCCTTTTTTAGGCTGAAGGTTAGGTTTACTCCAGTCTACTTTGGAAATTTCCAACCAAGGTCGGCCGGCGGCCCAGACTCTTCTTTTGAGAAAAAAAAAAATCAACTCTCAGTGGATGTATCCGAGAAAGATCGATATCCGATAATGATGTATGTATGAGCCTTGCAAGTTATAAACAAATTGCGATTCATAAACTTGTAAAGAGAGCTGAACACCTTGAATAACGACCCCTTGAGATTTGTAACTAGTTGAAACAGGGTGCATGAGAAGTTTTTACACTGAAGTCAAAGTAAAATTACAAAAACAAACACTGTTATATGATGTGAAAATATTGTGAGTGATGGATCTCAAGAAATGTAAACCCGGCGGATTTCTTCGATATTAAACACTTGACCGGTCCTAGGACAACGAACACGCCCGTCATCCTTACATGCGAGACGTTCCAATCCATCACGCGAATAGACCCTGCCGTTCGGCAGGACGGCGAGTCCATCACCGTCGTTGACGACTTTACCGGTGAGGCCGCAGACGATGATCGAATTAACATGATGCGACCAGGGGCATTCCTTCGCTAATCGTGGCTCATCACAAGACGATCCATCCATCCCACGATATTCCGATCGCTTCTGGGCGGTCGAGATTCTTTCCGTCTCAGGGATCCGTTAATGTTCACTCGAAAAACTTCAAGCTTCACATTTCTTTGGGATGGTGGTTCATGGGGGATAGCTAGAAGGGGCTGTCAGATGATAGCCTCAATTTCAATCGACAAGTAAGCTCCTGGTACTCTAGCCAATTAATTTATTCCGTCCTCACCAGGGTCCTGGAGATCCTAGAAAGTCACGCTCTGGAGTAGAGACATGCTGCATCGAGTATACTGGACTGTTAGGGCGCTGTTAACTCGTCGGCAAGCGTCCGGCCTTAGAAGATCCGTCCCAAAAGCATGATTTGTGCGGAACATTAGGGTCCCTATCAGCATCAGCATCCTTTATATCCTTGAAGTTGGATCCCCTATCACCTAGTTTGTCTCCGACGTTCAGGTGAATAATACGAATTTCGACGCGCAGGTGTGGCTCACGTGGACAACAACTGGGTTCAAATGTTTTTGGTTAATCTTCACTTGACAGTTGTGAATTTCTTTTGGAATCATCCTTCACGTTTTTGTTGTTTTTCGAGCTTGACATTTTATGGGGACCCCTATGAAGTTCCACGAGGCTTACATCAGCTCCCGTAAGGAAAGAGAATATGATTCATCACTGCTATCATACATACTTTGCATCATTCATTTTCACTTGGAGAAACCTGCAAATAAATTCCAACCAATAAGCCCTCCTGACGGGGGCTGCTGCGCAAGGTATGAACGACACTCTCCAGGCGGAAGAGAGCACATGTTTGGAACCTCTTCGGCCCCGTTTGGCACCCATGATGTTATGTGAAGTCACACACTTACCTAATGTGATGAACATCACTCGTGAATTTCATATATCTCAACATAACTCGAGCGTTTGGCTGACTATCCTGTCATACACTCCACACATAACCATCAGGCACAAACTGTTTGGCTCGGCACAATATTATAACTATGGATCTCAGCAGCCTTATACCTCACCTCGATGATGAAGACCAGCACAGCTCTCTTGGCAATCCAAGAAATGGGACCGACTCCGACACCGAATCAGATTCTTCACTTGGTAGCGTATCAACAAACTCAGCTCGTTCTGGCAAGACTTTCCAGAACGACCGAACGATCCAACTTCAAACAATGGTGACAACGATGATGATGAAGAAAGCGTTGTAGATCGAGTGGAGCATTTCGCATGGCGAGATGAGATTGCGGAGAACATGTGGAGAGAATATGTTGCCTACAACAATGCACGCGGGAGGGGAGTCCGACACTGCCCCAGGCAACCACCTATCACTCGTAGGGGGCAGGCAAGAGGTCGTGGACAAGGTCAAGGGCAAGGCCGAGTGCAAGGCTGACAAGGCAAGTCAATCGAGTGTGCCGGAAAATTTTTGCTGCGTGGTGTGTGTAGTGTAGAGGTGGCAATGAGGGGACTTGAACAAATATGGATGAAAAGCTTGTAAGGTGGGTGGTGTTGTGTAAGGGCGCCGATATGACTCCAAATACACCCCCAGGGGTACTATATGGGAAATGGCGGGGATCATGAGGAGTCATGAAGCAAGTCGTGATGACCCACATGACTTTCCAAATTTGCCAAACATGCGAGTGATACAATATGGGCCTCAGTGAGGCCCGGTTATAGAAAAGCGGTGGTTATTACATAACATCATGGGTGCCAAACGGGGCCTTCATTTTTGCATCTGACCAGATTCATTTCTCAGCGCATAGGGCTTTGATGTTATACCTGCATCTGATTCTCAGCGCAAAAGTCTTTTAATATTGTAGCACGTAGCTTCAGAATCCGCTTGCTCAATTTGTTTCCAAGTTTCCCAGATGCATGATTTTTGCCTCTTGTGATTTTGGATTCCTTAAAGCTTGTGAGGTAGCATTAGGATTCCATTTTAAAAGATGAGGACTAGGATTTAGATTCACCTTCACATGATCTCCCCTCCATGCAAGTTGCTAAGCTCTTCAAGGCTGAGAAAGATCAGTCTCTGTTCTTTTTTTCTTTCAGAAGAAATTTCACAATTTTGCATGCAGTGCACTGGTGACTGGTCTTGTCGCTGACGTAATCACTCGACTCACTCCAGCGGATCGAAAGACCACCACACTTCCTCCCAAGAAAAACCACACAGACTCAGCCGAGGAAACGAAGAGACAGACAGCGGAGTGTACGAAGCAGCTCACAATCCATCAGCCTCGATTCGAAAGACCGAGCAAAAAAAGACCAGGCAGCCCCAATCGAAGATGGCCAATTCAACATCCGTTTTGAAGCACGATAGCACAGAAGAACCATCATCTCCCACAATAACTACCTCACTACTAGTTCCAGGAGACTCCACCGAAGCGGCTTTTGAGCCACCTCTTCTCGAGCTGCCCGTCGGCCTGCCACTCTCCCATCAAGTCTTCCGTGATCCAGACTTTGATCCAGACGAATTTCTACTCTCACGACGTCATACCGCATTAGAAGATCTTCGGACGGAACTACGAAGCTATCTGTCTGGACTCAAGTCGGAATTGGTCGGCCTGATCAACGAGGACTATGAGGATTTCATCGGGCTCGGAATGGGCCTCAGGGGTACAGTCGAACGGGCGATGGGAAAGATGAAAGCACCGATCGGACAGGCGAAGCAGGACGTGCTAGAGGCTCGAAGTGAGCTCGAAATCGAACGTGGCGATCTCGAAGGCCTGCTGAACGAACGTCGCAAGGTGATCGAAGCCAAGAAGCTCGTCCGATTGATGCTCGACTGTGGGGATAGCGTCACCAAAGTCGAAGAGATGCTGTCGATCCAGCAACCCACACTACTCGCCAACCAAGGATCGCACTCTCTTGGGTCGAGTAAACCACTAGGAACCCTCCATCGATCAGGATCCAAGCACCGTAGATCCGACCTCGCTCTCGACTTGACCGACGACAGCAGTAATATCGAGAGCGGCGTCAAGCGAATCGAACGGATCACCAACGAGTACACCCGCATGCTCTATCTCGTCTCCAAAGGCACCGATCTTAATTATGTCACCAGCTTGCAACCCAGGATCACACACATCACCGACACCTTACATCGAGAATTAGGCTCCCTACTCAAATCAATCCTCCGCACACCCCGTTCAGATACTCGTAAGAGAGACTGTCTGCTGGAGTGTTTAAGAGCATACGATTCACTGGGTGCTGTCGCCAGAGCCGAAGAGGTGATTAAAACCGAGGTGGTTTTACCTAGAATGTCTAAAGTATGAAATGCCTCCCCCCTCCCCCCTCCCGCCCCTTTTTTTGTTTTACTGACTTACAATTTTCCTTGCAGTTGATTCATCCCAACGTACTTAATACGGGTGCCCTATCTCCAGTACTACCAGCATCTCCGGAAGTCGCCCGATTCAAGAATTCCAATCCACCACCCCACTTGAACCCCTCGCTGAATTCTTTACGGCTGCCCGAAGATCCAGAACTTGTGCCCTTGCCGATGCTGTATAACAAGATCCTAGCTTTCATCGCACGCGAGATGAGCACGATAATCGAGGTTGCTGACCGTCATCTGGCCGGGTCTAAACAGACCATCATCGAATCCCGCTCCGGGTCCACACAAGAGAACCGATGCTCACCAAAGGAGACAAACGGCGAGAAGCCATCCGCCCAATCCCATTACAACGTCCTCATCAATTCAGTCATCCTACCCACCCTTCAACTGATCACTAATTCACTTGGGTCGAGCCTCTTTGCCGCCGGCAACCCGAGCACGTTCCATCGGAATTACAGCTATACGATCAAGTTCCTCGAGCAGCTCGAAGAATTCTGTAGTAACCCACGACAGGTCATCAGTCTCAGAGCTCATCCGGACTGGAAAGCTTTCAAAAGCAAATGGCAGCTGGCAGTCTATGCTCAGATACGAACTAAGGAAATCATCCTGACTATCGAGGACGGCCTTCTCGATGGACTCAAGCCCCCTAATACTACGACTACCATCACCCTTTCTCAATCTAGCAACGCTCACGACCAAAATTCTAGATCAGATTATCTCCTCAAAGGCTCGGCAACTATCGATCATGTACTTCACTCGGTCTGGCAGGATGATATCTTTCTTACCGATCTCACTCATCGGTTTTGGAGACTTACATTGATGGTTTGTGATGATTTTCCATGCTTTCATTTTGTTTACCTCATTGAGAAAGAGCTAGAAATAAATTCTCTAGTTCCCCTATTGAACACTAACCTGTTACTGCTTATTCTGATCGTGGTGCAATCGAAATGGGTAATGGTTAGGCCATTTCACGATATGCCACATGGTTGCATTCGGTAATCGGATCTTACTTGTACTCATCGGGGACTCCAGGGACAGAGAGTGGAAATGTGAGTGGAGCTAAAAGTGGGGGGAGGACGGACTTGAATCGGGTCAGTGGAGATGATATTCTGCGGTACGGGTCTGGTCTCTCTGACGACTTCGACATCGGTTAGGTTGATGGTGTGGTGTCTTATATGATGTATATCTCCCCGTTTAGTTGGCGGCCCCCTCGACCAATCGATCAGGCTCCAGTCGGCCAAACTCTCCCTCGAACAATCTATCCGAAGAATCTAAGGACGAGGAGCTCTTGAGGATCTTAACTATCGTCTTGGCCGATCTTCTTCGCCTACAACTCAGCGTCTTGAGCTTGTTCTCTGACTCCATCTCACCCCGAATCCCTAAAGTGTCCATTGGACCGGATTCTCAAACGCCAGAAGGTCAGTTTTTTATTGGTTCCCTATCGTATCTAGAGTTGGTGACGAGACACAATTCGACCAAAACGTGACGAAAACTGACCATCTGCTATCTGTGTTTGGGGTTGCGGGGGCTTCATAGAAGTTCTGAAAATTTCGTTAAATAAGATAGTGGGCTTAGTACCGCAACTGACCTCGGAAATACGGACGACGCTAGTGAAAAGGTGTTCAGAGAAGCTCCGATTCATCCGCTCGGTTGGCTCTTCGGCCCGAGCCTCGAAGACGATCCCGACAGAGCCCAGTTATTTCATCGCCGACATTCTCAATGACATCCAGGTCTATCTGGAGAAGTACGGCAAGAACCTGACCGAGCAGGTCCGGACGGATCTGGTGAGCGGGATCATCGACGAACTTTCGGCAAAATATCTTGCCATCCTCATCAACGTCCAACGCTCTGAGGACTCGTTGAGAAAACTCAAGAAGGGGAAACACGGCTTCTCTATCTTCAATCGCAACTCCAATTTGGACTCCAACAAAACAACGCCTCTTGTCGAAGACGACGAGCTGAAGGTGAAGGTCCAGTTGAAACTCGATGTAGAGCGCTTGGAACTCGATTCTATCCGGTTGGGAGCTGATCTCTCCACCTCTAAATCTTTTCTTGAATTAAAACAAACTGTCTCTAAATAGCTCTCCTTCTTCCTCACCCTCATCTCTTCGTACCATCCACATAATCTTCTACTTTTGGCAACTGTTGGCCCGTTTCTTTTCACTATATCTCATTTGTTTAATTACTTTTGTTTGTTTGTGTGTTTTTGGTTTGGTTGTTTGATTTTGTGTGTATTTTCAAAAAGCAAATTCTTCATTGAGGAGGAAAAGCAGATTGATAGATAGATGAACAAGTTGAACGATAAGGCATCAATACCAGACACACAAGCTGACTTCTGAAGGTGGACCCCTATCTTCTCTTTTCAATGACTGTCCCAATGTCGGCTGGAGGCTGACGGTGCCGTCAGTTGTCAACTAGTTGTCAGCTTGTGTATTCTCGAGCTCATAAATATGTACCTCCCTCGAAACCATCGTGATACGATGTGTTTGTGAAAAAAGGCCGTTCTGTAGTTTGAACAAAACGAAACATGAGCTGCAGTTGTCCATGGCGTGGGGTTCTAGCTCATCGGTAGAGCGCTCGCTTAGCATCTGGCTCAGCATCAACTGCGAGAGGTACAGGATTCAACTCCCTGGTACTCCATTTCTTTTAGCGTCGTGGTACGCGAAACCCCAATCAACATCAGGGAGAAGGGAATTAGTCTGTTTGTAATCAGCAATCTGCTGCTTACTTTTTGCAAGTGGTGGATCGAAAGACAAAAGAGACCAAAAAATGATGGGACTGGCAGGATGCCTGTGGAATAATAGCTTACATTCAAGTAGTGGCTTTTTTAAAATAAATATGCTTTAAAATATTTTGATTCCAGTGGGCTGGAGTTTCAGCCAAGCTTTAGGACCCTGGGGGGTTGCAATCACCATTCTTGTAGATTCTTGCCGTTTGGATTGTCCCCATCCAATTCATTAGGTGCAATTCTCTCCCTGTGAGAAGAGGGTCTAGTACCATTCACCAGTAGCAACCTCAAGATAAAAATTCAGAGGTTCAAGAGTATATTAACAAAACAACCCTCAAATCTATAAACTTGGTTGCCCTCATGAGAAAATGAATGGTACAGTTGGCCTTATGCCCATTTTCAATATTGCAAGCATAATAATTTGATTTTTGCATGACATGGTGTGTGACACCTCATCAAGTCCACCAAATATTCATCAGGTGTCATGAGAATCTAAATTATGAGACTTGCCAGATATTGCTGACAAACAGGGCCTTGATTTTTAGCATGCAAGTTCATGCAATGAAATTTTGGCTTTGTAAGATCTGACAAACCACACAGGTTCACATTGTATGGAAATCACAAATGAAAAATATGCAGATCATAAATGCTAATTGGCCATACTGAAGGAATTCACAGAAACAAATGGTGTTTTCAAATTCTATATTTTGTGGGCCTGGGTCACAACAGGCTTATAGTGTATAGAAATAACAATTGAAAAATATATTCATGAATGATATAGATTTATTGGACATAATTCAAGAATTCATTGGGAAATGAAAATGATGTATTAGATCATTTGGAAGCTTTTTTGGTTGTTCCTCTGAGGAACCCAAAAATTCTTTGCCAAGAGTTGGACAATTTCTCCTTCAAAATCTTCCACCAGGTGGAAACATGGTACCATTTTGGTCTTTGCTTCCAATCTTCATAGAGCTTCTCAATGTTATCCATCTCCCATAAATCCCCAGAGTTCTCTTTTGACTTGCTGCCTGATTTCAACACAAATGAAATGAAAGACCTTGGGTTCTTGGACAGCTTGGGATGAAGCTGAAGGAACTCATCCAAAGAGCTGTTTTTAGAGGATTGGAAACATTTTTCTAATTCAACAATCAATTCTTTCCTTTTTTACCAAAGGATTGAGGGATGCACTTACATTTTTTGGAGCCCCCAATCAAATTGAGCTATGTGTGCCAATACATCAACCTCATCCACTGGCAGACCAGATGATGATTTGCTTTGAAAAAATAGAGATAATTGATTGAATTGAAGTGAAAATTCACCTTGTGGAAAGATGTTATAAAAATGAGAAAGGCTTACAATTCACCCTGGCTTTTGAGCCAATTTAAAGTAGGTTCTATCAATTCTGAAAATTCCACAAATTCACCAGAATGAATTTGCCTAATTAAGGATGCAAAACCATCATAAAAATCAGTTACATTCTCCACAAAGTTTAGAAATGAAACATCTTGGCAGATGTGTGGATTCAACAAGAAATCTGAGAGTCAACATACCCAAAAAACTGGTTGGAATCAGGATATTTGCTCAAATATAAACGCCTTCCAACAATACCAAACATCTTAACTGATCTGTAATCAAGGAATTTTCCAAATCAGTTCAACATCTATTCTCCTTTGAATACAGTCCAGTATATTGATTGTATGTATTCTTTCAATACAATAAAATCCGGACTTTCTCCTAGTATTTAATTTTTGATCTGATAACAGTTGACATGCCTAGTATTGAATTGGTTTTTGTTTTGTTTTGATGTGAAAAACTTACATTTTTTGATCCTGTCTACCTGTTCTGTAGCGTATGTTGTACTTTTCTACAGCAGCTTTCATTTCATTCTTTTCTGGAGATTCAATTGACTCATCCTGATTCATTTCATTCTTTTCTGGAGATTTGATTGAATTATCCTGATTCATGTTTTGGATGTTTTCATCATTCTCCTGTTGGTTTATTGAGTTCCTATGTTCTGGTTTTTGGGAATTCTTTTGTTTTTTCCAGTGATTTTTTCCCCAATCTACTCCTGAGTATACCAGGTTATCTTTCTTTTCTATGTGTATATTCTGGTTGGGTGGTGTATGGTAAGATTCTGTGTGCTGCTGCCTCAAGAAAGGGTTTGAATCTTTTTTTCTTGTTATTTCCACCTGCTGTACTGGCGTGTTCAATTGATTTACATCATTTCCTTTTCCCGCAGACTTTGGTTTTTCCTGGTGATTGTTTCCCCACTCTACTCCTGAGTATACCATGTTCTCCTTCTTTTCTGTGTGTATATTCTGATTGGGTGGTGTAGGGTAAAATTCTGTGTGTTTCTGCCTCAATGAAGGTTTTAAATTGTCTTCTGTTTTTTTCCCAACCTGCTGTACAGGTTTTCTCAGTTGGTTTACATTATTTACTTTTTTTGGAGACTTTGGTGGGGAATCAACATTTGAAGGATACTTGGCTCTTCCTTGGTATTGTTGGAAAGGCTTTCCATTGTGGTTTTCTCTTTTATCTTCCCTCGAGTTCATAGCTTCATTTGGGTGAATTACAAAGAGTGAACATCAACAATCATTCTTAGCAAATTTATGATTAATCACTTGCAATATGTGATTGACTCACTTTCTGGAGGCTCTTTACCTGGATTTTTCTCTGAATCTCCAACCACATTTTTCAATCTCCAGGATCCTAATTTGTATGAAACATTTTCTTGAGAATGAATAGGTTTGTCTTGTTGTGATGGTAAAATGTTATTTCCTTGGTAGATTTTATTTCCATTTTTTCCTGGATAAATATTCCTCAGGGGATTTTCTGGATTTGATTTTTCATCCTGATTTCTAGGGATACTTGCTTTATATGGATTTCCTGGTTTTCTGTGTGACCCTGTAGCATCCACACCTCCAGGATTTCCAAAAAAATTGTAATCCTCATTTGTAATTTTTTGTTTGTTTTTTGGTGGTTCACCTGAAATTTGATGTAAAAAAATAAAACTCAGTCCATACAGCCACCTTTTTCATTTCCCGATTGACTCACTCTCTGTATTGAATTGTAATATATTTGAATTTCTCTTCCACTCTTCAATCAAAATTTGAATCTTTTGCTTGTCAAGCTTTTCAAGAGAAAACTTATCTTTATCAGATACTCCTTTATTTCTTATAAATGAAATGAGAGAAGACCTTTTATCTCTTGAGAGATTGGGCTGTAATGAGTCAATAATTTCATTACGTGCTTTCACATTTCTGTTGTAAAATTTTCACACATCTTTGCATCAGCCAAGTATATTTTTTTTCTTTCTTTTCTGGGCAGGGAGAATACTTTTTGATTGGATACATACATCTTTTCAATGAAGTTTGCATATAATAGATGCTGTTCATTCAAAATGAAATGCCTTCTGAAATATTCCCATCCATAGTGGCTTTACCATGAAAAGTTTCAAAAGATCATTATATCAGAGAATTGAACTGGTTCGCATGCAAGAAAAGGAACCCACACATTATTTTCTGCAGTCCACAGGATTGTGTAATGAATCATTTCTTGAAGCGACATTCCATGATTTTCATCTCTCTTGTCAAAAAGCCTTATTTTCGGGAATATTAATCTGGTAGTAAATATAATTAGCTTTTCAATATTTTATTTGATTATTTAGATTCAAATGCAAATCACTTTAGGTATTGTTTCAGATCTTCCTGTAAATGTTCAGGTTGAAAGCTGAAAACCTGGAGTGACAGTGGGATGTACTCTTCCAAAGACCTGACAGAGTTTAAATTGACAATTGAAGGTTCAAGATTAGTATGATTTATCCCTAAAATGTTTAGACAAGAAGTTCACCTACATCTTTGGATGTTTTTTTCCTATTTTTGAAAAAAAAAAAAACATGGAAGATCATTACAATCAATAATTTAATGACTTAAATTAAAATTTGGGAAACAACCCTCAATGTGACATACCTGGGCCTGATAAATTGCTCCAATTTCTCAGTAGAGTCTGAAATTCATCAGGAGTCCATTTATCCTCAAGGGATGAGTGGTTTGGATAGCCCAAAGTAAGACCTAGTGCAAATGTCATCAAAGATTCTGTTTGGTCTTGGTAAATCCCAGGATAGTAGAACTCAAGATGTTCAGCAAAGGTTCTTTGTTGATCAAAGAATCAAAATTGAGTAAAATGGGTTTAGAATGAATTTTTCCTTTGACAGGGATTTTAAAGGTCCACATACACAGGTTTGAATTTTTTCATCAAATCATTTTCCATCTCCTCTATAGATCTTCTGTGAAGTAATGCATTGAAATGCTCCCTTCAAAGAACCATATTCAATGTGGAAATATTGGATCTGTGATGAATATTTTAAAAATGATAGATGAGAATTCCAAAAGGACTCACACAAATTCTTGCTTCAACCAAACCAAGTTATGACCAACAAGCTCTGAGAGGTTCATCAATGTCTCTTTTTCAATACTTTTACCAAGTTTGAAGCTTAATTATGTATAAAATAAAAATCAATCACTGAATCAATACTGTTTTGCATTTTGTGGGTAATCTAATGTGACATACTACCACCAATCTTTCATTTTTGTCTCTTTATGAAAATCCAAATCAAAAACTTGAATTGCTTTATTGATAAAGTACTTGAATGATCTAAAATTGGGCAACAATCAAGATATCAACTTCATGTTGAAATTCTTCTCATATTTCAGGATGCTTACATCATTTTTTCTGCTGGTTCCACATTTTGGAGAGGCTGAAGTAAATTTTGTTCCAGGTGGTACACATTTTCATACTTAGTTCCTTCTTTCACTTTTATATATTTTTCCATTGTTTTTTTTGGAGGGAAAAGTATTGAGTTATTGGGAAAAAATCACACAGAATTAAAATAAGAATCATTGCAAATTCAATGACCCACTTTGTAAAAAATCACTTCTTGAGATTTTCCAATCCTCGAATAGCTTTTTGTATGCATCAAGATTCAATTTAGATGCAGAGAATTTTTCTTCAGTATATCCACCATGATGCAATGCAAATTCCTTGAGAGATTTTCTCTGGTATTGAAAAATATCAGGATTCAATGCATCAATGAGCACCTCCAGGTCACTAGTGCATGAATTGTTTATTTGAAAATAAGAAAATCAGTCAATTTTTGCCAGTGTTGCTACATTATTCAAGTGAATAGAAACATACATGTTCTGGAACTTATGTTTTATTTCCTCAATAAAATCCAAGTCAGATTGACCTTTCTTCCAATAACTAGATTTTAAGATTGACCAGTTGACATCACAATCACACCAACAACCCTTACAAAAGGAAAATATACCTACGTATACCCTCTTTCTGAAAAGAAGTTTAAGGTCAACTGAATCATTTCATCAAGAAAAATGTCTTGACCCTTGTAACCTTTTTTCCTGAAAAATAAATGAAAACATAGAAAAACTAATATGAGATCCTGATTGTACATAACTTGCATAATTTTCTGCATTGTGATTTTGGATTTTTGTAAGCTTGCACTTACTTTAAATATTCTTCCAACTTATTTTTCCATTTGCATGGAAATTGAATCAGGCTGGGTGCAAGTGCATAAAAGTTTTTTAGCAATCTGAAATAATTGCATGATTCAGCTCAACTTCTCCTAGTGTAAAATTTGGCTGTGAAAAATCAAACTTACATAACTTGAGGAAAGTCTTTGTCTTGATCTTTGGAAATTTGATCTAAGAGTAAATTGGAGAATTCATGGATGCTTAGTATTGATCTCAATTAGGTTCAAAACAAGTTTATTCATTTTTGGATGAATTCTTTGACCCACCATGTGGAGATTGTGGGCTTGTTCTTTTGTAAAAATTCTTGATCACTTCCTGAACATTTTTGTAATCCCATGGGGCTCCTGAGGAAAGTGCAGAATTGTTGCCAATTCCACCTTGTACAATGTATTCCAGGATTGATTCTGCTGTACTTTGTGATATGTATGGAAATTTGAATCGTAATATTTCATACAGCTCACTTGTTTTGAATTGAAAATTAAGAAGTCATTAATTAATCCTCCAAAATTGGAATCCTTGGGGTGAGAGCTATTTTTTGGAGTTACATACACATGTTTAAATTGTTTCTCCAAATCTTCCAATACTGCCTTTCTGTTTTCTCCTTCCAATGACTTGGCAAGTGGATTACTACAAAAAATCAACAAATTAAGTAAAAGTATATTTTGCTCTGGAGAAAAAGGAGGAACTGACTGTGGAATAGCCTTTGGGAGCCAATTTATAGTCAATGTAATCAGTTCTGAGAGCTCCATGACATCATCATATTCATGTTGACTAATCAAATATTTCAATTTTTACCGGGTAGAGTGATTAACAGATACTGAAATGTGGTTAGCTCATAGCTTGAAGAGGTTCAAATTATAATTAAGAAACTCACTGGAACAATTTCCGCAAACCAGTGAATCCACCTGAGTCCAATCCAAGCACCCTACGTGCAGTAGTAACAAATTGCCCAACTTCCCTAAAATTGTTCCCGACTTTAGTAAAAAAATACCCAGGGAGGACTACTCAGCCTCCAGCTGTCTGTCAGGTTACTTACATTGTTTTCCAATTGTCAATCTCTTCTTCAGCATGATTCTGTTTTACATAAACATGCCCTGACCTGATTTGGAAAAAGTCAGAAACAGATCATTCAACATCCTCTACATTGCGACCACCAATCAAATATATTTTGCTTACGAAGTTGGCCCACTGTCACCATGAGCGTGTAATTGATCAAATTGGTCCGGGCTCATTTCCTGCCCAATCCTAGATTCACTATTCAATTGGAGGTCGTCAGAATTTACGCCAGAAGGTCAAGTCAATGTAAGAATCATAAGAACAGGCTTGAATCGACTTAGTACACGCACTCATCCTGTGTCCCATGTGATGAAATCCTAAGTAACATAACAAAGATTAATCAATTTGTAGCACAGGAAATTTCTATCGACGTTTAGGATCTCCTTGACTTACAGTTCAGAATCGGCCGGTTCAGCGAGTCTGCCGCATCTAAGGGCAAGAGGTTCGAACTGATCAGCGTGCTACTTTTGATTCTCTGAGCGTTTTTTGGACACTCACTTCGGATGAAAAGCTTCGGGAGCTTTAGGGGCGCATGTTCGTTTCATCAATGTTGAGCTGGAACATTGGACAGGCGTTTGCGTGATGACCAATAGTACACCATAAAGAGCTAGCAGCCTAGGATGAAAGATCATCTTGGGCTGCTTTATTGCGGTGTTTGTTTTCTGAACGGCTGGTACCCAACGGTCCAGTAATCAGAAGGGTCTGTGCAGCAGTTGATTCCGGCCGAGGGAATGTGATAAAATAATATAAAAGGATTAACGAAGTAATCGTGTTTTCTAAGGATAATTTGTGAGATCGGATTGAAGACAGCGATTCGCGAGAGGAATGACTGACTATTAGTCGTCAGCGGCGGAAGAATTCTCTGGATGCCTAGGAGTTTGTGTTTTGAGAGTCCATATAGGACCATGCAGCGTCGAGTCACTCTAACCTATGCCACACTGTGTATAGTAACTTCATACCGCTTCGTCCACGACGGTCTATGACGACCCATTTGATATAGCGCGGATGTGAGCCGATGCGACATGGGCCAACGACGTTCAAATCGGAAACCACTCATCATAATCGATATGTTTGGATTTCGGAGCCTCTAGAGCCGGTAATCAGCGGCGACTATATACTTGGCTGTCGGGGCACACTGGTGTGTATCGCAGCTTGGCGCGAACATCATAGGGTCTCTGTCTCACAGAGACCCTGCCCGCCAACTCACAAGGGTGGGACTGGTGGACGATGTATTTGGGCTGTGGTACTGTAAAATGCTGTAAAGTTTCGTCGGCTCGTCAAGTTATACTTTGATGACCGGCTCTTTGTCGATACATTTGCCGGTCAAGCATCGTCATTGGACGGAGTCGTGGGCTCAGCGAACTACACAGCTCGGGTTGACACTCCAACTTGTTAGTTCCAAGATGATAATTGAACATCTGTATAACTGGGCCATAAAGAAAAAAGGTAGGGTTATGTAGTTGAACGGCACCCAAAATGGCAGGAGAATGGCTGTCTGTTTCCTTTTTTAGGCTGAAGGTTAGGTTTACTCCAGTCTACTTTGGAAATTTCCAACCAAGGTCGGCCGGCGGCCCAGACTCTTCTTTTGAGAAAAAAAAAAATCAACTCTCAGTGGATGTATCCGAGAAAGATCGATATCCGATAATGATGTATGTATGAGCCTTGCAAGTTATAAACAAATTGCGATTCATAAACTTGTAAAGAGAGCTGAACACCTTGAATAACGACCCCTTGAGATTTGTAACTAGTTGAAACAGGGTGCATGAGAAGTTTTTACACTGAAGTCAAAGTAAAATTACAAAAACAAACACTGTTATATGATGTGAAAATATTGTGAGTGATGGATCTCAAGAAATGTAAACCCGGCGGATTTCTTCGATATTAAACACTTGACCGGTCCTAGGACAACGAACACGCCCGTCATCCTTACATGCGAGACGTTCCAATCCATCACGCGAATAGACCCTGCCGTTCGGCAGGACGGCGAGTCCATCACCGTCGTTGACGACTTTACCGGTGAGGCCGCAGACGATGATCGAATTAACATGATGCGACCAGGGGCATTCCTTCGCTAATTCGCCTAGTCCAGCGGGATCGCAAGTCGGGCAATCCGGGTTTCTCTGAGGGGAAGCTCGGTGATCGTTTTGGACCAAACTTGGATCGTAATTCGATGGTGGTGCGAGATGAGTGTGAGTCGAAGTGGGTGCATTACCCAGACCGTTAGTCGTAGATGAAGAACTGTTGAAGTCACTAGGAGTTAGCAGTCGAGTTTGGAATGATGGCGGGGTCATCTCTAGATCCTCTATCGTCGCAGTTGTTGGTTGCTTAGAATTGGCATAACATGCAGGTAGCTTGAGGGAAGCCAAGCCCACTGAGAGCGACAGATGCAGAAACGGCTGCTCGGGTATGGAAAGTAAGGCGAAGAGCGTCGATCTGAAACTGGCTAGTAGATCTGCCCAGCGACTCTCATCGTACAGGCGCTGTTGTTCAGATGAAAAAAGCGCACATCATCAGACTTTCCTTTACAAATGCCGATCAGATATGGCGAGAAATTAGACATACAGCATATGGTGGACACCTCGTTCGATGATCAAAGGCTAACAAGGTCATCACATGACTGATCTCCGCCAGGCGTGTGCTTTGCCATGGAACCAGCTGTTTCTGGCTGTAACTGATTGCTTCAGTGAATTTCTTAGCTTTGACCAATTCAATAAATTCTTGATAACGGAGTTCGAATTCCAAAGGAGACTGGGAAGAAAGCAAATCAGCGCCTTTTGGCAGATTTTGTTTCCGCATGTGATCAACCTCACTTGAGCCTTTTTCAATGCGGCTGCATTTTCTTTACACCATGCTAGGGCCTCTGAGCAGCTATGCTCAGTTAAAGCTTTTTCAATCCGAGCCAATTCTGAAAAAAGAGGCGCGTCTGTCAACATCTATGAGAGCCGCAAAGCAGCAATTTGTTTTTGTCAAACACGCTCAAGGTTGCTGTCAGTATAAAGACGGTAGAAATATTACTACTACCGATGAAAAAGGAGGAGGATAAAGAACTACAGACTTCAATGCCAGCTACTTGACTTAAAGATTGAGCGGACTGGGTATGTCCAGAACGAAGCATGAAATCAACCAGATGTCGATCCAATCTAGTCTGAGAAAATTTCTTATACTATTATTCCAGAACGGTTCAATGAAAATCCAAAAAGTGAATTTTGGTTGTCAAGTATGGTCAATCTAGAGAAAACAAAACAGCTAACCGCAATTTCCGTGGAGTATTCAGACGAATATAAATTTTGGAGATGATCTACTCTTGCTTTGATTCGATTGAGTGAAGGCCCCATTCCAGTGCGAGGATTATTGTAGGTGTCGTCGAGCTATTTATAAGCCAATCGGAGGGGGGGGGCGTTTGTGTTATATCAAGTAGCAATTCAAAGCATGATGATGGACTAACTTTGCGTTTGAGGCCTCTTGCTTTGGATAGAAGGCCGTCAATGACTTTGACAGTCTCGCTTCGTTTTTCTACATCGACTGCCAATAGATGGTCATTGCCATCAGTCGGAACAGTGGAGCTTCCGGCGGCCTCCTTCAAACTTGTATTAAGTTTATCGAAGTCACGTTCGAGTACCCGTTGTGTCGAGCGTAATGAAGAACGTAGTGCATCGGTTGGGACCTATACAACAAACAGATTATTAGCCAGTCTATCGATCAGTATCCAGTTTCCATCAATTGGGGGATGATCAAGAGAAGAATCGACAGCAATCAACCATCAGCTTACCTTGAGGAGTGGCTGTTCGAGTAGGAGGATGTCGTCATGTTTGATACGCGAGGACATGATGGATGTCTTTGGTGAGGATGGCTTGCCTGAAATCGGTTTGTTATGTACTTGCCGAAGTGGTCATTGGTTTTATGCTGTTCGACATCTATCGGCAGCTATCGGCGCTCTCGAGGGCTCGCGCCCTGGTCTCTCTGGCTGAGCAAATCCAGTCAATGACATCATCCCATACATTTACATACACTGGAGCCTAATTCACTGGCGTTCAACAAAGCAAACCTTAACAGCTTCTGTTCCATGAGGTTCCATGCTTTCATTGCTCCCTCTTCACTTCCCTCAGCTCTGTCCTATCGCAGCTTCACAACATACTGTTGTTGAGCTAGTCCAGGAGGTGACATACTGGAGGACTTCCCGTGGACATCTGGTCTGCAGAACCAGATCTGGAGTGAAGGACTTGCTGTGCAATCTGGGACCCCCACAAATGTTGGTTTAGACCCAAAAAGTCTAGATTTTTGCAGGGAAATCTAGCTTTCTGGGCTCTAGATCACTTCAGGGAGGCCTGCAGATCTCGATGGCAAGATGAAGGAAGTACTTAGAGCATTGTGGTGTCTTATATAATTACACCATGGTGGATCTAAAATGACTGGTGCTAGCAGTGCGTGCACTGAGCCCACTCAGTCTACCAATTTGGAAGCTTTCAGTAGATTGCTTATGCATTTGGGCAAAAGCCTAAATGTTGGATGACAAAAGCACACAAGGTGCTTGGTGATCTTGAGGAAAACCACAGATTAGGCACTCGGTACAGAGGCCGGGGGAACTGGATGCTGGTGTAGGGGATCAACAAGCACCTGCCACAGGCACACTAAAAAAATTGATGTGAATAGGTTTCAGGTGACATTCAGTAACATGTGTTTAAAGTCCAGTGGTGACTCCAACATTAATCTCCTTGAAAAACTATGGCCCCTTTGTCATCATCAGGGGGTCCTACCACTTTCCCCTATGTGTATGGTTGGAGTAAAGGCTGGAGTTAGCTTTGAGACATGGCTATTTAATCCATCAGTTCTAAAACAAAGATGAATTCACAATTATCTTTGGTTTGGAACCAATAGGAGGGCAGAGCTGGATGGAGCTGGGAGTAGAGATGGCATTTAGTACACGTTTGGGGGTACCCAGAACCCACGGGCGGGTACTGCTCACACCAGCTAGACACCCGCCAGGCAGTGCCTGGTGTCTGTTTTTCAGGCCAAAAGGGAGGTACCCGGGTACCCTCAGCAGTACCCGCCATATACCCAGGGGCGCTGACCGCTGGTCAGCAGCGCGTTTTGCTTCCCACTACCGCTGCTGTGGCTGGATGTAGCACCCCGCCCCCAAGTGCAGACCCGGCTGAATAGTCAAGCTCCAATTGGACCAGTCATCAACCTGCCCTCCCCTGCACTCAACCACCAAACGCGGGCCAAATCAGCTTACTACCACCATCATCCATCTGCTGCCACCACCACCAAACACAAGGGGTAGATTCCTTTGAGGTGCCAGCAGTGACTCAGAGCCAATCTGCCAACATCACTACCCAAGTGAGTCGCTCAACCACTCACCAGGAGATCCACCAGCAAGGGGCAAAAGTCATCCGGCACATTGTCAGCCTTATTGTTCAACACAATCAAACAGATTCCCTTGGCCTGGAAGATATTGAAAAAGCAAGTGACAAGGAGGAATATATTGGATGATTAGTTATAATATTTTTGATGTTTAAATACCCTACTTCAGGGTTTCAAAGCAATATGAGGATTGTTTAGCAGTGCGGGTACCGCAGGTACCACCCACACCAGCCAGGCGGTGCCAGGTGCGGTGCCAGGTATCTGTTTTATCCAAAATAACAGGAGGCCAAATGCCATCTCTAGCTGGGAGGAGCTGTGTCAGAACCGCAGAAAGCAAGGTTACCACACGCTTCTGACCAGTATTGCCCAAGTTTTCTTTTCATATTCCCCCTAATCCCTAATCCCTAAAAACTGTCCCCTAACCCCCAAATGGGGGATGGGGCACCTGTGGCACTATAATTATTTGGCTCTTAGCCAAAGAAAAATGTGCATTTTTCTTGTATTGGTACGTATCTGATATGCATAATACAAGGTATTGCTATTTTGTGGATACAACAATACATTGTATTGCTTTGTATTGGATACGGCAATACATTGTGTTGGTATGTACTGGATACACCAATACAATGTATTCCAGCTCATTCAGCGCCAGCCAGCGCGCCAACTCCAGTGGAGCTGGCCCGGGCAGCTCCGCTGTCATTTGGCTTTTAGCCAAAGAAAATGGCATTATTTTCTTCAGCTAGTAGCCAAAGGAAAAAAGGGACAAAACTTGGATGGGGACAGGGGGGATTGAACCAGCAACCTGCCTGTTAGCCTGCAAACCACTAGGCTATGAAATTTTTTCTGCCAAGGGCTGTTTGGCAGAATTTATTACCCAGGCCAGCTCTGCTCAGCCCTCCCATTGGTTCCAAACCAAAGATAATGGCAAGTTTATCTTTGGTTTAAAGCCAAGGAATTGGATGGACACAGGTGTTAGCTTCACATCACCTGCCACATAGTCCCCTCAGTTTTTTCATGGTGAGGTTGGAACAGGGCTGCTTTGGGTTGTAGGCGTGGACCTCCTAGCAACAATGCATCTATTACGCTACAGTTAGCATCTACAGTCAAACCCTTGAAACCGCATACCCCTTGGTGGACTGAATTTGCTATGTGGTTACAAGGGTTAGCTACAGGCCAAAATGAGATTTTGGTGGACCCAAATGAGTATGTGGTTTGGGAGGTTATGCCCTCATACAAGTATGCGGTTTCACAGGTTTGACTGTAATACCCTAATTTAGCGGTTTTTTAGCGCCGCTAAGCTAAACAAAATTGTAGCAGACAGACTATTACAATTACAGCTAACTCAGATTTGACAAAAAAGTGCAATTTTTGCTACAAGTTACAGCTAATTTAGTGTAGTGAGCCACTAATTAGCTGTAATTTAGTGTTAGCCGGTTTTAGCGGGTTGGTATTACACTAAAAATTACAGCCCCAGATTATTAGCAACAAACACTACAATTTAGTTTAAGTGGCACTAATTACATTTAGGGTAATAGATGCATTGTTGCTCCTAGTAGTGGTGCTACACCAGGTGAGCCAGGGTAGCCAAAGGGGGTTCTGTCAGTGGACGGACCTGGGGTGGAGGTGCTGGTGAGAGACTGGGTGTGGGAGGCTAGAAGAATATGTGGCAGGCCAAGCATTGGAGATGTGTCAAGCAAGGGAGGTGGGCAAGCGGTGGTCAGATGGAGCAAGCATGGGAGCAGAGTATGCAAAATGTGGAGTTGGGTGGGAGCAGCAAGAGGTGCATGGAGGAAGGAGGGGATTGGGGGTTATTTTTCTCTGCTCTATCATGATATATTCTTACTTTCTATCTTACATAATATTGTAGTACACTTTTTACCATTATCTTACTACATGTTACAGAGACAGAAAGTTTTCAGACCTAATTTTATATTCATTAGCTTTACTTGTGAACTATTACACGGAATTATAGGCCCATTGTTGCTGCAAGTCAAACCTTGTGCAAACTTAGCTCAACCAGTAAACATGCTCTCACCCTTGTATTTTCTACAGCATCCTTCCCGGTTGAGCTAAGTTTGTGGGAGGCTTGACTTGCATCTGTCACTAACCAAAGTAGCAAGAACTGATTTGACCATATTGGGTCAGTTGTGTGATATGGGTGAGAGCATTCACATTTGTTTGCTAAGTTTTTGGGTTAAATAAGCCCGGGTTTGTGGGCAGGTTAGCTGACAAGGTTGCCTTCAAGTGGGCAAACACATTTGTTTGGTCAGTTTCAGGCTAAAGTGCGCTGAAATGAGTCGCAGACCGCCCTAGCCTGAGGCTAGATTTCAGGTTAAGGCTTGCTAAATTTAGCTGACCTTAGCCTGAAATCAAACCTGAGGCTTGTTGACCCGGGGTTAGCCCGGACCAATGCAATTGCCGCTTGGGTTAAGTTGCCCAAAATTGTCAACTTAACCCAACAAATGCAAATGCTCTGAGTAGATAGCTAGCTTGTGAGCTAACCACTGCTAGATGTATTAAGGGTTTGCTAAATTTGCAGCTTCACACTAATTTAGCCTGGGATTAGCTCAGCCTGGGGCAGTTGAATTGAGTGGCTAAACTGCCATTGGTAAGAGCATTTACATTTGTTGGGTTAAGTTGACAATTTCTGGGAACTTAACCTGGCCGGCAATCACATTGGTCCAGACTCAACAAACCTCAAGGCAGATTTCAGGCTAAGGTCAGCTAAATTTAGCTAGCCTTAACCTGAAATCTAGCCTCAGGCTAGGGCAGTCTCTGGCTCAATTCTGGTCACTTTAGCCTGAAACCAACCAATTGAATGTGTTTGCCCACTTGAAGGCAACCTCAGTCAGCTAGCCTACCCACAAACCCGGGCTTATTTGACGAAAAATGCAAATGCTCTAGGATTGTGCATCACATGTTTAATCCTGCTGTTTATGGCCAACACAGCAGTCATATGATATTTCAATATGATGACCAGTCCTTTGCCATTGGGAACAGGGTCAAAATTGCAAAATCCCCACCAAAAACTTTTGGAAGATCAGAATCTGTCAGTTCAGTTTCTAGACTTATTCCCGCCGCGGATCCAATCCACGACCACTCAAGGAGCAACAGAATCTTCGAATGACGTTGTTCATTGCAGGAGTTGCTCATAATCAGATGGAGGTTGGCATAAAAGAGCCAAACTCACTCGTGGGGCATACTGCTGTGGGCAGTTGATACTCACGATTCAGTCAAATCTCAATGGCTCAAAATAGCTTTTGACTATGGGATCGGGGTACTTAAGGCACTCGGGGATTGAGATATGTAATGACAAGGGAGTGTGCTTGATTTGGCAAAGCAGTATCGACCCATCGGGCAAGAAAGTCTGCAGCAACAAGGCTGGACGGACCCGGAATGCGGTCGAACTTAAGTTCATGTGTTTTGGTCATGAGGTTTCAAAGTAAAATGATGTCGAGGATAGCATACAAGAGCCAGAACAATATGAGGGTCCAATCGATTACTCTTCAGATCTCAGTTTGGCGGCAGCGTTGGTAACTTTGACACCAAGAATGCGAGCTTTCTCGATGATTTCGATTCGCTTTCGGGCCGAGACGTTGTGGGCGATCTCAGCAGCAAAGGTGGTGTTGTGCATCAGAAGCAGGTCGACTTCTCCAGGGTTGTTGACGACAAATTTCTTGTAGCCATTGGGCATCAGGTGTCGGGTCTTTTTGTTGGAACCGTATCCGATGGATGGCATAGGTAGTTGACCTTTGAAACGTCGACGGACTCGGTTGTCAATACCTTTGGGTTTGCGCCATGCCTGTTTGACCGATGCATATCGGTCGGATTGATGCCGACTGATGGTAAGATAGAAAAGAAAGGGCATTAGAAACGTTCTCGGAAAGCGAAGTGAAGTGTGTTGGAATCTTTGACCCACATGAACGGCTTGGTGCGCTTCTTGACGATCGGAATCTTGGATGGCATGATAGAAGAAAGAGTCTGTGAGCAGATTGGTGGGGAGGCAAACCGGGCTCGTTAGTTGACCCGAAAGTTCAAGATCGATACTGCAGGCCTGATATGAGACTTACCGTCCAAGGAGAGGTGTAATTCCGCGCACTTCACTTACCGTGGTGACGCCCAAGCGTGCTGCACCAGGCTCACAACCGGGCGGGGGCGTGGTGAAACCTATTGGCGGGAGACTGCGGCTGACGCAGCATCTCTCTGCCCCGGCGCGGCTGCTCAACTCGAACAGTTTCATCGCGCAGATAGGGGCCCCCGGGGGAAGGCTGAACTTGCGCTCCCTTTGTGGCGCACGGAGAATGGGTTTTTCATGGCTCTTTTCTGTTTCTTTGTTGTACATCCTCCATAACATAATTTTTTCCAATTTTCTTGGGCTCCAGATCATCCCAACATGCTACATACCGCTGCACCTTGTTTTCTTTTCTCTATGTACTGACCCACATGTATCCTGAGAAATTATACAAGACAAAATAATCTTGAGAGCGCTACTGACTTGTCAAGCCTGATTTGCAGAGATTCATCATGAAACAGGAAGCCAAAAAATACTTCGCGCACAGCGACTTCCCCCAACAGAAGGAGAGGCTTTTTCCCAACTTTTTTTTTATGAATCAAAAGAAGAGGTCCTCTTTGCCCCTTCCAAAAAATATGAGAGTTTTTGGATGCATCCTTATGATGCAAAAAACTCATGAAATATTAAAGCAGGACCGCTGTATGGCATGTTCCCACCCTGCTTCCTTCCAAAAATAATTTAGTTGCACCACTTTACATGCCCAAAATTGTGGGGTGAGTACTTTAGCCCTTAATCTAACAGCATATGGTTTATGAAAGAAAGGAACAGGTACATTAGTTCAAATATTTCATTTTTGAGGTTTCTTGCTCAATCTTGTTGAATACAAGCTTTTCCAGAGATTTCAAAATGACATCTATCATCAGATAGTGATGTGTTCCAGTCTTTGGTATTGTTCATCCATTTACCTCACTCTTTCATACTAAGAATCTTTGCAAACACAGGCTAAGAATCCTTGCAAATACAAGCATAGTTGGCTGAAAATAGAATGAAACAATTGATTGAATAAGATATCTCCCACACAAGAGAATCAAGATTGAGAGAAGCTAGTCTACACCTACAATCACAGGCGGTAAAGATGCATCTGCAGGAAATCTACTATCCCATTCGTCGCAATTTAGCTGTATAATTCCCTCCCAATCACTCGCTACCTCACTTCGAAATCCAAACCAGTGGTGAGATATCTTAGGAGCAGGATATATACTTCCTTCAAACTTGAAAGCATTGTAATGGTAGCGGCCTTTGAGATAAACAAGGAGGATTGGTGGATTGGTGGTTGGACTGTGCGACAAAGGAAGGAATGTTGCGGTTATCAAATTTGATATGTGAATGACTGGACACTGGAACGTATCAGCCAAAAGATCACCGTGTCGAGGAAAATTGATCCAATAGGCTGTTCGCTCTGCCGGAGACTCATAGTAGTCTAGATTTGATCGTAACTGGCTGTACGGAATCCGATCAGAAACCGATACCGCCTGAATGTACCGTTTGTCTTTGTAGATAGGCATCACATCCATTTCATCAACCATGGATTTTCGAATCTCATTCCATGTACGTTCTTCTTGTCCTAAGCTGACTGCGGCCGATCGGAAGCCGCAGTGACTATCCCCATCCACTTCGTGGATCATGGAAATAGCTGATCGTACTTGCGCCCGCACCTTTGTGTAATCAGAGTGTGCCTTCAGGTGACGTTTCGTCAGGATCCTTGGAGTACATTGACAATAAATGATGGGTGCACATACCTGGTTGAATACAACCCAGTCATTCCTATCCTCATCGTCACTTTCGTCAAGCTTTCTTTCCGATTGAACATGTTCATTGACTTTGTTTACTTTTGTTTCATCTTTCTCAGAATTGCACGGAGATTTCGGAGGTGGCTTTCGATTTATGACTTGTCCAGACCGCTAGCAAAAGGAAAACATCACATGAGCTATGGAATCAAGTAGAGATAAACATTCCAGCTTACAGTGACCATCTCAATTGCATCGTTCGGAATTTCAAACTCTTGATCTGTGTCACTCTTGGTAGTGCTCTCTTCATCATTGGTCTCAATTTTTCGCGATCAGTAGTCGTCGATTTTTCGAGCAGGTTTGTAGCTTCTGGGGGCGGATCAATCTCATTCGATGTGGCCATTGCTTCCTGGGGATTGATCTTATTGTATCGTGTCGCTGAGGTACGGGTAAGTTTGCTTCGCTGAGACAATGCTTTGCTGAGTTTTGCTGAGATCCGGCGTATTCCTAGTGTTAGTTTCCTCTAAGTCTTGTGCTGCTTGGTGGTGCTAGTAGCTACCTGCCTCCCGGGGACTGACGGTCAAGCAGGGGATCCTGCCAATCAAGTCTCCAACGGGGGTTCATCCACTATTTTCTGGAATTAATGTTTGAGATTTTTTTGGTGTCATAAGGGTGGCCCTAAAATTTCTGAAACTTCTTGTGAGAGGCAAGAAAAACTCCCTCTTGAATTTGGTAAAGAAATCAACTCAAAAACACACTTCCTTTTTTTCTGTGCGCGAAGTATTTTTCAGCTTGCGTGCACAGAGGCATTGACGTCAAGGGACGGTCGATTCTGTGCGCGAAGAGTTTTTTGCTGCTGCGCGAAGTAGGTCCGTTTTAAAATGTGTAGTCTCTTTCTACCAATAACAGAGGCTGATAAAGCCTACTTAAAAAACAAGAAAGATATGAATCAATGGCTTTTTTGGGTTGGAGTAATGCAGCTCTGCAGCCTGCCAGCCACCCTCTTGGGCCTGCCCAAAATGGCCAACCTGGGTCAGCAAGGGGAGCCACTGACCAGTTCTCCATTTTGGCCTGCCCTTGAAGGTAGAACTAATTAGTTGGTGAGGTGAGCTGCTGGCCTACTTTCCTTTTCAATGTCAACCTACCCATGATGGTGAACACAGGTTGGGGAGGTGAGTTACTGACCTTTCCCTGGAGGCAAACCTTGGTTGGTGAGGGGAGCTGCTGGCCTTGATTCAATTGAAGGTCAAGGAAACTCTACCTTAGCTAATTTCCCTCCTTGGGGGAGCAAACGGAGGGTCCCTGCGCAACAGCGTCCCCCCCTCCACATAGAGAGGGACTTAGTTAAGTTAGAAGGAAACTCTGCTGACCACCTCCTGTGGGCACTGTTGGCTTGAACTTGTTGGTGAACCAAATTCATGCCATTGCTTGCCCCTCTCATTAGATCTAGGGCAAGCAGGTGATGTCCAACCTACTTCAACCCAATATCCACCCCGCTGCAAGGCTTGAGCTTGAAAAAGCCTCTCTGGAGGAGGCCCCTGCAAGGTATTTATATCACAGAGAGGCTTGTCCCCAAGCATCAAATTTTGGTGTGAATCTGTTAGAATTCTACCCCATGCCAAGAAGAGGGCCTATTTCTCTTTTGTTCTTTTTCTTTCCATCAGGGTTCCATAGTCAGCTAGGCCCCTCTTTAGGCCCCTTTTTCCCAGATGTATTTCTTTTGTTCCCATATGAAATACAGACTTCACTTAGTTACAAGCCCATAGTAGGCAGACCTGCTCCTCTGGAGACTTCTGATCTGCTGTTCTGAGTCCCTGAGCATTCTGTGCTCCTGATCTTCTTCAGCTCACCAATCTTCTGTGACTGTCTCAGGCCATAGGCCATGTTTCTTTCAGAATCTTGAGCAGCCTTTGGCCCAGCCAGTACCCAATTTCCACTAGATCCCTCATGACACATCAACCGCTAGGTAGATAATGTCATGATTGGCATGGTCTTGAAGCCTAGATTCTTGATCAGGCAGAGATCTATTGATCACCCATCATTCCCCCTGTGACACTGCTGGGTGTTATGGGACTCTTTCCTAGGTGAAGGCACTTAGTAGAGGGGAAGAATTTTCTGATTATGCTACCCTCTGTGTTGGTCCAGATGATGATGCGGAAGAATTAAAAAAGGATAGCTTGGGTTGTGTTCAATTTCACAAGATACACCAAGGTTGGAACTTAGCCAGGCAGCAGTTGCATGGTTTTGTGAGTATTGGAACAATAAAAAAATGGCAGAGAAGACTCTGAAAGATTCAGAACTATGAAAATCAATCAAAAGCTACAATGGTTATTCTGTGGATCAGAAATTACCTCCCCAGCCCAAACAGCTGTAGCACAGCGGGACTATTGCCGCGCTACCGCTGAAAGTAGTGGTCCCCCGCTTTTTTCACCAACCCAAAAAGTGGTGGTGCAGCGGGCAGGGCTGCTACTCTCAGCACAGCGTAGCAAGCCCATTTCCACTGTGCTGCCCTACTTTTGCTGCAGCTCTTTCAGCCTTGTGGCAACCCATCCTCCAAGTGTGGAATCACACTTGGAATCCAGGTGGTACATGTCATGGAATGTTTCATCCTCTCCTTGCGCTTGACAAGTGCACAGATCCCACAACAACACAAAAAAAAGGAAAGAAAAAGACTATGCCAAACAGGAACTCAAAAGTGGGTCAGCTATGCTACCATAGCTGTTAGCGTAGCGTAGTGCAGTGCAAATGCACTATTTTTTAGCGTAGTGTTAGCGCAATCGCGTGCATCTGCGCTAACGCTACGCGCACAGGGTGCAAAGCTATTTTAGCTTTTAGCGTAGCGTTAGCGCAGATTCGCGCAATGGCGCTAACTCTAAGCACGCAGGGCGCAAAAGAGCGTTCGCTACGCTGCGCTACAGCGCTTTTTGAGGAAAAAAAGGCCTTTTTTCCGCTAAAAGCGCCTTAGCGGCTGTAGTGTAGCGCTAACGCTAAACAAAAATTGGCGTGCTATTAGCGCAGCTGAAAATTAGCGCAGCGTAGCGGCGCTAACAGCGCGCTAACGCTATTCAAAAAAGGCCAGCGCTTTTTGCCGCTACACTAAACATTAGGGCTAAAATAGTGTAGTTTAGCGTAGCGGCCCACTGATGCAGGAACAAATACCAGAGCAGAGCAACATTGGAGCATGAAACCTTGAATTTCAACCAGAACAAAATCTGCCTACGGTGGACCTTGCAAACCAACCTGCAACTGAAACTTGAGGCAGAACAGTGAATATACCACTCTGCCTTCTGCATCTTGAAGCATCTGAAATCCTGAATTCCACACTGGTGTGGTGGTGTGAATACCCCATCCTTCTTGTTGGTACATCTGGTCTTACAAATAGGAGTGGAAATAGTTGGCCACAGACAGACCAGCAAATTGGTATCCTTGAGTATCTACAGGGGCCCAGGGCAATGCTGGTATGAAATCCCTTGGGCTCACACTTGGTTGTTGGCCTTTCCTGCCGTGTCACTTGGCTCAATTGGCAGCTACAGATAGGCACTGAGCTTGAGCTCCGTGAACAACTTGGCAAAGGACCATTTGAAACCATTAGTGTATGAGTAGACTCCCCAGCACTTTGCAAGATGGGTTTGCCAATAGCTCTTTGTGAAATTTGTCTGGTTCCCAAATGACTCAAATTATGGAGGCTTGGAACCAACTTTTCAGCAAACATGTTTTGATTCTTGGTATAAATGTTGAGTCCCACAGCCTGAAACTGGAATCTGTGAAATTACACGCCTAGGTGAACGGCCACAAACTCATAAATTGAGCAAGCGGCCGGGAGCTCAATCAGCTGCGGAAAATGGTAAGCAAAGCAAACCAGGTTCCGCAGTCCAAAAATCAGCTCCGCGGGGTTGTAAAACTGACTTATCAAAATTTGATGCATGCAGGTCCGGCCTCAGCGCACAGCAAAATCAAGCTTGCGGTAAATACCGAGCCACAGTCCCTTAAATCAAGAATAACATCGCCCACCAAAGGTGAGCAAAAGATGATTTAGCTTTAACACTAACAAGTAGAGTGCTAACGCATCGATCCTCTCTTCTAGACAAAGTCGAAAAGATAAAGACCACTCATACCAATCTCACACAAAGTGAAGAGGAAGAAGTGGGTGAGTAAAGGTTTCTGTAACTCAGCAAAAGAAACAAAGCACTAAAAGAGGATTGCATAAACGTTTCATAGATAATGTTGCGCTATTCCTTGGCCGTTTTGCTGAGAACCAATCAAACGGACCATAATACTCGCAGGCTCAAAGAGCGTAAGAAAAGACTTAAAGAGAACTGAAACTTCCAAATGAAGATTAAGCTAACTAAGGTTTACAACACACAGATCGCTAAGACAACATACGCAGAACCCTTGCTGCTTTCATATTCATTCCATTTATCTCTCAAACAGTCAAGAGCGGCACACTCGCTTGCTCCTAGGTAAATAAAGGATACATTTCCTTTGATTCATCATAAGTTAGAAAAACCTTGTTAAATAGTTACAAATTCTAATCTAGAGAAATGAACTCCTAGTCCTTTTTATTCTTTCAGAATCCAGCGGTCAAATATTGATTCCACTGCCAAATTGGAAAGATTCAAAATAGTCTGTACTGGTGGTAAATTATAGTGTGCAATTTCAAACAAAACACCACTTAAACAAATGTTTAGGGATACACATGTAGCAATAAGTGTGAATACTGCAACTGTGCAATAAATTATTAGGGTCAGCCTAAAGGCACACCAAAATTTTAATTGAAGGACGCCAAAAAGGTGTGCTTAGGGCAGGCACACCACTTGACTACGCCAAAAAGAATGGCATGAGAACTTACATACACCAAGTCTGCAGGTGTATGGGACCGGTGTGGTAGACGGAAAAGTGGAAAAATAAAACGTTTTTTCTATGCCACATAATTACTCATACTAGGCCTCAAGATATCATCAAATGGACCACAGAAATGGATTCTACGGCCAATTTCACCCCTATTCACCACTGTAAATGTCATCACAACCCCTCTGGATCAGGAATTACACCCTTTTGGACACAGGCCAGCCCAGTTACCAACCTGTCACCTGCCCCAACCCAAGTTTCACAGTAGTACACTTATACACATCACAGGATAATAACATACATCTCCCTGTCAGGCTACACTCATTACATATTAACTACATACACTACTTTATATACATAGTATGACATCATTTACACTGTTTCTGCAGCCTCAGACTGTGTGTATACACTAATTCCCCCTGTATGACAGCTCATGCAGTCTACTGTCACCTCAGGGATGTTTAGAATGTTCTTTGGTATATTATGACACCATTCATGCACCCCTGAGGGGTTATGACATCATTTGTATCTACTCCCACCAGCTAAAATCCCTCACCCTGTTGTCTAGATTAACTGAAACCCTAACCCACAAGCCCCTTTGGGGCTCCACTTTTGTCTATAAAAGGAGCTCTCTCTGCCCCCAGTGGTCTGCTCCCCAGTTCCTCACCCAGAACTCACAAGTCACCTAACACTCATCCACACTCAAATCCTAAAACCCTTATAACAATAACTCAACCCTTATAACAATAATTCAACCCTTATAACAAAGTAATTAAAACACTTACATGTTGCCAGTCAAACAGATTTCATCTGGAACAGACCAGACCTATCACTTAATAAAACTTGCCAAGCTGAGCTTGGTGGATCTTGTTGACTGATAACAGAAGGGCAGAGCTTGCAACTCCATCATACCCTTCACCATTCAGCAAAAGGGTTTCATTACCACTTTTGAGTCTTACACCGGAAACTCCAATCCCCCAAGAAATGTTGGTGTATACCATCTGGGCACACCAATATTTTTGGTGTCCCTAGGCCTAGCACACCAATTCTGGCGCTCTGGTAAAATTCCAGCCCGTCAAGAGCTCTCAGTGAGATGAGGTCATATTTCCTTGCCTGAAGAGCTCTTGGAGAGCTGGAGAGGTACATGGGAAGGAATACGCACCTCTCAGCGAGCTAGATCTTTGACCAGCCCAGTGTGAGTGTTTTCCTGGCAAGATGGTCAAATTTCAGCTCGCCGAGACAAATCAATACCTCCTGGAGAGCTTGTACAAATCCAGCTCGCCAAGAGGAACTCTTGGCAAGCTGAAATTTGACCAGTTTGCCGGGAAAAACACCCTTGATGGGCCGGTCAAAGGTCTAACTTGCCAAGAGGTACATATTCCTCCAAGTCCCGGCGAGCCAGCCCAAAGAAAGGGTGTTCTTCCAGGTAATCTGGTAGATTGCCTGGAGCTGGATTTGTGCCAGCTTTCCAAGAGAAATAAGGGGTGTGAAATGGTGTGAGCACACCATTTTATTGGGTGTGCAACCAGTCTGCACACCCGTTTTGAAATCAAATTTCTATTCTTCAAAAACAGGGAAAAAGCTAGGAAAACCTGTGTAACATGCAATTTGACTCCCAGCAATATGAAATGTGAAAATACTGGATTTATTTTTCCCTAACATTTTTACAAAGTGATGAAAAATTTTAGAATTTTAAATTCTGAAGTGTGAATAGCTTATCATTGGGGAATATGCACCTTGTGTAGTATACTACAGGACTACAGATTGTACAATTTTCATACCTTTACCCACAACTTAATGAAAAATGCAGGCTTCAGAGGCACAGGCACAAAATAAAATCAAGGCAAAGGAGGTTAGATTGGTGGATATCAACAGGCACTTCAATATCCCCTTCCTTCTAAAACCAGATGGAGAAACAATATGACAGCTTGTCTGAGAACTCCAAGGTGAAAATTCAATTCTTAAATGCTCATGTGCATCTCAGCTTGGGTTATGTACGCCTCTTGTCTTTGAGATTTATTGTCTTCACATATTTGCCATATCTATTTCCTGTGTATTTCCTTCTGCACAGAGGATTCCTTAATCACAGTTACCTTTTTTCCAAGTGCATGGTGCAACAATGTGGTGTTGATTACTCTTATCACATTTCACTTAAGTAGCACAGGGTGTTATATAAGACTTTGGTACTGCAGACCTACTGTATCCAGAAGACTCAATTATTTGCTGCGGAACAGCGGGAGTGGCATGCACATGTGAGGGAAAGTGTTAAAAACAATTTGTGTCCGGGGGTTTGAAGGTGGGCACAATTGAACTATGGGCGCGCAGGGAAACTTGGATTGGTCTTGTATCCCCCTATGTCCCCCGGGGAGCGTCATTTTCTTATGTAACTAGAGGCAAAGGCGGCTGCGCCGCTGCAGAGCCCACATGCCCCGCTCTACTTTTTAAAGTCAGCAACACTAATTGTTTTACTCAGCAGCAATATTTTTATTACTTAGCAGCCCTATCAGCGCTCAAGATTTTGATTGCGGAATGTGAAATTCTTTTGAGGTGATATGTAATCACGCAGCTCAATTTGTCTGTTGGCAAAAGCAGTGATCAAATGTACAGCACATGAACCCCCAGGAAAAGGTCATGTCACAATGTCAGCATATCTCCGGCAGAGATGGCGGACTTACTCAAGGCCCGTGCAATTGGCGTGCGGGGAGCTTGCAAGTTAGGTTTTGGGAACTCCTTTTAATTTGAGTGTCAATGTGTTCCTTGACTGGAGAATATCCTTGGCAGACCAGAAAACGTTTGCGTATGGATTATTTGCATTTACAGCAATGTCAGAAAAGCTTGCGGCCAGCTTTTGGACTGCTGATTTCAGCCTCAAAGCCTGTATGGCTCCTGTATGTCAGGAATGTCATCAGAAGAAAACCCCCAGTTTCTTTGTTTTCCACTTTGGGGCCTTGAGGGCCCCACCATTGGATTCCTGGAGCAATTTTACTTTGATCTGGCCCTTCGCCTTCCCTGCCTCCCTTGCCCCTTGCCCGGCCCGGCACCCATGTCAAGCAAAACCAGCTGCCCAAACGGGTTTTGTCTGCCTGTACAGTGAAGCTGTACAGGCCTGTGGCTGAAATGCAGAATTCATTTCAGCCAAAAAATTTGGCAATCTTTTCTGACATTGCTGTAAGTATTGGACAAACTTCAAGATCAGCCCAGGCTCCATCAATGATCCTTTGCCCAAGTCACCAGATTTGCCTTTAGCCTTGCTAGCCCAACATTCTGCTCCGCCAAGCCCCTTGTCACAGAAAACGTAGATTTGAGCAAAGCCGGGCTTGGTTCCTTCAGGAGGTTCAATACTCAAAATTTGGTGTGTAAGCACTCCTGATATTTTGAATAAATTTATCCTGAACGGGCCTTGAACTGAATGGTCGACGTTGGCGCCGAGTGAGGTGAAAGATAAAGTGTTGTTATACATCCTGAGCAAGCTTTGGTAGTTCTTTGAGCCTGGGCAATGAAAAGTGAGTAAGTTGGTGAATGGGGAAGGCGGAGATGGGTTTAACGCACTTCAATCTTGGGAAGTGAGTAGTAGCTTCATGAAAGTGGGATATTGCTGGGCGGAGTTGTTGGCCAGAGGCAAGGTCACCTTATCCTTCTGGCAACAAGTTGATAATGAGGTCCTTTGGTCTCAATCATCATGCCGCAATTGATCAATTTGGTTGGTCCGAGGGATTAAATGTCTGAAATCAGGCAATTGGCAGGAACATCAGCGGTTGGTTCGGCATTTAGCTGAATGTTTATGAAACTGCATACAAGTAACTGGCCGCACAGGCTTGCAGAAGTCTTAGGCCGCAATTATAAACATTTTTTTGAGATATTTTTGAAAAGTTTTTGAACTTGCCCAAAAAAGAAATTGAACTTTTTTTTGAGATCTTTTTAATTCCAAAAATACTGCAGATGCACTCAAATACACCCAGGGAGTGTGTTTGAACCATTTTTGAAAAAAAAAATGTTTTCATTTTGTTTTCAAATACTATTCAGTTCATTTTCAAAAACTTTTCAAAAATATCTCAAAAAGGGGTTTATAATTGGGGCCTTAATCATTTCAATCCAGGTCTTTTGTGAACTGACAGTCAGGTTTTTGTATATTTGTGGAATTCCAGGACAAGGCTGAGTCAGCGGATAACGGGCCCCGGGTTTGTGAATGAGCTTGGTCAAGGGGTCATGAGGGGGATTTGTCCGATCAATACCAATCGTCAAGTTGATCCCTCCTGACATGCAAATTGTCAAGCGCGCCGTTATGCTTGTGTCATGAAACTCGCGGCACGCATTTGAGGACCTGAGGACGTTAATTTAGCGCATATCTGGCTAACCGGCGCTGCGCAGACGCGCTTTGACAGGTGTGTGTTGCGTTAACGGCAGAACCACCGGACGGTGTAAACATAAGGCGACTAGGACAGGCCCACATGCACTTGCTCCAGACAAAAATAACCCAAATGGGGCGCAATTTGCGGCCACAATGCCTCAACAGGAAAGCGTCCCTTCTGCCCATTGGGCCACCGCGGTTACCGCAGAGGGTTGATCAACCAACTGACAATCTTTGGGCGGGTGGAAGCGCAAACACCGGCTGAAGTCTAAGATTGTCCAATGCGCGCACGCTCATATGGGACAGTACTGGCTTGTAACAGCAGAGGATACCGGCCACCAGCGGCCTTTGAAGAATGTGATTTGAGAATCATGGTTGTACTTGCTTATTCAAAGTGTGTTGGGTGGAATAGCTCTGCGGGACGGTTTCGCGGGACACGGCATATCATACGGCTAACCCCGTTGTGGAGATCAACGCAGTCGCATAAGAGTCATAAGCTAAAAGACTGTAGTAGGTAACATGGACATTGCGTTTTGTCAAGGAATAGCCTTGGGCCAAGCAATGCCGAGAGGACAATGAATGGCTGATGTGGCCTTGGATAGCAAGACAACAGTTTACAAGGCAACATTACAGAAGAAAAAAAAACCCCCCGCGGGAACAAGGAGGGGGAGAGCTGGTCGCATCAGTATTTCTTCATGCGCTTGGCTGCCTCCCGGCCATGTTTTTGGTAGTGATTAAGGTGGTTGAAGAGACAATCAGTTTGGACCAGTCGTTTAACAAGCCTGGCCCTGACACCAAACAACACCACTTTCTGCCCGGCGGATTGAGAGGAGCATTGTGCCTGAAGTTGAGCGGGTGGCGGGTAGGTGGTAGGGAAGTCCAAGCAATGCTGCGTTATGCCTGGCAAATCAAGAGTAGCGTTGTGCCTCGGATTTAGCAAGTGGCAGGTGGGTGGAAAAAAATGGGTGATTAGTGGTTAGGAGCTGGTCCAGGCAATACATATGTCGCTGGGGCAATGGCGGGCTGGATTTTGGGGTGTTGGGATACATTACCATGCAAACAGGGCGCAGGAGTTGAGTTGCTGGGACGAGGGGGGAGGCGTGGAATGGCGAGGGGGTATGCTGTACAAGTTGGACCAGCTGTCTGGGTGGTGGGTGAAGTTTTGGGACTTGCGTAGCAACACAAGCGGAGGGGCCAGGCAGCTTGGTGAATTTGGAGACGGTTGAGGGGGTGATGCAAGTGTTGTTGTGCAGCTTGAGTGGCAGGGTTGTACGGTTGGTTAACTGTGGAGTGCGGGGTGGGGTATAAATAGGAGGACCCAAGCGAGTGTGAATCCCCAGTCGACTTGCTGCGCTGCACTTCCAGCCAGTGGTAGACCCAAACCCCTCCGCTGTTGCAGTTGCACAGTTTGAGGTTTAGATAATGATGGCCCCCCTTTGCAATTGCCTTCAATGCGGCGCGCTGGGGGTTGTTGGCGCAACACTTGCAACCTCTCTAGAAGAGGTTGGGTATTGGCCAGGTGGTGTTGGTTGCGGTTTTTTTGTTTGGATTTTTAAAAGGGGGAAACCCTTGATTTTTGTTTTTGTGTTTGTCTGTCTTTAATAAACTTAGATGTGACAATGTCCACCCTCAGGTTTGGGAAAACCTGAGGGTGGACATTGGCAAGTCGCTGGTACATGTACTGGGACTTGATGAAAAGTGTGTACTGTTCATCACACTAGGGAAGACCCAGCTGACTCCCAGTACATTGTAAAGCTCAAAAGCGTTCCTGAGAACCTTTTGCTGAGTGCGGAAAGGGATGAATGAGGTTACCTCTGCCTTTCCTGGGTCACTAGACACTAAAACAAGCCCCCCAATCTACGATTGGAAGGTTTATGTAGTGATAGTGGAGGTGTATCAAAAGATAGCCTACTTTGAGCAGGTGGCTTAAGGGTTATGGTAATGTAGCTGATTTGTAAGTGTTGTAATGAGGTTGTAATTTGTATGTAAGGGTGTAAAACCACAATATAGAGTGGGGCTAATACTGTAGAGTGAGCAAGTATTGTACTGTTATGGGGTAAGCTGAGTGCAAGTAGTTTGCTGAGAGAAATTACAACTGGGGGGAGGAGAGCCTCCTTAAATAGAAAAGAGTGAGACATTTTAGCTCCAGGGGAACAAGAGAATGAGGGGTTTTAGCTGCCCTGAAAGCTACAATGAGGTATTTTGGCTGGTGGTTGACAGGTCACATGAGATCATGATGTCATATGAGGGAATTTAGCTAGTGAGAAATAGGAGGTGAGATATTTTAGCTGGCCTGGCCTGTCAAATGATGTCATCTGCAAGCTGCATGAGGGGTTTTTGCTATCTTGACACCTGCATGATGTCATCTGTCAACTGTCAGACTGCAGCCCCTATTACACTAGTCTGCATGCACCTGCATTAGACTGCATAAGCCTGCATCAAGTGTGCATAGCACTGCATGACACTGCATGACACTGCATGACACTGCATGACATGTGCATAGCACAATGTAATGAGTGCAGCTGATGAGGTAAAGTATATGTAGAGGGTGGACAAGCTGTCAGAGTGGTCCATGTAACTGATTACATGTCCTGGGTAAGTGTGGTTCATGTAACGGATTACATGACCTGAGTATGGTGTTTGTGTATGTGAAACTGGCTGATGGTGTCTTGAAGGGGTTGTATCTTCTGATCCAGAGGGGTGTAAGATGTGTTGTCCATGGTGTCCTGTGTAGTTTTGGCCGTAGAATCCAATGGTGTCGCCGTATTGGTTGATTTGAGAATGTACATATGAGAAAAAGGGAATTTTTGAAATGGGCTAGATGGGTAACCATAAAGCATACCACAACATGCTGGCCATTGAGTTGGGCCTATCCAAGCCTTGTAGGCAGTATAAACTGCCCACCAAGATCAGATAGGCCCAGATTGATGACCAGCAGGTGCTGGTTGTTGGGCTAGGGCTTCTCTGGCTCAATGACAAGCACAAAATGGTCATTGAGTTGGCAGAGGCCGTGCTTGGTGACCAAAATGCACTGGTCATCAGCACCCTGGCTCTTCAAGCGCAAACTCAAATCAAAATTATTCATCAAGCCAGGGAATCCCTCGCGCAATAGCACATGCTGGTCATCTATCTGGGATTTTACGAGCTCAGTAGGCAGTAAATGCTGTACACCAAGCTTGTAAAATCCCAGCTGAATGGCCAGTACATTGTGAGAATAAAGGATGGTCAGTGGTTAGAAATGACCACTAGCCGCCTTCTTCAAGAATATATGTTTCTGGGCTGAGTGATTATTGGTGTCTTGGCTCCGCACTGCTACTACCCGCTGGCCTTCAGCTCTCCTCAATGAGCTTGATCTATAGTGTAATAATCCGCAAGTGAATAAAGCTCTGCACTCCGCAAGCACAGAATCCGCAAGTAATCCCGTAAGTAAAGATAAGGTCACATATTCCAATACTCTAGTACTTCTGTAAGTGTAAGTACAATGAATGAGTAGTAAGTAAGATGATAGAAAGAAGGGAGAAGAGAAACCGTGAACCTTCACCCCCTTCCTTCCCTCCATACATTTTGACTTTCCCACCCAATCCTGCAGATCCAACACTTTCCCGCATTGGTACTTGACACAATGCAATGGCCTGCATAGCCCGGGCAAAGCCCGAGATGAATTAGGTTTGGATGCGCGGTGCAGAGCTGTGGAGTATTGGTACAGCTAGACGGCAGGAAAGGCAGGAGAAGGTTAATCTAACAATTTCCCTACCCAAGCCGAAGCACAGATAACCCAACAAGCACCAGCACCAAAGGAGTAGCAAAATTAGGAATTTTTGCCCTCACCCACCCACTCAGTTGGGGGTCCCACCCACCTGGAAGTCTCGGACCTTAGTGCTTGTGGGGCATAAAGCCTGGGTATGCAATGCCTTCCCTCTAGATGGATGCCCTCTCTAGGAAGCATTCCACGGGCAGAGCGCGGGATGTCCTAAGGACAAGGCGCATAACGCCAAGGAAAGGGGGGAGGAGAGTGCACCTCTCCATCCCATACCCAGCCAACTTGAGGACAAGGATCCTGGGTTAGCCCAGACAAGAAGTCAGAAGCTGAGATTACTGACATGTGGCGGTCTAAACCAAGACTATCATGATGGCTTAGACCTCCAATGCCGTGAATCTCTACGGCGTCTTGGACTATTCCGTCAGCTCCACCCGCTTTCCCGCGCTTCACTGTCCCATACTCCACTCCTCTCCAACGCTTGAACTCCCACACTCTCTGTCTAGCCCCCATCAGTCAGTCTCTCACCACCGCCTCTGCACCAGTTCCACCCGCTGTGGCTGCCTTGGCTCACCTGCTGATGCGCTGCTGCTACCAGTCCACAAGTGTAGTCCGCCGCAGTCCAGCCCTTTTTTCCCGCTCCGGTCCATCTATCCAATCCGCGATCCAAAATCCACAATCTGTGATCTGTGCATTCCATCCGCGCATGACTTTCCGTAAGCTTTCTTAGTGTGCTTTCTGAAATCATGCTTGGTGCTTATTTCACCGGAATGTACTCTGCCTGAGCCACTCTGTGCATTCCCACCTGCACTATCTCCCAGTGGAAATTCTACCACGCTTGCCTATATAAATCACCACAACATGCTGGATGTTGAGCTGGGACTTTCCTAGCGCAATGTGCGGTTCATGCAGGCTCACCAGGCTGAAAAAAGCTTGGCTCCACTGTGAGTGCACGCCCCGCAACCTCACCAAAGGAGTCACAAGGATGTCACCAAATCACCTTGGACCGAGTTCTTAGGCCTTGTTGACCCGCGCACTCCTAGTCCAGCAGGGAAGTACTGACACTTCCCCTGGACTAGGTGAGCATTTCCTTTTCCTCATCTCTAATTGTAAATACAGCAGGGAAGTACTGACACTTCCCCTGGACTAGTTGCAATGCATCCCTAGTTAGGTTCCAGGACTGTTCCCCTCCAAGGTTTGACCTTGTACCGCGCCCCATTGAGACCTCCCAAGACGCCCAGATCAGTGAAGCTTGACCACGAGCTTACACTTTTTTTTTCTTGAACCTGACTTTGACGGCATCGCAAGATGACCCTACCCTTGCCCCTCGCACCCTCGCCCCTCGCCCACGCACCCTTGCCCCTCGTCCTCGCACCATCACACACCGGTATCTCAACACAATCCAATCAATCTCGACCCCCGACCCGCGTCATCCTAACGATAAGGTTGAAAGACACCCTTGTCCGAATCCTAATCAACACGGGATCAGAAATTAATTTAATTTCTTGGGAGGCCGCAAACGCCTCAAATCTACCCCCATTACCGCTTGCAACAAACACGGGTCCACCTGGCGATGAAAACGCCTCTATCCACACCTCTACTATTGAAGGAATACGTTGTTGGCAATCTAACAACCCAGGACACCCTGATTGAATTCCGCACAGTTTCATTTTGGATTGGCCCGGTGATAGGATCTTACGACGCCATCCTAGGAACACCGTTTCTATTTCACTTTGACCTCATAGTCTCTATTTGGGGCTCATTCCTGATACACAAATCATCAGGTATCAGGATTCATGGAAACGCACCCCCAAATTCAGAAAAAAGCTACATGACCGCAGCGGTGGAGGAACCGGACCGCGAGTCTTCAGAACGCCAAGTTCTCCTTGATTTCGAAGACCTCTTCCCTCTAGCCATTCCGGCGGTCTCGGATGAAGCGGAGGAGGCGGGACAATTCACGGAGAGTTTCTTCCCAACAAAAATCCAGTCTGAAGCATCAAGAACCCGACACAAAATCATTCTGACCAATCCAAATGCAGTGGTGAATGAGAAACAATATCCTTATCCCAAAAAACACCTTGCGGCGTGGCAGACATTGCTCAAACAGCACCTCGAAGCCGGACGCATATGACACTCAACCAGCCAATACGCCTCGCCAAGTATGATCATCCCAAAAAAGGACCCTACGGCTCTGCCTAGGTGGGTGTGCGACTATAGAAGGCTTAACAGTTTCATGGTTTGCAATCGCTCACCATTGCCCAATGTAGACAAGCTGGTCCGCATGGTCGCCGGGGGAAAAATCTTTTCCATTCTTGACCAAACCAACGCCTTTTTTCAAACGCGGATGCAAGAGGAAGACATCCCTCTGACGGCCGTAAAGACACCCTGGGGCTTAATGGAATGGGTCGTCATGCCAATGGGATTGACAAACGTACTGGCGACACACCAGGCCCGGTTAGAAGAGGCACTGGGCGACCTTATAAATAACGTCTGCATTGTCTATCTGGACAACATTGTAGTTTTCTCAAACTCGCATCAAGAACACAAACAACATGTCCAATCAGTCCTTGAACGTCTCAGACAGGCCCACCTGTATTGTAGCCCCAAGAAGACCCAGCTCTTCCGGGAAAAGATCAAATTCTTGGGGCACTGGATCTCAAAAGAAGGCATCCACCAGGACGATGAAAACGTCACAGCTATCCAAAAATGGCCGACTCCAAGCTCCGCAAAAGGTGTGAAAAAATTCTTGGGGACAGTCCAATGGATGAAAAAGTTCATCTGGGGTCTAGAAAAGTACGCCGGCACACTCACCCCTCTGACAAGCTCAAAAATTGACAAACAGTCCTTCAATTGGGGGGAGGCTGAAGAGAAAGCTTTTCAAAACATCAAACGCATCATGACAAACTTACCCGCCCTGAAGAACGTCGATTTTGACTCAGAACATCTACTCTGGTTATTCACAGACGCAAGTGGCTCTGGCCTTGGAGCAGCGTTATTCCAGGGCGCGGAATGGAAACTGGCCTCGCCTATAGCTTACAAATCCCAACAAATGACCTCAGCTGAACAAAACTACCCGGTCCATGAACAGGAATTGCTTGCGGTAGTACACGCCCTGCAAAAGTGGAAAATGCTACTCCTGGGAATGAAAGTCAACATCATGACCAACCATCACTTGCTGACACACCTTCCCCGACAACGTAACCTCAGCCGACAACAAGCTCGATGGACCAAACTCCTTGCGGACTTCAACCTACATTTCAATTACATTAAAGGTGAAGACAACACTGTAGCAAACGCCCTGTCAAGAAAAGACCAGACTGACATCACTGAAGGGCCTTCATCAGCGGACGTGACGCGCGTAGCAGCGTTGACAGAGGTGGGAACCGCTCTCTTGGCAGACCTACGGGCCAGGATCATCGAGGGCTATGATGCTGACAAGTTCTGCGTGGATGCACGCAGTGCCCTACCACTTTGAGACGACTGCGTGGACGTGGATGGATTGCTCTTCCTGGAAGATTGATTGATAATTCCCTCCATAGGGAATGTACGTCAAATGTTGATCAAAGAAGCCCACGGCCGCCTTGGTCACTTAGGTTACCAGAAAAGGCTAGATGAGTTACCCTCAGATTTTTTCTGGCCCCGACTATCAAAGGATGTGCTAGAATTTACCTCCTCGTGCAAGGTATGCCAACGCACAAAGGCACCAACTACAGCGCCGACAGGAAAAATGCTGACCCCACCAATACCCAGAAAACCGCTGTCCAACCTTGCCATCGACTTTGTGGGCCCACTGAAACAATCCAACCATTACAACATGATCCTGACAGTCACCTGCCGGCTGCCGGGGTTCACAAAAATCATCCCCTGCTTACAAACGGACTCAGCGGAGAAAGTAGCCTCCCGTTTCTTCAGTGGTTGGACCGCCACCTTTGGTGCCCCGCGATCAATCATTAGTGACCGCGATAAGTCATGGACGTCCAAATTCTGGAAGGCTCTGATGGCCAGGATGAACATCAACTTCCACATGACTTCGGCTTTCCATCCGCAGGCGGACGGTCGGAGCAAACGCACCAACAAAACTGTTGGACAAATCCTGCGCTCGACAGCAATCAAGAAGCACAGCAAGTGGCTAGAAGCCATACCTGCGGTCAAATTTGCAATAAATAGTGCAACAAATGGGGTGACGGGGGTCAGCCCATTTGCACTTGTCTTTGGACGACAACCGCGGCTTTTTCCGTCCTTGCTGCCGGACGACAACCCGATCCCCGCCCTAGACAACTGGCTAAGACTCCGCGAGAGCAGCTGGGAAGACGCCCGGGACGCCCTGTGGGTAAGCCGCATCAGACAGGCAACACACCACAATAAGAGACGCAAAAACCGCGAGCCACTTGTGCAAGGATGTAAGGCGTGGCTCAACTTGGCCGACTGGCGGGATAGACACCAACCAGGAACCAACAAACTGAAGCCGTGGTTTGAGGGACCATACCAAATAATCAATGTTTCCAACCATGGCCAAAACATCGAATTACATGCCACCGGGCGATTGACGACACCCGGTCTTCCATATCTCAAAGGTCAAGGAGCTTATCAAACGCCGACCATCACCTCCAACACCGCTTGAAGCCTCTCTGGAAAACTCTACAGCCACCTCATCCAGTCCTGACGAGGGACCATCTCTCCCACCTACCACGCCACCACCCAGCCTATCGGCCCCCTCCACTTGTCTTATAGGAGGGGAGGATGTGAGCGCACGCCCCGCGACCTCACCAAAGGAGTCACAAGGATGTCACCAAATCACCTCGGACCAAGTTCTTAGGCCTTGTTGACCCGCGCCCTCCTAGTCCAGCAGGGAAGTACTGACACTTCCCCTGGACTAGGTGAGCATTTCCTCTTCCTCATCTCTAATTGTAAATACAGCAGGGAAGTACTGACACTTCCCCTGGACTAGTTGCAATGCATCCCTAGTTAGGTTCCAGAAGTGTTTCCCTCCAAGGTTTGACCTTGTACCCCGCCCCATTGAGACCTCCCAAGACGCCCAGATCAGTGAAGCTTGACCATAAGCTTACATCCACCACCATTATTTGCTTGTCATTGAGCTGAAAGTTTCACATGCCAGTGCCCTGTAATCAAGTGGATGGTGTCTCCACTTGATGGCCAGTACATGAAAGAAGACAAAGAACTAAGAGTATTATTTCTTGTTAGATAATCTAGACTTATGATTTATATACAATTGATTTTATCTAGAGAGTTGAGGGTAAAAGATGTTTTTACCTAAGAGCAGGAGATTGGCCGCTCTCTACTGATTAAACTTGAGAGAAAAAGAAAAGAACAGAGATGAAGCTCTGCGAAACCGTTCGGTCTGTTTCCCAACCCAAGATAACTTGTCATCAGTTTTCTTGCTCTGCCCTACGGTGCAGCCCAAGTTCGGTTCTTACACGTAAAGAACCGTTGCTGAACGCTATCCCGCTTTTTCAAGCTTTGGAGAAATGACGTAGTAAACTCGTGACGTTATCTGCAGTTTTAGCAGCCGCGCTTGCTTATTAGTCTTTTTGTTTCCCTTTGCTTTAGCTTTGTAGTTCAGTAACTCACCGATTGTTTCTCCTTCTCTTCAAGAGGAATTGGTGGTTTTGATTTCTTTTGCGTCGACTTTGTCTAGCAGAAAGTGAGCAGTGCATTAGCTCCAGCCTTATCTCTATCTTCCAGTATTGATCCCACCGCTTACCTTTGGCGCTTGTGGTGATCCTTTCAGATAATGACTTTCGGTCGGGATTTTCCTCGAGCCGAGTCTTGCCGCTTGCTTCCGTTGGACCTGTAAGCACCAGAGGTGTAAACAGAGTTTTTCCAACATCAGCCGCTCTGCGCTTGGACTGCGGAAGGGTTTGCTTTGCTTACCATCTTCCGCAGCTGTTTTGGCTCGCGGCATTCTTCTCAATTTATGAGAAGAATGCCGGTCCCCTGAGACCATAATCTCACAGTACATACTGGTAATTGAGAGGATAAAACCTCTATTTGATGGCTTACAAACTAGTCATTGAGCAGAGGATTTCTCCAATCAATGGCCAGTATACATGGTCATCAAGTGAAGCTCTCCACTCCATGAACAGTACACAGGCTCATCAAATGGATTATGTCTTGACTTGATGGCATTCCAAATCACCATTGAGTGGAGGTTGTATCCACTCAATGCATGATCATACTGGTACTCAACTGGAGGGTTTCTCCACTTGATTTCCAGTACACACCAGCAAGTGGAGGATCCCTATGTGTACCAGCAATTGATTGGAGAACCCCAATAGTTGAGCTTAACTCACTGTAACACACAAGATTGGATATGGAAAAACTCAGTATGAGCTCAGTATAAACATACAGCTGACCCACAATTGAGCTACACATGAGGAAATGGTTCACATATGGAAGAATTCCAGAGAGAAATTATGGTCTGGCACTCTCTAGAGAGTGCAAAAAATCCCTCCCTGGTGATTGCTAAGCAGGTATCAAATTAGCAATACACATGAATGCATTTAGCAATTCATATGTATTGAGTCAGCCATACACATACATCAATTCATGTATTGTTTTAGCAATACATATGTATTGCATGTAGCAAAATGTATTTATGTTGCAATACATATGTATCAATGAAGCAATACATGTATATTGATGTATCAATACATATATATTGATGTAACAATACATGTGTATCTTTGCATGTTTTGTAGCCTTCTGTGCATTGATGCTGCAAACTGGGGGATGGGAGCCAGGTTTTTTTAGGGGGTGATGTGTAGTGTGGGAGATTTTTGAGGAAAGTCTGAATTGGTGCAATGCCATCAAAGCTGGTAAATGGAAATATTTAGTTCTTGCACAGGAAAATTTATCAGGATGGATTGAGGCAATAGGATTGGAAAAAATTCAGGCAAAACAAATGGTTGTGTGGTTTCATGAAAACTGGATAAACCACTATGGCACACTGCACACCATAGTTGTAGATGGCAGAGCCAAATTTGGGGCCCAATTTCAAGGTTCTCTTAAAGATGGAGGAATACAATTTAAGGTCACAGCTCACTATTATTCAGAGGTTAAGGGGATGGTTGAGCATGCCACATGGGCATGAAGCCATAAAAGATACTCTGGTAAAGTTATGTGGATCTAAAGGGAAAAAATGGCAGACTTATTTACCATGAGTTCTTTTTGCAGATCAAATTTTGACTAAGAGCATTCGCATTCGTTGGGTTAAGTTGACGATTTTGGGCAACTTAACCCGAGCGGCAATCGCATCGGTCCGGGCTAACCCCGGGTCAACAAGCCTCAGGTTTGATTTTAGGCTAAGGTCAGCTAAATTTAGCGAGCCTTAACCTGAAAACTAGCCTCAGGCTAGGGCGGTCTGCGACTCATTTCAGCGCACTTTAGCCTGAAACTGACCGAACGAATGCGTTTGCCCACTTGAAGGCAACCTCGTCAGCTAACCTGCCAACAAACCCGGGCTTACTTAACCCGAAAACTTAGCAAACGAATGCGAATGCTCTAAGGAGACTACCAGTTCTTCTCCATTGGAACTTGTTTTTGGACAGTAGGCCATACTGCTGAGTTTGGAATTTTCTTGGGGCTTCATTGAACAAAAATTAGGACAACTCAGAAGCTACTTGAAGCTTGGGTAGTTTAATTATGGCAAGGGGATGCAGTATTGCAACAGGCGCATGCGCACTTGATTCAAACTAGATAAAACTTGGTAAATTACCGGAATAACAAAAAAAATCACAAGGACCGCTGAAAAAAGATCAACTAGTATTAGTATATAATAAAAGCTTGAAATTCCAGTGGGCAACATTATTCAAAAATAAATGGAATGGATCTTACCGTGCTTGTCTGCAGCTGCTGGGCGGATCCTAAGAGTTAGAGGAGTTAAACGGTGCGGTGTTGGCTAGAAAATACGCAGCAACAAACACATGTTAAACCTTTCTATACTTGAGAAGAGAAAGAAACGAGGTGCTTACTGCTCTGATTACTGTAATAAACCGGGCTAGCGCACATAACTTGACCTGCTATCTCACCAGAACCCAAAGCCGATCCCAAACCAATCGCCTCGGGGTTTTCCTTATTAATTTTTTGGATTGGGACGTGGATGTTGGTCTTGAAATATAAAAAAAGAAGTTTTAAAGATTTAAATACAAAAGAAACACAAATCAATTAGTATTAAAATCTATAAAAGTAAATGAAAAATAAACTAGACGTACTTTCGAGAAAGCATCACGAATCTCCCGATATAAATCAACTAGACGCATCTTTTCATACTGGTTGCGAGGAGGGTTCCTGTGACAGAACTTGATGATTTCATTTAACACAGAGTCTCGCAGGTGATTGAATTCGGTTTGAGAAAAGGAGGCTTCGATGACCGGCGCGACTTCATTTGGAGAAGGCAATGTCATGATAGCTTCAGTGTCGAGTTCGTGGAGTCGATGAATGGAGGGTGGTGTGATGGGTGATGGGTCAAAAATGGAAAAATAAGACCGGCTTTTATACTCAAAAAACGATCAGCCGATCGGCTTGAAACCTACTCTGAAGGTAACAGAAGATGGATTACGAGAACGATCGACTGATCAGTAATCAGTGATGAACCTAAAAGGAAACAACAAGTAAGCGTGTTATCAAAAGAGCTGTGTCCACACGACCAATTAGGAGAAATCTTGAACAGCAAATGAGAAAGAGGTTGCAAATCAATAACGATAGACGTTGCGAAATTCAGATCAAAAGTGTTCATATCTGGAGAGCTGGAGTTGAAATCAATCGGATCCGATAACGTTCTAACAAGCAGGCAACCAAGCATGAAAGAAAAACGATCCGCTGTTCATCTGCTATCAAATTTATTCAGACTAGATAAGACATGACTAGTTGAAAAATTGTCTTGGAGCTGTTGACCTTCGCACAAAGAGAATTTAAAAACGGCTGAAAAACGAGTGTTCCAAGGCTAGAGCTTATCAAGAAAGGCGATCAAGGAGGCTGTCAGTTCCTGAACAGAAGGATACGATTGAAAAAGATCACTTAGTCAGAACGGTGTGGTGACAGGATCAATAAAACCTTAAAGACAACTCACAAAAATGCTGGGAAGACGACTTGATGATGATCAATATCGGCGAATTTGGATCGGCTAGATTGGTTAGAAGATGTGCGGTGAAGGTTCGGATCGAATGGAATGAGCATCGAATAGCGGTTGGTTTTTCGGTGAGCGGTTGGAGAGACCGGATTCGAAGTCGATTGGAAACGAGGACGTGTCGAAAGAAGGCGGTCGAGCTGGCTGGAAGCTTCCTGGACAGAATCACTTTTGTCAGAACGGGGAAGTTACAAGATCGATAAAACTTGCCACTTGTTTACCCGAACTTGACACATGTCCCCTGTGCTCCCGGGGCGCGAGCACCCTCCCGCTTGCGGGAGGGACCTGTGCCTCGACCTGGACACAAGTCCCTACACTGCGGGTGCAGTTGGACGGCGGGCGGACGTCCGCGCCGACGTTGGCCGCCCCCCATCTGCCCCTGCAGGAAAGGTTTGCAGAGCGGACGTTGGGAAGAGAAAAAGTCCGGAAGGTCGGGCTGACCCCGACGGCGGCTAGGCCATAAATTCCACCCGGACGTTGGGCTTCAAGCTGGAATTACCCAGACGTCTGTTTATGGTATTCAAAATTGCATAAGATTTTTTTACATAAAATCATAAACTGCAATTTTGGCTGGGAGATGTCACTTTGAGTTTTATGCACGCTGACATCTCCCAGCCAAAATTGGCTTTATGATTTTATGTAAACAGTGGCATATGCAATTTTGAATACCATAGTTGTAACCTAATCAATTAGGTTACAATGGTGACACTTGCCTACCCCAAAGACCATACTTTGGTCTTGGGAGAATAAGCTGTAGAGCTAATTCTCACCATCATCTACGATATTCAGAGCTTTTGTCACATCAACGTCGGCCGCAGGGCCCAGGGTCATGACAAGATCCAAGAAGCAAAAAAGTGTCCACAGAGGAGTCAATCCGGCAACCAAGCCATGCATTCAGATGCTGTTCACTCACCAGTGCAATTGCTCACAACTACTACGGCAACAACAATCTTGATATTAGTCACCACCACAGTCAACATCATATACCCCACTCCCTACTTATCATGAAGAGCAAACAGTGCAAAGTCCAACATTTTTTTTCTTTTTTGTTTCTCTTCTTTGTTCAATGCGCAAGCATGATTGGCAGATTGTACTGGTCACTGTGAAAAAAACTCAAGGGTGGTCTCAGGAAACTCACTTTCTCAAATGAGTTTCTGATGGACAGGTCAACTAGTCCAGTAATTTTTTGGGAAGGTTGGCTCATTTCTGGGGGCAGCCAACCTATTGGAAACCTTGAGGGCAAGCCAACCATGCTGACCCACCAGGCAGATGGGTTGGCTGGACGCATCAGACAAGCCAACCATGCTGCCTCGCGGGTCAGCATGGTCAGACTAGGTCCACCTGCCCTTCCTGTTGGAAGGAACACTAGCAGACGGGAGGTTGGGTAGGGTCAGGCCAACCTGAAGGGCAGCTTGACATCATGCAAGGATGGCCCAACCCAAATCTGACAAATGGGTCTGCCCGCCGTGCAACTAAGGATCGCCGAGTGAACCCGGGTACCCGTGGCGGGTGCGGGTACCGCCGCTGTTTTTCAGCAATTCTGGACACCCGCAATCCCACCCAGCACCCGCCGGCGGGTACCGCGGGTGTTTTTCGCGGGTACCATGGGTACTTTTTTGTTTTTTTGCCCTCAAAACCCTTGGTGATGAGTTTAAAAAATCTTTACTTTCATTTTACGCTATGTGTAGTTAGTCATATACTATGTATGGAACCAGAAACATGATGAAATGAAAAAATAAAACAATAACTAAAAGTGTTACACTGTGAGCTTGAGTGTTACCCTTTTCTCTTTCTCTTTTGCTCTTCCTTGAGGCCATCCTTCCATTTTTTAAGAGCCCCTGGCTCAATCAGGTTATTCTTTGAATAAAACGCCACCGACATACCCCTAGTAACGGAAACTGAGTTGAGACGGTGTTGAGATTGGTTTACATTATGGCAGCCAAAGGAAAATGCGCGTTCCACATCAACTGACGTTGCTAAATAATATGAAATTTAGATGAGAAACATCAGCTTTCTGATATAACATTAAGGAATCATCAAATGAAAAATTTACCTGGGCAGCTCAAGACATCAAGCGCCATTTGCAAAAGCCCACCGTGTGTATTGCCAGCGGTCTTTTGCTGGATCCACCATTTGAGTGCATCAATTGGAGCACTGTCATCTAAAATTAGCCCCAAAGCTAGCCACGTTTTGAGCGGATCAGTTATGGAATGGCATTGGGCCGCAAGAGCAGCACCCAATTGTGCTATGTTTCCAGTCCTTGACTGGTTCAATCAAATGTTAGCAAATATCATGAAAGTTTGATTGATTGAAACCGAGTAACTCTTACCTTGGTTGTTAAGAGAGCAATGAAGAAATATTCTTCACATTGCCGCATTCCAAAGAGTGTACTGATGGATATGGCAATAAAACAAGAAAATAAAGCTTTACTTTAATGATACAATACTATGGTATTGTATCTACAGGCAGATACAATACAGTTATATTTACTAATTCTATATTTGTCAGCAGGTACAATACACAAATATCTGAAGGTAGTGTGTGGTATTGTATCTGTTTCACCGTTGGTTGTAGATCCTTTTTTACATTTCTTCATTCTTTTCTTTATCCTTGAAAGATTAGTACAGGTAGAATGGTTGGGATTGAGGAGATGAGACCAGCACCAAATGAAAGCTGAGGTCCAGAAGCATTGATTGGCTCTGGGCAAGGACCACAGGAGCTGAGGGGGAGGCTGGCTGGGGCTACCAGCCATTTGCAATTTCTGTCTCAGCCAAATATTTGACCTTGTGCACAAGTCCCTGATCCCTATGGGAGGGGCAGTTTTGCCGCCAGCCACAGCAAGTCACCCACCAGGGGGGACTTGTGTTAGATTAGGATCAACATGGCCCTTCATTAATTTATGGCATTCAAAGTTGACTTGCATAAAATCACAACACCATCATAAACTTCCAAGCTGAAAAAGACATGTATGTACACTACCACCCAAACACTCGAAGCAGTGCAATATTTCTGGAATGCTACATGAAAAAGTACCACTTAAAAGCTTGATGATTTTATGATTTCATGCATTGAAAATTTTATGATTTCAACTTTGAAGACCATAATTATGCTAATTGCTTGGGGTTGTTGAAACCAACACTGCCAGTGGAACCATATATCTCAATCCATGATTTGTCCTATCAGCTAGCTCATAAAGCAGTTTTTGATCATGACATAAATTTGAGCGTGCTGGTGTCTCAGTGAGAACGGAGTCAGATCGACTCGGACGGAGCAGGGCGGAGGTTGCCGGGTGGTGATGTTTTATGTAAATGAGCTATCGACTTATGTATGGGCTGCAGGCGAGTTTGAATAGCTCCGATCTGTGTACTACTCCCTTCAGAAATGTCAGCACCCCACCCACACCAGCACCCGCTGCAGCAGCAATTCAACCCCCAGAAAACACCCTCCACGACGAGCACGGCTGGCAAGCCGCTGGCCAAGCGACGGAAAGTAGCCAAGGTAAACAAGCACGCACCCCAACTATCCCAAACTAACACAACAAACACTCACCCTGCCCGCTTCCCACTGCGCCAGGCATGTCTGTTCTGCAAACGCTCCCATATGACCTGCGATGACGCCCGGCCGTGCGGAAGATGGTCAGACACTCCATCTACCGCAGAACCAGCCATCTGCTGACCCTGCACCCTCCACAGCATCAAGCGAGAGATCGGACATCTGTGCTGCGACGAGCCCCCATCGGCCAGCGAACGATCGAGCCTGCTGGCAACCATCAAGTCCCAGTCGAGCACTGCGAACACCCAGCCCCAGCCCCAGCCCCAATTCAAGAAACAGAACGACCCTCCCCAGATCGACCCCGCCATCTCTGGCCCCTGCCAGAACAACGCCCTCGCCCCAGCAGTCGACCATCTCCACCACAACCCCATCAACCAGCTCTCTCATCTCACCACCCTCTTCAGCCCCCGCCTCCTGCTCAGCCCCTCATCCACCGATTCGCCCACCAGCAACCCTCTCGACCAATCCCTAGGTCTGTCTGTCTACACATACACTCTCACGAGTGCATATCTAACCCCCCACTTGCGCTGTAGCTTTCTTCCGAGGCTCGGGCGCACTCAAGCTATTTGAAGAACCCGAACCGGCAACCCATGATGAGCCCGACCGATACATCAAGCACACCCTGCTCGAAGACAGCAAGGAGGCCCCAGATTCGAAGCCCGAAGGACCGATGATCGACTTGAGCGACTTCCTCAACACCTACCCCGGCCTATTCTCAGAGACGATCGGCAGTACCACCACCAGCCAACAACCAAGGTCCTCGCTCAACCACGAGCTACTCGAGACCACCGGCATCTCGCCCGCGGCGATCAACTACGACCAGATCCTCTCAAACGACTCCTGCTCGCTCGACTTCCTCACCCATCTCGACCCCCTCCAGCCCCTCGATGCCCAGCAGAACAGGGAAGACCGCTTGGGCCAGATCATCCGCAGCTCCGGCCTCGAAACCTTTGACTACTCCGACTCCGAAAAAGGTACCGCCCAGTGGATCGAGTCCAAGTTGAGCAGCCACATACACCGGCCCCCCCTGCCGATTATCTAATCACTTGGCCTCCCTTGTAATTCAGAATACCCGAGCCTTCCAAGAGCAAGATGCAAACGCTCTGGACCGAAGCTCAAACCTTGTTTTCCGTAAGTTGAGCAGACCATACCATCTGCGATCGACCATCACTGACGATCTCTCAAAACCCATACACACACACACACACAGACGATCACCAGTCAACAGAGTGCAGAAGATCTAGTCGAAGCGGAATACCAATTCCAGCGGAACCTAGTGACCTGTCTACCGATCCTCGACACGCTACCCATCCCGGGCTGCATGTGGCGACGGAGCGGGGAGATCTACAAGACCAATGAACAGTTCAACAGCTTGGTCGGCATCCACTCCTTCCCGTGCTTCTCGCTCCTGTCCTCCTTCGACAACCACCACCCCAAGAAGTCCGCCCAGTTCATCAAGATCCAGCAACTCTGGGACGCCGATAGCGGGCTCAACTTCCTCGAGAAATTCAACCGGATCGCACTCGACGAGGGCCAGAAGGTCCGTCCACACACCCCCTCCTCCCCCCCATCGTTTTTTCGACAAGCCCCGCCCTGTCTCTGACTCTTTCTCCCCCCTTATTTTCAGGCGGTGTTGACGTCGTGTGTGTTGTACCGATTCAAGGAGAAAGAGGAGGCCAAAGCGGGACCCACGAAGAAGCCGGAAGACCAGCCCCGCCCGGCCTCGCCCTCCCCGTCGACCGCGCCACCGACGGATGAGCCGCACCCCAAGCCTTCGCTGGCAGAAGAATCGAGTGCGCCGACGACGGGCCCGGACGACCCGGCCGGCCCGTCCAAGCCGCGCCTCACCCTCGCCTCTTCGTCCTCCGATCCGCTCCCGGTGAATGCGGATAATTACCCATACGAGTTCGCCCATGCGGGCAAAACTCTCGTCGTTAGCGACCTCGTCAATTGCACGTTCTCGTTCACCGTGCGCAGAGATTCATTCGGCCTGCCGTGCCTCATCATCGGCAACTTCTTGTGAGTCTCCTCCCCCCCTCTCTCTCTCTTCTCTGTCCTCGTCTCCGCGCTCCCTCGCCTCACTCCTCCATGTGCTCAACCCTTGTCCTTTCTTTTCATAGGCCGTCTTGACCTATCTTGGCACGGTTTTTCTTGTTTATAATGGAGACCCCATTTCTTGTTTTGTTCTTGCCTTTCTTTTGTGTCTTCTTCTCCAAAACGTTTGCGTTTTTCTTGTGTTTTTTTCTGGGTTGTTTAGAGAGTAAATAGATGCATTCTTGGGTGCAGCTCCGCCAAATAGAGACTCGTTCCTTCCCTGCTTCCTTTTCCTTGCCGCTCCAAGCCTGTGAATACATACCTTCTGTCTCTCTCTCTGCATACATAGACTGTTCAGCCCGGCGTTTCTTTTTGTATATCATCTTGCTCCCATCTTGCCTCAAGTAGCATAGTTCCTTTGCATACCTACATCTGAACGCAATTGAGACATAACAAGGACAAAATATCACAAAGGCAATGTTTTGGAGGAGAACAAGGTGGGAAATAAAACTTGAATGTAGATTAGTCCAGATGGCTTGAGAGAATTGATTTGCTGGTTGGGGGGGAAACAGATGTTACTTGAGGGAAAGCATTAGCACTCAGTACAGCAATTTTGATTGCTGCATCCAGCTCTGGACCATAAACGTGAACATTTTTGCAGTTTGCAGCCCTTATCAAACAATATTTCAAAAAACTGATGCTAACTTAGGAAGGGGCAAAACATACCACAAGCAATATTTTGCAAGGATCCATACGAAAGCATAGCTGAAACAGAGGAGCATTTTCCAAGCTCGAAGACTGATTCCACTTGGCCCAACAAAACCATCCTGTGCTCTGATTACAAGCACCAGCGAGCCTGCTCAACAGAAACGGGTGTATGGAAGCCTGAGTGTGGATGATTTCGGAGCTGTTGACGCCTGTCCTCTGCGGGAACTGCATGATAACCATCGGCGTAAGACGGGCAGATCCTGTGCAAGATTCGGGGTGGCTGGTGGAGTGGGGCCTGGAGGACGGGCTGTTGTCCACTTCGTCGCAACCATTATGATCATCGAGCTGAGCCACGCATGGTGGGCGCCGAGCCGAGCTTTGCGGAGCAGAGCAGAGGGTATCATAGATTATTAGATCTTCAATAAATGATAATTTGATTCAGCAGGAGTACAATTCAGCACGATATGAGCTAAATCAAATAGTTTGTTTTGATATGTTTTCTCTCTTATTTTTTTGTGGATTAACCATACTAAATTTTCATTTGTTGCTTACTTGTTCTTTGAATCTGGTTGTATTTTTTGTTCATTGTTTCCTGTTCAGATTGTTGGAGTTATATTGTTGCGTCACAAACTGTTGGTATTTATTTTGGTTCTTATCATCTTTTGCAACATCTGTTTTCTTTATTTCTTGATGACTGTTTTGTTAATTCTTCAACTACTACTACTGACTGACATTCTAAAAGATTTACGAGAAACAGTTTCTCTGTGAACATCACGTCTTCTTACTTTTGTTTTCTGATGTGCAAAAAACTTGTAGAAGGTTGTGATGTATGGAGGCCCTGACGCACCAATCTTGCCATAAAAAATCAAAAACCCTGATTTCCCGCCCCTGAAATGACAAGCTTGTCACAATTTTCTCAAAACATGCCCCTGGACCGCCATACTTGCCAGGCTGATATTGATCTCATCCACCGTACATGCCAAGTTTCAGGAAGAATCACTGTTTGACGGTGTTGGGCCGCCAACTGTGCCACAACCAACCCCCAAGATGCCAGACTTGCCATCACCCTTCCCCAATTATAAAGGCTCGGAAACTGCACAGTACAGTCCGGCGGCGGTCAGCTCTCCACGTGTCGATCCCGGTATCCAATCTCGGTGAATTGCTAAGCATGGTTGACTAACCTGCACGGTACAGTCCGGCGGCGGTCAGCTCTCCACGTGTCAATCCCGGTATCCAATCTCGGTGAGGAAAGAGAAAAGGATCCCGGGCGTGCAAGAGCCTGACTGTACGTGCCCGGCAGTGACAGGGTTAGGGTTTGGACCTGTCACTGACGGTGTGGTAGACGGAAAAGTGAAAAATCAAAAGTTTTTTCTCATACATATATTTACTCACAACACGCCTCAAGATACCATCAAACAGACCTCAGAAATGGATTCTGCGGCTAATTTTACCCCTAGTCACCACTGGAAGCATCACCTGAACCCCGCTGGATTGGAACCTACACTTCTTTGGACACTGGACACCCATCACACGTTCAACATACCCAGTCACCAGCCTGTCACAAGCCTCAAGTCAAGGATCACAGCATTATGCTTATACACATCACAGGATACAAACATACATCTCCCCATCAGACTACAGTCATTACATATTATCAAGTACTCTTCTATTTCATATTATGATGTCATCACACACTGACTCTGCAGCCTCAGAATTCATTTATGCACCCCCTGCATCCACCTGTCAACTCATGCAGTCTACTGTCACTTTACGCAGCCTTCATGCGGCCCTACTGCATTCTTATGACATCATTTATGTACTCTAGACACAGTATGACATCATTTGTATCTACTCCCACCAGCTAAAATCCCTCACACTGTTGTCTAGATTAGCTGAAACCCTAACCCACAAGCCCTCTGGGGCTCCACTTTTGTCTATATAAGGAGCTCTCTCCTCCCCAGTTGTCAGCTCCTCAGTTCATTACTCACCAATCACAGTCACCCCAACATTTACAGTTACAGCCTTATATATACTTAACAACCTACATACATAACAACCCTTACATTAACAATAAACAACAATTTATTCAGTGTCATCAACAAGCTCATCTTGAACCAACCCACCCTATCACTTCATTAAAACTTGCCAAGCTTACCTTGGTGGGTCTTGTTATCTGATAGTATAGAAGGGCAGAGTTTGCACCTCCATCATTCCCTTCTCCATTCAGCAAAAGGTTCTCAGGAACACTTTTGAGTCTTACAACGGAAGCTAAAACATCTATGTACATATGATCTAAGTACATAGATAACCACCAAAGTTTGCCATCGTGCATCCTGACCTCTAACACCCCCTCCCACGCATGCAAACTTTAATCGACCAACCCTAGCTTAATCCCCGCCTCCGCCATTTTTGTCGCGCCAAGCCGCTTTGTCAATACGTCCGCCAACTGATTCACTGTGCTCGTCCATTCCAGCTTGATGTCATTTGCCCGCACCAAGTTGTTTACAAAATAGAAAGCACGTTGTAAATATTTTGTCTTTTTCTTTGATGCATTGTCAGTTGCAATCAAAATTGCGGCTTCATTGTTGACATGTATGGAAATTTGAGGATATAGCTTGATGTCGTCCAGGATATTCATGATATGCGCTAGTTGCTGGGAACCTTCAGAGAGCGCCAAATATTCTGCTGCACACGTTGAAAGTGCAACCACTGTTTGCCGCCTTGAGCCCCATGCAATGGCATCCCCACAATGTGTCATCACATAACCAGTCCTAGACTTCTCGTGCTCGCCCCCCCAGTTTGCGTCCGTCCACAATCGCAAGTTGTCGCCCTTCCCATGGTAAGCCAACTTTTTTCCTGATGTTTTCTTGACATATCCGATCAAATAGTCGAGCGCGTTCCAGTGAGTCTTGCTGGGATTAGCGCTAAAACGAGCTAACAGGTTTACTGGAAAAGAGAGGTCAGGTCGCGTCCCACTCGACAGATACATCAGTGAGCCAATAACAGATCTATATCCCGTCGCGTCTACCGCCACACCAGTGTAAGTCTCAAGCACGTCCTTGCTCAGCGCCACCGCTCTGGTGAAGGTCTTCCGCCCATATTTTTCCACGATTTTATCCGCCATCAGTTTCTGATCCAGGTAGATTCCATCACGATGTTGTTCAAAATTGATGCCAATGAGTCGTTTGACCTTATTGCTCCATTTGATCTCCAAATCTTTCATCATCCCGTTGCGCAATTGGTGCAATAAAGAAACATCTGAACCAACCGCAAACCCATCATCGACATGCAACCAGATGACCACGAAACCGTCACCTTTCCGGAACAAGTATAGAGATGGTTCAATTTCACTCGCCTCAAAACCCAAGTTTTCCACAGTAAGTTTGAAGTACTTCCACCAGCAGCGGCTGCCTGTTTTGTACCATACAGCGCCTTCTTTAGTTTCATTACTCTTCCTTTTAATTCCGGGAAGATTTCGACCAGAGGTTGAACATAGACATCCTCTTCTATTGGGCTATATAGGTATGCTGAACTAACATCGAATGTTGCCGTTGATAGTCCAAATTTTTTCGCCATTGAAATCAAAAGTCTCAGAGTGTTCAAAGATGCCGTAGGAGCGTAGGTCTCGTTGCAATTGACTCCAAGTTGTTGATTGAAGCCTTTCGCAACATACCTCGCCCTAAACTTTTCGATCAACCCATCAGGCCTCCTCTTCAACGAGAATACCCATCGCGCGCCCAGTACCCGCATGCCCTTGAAAAGGTCCACCGCCTCCCATACATCCAGCTCGCCAAACTTGTCCATTTCATACGTCGCCGCCGCCTTCCACAATACCGAATCGATTCCTGACAACGCCGCCTTGATCGTCTTTGGCAGATCAATTTCTGGGCCTGGGTTCAGTTGAGCCATCTGCCTCGCCTCCTCTGCTGCAATTTCATCGGTACGCTCCTCTCCCAGTTTCAGCATAATTTGGTTGAGGACGAAATCCAGATCTGATTTCTTGACATTTTTCTTTACTGGAAGGTTTTGAAAATCCGGGAAAACAGCTGCCGTGGAGTGTATTGCTCGCCTTTCACGAGGGGAGAAGAACAACCATCCTGCCCCCGCATCCGGATAACCAATCATGACAGCTTCCTGCGCCCGCTCGTCCAGTTTCTTGCGGCGATCGCTGGGGATGTGGATCAATGCTTTTGCGCCAAATGGGTACAGAACGTCTGGGTTAGGCCGCACACCATAGAATAATTCCACGGGCGACTTCTCCCCTGTTTGGGAATTCGGGATCCGGTTGTTGATATGGCCAGCGGTTGACCAGGCGTAGCTCCAGAACCGTCAAGGAAGGCCACTCTCGTGCAACATCGTACGAGCCATGTTGCCTATCGTCCGATTTAGCCTTTCAGCTTCACCGTTCTGCTGAGGGGTATAGGGAGCGCTTGGAGCCGTTTTCACGCCAATCACATCTAGTCTTTTCCGCAGAGCATGGACATATTCTGGGGCATTATCGCATCGAACATTGGTGGGGTACCGTCCAAAGTAGTTCTTCAGATGTTCCATCCAGGACATGATTTTATCTGGTACGTCTGCTTTCCGCTCAATTGCCCCGACAAAAGAGAAAGTGCTGGCGTGGTCTTGAAGAGTAACGCAGTATTTCATCCCGTGTAGATCTACCTTGAACGGCCCGGCAACGTCTGAAACCATCATGTCAAGTGGTTTATCCCGGACAATTTGAGATTCAACTCCAAGCGACTTCCGGTTTGTGCTTTTGGAGATAGTGCAGCGGTCGCAGAAGAGCTCAGACCATTTAAGCTTGACCTCAGGGTAATTTATCCTCAAATAGTGTTTCACAATCTCATCCAAAGCGTGACCAAGGCGTAAGTGCCATTTATATGGATCAAAAGATGGCAATTGGGAGACTTTATTGACATGAGAGCGATTTTTGGTTGTTTCTAGGGACCAACAATAATTGTGGAAGATTGTTGTGTAGCGATTATTACAAGGATTGAGCAAGGTCGCATCGGTCCCCTCATATTGCAATCTCCAACCCGCCGCGATCAACCGGCCTGTTGACAAAATGATTCCATCTACACCTGGCACAAAGTAGACGTCGTCAATCACAATTTTCCCCGTTGGCGTGGGGATCGTCACTCTTCCAATGTCAGTCACGGTAATGTTACAGTCGGTTACGGCGAGATAGAATGTGCGTGGGGCCGTCAGTTTTCGAGTCGGTTCGAAGAAAGAGGAGTCGCCACTCACATGCGCAGATGCACCGGAGTCGAGGAGGACACCTTCGGTCACGCCAGGGAAGTTCACTTTTCGCACATGATTTTCAGACCGCCGGGGGGGAATGTAATTCAAATCTTTTGACTCAAAATCCAGAGGGGGCGGGCTGATTTTCTTCATGGCCACTGCTCGCCAATATTCTGAGCAATCCGCGAACCAGTGGCCATCTTCCGAGCAGTACGCGCATTCAGTTCCGTATCGCTTGGTCTGCGCTTCAGTCTGGCCTTACCCTTTGTAATACTTGGCCCTTTCAACGGCGAATCGTGGATGACTTATTGGTGGGAGCACGACGTTGAGGTGTGACGTATTTCCCTCTGCCTTGGTTGAAAGCATGAATGTGATCAAGGTCCATCGCCATGTTATCGACTCCCTTTTTACTGACTTTCCCGGTGGCGGCTTGAATGACCGTAGCAACGTTGGCAAAAGACGGGTCCTTTTTGTCGTTCAGGTTCTGATCGACCGAGAATTCGAACTTTGTCAATTCCGTACTGGTGACCGGTTTGAAATTCATTTGGAGAAGAATCCCAACCGCCTCATTTAGAGTAAGTTTTGACTGCTCGAGTTCACTCATGCATTTAGCCCACGCTGACATTGTCAGCTCATTTGCAAGGCTAGTGTCATTTGCTAGCTCCATTAAGGTCGTCATCAGATCAATTTTGTGACGTCGATCCGATCGCTCACATTTGAGTTTGAGCGCCTCAAAGATACCTTTCGCGGTCTTATGTCCGGCCGCCTTGATGATCCCGAGTAGGGGTTTGTCAATCGTATTCTTCATGAGACTGGCAATAGCGTGGTTGTATTCCGTTGCCAGGTCCGTGAAGTTGTTGGTTTTTGCGATCATCGGTTCAGTGACGGAGAAAGCGTACTGAAGTGTTGCTTCGATCAACTCTTCCCATTGGGCATAGTTCGCCGAGTTGAAGGACAGTACAACGTGGTCGGGGTTTACCTCTCGGTGGAGCTTAAGGGGTGACTTTAGGAAACTTCCCAGGATGATTTCCTGGCGGTGCTCCTGCGCTCGAACGGCGGCAGTTACCGGATCGTGAACATGGGGTGGGGCCGCCTTCAAACGATTCAATTCAGCCGTCATGTGGGCCATTTGTTGTTGTAGGTTGGCAAGCGCATTGTTCGGGTTGGCTGCCATTTTGGTCAGGATGTGGGGTTTTGGGGGGTATTTTTCCTGTAAGATTCTTTCGATCTCTTCCTTGGTGACTCCTTCGTCTCTCAGACAAATCCTTTCTATTTCTATGTCTTGTTGCAACCTATTCATCTACCGACCTCCCGCAGATATGGAAAACACGGCCTGTGACAAACGTGGCCTAGAAAAGAGAGGCTTTTAACCTATAAAGGCTCGGAAACTGCACGGTACAGTCCGGCGGCGGTCAGCTCTCCACGTGTCAATCCCGGTATCCAATCTCGGTGAATTGCTAAGCATGGTTGACTAACCTGCACGGCACAGTCCGGCGGCGGTCAGCTCTCCACGTGTTGATCCCGGTATCCAATCTCGGTGAGGAAAGAGAAAAGGATTCCGGGCGTGCAAGAGCCTGACTGTACGTGCCCGGCAGTGACAGGGTTAGGGTTTGGACCTGTCACTGACGGAAGCTAAAACATCTATGTACATATGATCTAAGTACATAGATAACCACCAAAGTTTGCCATTGTGCATCCTGACCTCTAACACCAATCGTCCGGCCCGCCCTGTGTCTCATCCCCTCCGCTCCCATACACGGAGCACAATACAAAATATACAGAATATAAGGCTATGCCCCCATTGCTAATGTTAACCTCATGGTAGGGCTGGACCCCGACCAAGGCCAGTCGGGTATACCTGACTATCCAACTGAGTCAGTGAGCAGGAGGATGTTTATATATATCCCCCCGCACCACAGATGCCAACGCCCGCGCCAGGGTTGACTGACGCGTGTCCCGCGGCCCATCCAACTGTGTCGCATAGTCAGGTATACCCGACTGGCGGTCGGGGCTCAGCTGTCAACCTGGCTGCCTTGTCAAGAAGTCCTTTCGGCGAAGTCCTTTTGACGAGTTGGACATATGTACCCTGCTTGAGCTCGCTGGGATCCTTTTGTTGCCAAGGAGTCCCCCCAGCAAGCTGAATGTGTCCAGCTCCTCGGGAGGACCTCCTTCGCCGAGCTGGATGCACATGTATCCTGCTCGCCAGGACCTCACCGAGCTGGATAAATATATATCCAGCTCGCCGGGACCTGACCGGACCTGACGTATCCAGCTCAGCGAGGGAGGTCCTCCCGACAAGCTGGACATGTTCAGCTTGCTGGGTGGACTCTTGCTGGGACCTTCCTTACCGAGCTGGGTGCATGTATCCAGCTTGGCGAGAGAGGTCCTCCCGGCGAGCTGGACACATCCAGTTCGCTGGGTTGACTCACTTCTTTGACGGAAGGAATCCCTCCGGTCAGGGAGGTGTACATACCTCTTGACCGGGGGAATCCCTCCGGTCAAGGAGGCAACAATGACTGAAGTCATCAAGGTGTGTACCCAGGACCAATGGTACATCTATGTGGGATAGGTTATGTGTTGATGTGCGGACCCTTCCACATGCAGAAGCCCAATATGCTCCTGAAACAATTGTAAGTGGGGGCATTGGAAGATTGCAGGAAGTTTTGTGTACTTGTATGGCAACTCTGGCGCTTGGATTCATTGGAAAATGGATTTATCATTTTCAAAAATTTGTTTTTTGTTTTTTATTTGTTTTGGCATGATTGGCGTGTCAGGGCCTCCATAGTGATGAGCTTCGGAATTATAAATATCATTTTGCCGGTAAATTTTTAGTACAACAAGTTTGACGAGCTTCATGTAGATATATGCTGGATACAAGTGGAAAGAGATACAAATTCAACAAGGACAGGGTAAAATTTGAAAAGGCACTGGCAAGAGGTGATATTTCCTTATGCAGTCCTGGAAAGTAGCAGAGCAACCTCTTTTTGGTCGACTTCCTTGTCGGCAGCAGGGTGGGCCTGGTCGTGCTAATGGGGGGGATCAATCTTTCTGTCAGCGGAGGAAGATGTCTGGAAAAGTGGCGGGGTGCTGCTTACTTTGGACGACGAGTCCGCACACGCCTTCAACATGCTACGTGTCGCCTTCTCCAATGCAGCCGAAGAGCTGGATGATTCAAGAATCGGGAAAACATTATCAGCCGGTTAACAAGGTAAGAAACAGAAGGTCGGATCGGAAAGTCGGGGCGAGATCGGATACTTACACATCTTTGGCTAGCACTCGGTCTTTGGGGCTGACAAGAGACAATGTGCAAGCACCAACAGAAGCCTTGGAGAGGCTCTTCTCAGCCAATTGACGAGCGGCACTGAGAATATTTAGAGTGTTGGTTAGCTTATTACGGATCGAGGATGGAGCGCTGATGAATGAGAGTACATACCCAAGGCAATCTTGTGTTGAGAAACTGTGGGTCTCGCCGGTGTTGCTCTTGCAGGAGACTTGCTCGTCGTTAGCTCTGCGGAAGAGTTGGTCGGAGTCGAGCGAAATGGCCCGTCGGCTGACGCTGGTAGCCGAGTCGGAGGCCTTGGCAAAGAGCATGCCGTTGTAGAGGGGGCCCAAGATGCTGTAGGCGGAGCAGCCGCCGTACAAGCCCGACATCCACGGGCTGAGCCAACTAGCGCCCATGAGGGGCATGCCCCAGCCCATGTACGAGTAGGGAGATAGGCCGAAGCCGACCCCGCCGAGCCACTTCGATTCAACATCGGACTTCTTGCCGCCGGTTAGCTCCTCGGCGCGAACGACCGCAACAAAGACTGCGACAATTGTGATGAGGTATGCTAGGGAAACCATCTTGAAATGCAGTAAGTATGGGGGTGATTGGGCTAGGGAGAATTAGAGTAATGGGGACTTTAGGATTATTGAGTGAAGTTGTTGGAGTGATCTTGGGGATTGATTGGCAGGATGAGAGATGGCTTGAACACTTTGACACCCCAATCTAATCCTTCTTATATCCTCATCAGTGCCGCCGTGGAGCCTTGAGAGGCAATAGGTATACAAGAGCATGAGCTGCCCACGACTCTACGTCCCCGTCTCATTGTAACCAGCTTTGGTATTCCCACACCGACCTCCTGCCGGTATCTACTGGATGTTGAAGAACATGCAAGCCGGACATGGTAGCCAAGCAGCCAGCGCGGCTGTTCAATTTTCCCAGCTCTTAAGAAAGCTTAAGAACACATCTACGTCGGCGGGAGATTTGATGTTGCTTTGAGTATCTTGAAGGGGAGGCACATCGTCGTTATTGACCGAAAGAATCTACAGTGGACTAACTGCTCGCACAATACTATCCGAACAGTTCATATCGGACAGAGTATGCCTGATGGGTTCCCAAATCCGGACCCCACACATTGCAGAACTTGTCGGAGGAAGTAAAGAAATGTGTCCAACAACTGCTTGGACCAGATTTTCCACACAGTTAATAGTCGGGCCGTGGGCTGGGGATGGTGACGGGAGCGTGTGCGGTTTCAGCAGCAACGGCAATGTGCCCCCCCTTCAAGATACATACTCAAGCAGCATCGAATCTCCCGCCGACGTAGATGTGTTCTTAAGAGCTGGGAAAATTGAACAGCCGCGCTGGCTGCTTGACTACCAAGTCCAGCTTGCATGTTCTTCAACATCCAGTAGATACCGGCAGGAGGACGATGTGGGAACACCAAAGCTGGTCACAATGAGACGTAGAGTCGTGGGCAGCTCATGCTCTTGTATACCTATTACCTCTCAAGGCTCCACGGCGGCACTGATGAGGATATAAGAAGGATTAGATTGGGGTGTCAAAGTGTTCAAGCCATCTCACATCCTACCAATCAATCCGCAAGAGTCATTCCAACAACTTCACTCAATAATCCTAAAGTCCCCATTACTCTAATTCTCCCTAGCCCAATCACCCCCATACTTACTGCATTTCAAGATGGTTTCCCTAGCATACCTCATCACAATAGTCGCAGTTTTTGTTGCGGTCATTCGCGCCGAGGAGCTAACCGGCGGCAAGAAGTCCGATGTTGAATCGAAGTGGCTCGGCGGGGTCGGCTTTGGCCTATCTCCCTACTCGTACATGGGCTGGGGAATGCCACTCATGGGCGCTAGTTGGCTCAGCCCGTGGATGTCGGGCTTGTACGGCGGCTGCTCCGCCTACAGCATCTTGGGCCCCCTCTACAACGGCATGCTCTTTGCCAAGGCCTCCGACTCGGCTTCCAGCGTCAGCCGACGTGCCATCTCGCTCGACTCCGACCAACTCTTCCGCAGAGCTAACGACGAGCAAGTCTCCTGCAAGAGCAACACCGGCGAGACCCACAGTTTCTCAACACAAGATTGCCTTGGGTATGTACTCTCATTCATCAGCGCTCCATCCTCGATCCGTAATAAGCTAACCAACACTCTAAATATTCTCAGTGCCGCTCGTCAATTGGCTGAGAAGAGCCTCTCCAAGGCTTCTGTTGGTGCTTGCACATTGTCTCTTGTCAGCCCCAAAGACCGAGTGCTAGCCAAAGATGTGTAAGTATCCGATCTCGCCCCGACTTTCCGATCCGACCGTCCGTTTCTTACCTTGTTAACCGGCTGATGATGTATTCCCGATTCTTGAACCATCCAGCTCTTCCGCTGCATTGGAGAAGGCGACACGTAGCATGTTGAAGGCGTGTGCGGACTCGTCGTCCAAAGTAAGCAGCACCCCGCCACTTTTCCAGACATCTTCCTCCGCTGACAGAAAGATTGATCCCCCCCATTAGCACGACCAGGCCCACCCTGCTGCCGACAAGGAAGTCGACCAAAAAGAGGTTGCTCTGCTACTTTCCAGGACTGCATAAGGAAATATCACCTCTTGCCAGTGCCTTTTCAAATTTTACCCTGTCCTTGTTGAATTTGTATCTCTTTCCACTTGTATCCAGCATGTATCTACATGAAGCTCGTCAAACTTGTTGTACTAAAAATTTACCGGCAAAATGATATTTATAATTACCAAACTACCCAAAACCTTCTACAAGTTTTTTGCACATCACAAAACAGAAGCAAGAATATGTGATTTTCACAAAGAGACCCTTTGTTGTCAATGTTATTGATTGTCAGCCAGCAGTATTGTGTTTTGTAGAAATTGAATTGAGGTTCTCAAAGTTGCAACATAGCGTCATATGTCATGAAAACATACAACCTTATTTGCAGGGACTGTCAAATGCTTCCCTGCAAAAATGGTGTGTATGGCCATTGGCAGTATGTATTTGTATGTTTTCAACTTTGAGAACCCTCAATGCTTGGACAGATGGTCCTGTTACTGTGCACAAATCCTGGCATTCTGTAAATCCAATTTTTTTGCTTTTGCCTTGCATCTTGGAATAAAGATCATGATCATTTTCACTTTGGTACAGGCAGGATCTGTATTGCAGAATGGTGCAGATTAAATTGGGGCTGTGTCAGACAACCCCATAACTATAGCACTCAATCTTGCTCTCAAAGTCCAACCATTAAGCAAAACACATTGAAGAAGAAATGTCCCACTGATCTGAGCTTGTGGTTGGTGTCAGAACTTCCTACATGCATCAGTTACACGGCTGGTGCTGTTTGAAACCCAAAGTACAATTGTAAAGCCCCATATACCAGGTTGTGGCCTCAATCTGAGCTATCTTGTACATATTGTTTTGAGTAAATCCCACAAAAATTGGCCGCTCAGTGGTCATTCTTTTGAGCCGGTGAGGGCTATTCCTGAGCAAAAAAAAAAGCCATTGGATCATCCAAAGGTCAAGGTTGGACACACTCTCATGGTTTCTTTCAATATTAACTTCAGAATGGCAGGTATCTTGAGTGCATAGGCTGGTGTCCCACAGGGTATTGACATATGACATCTAACCTTATTTTCATGTGTTCAGACCGGACAGGCTATCTGGTTTACATCAGGCTGGATAGGCTCTCTGGTGGAATTTTTGCATCAATTTTTTTAGGGGATGGTGGCAGGTCTTGGTTTGAATAAATGAGATTGTGTAGAAATAAAAGCTGATTCTAATGGTAGTGGATGCTGTGAAGAACTCAGAGGGGTATTTGGTGATATGAGGTTTAGAAGGCATTTTTCAACATTTGGCTGGGCGGCCTCAAGCCAAATGCTGGACATGAGGCCCACAAGCCAGAGGGTGCTCGCGCCCTGTGAGCTCAGGAAGGGCCTTGTGTTAAGTTTGGGGATGCACATTTTCCAAAAACAGCCAAGCATTCAGACCACTCACCACCCAAGGTCATTGCAGCCCAACTGCTGGCCACCCAACAGAATTTTGACTGGTTTGGTTGACAAGCTGGATGTTCTGATGCTGCACAGGCAGCCAACAGTACCCCACAACCTGCTCAGATGTCCAAGATTGTCTGGTCATGGGAGTGGTACATACATGGGCACACAGTAGCCACTCTGCAAGGGTTTTACCAAGCCTCAATTTTTGTGAAAATTTCTCAAAAGTCATACCCAGCTAGCCTGGGGGCCAAGGACTCAAATGCCAGCTGGTGAGACACACTTTCCTTTACTTGAATATTTGGTTGCAGAATTTTAATTGTGTTCAAAAGTTCAGCTGAGGACTAGGTTTTTTTGAAAATACACACTCTTGGATGATCACACAACTGTCAATAGTAAAAATTAAATGAGAGAGAAAGGTAAGGTTATTGAATGGGAAAGAATTTACAAGCTGTAATCAAAATTCAAGCTGTTCAACCTCAAAAGGGGGATCTCAAAGCCTTATTCTACTTAGGAGGATCAAACCAGGGAGGATGTGGGAGCAAGAAGAATGGAAGAGGGATAATGAAGAATATATGAGGGGGAGGGAGCAGGAGATTAGAGAAAGGCAGGATGGACAAAAGAGGATTAGCACAAGATGGGATGGAGGGCAATGCAAGGGTATTTGGGGGGGATTGGATGGAGGCGAGGGGATGAGAGCAAGATCATTGATGGGGGAGGGGCAGGAAGGGAGGAGGAGACGAAGTAACACCTGCTAATCAGGGGAATGGTTGCTTGCTCTTCATTGATGGGTTGATTACTTTTGCTCACAGTTCTTATTGCCCCGATGCCTTGTTCAATGGGACAATGGGGTGGTAAAAGTCTGGCCAACATCAGTCTGCCAAAGTCTATGGGCTGAACAGGTCTGCAATGGTGACTGATGTCAATCAGTAGTGATGCTTGAAGAGGATTGCTAGTATGTAGATACAAGAGAGAAACAGAAAAGCGTAATTGGCTCAGTAGGAAGTTAATGCTACCTGTATAACATTTTTGTTAAAAATCCAAACGGTCTAAAAATATCAGTGATATTCTAATGTTGAATGTACACCGTGCTATGCAAATTACAGCCATAATTTGTCATCAGAACATGACATATCAGGGCTGCACATTAGTCATCATGCATTACAAACTTCAAACCTCACGTAGACCCAGTTTTGCTGAGCTTTAAACCAATTGTAGTAGCTCAAAAGAACCGCCTGAGTCTCTCCTTTCGAATGGCGCAATTATAACATGTTTCCGCTGACGGGCGCACTTTTTGCAGTGCTTTCCATCCAGCCTTCTGCTCCAACAGCGGTGCACGCACCCCCTGGTTACCCAACCCTAACAAATTGGTACATTAGGGGTGAAATGTTACATGTGTTACCTGGTGTGTGTACATGTTGCTGATGGGTTACAAGGTGTTTGTGCATGTTACATGCCGCCTAACAATGTTATACTGGGGTTACATGCTGCTTAACAATGTTATGCGGGAGTTACATGCCGTTTAACAATGTTATACAACGGTTTCATGCCGCGTAACAATGTTATACAGGGGTTGTGGCGCCCGGGTTACATGTTGCGCAACAAAGTTATATGGGGATTGCGGTGCCCGAGCACGACTCCCAAAGAAGCCCTCCACGAAGGGCCTTTTGGGCGGACAACTGTGATTCCTTGGGAAAATAAAGAAATAATAACAACACCTCCCTAACCAAAAAATGAGTTGGGAAAACAACTCCCATACGTTGCCACAACAACGTATGGGAGTTGTTTTCCCCCAAAAAAGGGAGTCCTTTTTCCAACCCCCTACAAATAAACAGTATTGGGTGCAAATCAGATACAGATACAAGCATTGTATTTGCTTTGCTGTTGATGGTTGTGCTCACATGGGCCAGGCCGACCGCGCTCCCGAGCTCAACTAAGCCTCTCCAAGGAGGCGCGAAGCGTCTCCGAAGGAGAGGCTTACGTGTAAAGTCGGACCCCCGGGCTGAGGACATCCAAATTTTGGCAGGGAAATGCTAAAAAATAAACTCAACACCCAATTTAAAATAAACCACGAGTCCTTCTCAAATGCCTTGAGGAGCAGTTGTAGCTACCCATCTTGGGCATCTCCTGCTTTTTATTTGGGAAAATTTGGCCATAAATAAGCTGCTCAGCAGCTTTTTTGGCAAGGGCACTCACAGGTTTGGTAAAGCAAAGTTTGATGACTTTGGATTCTGTTTTTCTTGGATCACGGAAAGTCTCACGGTTTTTAAAGTATCAATTTACAATTTTAATAGAAATTTTGAAATTACTCTCCAGCTTGTATGCCTTATGCCGTGTATGCAATAAGGACCGGATCTATCCGAGAACTTATCTGGGCCTGCATTGGGCGGATTGCTCCAATGTCCAATACTTATCCATTCCCCTAGCTTCCTAATGCTATGGAAACCTTGAGCTTTGAGGGCCGCACATATACCCAAAAATCACAAGCTTTTCAATGGTCTGAGAGGCGTGACCAGAATCAGAGTGCTTGTGGGTGATTTGGGGGTTGTAATGTGTTCCTCAGCCAAATGGCTGGTTGCCCTCACGCAAAATTTGGGACATAATATTCAAGCCCCTCCTTCGGAGGCGCTTCGCGTCTCCTCGGAGGGGACTTGTGTTAAGCTAGCCGCGCTCCGCGCTGCGGCAATACATCGTTGCAGCAGACTCACAGATCCCCTCCAACCGTCTGCAATTGTTCCCCAAGCGAAATAGGCCATCCAGGGCGCGGAACATGGCAATTGTTTGGCTGCCAGGACGGCCCAGCAGTCGCCATGGAGCGCAGCGATACGCTGGGCGTGCCCAGCACCCGCCAACCCTTGCAAGCCTGAGCAAAAATCCATTCTGCAAACAAAAATGCTGGGCATGGAGCTGAGGATGTGCTTCCGGGCTTGCAGCGCCGGCTGCAGGCGCGGAGCCCCAGCGGCCATTCTCCTGCAGAGAGAACGGCCGATGAGCGCAGAGAGCCGCTGGCCGCCGCGCACCGACGCATGAGCCGGGTGTGTGGGGCCGATTGCCGCGTCGGCAGGGGGTTTCCAGAGCTGGGACCGGGGCACACAGCCCCTCGGCCCTCCTCGCCTGTGTGGCGTTGCCGGAGGGACTGGTGACGTGGAATGTCGGTGTGAGAGAGCCGGATAGGTGGCCCCCTGTGGCACACCACTCCTCACTCGTGTTAAGGGGTCGTCCACCCGACCAACTCTTCCTCCATTGCATGCTTATCCTACCAGATAGTCTGCTCCTTGACAGAGAGTTTCCGGACATTATACTGAGGAAATCACGCAACGAACGCCGCACCGGCGGGGCGTTCTTGGACCCGGGCCGTGCGGCCCGGGGCCACACGTCTGCAGCCGGGAGACGGTCCAAGCGCCCACGGGCGAAGAGGCGCGCGGGCCGGGGCGTGTGCGCGAGACGCCCGGCAGCCGAGCCCGCGTCACCGGCCCCCGGGCGCTGCCGAACAGCGTCAGGCAGCACGTGTCGTTGCAACAGGGCAGCGAAGGACCTCTGATACCCAACAAGCATACACTACATACAACCGGCGCCGGGCAAGACAGCCAGAAAGAGAGAGGGGCAGCGGGCCAGGAGGATGGTCTAGGACGATGAGCGACGGCGCGACGGGGGGGAGAGGACGAGGGGCGCGGGGCGACAGGCCAAGCCGTCACAGCTCGAGCCGGATCGACTCCGTCCCGTCCCCCGCATCCCCCGCCCGCTCCTCCTCGTCGTCGTCGTCGGCGCCGGCGAGGTCGTCCAAGGCTGCCGGGCCACGCAGGGGCCGCCGGGCGAGCGAGAGGCCCGGGCCGGGGAGGCGGGGATGGTAAGACAGGGGCAGCAGCTCGGGGCCGGCCAGGCCAGCGCGGCGCGCTTCCGCGGCGAACGCGCCCGCCGAAGCGGGGTGGGCCGGGGGGCCGGCCGACGACGACGACGACGGCGGCGGGAGGGTGAGCGGGGGCAGGGGGGCCTGGCGGACGGAGCCGGCGAGCTTCTTGAGGGCCAGGTCGAGCTTCTCTTTCATCAACAGACTGAGCCCGTCCGCGTCTTCCTCCTCTTCTTCGGCGATGGTGGGCGCGGGGTCGATGGAGTCGTCTGTGCGGGGCGCGTCCTTGGGGCGGCTGAGGCGGCGCGGGGGGCCTGTTGCTGGACCCGAGGCGAGGGGCGGGGGCTGGAAGGAGGAGGAGGCGATGAGCTGGAGGAACTGGGCGATGTCGTTGGAAGCGCGCTGGTCTGGCGCGGGCGGGCGGGGCGGAGCGGGGACGGGGGCGAAGGGCTCGTCGGCGGCGCCGAGGGCCGTGCGGCGGGCCAGCGAGCCCGCGGAGTCCGCCGTCTGGAGACTGGCGGCGGGCGACGAGGAGGCCTGGCCGAGGGAGCGCGAGTGGCGGGAGGAGGAGTATCGGCGGACCATGGGCTGGCCGGGCCCGGGGCTCGTCGGGCCGGCCGGCGGATAAGCCGTCGTGGTCGGCGAGGCCGTCGGGTGCAGCCCTCCGCCGACCCCCGGGGAGGCGTGCGGCCGGCCGGCAGAGATGCGGATGGAGGACGAGGGCCCGGAGAGCGGGCTGCTGGAGAGCACGGAGAGCTGGCGCGGACTGGCGCCCGCGTGGCTCCCGGCCATCCTGCCCGGGCCCGCGCCGGCACTCGAGTGGCTGCGGTTGAGCGGCGAGGAGGGCAGGGCGTTGGAGAGGACGGGGGGCAGCGACTGGCGGTGGGCGGCCAGCTTGGCCGTCAATGCTGAGCTCTGTGTGTGTGTGTGTGTGTGTGTGTGTGTGTGGGAATCAGTGGTGGTCTGGAAAAAAGAAAGGAGTCGGTGCTTACGTTGGCAGGGGTGGGCGAGGAGCGGGGCGGGGGCGCGAATGGGGAGGACTGGGTGGCCGCCAGGATCTCGGCGGTGAGTGGGTCGGCGGGGTGGGGCTTGGAGGGCTCGACGGGGGTGAAGAGCTGGTCGGGTGAGGGGAGCGGCTTAGGATGCGGGTGGTGGCGGGAGGAGAGCGAGGCGTAGGATGTGGGTGGGGAGCAGTAGTTGGGAGGATGAGCCTTGTTGGTGGTGGGTACAGACAGGCCAACGGGTGGGAAAGCGGCGATGGGCGAGTCGGCGGGGGGCGGGGGCAGGCCGCGCAGGTCCTCGAGGCGGAAGCGGGAGCTGAGCAGGGATTCCTTGTCGGCGATGGCGAAGTGGGTGTGGTTGCGGAAGGTGACGGTTGTGTGGATGGGTCCTCTTGGGGTGCGGATGGGGGGGAAGTGGCGGGTGGTTCGGGCGGCTGGGGGGAGGTCGTGGAAGGCGGTGTTGTGGCTGGGAGGTGCTGCAGGGTCGGCGGTGCTGATGCGCAGGCCGATGGTGAGCAGGCGGTGATCGGATGGCTTGCGGAGGGCGTGTGCGAGGGCTGCGGCGGGCATGGTGTGGAGATAGGCGAAGAGTGCGCGGAAGTGGATGATCGCGTGGCGGTAGACGGTGGGGGGCTCGAGGGCTGTCTGTGGGTTTCCGGCGAGGGCGATTTGCCATCGCTCGAGGAGGATGTGCTGTTGCTGCTGGTTGGGGATGGGCTGGTGGGCGAGGGTGAGGGCTGCGGTGGGCGGGAGTGCGCTGGTGTCGAGGATGGTTTCGAAGACGAGGATGGCGGTGTTCTGGGGGCTGGTCTTCCATGTCCTGAGCTCGTCCCTGAAGTAGTCTGGCTCGGGCAGCTCGAGGTTGAACTGGAGGGGTGTTGTCGTCAGTGTCTGCTGTTCTGTGTGCAGTCTGGCTGCTTGCTTACCCATCGGTCGGTCTTCAGTCGTCCTGGGGGTGGCTGGGTGCGTGCGTGGGTGATGAGCTGGGCTGTTTTGGCGTAGATGTGGTGGATCAGCTGGTCGGTCTTGCCCGGCCTGCACTGTCTGCGGGTCTCCATCGCACCCAGCAACTCAGCACTCGCCCTCGTCAAAACAACAACACCGATATAAACAACATCCCCGAACAACACCCCGTGGAAACACATTTCAAAGCAAAGGTGTCTGCTCCAGCAGCCGCTGCTGGAGCGTGGTGGCAGCAGCAAGCCGCGCAGTCCGCAGCCCGAGCTCCTCCGACGGCCCATCCCCCTCCGCAGCAGCATCGGCCGCCGCCTGGGCCTCGTAGATCTCTGTCCACACCCCACCCACATCAACACCTCATCTGAAAGAAACAAACAACAGAGAACAACCGACCAACGAGTTTGCGCGCAACGCACAGCCCCAGGCTGGACCCCGCCGCGACGTTCCCGGCCACCGGCTGGAGCGGAGGCCCGCCGGCGAAGCCCTGGCTGAGCTTGTAGCACGACGTGAGCATCTTCGTCGCCTGGTCGCTGCGCGTGTTCAGGAACATCGTCGAGAGCAGGCCCAGCAGGCCCATCTTCAGATGCGTGTTGGCCGTCTTGTTGGCCTCGTTGAGCGCGCTCGTCAGGTGGTGTCTGCACAGCCCCCTACACGTCAGTCACTCGGCCACGGGTCCACAGAGTAGAGTGACTGACTTGGCCTTCACGATCTCGCCGCAGCTCAGCGCCAGCACGACGTGCACGGCCATCGCCACCGCCGGCAGCCCCGTCTTGGCCAGCGGCGCCAGCTCCCCAATCAGGCGGTCGACGGCCTCCGAGCGCTGCTCGGCCGGCTCGGCCAGCCGCAGGAGCACGTAGCACGCCTTGGCCAGCACGCCCAGCTCGCCCCCCGCCGGCGCCAGATGCATGCTCGTCAGCAGCGACTGCCGCGCCATGCCCAGGTTGCCCGTCGCGTGCGAAAGCATGCTCTTCAGGAACGCCACCCGCCCGCTCTCCGCCGCCCACCGGCCCTGCTCGCACGTCGTCTTGATCACCTCGACCAACAGCTGCACGTATCATCAGCCTGCTGCTACTGCTGCTGCTGCTGCTGTCTGGGATCCATCGGGCCCAGAGACACTCACCCGGTCCGCCTCCAGGTAGTCCGTCCGCACGATCGCCAGCTGGACCGACAGCACCGTGAGCTCGGTCTTGATCCGCATCAGCAGCCGCAGATGGTCGGCCATCGAGGCCAGGTATCCCCCCGATGAGCGGCCGCCGGCGAGGCTCGGGAAGCCGCGCATCAGCTGGCGGTCGACCTGCTTCAAACCCTCCTGGGCATACACCAACGACTTGGGCCTGCAGACGGGCGCATCAGTTCACATAAGGCGCGCATCCAGACGAGGAAGAAAGAGGCTGACGACTTCCCGTGCCCGTCGAAGTGCACGGCCAGGCTGACGAGGTAGGTCAGCGTGTACATGAGCTCGCGGGGCATGATCTTGACGGCGACGTATTGGGCCGGCGGGGTGCCCAGGAACAGCGGGGGTGCGGCGTGGTCGGCGGCGGCGTCGTCGTGTGTGCGCTTGCGCGGGGTGACCGGGGAGGACATGGGTGGCTGGTGCAAGTAGATCTGGGAGAGGGTGGGCGTTAGAGAGAGAGATCGAGCGAGGCGGAGGGAGGGAGAGAAGCTCGTATCACCTTGTAGGTCCCCTCCACCTCGCCCTCCTCGCGCGAGGGGGCGTCCATGGCGGTGCGCAGAAGCTTGAGCCAGGCCTTGGCGGGCTCGGCGAGGCCGACGGCGGCGTAGTAGACGACGAGCAGGAGGAGCACGTAGTTGGTGAGCTGCTGGCCGAGCGCGATCCGGGGCGGGGGCGGCGGGCCGGTCGAGGGGGGCGACGGCTCGCCGGGCGAGGGGAGCGCGATGCGCGGGAGGAGGCCGGCGAAGAGCTGGCCGACGAGCGCCCACTGTCGCCGGTCGATGGCCATCTTCAGCTCGTGCGTCTTGCAGGCCGCCCACAGCTCGTCGTCGCCTCGCGCCTCGGCCAGCACGACCACGCTGCGCAGCGCCGCGAGCGCCGTCGGGAAGTCCTGGGCGCGCTCGTAGGCGAGCGTGCAGAGCTGGAGCTGCAGCCGGTAGTAGGCGGGCACGAGCTCGGCGGCGACGGTCTGGCCCCTGTTGGAGTGGCCACAAAGTCAGCAGCTGTGGTGGGGGGGGGGTGGCTGGGGGGCTTACCTGAGGGTGAGCTGGATGGCCCGCTCGAGCTGTTTCTTGATCTGGCGGAAGGAGATGCGGGGGTCGGCGGCCTGGGTGTGGGCGAGGGCCTCGGCGAGGGTGAGGGCGAGGGGGAGCCGGGCGGGGAAGGCCTGGCGGGCGAGGGCCTGGGCGTGCTGGAGGGCGGCGGCGGCCCGGGCGGTCTCGACGGTCTCGGTGCGGAGGAGGCGGGCGAGCTGGCAGTGGGCGGCGAGGCGGAGCTCGGCGGGGACGGCGTCGGGGGGCAGGCTGGCCGTCGCCTGGAGACAGCCCACGGCGAGCGCGATGTGGCGCCGGTAGGCCTGCCCGGCGCCCCGCAGCTGCTGCTCGTCCTCGTCCGCCGCGGTGGCGGGCCCGCTCGGCTGGTAGTGCAGCCTGCCGATGGCCTGCGTCGCGTGGGCCGGCCGGGCGGTCAGCTGGGGGCCGAGCTCGTCCGCCTGGCGCAGGTGGTGCTGGCTGAGGTGCAGGAGGAGGATGTGCTGGGGCAGGGCGGGGTGGTCGTCCATGGCTGGCGTGGAGTCCGCTCAGCTCGCTCGCGACCATCGTCTTTCGCCTTTGCCAAGTCCACGCTTCAGCATATGCATATCCAACATCCATCCGAAAAAAAACACCCGCAACTCAGGAAAGCCTTCGTCTGAAACCAAAGAGAAATCCTCCAGTAATACATTCACCTTCAGAAAACAAAACACCTTAATATGTCTCCTGCAGATTTTGTAGACTCACATTGCCAACCCCTCCACAGATCAAAGGCAATCAGAATGGAGGACTCTCTGTCAATCTGGGAACTCAGGCAGCTTCTCCAGATTTTCCAATAGGCACAATTTTCCCAAAGCCTAGATCTGCCCAGATGGCCCTGTGAGATCTGAGGAAATCTGGGTTTCCAAAATCAACACAAACTCAACCCTCCCCTGCCTGAGGCATTACAGTTGACCATAACCGTAAAGTATTGTAAAGTATCACAAAATAAGTTACAATACAGAAAATTAAGATTATCGAGTGTATAAAATAAGTTAACTATAACACCCACGGGTGCAAAAATACGCAAAAATACCCTAAATAACAGCAAATATTGGCCATTTTTCATAGATACAGCCAAAAACATATTGTAATTTATAGTAAAGTATTGAAAATTTGATTTTTTTTGATAAAATTAACACATTTTTCTTAAAAATAACGGTCAATGTGTTACACGTTTAGGCCTAAATATTGTAACGTAACGCATCAGCCCACTGTTGCTAGATAGTCCGCTAGCAATCCAAAAATTTAGTCAATGATTGGCCTACATCCTGCCTTTCTTCTGGTTCAATTTGGGACCATCTGCTCTTTGTCTTTGTGCTGGTTTTATTTTTCAACAACTCCACAAAAGGCAATTTCCCCATGTTCGGAGCCAATCTCAAGTCACCAATGCCCAGCTCGATGGTCAGGTCTGATACAACATGAGATGAGTGAAGCATTTTCAGAGTTCAGTCAGAATGCTGCAGACAAACGCATGTGGAATACTTGGCAGTTGGGGAACTGCACCAACCGGGTGTTATGAGCTGTGGCGTGGACTCCACAGCACAGGCTTCCATGTCTTACACGTACATGTCACAGATGGCACCCTCAAGGTTCAAGAGCCTGGAGATCCCAGACTGCTTCCTCATCCTGCAATCTACCATCTTCAGGACCCCAGAACTCCTGTCCTCAGTTCTCATCTTCCTCCACTGGGACAGCTCACAGGGAATGCAGGAGGACCAATTGGCACCAGAAAAAATAAAGGGTCACCAGCCATCAGGTGACATCAAGCAACAATGGCTGCCACAACTAGGCTCCTTGTTTCCTACAAGGGAGCTGTCCATGTGGCCAACTATGCAGCTGGTGGTTGGCTCATTGGACTGGGGCTAATGTCACCTGTAGTCTAGTGAAAATTTATTTTTCCTGGTGTGGGAGCTGAGACTGGGTTGCGGAGCAGGGCAGAGGGTATCAAAATTTTAATAGATTATTGGATCTTCAATAAATGATATTTGATTCAGGAGTAGTAATTCAACACAATATGAGCTGCATCAAATAGTTTGTTGTGATATGTTTTCTCTCTTATTTTTTTTTGTGGATTAACCATACTAAATTTTCATTTGTTGCTTACTTGTTCTTTGAATCTGGTTGTATTTTTTGTTCATTGTTCCCTGTTCAGATTGTTGTAGTTATGTTGTTTAGTCACAAACTGTTGGTATTTATTTTGGTTCTTATCATCTTTTGCAACATTTGTTTTCTTTATTTCTTGATGACTGTTTTGTTAATTCTTCAACTACTACTACTGACTGACATTCAAAAATATTTACGATAAACAGTTTCTCTGTGAACATCACGTCTTCTTACTTTTGTTTTCTGATGTGCGAAAAACTTGTAGAAGGTTGTGATGAGCTTGGGAATTATAAATATCATTTTGCCGGTAAATTTTTAGTACAACAAGTTTGACGAGCTTCATGTAGATACATGCTGGATACAAGTGGAAAGAGATACAAATGGAACATGGTCAAAATTTGAAAAGGCACTCTGGAGAGGTGATGTTCCCCTTAACTATGCAGTCCTAGAAAGTAGCATAGCAACCTCTTTTTGGTTGACTTCCTTGTCGGCAGCAGGGTGGGCCTGGTCGTGCTAATTGGGGGGCCAATCTTTCTGTCAGCAGAGGAAGATGTCTGGAAAAGTGGCGGGGTGCTGCTTACTTTGGACGACGAGTCCGCACAAGCCTTCAACATGCTACGTGTCGCCTTCTCCAATGCAGCCGAAGAGCTGGATGATTCAAGAATCGGGAAAACATTATCAGCCGGTTAACAAGGTAAGAAACTGACCGTCGGATCGGAAAGTCGGGGCGAGATCGGATCCTTACACATCTTTGGCTAGCACTGGGTCTTTGGGGCTGACAAGAGACAATGTGCAAGCACCAACAGAAGCCTTGGAGAGGCTCTTCTCAGCCAATTGACGAGCGGCACTGAGAATATTTAGAGTGTTGGTTAGCTTATTACGGATCGAGGACGGAGCGCTGAAAGGAGTGAAGGGTACGCACCCAAGGCAATCTTGTGTTGAGAAAGTGTGGGTCTCGCCGGTGCTGCTCTTGCAGGAGACTTGCTCGTCGTTAGCTCTGCGGAAGAGGTGGTCGGAGTCGAGCGAGATGGCCCGTCGGCTGACGCTGGAAGCCGAGTCGGAGGCCTTGGCAAAGAGCATGCCGTTGTAGAGGGGGCCCAGGATGCTGTAGGCGGAGCAGCCGCCGTACAAGCCCGACATCCACGGGCTGAGCCAACTAGCGCCCATGAGGGGCATGCCCCAGCCCATGTACGAGTAGGGAGATAGGCCGAAGCCGACCCCGCCGAGCCACTTCGATTCAACATCGGACTTCTTGCCGCCGGTTAGCTCCTCGGCGCGAACGACCGCAACAAAAACTGCGACAATTGTGATGAGGTATGCTAGGGAAACCATCTTGAAATGCAGTAAGTATGGGGGTGATTGGGCTAGGGAGAATTAGAGTAATGGGGACTTTAGGATTATTGAGTGAAGTTGTTGGAATGACTCTTGCGGATTGATTGGTAGGATGTGAGATGGCTTGAACACTTTGACACCCCAATCTAATCCTTCTTATATCCTCATCAGTGCCGCCGTGGAGCCTTGAGAGGTAATAGGTATACAAGAGCATGAGCTGCCCACGACTCTACGTCTCATTGTGACCAGCTTTGGTGTTCCCACGGAGTGGTCTTGGGGATTGATTGGCAGGATGAGAGATGGCTTGGACACTTTGACACCTCAAACTCACCCTTCTTTTATATCCTCATCAGTGCCGCGCCTTGAGAGGTAATAGGTATACAAGAGCATAAGCTGCCCACGACTCTACGTCTCATTGTAACCAGTTTTGGTGTTCCCACACCGTCCTCCTGCCGGTAAGTCTTTACTGGATGTTGAAGAACCTGCAAACTGGACTTGGTATCCAAGCAGCCAGCGCGGCTGTTCAATTTTCCCAGCTGTTGAGAACACATCTACGTCGGCGGGAGATTCGATGTTGCTATGAGTATTTTGAAGGGGGGGCACATCGCCGTTATTGATCGAAAGAATCTACAGTCGTGGAGCATTCGGCTGGGGATATTCACGGGAGCGTGCGCGGTTTGAGAAGCTTATCCACGCTGATGTCGGGGGATGCGTCGTTTAGAGATTGGCGCGTCGTTCCTGTTGAAGAATCGAGTTCCGCAAGGCGTTTGCGTGGGGTCGCACGTCACGTCGGCATGGGGGCGAAGGAAGAGGTTCTGGTAAACAGTTCGTTTGTGGTGGACTGAGGGGGATAAGCTTGGAGATATGTATGCAGATACATACTTTTCCTGGAACATGGTTCCTGATAAGCGTCTTTCAGACTCCACCCTGCTCCGAGAGCAAGCGACATTTCCTCCGCAACCAACCACTCTCCCGAAATGAGCACAATCGATGTCCTTCTCGTCGGCCTGGGCGCAGTGGGTCAGTCATCCTCACACATCCATTCCACCCACCTCCACTCTCACTCATCACCCATCTGCTCCAGGTGGGATCTATGCCTACGTCCTCGAGAAATCACAGCGATGCAGGGTAACCGCAATCACCCGCTCGCTCTACGACTCCATCCAGACAAACGGCCTCACCATCAACTCAGCCAAGTACGGCCACACCAAGAACTGGAAGCCCTATCGGCTCGTCAGGTCTGCCGAGGAAGCCTGCGACAGGAACTACCGCTTCATCATCTGCTGCGTCAAGTGCTTGCCCGACGTTGAAGTGAGCTACATCTGCATACTTAAAATCAGAGAAAACGAAACACTGAACCCCTTTATAAATAATTATGTAGCCCACCTCATCCATCCTGGCCCCGTTCTTGCTGCCCTCCCATCAGCATCACTCTGCACAAAATCATCCTCCCCCGACAGTGGTTCTGATCCAGTTGAGTGGCTCTCCAGATCTCACATCACACCACTCGTCTCTCTGATGCCCCCCCCCCTCTCTATTTTCAAAGGAACGGGATCGGGATCGAGCATCCGTTGGCCGAGGCCTTCCCGCTGATCCACATCATCAGCTGTGTAGCCTGGATCGGCGCCAACCTGATCAGCACCCCACCCCCAGGCCCGGCCGGCCAACCGTCAAGGCAGTCGCTGGGCCCGGTGATCGAGCACGGACCGCAGGACCGGCTGGTCTTCGGGCTCTACGAGGGCGAAGGCTATGCCCAGAACTACATCAGCCAGCCCCACGATACCGACCCGGGGCCCTGCAACCGCTACGTCGAAGGCCTCCTGGCCGAAGATGGATCCCCCCTCACCGGCGATGCCCGGGAGAAAAAACTGCAGAGCGGAAAGGATGACGTCAAGCTGTTTCATGAGATCATGGTTGCTGGCGGGTGCGAGGCTGAGGCCTTGGACCACATCCAGCCGGCTCGATGGGCCAAGAACCTATGGAACGGGGCCTTCTCGACCATGGTCTGTTTCTTTCATCCGGCCCACTACTCACTCTAGCCAAACCCTTCCTGATCATTGTTCTCCTCCCCTGTCCCTTCAAACAAACAAACAAACAAACAAAAAAGTGCACATTGTCGCGCGCATCAGTCGCCCAACTCACCGCACCCGAAGTGCTCCCCTACACGCTCCCGGCGGTCCGAAGAACCATGCTAGAGATCTTGTACGTGGGCCGAGCGCTGGGTTATCGGGAGGCCGAGTTCCCGGCCAAGCTGGTCGACGAGGCGATCAGCTTCACCATCCAACAGTACCAACTCAAACCTGCCCCCAAGAAGGACACATCTCCGGCCTCCAATCCGCCTCCCGCTCAGAAACTTCACTCGGAGTCCCAGGCGAGCACCAACGACGTCTTTGAAGAGGATGACGAGGATGACGAGGACGAGGCTGGGAAGGGCCCCCCGCCTAAGCCGGCTTTCAAGCCCAGCATGCTCATCGATGTCGAGATGAATCGGCCCATGGAGCTCGAGCCGATCGTCGGCGCCGTCCTGGACCGGGCGCGAAGCAAGGCGATCGAGACCCCTCGGCTTGACCTGTAAGCCACCCCTCCCATCCATCCATCCCGCCCACAGAAACGAGCTGACCGAGAACGCCCGGCTCGGTGCAGACTGTACTCCGTGTTGAAGGTCCTGCAGGAGCAGGCCGTCCGCCAACACGCGGCCAAGCTCCAAACCCAGCAGCAGGAGAAACATCTGCATTACTGGGCCATGCGGAAGCCGTCTATCGGCGGCTCCGGCACCTCCGACAGCCGCCAAGCGTGGCTCGCCGAGGTCGAGCGCCGCGCAAGGCTCGGCGAGGCCCCCGAGCCTGCCGCAAGCGCCGGCTTGCTCGCCCCGCCTTCCGTGGGCTCGCCCATTAAGCCGCCCATCGAACGCAAGGTCACCGGTAAACCCTTGGCCTGAATTCGCGCTTCTCTCTATGTACCCGTCGGGCTCGCATCTGCTCGATCTGCGTCCCTCTGTATATCGGCTCTGCTTTGTTTGTCTATCTGCATACACTTCCTCTTTCTCTCCATCCTCCTAAAATTCCAAAAGAAAGGGGAAAAAAATCATACACACACGTGAATAGTTCCCGCATAGTTCTGATCTTTCTTGTCGTTCATCGTCGTCTTTATCAATATACCATATATCATGAGCAAGCTAGAATCACTTTATTTCTCAGCCACCTGTCAGTTTTGGGTTTATGCTTATATCTCATTGTAGCTTTTCCATCATCCTCGGGCCCTTTCTTGGGGTCTTCCCTGGTCGGAGAAACAAGGACTCGGATGGGGGATCACCAACTGTTGCCCTCTATGAGATCTGGTCTCCAACCGCATGCTCATTTTTAAGGGCCCAGAAGAACAAATCGAAGGCTCGCACAGCTTTGTTCGACTCTCTTTGGCTGCAGTTGCCAGGATCACATTGGATCGGATGAGTTGGGTTAAAGAAAGTTGGGGGCTTGCCAGCACAGCCAATTTAGATCTGCCCGGGAAATAGGGATGCAACTTCCTTCAGTGTGGATTGTTGATTGCTAACAAAAGATAAGACCCAAAGTGGTAGATAATAACATTTGTGGATAAATAAATTGATAGGCACGGATATGTGAACAACGTCATCATGACAAGCGAAGATCATGTATTTTTGGATAGATCATCAATCCGGGAGAGGTGTCTAAGATTTTCATTTAATGGATTGAGCAAGACGAGAGGCTGTTTATGACGAGACTGATCACCCGAGGTTCCGAGTGAATAATCGACGGCGCGTTGGAAGAACAGTCTGGCTAGTTGACAGCCGTTGTGCGCGTCAGGCTGGGCTCGATAGCACCAGTTGAAGGCCGTGTGGAGACGCGGGGATTGGGCGAGAGCGGCTCTCGAGGGGCATGTCTCGTACTTCAGGCCCAGGAACGTCGCGCCCATCGCACCTGTTAACCGCACGTCCCGCTTCAAGCTTTCGAGCTGCTCTGATAATCGCCCGGACAACGAGCGGGTGATTCCCGGCTGAAAGACCGCATTCGAGCCGGCTTCGGTCTCGAGACTAGCGATAGTGGAGTCGGCGATTTCGAGCGCCTTCCGGCATCGGTCGATGATCTCTTGGTCCGGCATTTGCTTGATCGCTTGTCCGATTTCGGAGAGATACACCGCCGACAGAGCCGCCCGACTGCTCAGCCAATGGTAGTGAAGCTTCGCATCCGCGGACCCGTCCCTCAGGCTCTCCCGGGCCTCTTCGACGGCCGCGCTGACGAAGCGGTGGATGAGGTCCTGGATCGCAAACGCTTTCTGCATGTCCACGGAGACCAGATGGACAGCGAGATTCATCAGCGACGAGATCGTCAGACGCAGTTGACCGGGCTTGAACGCGGGCTCGGACGGCATTGGGAGGCCCGATAACAGGCTTAGTCGGTCTGTGATCGGGGCCAGATGGGCTTCCACGGCGCTGTTGGCTGCACAGAAATCATTCTGGCCCGCAGGCTCTCGCGCATGCTGGCCGAAAAACGTTGACCATGTCGATCCTTTCGGGGCTTTGGACTGAGCGCTCGTAGATTGTAGGTCTGCAGAGTGGTCGAGGCTTGAGCCGATTCCCAACCCGCGACTGATCGCCCAGACCAAATAGTTTTCGGCAGCTTGCTGATAAAATTCGGCCCGAGAGCCCTCCGCCTGTCGTTCCAGGGCGGCGATCTTCAGTCCGAGCTGTCCGAGCTGGTCGGCGATCCGGATCGCTTGCCGGGCTTCCCAGTCTCTCGAGTCCACACTAGGGTCGAATCGCGCGCTCAAATCCACGCATGATTTCCAGAGTTGGGAGTAGATCTCGTAGGCCTTCATCAAGCTCGGTGGGGTATTGATGCGTTCGCAGATGTGTGCCAGCCGCAGTTGGAGCTCGACGAGGGTGCGGTCCTCGAGTTTGAAGCCGGCCTGCTTAGCCATGAGGATTGCCTGCTGGAGACGGGATTCGGAGAGAGCGTAGGCCGCGTCGACGAGCCGGCCTTCCGGGAGCTGGTCGGCGGCGACGGCTTGCTGTCCGGACTGCCAGTTCTGGGCGACCCAAGCGGCGCGGATGAGTGCGCGGATGGACCAGCCGAGGGAGGGGTCGGTGCCCTTGACGAGATGGCCGCCGCCCCAGCCCTCGCTCTGCTCCTCCCAGCCGTAGTCGTCGTCCTGGCGGCCCACGGTGCTTGCTCGTCCATCATCGTGGCGGCCCGGGGCGAGCTCGAGATGCTCGACCCATAGATGCAGACCAAAGAAGCCCAGCGTCCCCGCCACGCCCAGACCCAGACCGCCGTACACGACCGCCCGGAGGACTAGCCCGATCCGCCGGAACGCCGAGATCGCCTGGCCCTTCGCATCTTCCGGCATCGGCTCCGCCGGCCCGCTCTTCAGTCCGCCCTCGATCGACGCTAGTATCTGCCGCTCCTCCCTCGTCTCCAATGCGTATGTTCGGGATTGCCCGAATTGCAATCGTCTGGGCCGAGCTATTGCTCGGCAACCTAGGTTGTATCTAAGCCGACCGGCCAACATCGATCAGAGGGTGGGAATCCGAGGAGGTCCAGGTCGATCGTTCGTCCACTGGGTGTCCTCTCTTCTCGTTTCTACATCAAAACAGAAGTTTGTTGATATACTATGTGTTAGCGGAAGGGAAGGAAGACGGAAAACAATACGCACGACACAGTTTGTACCAAGTTGTCAGTGCAGCACAACCGAAATCGCCATGATATTGACCCGATTGAATTCGGGGAGACCCCCGAGCCAGCCCGAGAGTGGATGATTACATAATACTCAGCCATACACCAACAGATGTAGTTTTTTTTCGCACACTCCGGCCCTCTGTCCTCAACGTCATGCCTCACCCCCACAACCCCATCAACCCTTCTCGAGCCGCCCAAGCCCAATCGGATAACCAGCACTCTGCAACATCAGCGAACGAGCAGGGCTCATCGGCACTGACTATCTACCAGCTCAAGCCGCCGGAATGGCGGCTGCCCACCCAACTCAACCGGCCCGAGCTGGGCTACCCCGGCTTGCATCCGACTCACCCTGGGCAACACGAGGATGCGATCACGAAGTCGTTGGTCCAATGGGGCTTTTCGGCCCAGATGCTCGTCTCAGTTAGTTTCCTTTCTGTTGTCCCTTCCGCGAAGAAAGCCTTTTGCTGATAGTCCATTGATTCTCACACAGACTGAATCGTTCTCAGCCCATCAGATGATCTATAAGAAAATTACCGATGAGGCTACATTCAACGTTTCCTCCTCCGCCCTTTCGGCCTTAATCGAGGCTAGACGCAGGTATTATGCCATCAGCAGCTAGTAAGTCCGCCTCGATCTCCAACCAAATCCAGACAACATCCCCAACACGTATTTAACTGATTTTCCTCTCTTCTGCTGGCCACTTAGCGATACCGAGTCCACAATCAAAGTGCCTGGACGTGTTACGCTCAATGAACAGAAGCGGGAAAACTGGCTGCGGGAGCTGGCTGATAACTCGGTTCCACTACTGAAACTCTCCAAAAACGTTCCTCACGGATTCAAAGGGGAAAAATTGTTGGAGATGCTCGTCACACGCAAGATAGATTCCACGCGGGCAACCTGGTACATTCGACTGATCGGATTGAATGAAATCGTGAGATCTCAAATATTCTTTGGGAGCTGAATCTCGATGTCAATTGACCTGACTTTGAGATCTTCGCAAAAAAAAAAAAAAACTTATTTTTTTAGAATGCCCAAAGAAACAAGAACGAGCTCAGTCACATCCGATACACACTTTCTTTTACATCCGATGTTTGCCAGTTCCTTTACAAGCAACTCTCAGAAGTCACTGTGCCCTTACAAATGAATCTATCATCATCCACTACAAGCTTGATCACCACCAGCAGTCGCTTGGCTGCGATGAATGTAAGAAGTAAGCCGAGGTCGAGTACTCTCTCAGATCCCGAAACAAGGAAACATTGGGTTGCCAAATGGAATCAAAGGTAAACTGCTCTTCGTTTGTCGATCTCCACCCAAACATCATGTTTACTGATGCCTTCACAAATTAGTCGCATGCTGCTGAAGCGGTTGTATTTTGAGTCTCTGCTCGATCAGCCCACATTCTTCAAATGGCTCATAGATCAATTGAAGACTGCCAACCTCGCCCAAATCAACTTCCTACTCGAAATTCATCACTCAGTACTCGAGCGCTTCAGTCTATCTTCTAACTTGGTCAGAGGCTTCGTCGAAGCTTGTTTGTCCCAGATTCGCTTCGTGAGTACTTTCATTTATTGTCAGATGAGCCCAAGATGGTCCGTATGTATTGTGGCGCTAATCAATTTCTTCTTTCTTACTTTCTTTCAAGATTGCCAAGCAAACTTCAACCTTGTTTTTGTCGAAGCTGGAGCGTAGGCTCAAGTTGGCTGTTCAGGTAGAGCCATTCCTCTCAACTAAAACACATTGCAGGAATATTCTTCTGACTACGGTTTTTCCAACAAATTACGTACAGAGTGCCTTCATTTTCTCTCCTGATAATTTCGTTTGGCCCGATATATGGATTTCAAACAAGGTATTACTCGAAGACATCATATTGGCCAATTCTTCACCCAGCTCAGAGACCCATCAACTTAGGGAAATGTTGAAAGGCGACTTTTATGCTGTCAATTGGCGAATAAGCGAGTTGATTGGTGAAGTGGGCATCGGGACTGGAGTTGTTGTTAATATTTTCACTCGGCGGGCCCAGTTAGTCGAGGTGAGTTTCATATTTGATTATGCCTGTATCAGACAACTTGTGTCTTCGAGCGCTCACGCCAAACCAAAGATCCTGGACAGTTATACAGATTACAACGATTGTTCAAAGCTTTATTATAAATATTTTCTCAACCCATCAGTAGCCGGTCATATTTCGGTGTCCTTCAAAGACAGGCTGGAAGTTCTACTCTCTTGGGCGACGACGTTTTTACGCGCCTCTGACAAAAGAGTCCACTTGGTCGCCAGCACGTTGTCATGCGTAAAACACGATTACAAGAAAAATGCAGACGAGTTTCAAAATATCCTCGTTGGTTGGTTGGAACAGATCGAAAGTATCGAAGGCGGCGACTTGTTGGTCCGACTATTCTCAGAACTTTCACGTCGGAATATTTTTTCCTATGGCGCTTACGTACAACGAATGGTAGCCAAAGGTGATACTGAATGCGATATCGTGCCAGGAAAGGTAGATACAGTCTATCTCATCCAGTTGTAGCACGTAGACTGGCACTTGATCTGATTTTCAGTTTTCGATGAACTATGTTTTCGACACACCCGTGATTGTTAGGCAAGCGGCTTACAGGCCTTACTGAGTGAATGGATGCCATTAGCGTCATCAAAGGCGTCTAGAGAGCGAAGCAGTTCTATCAAACGCTCACCTGGTCGTGACTCCGCGCGAAATGGACTGATGGCTATTATCGCTGATTTCAACTCCGCTATAGGTTTGCAACCACTTTTAATATCTCTTGAAAGTTGCAGCACAGACTGATTCGCAAGAATTTTCCATATCACGCAAACAAAACACTTCTTTTATCATCTCAGCTTCTGCAGACTACGGAAGATTCACCTCACTACTTAAACGCCGACTTGATGTTCGCCAACCAAGTTCAGCTAACAGGAAATTACTAGCCGAAATCTTACCTAACGCCCTCGTCAATCTTGTCAGCGAACTTGCCTTTCCTAACCTCTCGGGTTCAGGTTTTCTCGTCGGCAAAGCTCCTAACCATCCCCAGATGGCATCTGCCCTGCTCACCTGGGCAATTCAACTCATCGAAGCCTGCCAGGCGTACACTGCACTCTTCGAGATTATGCAGAGAATCGTCCAGATCGATTTGAGCCGATTGGAAGCCCTGCGGGGCGATGAAAGAGCATGCGCCGACCTCAGTCTCTCGTTTCAATCAAACTTGTATTATCTTCAAGTTATTTGTATGACCGCCTCTAATCACAAAGAGATTCTGGAGATCAACGGACAACTCGCCGATCTCATATCCCGATTATTCGCCATCTATGTCCACTTTCGTCGCTTGATTGGGGGCACATTTCCAGTCGTTCGTGGGTTCGTGCGATATCTGCGAAACCTTGTGATCGAAAGTAACGCCGTCGACGGGCAAATTCTGGAAGTCCTGCACAAGGAATACCACCCGGTCTCTGATGTACGTTCTGCTCCTACTTCTTCATTTTGTTTATTGTAAGCTAGCTTTGCTCACACATATACCACAGGAAATGATGACGGCCCCCCCTGGTGGAGAGACATTGCCCTCTCGTACCCGAGAGATCCTTCAATTAATTCAATCCCCTTCAACAGACCAAGCTTCGCAGTTGGTGCTCAAATATTGGCAAGAATATCGATCGGACATGGACTGGGGACCGGTACTGTGGAACTCTTTAATAGCTGCACTCAAAATATATTCACAGGAAGAATTCGAAGAACCCCTCTCACAAAACACCGGCGATAGCGCGCAGGTTACAAGTAAAAATTGGGGGCACTTCCGGGAAGTAATCATGCAGTTTTGTGAAGATCTCGACGTGCTTTATGAGGAAGGACTGATTGGCTGCCTTATGAGAGCCGGACATACCAACTATCCCCATTCGGACGATGAGGGGCTGTTTTCCCAACCAGTGGATAAATCTGACGTCAAAATGACATCTGAAGAAGAGGAGGGCGAAGAGGGCGAAGAGATAGCGGCGGAGGGCCCAAGCCTGAAATCTCTGTTCTTTCACAATCCGCGGTCTCTCTGTCGAAACATCCGTCGCTTAATTATTGAACTCATGTCGTGCGGTCTGATAAGCATCGAAGTGGGTCTCGAAGAGTATGCAATACGTCCCCTGGCTGACGATATACCGCAACTGTTGGTAAACCTCTGTGGAGATAATAGCTCAGATTTTCATCGTGCCCCTCAAACGACGCAAGCAGAGGAAGCGTTACGCCAAGTCAAACAGATTTACGAACTCGTCAACGAAGCACTATCTGAGCAGCATACCGATCGATGCTCTCCGGTTTCACACTCGCCAGACAAAGAATTTGCGGTGATGATGACCCCATCACATTCTCGTTCGGAAGGTCATCAGAGTTTCACAAACCAAGGCACCCCAGAAGTTTCCTTCAAATCTAAAGATGTAGAGCACGCGATTGAGGAATATGTCAGGACTTGGAAACTGAGCGTCGAACGGAAACTCTGGTTTGAGCAGAGTGATGAAGGATCCGCATTTTGCAGCCGTTTGCTGCTATCCTTGCTTATTTCAATCAAAACTGTTTCAGAACTTTCGCTTGATCCCGAGGCGCCAGAAAATCCAGCCGGTCAACAACGCGAGTCTTTCGCGCAGCTGATCGCAAGAATTCTCGATGTCTTTGAAAGTCTGAGAGGTACTGTTTGCCGTGGCTCCAACCTTCTCCGAAGACAGATTCCAGCTCAGTCTGCAGTTTTCTTGAATCCGATGTTGGACTTCGTCAGCAAGAATGATCTGGGTACCATCTTTCACACAAAGTTGATTCATTCAATCGATGAGCTTTTACCCTATTCCCAGCCGAGTAAGTTAATATATACACAATGTATTGGTCTATTCTCCCGTTATCTCTGCGACATCTTATTACTCGGAGCGCTGACCAGATTAACGTTTGATAACTACAGCTGACCTCGTCAATCAAAAGTATCCTTATTTAGAATCAATCTTCAAAGCCACTTGTATTTTTAATTACGCAGCCCGCACCAGACAATTTCAACTTCATATACGTGTTTTAATGTCGAAAAATCCTCCCCAGATGACAACTAACAAAGAAGCACCACTCGATCTCACCAGTACACTGGGAGCACTTGTAGAGACGATGGCTAAGCGACTACATTTAACGGACTCGAAAGATGCATCGCCCTTCTTTCTAGATTGTCTTCCGGAACAGGTAGCTGAAGCTGTGAGTCTCTGCACCCAACCATCACCTTTTGCGGCTTTTACCTACAAGTAGTGGTTTGGCTGATGTTCTTCATGTTACTCGCAGTTAATCCTAAAATTGTCGTTGTATTTGGGGATGTCAATTTGTAAACTACTTAGCCCCAATAACACCGACTCAGCGCTTGAAATTCTGCGTATCCACCACATATGCAGATGTATTACCACCCTCACGAATCAACTCACTGTGCGAACATACCAACCTAATGGTGATGCCATGATCAAGGTGGTTGGTGGTTGCGGGCCGCTAGGCTGTAATGCAACGGTCGAGTCTTACATGTCATATTGGCAGCAGTTGAAGTCCGGCTTGTCACTCCTCAACACGCGCCTTACCGCCTCCGAACCAAGCGGGTTGAATCCCAAGCGCATGGAATATCGGATCATGCGCGCTCTACTCCATTCAATTCAGGTCGTGCTCTGGTCTTTACCTGGGCTTACTCAGCATCTTGGAACCCTCAAACAGACGATTGCCGAGATTTGGATCGAAATAGCTCTGGTAAGGACAAATCCAGTCTTCACGGCCGCTCGTCAATCCCATCGTCTTCTGATATTTTGATCTCTAACTCGTAACCCCCGGACAAACTTGTCTCCAATATTTAGCGGGTACAAGGCGACTCTGCATTACAGAATCAGATTATGGACACCATTAGTATTTTACTTTTCCCCACAGGTTGAGTAGTGTTCCATTTTCTATCGATCCAACCTGTCAAGGCCTATCATCATCTTCTAAAAACTACGCTTTTTTCTTCGGCTTTGCTACAAACAGTGCCGGACGATTCCTGCTTAACAGCAACTATGGGCATTCTTAGGAAACGTTTTCGTTGGCTTTATCTTCCCATTCTCAACTTGGATGACGGGGCCAACTTGGTCCCAAGCAATCGACTGAAATATCTTCTTGGCTCCTCTCTGCGTGGCTCGAGCACAATCTTCCAAGAGCGACTCGGGGATGGCGCAGTGAAGTTTGTAGAGGAAAAACCGTGGGAAGAGTTAGAGAAGATGGATCTGAGTGGACCTGGGTTCATCAGCATCGACGCTTTGAAATGCCAAACGTTGAGTCATGTTGAGCAGATCCCTGAGCCGAAAAGATTGATCAGCAGACAGCCCAAATCGAAACGTGGAAACGCTGAGGGAGAAGAAACGAGGGCAGAAGAAATCGAAATAGGTGGCGAAAGAAGCTCTGATCAACAGATGGGAGGGGCACATGGATCCGAAGGAGAAGAAGAAGAAGCGCCCATCCGAGGTGAAAGGCTTTGTTTTGAACACGAACTGATAACTGATGGACTATCAACCATGCCCCTGCACTTCTTAAGATCACTCTTTCCACCTGCAAGTCGACTGTCTGGGGAAGATTTGCTGGTGGCACAGGAGCAACAGAAGCTTGTCCAAGCGCACCAAGCCGAACAGACTCGATTACAGCAGCAACAAGCATCCATCGGAGCCGTTGCTGAACAAGACTCTAGTCGGACCAAGAAGCGGAAAGGCTTGGGATTGTCTCCATTGGCCGTCGATCAAAGCTCCTCATCAAACACCGGGCCAACCTTACGATCAGCGAGAAGTACCCGCAAGAAAAGCAGCGCGGCCGCCCCTGTTAATCCGCCGACAACCTCAGGCTCTAAACGTGCAAAGAGACGTTGACGTGGTTTTTATAATACGATCCTGTTCTAAACACTCACAATTGATCATTCCAACTTCTTTTTTTGTAATCTTGAATCGGCTCGGTTCTGTTAAAGCATGTAGTTATGTGTACAAGAAATCATATGCAAACTTAAATAATTTAATTGTGGGGGGATGCAGTCCTTGCTTATTTGCTTCAAAGCTTCATAAGTCCTGGCTTATGTTGATATTCGGAGTGACTAGGGCCTAGCCATCCCGCAGGGACCCTCCGAATCCCCCATCCACAAATAGGGGGACTGTCAGCAAGGTCAGTCCGGTATTCGTGGTTCCGGAAGCAGAGTTATTCAGACAAGCTCTGCTCTGCTCAGGTGCTCACCTCAGCCGAACATATGGAAAACTTTGCAAAAAAAGAGAAAAAAATGTGTTCCACTGTGAAGAGTCAAGACCCCATAAAATTTAAGCAAGAAAGAGTAATGATACCGGCTCAAAATTTCATAAACCAATCAAGAAAGAGCAATGATACCGGATGGTGATACCTGTGATAATAAAGCTTATTACTGGTGACAAGATAAGACTGCGTTCATCCTCTCCGAGGTAAATAACACTGAACAGGTCATATGAAAGTCAAGGTCCCTAATGTAAAGGAATGATAATGCAGTAAGGAAGAATAGAAATCCCCCTCTAGCTTTGCCGGCCCCAAGGACCGAAGGTGCGACGCGTCCCTGAGAGAGACCGCGAGCACGACCGAAGTGCCATAATTCAAGAGCAAGTTTTAAAAATCAAAACAGATGAATGTATTTCCTTGTACTGAGCGTTTTAAGTAATCTATAATCTAGGTACAAGCGTTATGGTGAGTCCTACATGCCGAAAGAATGAATATCGATAACAAATAAAGAATGAGGAAAGATGGTCGGTGAATAGTGATATTCCAACACTTTCCATCCCTGGCACAGCCACAACAAAACTGGACGGTTACATAATATTCAACTTATATGATTTCTTTGCTAACAAATAGGAGGGAAGGAAAGGGGAGAACTTATGGTACGGCTCCAAAGCCGAAAAGTCGTCTTGATGAGTTTACCTGGTCGGTGTCGATGGCCGCGAAGTCTCTGGTCGAGCAAAGGCGTCGTATTGAAACCCTGAACTAGGTTCGATCAATTCCTGCGGTACAAATGACCTACTTGTCGAATCGGTTACGAGAATATTTCCCATAGAACTTTCGTGAAACTCCAAATTATTAGGGAAATAATCCAAACAAGGCGAATGGAGTCGATAGCCCGGTGGGCTCCCCAGTGGAGGGGTTAGATGATGGGGAGTTCTGGTTCGTGGGAAAGAATCCAAAGCTTGGGAATGCGAGTGAGATTCTAGATCGATTTGATGAAGAGGGGGCTGGTTAATCCAAGAAGAATCCAATGCACAAAAATATGGGTCTGCTCCTCTGGGACATCCGAATACACCTGGACGGGAGTTGATTTCGGTGCCGGTGATTTCGCTAGGCTCAATTAATCCCTGAGAGCCAGGAAAAGAAAGCAAGAGTCCGGACCCCTGAGAGGGAATAAGTAAGTTTTCGGATTTAGCTTCGGGATCGTGGTTGGTTTGAAATGGATAGGAAGCTGAGGAAGCAGGGTCTGAGGGTGGGGGTGATGATGAGACACCTCCTATATCTGCAGAGCTCATTTGAAAAGACAATTGTGCGGCGTCATTGGAGTCGAATATGCCTTCAGTGGAAACAGCTTGAGTAGCCCTCGAGTAAGAATTGATCATGACGGTCGATTCTGAAGAGTAGCTATTGGTAGGGATGTGATGGGCTTGTCTCACTACGCTGTTTTCGAAGGGTTCGGAAGCGAGGCGCTCGCTCTCTCGAGAAGGCTTCACGAAGCTCTGAATCTGAGTCGTTTCACAGAAGGGTACGGAGTCCGGAGGTTGAAAGGCTCCTGCTTGTTCTTGACTTCCACTGATTTGAAAGGATGCTCTCAGCATGACCGAGAGCGAGACCACTCTGCCCCGGACCTCCTCGATTACTTGAAAGTCCTCGGCGGGGTACGAGCTCAGCCCAGCTGATGCAAATCTTCCGAGAGACTCGACCACTTCCAGCAACTGGTTGGTCAAGTGGGTAGAATCCGACGTAGAGGTATTTGCAAAATCACGAAGGGTATTGGCGAAAGCTTGGGCCAATATTAAGAAGTATGGGAAAAGCCCTTGCAGAATTCGCAGCAGCAGTGCCTCCCCCAAAGTACCAGATTGATGGATGGAACCGATGGCCACAATCGAATCCGCTCCCTCGGCAGTGATTATTTGGAGCAACTTTAGGACGTCCCGGAAGATCGGAATTGGAATTCTTGTGAAGTTCGAGGGAGTTATATCTTCCAAGTGCACTAACCGGCTTAAAGCAAAGATACTAAATACGACTGCAAGCACAATATTGCTATGGGCGTTACGGATGTCACGACCGGTCGCTCTGGTTGGGTGAGAAGGCGGAGAATCGTATGTGCCCATTACTTGACACCTCATCTTGGCTGTATCCATCAACCATCGAATCAGATAGAGCTTATTTTCGTATAGCCAATCATTACTGGTTTGCTTCGCCGTGGGGTCCGGGAGAATTGTATGCGGAGGATCTTCTTGGCACAACGTGCAGAAGACCTCCAGAATTTGACTGGTATTGAGAAGCATGCGGTTCGCCCACTCAGTATGGACGCTGCTAGAATTCATACGGGCATGACTTAAATATGCCTCCAGGTATGAAGGCGAGGCGTTTATCATGGCGTGCACTTTTGATTTCGGAAATTGCATGGAGAGCAGTGTCCAACTTTTATATAGGCCTGCAAAGCAAACTGGTCAACATTTTCCAATGATTCGAGTGAGAGTTTTGACCGAGTTGAATCTTACAAAGAAGCCAATTTATTCCTAGCATTTGATTTTCTTCCATATCCAGCTCCCCGCTTACACTTCGTGGACGTTTGAGACGCTTCGATGATGACAAATATTCCTTCGAGAGTAATTGTGCAACACTCAGCAATGCCCAACCGCATCTGGGCTGAGAATCGACTGAGCGGAAAGCTCCAAGTAAAATTAAACCTTGGACTATCGACAGAGTCGACCTATTGACGCACATCGCCCTGCTCATCAACTGTGCTTCGGCGTACTCGAAAAACGGCATATGACATCGAGCTGGTATGTGCAGATGAGGATGAGGCGTTTGGGGAGAGGCGTAGTTACGGCTATGCGAGCTCAAGTAGAAATGCCAGCCAATCACCGTTGCCAAAAATGCACTGTTCTCGGCAAGGTGGATAGACTGCTGGGTGGGAGTTGCATCGTTGAAAAGAAAGGCGAAAGGGTTCCCGCAAAGCCATCGCGAGTAGATAAAATCCAATTCTTGGTAAGTCAGCTGTGTCAGAGGGTTGGACCCACCCTCGCCGGCGTGCATTGTTGATTCTTGGAAATTGTTTTCACCGCGATCGTAGTCGAGCATCTTTATAAATAAAGATTCTTGAGTGCCGGAAGAACTATCCGGTCGATCAGATACGGATGCTTGTCCACAAACAAACCAAGAAATCACATCCGCCAACATTGTATGATACAGCTTTGGCCCTAATACACTAGGATGTTTGTGAGGCGGTACTATAATTTGAGGTGATTCGTCCGGATTAATTTCACGTATCCTTTTAGTGCCAGAAAGAAGAAATAACTCCTCACCTGGAGCATAGCTGTTGGGATACTCTCGAAGAATGAACTCTAGATGGGCTTGCGTAGTGACATGGAGGGTGGTCCCTTTAAAATGCTGAAATATGTGGGCAGCGTCACAGGTCGAGATGGTTTCATGAGTGTTTACCAATAAGTACGGGCCTGGTTCCGTAGGTATAACCGAATGTGGGGATTGTGATCTTGAATGTCGATGGTCATTCGAAAGTTTTCCTGTGAGAAGATGAAAAAAGCAAGAAGGTGAGTTCAGCAAATGTACCATATTATGGCTGCGTGAGCTATGTGAAGTGCAAAAAGGGGGGATAGGCTACCTCCGGCTAGACCTATCGAATAGGGATCCATTTGGGTCTGATCAAGTGAAATCCTTCGGGATGAGCAGGCTGAGTACTGAAATCTCGCCTCTTCAGACCCAGTCGAAGGAGGATGGAAATTCATTGAATTCCCAAGTGAAGCTGCTGGACTAGGGGCAGGAAGCATTTGATTTAAAAGGGCGACATCACCCCCGGGGTGATTTTGCGTCGAAGATACCCTTCGATGATCCGGCGATATAGGCAGTCCACCTAATGTAGGCATGAGTGGTCGATATCGTAACATGTTTGCCGAGGGATCCAAATGAAACGGACCGCTTCTAGTCTCCTCGTGGCCGTCTGTTGATCTCCATGAGCTTGGGGCTATACCTATTCATCACACATGGTCAGATATTGTCGGGCAAATCACCGCGCTGACGATCGTTACCTGATTCAAAGCTTCCGAGTGGTCCCTGTTCGTACTCGTGAGGCTGCAGACTTCGCATGTACAATGTCGAGTGATTCCACCCTTGTTGAAAGTAAGGTGATGTATGGGAGTTGAGCTCCACCGATAGGGACCCGTTTAGATCTCCACAATAATCTGTCCTGGGGTACTTGCGAGGACGACCCATGGCGGCTGTTGGCTCGTATACACACCTCTGGTTCCTGTTCCGACAAGCTAAACAACCAATATCTGTCTCTCCGGTGCAGCGTATCTTCCTAGACTGCGATTCGGGAGCAAATGGAAATTAAAGCCCGAGTAATGATCCAATCTCAATCAGATGATGGATGCAAGCGGATGAGTGAAGGGAGATAGTGGGAGGGAGACGATAGAGCGAGGGAAAACAAAATGGCAAACCCTACAAAACCGGCAAGATTTGCGCAATTGCCTTCCGCTAGACAAATCTCCCGTCAAGGTAACGACGGGTTCGGAAGCAACGCACTGAGAGAGTAAAGGTAGATCTGCCATGGGCTCGAGATTCTGGCGGGGTTTTCAAAGATAGGCGAGATCGGAGCCAACTTCCACAAAAGCACTCCGGGGCTTTTTTAGTGAGGCTAAGTAAACGGAAGGTTGGGAAATGATCCTAATAAAAGTAGAGCTCTATGTGGATATATAGAAGGGTAGGTCGGGCCGCGAGAAGAATCACTTGGGAAGAGGCGTTCCAAGCTTAAATTTTTCCACAACAGAGAAAAAACCAATCCTTGGACGAATCAATGCACCACCAATGGATGTCGCCTTATTTTAAAAAAGAGAGAGAAACCACGAATAGAGAGATTCTAGAGTAGAATGTCTGTGGACAAACAAAACACTACAAGTTTTGGCGGATGATTTGACTTTGGCTAGCTTGTGGGCGCCGGGGGTACGACACGGAGAGATGCCACCCGGAATTCGTAATGGAGAATCATAGAGTTTAGCCCTGAAACAGAGAGACCGTCTTCCATCGAAGCGTGATCGGCCAACTTTCAAGTCGGGCCAGTGGTATATTTAACGCGGAAAAATAGCGCTCGCAATGGTTGGGGGCAGACCGTTAAAGCTGGCTGTATGATGGGGGGGCCAAGAACTGAATTCTGGAAAATAAATGACTGAAGGGATGACGGTACACGGCTGATTTTGGTGAATCCTACGACTGAGTTGCCTGGGTTAGGCAGAGGAACGATGGCCTACATACATACGTCGTTTTGACTTGGACCAACCAACATTAAAGCCTATACTCTGTCCACATATTTTTCAGCTGAGCGCTAAGCATTAGAATGACCGGAAGATCTCTAAGCCTTGAAACAAAAAAAGCTCTTGCTTTTCCGTTCCGAAGATGTTTAAAGTCTGTTCCGTTGGAGTGCCTCCCGAGTTTGTGAATGGGCAAGGCATTTCGGGATGCCCAAAGGCCAGACACAGTTATGACATGAAGGAGAAGTAATTGATCATCAGAGCCCTGTTTCGATGGAGGAAAACTTGGTGCGACAGATTACATGCAAGGTTCCTTGAGCTCAAAAACCTCTGTAGCTCAAGGCCAAAAAGAGATTAATAGTTGTAGGTGGGTATTCTGACGTAAACATGGATGGCACCAATCATCACTGGCAGTTGTGATGGCGTACCCAGTAATAACTTGGGGTCCGGGCTATGCACACCATTAACCTTAGTTGAGCTTGCCAAAGGCAGCTGAACTTCGCTAGAGACACTTCACGAAGGAAAATTGGAAAGCTAGCCAGAGCCACAACCATTGTTAAGGGATTCGGTACATGTTCAGTAGTTGCTGGCGTCTTATAATCATCTACTGTCTAGCAGGACTGCTAATTCTGACTGGCATGTCGTCTACTGAAGCATCAGCGCCTCTTGTATACCCCCAACACTGCAGAGCTGAGGGCAGGCCATGCATGCGAAGTCAGCTCTACAATGGAGTCTGCTGCTATTTTCCAGGGCCGATCCCGGACGAGCTTAATTGAACCTCTCGATCGCAGGGTCCCGGCGCGAGTCCGCGTCCTGCGGCCCCGGGACACTCTCGGAAGGAGAGGCTTAAACTGTAGCTGAGGAGAAATAAACTTGAATAAAAATTAAAATGAGGACCGACAAAAACAACCCGGTCGTTATCGAGTGATTAGGGGTCCACGGTCTGCGGCCAGACCAGCTCACCATGACCAGAGACCGACCGCAGCGATGAACCGATGCTTTCATCCGAGCTGACAATGTCATGTGCCGACCAGCAAAGCAGGTATATTGCTTCTTCATTGACATGGAATCACCCTGGCTGGAATATAGCTGTAACATTTTTGGGCAGTGTTTAGTCTATTCGATTAGACTATTCGTCACTTCGATCCCGATCGACGATCTTCTTTCTTTCGAAGGAAATGCTCCAGTTTTGAAATCACAACTTGATATATTCTGTACTCAAGCCTCGTATTTATCGGGTTTGATCCAAACTGGAACTTAACAGGTGCCATCCTGAGATGTTAAGCTGTTTTCTTTCAACAAGATTCAGAGATTGTTCGCCAGGGTTTCACCCTATCCTGAACGACAAGATCGATAAGGATTCATACTTCCTACACTCTTACGATACCTTGTTTGTTCAACTCTTTCCTATGGGAATTACATACACACGGGCAATCATGTAGCCAAATTCTGTGTGAAATTATATTCGGAAGCGACTTCAAAAACACTCGAAAGCCCCAGCAGCAATTTCGGACCATTTTGCCAGCTCTCTCTGGATCGCTCCTATTCCTGATCTCTCACCATGTTAATGAAGCCTTTTTTAACTGCTTGGTGTTTTGAATTCCAAGGAAAAGTAGATGTTATACATGATCAATAATGTATGCATTGCAATAGGCTGAATCTGCATTTGACAGGTTGTTAGGGGAAAAAAGAAAGAAAGAAAAATAAAAAACTCAAATCTGAGCACATGGAAATAACATTTCCTAAATAATTTTGTAAAGGAAAACTTGACTAGCAGCAGTGGGAAGAGGTATGTATGTAGATTGAGAAATGATTTTGTAAATATAAATACCAACAAAGTCTTCATATTCGTGAACACTGCCACCCTAGAGCGCTCAGTCTTTCATGCTGAGATTCAGGATGGTAGATCTTTGTGTCAAATGTTGTGCCATACCAGACATTTACTATTTCTTGGGGTCCGGCGTGAAAAACCCAAATTGATGCAGTGTTGATACACTTTGAATCTTTCGGTGAAGAAACGAGCGGGAACGTGGTTCATCTTTGTGGTTATTGGGAGGTGTACGCATCACCCTTGAGTAGATTATCTCCTTCATCATTATGACAATTCCACGTGAATGCATAGTTGGTTTGGGTTCTATCAGAGCAAGCAGCGAGTACTCATCTGATTCCGAGTCTCCTATGACGTGACGGCTGGAAGTGGACTTAGCTTGACGCGTGCTACAGCTTGTGCAAGTTCGTGATTTATCTCAGCGTTCGGCAGTGCAGGGCCAAATGTAGGGCGTAGATCACAAACGTAAGTTTTATTTGCCACAGTATGTACACCAGAGGGACCAAATATTTGTCAGGGGGGTTGGTCTCAAGGCAGGAAAAATAAATAGTGTCCGAAATGAATTCAACTTTTCAAGTGTTTGCGCGACATATCTCCACGGAGCACAGCCATAGCAAGGGCACAAAAACAAGGTTTGACTGACAAGCAAGGCTTGCGAAGAAGGCCCGCTTTTGCTCCTTGGGGTAAAACAAAATTAACGGTGGATGAGAAGGCAATGTAAAAAATCGGTGTCATGGAGGTAGGCATGGTAGTGATTCTTAATAAAACATGAAATAGAAAATAGATGTATACTGATTTTGGTAAGGAATATTCAGCCATGTGGTAGAGCTTCTGTTGGCCTTCAAAACACCTCCGATTCTTGCCTTCCCCACGCGTGCTCGTGGGGCCATCGTCTCCAGGTTCAGTTAAACATTTGGCTTCTCCTGGTGGATGCGGTTCTTGCTATCTCCCATAGAGCTGCATTCACCTGGTAAAACTCGGGGGAAGACACTTGATGTGGTTCGGATGATCTCGCTTTGGCTTTGTCAATGCGTTACTCGGCTTCGCTGAGCAGGTCAGTCCTCCAGTAGGTGTTTGACACTACACATGCAATAGGCTAACAAACTTGGAATTTTGATTCAGGTTTGATCAAGCTTTTGCAGCCACAAATGTGAATACTCTAAGATTTGAATATGTATGTGCAAACCTGTTGTTTGGTGGTGCCTTGGCCATGAAGGGGTACAGAGCAACGAGGAGGCAAACTGAGTCAGTCCTTCCTTCTGAGTTGGCAGGCTGGCGCCCCTCGCGCGAAGCACAAGCCTCGTAGGGTCTTGTGAGGATACAAAAGGAGTAGCTGGTGTGGTGATTTATATAGGCAGGTGTGGTAGAATGTCCACTTGGAGATAGCACGGGCAGGAATGCACAGAGCGGCTGAGCGCAGAGTGCATTCTGGTGACATAAGCACTCAGGATGATGTCAGAAATAACACTAAGAAAGCTTACGGAAAGTCACGCGCAGATGGAATGCACGGATTGCGGATTGAATAGGCGGACCAGAGCGGAAAGACAGGGCTGGACTGCGGCAGACTACACTCGTGGACTGGTCGCAGCGGCGTGTCAGCAGGTGAGCCAAGGCAGCCAAAGCAGTGGAACTGGGGTGGAGGCGGTGGTGAGAGACTGACTGACGGGGCTAGACAGAGGTTTTGGGAGGTCAAGCATTGGAGAGGAGCAGATAGTGACATGCGGGAAAGAAGGGGGAGCTGACGTACTAGTGCGGGAAAGTGTTGGATCTGTGGGATTGGGTGGGAAAGGTGAATTGCATGGAGGGAAGGAAGGGGGTGGAGGTTCACAGTTTCTCTTCTCTCTTCTTTCTATCATCTTACTTACTACTCATCATTGTACTTACACTTACGGATGTACTTGAGTATTAGAAGAGTTTTACGTGAACTTATCTTGACTTACAGGATTACTTGCGGAGTGCAGAGCTTTATTCACTTGTGGATTATTACGCTATAGATCAGGCTCATTGAGGAGCGCTGAAGGCTAGTGGATAGTAGCAGTGCAGAGCCAAGACACCAATAATCACTCAGCCCGGACACATATATATTCTTGAAAGAGGCGGCTAGTGGACGTTTCTACCCACCAACCAACCTTTATTCTCACACCAGACTTGGGAAAGTCCGGTCGCAATAGACAAGCTAATATGCACGGTTTAGGATATAACTATAGGGAAATGATAATGTAAGCATGCCGCAAGTGGCTACATATAGAGTACCAGCCAAGAGCAGCAGTCAGGAGGGTTAGACTTTAGAGTTATTGATATGAGCAAGAAAGAGATGAGGCCGGAGCCGGCATACAAGAGAGAAGAATGACCAAGAGCGTTTATAAGAGGAGAGAGAGTATTACCTTCAGAGGAAGTGGGAGCCGGGGGCTTCACAGGCGGTAGCACAATTTATTTGGGACATTGGGAGCTTTCTGGACACTCCACATTGCATTCTCTCCGCAAAGGATCTGTCACCAATTCTTTCTTAGGATCCACTCCCCCAAATCTTCTGCTTCTATTTCTTCTTTTCTCAAGTTGTTTCTTTTTTTTTCTTTGGTTATGTTTCAGCTTGTAAATCTTGTTGGAATTGGTTTTAGTCCAATGGGACATCTCTTATCACTAGTTATAGCTCCTACTCATCTGTTGTACTCAGTCCAGAACCAAGTCTATGAGGCAAAAGTTGAATGTCAATAATCACAGGTTTGACTGAATGAGACTGAATGACCACATAAAATCTGTGCATAAGGACCCAAATATCCCTCCACTCACAGATTATAGTCCTGATCAGTGATAATATATTTATAAAATATTGATCCCCACAAGCCTATTGATGGCTGGGAAATACCTCTACAGATAGCTATTTCTAGATTTCATGGGGCAGTCTTAAGATTAAGGTTTTTGTGGAGGATGATTTTTTCAGTGTGGTGGTCAGTTGCAGTACTGTAGATTGCGGAGATTGGAACAGGTGGGCAGTAAATAAGCATGTTAAATTTATTAATGCACTTAACAACTTGGACAGGCACAGACATTGAACACAGATTTGGAAATGGATAAGGTGGAATAGGGACTGTCTCATGCTAAGGTGGCACTGAGAGAGCCAAAAACAAAGCAGGTCATGTGGAGAGGGCACATTGGCAAGCATTGGAGAGAGGCATATGAGATACAATGGAGGCAGGAGTGCAAGTGGAGTAGTGATTGGACAGTGAGTATTGGTGCTAGGGGACCATAGTTAGCCAAGGCAGAGGGTGGGAAAGTGTAATGTAGGGGGTGGGGATTCTTTGCTACTTACTGTATCATTATAAATTTCATTGGGGTTACCCTTTTCTTTTCAGTGGTGTAAGATTGACTGGTATCGCAGCTCCTTCTTGTTGTTGGCTTTGGCACGGATGGATGCAGTCCCTTCAAGTTTTCGGCTACGCCTTTGGGGTTGTTGTAGTACTAAGTAGCTTTCTGGTTGCAAAGGCATTTTGTACATGTTCCTGCAGTGCAGAGTCTTGGAATCTGGATTGGCAAGTGTGTATAATAGCCTGGTTCAAATTGGAAACCTTGACACTGATTTTATCACATTTTATCATGAATTTCACCCAAAAATTCCACTTATCAGAAAAACCAGTTCCAGACGGATCTGCCGACCTGAAAAAGTTTCAAAAAAAACAGTGTTGATCCAATGCATGTGAACTGGGCTGATATTATTTGCGGCAGATGTGTTGTTATGGTTTCTAGCTTTGAATAACTATTTACTACAGCTTACCCAGAGCTGCAGTTTTGTTTGCTTGATGATATTCAGTTTTTTTACTTATGTGATCGTGATTTTTTCAAAAGCTATTTACAGAGTCATCCAAGGGTGAGCTAGTGCAGCACTGATTTGCTGGGGAGGAAGCTACTAAGGAGGATTTCTGCGGGCTGAAAAACTCGTGGTAGACCCAACTTTGTCCTGCCCAGGAGGAATGATTGTGTCATTGGGCTAGATCTCCTTCATCCTAAACAGATATGAGGAAAGCAATTGTTTTGCAAAAGAGTTCCTAATGATTGCAGAAGATTGGAATAAGTTATAACCCCTATTCATTACATTGCATATATTCAACGGTATGAAAAATCACAGACCCCTCCATGGTTCAATTAAACTAACCAAGGAGGAGGTCGTCCAAAGAAACATACAAGAGATCTAGTTGAAATATCTCCCCCCCCCCCCCCCCCCCCTCCCCCCCCCCGTTGATTAATAAATATGAATTAAGTAAACGATTGCGGCCGATTACACAAAAACAATAGAAATTTATTACTGTTGAATCAAGCGTTGATAAAAACTTGATCCAAAATGAATATTCCGAAAACAGTTTGATCTTCATTGATGAGTTCGGTGTGCGCCAGAGGAAAAATAAAAGAAAAGGTCAAGTGAGCCGATTAATCTTCTTAGTAGCATCCTTCAATTTCCTCGAAGCCGAATCGAGGTCTTTATCCAAGTCTTCCAAGATTTCATTCTGTTCGGCCAGTTCTTGATGGATCATCAAGCCGAGCTGTTTTTGTCTCGAAAGGATATCGGTGAGGGATTTCAATTTTTCATCTTGAGTTTGGCCTATGACTTGGTGGAGCTGGTGGTCGATCAACTGTCTGTTATCTCGTTGTCTGGTTTCAGCTGTTTCCTCCGCCGGAAGATTACGTGAAGCTGATCCACCTGGACCGAGGACTCTTGTTGTCGGTCGACTAGTCGAACTGTTACTATGGATTCCTAACAGCTCTGCTCGGTCTCGTGACGCCGCTTCCGAGGAAATCAGTTGGTTCGCTTGCCGGATCCCAGTCCCGATTTCTGCCCGAGCCAAAATCTTCTTACTTAGGCTTTCACAATCGTCTTGTAATGTAGATACAAGTTGCATTCTCCTAGATATTTCTCCTCCAGTAAGAATGGTACGGTCCTTTGGACTGGTAGGTTGAGTGAATTGCTTGAGGCTTTCAGTTAGCCGTCCGAGGCGAGCAGTAATATTTTCCAAGTTTCGCTTTGCAGTGACGTTGATCCGGTTCAGCTCGGTGAGGGTAGCTGATGTGGAAGTGGACTGATGATGGAGCTCGTCCCGACGGGAGAGTAGATCATGCATCTCCCTGACACTGCCCCGAATTTCATTGTGTTCGGCCAGCCAGCTCTGTGACGTAAATGGGTTCGCAGAAGTACCACCCATGCTGCTCGCCTTGGTTGATAGAGATGAATTCGAATTTAGCGTTGAGGGATGCTCTAAAAAATCCATGAGCGCCCGGCTCTTTGAAGTTTTATCCTTCAGCTCCTTGTGAACGATTACTGTTTTCAACCATCGTTCAAGGCCAGCTTGACGCTCCACAATTTTTGATGGCTGGTTGATCAGACTGCTCGAGCCGGTGAGATAGCCGAGAAAGCTAGTCGACTTGGGTGGCAAGATGGGCAACCAACGACGGGAGGTAGCCGAGTCCAGCTCCCCCTTGAGGTCCTCACTTAAGCGTTCGAATTGCGAATAACGCCGACATATTGTGTAAGATTTGAGCTTGGTGCCGATTTCAATTGTATACTGGACATACCACCACAAGAGGTGAGGTCAGAATGTGAAGGTAGACATCAACGAAGCCAACTAATACTTCATACTCACAAGAACGTATGGCTTGGATGAATCGTTTGGTTGGATGATTTGGAATGACTTGACGGCTATCGACTGGATTTCCATTGCGATGTATAAGAAACTGTTTGATGGAGACGAGAAAGGGGTTGACCGTTGCACCAAGCCAAGTGATGCTGGCTCGGGCCCGGGCCGACAGCCCATGTCCACACCTCGAACTTAGCCAAGTCCCTGGATCAGATGCGCCCTACCCAGTAGGCAGCAGAAGGTTTTGGACCTTTTGTTATGTTTTGTTCTGTAGCAGCTACACAAATGTACTGGAGGCCAAGTGAGCTACCCCAAAAGATGCGCAAGAAGCATGCAGGCTCTCTGCTCACATTTTTTTTATATTTTTAACACCCAAACCTGATTTTTAAATAATTATCCAACACAAGACATCTGACTGCCTTCTTGCAAGTGCTAGCAGATGTTTTAGTGCATGTTTTTCTGAAACCTGACAGCTGAACACCACCTTCTTGATAATCACACACATTGGGTTGCACATTTGTATTGGTCTGTCAGACTCAAGGGATGTTGTACATAAGACCATCTTTGGCATGTGTCAAAGTATGGATTTACCCAAGGAGCTGTGTTAAGAGCGCTCACAAATTCCTGATTTTCCTTTTCAGATTCAAAGGTGGAAATAGAGCACCACTGCCTCAGGGAGGTGGCAGGTGGAAGGGCAGATGTAGGTGGACAATTGGAGGACTTCCTGTCAATCTGGGAACCCCTTCCAGACCCAGATCTGAGCCAAATTTTGCAGGGAAAGTTAGGCTTTGAGAATCTGGAAGGCTCTCAGATTGCTCCCAGATTGCAACAGGAAGTCCTCCATTCTGTCTGCTCAGATTTTCAATGGCTTTTACCTGACTCAAGATGTAAACAGTTCAATTTTTTGAAAATTTTCCCCAGCCAGATGGGATTTCTGCTGCCTACTGTTTTGTGAGATAGGGGGTAAGCTAACTTAACACAAGTCCCCCTGGTGGGAGGATTGCTGTTTCTGGCTGTGGAGCGGCCCCTCCCGCAGGGAGGGACTTGCATATTAATAATTATCCCCAATTTCATAGGGGAGCAGAAAGTACCAAATGGCTGTAAGGTTTTTTTAACTTTTCAATAGCTCCGCCCCCAGCACCTCCAAAGGTCTGAGCCACAGCTTTCTGACCCTTTGACATCTCCTCTACAATTCTGTCTCCTCAGAATTTTTGTATCACCCTCAATGTATTTTTGATAAATTTTTGAAAAGTGACTTCTCAAGAAATGGAGCTGCACAAGGATTCACAAGGCTGTATTGCTTGTAGATCCTGTGGACCAACAAATATGCATGCTTTCTAGGTTGTATGTAAATTGACACATTGTATGTACATAAGCTAAGATCAACACTGTGCTTCCCTAGGCTTCCCTCTGGCCAAATGTGGATCCACACATGGATCTTCCAAACTTGAGACATGGTTTGGAATTTTGTTTTGCTGCCTTGACACTTTTTTCACTAGGGATTGCAGTCTTTGGATTGAGAGGCTGGAACAGGTGTCAAAATTTGTGCATTTATCAAGGCTACAAGACTGTCTATTCAGTTTTCTTTTATTTATGGTTTTCAAAGTTGGTTTGCATATTTTTACGCATGCATAAATCATAAAATCATGAAAATATTTTGGTGAGGAAATTTTGTATTACATAATCAGACACTCATATCCCCTGCAAAAATGATTTTATGATTTATGCATGCATAAAATTATGCAAACCAACTTTGAACACCATAATTGTTTTTATTACAATTTATAGGGCTGTATTTTTATTTTTTGCACTGAATATCCCGTCTGCTCCTTCCAAAATTGAGGGATAGCAAGTAAGCCTCTCCTATGGAGAGCGCTCCGCGCGGGTCCCCCGGACCTCTGTTTGAGTGGCTTTGTTAAGCTAGGGGCATAAGTCCCTCCTTTGGAGGGTTGCTTCGCGACAGTGCTTGCGCACCTCCGATCAAGGGACTTGGAGCATCCACCACTATCTCTGTAAACCCACTCAGTAAGGCATATTTACCAAGTATGTAAGCCATTTTCCACTCCCGTTCCCTCTTTAGGGCTTGTTAGCTAAATAGTTGTTTGGTAAATCTTTAGGGCTTGCTAGATTTACCCATTGCTACAGAGCCTCTTTAAGGGAGATTTTAACAAGTCTACCAACTGCCCCCCGCACCCCCATACACCACGGATGTTTGCTCAGCACCTGTTTACGAGTGCCTTGGCACAATTCATGCCAAGGTTTGGTCCGATCCTTGTTAGTTACTGGTTCAAAGTTGGTTTGAAGTTGGTCTGATCTTGGTTCAAAGACCAGGTCATGTAATGCACAATCTATACTGATGTCACCTGGAATCATGTCAGATGTTTTGTGTAATGTAACCGTATAATGTACACCATAACTATGTTGAAACCCAGCCCAACTTTATGATCAGTTGTACTAAATTTATAATTTTGACCAAAGATAAGAATTTTTTGACCATGATGATTTTTAACCTCTGTGTAAACCCATATATATGTCCTACAGGTTGCTCTGGAACATTCTTTTTATAATTTTCAGCGCATACATAATTCAAAAGGAGGTGTGTGAGGTGACAGAGTAATTATCAATGCTGCTTGAACTTGGTCCCCTTGGGCCAAGGTATAATATGGAGAAGGTATCTTATCCTTGCCAAAAATATGACAGTTTTTCTTAAATCATGATTTTAATCTGGTTTGAATTCGGTGTGCATTTTCTGAGGGGCTAGCTGGAAGGATTTGTCACACAACTGTACGCCCATACGTTTGTGTGACACCTATATTACCACACAGCCAAGCAATGCTGAGCTGAGTGCCCACGCAACACCGGAATATTAGATGAAATGTTTAAAAGAATTATATATATTTTCACCTATATGTACACACATTCTTTTTTTGGGATTTTCTGAAGTGATTAAGAAACCCTGGATAATATGGGGCTCCCCTGAACTTAGCCCAGACTTCCAACTCTCTTGTGAAAAAAATCATAAAATTTGCTAAAGGAAATTATGTGAGAATGCTTGCAGCCCAGATGCCTATCTGCCACCTGCAAGATCACAAGGTGGTTATGGAGATTGATCAGTTAACAATTTTTCATCATTTGATGCAAAAATAAAACATCAAGGGGATAGACAGTGAGTGAAGCTAGCTCAGTTCAGAAGAAAATCACCTTTTCTCTCAAAGTATGTGATGCTTATAGCATCAATCAATACAAAAGATATAAGTATCCACTATGTCAATTTTTTCCACAAGTCTATAAATATCTCAAGTGATAAAAACAGAAATAAGATTCATTGAATTTATGCACTTTAATCACAAAGGTATACCTACCAAGCCAAAAGTTTTATTTCTCATATATGAAAACATGTTTTGAGCAGTGTGGACGGCATAATAAGCACATGATCAATGAAAATATATTATTACATCAAGAAGAATCTGGTTTCTGCCAAGAAATGGAGATTGCTTTGCAATGCAGTTGAACCCATGTTCTGGAAAAGATACAATTACTCAAATAGTCCAGTTGGGGTGGATATCAGGTTGATATGAAACCATGTCCAACATGAATCCATACAAGATTCAGCATCAATTCAGACACACTTGAGCATAAATTCAATCCAAAATTACGCATAAATTGGTGTCAAGTTCTGCAAGAGATCTTAAAGGGTTCCTAAAGAGAGGGGTGAAGGCACTTGCACGCAAGTGCTGAGCAAACATCCGTGGTGATATGTCTTTTCCATATGTACCCCATACATCCCTCTGGCACCAATCTCATCATCATCCCAGCTACACCTCCTTGAGGTTGTGCCCCATTTGATGACTTGTGAAGACCGGTCATTGAATTGTGACCAGTCGGTCATTGATTGAACGGTCATAGAATCGGGTGTAGAATCAAATGACCGCTCTATCAATAAGGGGTTTCGAAGTAGACCCGCGCATTTAACTTGCAAGGCAAGGCAAGCCGGCGTTCAACTGAAATGTTGAACATTGACTTGCAGTCTCCCCGCAAAACTGGGTTATGCAAAGTGACCTGCATGCACGCGCGGGTCTACTTTGAAACCCCCTGATGACCGTTTGGTCATTGATAGAACGGTCACATCAAAAGACCAGTTGATCATTGATAGAACGGTCACATCAAAATACCGGACGGTCATAGAATCAAAAGACCACTCTATTGATTACCAGTCTTTTGACGTGGTCATCAATAGAACAGTCACATTGAAAGACCCATTGATCATTGTTAAGCTTGCAACAAGGGTGGATGCTCTTAGCTAAGTTCGTCCACACCTCACCAAAAACAGGTCAAAGCTCTTTTTAGAGCCCGCGCCAATGGGCACAAAGCACCCCACATGGAAGCTGCCCCAACCTGTTCTCAGCCCCCCGGCAAGCTGCATAAAGAAGCTAAAAAACCATTATATGCTCGATCAGCAGAGGTCAGAAGGTATCATGAAGATGTATGGATTTGTGATGAAAATACTGTTTTTCAAGAGAACCCATCTCTCACTTATGTTGGCCATGGTATGTGTGTTTCTGTGCATGACTTCTCCAATTTAATTGTCACACTCAAGATCCATTCACAGTAATAATTAAAATATATCAGCTTTATCAAGCTACATATGCAGCAGGGGTGGATGAATTTACTCCCCCAATTTTCAAGAGGTGCATGTAAGTTTTGGCTTCCCAGTGGAGAAGAAGATAGAACAAAATTTGTAATTGAGTGAATGCCTCGTATTATATTTTTCCCCCTAAATTTCCTGAAAAATGGATACACAGCTTGATGTATGTTGAAATCTTGGCTTTGCTTAAGAGGCTGGGAAAAACAGATGAAAAAATAAGAATGAATGGACTAGGGCACTGATCCTATGAGGTTTCTAATTCTATTACTTTTTGCTTCCCGCCCCCGCACTTTTGCTTGGGCTTTGTTGAGAATGGTTCCATAGTTTGAATAAAGGATTAGCTTGTTGACCATCTCCGCAACGATACCATGGTCTGCTGGGAAAAAATTACTCTTTTCTTTTGCACAGTGTCGAACGATCTTCCAGGCCGTGCCCAGGACACTTCCTGCGCCAGTAATTGGCCAATTCTGCTTGAAGGTCAGAAATTCGTGCATTCTTTGGCCAACATCATCTTTGAGCATATTATTTGAACCGCTTTCAATATCGCGCCAGACATGGCCGAGGTCAATCAGATAGTCTTCAATGTAACCTTTGGTTAATATTCCACTTTCATGTTCGTTAAAAAGACAAAGAAGGACTATATGAAGGAAAACCATGCATTTGGTTAGTTTCTTGATATATTCAATTCTTGTTGCAATGTTTCCAATATTCCCCCAGGATTTGTTGCAAGCATGCTTGAGATGCTCCCGGAGTTTTTGGGTCATGTATTCTACGATGTGGTTCGAAAAAACCGGGTAACGTTCAAGATCGAGTTTTTCATCTGATAGTTTCAAGATGGTCTTCAAAATCTCTAATCCTCTGGCACTACGTGGTAAGATTTCCTCATCTGGATAGCCTACTACATTGTCTCTAAACCGGCCAATAAAGGATGTTTCATACTGTTTTGGAAGCCAGAACTCTTCATTACCGTGTTGATGAGGCTCTAGTTTCAATGCACTCAATTCAACATCGCTTTTCCATGCTGTCATAGCTTTGAAAAAATTCTTCACCGTCTCGTTATCCTCATTACTTTGAATGTTCGAATTTGTTCTAACAAAACTCCAGTTTTTAACGTTGAACGGTACACGTTTTCTTTCACTTTCTTCGAGTCGGCTAATGTCCATATTTCGATCATTGCGCGAAGTGCCGGATTTCTCAATCACTGGTTTTTCTTTTTCTTGCGAGTTGACGGGCTCAGCTGTTTGCGGTTTACTAACTTCATTTTCGACTTCCAAGTCCTTTTGGTACTCTAAACTAGTCTTCTGCCATTGGGCCGGGTCAATGAGCGCCATCTTTTCTATACCAGCATCAACATTCTTCCGCTTGCGGGGATTAGCCGAATGATCATTCGCCGGAAAGTTATTTGACGCGGAGGCCAACCAGTGCGGGTAACTCTGTGCGACATAGTCTCTTTTCGGAGCATCTGATGAAGGAGTCGGTTGTAAGGAACAGAGTCGAGACGTAGTTGGAAGCTCATCCGGTGGGAACGCGTTTAAATCCATAAGCATTCTAGGAATCCTTATCCCTTCTGGGTCCGATGTGGTGAGTACAAAAGCATGGTCGATCAAGGGAAGGATCCAATAGAGATGTTGAATAAAATATAAAATCATGTCGTCCAATTTCCGGGCATAAAACGCACTGAGCGGATTTCTGTGCAATCTTGCGGCGTGCCGTCGTGGATTGTGGGCTGAAATTTGCTGCTTGGTCACACTCCACGTGGAACCCCCGCGCAAATCACGGCTCGACCATCCCCACGTCCAAGGCCCTCAAACAAACCCGACACTGACAGCATGAAACACCCAGCTTCTATTGGAGGGAGGAGGAGGCTGGAGGAGGGGGGACGTTAGATGAAATGAAACACTACCAACAGGTCATAATGTGACATATTTATGCGGAAAGAGACCGGCAGAGTATTGCTGCACGCCCCCACTGAGGCTGGGTGTGAGGGCCCACCTACTATTCTTATCTCAATTGGCAAGATAGCCTAGCATAAGAACGAGGGGAAAGATGATCCTCTTAGAACTCTAATGAGGATCACTTTATCAATAGAGGATAGAAGTTTGAATCAAATAGTATTTAGTATTTCCCGATAGTAATGAGAAATAAAGAACAAAGATAACGAGATGAGAAAGAAGAAAAAGAAGAGGACAAAGACGGATACAACATAGAATTATATATGAATAATTCCGAGATCATATTAGTAAAACAACCGAGTTATTTCAAATTAATTTACTACAAAAGAACGATAATTATCTTTATCATTCTTAAAGCGCATGATGCTATCGTGTTACGCTCGATTCTAATTGTAATTCTAGAAAACGTGATTGTAATTCTAGAAAACGTGTAGATGATAGTTAACAGAAATCCCAGTCGTTACAAATAAGACTCACCTTATACCTACAATCCTTCCGAAGCTGTGGCCGTTTTTTTATTCCTCTTTCGCTTCGCAAGGCCAAACAATTCACCATGAACTTCTTGAAACTTCTTGATGCGCAAATTCAATTTCTCTGGAAGATGTTCTTCAGCAACCCACGTATCATTCCCAACAGTAGAATTATTCCACGAAAGTAAGTATTCATATTTACCCTTCCTTACTAGTCGTGCATCCAAGATCGATTTCAACAGCGTCCAATCCACTACATCTTCGTCCGCATAATACTTTTCTTTAATACCCTCAATCAATCCTCGATCAAAGTAAGCATTCGGACCAATGTACCTAACAATCAAAGAAACATTAAAGACGGGATGCAATTTAGGATATTCCTTACTTATATCCAACTGAACCGCATTGCTTCCTATCATTTTCACCACTTGGAACGGCCCAATGTATCTATAATCTAATTTGGAGTTTAAGCGTCTGGTCTTAATAAACTTTCGCAGCAACAATACCATTTCTCCTTCCTTGTACACTGGAGCTGGTTTCTTCTTCAAATTGTAATACTTTGCTTGTTTTTTCCTTGCTAAATCCAAACACTCCATCGCCGTTTCTTGAGTCAATTGTAGATCCGTAATAAAACTATCTAAGTCCTTGCGACCACGAGATTCAGTTATAATATTGAATCTTGGATGATGTCCGTAAGTGAAGAAAAACGGAGAAACTCGTAAACTTGCCGAGTCCAGATTGTCAATTGAGAATTCCGCCATATCCAAAGCACGATCCCAATTATCCTGATAATATGAACAAAAATGTCGTAAATAATCTTCTAACACCTGATTCATACGCTCCGTCTGGCCATCAGTTTGTGGATGATAAGCCGTCGACAGCAAACTCTTAATACTCAAAGCAGTCATCAACGATTTCCAAAATTCACTCACAAATGTAGCTCCCCTATCCGAAACTATTCTTTCAGGCAAACCATGTAAACGAAAAACATTCTTCCTGAATAAATTTGCCAAAACCGCCGACGAAGAAGACTCTTTACAGGGAATAAAATGTGTTAGCTTGCTTAATAAATCAATTATTACTAGTATTGAATCATATCCCCCCGAAAGAGGAAGTTTAGTAATCATGTCCATACCTATAGTACTCCAAGGTTTATCATCCGGTACCAATGGCACAAGCTGACCGTCACTTGCTTGCCTACGAGCCTTCACCCTTTGACATGAATCACAAGATTTGACGTAATTAATGACCGAAGTCTTGACTTGAGGCCAAGAAAAGGTTTGAGTGAGAGTTGAAAGAGTCCTAGCGACACCCGGATGGCCCACTGTCGGTGCGTCATGGTACATCGTCAAAATTCGTACCCGTAGAGAAGCTGGAACCAAGACTCTGTCTTTAAACCAAACCACATCGTCTTGTAAAGTAACTCCCTTTAATTTCAATTCGTCGTCAGTATAGTTTTGCTTAAAAAACGTCAGCAGCTGTTGATTTGGGCGTTGAAAACCCATATCATGTATCCCTTTAAAACCTATTGTTGAAGCTCTGTCATTAGAAGATACTTCATCACAACTCACCATCTTCCTTGCCAACAATTCTGATTCCATAATATCCCGGCGAGATCCCACAAAGTCATCCCTTTGACTTGGTCCGTCCGCTGGATTCTTTGAACCCGCAATATGATAGATTAACATATGAAAATTATCTAAGAATCCTGCCCACCTAGCTTGTTTAGGAGAAAGATATTTAGCGGTCCTAAAGTGTAACAAATTAGAATGGTCAGAGAAAACTTGTACCGGCTCGACTGTTCCCATCAACCACGCTCTCCAATCCTCAAAAGCCGCCACTATCGCTAAAAGTTCAATATCGAAAATAGGCCAAGAACGTTCCCGATCTGTTAGCTTCCAAGAGAAATAACTTACAGGGAAAACCTGTCCGTGAGTGTCCCACTGACTCAAAACCGCAGCTATAGCGAACCCAGATGCATCACAATGCACGATCCTTGGTTTCTCAAAATCAAAATGTTTCAACAACGGTTCTTCCATAAACAAACGCTTCAGCTCTTCAAAAGCTGCTAACGACTCATCAGTTTGAAAACCCACACTGCTGCCAATTTTTTCTTGAGTCAAAGTCGTCAAAGGCCCTGCTACATGAGAAAACCTTGGAATAAATTTTTTGTAAAAATTTGTAAACCCTAGAAATCGCCGCAAACCTTTCAAATTTGCTGGATAGAGCCAATCTCTGATTGTATCTAACTTACAACTATTCATCTTTAAACCCTCGGCAGTTATGTCGAAACCTAAAAAAGTAACCTTTGAACAAAAAAATTCACATTTGGCTAAAGAAGCCTTCAAAGAATATTCTCTTAACTTCCCCAATACCTTGCGCAAATCCTCGAAATGTGATTCTTCTGTCCGCGAAAAAATTAAGATGTCGTCAATATAAACAAAACAACACACGTCCAAATACTCACGCAGAACGTGCTGTATGAATCTCTGAAAAGTTGCCGGTGCGTTCGCCAATCCAAAAGGCATCACTAAGTATTCATATAAACCCCATGGAGTGCGAAAGGCAGTCTTCCACTCGTGACCCTCGGCGACCCGCAACAAATTAAAGGCCGCTTTAAGATCAATTTTTGAAAGAAACCTACAACCGTGTAAGTTGTTTAATAACTGGGAGATAACCGGAAGAGGACAAGAATCTCTGACAGTCATACCATTCAACAACCGATAATCCACGCAAGGGCGATCAGCCTTCCCCTCCATTTTGACGTAAAAGATGGGAGAAGCCGCTGCAGAAGAAGAAACGCGAATAAACCCTTTCCTCAAATTGTCGTCAACATAACTCTTTAATTGAACTCTTTCAGTTTTGCTCAAATTGTACATTTTCCCAAACGGGGGAATAGAATTGTCTTTCAAATTTACTTCACAGTCAAAACCCAATCGATGCGGGGGCAGAGAAACCAGGCTTTCAGATACAAAAACGTCGGAAAACTCATCTAACAAACAAGAACCCTTAAGCGGCTCCTTCACTGAAGTCGAAATCTTGCAGCCATGAATAACAATATCGTTCTTAACTCCACCAATAAAAGTATTAGTGGCACTCAACCAGGTACTGCCCAAGATAATTGACGCTGAAGACAACTTAGTAACATGTAACCTTACGGATGAGTGAAGAAATTTGCCCTTAACAGTAGGGATCAAAATAAAACCATCTATAAAATGAAAAACGTCGCCAGAAACCGGAGAAGAACCATCGAATGATCGTACTTGAAGCACGAACTCTAAATCCTTTACTTTTATCTTATTCTGAGACACAAAAAGTGTGAAGATACACGCCTAAGTGAACGACCTCAGTCTCATAAATTGAGAAAGAGGTCGGGAGCCCAATCAGCTGCGGAGATAGGTGAGCAAAGCGAACCCTGAACCGCAGTCCAAAACCGCCGCAGCGGGGCAGAAAAGACTGATCACATCTCTTGGATGCGAACAGGTGCCACGCACGCGAGCAGGAAGATTAAGGTTGCGGAAAATCTCAGCAACAAGTCTCTCGCAGATCGAATAACCACAGCAAGCGCCAAAGGTAAGCAGCTGGGTCGGAATCTGTCGAATTGATCAGAATGAAAGCTAATGCTGCATTCGAACCTACCAGACGTTGTTAACCAAAAGGATAACTCGGACGGAGCCTATTCCAAGCAAATCGCTGGTAACCAAATCGGTAAGCACTCAGTGCTAGACAGAAGCTTATGGCAGAAACAAAAGGCGAAAAGACTTACGAGCTGTCTGTTAAAGCAGATAACGTTGCCGTACTGTTACGCCGTTTCTGAAAGTGAACTGGAGAAAGAGAGCAGAACGCTCTACTCAAGTAAGAACCTAAAAGGTTTCAAGAGGAAGAAAGCCGAGAATACTGACGGATATAATCTGGTGTCCTCAGATCTATCGAGTAACTCGAATTCTCTACCAAGAAGGAAAAAGACCGCCTCGGGTTCCCACTTCCTCATCTCAACTCTTCACTTAAGTAGAAAGCGGCTTGTCGCTTGCTCTTAGGTAAAACACATCTTCCAGTTCTTTCCAGTTTTAAATTAGAGATTGTAGTTAGATTAAAAATAGATATCTAACGGCAATCATAAATCTTAGTTTCCTGAATTTTTTCAAAACGTTCATCAATGAAAGAGGTGGAAGCACCCGAATCAACAAGCACAGAAACATCAATTAGCTTGTTCTTCTTAACGAGTAACTTTCCATCAAAAAATGGGCGATTGCTCAAAACATTAGGTTTTTTTATCAACTCAAAAGACTTACGCTCTATTTCACCCTCTTCGTCATCATACTCAGCCTCCATCATTTGACAATGGAACAAAATTTCGCTGATAGACCATGGCTCCGCTGAGATCAAATCCAACGGCTCCACAGTTTGTTGAGAAGGGCCAGCGACTGGTCCGCCAGAACCCGAACCAGAAGGAACCCCGGAAGGAATGAAAGACCCGGAAGGAGCGGAAGCCACTGGGGACTCAGAATGAGAACGCTTCGCTGGCCCTTGATGTGCCATTTCTGAAACCGACTCGCGTTTCTTCCCTTTTCCCACAGTTGATTCACGACGAACCTCACGAGGAGATTTGGACCGACGATCACGACGAGAGTCCGTCGGAGAATCCTCTCGAAGCGTCCCCCCCATATCACGCCACAACTGCAAAATATCCGGACGCTTCAACCGTTGATCGTCCGGAAGAGGACAACCGTGAATAGCTTCATGTTCTTCATTGTAATTTTCACCGCAACGGATGCAAATGTGACGCTTGCGACATTCAGCTCTGAAATTGGCGAAAGAAAAACCCTCCGCAGCTTCCATGGCGTCCAAATCCATCGGGACCGCAGGAGGTAAAGGCTTCACAGGGGCGGTAGCAACTCGCGGCTCCAATCGAGGGACAGAAGGAGGGGCCGATCGTTGTTGACTTATCAACGCCACACGAGGGACATCGACCAATAACTTGACCGCCAACTGCATCTTAGCTTCCAAAGAAGTCAATTCGTTCCATCCACCTCTAATCGCCGCCAAATCAAGAATTCTTGGATTGATCGCTGTTTCATAGATCTCCATTTGAGAAGCGTCCGAGAGATCGACTCCATACAGCAAAGTTATGAAATGAATATTGAAATCACCAATGGGCCTCGAAACTTGACGAAGCGCCAACAACTGTCTTCTCGCATCCTCCACTTCCGTGTGATTAGAAAAGGTGTCTTCAATCGCGTTCAAAAAATTTTCCGAAGTCAACAGCTCATCTATGACGTAATCAGATAACGCCGATGCCCGTCGAACATCCAATCTCTGAACATGAGCGTTCCGTGCCAATAAACTGCGCCACCAAGTGTAGGAAGGGCAAGAATCGCCAATACGGCCCGATGCCGCTCTGAAGTAGGAAGAAATCCATAAAACGCGTTGACGTTCGTTGGCGAAATGATTTGGCAAACGAGCAAAGGTATCTCGGACCAAAGAAACAAAGCGATAAGTCTCTGAAACGTCCCCCGAAAAATGAATATGAGAAAAGAAAGGGGGCTCCGGAATGTGCTGTACCGCTGGCGCAGGAGGAGGAGGAGGTGCCACAACAGGTTCTTCTAAACGGACCAATCGAGCATTCATAGCTAAATTTGCAGCGTCCGTCACTTCTCAAACTTCACGAAATTCGCGAAGTACACTTGCTCTCAACCGTGTGACGTCTGCCGCGAAAACCCTGAGTTCGTTTAACTCCCGAATAGATTGCTCGTTCCGTCGAATAGAATCTTCAATACGGCGTGATTCGATTTGAAGATTGGCAATGGACTGTGCGTGGGAGAGAATGGTGTGATCGCGATCTAAACCTTCGTTAACTTGTAGTCCAGCTAATAAATCTGCGACATTGTGATTGTTTGAAGAGGGAGGGACAATAGGAATGAGGGGTGTAGTGAAATGAGGATTAGGAACAGGGTGAGGATTTTGTTTGATAGTATCTTCGGTAAAAGGAATTGGTCGAGGAACAAAATTTGGCGGGGCGGGACCAGGAGAAGGGAGAGAGTTATATGGAGGGGGAGTAGCATGATCACCAGGAGTCGGCAAAACATTAGGCGGTTGAGTGAACTGAGCGGATGAATTCCCACGAGGAAGGGTCATTCGATTAGGAGCGTATTTGAGAGGAGAAGAGTTATTGGACATTATGACGAAAGGGGAGGGATGATTTGGAGAGAAGAGATTGACAACAAAAAAAATTTCACAATGATGGTCGATACAAACTCGGGCAAAATTTTGGGAAGCTTGAATTTCGAAGGTTTCAAGATAGCCTGAAAAAGAAATGCGGAACGATATGATGATTAATAAAACAGGATTCCAAGATCGTTAAGCTTGATTATATGGAAGTCTGAATATAAAGATCTCGTTATAATTGTGAGGGCCCACCTACTATTCTTATCTCAATTGGCAAGATAGCCTAGCATAAGAACGAGGGGAAAGATGATCCTCTTAGAACTCTAATGAGGATCACTTTATCAATAGAGGATAGAAGTTTGAATCGAATAGTATTTAGTATTTCCCGATAGTAATGAGAAATAAAGAACAAAGATAACGAGATGAGAAAGAAGAAAAAGAAGAGGACAAAGACGGATACAACATAGAATTATATATGAATAATTCCGAGATCATATTAGTAAAACAACCGAGTTATTTCAAATTAATTTACTACAAAAGAACGATAATTATCTTTATCATTCTTAAAGCGCATGATGCTATCGTGTTACGCTCGATTCTAATTGTAATTCTAGAAAACGTGATTGTAATTCTAGAAAACGTGTAGATGGTAGTTAACAGAAATCCCAGTCGTTACACTGGGACTCAAGTTCGAGGCTTCGAGGCCCCTGCCTCTCATGAACCGGGTCTCTTATACATGGAACTGGACTTCTTGAGCTTTCCTGGTGAGTTTAGCTCATGAAAATCTTTCATTCATTGCATTAACTGCAGGCACCGCCGCAAGCGTAACAAAGCCCGCGAGGATCGCAGTGCTATACATCTTGACCAGGCCAAACAGGTGCCCCACCGAAGCAGGGACGCGGACTTCGAAAGTTCGGTACCGCCAGTACACACCACCGCCTGGCCGTGGCAGTAATGCCGGGTTTCTGTTTTAGGCTGAAACTTCCTGGTACCCTTACCCGCGGGTGGTATGTTTTCTTACCGGGAACGCAGTGGGAGGTGGGTCGAGTCCATGGGGACCGCCCAGCCTCGCCCTGTATGTGGCAAGCCTCCAAACACGTGAGGCGAGGTACATAAGGTGCCTCAGCTCGGAGGAGGTCGCGTACAGGGCGGCAAGGGATGTTTGATGTCGGTTCTTCCTGGTTCTTCCCTAGGAATCCCTTTCAAGGTCTACTCCGTCGTCTGCACACGTTCCGGGTAGACCTTTGCTGCGGCCGCAGCAGCCGAAAGGTCTTCCCGTAGGCTTCGTTGGTTCCTACCAGTTGGTAGGTTTTCACCGGGGCCAGTGTTCGGGTCTCGGCGTATAAGAAGCTGACAGGATGTGAATCTGACAATAAGAAACACACCGCTGATCAGCTCTGAGCACGCTCGGTATTGGTCCAACTCTCGGTCTTTGATTACTAACCTGACAATAAGAAACACGCCGCTGATCAGCTCTGAGCACGCTTGGAATCGGTCCAACTCTCGGTGAGGAAAGAGTAGAACCGGTACCGGGCGGCGAGCTAGACTACATACAACATTGCCGCAGCCGCAGTAGCTAAGTAAGGTGAATATGGATATGCATAGCTAAATGATGAATAAGACTATGTGCATGTTCTTCCGATTACCATAGTTTGTAATCTTGGTAACCCAGGCTTCCAACATCCCCCCCCCCCCAAGATTACAAACTTTATGCCTTCATGCCAAGGTTTTCCAGCGCTGTTTCCATCTTGTTGGGACCAAGTTTCTTTGTGAAGATATTGGCTTGTTGAGTTTTTGTGCTGTTCCATTGAATCTTGATCTTGTTTTCCCTCACAAAGTCATTAATAAAGTAGAATGCTTGAACCAGGTATCTTGTTTTCTTCTTGGACGCATTATCACCTGCAATCAACACCACTGCTTTGTTGTCGCAAAATATGTTCATCTTGACTGTCTGATTGAGTTCCTCCAGTACCATCAAAAGTCCCGCTAGCTGTTGAGCTCCCTCGGATAACGCCACATACTCCGCCGCGCATGTCCAGAGTGCTACCACTGTCTGCCTCTTTGCACCCCATGCCACCAAGTCTCCCAAATGCTTGATCACAAACCCCAATGTCTACCTCTCATGTTCTCCGCCCCAATTCACATCCAACCACAGATCCAACGAGTCACCTCCGCCTTTCAAAACTAGTTTCATCGATGTTGTCCGTTTAACGTATCCAACCAAGGAATCCAGCGCTTTCCAGTGGTGTTTTGATGGTGCTTGCAAGTAACGGGCAAGCAGATTTACTCCATAAGACAAGTCAGGCTGAGTCCCCACCGCTAGATACATCAGGGATCCAATGATGGACCGGTATCTAGTTTGATCTAATGGTTCTCCGGCATTGATCTCAAGGCTTGTGTCTGGGAGGGTGCTGCGTTGAGTGAAAATTGTGCGCAGATAGTCTTTGACAACTTGTTGTGCCAGTTTTTCTTGATCTAACTCCACAACATGACCCGCAATCTTGATTTTCAATCCCACTAATCCACATATCTTGTCCAACCACTTAATCTTGAGCTCTTGTGCAATTGCATCTTTCAAATCCTTCATTAAGCCATTCCGCGAAGCTACCACAAGGTTGTTGTCTACATGAAGCCAGATGATGATAAAGTCATCTCCTCTGCAATAAGTATACAATGATTGTTTGAGTTGTGAGACCGTGAAACCCAAATCTTCCATCTTGCTCTTGAAGAATAGCCACCAGCACCTTGCAGCTTTCCGCGTACCGTACATGGCCTTCTTGAGTTTTAAGATCTTCCCTTTCAAATCTGGTCGGATTTCTACCGGATGTTGCGTGTAAACTTCTTCATTGATTGGGCTATATAAATATGCTGAGCTGACGTCGAAAGTGGCGATGGGATAGCCGTGCTTCATCAACAGTGAGATTAGCATACGCAGTGTGACAAATGAAGCCGTGGGAGCGTATGTTTCATTGCAATCACGGCCCATTACTTGATTAAATCCCTTAGCTACGTAACATGTGTGAAAAATTTCCGGGTCTCCTTCACGCTCGCCTGGTTGAATGACAAAAACCCAGCAACAACCAAGAGGCTTCACTCCACTGAACGGCTCCACGATGTCCCATGCGTTGATTTTGAAAAATTTATTGACTTCATAGTTTGCTGCTTGAATCCATTTATTTGCATCAGGGGCCGTCAATGCTGACTTGATGTTCTTGGGAAGTCTTCTATCTTGAGTCACCGGAAGATTCAACATTGCTTCCTGCTCAGATCTTGCATTCACTTCTGTCTCTTCTTCTCCAAGCTTCAGTACAATTTGGTTCAAGATCATATCCAAGTCGCCTTTTTTTGGTTCCTTCTTTTTGACTGGAAGATTCGGAAATTCAGGGAAAACAACCAACGTTGAGTGAAGCATTCTTCCATTGTAGTTTGAGTGAACAAGCCAACCACCTCCGGACGCGGGGTAACCAATCAGTTGACCTTTGACCGCGCGTTGGGGCAGCTTATCGCGCTTTTCTTTTTGGACGTGTACAATTGCCTGAGCTCTGAAGGGATACAGAGCGTTGGGGTCTATTTCAATCCTATACAGAGTGGTAACCGGACAGGTGTCAACCTTCTTGTTGGGGATCCTATTGTGAATGTGCGCAGAAATTTTATACGCGTAGCTCCAATAAGTTCTTGGCATCTGAGACTTGTGGAGAATTGTCCTTGCCATGTCTCCCAAAGTGGGGTTAACTCTTTCCGCCTCGCCGTTTTGTTCGGGACTATACGGAGGAACCGGTGCTAAGCCTACACCAATTGGGGTCAGAAGCCTTTTTAATGAGGCCGTGTACTCCAGCGCATTGTTGCATTGGATGCTCTTGGGAAACCGGCGAAAAGTGTTCTTGAGATGGTTGAGCCATGACATGATCTTGCTTGGGACTTCACTCCTTTTGGTCATTGCTTCACACCATATGTAGGTTGACGCGTGGTCTCTCATGGTTAATATGTACTGCTTCCTGGAAATGTCATGGGAGAATGGGCCAGCAACGTCTGACACAGCAATCAGCCACCGCAAGTAAGATCTTCCTGGGTATGGCTAGCTCTTTGTGTGATGTATATAAATCAAGAGTGCAACTCACGTGGGTTGATGCTCCAGAGTCAAGCAGAATTTTGCCGTTGTGGAACTACTCAAAGGGGAGAATAGAGCTTGGAAGGTAAATGGATAGCAACACTAGTACTAATGTAAGCTATGCAAGGGTGCTGATGAGGCTGCCTTCCTGACTAATGCTGAGGGGATGAGAGTAACACTAAGAAAAAAGAAGAAAAGGTGTGGCTGATTTCTGCTTGATCTTAGGAGCTAGTACTATGAGCTTTAACTACTGACTACTGAGGGTAAGAGAGATGGAGGATTGATGAGAGTGGGGAACTTATAATTTCTGTATCCAAAATTATCTATAAATTCTGTATATATTTCTCTGCATGAGGTACAAGTGAGGGGTGGAAGAACAGTTCTTATATAAAAGGAGGGATGAGCACAAACAATGAGGAGTTCTGGCTATGAGAATGAAGGTTGTACAAATGAGGAAGAGTGATGTGAACATAGTAACAGTATGTAATGATGAGCAATGCTGAAAAGGGAATGCTGGTTATGGGAATAAAAGAATGTACTAATGGGGAAAAGTGATGAGAACATAGTAACAACTTGTAATGATGAGCACTACTGAAAGAGGTAAGCACAGATCTAATGATGTAATGTGTACAATAGCCATAGTACATAATGAGGAATGTATGTAAAGGGTTTAGTATGTGAAAGTAATTATGTAAAAGGGATGTACTGTAATGATTCCAGTAAGTTACTAATGAATTGAGTATTGTAACTAATGAAGACTGTAGATTATCTGTAAGTCTTATATCCTCTATAACTATTGAACCATTGAAGATAAGAGTATACTATGTATGAGTGACTATATGTAAAATTTGATGTAGAATCTGAATATGCAATAATAATGAGGTATTTGTGAAGGGTTATGGAGAAATGGGCAATGTAATGATGAATATATTGTAAAAGAAAGCAATAAAATACTACTTATGGTTTGGAATGGAGCACCACACCGTCACTAACCTCTGGGACATCAAGTTGACGCAAGCAATTGTGTTTGCCGAAATTGCGGTCTGGAGGTAAGTAGTTTGAACCCGGGGCGTCGTGTCCATCAGGGGGAGGTTGGATTATGCCAGACGCAACATCTTCCCAAAACAACCGGCAGTTGTTGTACCAATGCCCATTCTGCTTGCAGTAGTGGCATTGGATACCCCATTTGTCCGTGAGATTGCTGTTGAGGGGAACACCACAGAAGACCTTTGCTTTCTCAATTGATAGTTTTGGTTGTTGTGACATGTAGGTAGTACTTGACAGAGACAACTGTCACAGACTGTTTTGTAGATAGTATTAGTTATGATTTTGCTACATAGTAATAAAATCATCATTCCTGCGAGCTACCACACCAACAGTGGTTTGGGTTGAGATGTTGGCAATCGGTTTTGCTGAGGTCCGGGTTGACAACTATTTTGTGGGAGTTGCTGAGGAAATCAACAATGTGGCGGGGCATATCTACCGGTGTTTGTGCGCACAGCATTGATAGCATCTAGATCCATCGGGGTATAGTGGTCTTTGACGGTTGGACTAGATTTCTGCTGGGATTTCCCGGTCGCTGCTTGGATTACTGTCATGACATCATTCATGGAAACGGCAGTCGCCGTCTCAATTTTTTGGCTCACCACAAATTCAAATGTTTTTGGATCAATACCCGCAGGCGCTGAGAAGCTACTTTGTAAGCACAGTCCGCCCATTTCCTCAAAAGAAATCTTGAGTTGAGCCATTTCAGCCCAAACTTTGCTCCACTTTGCTAGGTCGACGTCAGTTCCTGGAATCAATCTGTTCACCATTAAATTGGCTAATGAGGTCAAGTTTTTGTTGTCAATCAGATTGATTGCACTGGCTCTTGAGGCTTGTGAAGATTGTCCACGGGTTGTCAGAGTTAGTTCCATCCACAATGTCAAGTAAAGATGTCTCAATTGTGGACCGCAGAAGACATGCGATGGCTGCTTGATCTTTGGCGGACCTTGACTTGAAGTTTGATTCTACAGCAGTGAAAGTATTGGCTTTTTCAACTGTACTTGAGGGTTAGGTTGATTTCGCGATCCCAGACCTTGAAATTAGCTTTTCCTTTTGCAAGTTGGGCCTTTGTTGGTTTTTGCATGTAGTGGAGATCAAGGGGCTTCTTTTGGAAGCTTTTGAGGACACTTCTCCCTTCAGATTGTGGTATAGGGGCAGGGATCAGGAGCAATAGTTGATTGATTTTGGCTTTCAGACAAAAGTAGTCTTCCGCAGATGGTTGTCCAGCCATTTCGACATCTACCGAGGAGGAGGATTGCACAGGTTGGTTGAATTGTTTGTATGATCTTTTCTGATTCTCTTCAAATTCTCGGATTGTTTGTAGTCTTTCTTCTTCTTCTTTTTCTTTTTCTCTTTTGATTTGTTGTTTTTCAAAAGTCTCTTTAATCGCTTTTTCTTGGATTTCTTTTATCTTTCCTCCTTTTCCAACCATTCAATTGCTGGTCTCCCAAGAAATGAATTCAACACAAGGTTAGCGGCTGGTAGAATACGGCTTTTAACCTATAAGAAGCTGACAGGATGTGAATCTGACAATAAGAAACACACCGCTGATCAGCTCTGAGCACGCTTGGTATTGGTCCAACTCTTGGTCTTTGATTACTAACCTGACAATAAGAAACACACCGCTGATCAGCTCTGAGAGCATCCGCATTCAGCACTAAGTTAGCCCAGATTAGGGCACTTAGTACACCCCCGCATCTGCATTGGCTTGGATCAACTTGGGATCAACTTGACCCGGAGCTCCGTTTGGAGCTAGTGGGGTCTACATGTAGACCTCACTAGTCCTCAGACTAAACACACAATGAATATTCAACATGCTCATAAGCATGAGCTCTATGTGTTTAAGTGCCAAACACATAACATGCAGGAACTAAACACATAACCTCCAACAGCCTCGGACCCGCTAATCCCCACCCATGCGGTCGGCTGATTGGATTAGCTTATTCCAAGCATGATCCGAGCTAGTTAGTGCATACTAACTTAGCCACCAATGCTGATGCTCTGAGCACGCTTGGTATTGGTCCAACTCTTGGTGAGGAAAGAGTAGAACCGGTACTGGGCGGCGAGCTAGACTACATACAACATTGCCGCAGCCGCAGTAGCTAAGTAAGGTGAATATGGATATGCATAGTTACATGATGAATAAGATTATGTGCATGTTCCTCCAATTACCATATTTTGTAATCTTGGTACATAACCCAGGCTTCCAACACGGCGGAGAGACTCAAGTCTGCTGAGCTCTTCATACCCGTGGAGTGTCTCAACCTGGAAGGTAGGAGCCACTGGGTGAGAACCAGTATATCTCGACGACTCTCCTGCTGAAGCAGAGAGGAAAGTAGAGTGGCTGCTGTGGCAGGTCTGGAGAAGGGGTTTGGGCTACACCCTTTTCCACACTGAGTAGTGCGCTCCTCAGAGCACCCCAATTGACTACATTCCCCCTACACGGCGGTTTTGCTTTTTAAAGTTTTGCCTGTCAGATTGACGGGGGGTGGAAGCCACCGGCAAATTGACCCCCGCTCTGTCAAATTGCCGCCAATCTGACCACTCTCCTGCCAACACTCAAGCTCAGATGAAGTTGACTTGACTTCAGGCAAGTTATTTCAACTTGCCCGGTCAAGTCACCAGCAAACACGCCCTGAACAAACATCCGCTGGCAGGCATAGCGGCGATTTGCTGTCAAGAAGCTTTGACGGCCAACAAGCCAACAACCACCAGCGGCCAGCGGGAGGGGGGGCTACACAGATTCCAAAAGTCCGTGCGTCGGAGGGACACATCACCCTCAACACCCCTCCACCTCACCTCTCCAACCAAGTCCCTCGTCGTGAGTGAATGCAAGACTGATCACCCGGCCGCTTCCGCTTCCACTTCCACTCCCACTGCCTCCATGTGAGCTGGTACTATGCTCTATGAGTTCAGGTATGGCGCAATAGCTGACCCAATCACATCTAGACCTTTGTTTTACACGCATTCAGGAGGACAACCCCCCCCCCCCCCCCCCCCCAGGACTTCCAAACACTCACGAGGCAATGGCAAGCCTTATCACCTTCCTGCAGCGAGCCATGGTCAAGCACAAGCGGACTCACATGCGGAACTTGGTATGTTTGCTCCCTTTTTGCCTGGCCTCTCCGCGGACAGCTTCTGATGAATGTTTGGCAAGAACCTGAGTACAAGAGCTGGGGCTGGCCCCCAAGCTGTTTGAACTAGCTGTGCAAATAGATTGCCAGTTTCAACCCCGAACAGCGCTGCAAATCGCCGACAATACTTGAACCAAACTTAATTCTCAACCACAACTCAGAGAAGTTGTATCTGGAAATACAAGCGTGAGTAGCTCAGTTCTTCATATTGCCAGCCCCTTCGAGCCCCTTTATGTATACTAATAAATCTGGGAACTGTGACTTAGGCATGGCCTGCTCATTTTGCGCAGGGACCGGGAGCTATTCCCCGGCAATCTCATGTTTACCAATGTTCCGATTGAACTGGTGCAGATCCCAAACCCTCTTGAAACCAATGTGGAGGCCCATGTGATGATGGCCCAACTCGGACCCAATCTGACAAACAACAAGGTCCATGCTCTCATGATGAGAGAAGTCGCCCTTGCCAATTAGAATAGGTGATCTCATTGTGTTTGGTTCAAGTTATTTCCTCATCTTTACCACCCTTGATTCATCTCTTCTTTTCTTACTTCTCATTAATCAATACTCAAAAAAAACTCCAAAAAACAAAAACAAAAAAAAAAATAGAAAAAACTGTATTAAAGCCTAAAAAAAGTTTAAAATGCAATAAAAACCCAAAAAAAGCCCTGGTGGCCTGTATTTCTTTACCTGACTTTGCTCAGCGTGTTGAGTGAGAGCATCTCCACCGCGGGAGCTAAATCGAGGGACTAAACCAAATTTAGCTCCCCAGATCCAATTTAGCTCCTCCACCAGAGGCGCTAAAGGCTACCCTAAAGTAGGAAAACCCATCCGGGGAGCTAAACCAAGACCAGATTTAAGACACTATAGCTCCCCACATAGCTCCTCTGACACACATATCACACAGCCGGAGGCCTGTGATACTCCGCTCCTTCCTGCACACAACCTCAATATCCCCAACCCCAGACATCCACGTATCAACTGCCATCCCGGCCAAACCGGCACAGGCCGGTTCTTGGGAGGACGCACAATTCTTGATGACCGGGCTGTACCGGTCATCAAGAGGACACAGTACATCTCCTCTTGATGACCGGATTGACCGGTCATTGAGTGACTCACACAGCCATGTTGATGGCCGGTACTGACCGGCCATCAAGAGGAATACATCTCAATGGCCGGTACTGAGCGGCCATTGAGAGGACTGCATCTCAATGGCCGGTACTGACCGGCCATCAAGGGGACTACATCTTGATGGCCGGTACTGAGCGGCCATTGAGAGGACTGCATCTTGATGGCCAGTACTGACCGGCCATCAAAAGGACTGCAAGTTGATGGCTGGTACTGACCGGCCATCAAAAGGACTGCAAGTCAATGGCTGGTACTGACCGGCCATCAAAAGGACTGCAAGTCAATGGCTGGTACTGACCGGCCATCAAAAGGACTACATCTCAATGGCCGGTGCTGACCTGCCATTGAGAGGACTGCATCTCAATGGCCGGTACTGACCGGCCATCGAAAGGACTGCACGTCAATGGACGGTCAGTACCGGCCATTGGTAGGACTGCATATTGCTGCCATGTATTGACCGGACATTGGTATTGCACTTCTTGTGCTGACCGGCCATCGGGGAGTTGGGGGTAGCCGGTTTCACAACCTGGAGGTGCTACATTGGGAACCTTGCGGTGTGAAAGAGACCTGGGTTGGGAAGCTAAAACTGCGCCGCAGTCGCGCGAGCCAGTCCCTCAGATAGTCCCCTGCGGTGGAGATGCTCTGAGGTTCCTGGTGCAGAGTGAGCTGAAAACAATCAAAAATGATTGATGAGGAGGTGTGGCCAGCTGATGAGGTGGAACAAGCCAATATTTCGCTTCAGGGAGGGGTGATGGAACGGCAAATAGCCGTTGAATAGCCGTCGTGAGGGGTCAAATGACCCTGACCCCCGGTCTGCTGAGGCTTGGGTTGGACGGTCAATTTGCCCTTGCGGTCGGTCGACCCTTAAGTTTGCCCGTGGTTTGACTTGATGCGGATGGGCGGGGTGGTTGCAATGTTGACAGGGTCTTTGCCGGCTGACCGGAGGTCTGTTTTTGAACGGTCAAAGCTCGCTGGGCCTGACTTATCGCAAATCCCTCGCTTCAGATGGCCCTGGTACAGCCTGGGCTGGCGCAAAGCGCCCTCGCGCGAAGCGCAACCTCCGAAGGAGGGACTTGCAGGTAAAGCCAAGAATTTGGCTTGAGAGCTTTCAGTGTTTTGGTGGGAGTTTTTTCCCGCTCCCCTTTGAGGGGTCTTCTCCTTGTGTATTCCTATTGCCTGTGGTGCCAGATTAAAGGCCTGATTTTTCTCTTTCTTTTGGTGTCAATCACCAATTTTTCCCCTTTCACAAACTCCTTCCATCCCCCTTTGAAGTTTGTGATTTTTTTGTGTTTGGCCAGAAGTGTGTGTGCAAATTCCGAGAAGATCCATTTGGACTCAATTTAAATACAGAACTCCATAATCCATCCACCTTGACTGCTGAGTAAGGGCAACACTCTCCTTCAAGTGTAGATATCACAAAAGTGAAACTACATTGAAGCTGAGATGCCCAGCTATCCCGTGTACTTCAGCTCGCTGACTCACAATGAGTGCGCGCTGTGTAATGTAAATTTGATTCAAAAAGTTGGCCAAAAGCCACAAATTTCCTGAAGCTCTCACGCGGAAAAAAGCTGATAACTCATAAGCCTCCCATTGGGAATGGGAGATGCTTTGCATCGGGGTGCTCCGCACCCCCAGTCCCGGGAGGCTTAGGCCCCGTTTGGAGCCGATATAATTGCGCGATATAATTTGGAAACTTGTGACATCTGATCAGATTAGATGTCACATAGGATGTCATGCAAAAAAAATCATATATCGCCTGGATTATATCGGCTCCAAACGGGGCCTTAGTTAAGTCAGCGCTGGGCGAGGTCCGTCAAATTGACCTCCAAACTTCCACCCTTTTTGCCGGCCTCCCGCAACCGCCGTGTACTACATAGCCCAGGTCGAGGGAGTTTTGAGCCTATATAGAAGGGTCAATCGCCCTCGAAATCCCTCGCGCGCGCCCCTCATTGCAGGACATTTTACAGGTGTAACACGAGTCTGTCTAGAAGGCAGTCCGATCAGCCAGTCGGATCAGAGTATCTCGGGGAAAATCTGGTGATTGATGAGGATCACGTGTATGAGTAGAAGTCGTGATCCAAAGACAAACAGCTCCTTCTCGCCGGCCTCCCGTCCTGGCCCGCCTTTACCACCCGATCGACGACCCAGAGCTCCTGACAGGAACGAACGCTTCGCTCAGAAAACAACTGCATTCCTGCTGCACCAAGGACACTACCGCCTGTCCCTTCAACATGCCTCCTCTGAGTCACTCAACTGTCCACATTGTCCCACCTCAATATCAATATGGTCTTGATCGGTCCATCGCCAATCTTCGTGGATCTATCCCCAGCGCAACTCAACACTCTTTGCTTCTCCATTCTGGTCGTAGTGCTCCAATTATTGACAACCTCGAAGATGCCGCCAGCCAAACTCCGCAGTCCAACCCACCTGTTGATCTACCTCAAGCTCAGCCACCAGCTTCCACCTCTCTTACCGAACGCCCAACCAAAAAAAGGAAACGTACCGCTGAACATAACAAGTCTGCTTCACCTCAATCAACCGAAGTCCTCCTTCAGAAGTCCTACGATGAACTTTTTGTCCAAGCACAAGAGAATTCAAAGGGATTGATGTCCCAAGCAGACCGTGATTTCTTTCTCGAATTCTATGAGGAGCAAAGGAAGCTTCGGGCAATCGAAGCAATCACGTATCAGCTCTCTATTGCAATGATTGATGCCTTTTTTTGAGTTTTTTTTTTTTGCATAACCTGTGCTATGGTCTTTCCTCAACTAACAGATTGAAAAATTCAAGGGGAAAGCGGCTCGCTCTCAAGGGACCCAACTGCTGGAATCTGTTTCTCAAGACGCCTGAGGCTTGAGCAATCTTCAAAGAAGGTGTTGAATTTTTTCCCTTCCGATTGACCTTTGTGATCTGTGCTGGTTTTGGCTGACGATTCTATAAAATTTAGCTGGTGGGGTTGATGATGATTCAGCAATGAAAAAGGTTTCTGAGTTGTGGAAAAAGCTTACCCCAGAGGAGAAATTTTTTTTCGCAAAGCACCTTGACAATGGATTGACTGACAAGGAACGTGCCCTCGATGAAGATGAGACGGATGAGTCGATTGTTCCTGAAGAGCCTGGTGCTTTGGTGCCTTCAGGACAGATGGTTGGTAGTGTTACTGCTGTTCTTACTGAGGCCTCCCTCAAGAATGACTACCATTGTGTTCAGAGATGTGTCAACGATTGACCTCTACATAGGCTCAAAACTCCCTCGACCTAGGCTATGTAGTAGGGGGAATGTAGTTGATTGGGGTGACCGCACCCAGGATGCAAGCAGTACCCGAAAAGCGGTACTACCACGCAATCAAACTACATATTTAAATAATACATAGTAACACCAGATCACATTGAGATTCAGGGCAGGCAGGTGAAACACCACCCGCCGGTGGCTCTCACAGAGCAAGCCTAGTGGCCCACTATAAGGACCAATTAATTGGTTCACTGTATCAATTTTGAAAAGGTGAATAGGTATGAGGTTTGAATTGTAACTTCCCAGTGGCAACAAAGACAGGAGAAAAATTGTAATCTAGTGAAGACCTCATGTTGCATTTTTTTTAAAAAAATTCATGAAAAAGGATAGAGAGCTAGATGTATTTTAAAAGCTTGGCTTGGTTTAACCGGCTGGAAAAAAAGAGGAAAACTACAGTAGAATGAATGGACTAAGGCATCTATCCCAGATTTCTAACCTTGGTTAGGATTTTGGTCGCTTGCCGCTGCTGCACTGTTTCTTGGGCTTTATTGATGATAGTTTCATAGTTTGAATGAAAAATTATCTTGTTGACCATCTCCGCGACGATAGCATGCTCTGTTGGGAAAAATTCACCCCTTTCTTTTGCGCAGTATCGGACGATCCTCCAGGCCGTTGACAGGATGCTTCCTGCGCCTGCAGTTTCCCAATTCACCTGGAAGTTCAGCAATTTGTACATTTTATGGCCCGTGTCATCTTTGAGAATATTATTTGAACCGCTTTCAAAGTCGCGCCAGACGTGGCCGAGGTAAATCAGAAAGTCTTCAATGTAACCTTTTGTCAATATTCCATTTTGATGTTCGTTGAAAAGAGAAAGAAGGACTATATGCATGAAAGTGGCGCATTTGGTTAGTTTCTTGATATTTTCAATTCTTGGCTGAAGTCTTCCAGTTCTACCCCAAGATTTGGTGCGAGCCTTGTTCAAATTTTGCTTAAGTTTTTGGGCGATGTATTCTACGATGTAGCTCGAAAAAACCGGGTAACCTTCAAGATCAAGTTTCTCATCTGTCAGTTTCAAGATGGTGTTCAAAATCTGAGAATTTCTGTGACTATGTAACAACACTTTATCCCCTGGATAGCGAAGTTTCGATGATGATATCTCTTTAAATCGGTCAACAAAGACTCTTTCATACTGTTTTGGGAGCCAGAACTCTTCATTAACGTTTTGAGGAGGCTTTAGGTTCAAGTCTACCAATTCGATATTTCTTTTCCATGTTTTCATAACATAGAAACAATTCTTGAACCTCTCGTTATCCTCATTACTATGCATGTTCGAACTTGCTCTAACAAAACTCCAGTCTTTGACGTTGAACGGTACACGTTTTCTTTCACTTTCTTCGAGTCGGCTAATGTCCACATCTCGATCATTGGGCGAAGTTCTGGATTTCTCAATCACTGGTTTTTCTTTTTCTCGCAAGTTGACCGGCTCAGTTGTTTGCGGTTGACTAACTTCATTCTCGACTACCCAGTTCTTTTGGTATTCTAAACTAGTCTTCTGCCTTTTTTGGGCCGGGTCAATCAGCGCCATCTTTTCTATACCGGCATCAACACTCTTGCGCTTGTGGGGACTAGTCGAATGATCATTCACCGGAAAAGTCTTTGACGCGGATGCTAGCCAGTGCGGGTAGCTCTGTGCGACAGAATCTCTCTTCAAAGCATCTGATGAAGGAATCGGTTGTAAGGAACAGAGTCGAGACGTAGTTAGAGGCTCATCCGGTGGGAACGCATTTAAATCTATAAGCATAGGAATCCTTTCCCCTTCTGGGTCCGAAGTGGTGAGTACGAAAGCATGGTCGATCAAGAGAAGGATCCAATAAAGCTGTCGAATGAAATATGAAATCATGTCGTCCAACGCACTGAGCGGAATTCTGCGCAACCTTGGCTGCCGTCGTGGATTATGTGCCTCGAGTGAAGGCCCAACGTGTCTAAGGCTGAAATTTGCTCTTTGCCTTTTTGGCCAGTGCATGAGGAACCCGCGCAAATCATGCTTTGGCCATCCCGAAGTCCAAGGCTCTTCCTGACACAAACACGACACTGATAACATGAAACAGTATCAGGAGGTCATGCCACATGGGGATGCTCTGGTGGCATGTCGGAAAGAAGCTGATGGACAAACAGGGACAAACCGAAGTCTACAAGCATTCAAAGTTATCTAAACAGTGGCCCAGTTCACATTAGGGGGGTTCACAATTGAAATTTACAAAAGTTTGGAGCTAAATTTAAGGCCCTTCTGAACAAAATTTTAAAAATTTGGTAAAATGCACAGCAGCATGTTATACTGGTCAATCATCCAATTGATCAATTTTTTAAAAAAATGTTTGTAAACACCTTAAAATGTGTCCTAAAATTTTGTGAATTTCAATTGTGAACCCCCCTATTGGATTTTTAAGGCCATTTTTATCCATTTTATCATTAAAATTCATCATTTTTCTCAAGTTGGTCAGATTCTTCTGAAACCACTTTTTCTGATGATTGGAAAATTTGTCAAAATTTTATGTAAAAATCAGATAAAAATAGGTTCAAAGTCACCAACGTGAACCGGGCTAGTATTCACACCGTTTAACACAAGCCCCTCCACGCTCATGACATGTTTTCGTATGTGGTGGGTGAAACATCTTCCGGCGCCTTTCGCGGAGAGAACCTCTGAATTCAGAGGCCCACTTCGCGTGGCGCCTCCGGTGTTTGCATAAAAATTGTATGATTTTTCACAGTTTGAGGTAGATAAGGCCCCAGGCCAAAACCAGTCTGAGCGCAGGTCTAAGGAATGAAACGGAGTTCATATCTTGAGCCGGAGCAACTTCTTGACCCCCCCAATTCGCCGCCGCTGCGTGCGATTGACGACGCCAGGGAAATCCCGACGGACAGTCAAGTCGCGTTGATTGGACTGCCACCACGGCCCGAGTTGGAATCGGATTCATAATCACTGCAAGGAAGACTGAGGGTTTTTGTGAAATATGGAAATATCCATCAAGTTCATCAAGTAAATCATTGTATTTAGATCAAAACCAATGATAAAGCCGAAACAATAAACAGAGTAAAAAGAACTTGGTTCTGCTTTCTTTTGAGAATATACGAAGATTTATGTCCAAAGAACAAACAAAAAGAGATGTATAAATTATTTGATGAGTTTGTAGAGCCTATCCATAGCTCTGACGACCTCGGAATCGAGGCCTCTAAGATGGGGATTAACTTTCCAAGCGAGGGCTCTCCAATCCTGATTAATCTTGAGGACAGTGAGATGATCGATATTCGTAGGTAGATGGTCATTGGTGTGCTGGAGCTGGAGAAGGAGTTGGTCGACCAAGCTGTTCAACAGTCTTCCAATCGTCGGTCCCGAGACCATCGTCTCGATTTCTAACGCTCTTTCGCTCGCTTCAACCGCCCGATCCAGTTTCCCCTCGCGTAAACATTCGTCGATCCAGTCTTCAAAGGTGCGGATTGATAGGAGATGATCAGCTGGTACCAAACTTTTGGGCTCTTTGCTTTGTCGATCCGAAAGCTGACGATCGGGTGGCGGCTGCGGTGTGGGTTGTGGGGAATCAAGATCGGCGGGAACGGGATGGTCAAGGTGCGGTTCGATCAATTGACTAACTTCGAGACATTCGATTATGTTTTTCTTGGTCTTAATCTGCTCGGCAAGCTCGAGATCAACCGCCTGGTCTAATCGACAGAGGAGCTGGTAGATCTGCGGTCTGAGTTCGGGACGCTGGGCCAGTTTGACTGGGCCGAGGCGCAGGATTTGGTCAGAGAGGGCTGCCCAGACGGTGGGCTCGATGGACGCGGATGACCACCGGACCCATATCGAATCAAAGAGAGATAGCGTCTTGGAAACGTTTCCTGGGGCGGCTCTTCGTCTGGCAAAGCCAGCAATAAAGCTAGTGATCCGAGCCGCTTGCCGAGCCCGGTCTTGGTCGTCTGAGCTCTTGAGGAGATACTCCGCCAGCCGCTCGTCGCCCATCGCGATCGCCTTGGCCTTCACGGCTCTGAATAGCTCGCCCGACCGGTCTGAGCCAGACATGTGCAAGTGTTGGTAGAGCTCCATGGCCAGCTCGGGATGGCTGTACAGAGCCTTCTCCAGCAGGCGCTTGAGATAGGAGAACGGGATGGCTGTGAGACTGCTGACATAGCCGTAGCGGGAGATCGATTGGAAGACATGTAGCGAGAGATCGAGCTCGTTGGACTCCATCAACCATCGCATCAATCTGAACGCCTCCGGTGACTTCCCTGGATGTGAATTAAATCTAAAACTCCGCAAGGGTTCTGATCTGATCGGGACGATCTTCGAAGTCGGGAACATTCCTCCAATCATCTCCGAGAGGAACTCGTGTCTGCTGACGGCTGACTTGATCCCTCGAGCAACACTGCATATCCGCCGAAGGATCAGGTCGTCCGCTTCTGAGTCAGGCAGCATACCCAATTCGACCATCCTCGTCCGAATTGCTATGGCCCCGCGCAAACCTGCGGGAAGATTTGTACCCTGGGTTTCTTGCGAGTTATTGGCCAATGCTTGGATAGCATGAATAAAGATCTCTGGGCTGATTGAGGCGGGAGCCAAGAAATCCCCCTGTAATCGAGATGGTAGTTCCAAGGCTCGGGATGATAAGTGGAGGACGCGTTCTACCCTTCCATCTTCAGCTTCGACGATTGCCACTCGAGTTTCTAACCACCGGGAGGCCGATCGGTCTGGTAGATGGGCCAAGAATTCGAGCGTTGAATCCCACTCTGGTTTGGACATGTACATCCGTCTGAGTAGACTGGCCAGATGGAACTGATCGGGATAGAGCCCGCCGATGGTGATCATTCGGACGGCCAACTTGAGCGCAGCCAGTCGGTGATGAATCTTTTGGCGTAAGAGTGAGATGATTAATGAGCCGGTCTCGATGGCCGAACGGAGGCCTTCATCATCACTGGCTTCTGGGCACTCTTCTTTTATTAGCATCTTCCGCCGTCGACCGATCAGATATCCATAGTAAACCTTGCGCATCAACTTGAGGCCTTGATTGGGCTGATGGAAGACGACGAGAAACCGAGCGTAGAGGCCGAGGGTTTCGAATGGGATCGCCTGGGCTAGCTGATCGGCGGATGGGATGGGTATCTGAGATAGTGCTGGGAGCCTTTGGATAATACTCGAGATGTGTTGGCGTGACTGTAGAAAGAGTTCTTTGGAATGCTCGTCTGTAGGCTGGTTCTTGGATGATGATTGGTAAGCTCTTCGCAAGCTGAGGGCCGCAGAGAGGATGGTATTTTGAAGATAGAGATGCAGTTGTTCGGTTGATAGAGCGCGTTGGATGGACTGAAAGAGCTGATCGACTCTGACTAAGCGCTGCTGGATTTTACAGTAATCGATCGTGTATGGTTGCTGTTGTGTTCCTGAGTCGATGATAGATAAGCTCCGGGGGCCATCATCTTGGTGCACGTCGGGCATGAATTTGTCCTCCTCAAGAATTCGAGCGGCCAAGGAAAATAAGGAGTCGTAAACATGAGTTGATAGGCGAGATTTCTGATGAGCGGATAGTCGGTTGAAGCTGAGGAGGGTTGCCTGAAAGTCTTGGGTCTCTAAGGAATGTAGGAAGTTTGAGAGCGGCTTAGGATCGGGCAGGGATGGTGGGAGTTGATCGAGATGATTTGAGTGGTATGACTGGGCAGCAAGATGGGGTGGTTGGGCCCGGTCGGCGAATGGGAAGCCGGTGATAGTCTGTGGGGATGCATGTCTCAGTCAATCAGTTTTGATGCTTCTGTGTATGGAAGTAGGTGCTTACAGATTGGTTGGCTGTTTTTCTAGGTTTCTCGGCTGGTTCTGCTTGGTTCGGGAGGAGTTCTTTGAGGGGCATGAGTGCCGGCTGGCGCTTGAGTTGGGGATGGATCGAGCTGAGTTGCTTTGTGAGACCAGAGTGAGGGATGAGTGTGAGCCTCATCTGGTTGGTTGCTTCCCACTTTTCTCCAGCCCAGCCCCCAGCAGTCTGGCCAATCCTGCCCACCGCAGTCGGGGAGTCGGCACTACCACGGGCCAAACACGACCGGCGTCGGGACCCGCTGATCGGGATGGCGTCCAAAGAAAAAGAATCCTCATAAAACTAAACCCAAGCCGGCACAAGACAGCACAAGACCTATTGGCTTCTGGCCAGAACCAAGACGCTGTCAATCTGAGCTTGGAAGGGGTTGGCCTGGGTTGGCAGTGCTAGTGTGGGTACCATACCGGTGATCCCCGGTTAACTTCGGGGTCTTTGAGATGGGCTATAGGATGCTCAGGTCAAGTGATGATGATTGGAAGAACAGCTTCCATTGATGGGTTTGCTGAATGGCTCTGAATCTTTGATGAGCCAACACTTTTGTTAAGTGGCTGAGTCTGAGCTGCGCGTCGCTTTTGGCGGGTGGCTGAGGAACGAGACGCGTCGGACAGCCCAGCGTGCCCCTCCGCAGACTTTTATTTTCTCACCAGCCACACACATACACATTCGACCGGCAACCACACAAAACCTCTCGGAACCAACCCCAAGCAGCGAGACAACACACCCAGTCACACACTCAAGCACATTCATAAGCAGAGCGAAGTCCAGAGCACGCGAATATTTATATGTACAACCACGGCACACCGAACGTCGGACCATCAAACGCTGCTGGGATCGTCGGCTCATCAAACATGCAGAAGAAGACACGTCGCGCCCTACCCAACAGCAATCCAACAGCCACCTCTTCCATCCAGAACAACCTCAACATGAACACCCGCCATCAAGTCGGCAATACCCCAGTACCCTCTCGGAGACCTCGGCTCGGAATGGGGGGGCTCGAGGATGATGAGAATATGGTCAGAGAGCTAACCGAAGAACAGAAACTGGAAATCAAAGAAGCCTTCGAACTGTTTGATACCGATAAAGACGGCGCAATAGACTGTTAGTAGGCCCGAACTCTGAACACACACACACACATTGATCTCAGTTGGCTTATTTTTTCCCCCCTGTAAACTAAGATCATGAGCTGAAAGTCGCAATGAGAGCATTGGGATTCGAATTGAAAAAACCTGAGATACTGAAGATCTTAAGGGATCACGATAAACAAGGCCAAGGATTAATCGAATTTAACGAATTCGATAAAGTTAGTAAGTTTATGATATGCCAATCGCTTTCTTGTCTCGATCGTCACGGGGAGGCTTCTTGTTCACAGTCCAGCTGATTCTTTTTCGCTTTCTTTATCCACCATTAAACAGTGACAGAAAAAATTCAAGCTAGGGATCCCCGGGAAGAAATCTTAAGAGCGTTCAAACTATTCGACACAGATAACACGGGCAAGATCTCGTTGAGGGATCTGAGGAAGATCTCCAAAGAATTGGGCGAAAACTTGGACGAGGAAGAACTGTAAGCTCCCAAAAAAAAAACTCTCTCTCCCAGTTCCCCGTTCAACCATAACCCCATTTTTTCTCATCGATCGATCAACTTCTCTTCCAGGTCGGCTATGATCGAAGAGTTCGATTTGGACCAGGACGGAGAGATCAATGAACAAGAATTCTTTGCAATCATGTCTGATGAATTATAACCAAGATCCAGACTTCATATATCATCATCATCAACAACAACAACTCGTTTCCTCACCCGTCGATCGCAATTTATCCTTTTTTTCCCCTTCTGGATGGATTCACAGTACAAGTTCTGAAAATATTGAAGAAAGAGAAAACGAAAGAAAAGAAGTAAAACATCGGAGAGAAAGAGAAGTGATTAGAAAGAATCCACTCGGTAGTATGTATATGTCAAAGTCTCTGCCAGGATCAGGCTTTTGTTGGTTGTTGAAAGATTCATATTGTCTATTTATTTGTTCCTCCCTAATACATCTCCATCCTTCAAGTTGTTGAAATACTATATAAGCAACCGTCTTCAGATTCACTTGTTGCACCACGTGTCGGACAGCTGTTTGGCGTGAAAAAGAACGCAAGCGAGCCTTCAACCCCAACCGTACATCGGTGCTTTCTTGAAATGGCTCAGAGAGCTCTGACCCAAGAAACGCAGCCTTCCATCACCAATGGAAAACATCCACTTCTCTCTATGCTCGCCGCCTGTGTTAGAATAAGATGCAGTCATCGCCCGCCACTTTGCGCTGGTGGTGTCACCGTTCTCACCAGATAATTTTCGTTCATGTACGAAGACGCGCAAGTTAATTTGAGCACCAGCATCGTGCGGATGGAAAACAGCTGCTGAATCTCATCCGCTCATCTATTTGATCTTCTTGGATCAGGGCATTCAACTATCACGTGGCATGGCCTTCATGATATTGATAGATCACAAAGAAGGAAAAAGAATTGAATAACGATCGTGTGTTTGGCGGCTATTTGTTTTTAAACCCTGGTTATTTGGATTATAATCGAGCATTGCTGAAACATAATAAGATAGAATACAAACAATGTATGTATGTAAGGAAACTGTGAACAAAAAATGACTTGGTGATATAATTCTCAAGAAGGAGTGAAAAGGGACAAGCAGAGCGCAAGTGTATGATCAGCTTTAGTCGTTTGTTGATTTCGATCGGGCTAGATAGACACTTCGTCCTCATCATCATCCCCGCCTTCCAAGTTGATAGTATCTGTACAAGTCAGACCAGAAAATCAATCCAGAAAAATATCCGGCCATCAAAGCAAAACATTGCCAGAGGAAGGATTATCAATAACGAAGTTAGAACAAAGAGATGTCAGGGAATAGAGAGACATGAAATGAAGCTTCAGACTTAACTGCCGAATTTCGAGTACAAAGTCTTCTTGAGAGCTGACATTTGGTCGTTCAATTCAGTCAAGTCTGTGTTCAGCTTGGAGATCAACTGCTTGGATTTTTCTAGGTTCTCAGCTAGCTTCGTTTCTTGGAAAACCGATCTCTTGATATGAATGTATGAGCTATCTAATTTGTATCTTTCAATTGTGCGAGTTTTGATTAGCATAAGGAAAATGGCCAGTCGAGTGAAGCGAGGAAATCAGAGAGAAAACCGTGACAAACAAGATCAAATCGTTCCCATCGCCCCCGTTCTGATCCTGTTCGTCGTCATCGATGACATTATCGTCGAAACTACCCAACAACAGTTCGTTTTCCAGCTCGACCAAATCGTCTAGTTCCAAAGATTTGGCTTTGATAAGCTTCCTCAACTTGATCTTCTTGAGGTTCAGATTCGAAAACTCGTTGATCATCTTTTGGTCTTTGAAATTCACTTCGATCTCTTCTTCTCCACCCGCCTCGCCATTCCCACTCGTCCTGATCGGTTCCAGCTGTGGAGGTACCAACGTCCATGGTCATTCGATCCCAGGTCCGACAATTCCAGAAATCAATTCTACGTTGCATTCGATCATGATAAAGAAATTTGCGACTTACCATTTGCATCGTGATCTTAGCGTCCGTCTAGATCTCGTATCTTCTCAGAAAGCTGATTTCGTTGCCCAAAACTTTGTAGTTCTTGCAACTCCAAATCGCAGTCGGAGTCCCCGTCTCACCGGTTATAGCCCGGGAGGAAAGGTGGAGGACCCCGAACAACTTCGCTCTCGACCACATCTTTCCATCACATTTATCATCTTCAAAATCGCTCCTCGATTCCTCTAGCTTAAAAATGTCGTAATCCAACGGGGGAGAAATACAATAGTATTCTCTGGCTGTGTTGGACCCATGTGACGATATCACAGAGTGCCATGATGTCTGTTCCGAAAAAGGGTGTCGCAACGTGGCCCGTTTAGCATAGTCGTTATTGCGCGGCACTTGTACTGCGAGGTCCATGCCGAGGTCGCTAGTTCAAATCTGGCAACGGGCATTTTTGTTGCTTGGTAGTGGATTGAAACTCTCCGTAGAGCGGAGGAATTGCTACTCAAGCTGACACGGCTCTCTGCTCGGGACTCTGTTACCGGGAAACAGCCTCAGCAAGTCGCTGAGTTGCATTGCCTCTTTGGCTGGCGGCGCCGTCTGTTTTTATTTTTTTTGTTTCACAAGTGCCACCCCTCGAGCTTAACCAAGCCTCTCTGGAGGAGAGCCCCGCAGGGTCTCTGTCTCACAGAGAGGCTTGCCCCCAAGCCACTGATTTTGGCATGAGAGCTGACAAGCCTGGTGTCAGCGGCAGCAATACCAAGACAATAGTCTTCTAGCTACGCTGGCTGCAAGGATGAGATAGAGATTTAAGACTAAGCCCGGATGTTTCTAGAAAAACACCGGGAAGTAGAAATAGTTTTATTTTTAATACGGAGGGGCTTGACTTTAGAGAAAGTCAAGAGTATTTAAGTGCCCTCCGTTAAGATTTCAGGGCCTGTAGAACAGGGGTGGTAGAGTGCCTGAAGTAGCGGGGGCCTGTAATACAGGTTTGGTTCGCTAAAATAACCCCAGAACAGATCTTTTCTAACAAAGAATCTGAGAAAAATAAGGAAAGTTAAGCAGACTCACTAAGAAACTAGGATTTCGAGGAAGCTAGCTGAAAGTCGGCTGAAAGTTCCTTTTGCGATGAACAGCGGAATCTAGAGGGGAGGCGATGAGAAGCGTACCACCACGTAAATTCTAAGACTTCAGGCGAATCGGACAAGACAAATGGGTAAGCAGGACGAAGTTTGAGGTCGAATGTTTACTGGGAAGGTTTTGTCGGGATGTCTGAAGATGTCTCCTCTTTCTTTGGCGGAGAATAGTCTCTTTATATAGAATTCTCTATGGATCTCTTACTTCACCGTAGAGATCCAGGTCTCTAGGGATCATTCGCGACTTTCCGCGGGAGCTTATCTCTTCGTCATGACTTCTTGTCACGGAGATGAGCCCTTCTTTTTTTTAGGGAAGCTAAGATGAGCGCTTTCTATGCTACCGCGAGTCTTCTTCGTAATGTTTTGCTTATGTCTCTTGTTTTAGCGATCATAGTCGCATGTCTCCCATTGCGAGTGTAGCAGCTTTCTTGAGCTATCTTAGTTTCAAACGTTTTTTTGTATTCTTTTGTACTTCTGTGCCTCCTTTCTTATTTTAAGGAGGCGCTATTTATTTATGTATTTTTCTCTTTATACTTAGATTTTTTATTACACATATTCCTTTTTAGAGGAATGTGCTTTTTTCTTTGGTTTTTCTATACTTGCTTTGTAACAGCATTCTAAACTCGCTTTGTAACAGTATTTTTTTTTTTATGTATCTTTCAGCTAACTCTGGTACAGTAGCTAGCTGACACCTGGGGCCCAACCAACCCCCATTTTTCCTTTTATCCATGATCTCACACCCATTTTTGCCCAATAGGGACATGAGTGGTGCGGCCTTGTAGGCTTGCTTCTTGCGCAGGCAGCCATCCACAAATCAGCTTTTTATCCCCCCAGCTGGCCGCTGGGCATCCTTGCAAAATCACTGCTAAGCTCGGTCCAACAAATCAAGGTTTTTTTCCAACTTCTGTACATCAAGCATATCAATATAAATATTATGCATTGATCATGAATTGAGAATTGAACTTGTTCAAAAATATGCATTTTCATTTAATTACAAGCAGAAAATACTGCTTCCATGCACTTACTAAAGATACAGAAGTGTACAATCATTGCCAGAATCTTGGAAGCATGATTTTAAAAGCTTTGTAACTTCAAGACCGTTCAAGATAAAAACATATGGCCTATGTAGGTTTGAAGGCCAGATGCAGGGCTTCAATTTGGCACCTGGGCAGCCCATTTGGCTCACAGGATGCTATGGTGGTGTGGTGTTGAAGTTTGACACCAGCCAAATGGGTTGAGGCGGTCCTCAGCGCTCACGCCAAATTTCCCCGCTTACTCCCAAGTCCCTCCTTCGGAGGCTTGCGCTTCGCGCGAGGGGCGCCAGCCTGCCAACTCAGAAGGAAGGACTGACTAAGTTCGCCACCCCTCCCACAGCAAAGAGCGCTCCGCGCAGGGTTCCCCAAACCCACCTTTTGAGACCCCGCGTGCAAAAATGTGTCAAAGTTACAGGTTACACAGTCCTGTCACAAGTCATGACAGACCTGCGCATACAGCAGTTCCGAGAAAGCTTGCGCTTCTGGACCTGCAATTTTGCCCCCCGAACTCGACTTCAGCCACCTGTATTGCCTCCTGTATGGCCGTTGCCATACAGGAACATGCATTCGGTGCAAAAGCTATCTTTGTGATAGCTAGCTTTTAGCTTTGGAGAGTGGCACTGTTGGACTCCTCGTCAAATTTCGAGTCAGCAGTCCTTCGCTCCCCTGCGCCCGTGGGGCATGACCGGGCACCAGGCTGCCCAGTCAGGCCCCACAGCCCTGTATAACCCGGGCTGTCCAGAATACAGGGAAGATGTGGGTTGAAGTCGAGTTTGGGGGGCAGAATCGCAGGTCCCAAAACGCAAGCTTTCTCGGAACTGCTGTACATACCATCCTGTCAGAAATACATGACATTGATTCATGCAGCTGTCATGAGAGTGACAGCTCTGTGAAACCCCACAGTTGCTGTGCATGTGACAGGTCAGGCAGCTTTTGTACAGGTGCCCAGTCTGACCAAATGACCTGTAATTTCAAAGGTGCTATGCAACACCTGCGGGACAGGGTAACCTGATCCACCTTCATGTCACACTTTTGCACCCGGTGAGAGGCTTCAATAAGCTAGGTGTCACAGTATGTATTCAATTGCCATATGCAGGCTCCTGCCAATTGTTTATGACCAGGGGTAAAGGGTGTAGACCTCTGGACCAGCCATAAAAATCTGGTAGGGCCTTTACATAAGAGTTGACTATGTTAAGCGGGCAAAAATTGATTAAATTCAAGAAAAAACCTGGGAGATAGATTGAGGGTCAGACCAAAAGATCCATTGGGTCCCAGTGGGAACCAGCAAGGGCTTCTTGGATGCAAGGTTGATAAATTCATCAGATGGTTGAAGTGGGTTTTCTGTTTTATTGACATCAATAACAGTACCCACAAAAGTTTCATTCCTTGAAGCAACACTCTCATAATACTGTTGAAGTGAGAAATGCATGGTAGGCCTTCATGTTTTCAGATAAAAAAATCTGGTGTAGAATTGGTGGTCTTTTCTTTTTTTCCAGATGCTAGTAAATGATCACCATCAAGGAGTTGAACAAGCTTAGGTTGAGCAAATAATCCTTCAATTTGGGGATTTGATTTTCTCTCAAATAGTAGGAGAGAATGTCCAATGGTCCAGGGGTGGCACAAGCGGCTGTCCCAAGCTGTTGCTGATGTTTCACAGTCACTGTATTGAAATTATTCCTTATCTTGTTTCCTTGTGTGCTTCTTTAGTTCCTTGTCAATCTTTGTTGTGTTCATTGTCTTGTTGCTTCTGCCTTCAGGTATTCTTATTCTTATCATTCATTATCTTTCATTTATTTGTGTATTTCATTGTTATTATTACTGATCTGAAATTTACCCTTAAGTTTGTTACTTAACAGCAGCAAGTCAGTGTATGTGGGATTACCCAATAACTTTTTATTGTCTCTCATCTCTTATGTTTCAAGCATGTTTTCTTTCTTCACGTCAATACTATGTTAGTCCTTCACCAATTTTCTTGGGTGCCTCAGGTCTGTATTGATTTTTGCTCTCAGGGATTTAAAAAAAAAAGAAGCCTACATGAGGAAGCTGGTGGTGAATGCAATTAAGATTTTATCTTGTGCAAACAGATGTTATGGTCTGTTTTATGGAGAGGAAGATGGAGTCTGGGGTCTGGGGTTCTGGGGGTTCTGGATGCAAGATGGTAGATTGCAGGATGAGGAAGAGGCTTGGATCTCCAGCCGCTTGAACCTTGAGTATGGTCCGTGACATGGACATGTAGTCTATGTACATATGAGTCTGCGCTGCGGAGCCCACACTGTCAGAATAAGAGCCTGTCCGCTCACTGTCCTTTTCTTGTCCTGTCTGGCCATGTGGCCTTTATCCTGTCCTGTCTTGCCATGTGGCCTTTATCCTGTCCTGTCTGGCCATGTGGCCTTTATCCTGTCCTGTCTGGCCATGTGGCCTTTATCCTGTCCTGTCTGGCCATGTGGCCTTTATCCTGTCCTGTCTGGCCATGTGGCCTTTTTCCTGTTCCGTCTGACCAAGTGGTCCTCCTGTTCTGTCTTGTTGTCATGTCTTTGTTTCTAGGCCCCCCTTTGGATCTTGCTGGGGGGCTCTCTAGTTGTGTGTTCTAAGTCCGCTCCTCGGACATGTAATCAAGTTATCGAGTCTGAGCCAAAAACACTCTAGTCCTTCCTGAGCCATCAACATTCAGCAAAGCTCCTCGGTCAAACCCTCCTCCTCGCCTCTCACCATCCCCGTTCGAAAGTGAAATCTTGACACACACTACGGCCAACACCACAACTGCTGCGCTGCCACAGCGGGAAGCGTAGCAAAAGCGCAGGGGTTTTGGACACGCTTTGCTAAAGCTTTTGGCAGCGGGTGAACCGCTGCACTTTTTGCTAATTGATACAGGAGGAAAAAAAAAAAAACAGATTTCAGCGCGCTTTTTCAGCGGCGCGCAGCGGGTCTTCCGCTGCGCTAACCGCTGAAAAAGCGCAAAGTCACTGCACTATGCGCTGAAAAGCGGCAAACTTGCTGAAAAGCAGTGAATTTACCTGAAATTCTGATAATCCTGCCCACAAACCAGTTGAGGTTTGTTTTTGTGCATCTTTTTTCTCCGCTCTCACCGCTATTTGCAGCAAAAAGCGGCTCAGCGGGCAAAAGCGCCGCAGCGCTCTGTGCTAGAACCGCTTTCTGCAGCGAAAAGCTGCTAAAAGCAAAGAAAAGCGCTTCCAGCCGCTGTGCCACTTTTGCTGCGCTATTTTGCAGCGAAAGCGGAAAAAAATCGCTGCGCTATTTAACAATGAAAATCCGTGCAGCGGGATTTTTGCTTCGCTGACACTGAAAACAGCGTCTACCCGCTGACGCTTTTGCTTTTTGGCGCCAGGAAAAGCGGATGGCCGCTGCGCTTTGCTATTGTGGCGCTTTTATCAGCAAAGCGCAGCAGTTGCGGTGTTGCTACAGCTCATAACATTATCCCCCCTTTAATGCCCAAGTCTCCCCCTTTTCTGGTTGATTGATGAGAAATAAAAAATCAAAAAATTCCTCCTCTTTTGGCTCTGCATTCTGTCCCTGGGCAACATTGAAAAACCCGGTGGGAAAAATCTTGCCCTCTCACTTTCTTCTCTGCGTCCTTTGATGCCTGGCCGCCACCTCCGGAAATTTTGAGTTGAACTCTGCTGTTCTTCAGGTTTGCCTCTGGGTCCCACAAATTCTCCGCTGTGGTATGATTTATGGTATCCCATATGCCAAAATCAAAATTTTCTGCTTTTCTTTCTTATTTCTATTAGTTTTACTCTTAATCTCCCTTTTCCTCTTATCAATCACTTAATATTCCTCAAGATTCAGTTTCTAGGGACAAATTCACCCCTAGTCTTGCCTTACAAAACACTCATAAGGGCACTCACTCAGAAGTTACATACTCTTACACACTCACAATACCCCTTACAACCTCAAAAAGTTACACAATCCACATTTACAACACTTAGTTACACACACGGTTACATACATAGCTACATACATATTTACACATAGCTGCATCATCACTTACATACATACAGTGTACACATGCAGGCACTCATGCAGGTGCTAGCTGCATGTGATAGCTGCATGCACTAAGCTGCATGCGCTAGTGGATCTTTGTTGCATAACAACAGCAGGTGACCTGGTTACAGCATGACTACACTAACATACAGTCCTGACCAATCACACCTCCTGATTCAGCCTGCATGTCATAACCCATAATCACCTGTACAGTCCTGACCAATCACATTCACCCATTCAACATATGTACTAGCCAAAAACCCTCATGTACCTAGCCAAAATCTCTCATGTGGAGCTCCTCTGGAGCTAAAATCCCTCACTGTTGTCTATAAAAAGAGGCTCTCCTCCCCTGTTGTAACTTTCCCCCAGCAGACTACTAGCAGACTACCTGCACTCAGTTTCCCCTATAACAAAGTACACAACTGCTCACTCCACAATATATCAGTCACCCTATATTTTGGTTTTACACACATTACAAAACACTTACACACGAAATAACAACTCTACACAACACTCACATTACATAACACAAACCTCTGAGGGGTCCTCTTTGACCAACTATCATCTGGTTGAAGTCCAGACTCCTCACTCATAACACATTTTAGCAACTCCATTGCACCCACTTTATAACAACAGTTATCTTTTGATAACACTCCACTATCACTACATTAAACCTGTCAATCTGAGATTGGTGGGCTTGTTTTAGTTTCTAGTGAACCAGGAAAGGCAGAGGTTTCCTCATACATCCCTTTCCGCACTCAGCAAAAGGTTCTCAGGAACACTTTTGAGCTTTACACCGCCAGTCCAAATCCGCGCCAGCTGACAAGGTATTGAGTCGTCCGCCCTCTCCACCGGCTTTCCAGTATGCCGTCAACCTCCCACTCATCTCCGCTGTTGACTGTTACCGGCTCCGGGGTCCGCCGCTGTTGGTGAGCAATTTCGTTGGGTTTGTGTTTGCGGAGTACTGAAACGTGGAAAACTGGGTGGACTCCCTGCATGGAGAGCGGAAGGGTCAGTTTGTAAGTGGAGTTTGAAATTCTGCTAGCTATTGGAAATGGTCCAAGCCATTGGTGTTCCAATTTAGGGCTGGGGCATGTTGTTGAGATGTTGCGTCCATGTAGCCAAACCTTGTCTCCGCTGTTCCATTCCAGGGTTTTCCGCACTCCGCTGTGGAACTGGATTTTTATGGCCTCTTGCGCCACCTCCAGGCAGTGCTTCAGCTCGTCCTGTACCTCTGCAAGCTGGCGGAGTCTCTCCGCCACTGCCGGTACGCACTGTTCCGCCGTACAATGGGTTGAAACCGTAATTTGCCTTGAATGGTGACATCCCTGTTGATGTGCTGTTGTTTTTGTTGTAAGCAAAATCCGCTGTTGCCAGGAGCGGAGCCCAATTGTCCTGTCAAGAGCTCACAAAGTGGCGGAGATATTGCTCCACTGCTTTGTTTACAATTTCCAACTGTCCGTCTGTCCTTGGGTGGTACACTGTAGATAGTTGGAGGCGGATGCCAAGTTGGTTGTCCAGTTTGCAGGTGATTTGGGACACAAAAATGCTCCCTTGGTCGGAGAAAATATTCTTTGGAGTGCCGTGGAGTTTCCAAACGTGCTCCGCCATCAGGTCTGCTAACTGCTCCGCATTCATGGACTTCCTGCAGGGGATGAAGTGCGCCATCTTTGTCAGGCGGTCAACAACAGTCAGTATGCTGTTGTAGGAGCGGGATTCAGGCAGGTCTGTGATGAGATCATAGCTGATTTCCGTCCACGGCCCCGCCGGGATTGGCAGCGGCTCCAGTGTCCCAAATGGCTGTTGCGTCAAGGCTTTAACTTGTTGGCAAGAATCACATCCATCCACGTATTGATTGACGAACTTCTTATGGCCGTTTCACACAAAAATCTGCCGGACCAGGGCAAGGGTGCGAGATTGGCCTAGGTTGCCCGCTGCTTTGCTGTGATGTTGGCTCTTCAATATCTCCGTCTGCAGTACTGGGTCCGCCGGTATGACTGTCCGTCCTTTTTTGTACAAAATGCCGTCTGCCTCTGCGTATCTGTTCTGGTTTCCTGCGGAGGTTTACAAGGTTTCCATCCATCTGGTCAGTTGTGAGTCAAGCAGAGTTAATTCCCTGATTTTGGTGATGAGCTCCGCATCTGAAATGGCTGGTACGTCCTCTGCCTCTGCTCCTAGTATGTCAACCTTGAACCCATGCTCCGCCTCTGCCAAGTAAATCAATTTGTCCTCAAACCAGGATTCAAACTCCAATATCTCCGCAAAGTTCCACTGCGTGATGTTCTTGGGATTCAGCAGCTTCCCAAAGTCCAGTTTCTTGCCAGGGGCGGGGACTAGGTCCGGTCTTCTGGAAAGAGCATTGGGTTTGTTGGCTTGGTGGCCCGGGCGGAAGATGATTTCAAAATTGAAGCAACCCATGGTCTCCGCCCACAGCACCTGTCTTTGAGTGAGCTCCTTGGTGGTCATGAAGCTTTCTAGGTTCCAGTGATTGGTTTAAACAATGGCGGTCAGGCGGTGCGGGTTTCTCTCAAGGTACTGCTGCCACTCTTTGAAATCGGCAACAATGGCCAACAGTTCCTTGTTGAAAATCATGTAGTTCTTCTCCACCTGTGCCAATGATTGGGATAATTAAGTGACAGGGTGGAGTTCTTTGTCTTTGTTGCAGACTTGAGACAGAACTTCTCCAAGCGCGAAGTTGGAGCATTCACATTCCAAAATAAACGGCTTGTACGGGTCTACAATCTTGAGTATTGGAGTGGAGGTGAAGGCGGTCTTCAGGCATTCAAACACGGAGTTACCTTTGTTGTTCCAAACAAAGGGGTTTTTTGCTTTGGTAAGGTTGTGTAAGGGTCTGGTCTTCCCAAAAAAGTGGTCAATGAACCGGCGGTAAAAGCTGGAGAATCCAATTGTCAGGCTTGGTGATGCCAAGACACGAAGTCCTCTAGCTACACGAGTGACTGCGGCGAATGAGCGCGTCTGTAGACGCGGTAGGATGATGGTTTTAAAGATTTATATCCCTAATGGGATGTAATGGAGGGACCGCGAGAGCAGCGGAATGGTTGTGGTGCCCTCCGGGGCGGTTCTTACAGGGCCTGACAAGCAGGGGTAGTGTATCCTGTGTTGTCTGGGGTCCAACAAGCCGGGGTCGTTCGACAGGTTCCCAAGTATATAGTTGATGGGGATTTTGCACGAGATGATAAAGAGAAATGAGCTGGACTTACTGTTGAGCAGGAGTCCAGCAACAAGCAATGAATCTAAAAACAATCTAACACAGGCTAAGAGCGAACTAATCAACAAATATGTTTGGCGAAGTAGTTCACTGCTGGGTGTTTAAAGTGGTTGATGATTCTGGGGATTGCTAGTCCCTCAGAGGCCTTCCTTTTAAGCCTTTTGGAGACTGAAGCTTTGGCTCTCTAGTCGCCAGGCTGGCCTTCCGATACTTCTCATTGGAGGGCATAGCCCTGTTACAGAGAAAGAAGCTCTTCTGACCTGTAGCTGTTGGCTACGGTTTGCGTGGACACGCTACACTTTTAGGAGGCGGTCTAGCCTTCCTACAGCAAACATTATTTCTGAGATCATCTGCTCTTGAGTGGAGGGTCACGTAGCAACCGTCTCATAGGAAGATTCTAGAACTTAGAACCTTGGTGCTCTCGGCGCTTTGATGACCGCCTGTAGGGCTGGGCCCCGACCCGAGCTCCTTCGGGTATACCCGACTACCCAACCCGGTCGCTCGGAGCGCGGGTGGAATTTTTGAGCTTTTTATCCGATCGGATATCTCAGGTAAAGGACTCGGGAGGAGTCTTGCGAAGGGTCGGAGACCAACCTTTGATTACATTTAAAGTTGAAACAGAATGCTGAGGCAACTTGACGAGTTCAGATTTGTAGAAGATAAACATATAAATAAAAACAGAAAGAAGAGTTGAGAAAAAAAAACTAGCATCATTGAGTTGGTGTGACTTGAGAATCCTTGAATACGTCGGTTTCATCATAAGGAGCGGGGTCGAGCGTTCCAATTGCGCGGTACCAGTCCTTCAGGCAGAGGTGCTCAACAGAGGTTGGACTGACACTGCTCTGTTGAGGACCAACTATAGATTTGGATCTTGAAAAAACTCGCTCCGAGGGGCGCTGGTGGCAGGGATGGCAAGATAACATTTTGCCATCGCTGCAAGTGATGGATAGATAGCTTTGTTGCTCCGCCAAAATTCAAGAACCTTGGTGTTTCCCGACTCGGTAGTTGCACGGAAGTAGCTCTGAATTTCAGTGTCCAAGTTGTTTGCTGCTTGTTGCGAACCAAAGATGTCAGACATGATGGAGCTCTGAATCTGTTGGGGCTGTGTTGCACCAAATTTTGCTGGACTGCGATTGGAACGGCGGGCCTCGGTCTTGAAATCCCTGAGAACAATAGCAGGATCAAAATCCGAGGCAATCTCCTCTCGAATAAAATCATTTGGTGCTAGAGCTTTTGTCATGGGCCAGCAAAGCATTTCACAATTGACCATTTTTCTTCAAAATAGCTGTACAGCGTACTTTATCCTCCTTCGGATCATCGACAAAATACTTCCACACCCATGACTTGCGGGTTGGCTGGGAAGTTTGAGGCGCTTTCAGAGGGGACGGCGGGTTATCTCCTGCAGCAGAGCGTTTTTTCAACATTGTGTTGCTGGTATCAATCTCAATTCTCTGCTGGGAAAATCTTTCTACACGCCCTGGAGCAGTGCAACTGCCAGTCCCCGCGGGTGCTACCTGATATCCGTCGGAACTAGCGAATTTGATACCCGAGCTCGGGTATACCCGCAGGGGACCAGCGCGGGATGCCCTCTAGGCCTCGGATATCACCCGGGGCCCAGCCCTAACCGCCTGTAGGCTGCAATACCAATAAGCCAATGTTTTATCCCTCGCGACCCTATGCTTCTTGATAAGAATTGTGAGGGCTATAGTTCCATACCCATATTTTGGTAGGAACTTCAGGATTCTAGCTCCTCGGCGGTCTAGACTCCCTGTTGATATGGCTCCAGAGGCGGCACAGCTATTCTTCCGCGGCTGTCTCTGTTGCGACCGGTTGCGGGTTGCAAGAAGAATATTATTTTAATACAATTTTTAGTTGATACGCTTTCCTTAGTGGAAAGCGTACACTTATTTTTCAGCGTTAGAGCCTCTGTCTTTGCGGAGTGTTCCCTAACACATTTTTATGGCATTTTTATATCTAAATATATATTTTTACATGTATGTTATTTACTATCTGCGCTTGTGTTGCCGGTAGTTTTTGTTGTAACATTTTTAGCTCTTAGCTGCGCTTTTTCAGCTAAGTCATTTTTACATGTTAATTAAGTCTGATGGCTTCTGTAATGATAGCCCGGCTGACACCAATGAACCACTGGAGTTCTGTAACTTTCCGCGGTGCAGGCCACTCCGTCACCCCCTTCATATTTGCGGGGTCCATTCTAATCCAGTTACACGCAATTAAGAGTCCGAGATATTCCACCTCCGGTTTTGAAAATTCACATTTCTCTGGTTTCAGCCATAATTGATGCTTTCTCAGGGTCTCCAGGATTCTGTTGACCGCCGCCGTGTGATTGGAACCTTTCTATGTGTACACCATAATGGCATCCAGGTACTCGGCGGTGTCCTTTCCACTTTTCCCAAGGAGAATGTCTTGCATGAAGTATTGAAAGTATTCCGGCGCTCCTGTGGGTCCAAATGGCATAGTGAGCAAAGCAAATTGCCCTGCCTTGCAGACGAAATCTAGCTTATCCTCATCTCCCTCCACAAAGCAGAGGTTTCCATAGGCGTTGCAGAGGTCTAGTTTTGTGAAGGTTTTGCCGTTTAGTAGGCTTTCCAACCAGGTCCATGGTCAGCAGAAGGGGATAGCGGTTCTTCACTGTCAGCACGTTGAGTTTTTGGTAGTCAAAACAGGGGCGGAGGTTTCTGTCCTTCTTCCCAGTGAATAGAACTCGGGCCGCCAATGGTGACGTGGTTCGCCGGATTGTTCCGCTGGCCGGTCCTTCCACAATCAGTGTGTTGAGTGCCTGGTTCTCCGCCGGTGAAAGTGGAATGATCTGGCTTGCTTGCAGTGTGGCTCTGGGGACTAGGTCAACACAAAAGTCATATTTTCTTTGTGGCGATAGGCTCTTAGCGCTGGATTATTGGAACATGTCAATGAATCAATGGTAGCACTGCAGGACTAGTTCTTTGGCGGTCCGCGCTGCAATAGTGGTCTTTCCCGCCGCCGCTAGCCGCGCGGAGGTTGACCACAATGTCTTGGCAGCGCTAATCTCTGCAGTGTAATGCTCTAGGAGAGAAAGGGGATTTCCAGCTGTGTCAGCCACAGAGTACATGTCACAGTATCTTACACTTACCAAGTACCTGCAATTGTTTACATTACTTATAGTACATTCCTTTTACACCCTTATTACATATGTATATCATTAGATACAAGCTTAAGAATTTACTCTTGTTATACATCACATTACAGATAACCATAGTTAAATACATTTACCATGATGTACTGTTGTTATAAGAGTTAAGTTACTTGCAAACAGTAAGATTACAATACATTGTAATATTACTGTACACGTGAAATACCCCAAGACAGGTATCAATCATTTATCCCCCGTTACGCCTCAGTCCCCATTTACATAACATATTGGTTATGGTATAAATACATAAACAATACATGATGTAATCCAATTCAAAGAGCACTGAATGGAATCAATGATTGGTTATGATCAGCTAGTGTGCACTGCTACTGATCTAGGATCAGTACTGATCATTACACTGCCTGGATCATTTCCAATGTTGATCCTCATGGGGATCTGCTTCCCTTGAGCGCTTCCAGTTCCCCCCTGGTCCTGAAGCGCCTCCAAGTGCATCATGTTCCCTCCTGCTCTTTCCCCTCTATATAAACACACCCCCCACGACTGTTTATCCCTCAGAATATTATTACAGCAAAGTTTAACCCATACTATAGTTAAACAGTGCTTTCATTCTCAACCATCATTCAATTCAGGAATAACATCAACTCTTGATTACCCTTACCTTTCTGTAGGTAAAACCACGAACCCAAGTTGAGTTATTCCTTGGATGCCTATTAACAACCTGTGTTGATCTGGATGCACCTTAATTGAGCAAGCCTCTCAGTCAAGATTACTGATAGAGTGAAACCTTTTACAGGTCTAACCACAAACCCATTGGCCCATCCTTGGCATCTTAAACTATCATCTTGCTAGTAACAACCCTCTCAGACACGGTTAGTTACCTACAGGCTGACAAGCTGCTTTGGAGAATGATTGCGGAGAAAATTTATCAGACTCACATTTGAGGGGCGGTAAAATACACACCCCCTCGTCACAAATCCCAGCTTTCCCCATGATGGGCCCTTGGCCCTCTGTTGAGGATTTTTGCGGAGTGGACAATACCGCCAAAGCGGTAGCAAAATTGTGGGCGGGGTTCCATTCAGGTTGCGGAGGGGCGGGATTCCAGTCGGGGTGCGGAGTACTATCTACGGGGAAAACAAGCTTGCCAGCTGTTTCAGGGAGTATGGATGAGGGTAGTCTATTGAGCTCACATTGCAGGGGCGGTAAAACACACACCCCCTTGTCAAAAATCCTAGCTTTCCCCATCATGGGCCCTTGGCCCTCTGTTGAGGATTTTTTCAGAGTGGAAAAAACTGCGGAGACAGTTGCAATGTTGGAGTGGTTGGGGCGGAGGGTGCGGGTGGTCCAGTCAATTTGGTGTCTGTTTTTGCGGATGCATGGCATCCCAAGGATGCCGTTGTACGTGTCTTTCAGTTGGTTAATGATGAATTTTGAAGGGCGGGGTTCTTCATTCAGGGTAAGGTCAATCTCATAGGCCTCTTGGGATGTGGATCCATCAAATCCCAAGACGGTCCGCCTTGAGGCGGTGGCATTGCGGAGTAATCCCGCCGTGGAGGCGTAGGATTCACTCAACACATTGTGGGTTGCTCCGGAATCAATCAAGAAGGAGGCAGGGGGCAAGGGGGTCTGGGGTGTGGCTCTTGGAGTTGTGATGGTGCAAATGATAAAACATTGGGGACCAATTTCATCTCTGTTCAAAGTTTTACTAGCACCAATGCTACAAGACAACTCCGCTGCGCTCAGGAAAGGCACAACCTCCATTCCTGAGCACCTCCATTTTTTGACAAGTTGGCCTGGCCTTTTCCACCTTTATCCGCTGGTCCGCCTCTGCCTATTGCCACCATCCCTTCCACTAGTTGGCGGATCTAATCCTCCATTGCCGCAATCCTGGTGTTTCCGCAGCCTTTTCCCTTCTTGGTTGGTGTGGTGCTCCATTCCAAACCATAAGTAGTATTTTATTATCTTCTTTTACATATATTCATCATTACACTGCCTATTACCCAACACCCCTTCACAAATACCTCATTATTATTGCATATTAAGATTCTACGCCTCATTTCACCTATAGTCACTCATACACAGTACCTCTTTATCTTCAATGGTTCAATAGTTGCAGAGGATATAAGACAAACCTTACAGTCTTCATTAGTTACAATACTCATTTCATTAGTAACTTAGTTGAATCATTACATCAAATTCTTTTCATAGATATTTTCTCACATACTAAACTCTTTACATACATTGCTCATTATGTACTATGCCTATTGTACACATTACATCATTGGATCTATGCTTACCCCTTTCAGTAGTGCTCATCATTACAAACTGTTACTATGTTCACATCACTCTTCCCTATTTGTACAACCTTCATTCCCATAGCCAGAACCCCTCATTGTCTGTGCTCATCCTTCCTTCATAAAAGAACTGTCTTCCCCCCCTCACTTGTACCTGATGCAGAATTTTAGATGCAGAAAGTATAGTACCCATTCTCATCAACCCATTACTGTTGAATCATTCCCATTGCTTTGCCCCTTTCAACCATTGCCCCAACCCTCTAATCCTCAGTAGCCAAGCAGTAGTTAAAGCTCATAGTACTAGCTCCTAAGATCAAGTAGAAATCAGCCACACCTTTTCTTTCTTTTTCTTAGTTTTACTCTCATCCCCTCAGCATTAGTCAGGAAGGCAGCCTCATCAGCACCCTTGCATAGCTTACATTAGTACTAGTGTTGCTATCCATTTCCCTTCCAAGCTCTATTCTCCCCTTTGAGTAGTTCCACAAGTGGTGTCCCAACGGTGGCCTTTCTATACCTCAGATATCTTCACTCCTAGTAACAACTATACCATCAGCTTCACAAACTGCTCCACCTACACCCCTCTTACCTCTTCATTATAAACCACCTTCCTGCTCTTAGAATTCATTACAGCCATCAGTAAAACTATCAGCACAATCATTATCACCTTTCAACACATTCATCTTTAAATTCAACACACCTATTTCAACTATGTCTGCCCAAGGAACCCCCAGTACCAATATTGCCCCTAGTCTTTACCCTCCACTGGATTCTTCCAGTAATGCTGCAAATCAGGACCCCATCCCTTCCAATGTTGGCCAAACTCAGACTTCTTCCACTGGTCCAGGTCCTCAAGCTTCTTCCACTGTTCCAGGTCCACAGGCTTCTTCTTCTATTCCAGGTCCTCAGGCCACCTCCACTTCTTTCAGACCCCAGGCTTCTTCTACTGCTTCTCCAAGACCTCAGGCTTCTTCTAGTGCTCCTAGATTTACTGGATACAGGGACAACAATCAGCCATCAGATGATTCAGAAGATCTAGGTGCTCCACCCCGCTTTCCCAGATTTCAGCGTCAGAGGGACCATTCAACACACTCCAACAGGTCCAACACTCACTTCTTAAACAGAGAACCAGCCATGCCAAGGTACCAGGATCCTGTCAGCAGAGGAGTCAAGATTAAACCCATGGATAAGGAGCTATTCTTTGATGGGACCAACATGCCAGTGGAAAAATTCATCAGAAGGTATGAAAGTGCTGGTAGGGATGATGGTGCTAACTCTAGGGAACTGGCTGCACAAATAATTGCTTTTATCAAAGGATTGGACCTCAAGGATTAAGTGGAAGACATGTCAGGCCATGAAAACTTGGATTGGGAAACCTTGAAGAAACAGCTACTCACCAGGTTTGGGACTTCTCAGCCATTGGTCAGATACACCAGGGAGGATCTCAGGAAACTAGTCTACAAATCTGCTCAGGATGGAGGAATCAGCACCTTGGAAACCTTCAACACCTTCAGGAACAAGTTAAAACCATCACTCACTATTTGGTAAGAATGGGGTATAGTACCAGCTTGGAGGAATTCAGACATCTTCTCTTGGAAACTCTCCACAAGGATTTGGACCAACATGTTACTAGGAGCCTGATGAAGGACAACCAAATGCTAGCCTCAAAGAATGGAGGTGATATCTTGCCAGATACTGAAACCCTGCTTACCTACATTCACCAGGAGGTTTACTCAAGATCAGTGGTCAACAGAAGGACTGAATGGAGGGCAGAAGAGAAATTCACCTTGGACAACTCACCCAGGACCTCCAAGCCCACACCTGCTACTCAGGAAACTGCACCTACTGCTTCTACTTCTTTGGACAAACAAGTGGAACTCCTTACCAAACAGTTTGCATCCCTCACTGCTGGAAAAGGACTACCTCCGCACATGGAAAAACCTGCTACTAGGACTCGGCCTTTCAAATGCTATTATTGTCACCAGGAAACCCATGGAACCAACAGCTGCTCTCAACTGGCTCAGGATATTTGTAGTGGTGCTGTTACCAGGGATGGAAAGGACTACAAACCACCAGACAAATCAGTTATCCCATGGATTCCAAGCAGACCAATCAGAACCCCAGTGGAGGAGTACTCTAAGACTGTCACTAAGCTTACATCTTCTTTTGGCCAACTAGAGGAGGACCCAACATATTATCAATCCCACAGCTATGAGGCAGACCTTGGAAAGAGGACCAGAAGCAACTCTAAGGATCAGGATGAAGAGGAACCAGCCCAGTCAGACAAAAGGATCAGAAAGGAAAAACAGGACCTCATGGACATGGATACAGAGGACTTACTTCATATGGCCCAGCCCCCTACTCCTTGTACTTCCAAACCTCCTACTTCTAAAGTCTCCCCTCAAGTCAGATTCCAGGACAAGGACAAGAAGGATTCAACCACTGTACCTAAGGATAAACCAGTTAAGAAAACCTATTTGGAGAAGACTCTGGCCAAGGAATACCCAGGAATTGAAGAGGAAGTGGCCAGTAGGATGTTGACTGCAGCAAAAATGGAGTTGGCCTTTGGGGAAATCTTTGCTATATCTCCAGGAGTTACTGACTGTATCAGGAAGAATATCACTAACAGAAGGGTCCCATTAGATGGTTTCAAATCAGCAAACTTCACAGACATGGAGGATGAAGAAGAACCAGCACAGGAGTCACCTACTACTCACTATTCTTGCCCCCTTGGACACATCACCATCACTATTGGAGGAGAGAAACATCAAGCACTCTTGGATACTGGATCCATGGTCAACATTATTCCTGAAGTTCTTGCCCATAAACTTGGACTGTTACTCACTGCTAAATCTATGAAGCTCAAGGAGATTGGAGGCCATCTTACTGATATTCCTGGAATTGCTGAAGATGTTAAAGTAACCATTGGGAAGGTGGTCAGGACTGTTCATTTCTGGGTAGCCAAAGGACCAGTCCAGATAATCATTGGAAAGCCTTTCTTGATGGATGTCTCAGCCAACATCAACTATAATGGAGCCAGAGGAGAAGCACTTTCAATCATGGATTCAGCTGGTCAGACTTGCTTGGTTCCAATCATACTCCCTAGTAATCAGAAGTGGGAAACCAGCATACCTTCCAATTCTGGTCTGGTAAATTTTTTATATTGAGACCAGGTTTTCAGTTCCCCTCTCTTACAACTGCAACCATGGACAATAACCAAAAGCAACAAACTGTAGTCGCTCATTCAGCAAAATATGAATCAACTCTAAAAAAAATAAAACCAGTAAACCAACCAATGCCACTAGCTCTCAACCCTCCATTATCAAGGCCACCACTCTCCAGGGATCCTTACCTCACTCCTTTAAACCCTTTTCCTCCACCATTCATTCCTACCTCTGTCAGCCTTAGAGTCAGCACAGCTGACCTAAAGTCTGCCTTTTTCTACTTGTTACATATGAATTACTTCATATCTTCTTCACCTTGAGAGATATCCTTGTTTTGACTTCATATTCTGTTTCCTCATGCAAATTTAACCTAGTTACAACTTACCAATTCTCTGTAACTATACTCCTTCCCTGAGTTCTTGAGTTGTGGCGCGCATGCGCAGTTGTGACGTGTCAGCGCTACCAGGCGCGCCAAACCACATGTACATATGTAATTACATAAGCAAACTGTGAAAATATTTGAAGTCAGGATCCCCCTTGCCTGAGGATCCATTCTGCATATTGGTACTAAATTCTCGTACTTGTGTCAAGGGTACAATAAAACTATCCTGATTTAGTTTTAAATTAGTTTTATTCCCTCTAGGGTGTCTAGGAGAAGCTTGGGAGCGTCTCTCAGTCCACCCGAGCCTAGGGAGAAATTGAGTTTTACTCAATTGGCTAGAAGTGTAACAAGTGCAGTGTTTCTTTTCGGAAAAACTATTTTTTGTCTATACTCAAGGAGGGTTTGCGCGGCGAGCACCTAAATTCTCAGTGTGAAAATTTGTAAATTGAGCCTGAGCCCTCGGCGCGAATCCCTAATACTTGAGAGTAATTTGAAACAGAAAACAGTCCAGAGAAACAACAAATCACAGTGTCACACATTCAATCTTTCCATAACTCTCCTAGGTGCTTAATTAAAACCTTCGCATTGGCTACTTCCTTTCTGCTATACCTCCTAATGTAGAGTTTGTAGCAGGATGATTTCCAGCGGCCTAATTCGCATATGTCTTCTGTTGACACACCCAACGCGTTGCGAAGTGAGGCCCCTCCCACTCTAAAAGAGTGGCCCAATAAGCCTTCGAAACGGCCCTCCCTAAGAATGCTTTGAATCCTATTGACCGCACGTGCACGTTGTAGGTGGCGTCTCACTACGTTGACATAGTATCCAAACAATGAGGTGGTTGATCCCAACGCCTCCAGCAGTCGACGCTCTATTGCCTCCACGGGACACAACATGTTCCGTAAGCTATGCAAAACCAGCTTTTGAGGTGCGCCATGTTTAGCTGTCTTTGCATTACGAACTGTCAAATACATATTCCGGCCAACATTTGTTTGTATTTGTTGAACATCGCTGGTAAGGACGGAGTGCTGGACATCCAATTCACCGGACTGGGTACCATAGGTGAGTTTGCCTAAACGTGCCATCCCCCAGAACACCACTATAGCTAAGTCAGAAATTGCCTTGTCTTCCTCTGAACCGACTGATAACCTGTTCACGATCCAGACCAGGTGGTGCAACATTATCACTGGTTTCGGGCCTTTTGGCGGTAAGGTTGCATCAATCTTCTTCGACGCCAAAAGGATCAATTCTACCCTCCTCCCCGTGATCCAGGGAAAGGGTTTTTTATGGAAGCCGTGCCAGGCTTTAATTCCGTATAGACATTTTTTCACCGAGGTCGAGTTGATCTTGTGCCTAGAGTTTGTGTGTAGGTTATGGCCTGCCCAAAAGCAGAATTCTTCGATGTCGTCACTTGATACCGGTAGCACAAAGTCCTTGTTGGTCGTTTGTTTCTTAAAGAGTAAGAACTTCTTTACAGCGCAGTTTTAACTGACCAATGTCAACATTTCTCTGGCCGATAAGATGTGTTTGTTTATAGGTCGTACCTCTTTTGGGAGAGATCCGTCCAACAAAAAACAGCTCAATTTTGATTTCCATCTTGAATCTTCCATAATGTAGCCAGGAATAATATGGTGAGAAAAGAGTTACTGATAGAAATAGTCTAGAGATATATATACGTTAGGAGAACTACACCGCTGGGTACGCTATAGAGATAACAAACAAGAGTAACAGATGGAAAAACTTGGGCGTCGGATAAAAAACCAAGTGGCTTTATCTGAAAAATGAGGTGGGGAGTCTTAACACAAGGGGTGGTACAGAACTGTCGACAAGTCGTTTGGAATGTCAAACAGGACCCTGTTTCCATATTTATGTGGACCTTTGATTCCTTGTGACAACGCATCTGCCACGTTGTCCCCTGATTTCACCCTTTTAGCTGTCAAATCAATTTGATTGGACATTAGTAAACCTTGAATCACCTTCCACTTGTTATTTACAGCCACGTCTCCTGATTTTTTGTTCTCAATGACGGCCAGGGTTGTATTGTTGTCGGTCCAAACTATCAGGTTAGACCCTGGTTGGATGCGCTCTTTGTGAATTAACATCAAAATGCCTAGGCGTATAGCTACTGTTTCCAACCACGCGATATTGTGGCGGTCGTCTCTGGATCTGTTGTTGTACTATAGCTTCAGTTGCGACCACAGTCGACCAATCTTTATTCCTGTGCCAAAACTAGTACTAGCGTTGCCCACCCAGTCGATGTTTACCGGATCTCTCGTTGGGATCAACCTGGTATGTTCAAAAGATTTAAGTGTGTTATACCAAATTTCCAAATCTTCAAGCACTTCGACCGGGGCTGGCCTCTTAGCGTAAACCAAACGCCAGCTAGCCATCCACTTGTAGACACTATTCAAATAAGCTTTCAGTTGTGGCAATATGAACGCCACATGGTTCAGGCGCCCAGCTAGTATTTAGACTTCGTTGAAGGAGAAAATCCTCACTTCTATCAAAAAGACAAGTACTTGATCAATTCTTTCTAGGAGTTTTGCCTTGGGTAAGCGGACTGTCTTATGTTTGCCGTTCCAAATAAAGCCAATAAATTTTTGTTCCTTGGAGAACTCAGAGCATTTTTCCACATTTCTCTACACGCCCAATCTAGTTGAATATTTGATGATATCTTCCATTTTAGTTGAGGAGCGTTCACTCTTTACAAAAAGGTTATCATCTACCCATTGGAACACCTTAACAAGGTCGAATTCATCCTCCATTATATCTTTCCAGGCGTCAGCGGGCCTTCCAAAGGAACCGCAACCGGCCACGCCACCAAAGGTAATTCGAGTATCCAAGTAAAGGCCTCCATTCAGATCTTGGACTATTAAAAATGGCCATTGTGAAGGGTGAGTCAGTATTTGCCTGTACGCTTTCTCCCAATCGAACAGCGCTAATAAAACCAAACTAGTCAAAGCTTTAAAAAATTTTGCCACCACTTTAAAATCATCCCAAGTGGTGGTGAAGTCCTTCGCATCCATGAATGAATTGACAGAAGGGATATCGGGATCGTTCCTTGGGAACAACAAATCGTTTATTGGTTGTACCGATCCGTCGTTATTTACCACCGCCCCCAGAGGGCTAGATCTGAAAAATTCAAACTTGGAAGCCATTTGTTCCATTGAGAATGGTCCAAACATTCTCCTAGCCGCCACTTCCTTGTGAAAAGATTTTTCGATTTTATTTGATGCGAGTGTAGCGGACCAATGGTTGGGGGGAATGAAACAATTCAAGTTTCCTAATCTGTGAGATGGGATTCCTTGGTCAAAACCGTACGTGAAACCTGAAACAATATTGCTATACATCTCACTCAACCCTGCCTTTCTCAATGCAAATTTCCAAAAAGGAATGTTCATTTCGCATTTGACACGGTGCGGCCAAGTCATTTCTGTGCACAATGTTCTAAAAAATTTGGTCATATGAAACAATAAAGAGAATAGATTGAATCAGAAATTAAAACAATCTGAGTGGGAGAAACGACATTGTGGTCTTAACGACAGGAAGAAAATTTCTCGCAAAAAAACAAAAACCAAACATAGAACCATTTGAAAAAAGAGCATAACTGAATAGAAAGGAAAAAGAAAAAATGGGGTTCCGGCCTAATTTGAGTTAGATGCCTGGGGTGGGTTAGAGGATGCCCTCTTCTCGCCGAAGCCATGGATAAAATTTGATCCTTTATATCCAGTTCTAGCACGCTTCTTCGACTCTTGATTACTAGATTGATGATTCATGTTCTCAGTTGGTTGCCCTTGGAAAGTATGGAGGCGCTGGACCGACATGTCAGACAGCTTTTTGTTTTTTGCAGTGTCTTGAATTTTTTTGCATTGGCATTTTTTTATACAAATTCATTCTCCAAGATGGCCAGAAGCCATTGGATTATTGGTTTCCACTGTGCCACAACCACATATACAGACCAATATGTATATAAATATGTAAACAAGGGCTATTGTGGCAACTCTACATACTTTCTGCACCGCATGGGTACGAAATCAATGCCTTTAACCATACACAAAGGCCATCTGAGGATGTCCTACAAGTCTTACAGCTTGCTGGATGTCCTTGCAGAGGTTAACGGCTTGTCGAGTGGACTTGGGTCCCTGCGGGACAAGGCCTGTTGACTCAGTTAAGTTAGAGTGATTTGCGGAGGCTCCCTTTGCGAGGGGTACTTTGCATCAGCCAGGCTGCACCAGGCCCTCCAAAGAGAGTCTGGTGTAAGTTGGCAAATCACTTGACATATCCAGTCGATAATGATTTTTTTGCTGGAATAAAAGGAAGAGGTGGTCTCAATTCCTCAGCTTATATACTCTGAAATGCTGTTCTGACTCTCCTGGGCACCTAACCGACCCCTAATCAAGTCAGAGAGCAGCATGATAGAGAGAGAACAAAAGGCAGCATGTAAACAGCTTGACCAACTCTTCAGGGCACCTAACCAACCCCCTGTTGAGTGACAAAGAAGTTGCCAAGAATGATGGGGGGGTTGGAGCCGGTGAAAACAGAAGAGGTATATATAGGAACCAGGCTGCTCTCCTGCCTGGTGAGGTACTTGTACTATTACAGGATTTATAATCAATCCTGACACTGACACGTGTTTGAGTACTGCTACCATTGTATACATACACTGATACAGACTGATACTGATCCCACATGTTTGGTGGATGCTCGAAGCGGAAGAAAGGAAGGATGGCTAGATTAGAAACATGAAACGTGATTGACCAGAATTTCTGGTTCAGAGCCATTTTTGTCTAGGAGTGTCGGCTCAGGCACCATGTTTGGCGAGGAATGTCAGCCCAGAGCCATGGTGGCTGTTTTGTCGTGCCAAAGGCGCCGTCAGACCGACACCAAAGTGGCCGGATTGTTGCTCTGAAAGCACAACAATGGCCGCTTTGTCGGTTCATTTGTCCATTTTGTCGTGGATTCACCGGCATTTCACAAAAAAAACACGAATTTGGCCGTTTTTGTCGGTCCAGCGCCTCCATAGTATGAGGAAAGTACCTGAGTGATTATGGTTTTGATTGTTGCGACCCTGGGACTGATCATGATTTGGGTTCGCGACATTGTGAAAATTGTTCGTCTGAAGATTTAAACGTGGGGCACCCGTCACAGGGTTGATGTGAGCATATCCGTACCCTGGTGCGTAATAATTCTTGTCCCATTTAAGTTCTCCGAATTCTCTGCAGGTGTTATAGCAATCTTTGATTATGTCTTCCTTCATCTTTGTTATGTCTGGGATCTTCATTACACCTTTCACATTTACTCTATGTGCAAAGGTATTCGATCTCATCAATAAATCGTAACGGAAACCAACCATGAAGCAACAAGCGTCTGATATGAAGTCGACATTCTTTTTGTGTTCTAAAAGCATATCGGCGAATTTCTTGTTGTTATAAACTTCAGCTAACTTTCTATAGAAATCGCGGTGGTTAAAAGTCCAATGCATATGAGTCATATGCCATTCCGGAACAAAAGGGAATCCTTTATAGCTGGAGTTCAAAGTTTCTTTGGATTTTGGCCTTTTCTCTAGATTCCAAGACATCGCACTGTGTCGTCACAACTTGTTGAAAATTGTTAAGGGTAGAGGTCCCCTCAATTTCTTGATGTTTTTGTCTCGAGAGCGTACCCGACATGAACGTGAGTTGTCCCTACATTGGCATACATTAAACCTCCGTCTTGGGAGTCTTCAACTACATTATCGGAACTAGAAATTTTTGATTTGTTGGGTTTGATTTTGTTTGCCGCTTTCATCAAGACCAATGCGACTGATGCATTGCCCGCGTTCAACACTGCGATCGCTTGCTCTATAAGAATCGACTTTGCATCTGTGGTTGCTTTCTCTGGGTCTTATTACAGGGAATAGAAGTGTGTATTAGGAACACCAATTGCAAACGTAACACCCAAGTGACTAGACCAGGTGTTTACTGACTTGGAGTAGCTCTTATTAATTCAAGGAATTTGGGATCCTCTCCACTAGGTACATCTCCTTTAAGGTTAGATTCCACGATATCGTCTTCTTCGAAATCCAACTCGCCACCTGTGCTCTTATCGACAGGTTCTGGACCCGGAGCTGCATTGGACCTATCTTCTGTTACAGAATTCAAAACAATATACGTAATGCGTTAACACCCTTATTCCTGAGAATATCTAACAGTTGTTTGGGCAAAAACGGAAGACTTGTTCTGGAGAATGCGTAGTGCAAATCTTCACAGTTATTTGAAACCATGCATCGACAAAAAAGGAATTTTCCCTATATTCCTGGAGTTGTTGTAACTACACAGTTGTCTGGTACTCTGTTCATGACTCAACTGCAACCTCTGTACTTCGACCGACCTCTCCTGCTGGTTGATCTTTATTGATGGAAACAATATTGCTCATGTTCTTTGCGGCATTCTTCGATGTTTGGGTTGATTCCACCATGATGATAAGAAGCGTAAAAGGTTATGAGAATTCAAGTAATTTATAGAAATTTAAATTTTTTCCAGAATATTTCCTGCTGATCAGAGAAATATTGGATTATGACAAACAAAACAAGAGCTGTCGAGGAGTGAGGAGTGTGGGAGAAAGGTCCGTCTGAGAACCTCTGTCACTATATGTATCCTGCACGCTCGCTCCTGGTCTAAAACCGCCGCACGGGCTTGTCTTGTGGTCAGTCACTACCGGTCTGTTTTAGAACAGTGTTGATTTTGTCTATGCTCATGGACTCTGGTACTCTCGCGGCATTCTTAGCTTTGGGTACCTTCAAGGATACACAGACTTCAGCACACCAGAACCACACCCCAGATAACCCAGGATCACCACCAAAGAGAACACCACGCTCCCAGTATACCTACCGTCACAGGCGCCTAGGATATTGACAGTAAGTAAACTCTTTCACTGAACCTTGCTTATCCAGAGTGAAACTCTGTTGCTCTTGATTGTTTCTTCATTTCTTCAACTCTTTCAATCATAAAAGATCAAAAGGTTATCTCTGGTTAAGACCAATAAAACCAGAGCAGAGTAGTAACCCTACTTCTGAATCCCACCAACGTTTACTTGTTGTGAGTGGAGGCTGTTGCACTCTTTTTGGCCTGGAACAGCTGGCATCCAACTTTTCCAGGTTGAGAATAGCCCAGATCAATTAATAAAGATTTAAATTCTTGGCCTGATCTTTCTCTCTTTCTCTCTTTCTTTCTCTCTTTCTCTCTTTCTTTCTCTCTTTCTCTCTTTCTTTCTCTCTTTCTCTCTTTCTTTCTCTCTTTCTCTCTTTCTTTCTCTCTTTCTCTCTTTCTTTCTCTCTTTCTCACTTTCTTTCTCTCTTTCTCTCTTTCTTTCTCTCTTTCTTTCTCTCTTTCTCTCTTTCTTTCTCTCTTTCTGTTTGTATTTCTTTATCCCAAGAAATCCAACCAGATTCCCCCCTTTTTTCTTGTGTCCTGTAGTCACATAAGAGACTCAGGCTCACAATTCTCCCCTTTGAGTAGTTCCACATCGGACAGTTGCGGGATATGTGGCCCTGCACTCCGCATTGGAAACAGAGTCCTTCCCGCATCATCCGGGCCTTCTCGGAGCTGGAGAGTTGTCCGTTTAATGATGATAGGTCCATGGCGTTGGGGTTGATCTTCTGTTTGGTCAGCGCTGTTCCGGTCTCCACTCCGCTCATTGCCGTGTCAAACTAGCAAACTCATTAACAGTTGCGAATGTGCTGCAGGAAACAATGAGCCACATCTGGATTTCCCCCTTCAGGCCCTGGTGGTACGGGCTGATCAGGGTGGGGACTTCCCATCCCGCTGCGGAAGCGTGCTGGAAAAAGGAGTGGGTGTAGTCCGCCACAGTGTGGTATGCTTTATGGTTACCCATCTAGCCCATTTCAAAATTTCCTTTTTTTCTCATATGTACACTCTCAAATCAACCAATACGGCAACACCACTGGATTCTAGGGCCAAAAACTACACAGGACACCATGGACAACACACCTTACACCCCTCTGGATCAGAAGATACAACCCCTTCAAGACACCATCATTCAGTTACATACACACAAAACACCATACTCAGGTCATGTGATCCGTTACATGAACCACACTTACCCAGGACATGTAATCCATTACATGGACCACCCTGACAGCTTGTCTAAACCTTTACATATACTTTACCTCATCAGCTGCACTCATTTCATTGTGCTATGCACATGTCATAAAGTGTCATGCAGTGTTATGCACACTTGATGCAGGATTATGCAGTCTGACAGTTGACAGATGACATCATGCAGGTGTCAAGATAGCAAAAAACCCTCATGCAGCTTGCAGATGACATCAGTTGACAGGCCAGGCCAGCTAAAATATCTCACCTCCTATTTCTCACTAGCTAAATTCCCTCATATTACATCATGACCTCATGTGACCTGTCAACCACCAGCCAAAATACCTCATTGTAGCTTTCAGGGCAGCTAAAACCCCTCATTCTCTTGTTCCCCTGGAGCTAAAATGTCTCACTCTTTTCTATTTAAGGAGGCTCTCCTCCTCCCAGTTGTAATTTCTCTCAGCAAACTACTTGCACTCAGCTTACCCCATAACAGTACAATACTTGCTCACTCTACAGTATTAGCCCCACTCTATATTGTGGTTTTACACCCTTACACATAAATTACAACCTCATTACAACACTTACACATCAGCTACATCACCATACCCCTTAAGCCACCTGCTCAAAGTAGGCTATCTTTTGATACACCTCCACTATCACTACATAAAACTTCCAATCATAGATTGGGGGGCGTGTTTTAGTGTCTAGTGACCCAGGAAAGGCAGAGGTAACCTCATTCATCCCTTTCTGCACTCAGCAAAAGGTTCTCAGGAACACTTTTGAGCTTTACAACGGACCCGGTCTGCTTCAGCGCTTGGAGGGCTTGTTCTGCCTTTGTCTTCTTTTCCGGGTCAAAACACATGGCCCGGAAAGACGCCGTGAACTCCACGTAGGTCAGGGTGGGCGGGTCCGCTGCCGCCTGCTCAAGGAACGGGGCGGCCCATACACCCGCGGTTCCGGTCATGTACAAGGACAGAAATAGGATTCGTGTCAAGTAGGTTGGGAACAAGGCCTTGTTCAAGGTCATATACATGCCAACCTGCCTGGCAAACGTCTCCGCCGCCATTCCGTATTTGCCATTGAACTTGTTGGGTTGGGCAGCCTTGGGGGCTTTGGTTGTGGCTACCTCTGCTCTGGCGGTTGGTAGGGGGGGGGGGGGGGGAGGGGGGGGGTGGGTTCTGCTTGCGGAGTGCGTCCTCCAAATTGGCCTTGGCCTGACGGCGTTTTTTCTCCTCTTTGTTGGCCTTCTTGGTGATGTTGACCATTTTTTTTTGGAGTTTGGCGGCTTTGGAGGCGTCCATTGTATTGCTGTGTGATGTTGGAGTGGGATATTCAAGGTTTCCAAGAGCGGAGTTGGGTTTCTGAGAGTGGAGTGCAGGATATTCAGGGTTTTGGATTTGGGATGTTCAAGGTTTTGGAGGCGGAGCAATCTGGTTCTTAGTCTTTGTCTCCGTAAAGTAGATCCTGCAATATGTTATGGTCTGTTCTATGGAGTCTAAGGTCTGGGGTTCTGGATCCAAGATGGTAGATTGCAGGATGAGGAAGAAGCTTGGATCTCCAGCCTCTTGAACCTTGAGTATGGTCCGTGACATGTATGTGTAGTCTATGTACATGTGAGTCTGCGCTGCGGAGCCCGCCCTACGGCTCATAACAACAGATCCACAAGATGGTATCAAATAAACACCATTTTTTTTGTTTACCAGTAATGAAAAATTCAATGAAAATCTCACTCATTTTGGTCTTAACTAGAAAGAATTTGAGTACAGATGGAACAAGACCCAGGTACCTGGTTGTTTTTTCTGAAAAACAGGCACCAGGTACCACACAGGTCACTTCCTGATAGGGTACCAGCAGTACCAAAGGGGGTACAACGGGTGCCTCCCAACGTTTTATAGTAGTAACCAATCAGCTTGATTGGCTGCTGCTTTTGATTGGTTTAGTTTCCTGTTCAAGGCTAGGTTGAGAGGAGCTGATTTGTATTCAGCAACATTTTGGATACTGCCTGATGATATCCAATCATATGTATATGTCCAACCTCCGCTGGAAACCAAGTTATTGATCAGGGGCTAGGGATTATTATGGCGTGTATTTGGGTTACACCTGGTTTATTTGCCCCAAATCAGGTACCTGGTACTATTGATTGGGTGCGCTGGCACGCCAAGGGGTACCAGGTGCCCCCAAACAGGTACCGTAAGGCCATCTCTACATCCAAGGGTCAAAAATATAGCCAAAATTTGCAAATTATGCCTAAATGGGAATGTTACAATGTATGTACGTAGACTAGACCCTGAGTATGCTGCAGCAAAGCCGCCTTGGCCTCTAGTCTTTGTTACTTTTCAAAACAAGGGGCAAAAATTAGAGAGCATAGTATGGCATGTATCAAAAATGATAAAGAATGAAAATCTTGGTAACCATTGTCAATGATTCCTTGGTTGAATGGATTATCCATCAATTTCAAATAGAACTCAGGGACTGTGGCTGAAATCACCACCAATTTGGCCCAATTTATTTGATCCAATAAGAACCATGACAATTGTTCCAAAAATGTCTGGCCCTGTTTGGACGCACCTTCATATGGCATAAACAGGGCAAATGTATGACGTATAACAGTGCTGTGTGTCCAAAGGGGGCCTTCATTTTTTTCATTCTTGTCACATGCCATGCTGTGGCATCTAATTTTCTCCCCTTGGTTGGAGAAGTAATAAATGTTCTGAGAAATTTGCAATGAGTTTGTCAATTTTCACACTTTTCAATTTTTTTCACCTTTCTGTTAATTCATAATCATTCTGGGGAACTGTTTCCACCAGCCAAAAAATTCAGCACACCCGCTGTACATGTGTAACTCCACTGGAGGACTTCTTGTGCAATGTGGGGCCCCCGCAGTTGTTGGTTTAGACCCTCTAGCTTTTTGCAGGGAACTCTAGCAGACTAGCTTTTTGGGCTCTAGATCAACTTCTGGGAGGCCCGCAGAGCTCAACGGGAAGTCATCAAGTATGTGCATATAATATGAAGGGTTTCTAGCTGAGCTCTGACGGCAACCCAGTCTGAGTTACAACAAGGTATGTCCACTTCCAAGTTCCAATTCTTCCGGTCTGTACAATCGGGGAGGTTTCCTCCTCTGCCGGGTGTAGGGGCGGGTACATACAGGTGCAGGGTGTGTAGGTATGTATGTATCAAACATGAAGTGTTACGAGTCGGGGAAGCTGTACACCTTTGTTTTGCATGTCTTTGCATGTCCATTTTTAGCACGGGCTATGAATATGTACATGCGCTCCCAGTCGGAACATCGGTAGACATTATGTGGCAGCAAGACCTGGTTGTTTCGTTGTGATCCAACCAGTGACAAAGCAAGTGATAACCCAGTGGGGTCTCCACATGCCAACAGGAAGTCAGCCGGTGTTCCCTTTCAAAGGCAAGATAACTTTTACTGCAGATATGTTTCTCAATGCAACACGTTTTATAGTTGTCTTTGTTTCCCCTTTCTCAACTCGTTAGGAAGACATAAGTTGACACTCAGTTTCTGTAAGGGCGGTGGCCTCGGCGGTAGCTTCGTGAGACGTTTAATACTCAGTATCTGAACCATTCTACGGCTTCGCTCTTACTTGTCACGCCTTCCAAGCAGTTTAGGCATGGGAATCCCCAATCCCCTCCAGCCGTACCTTCCCCAGTAACCCTGGTTTCCATTAATCCACCACCTGTTTCACTTAAGTCTCCTTGCCTTGACTTGTTTCCGAGAAAGAGTGGAGCATACGCCTGCCTTATCTCGCGGGCAGCGCCCCACTGAAGTGTTCCCGAAGTGTCATCTCCGGCACCAAGCCGTCTGTCTCTTCCACCGACCACTGGCCCATCCTGGGCGAGCTGTAACCTCCTTCATCATCCTAGACACACTCAGCCTTACTCACCGTGACACGTTCCAATCGCAGCTACTGACCGTGAGGATATCGAATTGCTTTATAATCCTCCCCCACCACCTCAAACCACAGTTGTCAATCAAATCCGCAGTGCGAAGGGAAACCTCAAAGCCATTGAATCTACCAGCAGAAATAATCCGATTGCCTGTGGGGCCGACTCTCCTTTATCACATATAGACGCTCTTATTTATCCGGGGTCGCAGCAAGCGTGGTTAACATCAGTCACTCACTCTCTAAAACACCTTCAACTTACATGAACTGTGTTGTCAACAATCCTCTTGGTCACAGAAACCGCCATCCCTTATCTTTGAACGTTTTTCACTTTCACTCGACCTCAAACCAAAAATTTCTTGGATATCATGAGCTTGGGTGCTGGAGCTGCGATCCCTACCACAGCAGATGAATGGTCAGCTATTCTAGAAAAGATTGAGCTACATGCTCGATCCCCTTACAGCGTCAAAGACAAGCGCGTGCTATGGTGCCAAGGTATAATAGTTCTTTTGAGTGGCGTGCTGTATTTGATCAGTCTTTTGCGCCGGGCCAGTCTCAATGGTATTTGGTGCTTCAAGAAGGACGTCGAGGGATATTGGCATCCTAATGTTCATGTTGCAATCCCGATTGTAACTATCGCCCATGCTGCTAGTAAGCCCCATCTACCCCAGAATCTAGATCATTTATCACATTCCCCGAGTTGATTACCTTCTTTTCGCAATTAAGTCCAAACAGCCGGCATTGGTTTGATCGTGGTCGCGGATGCCCCTGAAGACAAGGTGCCAACCATAGTTGCGTTGAATCTTACCGCTTGTAGTATGTTATACTATGCCGGCTGGACAAAAGGTGAGATTCTATGTTATAGCCCACACGGGACCAGGAAAGCCAAAGCTCCCGCCTTATCATTTCCACTGAATCACTTCTGCGTCCAGTATGGGCGGTGCTCTATGCTCTACCATCCTCCATCTTTCGGTTGCGTCGGAGGGATGTTCTTGGCTCAACGGCAATGATCACAAAGCGACGTATTCTATCTCCTAACATATTTAACAGATTCATTCTTGGAGGATATTTAGTCGGGGTGCTTCCCATACCGTGGCTTGCATTTACGGTGTATTGGGTGCAAGAGATATTAGATCGACTGCAAATTTTCCGCACCACAGCCCAACGTTTGATCCTTACCCTGTCCACCAGCGAGACACCTGGTACCAGCTTGCTCTTAGCACTAAGAGCGGCCACCGAGATCAAAAGCTTGCAAACAGCTCAAGAGAAGGCACTACAAAACCTCCGAATTTTCGCTGGCGTTTGGCTTGCCATCTCAGTTGGCGCACTCTTCATTTTTCTCGGAGGATCTTTTGCCCTCCTGCTCGCGTTGACGGGGCAAATTGAAATATTAACAAAAATTCAAAAACAGCGTGAGATGTTGATTAGCGGTAGTCGATCAGAATTTACGACGAAGTCCTCACATGCACCGAAAATTCTTCAAACCAGTGGAGATGAAGGTCAACTTCCTCGCCATAACTTCTTCTCTCGCCTGAAAGCTTGGGTGCCTACCCTAGGTGATGATGAGGATGATGATGATCTTTTGGGAATGCCACCAACGACTACACCACCTTCATACCACGTGACAAGAGCCGATGAGCTAGCAAAAGGTTCAGCTCGGATATCATACCTCTACGATAATGCGACTCAGATAAATCACGCCTCTCGGAAAAATCATAAGCAGCTGGTCAGCTATTGCGTGCGCTTCGCCTGGCAAGCTGTGTTCTGTACCTTGATAGCAACTTCTTACATTGTCCTCAATATTTTTGTTGGTAAGCCAACTCCCTATTCTATCCCCCCCTGACACCCAGCTGAGATAATTTTATATGGGTGTCTGTAACTTTTTTATACGACTTCGTGACAGTCTGTAATGTATTGGACGCACCACGATCAATCACTCTCAGTCAGCTTCTTCGTACTATTGAGCAATGGGCGGCATGGTCTTGGGGTGGTGGTCCTGGCGCAGTCTTAGGATTCCTGGCTTGCGTCGTCGCTTTCTCTAAAAACCCAATCCTCCCCCAAGAGCCGGAAAAAGGCCCACCATCTGCAGATCAAGACGAAATTGACGAAGAAGATGATCACAGTGCTCAATTTCGACAACATGCACTCACAGCGGAAAAGCTTCACATCCATGGCGCCAGAGATATCGGTGTTTGTCCTGTTTCCCTCAAGCCACCAAGCGGAGCTCTCACCGATCCGGGTGGGATAAGCAGCTGGAAAGGAATTTGCCCAAAGATGAGCTTTGGATCGAACTCACAAATTTCGCTTTCTGCACCCAGTCGCAACCAGGAGACTTCATCGGAGATGAGTGCCAAAATAAGCCGAACCCAATCACCTTTTCAGATCCTCAGTCTTACCAACTCAAACTTCGTCCAGCTAAAGCCAGCCAAACCGTTCCCCCTGACCCATCTGCCAAAGGCCGGCTCTCACTACCAACCATCTCATCTTTTCACATCTAAGCCACGGGAAAGCTCCACAGGATCACCTCTTGCATACACCCCGTCCCCAAACTCTTCGAAAAGCTTCCACATCCGAGTACAGCAGAACTATCCAACGCCGGTCCAAATCCCCCAATCCCAATCTAGCGATTCCCAAAATTTTCCCCGAAGCCCAGGAGCTCGAAGTATCGATGCCCAAAGCTCGGCTGGCCGGGGTCACTTTGATGCTATCCATCAGCTCCGAGAGCGAGATTAAGATGGGAACATTCCAATCAAAATAGAACAACCAAAACCCGAAACCACAGGATGTTCAATAACTAAGGAAGATTCCCAATCAACAGCAAACATCACCAGGTCAATCAGTTGATTGAAAAAAGATAACAGTAAACCAGCAACTATACCAAGTTCAATCACCAATAAAATATCATCAAAAACATCCGCAAAGCTTCTGCAATCTTCCAACCCACTTATCCAACATTATCCCCATCAAAAATCAGTTTGCTTATCAAGCCAGTCTAGCTTGAAAACACACATTGATCCTCCCTATTCCAGTATTTTCAATTTCAATATGTACAGATAGTCTGTAATTATCAATTATTTTATCTTGCCTCAATTTGTGATTTTGATTATTTTTTTTTGTTATCTGTGTATGTTTGTACTTTGAACAAGCTACTATTTTTTGTGTTAAATTCTTTTCTGGTTCAACAATTTGATCTTATTTTTTGGGTCAGCCTAAATGCACTCCATAAATTTACTTCATGCACTCTAAAAGCAATTTAATGGAGCATGCACTCCAGGAAAGTTGGAGTGTGGGCCCCAGCCAGCCAAAGCAATTGGAGTGAGCCACCATGCCACCAAATTTAATTAGTGTCCCAATAGTTCACTCCATACAAGGGAGGACTTCCTGTTGATCTGAGCTGCCAGATATCAGATTTCACAGGGAAATCTAGGTCCGCAAAGATCCCCAAAGTGATCCAGAGTTTCAGATTCCAGATTTCCCTGCAAAATCTGAAATTCCAAATTTATTCATAGTTCACAGGAAGTCCTCCAATTGGAGTGCATGGACTCAGCACTCCCTTTCTGATGTTTTTCTCCCTGAAAAAGGAGTGCCCCACTGTGCACTCCAGCATCCAGTGGAGTACACTTGATGCCAGCCATCAAGTGGTGTATCTACATAAATACACACTCCAATCAATAGCCACCATCACTGCTAGCATAATTGGCTGGGTTGAGGTTATCCCAGTTAAACTGGGATGCACTCAACCAATTTAAACTTGGGTGATCTCAGCTGATGAAATACAAATCCAAGGTACCCCCCTTGGGTTTATATTAAATTGGTTGAGATCAACCAACTTTAAATTGGTTGAGTGCATCCCAGTTAAACTGGGATGACTTCAACCCAGCCAAATATGCTGGCAGTGCATACTTCTTGAAAGCCATCAACAGACACATCCCACTCAATGGTTGGTCATCAAGCAGAGCACACACCCCACTCAATGGCTGGTCATGGAGCGGGATGTGTACTCCATTTGATGAACAGGCATCAAGTGGGATGTACACTTGATGGCCAGTCATTAAGTGAGGTGTGAAATCTGCTTGATGGCTGGACATCAAGCAGATCACACACCCCACTGGTTGACCGTTTATTGAGTAGGGTACACATCCTACTCAATGACCAACCATTGAGTGTGATGTGCACTCCTCTCAATGGCCGGTCATCAAGCAGATCACACACTTTGCTTGATGTCCAGCCATCAAGCGGATCACTTGACTGGTCATCAAGTGGGGTACAAATCCCACTATATTACCCGCTTGCACCAGGAAAATAAAATAGTCAGTTGATTGACATCACACCAGCTCCAGCCAGCTACCCACCATCTATCCAATATCTATCCACTATCCACCCCAATCTCCCAACCATCACCTCAACTTCCAAAATTTACCAAGGAGGCCTTGTTCAGTTTTTGATGAGCCCAACTGATCCTCAGTTCTGTCCAGCTGATACTCAGCTTTGGTACCCAGCTCATACTCAGCTTTTCTTCCCAGCTCATACTCCGCTTTTTCACGCAGCTCACTCTCAGAATTGGAATAAAGCCTTTTGATCAGTCCTTGCCCAGGTGATGCTCAGCTTTGTACTAGTCCTGGTGCAGCTGATTCTCAGCTTTGTACCAGTCCTTGCTCAGCCTTTTTCTAGTCCTGTCCCAGCTGATGCTCAGCTTTGACCCAGTCCTGGGTGTCACACAGCGCTTGGTACAGGCAGGCGGGTGGGCACTTTGAAGAAGGAAGATGAGTAATTTCTTACTTTGGATAACTTGAGTTCTTTAAGTCAGAAACACTAGAAGGGATTCGAAGTGACAAAATTTGCAGAAGGCAATTTTCAAGGTGCTGAGAACAATAATCTTATTTTGATGAGGGGAAAGAAATCATACAACTCGCGGCAGTACATATAGTAGACGCGCGCACAAGCGGGTAAGGCATAATGCAAACAAGGGAGATGGCATAAGGTGTTTTGACGACAGCGGTGCCTGTTGATTCCTGCAAGTTTTGATGAGTATGGGCTGCTAACTAATCAGGAGCGAAGGAAAGGTTATTTGCTACAAGATTATGCGCTGAGAGATTATGCAACAATGATTTGGAATCTCAAACTCAACTAGACCTAGAAAGAGATGGTTGGGACTCAATCCTATCTTCCCTATCCCAATTGCACTAGTCAAAGATTTGGATAAGTTACTAGTTGCAATTAATGGCTTGCTATAGCAAGTCGGAAGCGTCCATTCAAAGATGTTTTGAAATCGCTGATTGAGGATGTTGTGCAAATGGCCGAGAAATGTTATTGGCCAACACACTGGAGCAGATCCATTCTGTCGTATGACAGGTGCCCGGGTTGAAAAAAAGCAAAGGTCCAAAGAGCAAACAAAAAAAGAGTAACCAAGTAATCCACCATCCACAATCCCTTCCCCACCAAAACCACACATCGCATCCACCCTACAACCCTTCTCAACCGCATTCCCGAGTCCAGCAACCCCATTGCCCAATCCACGCTTGTCGTCCAAACCCAAGACCAAACGCCGAGAGATTACCAAAAAAGTCAAGTACCGAAGAGAGTTGTGATTGAGAGAAGAGACGATTTTAGTGATTCGAAGAAGAAAGGCAAATGAGATTTGTGATTGAGATTTCATAGATTTTTTTTTTTTTAAAATGAATATTGTTGATTTGGTTTACTGATGAATTAAGATAGAATTGAATGGTGATGATTAGAATTGAATAGTGATGAATAGAATTTTGTGAGGTAAAATTGAATATTGATGAATAGAATTTTGAAGGACCGCAAATTAAAAGAAAAAAGGACTGATGATTCTTGTTTGTTGATGTGAAAACAATGAGACGTTTGTTGAGATGATTGGAAACGTTGAGAGTTCTGAGATAGAAAAAGAAACCAATAGGTCAAATTGGAGTTGATAAAAGCAAGATTTGAGGTTGGCAAAGGTCGAAAATTTGAGGTTGAAATGCTTGAAAAGACATTATGACGAGTTGATAATTGATTGGTTGATATTTTGTTTTTAATAAGGAAAAGGAAAGAAATAAAAAAAATTGGAAGAAGAAAAAGACAGAAATAGGGTGAAATGTTGAGTTGATGATATTAAGGTTGAGGTTTATCCGGGTAAGACAAATGAAAATCTTTTACAAGATCTGGACAGTTGGTCAGGTTTGAGGCCGGCTCCCAAGTTGTGCGGTCTGAGTCGTCCATGTAGCCAGACCACTCAACCAAGTATTGAAGTCGCCCCCGTTGTCGCCGGCTATCAAGAATAGCAGAAACTTCCCACTCGAGGTGATCTTGCACCTCAACAGGCTCCAGGGGTGGTTGAGATTTTCCGGGAAAAGGCGGAACTGAAGGGGAAAGAAGAGAAACGTGAAAGACTGGGTGAATCCGCGACCAAGAGCTCGGTAGTTTCAGGCGGAAAGCGTTCTTTGAGACCACCGCTGTGATCTCAAAAGGCCCAAATTTCTTTTCTGAGAGTTTCTTTGTTGGTTGGGTCAATCTGATGTTTGAGGAATCCAGCCAGACCAAGTTGCCCACCAAAAAAACTGGAGGTTTGAGTTGATGTCGGTCAGCTGCTGCTTTATATTGTTTATTGGCGGCCTGCAGATTTGTCTTGATGTCTTGCTGGGATGATTCGATTTTCTTCAGATAGTCGGAGGCGGGTTTTGAGTCGTCCACGTGTATTGAGTCAAAAACCGGTGTGGTGTTCCATATGCGTGACAATGCCAAAAGCCCATTGCAGAGGTATTATAGTGGAGGGAGTGTGTAATACAGTGCGGGGAAAGAAGGGAAGAAGGAGCAAGATGGGAGGAGAGGCCTTGACACCCAACATTAAGAATGGAACAGGTTAGACAATGGATGCAGAGTGTGTGGAAGAGGATGGAAGATGGCTTGGTTGCATAGCAACACATGACATCATGCAGCGCAGTACATGCATGAAAGTGCTGTGTAGCTCAAGCGCCACATGCAGTATATATCCCTCATTGTTTGTACGCATAGTACAGCATATGCAGGTAGATAAGCTGTACAGGAAGTGTCTCCCGCAGCATAAATCCCTTATTGTTTGTACATGTAGAACAGCATATGCAGGCAGATAAGCTGTACAGGAAGTGTCTCCTGCAGCATAAATCCCTCATTGTTTGTAAGGCAGTGCAGCACACGCATGCACATGCTGTGTAGTTGAGTGTCTCCTGCAGCATAAACCCCTTGTTGTTTGTACATGCAGCGCAGTACATGCATGAGAGGCTGTGTAGTTGAGATCCCCTGCAGCAATAATCCCTCATGAGGAGCTTCCCTGGAGCAAAAATCCCTCACCCTTCAATATATAAGGAGGCCCTTTCTCCCCTCATCAGATGTTTCCCCATCAGCCTACAGAGGTTTGGTCACAAGTGGTTAGTTAGTTTAGTTAGCATCAGCCTAGGAAGGTTTGGTCACAGTAGTTAGTTTAGTCAGCAGTGGTTATTAGTGGTATTAGTGGTTAGTACAAGTAGCGTAGAATTTTAGTAGCAGTATTAGTGTTTTGGCAGTAGTAGAACCAAGCATAACACAACAACAAGTTTGAGTTAAACAGCATATTAGTAATGTGTAGTACGAGGATAACAAAGTAAGTATATTACCTGCGTGCGAAGAAGTTATAACAGATTTGCTAGCCTGTTGAATCAAGTGATCTAGGTCTGATAGAGATTACTATATGAAAGTAAGATCTATCTTGGAATCAGCCATATCTTTATAAATATTGATTACAAGACTCTTAGATATTTGCATAGTATTATTAGAGGGGCAGGTCTTTCAAACCACCTGTAAGTTGTAATAGCCTTTCAACCTATTAAGCAATTTATTTCCCCCTCAGCGGATATTTCACCAAATTATATTTAGTGCCCCACACGAGTCCTACACCGGATGTCGTCTGTAAAGAGTGTAGAAGGGAGAGTATTTTGTGGCGGAATGGGTTGAATTGTTATAAGAAATCTCGGCTAAAGGTAACCAAGTACTCCAGTCATCTTGCTGGTAATTGACAAACATTTGAAGATACTGCTCAAGGATTTGATTGATTTGCTCGGTTTGCCCGTCTGATTCTGGATGATAGGCTGTGGACAAATTGCAAGTAATTTTCAGTTGATCGCACAGACCAGTCCGGAAAGTCAAGACAAATAGCAATCCCCTGTCCAAAACTATGTTCAAAGGCAGTCCGTGTTTTGAAAAGACAAATTTGACGTAGAGGTTGGCCAAGTCCTCGGCAGTGGCTGTAGTATGAGTCTTGATGAAAAGAGCCATTTTTGAGAAACGGTCCACAATCACAAGAATTGCGTCGAAACCGTTTGAGTCCGGCAATTGAGAAATAAAATCCATGGAAAGAGACTCCCAGGGACGTGGCGGAATCAGGAGAGGTTGGAGTAGGCCGTACTTCTTGTGTCTTGGAGTCTTGTTTTGCTGGCAGTGGTAACAACTAGAGACATAGTCACGAATTTCACTTGTCATTTGCAGCCAATAAAAATCTGTAGGTTTTTGAGATCAAACACTTTATTGCAACTTAAATCAAAAGCTAATAGTAGTAAAAAGACTTGAAACAAACAAAAAATTGGTAGAGAAAATAAGCAAGAGCACATAATGAGAAAAGGAATGAAATCATCAAGTACCTTGAGTTGTTCTAGTCCAATCTGTGACTATAATATAGACAATGAGAGATTATAATGGGAGAGAGAAACAATAACAAGCCTGAAAGAAGAAACGTGAGCAACATTAAGCAATAGAGAGGAAAAGAGGAATAAGAACGGGATCAAGTGCTGGAATAAGCTATACCTCCACTTGATTGTTTCCAAGCTCCTCCTAAATCTCGGTTGTCTTAAAGTGAGCGGTAGTCGGAACTAGGAACAGGCAGGTTGGTTGAAGCGGACAGTGGATTAAGGGTGGTGGTCGAGTGTCGTGGTTCTTGTCGAGTCTGGGGATTCACACACGTGCGACGGGAATGTGAACTTAACTCCTCATCCGCGCATGCATAGCCATTATACATATGCATAACTCTGCTGTAGCCCGGCCAGAATTATCTATTTGACAAAATCTCAAGAAATCAGCTGTTGAGTCTTGTCTTGACCAAAATGGCCCGCCAATGGACTGTCATGGCGACTCAAAAAAACTTCAAGCTTCATGGACTCATCATTTGGAACATGCATTTGATCGTTGTAGAGCAGTAGATTTGTCTTGTCGTCCAGGCTGAAATGTTGGCAACGTCTTCCTTTCTTCAAGTCTTCAATGATGGTGTTCAATTTTGGGTCGTTCAGTTGTGCCAAACGGAAAGCGTCCACACAATTTCCGAGTTCGTCTGTGGAGATTGAAAACAATGAAACGGACCCGTCCTCCTGAGTTTTAAAGAGTTGGCAAATATTGCCCGGGTTTTTTTTCGCGAATGTCTCCCCTGACTTGGGATAGACATCCTCGCGACACGTCAACGCGTCTGGCGGACAAGATAATCGGCCCGGGCGGAAAGTTATGATAAAATTAAACTGGCCAAGGAACTCAGCCCATCTGGCTTGTTGGCAAGTGAGAACCTTAGTGATCATGAAGTACTTGAGTGCGTCGTGATCCGTCACGGCTTCAAAAGTGGATGACACGCTAAATAAGTAAGTGCACCACTTCTGTAGGCAGAAAATTATGGCCAAGAGTTCTTTGTCATGAATCTCATAATTGAGTTCTCCGGCTTTTAGTTTTTGGCTTTCAAAAGCCACTGGGTGTTTTGAAGATTGAACCAAGGCCTCCGCAAACTGAGAAAGAACATCCGCAATGGCATAATTGCTGGCATCCGTCTCAACCAGAGTGTGAAACAAGCTGTCAAAATGACGCAAAATAGGAGCGGTCGTAAAACGACGTTTAAGCTCCTCGAACTCATGTTGAGCCTGCTCGGTGAAGACAAACGGCGTGTCTTTTTTCACCAGCGCATTAAGATTGGTGATGGTACCGGCATCCAAGTTTATTAAAACCAGAGATTTGTAGAAAAAAAATTCAAGAGTTTCCCCATATAATAGACCCATTTAAGAAAAAAAATACATGATTTACCCCACAAGCTCAAAAAAATAGAAAAGAACATCAAATTTATGCTATTATACTAAGCTCACAAAATACAAAAGAAAAAAATGTTTTTTTTTTTTCCATTCAAGATGGGAAAAAATCACAACCAGCAACCCAGCCCAACACCAGCCAAAGCTGCTGCACCCAGGCTCACATTGCCGCCCAACTCACCGGAAGGGACAAACAATATGTAATCAAGGGCCCCCTGCAGCGCCAAAGGCAGAATGCATCATGGGCCCAGTACTTTAGCCCCCGCGCATATGCAATTGCAACAGCGGGGGGGGGGGGGGCTTGAGGACGCACCGCCAGCTGGAAGTACAGCAAAAACGGATGCGCCTGGGGGCAAAAGCAGCTTGACCAGCTGGTGTTTATATATCCGAGTCCCACCCGCGGGCTATATGCTTTGAGTTCAACTTACCGCTGGGTTCACAACCAACTCCACAGCAACAGCGCCACCAACACCGCCATGGCAAAAAACGCCACCGCCGCATAAAAATGCCGCCGTCACAGATAACTAACAACAACACAACTTCCTGGCTCACGGTTGGTTTACCCAAAGTGCTGAATGACTAGCCCGTCCACCTCACCACAATGCTTGGCTACGAGGCTGGTATGACTCACATTGTAAGTCCAGACTGTCCATACCCTGATCTACCATCCAACTGAATGAATCTGCTCCCCCTTGCTTTCCACTCTGTTAGCTCTGTGACCTTCACCGACCCGGATCCAAGACGTACGCCAATCACAGGGGGATTTGAATATAGGTCTTTCAAACGGCAACTAATCATGACCGATAGATTCTGCTCGAGTGAGGTTGGCATGTAGTCCAGCAAGCATCGTTCACAAACTTTCTCTCTGGGTGTTTTCTTTTCCAGATCTTTCAGCCGCGATTTTGCAGAGACCGACAACCCCTTCGACGCCAAGCAATTGAAAATACCTTAGTTTGTTCAAGAAGGTTCTTTTGAGAAAGCTGCTCTCGGAGATAGGCTATACCAGGGAAGTTTTTCCGGCGAACTGGACGTACAGCGAGATTCCGAGACTTACGACACCTCTGGGTGTTGACCGACCGGACGATTCTCACCCAGTGCATCCATCTCAAGCGGAGCAAAGTGAAGTCACTTGCGCAGAGATGATGCGGCCTAATCGAGTGTCCCACATCGAACTACAACCCAAGCTTGATGATCTCCCAGGTCCAGCGGCTCATCGCCGACGGGCTCCCAAAGCTCAGCCTCGGCACCGACGATTTGGGGGGATAGGACATAGGGATCCTGGGCAGGATCAGGGACGCAGCGTCCGCCGCCGCTTGGCTTTCCCTACCACATTTCACTCCAGCCAATGATACGCCTCCCAAACAGCTAAAATTGACAAACTCGTCTATGCAGCCACTTTCGGCGGCGCCCGCGTCTCTAATCTCGACGACTGTGTTGGCAAACTCGCGCTTTGCAAGATGTTTGGCAGGCTACTCATTCAGACCGGTGTTGCCTCCCCGCTCCCTCATCTGAGTTTGTTGACTCAACTGGTTTACAACTAGCTCGCAGCCGAGTCCGCTCTCCAGCTCGGCGAGTGCCTTTGTTGGCCGCGGGCCCACTGCTCCGGAGACCGCCCTCTCTCTCGACTTGCACTCTTTCTAGCTCTCGCGCAAACTGGCCGGCGAGCACGTGGGGCGCTCAAAATTATCCAAAAGAAGTTGCTTATAGAAAACGACCTGCCCATCTGACCCAATCTCTTGAAGGTTTTTGTCACCCTCGTTGATGTCGCCGACCGCCCGCCTCCTCATCCCCTCCCCCCCTCCCACCTATCTTATCTGGTGATTCAGCAGATGGAACATGCCCTTGCCATTCAGCCTGTTCAACCTTGAACAGGCTTCAACTGTGATCTGTTGTTATCAAACCCTGACTAGACCAGGACACCACGATGAATATGAGGTAAGATGGTACATCTGATGGGCCTGAGGTAACAATCAGAGTGAAGAACATTTATTTTAGAGTCTCCAAGCACATTTTTGATTATCTTCAGGCTCTGAGCAATTAGAAAAAGGACAGCAGGAAAATATTATTTCTTTTAATTTTTGGTCAGCATGAATCTTTGCTTGTGACATCTCTTGACTGGTTGGGTTCTCAGTTTCTTTCTGATTAATTAAATGTGTCAGCCTGTAGGTAACTAACCGTGTCTGAGAAGGTTGTTACTAGCAAGATGATAGTGTAATTTTCCAAGGATGGGCCAATGGGTTCGTGGTAAGACCTGTAAAAGGTTTCACTCTATCAGTAATCTTGACTGTGAGGCTTGCTCAATTAAGGCGCATCCAGATCAACACAGGGTGTTAATAGGCATCCAAGGAATAACTCAACTTGGGTTCGTGGTTTTACCTACAGAAAGGTAAGGGTAATCAAGAGTTGAGAGTATTCCTGAATTGAATGATGGTTGAGAATGAAGGCACTGTTTAACTATGTATGTGTTAAACCTTGCTATAATAATATTCTGAGGGATAAACAGTCCTGGGGGGCGTGTTTATATAGAGGGGAATGAGCAGGAGGGAACATGAGGCGCTTGGAGGCGCTTCAGGACCAGGGGGGAACTGGAAGCGCTCAAGGGAAGCAGATCCTCATGAGGATCAACATTGGAAATGATCAGGGAAGTGTAATGATCAGTACTGATCCTGGATCAGTAGCTGTGTACACTAGCTGATCATAACCAATCATTGATTCCATTCAGTGCTCTTTGAATTGGATTACATCATGTATTGTTTATGTATTTATATCATAACCAATATGTTATGTAAATAGGTACTGAGGCGTAACAGGGGATAAATGAGTGATACCTGTCTTGGGGTATTTCACGTATACAGTAATATTACAATGTATTGTAATCTTACTGTTGCACGTAACTTAACTCTCATAACAACAGTACATTATGGTAACTGTATTTAACTATGGTTATCTGTAATGTAATGTATAACAGGAGTACATTCTTAAGCTTGTATCTAATGATATACATATGTAATAAAGGCGTAAAAAGGAATGTACTATATGTAATGTGAACAATTGCAGGTACTTGGTACGTGTAAGGTACTGTGACATGTACTCTGTGGCTGACAAAATGCTTGTATGTATTCCTCATCTGGACTGTTTAGTGAAATTGGGATTCAATGACAGGGAAATGTGATGTCATTGTCAAGCAAAAGTTCTCCAATTCCTGGAATACATAGTGTGCAATGGTGAAATTGAATTGATCTTCCTTGGAGGCTCAGGAGGTATCAATCACAATGTTCTTTACCACAGTTAACACCAAAACACAACAGCTAATATTCTGACTTTGCAACACAGTTCACACTGCACAAGAATTTGAATTGTGACTCAAATCTCTGAATAAAGACACTAATTTGTGGAGAAGGTATGTTTAACATTTCCTGCAATATTAGACATGAAATGCAACTGCCTTGAAAATTCAAGATTAGAATGCAGCAAGCAGAGTAGACAACTTGGGGTTGATTTTAATCACGGGATGGCAAGTGCAAATCAGGGAGGGTGGAGGTCAGGCCATTTCGCCAGAAAGGGGTACACAGGGGCCAGGTATCTTAGACCCTGCAATCCCCCTGTGATTTGGCAGGTGGTTTGAACTTTGAACTAAAATCATCAACTGTCATCAGATGATGGCAGGGGCAAGAGTATAGGGAAATGAACATCTTGAAATTGTAATTGAAGCTTGGATGAAGTGTTGGCTTTGTTACTGGTTGAGCTTGCTGGATATTGTGAGGTATGTACTATTTGAATGTCATGGTGAACAGTATTTACAATAGACTTGAGTGGATTATAAAGTTTTTATGATTGTGGAAAAAGCTATATTTGGCCGGGCAACTACTTGAGAGAAATTGGCCCGGCCTGGCCTGCCCAATAATGTTGGGGTCCAACTTGGGCTGGCCTGCTGGTGGCCCCAGCCCGCCCAATAGCCATGCCTAGGAAATTTTATTGAGTATGATTGGGCTAAATGTATTGGACACTGAAAAAAAAATCATTAGAACACTTGAATCCAAATATCTCAAATATTTGTACTGAATTCAAAGTGTAAAACCAAGAATGGCTAATATGAATTTGAAGTCTGATAGGAGTAATTGTGAATAATAATAAAATTATTTCACTGCAAAAAAAACTGTGTCAAATGTGAGCAGTTGACATGTGGCAACTCTGAGGAAGCTTGTGGTGTTACACCAGCCTTACTCAAGGTTTGACTCAACCCAAGCTTCAATGCACAGTCACTGTGCACCTTGCACAGTGACTGTGCCAACAAAGGCACTTCTGCATTCATGTGGAGTTACAATGGCAGCTTGGCTTGAGTATCCTGCATGTCAACTGCAAGCAGTTGACCAAGTTATTTTTGCAGTGTTTGTTTATTGGTGGAACTTGTTCTTCTTGGGAGGCTGGCAGGGCATGTCATAGTGGGAAAGGCATTGTTGACCAGAGGGTTTAATTGAATTCATTCAATTGAGGACAATTGTGGCTCATTTCCACTTTGTATTCTGGTTTGATCCCTCATATTAACCCAACAAGCAGCCTTATTGTGGTATTACTATATATATGTACCCTTAAAAGTACAGCGGCGCAGCCGCCTTGATCTCTAGTTACTACTAAAAAAATGGGAGCTATTTAAGGATCTAGGTCCATCTGACGCTCCTGGCGGGCTATTTTGCCTTGATCGAGATGTTGAAAAGTGCCTTGGAGGGATCTGCCCAGGCGTATCATTTCTTTGTAAATTTGACTGCGCCATTGTTGATTGCGCCCAGTATTCCGCGGGTGTCTGGAATTCACATTTCTCCCCCTGCGTGATTGGGGTCTTGAAGCTGGTCTGCGGCGCTGGGGGCTTCTTAATGGAGAGTGTTTTCGTCTGCGGGACGGCAGGAGAGAGTCTGAGCTGATCTCCATTGGATTCCAATCTTTTGTCCTCTTCAAGGTGGTTGTTAAACCTTTGAGGTCTATCATCGCCTGGAAATCCGCCCGGCAATACTTGAGATGCGCTATTATTGCTGCATGGCTGCTGCGGTTGCGCACGTCCTTGAGCCACGTCTTGTAACCTTTCATCCTGTAATAGTAGCTCTCAAACTTCTCTTCCGTCAAGACTATTAGCAGAAGATGTATTTTTAGTTTTTCCTTTCTTTGTAGCATAAATAATTCTTTCTGCTACAGGTTGTTTAGCATGTGGAAGAACTGACGCAGGTGGAAATCCTCTGCCTGGGTCTGATGTATGAGTTCTTCCATTATAACCTCGAGTTCTGAGAGAAGGAGGAGACATAGTAGAATTATTCTGATTCAGTAGGTATTTTTGTTTTTATTTAGATAACTAGAGGCCAAGGCGGCTACGCCGCTGCAAGATTTAGGGCCTATTGCCACTCCCCCCTAATCCCATCCAATCCTTCAATAAACACAGCTGTGCTCAATTCATAATGCAACACGTCCTCCCACATCTTTGGGAAACTACTTCCTTCCACCATGGCAACTCTTGCTATAGATTTAGGGTGTTCAAAGATGACTTGCATAAAATCATAACACCATAAAATCATAAAATTCTAAGCTGAAAAAAATTTGTACACCCAAACACTCAAATTAGAGCAACCTTTCTAAAATGGTCCATATAAAATCATCATTTGAAAGTTTTATGATTTTATAATTTTATGTAATGAAAATTTTATGATTTCAACTTTGAACACCTTAATTTGACATCAGGCCTGTGTATGGTCCATACACAGGATACTATGCATTATCAGATATATAAATCCTACTTTCTACCTTGTGATTCAATTGAAAGGGAAACTGATACAATACAATATTGGACCAATTATGAGTATTGTATCATTTTTTTAATACAAATAAACTGGTAGTGGGTGTCTTTTATCAGCTTAGCAATACAAAACACCTGGATTGTATAGCTTGCTACAATACACAAATATCTTTGATCTTGTATTCTAAATAACCACTAATCCATTTGACAAAGGTGGGTTGCATACTACACTGTTCTAAATGACCAGATTGCGCAAGCATAGTTGCCTTTGCCACAACCCTCATTTTCTGTGATTTTAGCCAGACTTTAGCAGTTCTACACCTCTCAGTAGCATTTGATTTCTTTTTCCACTTGAAAATTGAAGTAATGCAACACAGAAGTCATTTTTTCTGGAGGAAATGGTTAGCTGAGTTCAACACTGCTCAAAGCTGAGACAAAATATTACACTGCATTCCAGTGGTTTTAGTTGCTATCAATAGATTTTTCTGCTACAATAGCTGTTTAACACTGAACTGCTGCTAGGGTTTTCTGGCTGGAAATGTTAGCAATATCACAGCACTGCTAACAGATGACACGTTTCATGCTTAGTTCTAGCAGAATTACAATACTGCTGCACTTAGAGTAGGATGACCAGCTTGGCTTGTGATAAAAGTTTTATGAGCTGCACCTGTCATGAAATATACACACACCTTGTAGAGAGAGCAAGAGAGAGAGAATGTATAGGACAGCTGTGGAGACAGGGAACAGCAGAATATGTATCAACACTGATAGAGGCACACATCCCCTCTCCTCTCTGCCTTTACCCCACCCCCCCCCCCCCCTCCTATCCGCGCACGTCTAAGATGAAAGAAACTATACACACACATATATCCGGAAGAAAGAGAGACGGACGGCGTCGTTTTGGGGAGATAAGGAAGGGGAGACGGGGAGGAAGAATGTCCCGGGGGATCTCGGGCGCAGCAGAAGCCAAGGCTACACCGGAACGGCCTCCTCGTCTCGAGGCGCACGGCGCCTGTTAGGTCCAATGCCGGCGCCCGTGGACGACGTCGCAGCGTCTGATCCCGTCTCCGATGGGCCACCGCGAGCCCCGGGCGGCTACGAGCGAGCGTCGACACAGTCAGCCCATACCGGCTCAACTTGGGCAACGTCGGAAAGAAGCGGATGCATCAGACCCAAAATTTTGAACGCCATTTCTTTGGCCGAGAAAGTGCGGACACCGTGTGTTTCGACGCCTTCAGCGATCAAGTTGTTCGCCGACATCAAACCGGTACCACTACAAACAGAAATGAAGTTACGTCAGAATGTTGCAAATGAGGGATAATCGGAGAAGACTGCAACTGACCGATTCCAGCCAATAACAGCCCCTGCGAGACACAAGTACTCGCCCCAGGACTCAGAAGACCATTGATCGAACAAGGTCGCGAGATTTTCGACTCAGAGTAGAGACCGTCGTTACCGAAGTTGCCATGATTGGGGGACAGCGGCAGGACAACTTGGGTAGGGCGGGTGACGAGTTTGAGAGCATGCTTTTTCTTCTTGACCTCGCCCATCAATCTAAGCAGGTTGGTCAGCATCACTCGGTGAGCAAGTTCGGAGCGGTCATCTAAACCATTGATTTCTCGTCCGTTCTCCGGAATCGCTGCGAAGGGCAAGATGTAATCGAGGTCCATGGCCAACCCCTTGTCTTTATCGGTGGAGTAGATGTAGTCAACCAAGGGTAAAAGAAATCACTCGAAAATCAGCAGAAGAGTCCCTCGTATATTAAACAGAGCGAGATCGAGTCTGACCTTCAACATCTTGCTTGGATCCCTGATTGAAAGGAAGGACGGTGAGTCGACTGCCGCGCGATCCAGCTTCTTGGTAAATAGCCTGGTAGTATTCCACCGTCGCACGAGAGTAACGAGAAGTGGTCACAATTACATGTGCGCCTCCGCTCAACAGACCCTTCAAGATCTCTACTCCGATACTGGCCTTACAGACACCGGTCAACGAGGCATTCTTGTGCTCGAACGTGGTTCCCGGGGATGCGATTTCGGTCAAGACATCGAGATAAAGCTGTTAGAACAGGCGAATGGACGACACTGATCAGCGTCAAGCACGAGCAATGAGTCAAGATACGAAATGCGTACTGTGGTGAGTTTGCTGCTGTAGACCCAGTTAGCGAGAGACGGGGGATCAATGTTCGTTGCTTCATCGACGGCCGCTGGTGACGTTGGCCTTGATGCTGACGAACTGGGCCCGCGATTGGCCAAGATCTCTGAGCCTGGGCGAGGGGGGCAGGGAGTGCGAGAAGGCTGAGGCCTTGGGGTTGCTGGTTTGACGGCAACAAATAGTGAGGTGTGAAGCCCCCCTCGACATCGGGGCTCCACATGAAGAGTCATGGGATAACGTAACCCCCCGCGCATCGTATACTTAGCCTGAGCTGCTGCTTCCCTAGTCCGGCAGAGAGTCTCTCCTCTCTCCCGGCTAGGTAAGCATTGTTTTCATTCTTCTCTTCTCTTTTCCTTCTCGTCGCCTGTTGGTGTATTTAGACTAATAGAGAGAGTCTCTCCTCTCTCCCGGCTAGCCTCTGCAATCAATCCCCCGACAGTTTGGACCTAGACATCCTTAGACGGCCTACCAGCCGATCTCTGTGCCTTTTCATCCATCTCATCAGTGAGGGTCCATTGGACCCTTACATGAGGGTTCAGAGCTGGTTGATTTTCTAATTGGTGTGGCTGATCTGGACGGTTGGTGAGATTTTTTGAGGTATTGGTTGAAGAATAAAAGGTCATGCTGTTGAGTCGTAGTCGGTGCCACGTAGGTGAAACATCCATGGGCGGCGTGGCGGTACGATTGTTGTCAAGGATACATGTATGTATCAGGGAAGAGTCGAGGGCTTGAGGCGAGCTTGCTGGTGGAACACATATAAAAGGGGGTGCCCTTGTGGTCAAATAATCTCCAGGGCGTCCTCTGCCGCTGTACTTCCAGCGTGCGGTTCGCCCTCAACCCCCTCCGCTGTTGCACTTGCGCAGTTTGAGGGGCTCTACTCGGTGGCCCCCCTTTGCATAATGCCTTCAATGCGGCGCGCTGGGGGTCATCCTCTCACCATTTTTTAACCCTGCTAGACAGGGATGGATTGTGGGCCACGGTGCATCAGCTTGCTGATGTTAGGTGGCTGGGTGCAGATTATTGTTCTGTTTTTTTTTTTTTTTAATTGTAGTTTTTTTTTTTTGATTTAGGCATTTGTAGAGGGAAAACCCTTCACATTTTTTTCTGGAAGTTGTAGAGGGGAAACCCTTGATTTTTTTTTGTGATTTTTTGTGATTTGTAGGGAAACCCCTTGAATTTTTGTTTTGTGATTCCAAGGCTTTAATAAACTTGGATTTCTTAAGGTGTAAATGTACCTGAAGATTTATCAGAAATGGCTGGGGAATCTGCGCGCTGATTAGTATCAGTGGTTTCCTCTCTAGCCTCACGGGGTTGCGTGTTTTTGTCCGTAACTCCAAGGGATTGAAGTTCTGGGGTGAGGGTGTCAAAGTTGGTGGACACTGTACACAATTAAAAACACAAAAATATTAGTATTACAAAATACCAATCTGACGGGAAAAGGGTAAGGAAAAAAATGTACTTTTCAGATTTGGGATTTTCTGAGTACTTTTAAAGTTATAGTGATTTTGCCGGAAAATCAGTGTAGGAAATTTTTCCTGTTGATGGAAAGGTTTGAATTTTCGTTGGATGAAAGCTAAGAAGGTGGCGCAGAAGTGTATCATTTTGGTTTGTTGATTGCTCAAACGGCGTGGAGTGGAGCTCCTTTTAAACTCTTGGAACAGCGGTTCTACAAGAGGAGGGGAAGTAGTGATGCGCTTGTACAGCGCTTTTGGGATCTGTAGGCTAGGTATATTACTTCTAGTCTGATCCGCTAGGCTCGCGCGGTTCAATCGGCGGTCTAAGATCGTCTGTAGCTGCTCTAGATCAGGAGCTACAGGTGTTACAGTGATCCTGCTCGAGGGTTGCGGCTCGAGGAGGGTATGTACGGTAGGTATGCGCCTGTATGCGCTCTCTAATTGAGTTGGGTGGAGTGCGTCTAGCGTGTAAATCCCTGTAGATCCTTGCAGATCCGGGGTAATACAGTAGTACAGTGTAATTGAACTGTAATTAAGTTATGTAGATCCTGTATACACAGGATGCGCAGGGTGTATGTAGTACCAGTTAGTCCCGCGACCTAATGCGCTCTCGAGTGGGAATACAGTACAAATGCTTTCCTGCCGTAGGAATGGTAGAGTTTGGAGTCTCACGAAAAAAACCTAGTAGTGAAAATCCGCCCTTGCGGTTCGATTGGTCTACTCAGAATTTTCGTATCTCTTCTCCTTTTGGGGGGAACAAGCGTTCTGGTGTGTTTTCCGCAGAGAAAATGAATGAAATTCACTAGAATTTCAATGTGTAGAGTCAACCAAGTGTGTATGATTCAGTTTCTATGGGGTTTGGCGAAATAGAGACAATTTTTCCAGTACAAAAATAGAGAGATAGTCAACAAATAGGATGATTTTTTATGGATTTTTCCGGTTTTATAGAAGGAAACAAGGTGAAGAGTCTAGGAAAATGATGAGAAAATAAGGGAGAATCTAAGACACAATCACGGGAAATCTAGGTAATGATTTGACTTCTCTTTCTGCGCGTAAGTTGCGGAGGAGGGCCGTCAGAAGTGAAGGGGGGAAGCGTGGAGTAGGAGGTATGTTCTGTATAAGAGCAGTATTCCTCGTCAAAGGGAGGATATCCAAATGGAAAAGCTGTAAGTTGTGGTTTTCTAACAAGTTTAGTTTGTTCTTTTTCCACAAATTCTGATTCTTCAGTAGTATCAATAAGTGTACCGTCAGGATGATAGATACAAGTTATCTAAAGAGTACTGTAAGTTATCCAGGTACAGGTGTAGAATTGGTCCTCTCCAATCAGTGTATGGGTTTTTCTGACTTGTTCTTGGACTTCAAGGTTATTAGGATCTTCCTTTGTGTATTTCTGTAATTTCAGGAGGTTGGAGTTGGGTTTGAAATCACAGATAATGGTGGTCATTTATCTTTTAACAAGACATTTTTGGCGTAAAAATGATAAGAAAATAGGTATGTTAGTATGATTTTCACGGTTTGGGAGTGAGAATCACGGATAATTAATAGGCCAGACCCCCAATTGTCAGCCTCTATGTAACTAACCGTGTCTGAGAGGGTTGTCACCATCAAGATGATGGTGTAAGATGCCAAGGATGGGCCAATGGGTTTGTGGTAAGACCTGTAAAAGGTTTCACTCTATCAGTAATCTTGACTGAGAGGCTTGCTGAATTAAGGCGCATCCAGATCAACACAGGGTGTTAATAGGCATCCAAGGAATAACTCAACTTGGGTTTGTGGTTTTACCTACAGAAAGGTAAGGGTAATCAAGAGTTGAGAGTATTCCTGAATTTAATGATGGGTGAGAATGAAAGCACTGTTTAACTATAGTATGGGTTAAACTTTGCTGTAATAATATTCTGAGGGATAAACAGTCCTGGGGGGTGTGTTTATATAGAGGGGAAAAGAGCAGGAGGTAACATGAGGCGCTTGGAGGCGCCTCAGGACCAGGGGGGAACTGGAAGCGCTCAAGGGAAGCAGATCCTCATGAGGATCAACATTGGAAATGATCAGGGCAGTGTAATGATCAGTACTGATCCTTGATCAGTAGCTGTGCACACTAGCTGATCATAACCAATCAGTGATTCCATTCAGTGCTCCTTGAATTGGATTACATCATGTATTGTTTATGTATTTATATCATAACCAATATATTATGTAAATGGGGACTGAGGCGTAACAGGGGATAAATGAGTAATACCTGTCTTGGGGTATTTCACGTGTACAGTAATATTACAATGTATTGTAATCTTACTGTTGCATGTAACTTAACTCTCATAACAACAGTACATTATGGTAACTGTATTTAACTATGGTTATCTGTAATGTAATGTATAACAGGAGTACATTCTTAAGCTTTTATCTAATGATATACATATGTAATAAAGGTGTAAAAAGGAATGTACTATATGTGATGTGAACAATTGCAGGTACTTGGTACGTGTAAGGTACTGTGACATGTACTCTGTGGCTGACAGGGAATTTCATGGTCAAGAGCTGGCCCAAATTCATCTCTAAATATGTCTTATCATAATGGTATCAATATCATGAAATCATTCCCATTGCAGGTTGAGATACAGTGGCAGAAACACCAAAAAATACCCAATTAGGCAATATTTTGAGACTAATCAGACTATAGCAGCTCCTTTTGGGCATTTACATACATGAAAGATATAACAAAATAATCTTTGGAAATGGATGAGTATTCTGGTAACAACATCATGAAATAATCACCATTCCTGGTTGAGATATGGTGGCGGAAACAGAATGAAAAGCCCAATTTGGTGATATTTTGAGACTCATGAGACTGTAGGTGCCTCATTTTGGGATTTTCATGGTCAAGAGCTGACCCAAATTACTCTCTCAACATCTCTTGCTATAATAGTATCAATATCATGAAATAAATGTTAGCCCTGGTTCAGATACAGTGGCAGAAACACCAAAAAAACACCCAATTAGGCAATATTTTGAAACTAATCAGACTTTAGCCGCTTGTTTTTGGGATTTTAATCCATGAAAGCTACACCAAAATACTCTTTGCAAATGAATGAACATTCTGGTACCAATATCATGGAATAATCAACATTCCTGGTTGAGATATAATGGCAGAAACACAAAAAATGAGGCAATAGTTCCTGACTGATTAAATGGGGCTGCTACATTGGGAGATTTTCATTGTACAAAAGCCTTCCTAAATTATTCTTTCAAATTTTCCCATCATTATAGTACCAATATCATGAATTCATCCCCATTGCAAGTTGAGATGTAGTTGTAGAAAAACAACAAAACCAACCAATCAGGCAATATTTCACACTGATCAGACTGTAACTGCAACATTTTGGGACTTTCACAGACCAAAAATTTCTCAAATTATTGTTCAGATATTGCTGATCTTCAAGATTCAAAAAATGTTGAACATCAGATTCTGAGATAACATCAGTTGACCCATTGAATATAGGGTCTTGGGAAAACGACTCCCAACTTTTGGGAAAACAACTCCCATACGTCGGCGCGACTATTTTTTGATCAGCGCTCGACGTCGACCTGGACCCTTTTTTTGGGTACAGGTTTTTTGGGAGTCGTTGACCCAAAACAATTTTTTTTTGGGAGTTGTTGCGCTAATTTTTTGTATTATTTTTTATTATTTTTAATATGTATAACTTTTTTGTTCCACGTACTAGAGACATAAAAATTTGGGAGAACAGATATTTATGCATAAATTGTACCCCCTGAATTTCTTAGCAATAGTGTGTCATCAGAACATGAGATACAAAGGGCGCGCGTAGGGCTTAGTAGGAAAATGACCGCCAACCACATAACTTTTTTGTTACACTCCCAAACAGTCCAAAAATTTCAGGAATCTTTCCATGATACATATATTTGGTGCTATCAAATTATTAGCAATAGTGTGCCATTTTAGAATGACGTATAAGGGGTGCGCGGAGGGCTTACTAGGGAAATGACCACCAACCACATACCTTTTTTGTTACACACCCAAACAGTCCAAAAACTTCGTGAAACTTTCCATGATGCATATATTTTGTGCTATCATATTATTAGCAATAGTGCGCCATTGTAGAATGACGTATAAGGGGTGCGCGGAGGGCTTACTAGGAAAATGACCGCCAACCATATAACTTTTTTGTTACATACCCAAACAGTCCAAGAATTCCAGGAAATCTTTCATTTAGCATATCATTTGTGATATGAGATTCATAGCAACTTGATGTGATAAAAATAGGAGATATGGGGTGTGCGCAGCGGGCTTTATCCGCGCACACCTTATATATCCTATTTTTATTACACCCCATGGCTAACACATTCATAGCAAGCCTGATATTCTACATTGAAAGTTTCCTGAAATTTTTAGACCGTTTGGGTATGTAACAAAAAAGATATAAGGTTGGAGGTCATTTTCCTACTAAGCCCTCCGCGCACCCCTTATACGTCATTCTACAATGGCACACTATTGCTAATAATATGATAGCACAAAATATATGCATCATGGAAAGTTTCATGAAATTTTTGGACTGTTTGGGTGTGTAACAAAAAAGGTATATGGTTGGTGGTCATTTCCCTAGTAAGCACTCCGCGCACCCCTTATATCTCATGTTCTGATGACACACTATTGCTAAGAAATTCAGGGGGTACAATTTATGCATAAATATCTGTTCTCCCAAATTTTTATGTCTCTAGTACGTGGAACAAAAAAGTTATACATATTAAAAATAATAAAAAATACGGACTTACTTCGCGCACTGCAAAAAACTCTTCGCGCACTGCACAGTGCGCGCAGTCCCAAACACTTCGCGCACTGCGGGTGAAATACACAACTTTTTCAAGATTTTTTTTGACCAATCAATAGAACACCTTTTAATTGGTCTCTCTGAATTTTTTGGGAGTTTTTTGAAGCATTCTTCCGTGTTAACAAAATCATGAAAAACTAGAACAAATGTAGGATGTGGGGGCCTTAAAAACAAGGTTCCCATTGCCCAAAAATTCCAAATATTTTATTGAGTAATTAAAGATATGAGGACAGCTCTTTTAGAAATTTTTAGCTAATTTGTGGAAGGATAACGGTCCGAAAAATGAGGATATTCTAGAGGCAATGTGCTATCATGGGGTGAAATTTCCTCATTTTGCATACCCTTATTTTTGCACAAAGTGGCTCAAAAGTATCAAAGTAGCTGTTCTTATATATTTCATTACTCAATAAATGATTTGGAATTTTTGGGCTATAGGAACCTTGTTTTTTAGGCCCCAACATTCTACCTTTGTTCTGGTTTTTTATGATTTTTTTAACGTGGAAGAATGCTTCAAAAAACTCCCAAAAAATTCAGAGAGACCAATTAAAAGGTGTTCTATTGATTGGTCAAAAAAAATCTTGAAAAAGTTGTGTATTTCACCCGCAGTGCGCGAAGTGTTTGGGACTGCGCGCACTGTGCAGTGCGCGAAGAGTTTTTTGCAGTGCGCGAAGTAATTCCGTTAATATAATTTGATCAATATATGCCTTCCCAAATTCATCCATGTTTGTAGTGTGGGGGAATGGTAAGGACGGAGGTGTTTGGGGAAGAGGAGTACACGGATATAGGTGGATTGGGTAGAACAGAAAAAACGTTGGGGGCCAGGGAGGGTTGTTCCGGTCGAAGAAGGGCCCTAGTTCCCATTTGCGGTTAGCGGAGTTCAAAATCAAGCTGGTCCAGAAGCGATTGCCGTGAGAAATGTGAAATGTGTCGCAGTCAAAAGACAAAGAGAAACCCGCCAAGCGCAGAGCTGCCGGTGAAATCAGAGTGTGTGCGGCGTGTGGGCAGTACAGGACATCATTGATGACTGTAAGCGTTGAATTCGCCCCAGGAAAAGTGAGCGTTCCCTTTGCTGTAATAAAACGGGCAGGTCCGTTAGTTGCAACACGAAGGGGAATGGGTGGTTTCAGTGTTTTAAGATTTGTCAGGGCTAATATATCATCTGTGAGGTGATGTGTAGCCCCAGTATCAAAGAGGGAAGGGGAAGCAGCGTACGCGGAGGGGGAAACAGCGGAGAAATTGAGTTCGCCAAACACCGGTTGACCGTTGATACCGTCTAACTCCATGTTTTGCGCCGACGGTTGCTCATTGGGAACCAAAACCTCAGCCTCCCGCGCCGCAGGGCGTTGACTAGAACCCGATCTGGTATCCTTGGGGTAGACCGGGCGGTAAATGTAGGCCAGTCGGAGATTGGTCCCGGTAGGTGGCGCCGGTTTTGCTGGTAACTGATGGAAGCCGGCCGTAGGAATTGGGGGTGCAAGAATTGGGTAGTACGCTGTGTATTGAGGAGGTGGGAAGTCTTGGCCACGGGTTTTGTTTGGCTGTTGATTTGGCGCAGCCGGTACCGGACAGGCGCCAATAAGATGCTCACCGGAGCTGCACCTGTAGCAGTGTCTAGGGGCTGGCGTCCTAAAATTTGCTGGTCGACCGGCCAAGGTGTACACATTGTTGGGATGACTCTCGATGGAGGTACTTCGCTGATTTTGGGCTGGTGCCTCAGCTGAGAAGGTGGTCGGTGAGATCTGTCGTTGTTGGGCGGCATCCCAACCCTTGATCTTCTCCTGACAGTCATTGAGAATGTCAATCATCTTGACAAACAGGAGTGGGATTTGGCGACGTGCAGCTAATTCTTGGTCCACACGATAGTCAAATTCTTGTTGGAGTGGGGTGTTATGACCAAGCAAACTCTGTAGAAGTACACCAAAAAGGAAATCTTTTGTTAGGACTGCGCCAGATTTGGTAAAGTCCAAAAAACAACGTTGATAAGTTGCTGCGACCAAAGTTGCAGGTGTTGATAGGTCGCAAGTGATGGATTCCAGATCATCCCATCAATTCATCTGAGCCGCCCGACTGAATGTGGTGAATCGACGTCGTATAGCATTCATGATTTCAAAGCTGCTGTCAAAACCATCGACCTTGGCTTTGATTTCTCGGGATAGAGAGATTAGTAGAATCGCCCTGGCAATCCTATCCACTCGATGGCGTGAGTAATCTTTGAAATAGTACTCCTTGTACTCTAGGTTGAAGTCAGCCATATCCTGCACATCCTTGAGCCAATCACAATAGTTAGTTCCACTTGACACGAGCCAACAGCTTTCTGGAAATCAAAGATAGGCATTCTTTGTGATGGGTTCCCGATGTCGATTGTCCATTGCGTATGAAAAATCCGGAGCGGGCTCCTCGTCATCCAACGGGGCTGCAACGGGCGCAGGTGGAATCCGGGGTGTCGAGCTGATATGCGGTGCAGTGTCTCGGCTTGCTTGAACCGTCTCCCGTTCGTCTTCGGACCCCGTGGGACTCCTTGCCACGCGTTTTCCAGCGGCGTTGCTGCTCAAACCTGTGTTGGGTCCCAAACCGGAGGACCTGGTGGCAATGGAGCTTGGGGAGCGGTTGACAGGTGCCATTTGTGAAAGGTGTTTATAGTTTGAGAAGATGTGTTATGTCGAGTTATATGCTTATAATGAAAAATTTATAGAGAGACTGTAGTCCGCCGTAGATGCTAAAAACTGTAGAGAAGAGAGAATCCGTAGAGAAGATATCCGTAGCAGAAAAAAATAGAATCCGTATGAGAAAACCGTAGAGAAGAGAGACCGTAGAAGAGGAAACTTTATAAGTTTGTTTGTAAAATCAGAACTCCTTTAAAACTAAAGACAAGATAGTGCTCATAACCTATTGGAGCCTGACAGTGAGAAAGTGTATATACAGATGAATAGACAGAATGGAATGAATCAGAATATACAAAAACATAGTTGTATTTATATACATGCGTTTATGTAAATACAACTAACTGTTGAGTCAAGTAACATGGGAATGTCCCATGTCTATGGTAGGTCATGACATAATGACTACCGTTGACAACTGTAGAATGGGACGTAATGACAGATCACGTATCCAGACTACAACAGCAATCGTCGCCGAACAACTGCCAAAAATTGAACTCAGCATTGGCAAACTGATCATAATTTATCTAGAATTATAACCAACGCAGCTGACGAGAAACCTCATCATTGTGACAGAGTTTTGCGTAGTCTTCAAACTTTCACTCAGGCCATGATGGGCCTGGCGCCTAATGCTAAGCCGCATGGACTTCCCAGCTTGGTAACTTCAGAAGAGCTCCAATCTTGGGACACCTGGAGGGAGCGCCGTAAGGACGCATTTAGTAAGCAATTGAAAGAAGCGACCAACCAACATCCTGCCGCAAATGGACAGGAAATAAACCACATCAGAAAAAGTGTGATCGCCCAGCTCAAAAGTTGCCTAATACCAGTTTCTTTCAAAAGTTCTCCCTTTACCGCCAGCTCGGCAGTCTCAATTCATGTGAAAAAGGAAATGGAAGCCAATTTAGCCAAGCATGGATTTCCCCGGTTCACTTTTAATTGGAACGCTTTGTTTGTACATGATGTCGTTTGGAACTCGGTTGCGGTTGACATTATGGTCCGGCACTGGCTCCCATGGGCAAAGCGTACAAATGTTGATGTTGTCGAATCATTGATCCCAGGCATCAAAACTCGATTTTTCCAGTGGATCACCAATCAAGGGTTGTCCAGGGTGAAGGCGCAGGTCACCCCTGCTGATGTTGCCACACAGAGGAAACATGGACAGTACGTGAGATCTACAAAGAGGAAGGTAAGAAATAGTGCCACCACTCTGCTGTCTCCTTGTTGTTCTCAGCAAAATGACTGAGCCAATCCTTCCTTTCACAAATAACAGATTGCCACTCTGCGCGCAGACACGTTTTTGGCGCTGTACCCGGCGAGGAAGATCCTGGGACACTTACTTCGTGATCCTGATGCTGTCTCTGACTTTGAAGAAGACAATGCGAACACCTTGCCCCAAAGAATCAGCGCACATTGGCGCAGCCCCGCCATGGAAAACATCATTTGCTCTGTTGACCATGTCGCATTGAAGCGTGCCAAAACCACTCAAAAGAAGCTATCTGTGAAAGGCCTTTTGGCCCGAAAGGACACTCGAGCGCCAACTGCTGAAGAACAGATCGATCAAGCAATTCCTACCCGCTTCCCCCAAGACGCCTACGACTCCAACTATCTCCGTGAAGAGGGTGATTTTCAAGCAGAACATCTCACTAGCGATGCAATGGATATAGACAATCTCGCGAAGGAGATGGTTGAGAAATCATTTGGTACCAGATATTGTTCCCCTGTGAACAATGGCTCCGCTGCTCCGTCCGCGGCTGATCAACCCGCCCCGGCTGTCCGGAATCTAGCGGGGTCCTCAGGCCCAGGCAATCAGACGGGGTCCTCTGGCCCAGAGGTGCAAATTTCAGGATAGAGAGGTGCGTCCGTGTTAAAATTGAAATTGTTTTCTATAGATGGATTGGTTGATCTGGGGTAAAATGGCTGGCAGAGAATGATTGGCGCACGGTACGGACTAAATTTACAGTTTGAATCATTTGTGGACGGCAACGGTGATAGCAAATAGTCATCCTTATTTTCAAACTCTTTACAATCAGCGGGTACATAGATTTGATTGATAACAGTAGTGCCTACAACTCCTGTCAAACCTTCTGATGCATGATAGCCTTGTCTGGCAAGGTTGACTTGTATATATTGTATAATAGTGTAAATATTTTCGGCGGTAGGTACATGTGTGAAGATTTTGACGTGGGGATATTGTCAGGGCGCGTCTCTAAAGTGGCGACGCCCTGAATGGAAAAGAACAAGATGTGAGTTCCTAAAGAGGAAAACACGCTTGACTCGACCGTGATACGGGAGGAGAAATCTGCGCCTCCGTTGGAGGGGCTGGTAGAGCTAAGTCGTACCTGAACCTAAGAAGGTTCACAAATCTCTAGCTTACCTAGTAAGGTAGCGAGCGGAAAGAACCGTGAAGAAAGGGAAGTTGGGAACTGCGGAGGTGGAGGCGGAGGCGGAGTCGAGGAGAAGGGAGTATTCAAAGATATAGAAAGGTTGAGATGTAACTAGATAAAAGCCCCGGTCGTTTTGTATCAAACAAGGATGACGGGCTTGGTAATCTAAAATAATAATCTGCGGGACCTTTTGTGGGGCGGAGGCCCCAGGTCTTTTATAACCAACTTTGATGGCCGCACTTAGAAGTCAGTGCTTCACAATGTTGGTTGACACTAAATCCACGCGTGGAACCTTTGCATGGATTGTACTCACTCAAGTTTGACATGCTAAGTCCACGCGTGTAACATTCGCGTGGATTGTGCTCACTCAAGCTCAACAACCCGTGAGTGTTGTGAAAACTCTATTTAGTCGCGCTTGCTCGCGCACTCGCTGTCTTTGGCGTGTGCGGTGCTTGGAGCGGCGCTATGCGCGCACAGCTCTTCTGCTGTGCGTGCAGGTGTGCGGTGCTTGGAGCGGCGCTATGCGCGCACAGCTCTTCTGCTGCGCGTGCAGTGTCAGCCGTGGCGCTGTCTGGACTAGCCAAGGGCTGACAGATATCCCATGGGGGTTTGTTCTTGTTTTATGTATGTATAGGTGGGGTTTCCAAATGAGATTTGTAGAGGTTTATGAATTGGAAAAAAACAGTCTTTTCCACCGTTCATCAGGATTGGGTGCCCTCCGGGATTTCACCTCTTGTGATGGCCGAAATTTCCGCTGGGGCTTGCTCCTTTGGGAGAGGTGGTCCTGCCCGGAAAGAAAGGTCAGTTATATGTACTGCTGCCACCTACTGCCGCCATGGATTTGTGGTTAGCAATACTAACCTCTGCTGAGCTCAGCACGGCGAGCTACCCATAGCGAGTAAAAGTTGGGCATTTGAGAACTGCCCAATTCCATGAATTGGGCCTCCTGCATTGCGCCGTTATAGTAAAAATCCATGTGCTTTAGGGCGTGATCATCAGCCAGGGCCTTTTCAAGGGGCGTCCTAGGATTGTTGTCTGGTTCCAGTTTTGTATTAATTTTTTGCTTCATTGATGCAATGAAGCCGTTCAACCATTCCTCCTGGGCAGGGGTGAGATTCTTTGTGATGGCATTGCCTTGTAGCAAAGGGTTTATCTTGGCCATTAACAAGTTTGGTCAAGTGTACAGTGCCCAGAAGAAAGTTTTCATGAATTTTCTTTTGACTAGAACACATACAAACCATGCCTTTTAAGTTCTGATTTATTGGGAGGATGGACAGAAAGGTTTCAAAAGAATGAATATAAGTAATGTTTTTGGAAAAAATAAGTTGGAAAAGTAGTATTTGTTTGGAATTCCTATGCTCTGCTAAAATGTGAAATGGGTCAAACTGAATAAAAAACATGGGGGTACATTTTTGGGCAGATTTTTTGGACGGGCCTGAATGAGGCCCACATGGCCCCTACAAAGCCCACTGGGCCCATTGAGAAAGTAGCCTTGGCTAAGAAAGCATATGCTCAGCTAAGAAATAAAATGTGTCAGACTGAGTAAAAACCCTAGGGGCACATTGTTGGGGAGGCTTTTTGGACGGGCCCGCATCAGGCCCGTACAGGCCAACAGGTTTCCAAGGGGAAGGAAAGGGCCTGGAAATACATTCTGTGAGCGCACAAATGTCATGCAGATGTCAGAAGCCCTTCAATATCTTCTGTTGATTAGTGGTCAATTGGTGCTGTTCTGAAACACCATGTGGGCATTCTTAACCAAGACTACTTCTGGGTTGGCCAAACCAGCTTTGGGTGGGCCCTGACGGGCCTGATGCAGGTCTGTCAATAAGCCCTCCCCAAAAGTGTGGCCCCATGTTTTTTACTCAGGTTGACACATTTTTGTTTCTTAGCTGAGCATAGGCATTCTTGACCAAGGCTACTCTTTCAATAGGCCCAATGGGCTTTTTGGGGGCCAGGTGGGCCTCATTCAGGCCCGTCCAAAACATCTCCCTGAAAATGTAGCCCCTCATTTTTCATTCAGTTCAACCCATTTCACATTTTAGCAGAGCATGGGAATTCCAAATGCAATACTAATTTTTCAATGGGCCCAACGGGCCTGTTAGGGGCCCATGCGTGCCTTGTGCAGGCCCGTCCTACAAATCAACCCAAAAATGTGCCCCACTTTTTTTTACTCAGTCTGACACATTTTTATTTTTTTGGCTGAGCAGGCTCAGTTTGCATTTTTTTTCAGTACGGAGTGATTTTTTTGCAATGATTTTCCCAACCTCAAACTTTGAGTATTTTTTTTGGGAAATTTAATTATCCTTGAAGTGAAACACCCCAGACACTGTTTTTTTGTTACCTGCAGTGCAAATTTGAAATTTTGGATGTCCTTTCCCTGCCCGCAAAAATTTAGGATGGATTTTGAGATTCATTTTTTTCATTTATTATCATTCACGTCACATGTCAGTCTATTGATTCTGATTATTCATGGTTTTTTTGGAACTAGAGGCCAAGGCGGCTTTGCCGCTGCAAATCCAGTGTCATGTTACTTTCTCATCCATATTCAATAGCTTCCAGTCCCAACCTGGCAAGCATAGCTCCCCCAAGAACACACCACCCCATGGAATTAATGAATACCCACAAGCATGAAAGAGTTTTTTTAGGGAGCAAGACACTAAAATTAGTCATGCTTTGATCAACATTTCTGCCTAATTCAAAAACAAAGAGAATGATTTCATTGCAAGTGGAAATCTACAGTATTTTTATCACTATTGTAAGATATCCCACAACTTCAATTTTCAGACACCCTTACAAATGTAAGAAATTCTGAGTGACTGAGTCTCTCAATTCTAAAATTTTTCATAACTTCCCAGTTTGGACACAACATTATGTAGAAATTATAACTCATCAGATTTTTTAAGAGGAAGATCATCAATGGCCAGATTAAAACAGAGTGTAAGGTTGAAGATGTCTTTGTAGTACACAGAGTATTCCCTGGTTGAGCACTTGAAAATTATATGGGGTTGGATAGTTGTTGGTGACCCTACCTTAGCTTCACAGGTTGGGTATCACATTGGGGAGAAGAATCACTTCGGCGCAGCACTTGCAGTCACACCCATAATCTGCTTGCGCACCACCTTCCCGTGCAACCTTGTCAAAAACGTGTGCAAACCCGTTTAGGCTGATCCATCTTCAACTGGGCCAGCAGGGCACCACGGCCCGAGCTAAGGGCGCCCGTTGAGGAGCAGGCATGGGAAGATCTGCCGCTTTGAATGCACCTTGCGCATGAACTGCTGTCACAGGAACTCTTTGAAGACATTTCTTCCACGAGCCCAGAGGTTTGTTTTTTGTTTTCAAGGGGTCCTTCTCTCCCAACGGATTCGTCGCCATCCGCCATGGGCTCGCCGCCATCCGCCATGGGCTCGCCGCCATCCGCCATGGGCTCGCCGCCATCCGCCATGGGCTCGCCGCCATCCGCCACGCTCTTGTTGCCATCCGCACCGTGGGAACTGTGAACGCTCTGTACAGCCAGTAAACGACTGGACTCGCGCATGCATGCGAGGCCAGTCGTCAAGTGAGCATGCATGCTAAATTTTTCAAACCCAGCTCATTTCGACCCCGCTCCGACCCCGCCCGACTTACGCATGTCTTCAAAAATTACAAGTCGCACCATCTCTTTCCAGACCGCCCGCCCACTCCAAACTCCAAGCTCAGCACCAGCAGTCGCGATCCACCCCGGCAGTTCGCAACCTTACGGCTTGCCACCCTTACGGACGGGGCGGGCGACGGGGCTGGCCAACGCTGCTGTCGACAAGGGAGGAAGAGGGACGATATCCGTTGATACGTTGGCTAGGCTACCTGTGTTAGGAGGGACAGGAATGGCAGGGGCCATGGGCGCGAAGACGTGCGCGGCGAACTTTTGAGCTTGCGGATGGTCCGCAAAAGGTCGCACGCGGAGCCGGAGAGCAGGGTGTTATTGGACTTGAGGATTCTGCGCACGGTCTGGAGCTGTTCAAGTCTCTCTCGTCCATTCACAGTTGTTTTTGATGGTGGTGGTGGACGACAGCGGCGTCGAGGATGTGTTTGGGCGGGCCAATGAGTATCTAGGCCGTGAGCCCGGGCCTGCTTAATGCCGAGTCTCCTCCACGCCGCCCATCGGGTCCAGAAGCGCGACAGCTGCTGCAGCTACATCGGAAACGGCGGAGGATTCTGACAGGCCCTGGTAGGCTGATTTTGGTTGAAGCTAACAAAGAAAATAAAGCGTGGTGAGTTTTTTGTCTATGGTCTTGCTGAGTGGGAATGGGGAGGGCGGTCTTTTTGAAAGGGGCTGGTTGCTATTGGTTCTTAGCAAGGGGGGGGGGGGGGGGGGAGCAATGGGCAATGGTTCAATGGCAATGGGTTGATGAGAATGGGCACTTATAATTTCTGTATCTAAAATTATCTATAAATTCTGCATGGGGTACAAGTAAGGGGAGGGTGAAGACAGTTCTTATAGTAAGGAGGGATGAGCACAGACAATGAGGAGTTCTGGCTATGGGAAGGAAGGTTTGTACAAATAAGGAAGAGTGATGTGAACATAGTAACAGTATGTAATGATGAGCAATGCTGAAAGGGGAATGCTGGTTATGGGAATAAAAGAATTTACTAATGGGGAAGAGTGATGAGAACATAGTAACTACTTGTAATGATGAGCACTACTGAAAGAGGTAAGCACAGATCCAATGATGTAAGGTGTACAATAGGCATAGTACATAATGAGAAATGTATGTAAAGAGTTTAGTATGTGAGAATAAATATGTAAAAGGAATTTACTGTAATGATTCAAGTAGGTTACTAATGAAATGAGTATTGTAACTAATGAAGAATGTAGGTTGTCTGTAAGTCTTATATCCTTTATAACTACTGAACCATTGAAGATAAGGGGGTACTATGTATGAGTGACTACAGGTAAAATTTGGCGTAGAATCTGAATATACAATAATAATGAGGTATTCGTGAAGGGTTATGGGGAAATGGGCAATGTAATGATGAATATATGTAAAGAAAAGCAATAAAATACTACTTATGGTTTGGAATGGAGCACCACACCGTGCCCGTCACCGGATCCCATGCTTTTCGTGGGACACCCTTGATGTAGGGGTTCTCCATGAACTCTGTCTCGTCGAACTTCCTGCAGCGAGCAATTGTATCATTGAAGACCAATATGTTGCTGATCGAAATTGACTTGTTCGGCATCTTGATCTGGTGGGCAAAGGCGTTGGTGCGCACGTTGATATCATAGCAGAGTCCGGTCATGAAACTGTGTTGCGTGACGAGTCGGTTGCAGTGCCGCTTGTGCAGCAGGAGCCAGCCAGCAAACTTCGGGTAATTAGCGACTTTGATCAGGGCGGTGTAGAAACCCTGATGGTTGATTGACCATTCAGCGTAGGTCTGTGTGTACTTGCAAGGGTACGGGTACCCGGTATATCTTTCCTTGTCAACGTTAGTCTTGTCCGCTTGGCTCCTTTTCTGGGAGTAGTGGAGGATGGCTTTATCTTGCCAGACCTTGTTGAAGATGGTCAGAGGGAGGGGGGCCTGCGCCTTGGTTCTGCCTGCCTGCGCTAACTCTACCGGTGAGATGGGGATTGTGACTGCGACCATGGACGGTTTCTGGACGGCCGGTGAGGCAGAGGGGCCAAGTTGTGCGCCTGACGTGGGTTGAGACTTGGGTTTGGTCAACCCCTCACAGATCGCGAAGTATTGTTCCGCCAACGCAACATTCCCGGCCTTTTCTGCTGCAAAGGCCCAATCGGTGAGCATGTCGATCTTGCACCGTATGGAATTGTTGTTGCTAGAACTCCCAGTGGTAGTGGGATGTTCTGCTAAATCTACGTCAACCGGATTTGCCGCTGTGTAGGGTAAACAACAGGGATATCTCAGTCTTGCGTGTTTCCTTTGGGATGCCGGTGGTGACTGATGGATCTTCTCTGCTTTCCCTTTCCCTTTTTTTTTCTTTTTTTACTTACCTGTGCCGTCCCTGCCCAAACCGCCGATCAGTTCCCGGCAGAGGCTCGCAAGTGCGTTACCTCCGTTCAATTGGCCTTCCCCACAAGTGGTCGGTGGGCTTTCCTTTGGGTTTGGCGGTCCAGCGGGGGTTCTTGATTCTACCGGAGCCTTGGACAATGACCTCGTTGCTTGGTCAGTGGGGGCAACGGTCTTGGACTTTTTCTGCTTCTGGGGTTCGGCCGTCAGGGTTTCAGCAATTTCTTGTTGCACCAAGGGTTTGTCTAAGTCGGGGTTGTCCTCTGCGTTTGCCTGGGCTAATTGTTTCACCTGGTCGGAGGCTTCTTTCATGCCGTCAATCATTGTAGAGGTGCGAAAAAGCGAAAAAAATCTCCCTTTATGGCGGCCTGATGTTGATAGCTCGGTGTTGAGTCCGGTGGGAGTCAATCGGCAGAATTGCTTGAGTCTCGGCCCGGGACTCTCCGCCGGCTTCCCTTCCCTCTCGTGGTCAAGGTTGCTGCGGCTGCGCGTCGTGTGCTGTCTAGGCACCGCGCCGCCTCAGGACGGTGCGGTACCAGTGACAGCTTCAGGTGCATTGGGCGCGCCGCTCCATGGACTACGCCCCCATCCGCTGCGCTCCTGAAAACTTCCAAGAATTGTTTCGGGCGGTGAGGCCTTGGCTCTCCCGACAGCTCAGATCAATTTGGACGATCGTCCAAATTGATCCAAGGGGGCTCAACAACACTCGCTCCATGTAAAGCTTGGGGTTGGGTTGAATATTGCTTGCTTGAGATACCGCGATGGACATCTCAATGGACCGTTCATTCTGCTTGGAGCAGGAGATTTAAATCACATGACATTATGAAAGGGATTGATGAGAAATATGTCCCCCAAATTCATTCCACATAGATGGCAGAAACGTATGTGGGTAAATCCTAAGGAAACAAGCATATCATCTCGGGGGAGCCATGTTTAGACTTGCACATCTGGTGATTGGCTAAGATATACTCAATGTAGATCAGACACAGGGAAAGCGACGCAAGAAACACTCCACTGGATACTACTGGGAAGCTGATGATTCAGCCTGAATTCCACCGACCAAGAATGATGCACATGCAGCAGTTGACTTTGAAATTTTGTCCTTGGGGGAATCTGGAATTATCAAGGGCGTTTCAATGTGTCGACGTTCTTCAATAGCATCCTTGAGCAAAATATAAACCTGCACAAAAGTATGGAGTTCAAAGTAAGTGTAACAACACACGTTGCTAAGGTAATGGACTACATACTTGGGGGCTCATTCCACCTCTGGAAACGCGATCCAAGAAGTCAACAGGCATTGGATCTCCGGGGGATACTTTCATTTGGTCTGTAATGGTCTGGCAAATTATCAATCTGATTAGGAAATGGGTCTGGATTACGCAAATGATCAATGGGGAGCAGCGACTTACCTTCCACACTTTACAGAGATGAGTGTATTGAGCCTTCATCTTGATGATTTGAACGTACCCATTGAGTCCCGGGTATGCTCGCAAGACATCCTGGAAGTTGGCAAAGTAGGTTGCCTTGACGAGGAATGTGGATGATTTTTCTACTAGCTCCTTGTGTTGTGAAAACCATGCGCCAAAGAACTTGATCAGTTCAACGCACAAGCGCTCGGTCCACCAGATGGTACGGCGGCGGAACGTAGGAGGCCCATCCGAGCTGTACGGGGGATTTATTGCAAGCACAGTTCTGTTGTAATGTATGGTGGCTAAACTGCCCTGACCTTCTCCTGGAAGGGTTCGTTGATCAGGCCAGGTATTCTGACATATGGGAGAGGTAACAAAGCGTTAGTCTGGTAACCAAAGCACTGTTCCCCAGCAACTTACATTAAAATGTGGCGGTGAGCCCACTGCGGGTAGAATCTCTAATACCCAATTGGTATCAGAAGCCTCTTCCCCAAGATTCAAGTCCATGTTGTGTAGAGGATGTTGGCTTTTTTTGGTGTTGTCGGCAATCTACCTTGTTTCGATCCTTCTGTGGATACACTGAATTCAACCTGATCCCCTGGAAGGACCGGTTGGGCCGGTCCCAGGTGAAGCGAGGGGCTCAGCTTCTACATAGAAATATCTTGTAAACCAAACCATATGCAGACCACCCCGAACTGTGAAACCTGAAGGGCTGGCGCCTAATTACCGGTACAACCTTGGAACAAACATCCACCAAAGTTAAATTGACGCGGTTCCAACAACATCAATAAGGCCACAACAACCCATTGCGTGAGTATGTACCTCTACACCCTCCACCTAGTTGAAAATAATGCTGAATGATTGCATCTTAGGCAATACGGGTATGCAGATGCCAGGAATCTGGGTGCGGAAAAAAAGTTTACCGGGACGCAAATGGCATGGAACAAGTAGGTGTCCTGTTGTCAGACGTGTATTTTCAAAAACACCAACGGATCTCTGAACTGAATATCCTACTTCAACCTAGACCTAGTGACAATCAAGAGCCCTGCGAAATTCCTGCAACCGGATCCCAAAATCAACAAGGCCATGCCGTCACCAAAAATCAACACCCAATTGGCCTGAACAGTAACGCGGCGGCTACATCAAAAATCACTTGGCAACCAGCCACTGCTGGTACGAGCCGCGGCAATCACCCTCCGGATCCCCATCCATGCAAAAGCCAAAATCACAATCTAGATTCAGAGTTTTGATTCTTTGATCAACATGTTCTACATGTTTTAGTACAAGCCGCTTGGTTCCACTTCAAGGATTATATGAGCAAAAAGACTTGCAAGAGATTCCTGGCTGATGAGAAGGAGAAGTTAACATGTCTGGGCAAGAGATTTGGTTTTCAAATGTCTATCATGCTGAAGGACATACCATCCTCAATGAGTAAGGTAACACAGCGTCTTGGGTTAGATTTTAGTTTTCAAGAGCGGGCCGCTTGCCCAAAATTTTGGACGCTCTACGAAGGAATTGCCAATTCCAAAACTTGGGCCAAACAAACGGTACATATTAATGTGACAACTCATTGTACTGCTTGATTCTTCACAACCGGCAGGAGCCTCTTGAAGGTAGTGTATGGAACACTCTCAAATTCCCCAGCACAGATTCTGAACCTTAAACAAGCACATCTGGCAACCTCGTGTTCAGTCTTTACGTTGACTGGTTCAATTCTCACAGCAATAAGATAGGTGGGAAGTTGTTGGAGGCCGGCGCTATAACTCTAGTTTGTCTCAACTTACCTCCGGCTGAACGCTATCTAGAGCAGCATATCTTTCTGTTTGGGATTACTCTGGGCCAGCCTCCAGCAGATTACATATTCAATGTCCTCCAACCGCTAGTGGATGATTTCTTGGAATTTGCAAACAGGGTTCACTTTCAAGAAACCACACACTTTCTGACGGGACAAACTATTTGCGCAATTATGCTCCCATTGATTGCTGATCTCCCAGCACTGCAAAAAGTAGCCGGATTTGCTTCTCATTCAGCAACCTTATTTTGTTCTTTGTGTAAGCTCCCTCGCTCGAAGATTAACATCATAGATCCGCTGCAATTTACTCCGCAAAAGCATGAAGACCACATTGAATGGGCAAGAAAATGGCTCAAAAGCCCCAATCATGCACGCAGGGCGGCCATAGTCAAAGAACACGGTGTGCGCTACAGCCCGCTTAACAAATTACCATATTGGAAGCCTTTGGAATACTCAAGTATTGATGTTATGCATGCCCTCATGCTGGGTGTGCTCAAGGACCATTCTCTTTTGTATTTTGGATTAGCAGCAACAGGCAAGAAACTTGAGGCTGATCTGAAAAAGCTGGCAAAAAAACAACCAAGCACACAAGGCACCGTGTTTGAGATGTTAATTGAGAGAAGAAAACAGAAAAAAAAAACGCCCTGCCAAGGATGATGAACATCCTGCAAAGCGCCAATTAACCACACAAAACCTGGAAGAGTTGGCCGCCACAACTCAGCACGACCCGGTTCCGGCGGTTCCCCAGCTGGAAAGTTCTTCGCAAAGATCACAAGCCTCCTTGGCTACAGTGCATCAATACAGCTTCAGAGCGCGCCTAAGTAACCAAAAAACAAGTCAATCAAGTGAAGCAACAGCGACTCCACGTAAGGCTCCCAGTCAAGCATCAAAACAATCTCACAGAGAAAGCATGGCCAGCGAAGCGGAAACCCACGACAAGGAGGACAGTGTCCCGGACCGGGAGTTAGATGATCTGATGCCTTGTCTGCTTCCCAAAGAACTTTTTTGTGCTAGGAGAGCTATTGAACAAACCTCCTTACCATCTTGGGTGGACCGTCCGCCTCTCCAATTAGGCGCCGCAAGTGCAGGCTCCCTCAAAGCAGCCGGGTGGGGCATCTTGTACACAATATTTTACCCACTGGTGTTCATGCCTTTGTGGGACTTGTGTGATGCAAACACTGATCGCAAGATCCCATCAGCCAACTTGGTTCAGTTAGTTCGAATTATCCACAAGTTGAACCATTGTAAGATCACAATTGCAGATGTAAGCTCCATTGACAAGGCAATCCAGCGATATAGGAAGCACACGCTCACAAACTGGCCAAAAGTGAACTCCAAACCAAATATCCACATCCTACAACACTTCCCCGCAGTAATTGAACGCTTTGAGCCGCCGACTGCCTTCGCGGCTTGGGCGCAAGAGGGCTTGAACAGCCTCCTTGGGAAAGCTAAAACCAATAATCACCCTGGTGAGTTCTTTACTTCTACTATGCAATGTATACGACACAGAAACATATTAACTTGCTGTGACCCGCCTGTAGGGACGTTGAGCAAGACATTATTTCGGCAATGGATCCAGCGAGCTACATTGAAGCATCTGGGTGGCCTAACCAATATAAACGTTGACAAGGCCGTTGAGGATTCAAATGGAACGATTGATGCAACCCCAATATTGGGAGAGATATATGACCCATGGCTAGATCACCTCAACACATACCCCCCATACTCATCATCCAAATGGATTCGTGAAGGTCTGGCAAGTGATCAAAGCCATTCTACAATTCTGAAACCAATGGCGGTTCTGCAGCCCAGTTTTAAGGATCAACAGAAAAAGAACTACACCGTTGAAAAGGGCCATGCTGGAAACTCATATATCCACTTTACACTGGGAGGCAAGGACTTATTTGGAAGTATACAAACCCTTTTTTCTACCAAACAAATTCCTAACACCACATTTGCACAAGTAGCCCTGTTTGTGGACGTTGATCAGGAGGCCCCTCAAATCAACCCTTACCGCGACCTTTCGAGCCTCCATTACCAATTACTTGCAAGACCAAAGACCCCCAAAACAATGGTGTTATGCATCAAATATATCATTGGACATGTGGCAACGGTGGGTAGTTATTGCTACAGTAACGCGTAACGTAACAATAACGTAACTTTTTTTGGCCGTTATCGTTATTGTTACCAGTAACGGCAGTGCGATATCAATATCACACCAAGAGTTTTTTTTTTTTTGCGACGGCTGTTATATATCTGAGCGCGTAGCGACAGATATCGGGCAAGATAACAAGCAATAAAAGGGGGCCAATTTGGCCTTTTATTGCTCAATAACGCGTTATCCGCTGGATAACGCATTACTTTACTGGTAACGGCCTCAAAAAAAGAGGCCCGTTATGTTACGCGTGATGCCGCTGTTCGCGTTTTACTGCTAACAATAACAGTGTGGTGGTCAAACTGGTACAGGGCCTCAAGATCAAGATTTCAAGATTTTAGATCACTCATCAGAAAATCCTCAAGAGAAGAATTATCCAGCCTCTCAAGACCCTTCAGCCTCAAGATCCTCAAGATTCATCCTCAAGATGATCCCCTCCCTCACTTTCTCACTTCCTCAAGATTCTAAATCCCTCCCAGATTCTTTCTTTTCCTTTCTTGGTCCTAACACATGAGTCATGTGGGTTTTATTTTGTTTCTTATCTTTGATTGTTGTGGTGTTTTCTTCTCTTTCTCTTTTCCTGTTTGATCTTTGTAGTTAGGGATGTGATGACATGTCCTGTGACATGTCACTCCCCAGAGTCCAAGTTCGAGTTCGAACTTGGAGGATGGGACGGCATGGGACTTGCTCTGATCCAAGAGAATTCCATCACTTTTCTGATCCGCTGGCAGCATCCCCAGCACTATCCCTGATCCTTATCCCCCCTTATCATCATCACCTGATCCTCCTCAAAACCAACCACCGCAGACGGTATTCCATCCCTGTCATCTCTCAAAAATCCCCCCCCCAACGCTATCACACTTTCTGATCCTCATCTCATTTGCCGGACCACCACGAGGGCAGCCTCAACAGCACCTATCCCCTCGACGCTCTGCCTACCGCCTGGCACGGTAGGAGTTCCACAACAGTACAAAAAGTAACAGCGGGTAGTTACTTTACAAAAATCCCGCAGATATTGTAAAGTAAAGTAACTACCTACCGTTGCATGTGGCTGTGTTGAAAAATGTTTCAGGAGTCTTTGGAATCAATACTGAAACTGTCAGCCTGTGGGTAACTAACCGTGTCTGAGAGGGTTGTTACTAGCAAGATGATAGTATAATATGCCAAGGATGGACCAATGGGTTTGTGGTAAGACCTGTAAAAGGTTTCACTCTATCAGTAATCTTGACTGAGAGGCTTGCTCAATTAAGGCGCATCCAGATCAACACAGGGTGTTAATAGACATCCAAGGAATAACTCAACTTGGGTTTGTGGTTTTACCTACAGAAAGGTAAGGGTAATCAAGAGTTGATGTTATTCATGAATTGAAAGATGGGTGAGAATGAAGGCACTGTTTAACTATGTATGTGTTAAACCTTGCTATAACAATATTCTGAGGGATAAACAGTCCTGGGGGGTGTGTTTATATAGAGGGGAAAAGAGCAGGAGGGAACATGGGGCGCTTGGAGGCGCTTCAGGACCAGGGGGGAACTGGAAGCGCTCAAGGGAAGCAGATCCTCATGAGGATCAACATTGGAAATGATCAGGGCAGTGTAATGATCAGTACTGATCCTGGATCAGTAGCTGTGCACACTAGCTAATCATAACCAATCATTGATTCCATTCAGTGCTCTTTGAATTGGATTACATCATGTATTGTTTATGTATTTATACCATAACCAATATGTTATGTAAATAGGAACTGAGGCGTAACAGGGGATAAATGAGTGATACCTGTCTTGGGGTATTTCACGTGTACAGTAATATTACAATGTATTGTAATCTTACTGTTTGCAAGTAACTTAACTCTTATAACAACAGTAAATTATGGTAACTGTATTTAACTATGGTTATCTGTAATGTGATGTATAACAAGAGTACATTCTTAAGCCTGTATCTAATGATATACATATGTAATAAAGGTGTAAAAGGAATGTACTATGAGTAATGTGAACAATTGCAGGTACTTGGTACGTGTAAGGTACTGTGACATGTACTCTGTGGCTGACGGAAACGGTTTCAGTTGCCATAGTTCATCATTTAGTAAGTGACCCACACGTCCTAGCAATTAACTTTTGCGTAGCATAAACTGAGATGAATCTGTCATTCTCAGGGTGTGACACTGGATTAACTAGTTGGTGTGCGTTGTGGTGCTCCATTCCAAACCATAAGTAGTATTTTATTGCTTTTCTTTACATATATTCATCATTACATTGCCCATTTCCCCATAACACTTCACAAATACCTCATTATTATTGCATATTCAGATTCTACGCCAAATTTTACCTATAGTCACTCATACATAGTACCCCCTTATCTTCAATGGTTCAGTAGTTATAAAGGATATAAGACTTACAGACAACCTACATTCTTCATTAGTTACAATACTCATTTCATTAGTAACCTACTTGAATCATTACAGTAAATTCCTTTTACATATTTATTCTCACATACTAAACCCTTTACATACATTTCTCATTATGTACTATGCCTATTGTACACCTTACATCATTGGATCTGTGCTTACCTCTTTCAGTAGTGCTCATCATTACAAGTAGTTACTATGTTCTCATCACTCTTCCCCATTAGTACATTCTTTTATTCCCATAACCAGCATTCCCCTTTCAGCATTGCTCATCATTACATACTGTTACTATGTTCACATCACTCTTCCTTATTTGTACAAACCTTCCTTCCCATAGCCAGAACTCCTCATTGTCTGTGCTCATCCCTCCTTACTATAAGAACTGTCTTCACCCTCCCCTTACTTGTACCCCATGCAGAATTTATAGATAATTTTAGATACAGAAATTATAAGTGCCCATTCTCATCAACCCATTGCCATTGAACCATTGCCCATTGCTTCCCCCCCCCCCCCCCCCCTTTTTCAACCATTGCTCCAACTCTCTTACCCTCAGTAGTCAGTAGTTAAGCTCAAAGTACTAGCTCCTAAGATCAAGCAGAAATCAGCCACACCTTTTCTTCTTTTTCTTAGTGTTACTCTCATCCCCTCAGCATTAGTCAGGAAGGCAGCCTCATTAGCACCCTTGCATAGCTTACATTAGTACTAGTGTTGCTATCCATTTCCCTTCCAAGCTCTATTTTCCCCTTTGAGTAGTTCCACAAGTGGTGTCCCAACAGTGGCCTTTCTATACTTCAGATATCTTCAGCTCTAGTAACACTCTTACCATCAGCTACATACTACTTTTACCTACACATCCTCATACTCCTTTCTTTATAAATCAACCTCCTGCTTTTAGAATCAACTTCAACCAACAATAACACTATCAGCATCTCCATTATCAACCTTCAACACCCTTCAGGTTTAGATTCAACTTACCTGCCTCAATCATGTCTGCCCAAGGATCTCCCAACACCAATGTTGCTCCCAGTCTTTACCCTCCAGTGGATCCTTCCAGTAATGCTGCAGTTCAGGACTCCACCACTTCCAATGCTGGTCAGACTCAGGTTCCTCCTACTGGTCCAGGTTACCAACCTTCTTCTACTGGTCCAGGTCCACAGGCTTCTTCCAATGCTCCAGATCCTCAGGTTTCTTCTACTCCACAAGTCAACTCCAGTTCTTACAGACCTCCATTTGGACCTCAGACTTCTGGTATCCCTAGATACACAGGATATAGAGATACCAATCAGCCTTCAGAAGATTCAGAAGATTTAGAGGCACCTCCACCCCGTTTTCCCAGGTTCCAGAGCCAAAGGGACGACTCAACACACTCCACCAGGTCCAACACTCACTTTTTAAATAAGGAACCAGCTATGCCTAGGTATCAGGATCCTGTCAGCAGAGGAGTAAAGATCAAACCCATGGACAAAGAGCTCTTCTTTGATGGAACCAACATGCCTGTGGAGAAATTAATTAGAAGGTATGAAAGTGCTGGAAGAGATGATGGTGCTAACTCTAAGGAACTGGCTGGACAAATCATTGCTTTTATCAAAGGGTTGGACCTTAAGGATGAAGTGGAAGACATGTCAGGCCATGAAAACTTGGATTGGGAAACCCTGAAGAAACAGCTACTCACCAGATTTGGAACCTCTCAGCCATTGGTCAGATATACCAGGGAGGATCTCAGGAAACTAGTCTACAAATCAGCCCAGGATGGAGGAATCAGCACCTTGGAAACCTTCAACACATTCAGAAACAAGTTTGAAACCATCACTCACTACTTGGTAAGAATGGGGTACAGTACCAGCCTGGAGGAATTCAGACACCTTCTTTTGGAAACTCTTCACAAGGATCTGGATCAAATGGTTACTAGGAGCTTGATGAAGGACAATCAAATGCTAGCCTCAAAGGATGGAGGTGATATCTTGCCAGACACTGAAACTCTTCTTACCTACATTCACCAGGAAGTTTACTCAAGATCAGTGGTCAACAGAAGGACTGAATGGAGGGCAGAAGAGAAATTCACTTTGGACAACTCACCTAGGACCTCCAAACCCACACCTGCTACTCAGGGAGCTGCCCCTACTGCTTCTACTTCTCTGGACAAACAAGTGGAACTCCTTACCAAACAACTTGCATCTCTCACTGCTGGCAAAGGACTACCTCCCCACATGGACAAACCTGCTAGGACCTGGCCATTCAAATGCTATTATTGTCATCAGGAAACCCATGGAACCAACAGCTGCTCTCAACTTGCCCAGGACATGTCTAGTGGTGCTGTTATCAAGGATGGAAGAGATTACAGACTTCCAGACAAATCAGTTATTCCCTGGATTCCAAGCAGACCAATCAGAACCCCAGTGGAAGAGTACTCTAAAACTAAGCTCACATCTTCTTTTGGCCAACTAGAGGAGGACCCAGTCTATTATCAAACCCATAGTTATGAAGCAGACCTTGGAAAGAGGACCAGAAACAACTCTAAGGATCAGGATGAAGAGGAATCAGCCAAGTCAGACAAAAGGATCAGGAAGGAGAAACAGGACCTAATGGACATGGATACAGAGGACTTACTTCACATGACACATCCCCCCACTCCTAGTGCTTCCAAATCCCCTACTTCAAAAGGCTCCCCTCAGGTCAGATTCCAGGATAAGGACAAGGATTCAACCACTGCACCTAAGGACAAACCAGTTAAGAAAACCTATTTGGAAAAGACTTTGGCCAAGGAGTACCCAGGAATTGAAGAGGAAGTGGCTAGTAGGATGTTGACTGCAGGAAAGGTGGAGTTGGCCTTTGGAGAAATCTTTGCTATATCACCAGGAGTTACTGACTGTATTAGGAAGAAGATAACCAACAGAAGGGTCCCATTGGATGGTGTCAAATCAGCAAACTTCACAGACATGGAGGATGGAGAAGAACCAGCACAGGAGCAACCCACTACTCACTACTCCTGCTCCCTTGGATACATCACCATCACTATTGGAGGAGAGAAACATCAAGCACTCTTGGATACTGGCTCTATGGTCAACATTATTCCTGAAACTCTTGCACATAAACTTGGATTGGTACTCACTGCTAAATCTATGAAGCTCAAAGGAATTGGAGGTCACCTTACTGATATACCTGGAATTGCTGAAGATGTGGAGGTAACCATTGGGAAAGTAGTCAGGACAGTTCATTTCTGGGTAGCCAAAGGACCAGTTCAGATGATTATTGGAAAGCCTTTCTTGATGGATGTCTCAGCTAACATCAACTACAATGGAGCCAGAGGAGAAGCACTTTCAATCATGGATTCAGCTGGTCAGACTTTTTTGGTTCCAATTATACTACCCAGTAATCAGAAGTGGGAAACCAGCATACCTTCCAATTCTGGACTGTTAAATTTTTTAGATTGAGACCAGGTTTTCAGTTCCCTTCCCTTACAACTGCAACCCTGGAAAACAACCAAAAGCAACAAACTGTAGACACTCATTCAGCAAAATATAAATCAACTCTAAAAAAAATAAAACCAGTAAACCAACCAATGCCATTATCTCTCAATCCCCCATTATCAAGGCCACCACTCTCCAGAGATCCTTACCTCACTCCTTTGAGCCCATTTCCTCCACCATTCACTCCTACCTCTAAGATTACTCAAGAAAGGCTGGACCTCATCAACTTTGGACCTCCTGGATGGCTCTCTCCTCAAGAATATCTCCTGCTGGTATGGGTAATTGTGATTAGACAAGGTGCTTTGGCTTTTGTGGAAACAGAAAGAGGCCTTTTTAAACACACCTATGGACAGCCTTATATTATTCCAGTCATTCCCCATGAACCTTGGCAACAGAAACCAATTCCAATTCCTGCACCCATCAAGGACCAGGTTATAGAATTGGTAAGGGAAAGACTCAGCACTGGCCTCTATGAACAATCCTTTTCCAGTTATTCCAGCCCTATATTTTGTGTAAAGAAGCAGGATGGTAAGCTCAGAATTGTACATGACCTTCATAAACTCAACAAAGTCACCATTAAGGACGCTGGACTACCACCAAAGACAGAGGAACTCATTGAATCATTCACTGGAAGGGCTTGCTATGGACTAGATGATATTATGGGAGGATATGATGAAAGAGAATTAGCTCCAGAATCCAGACCTTTGACCACCTTTGAAACACCCCTTGGAAGATTTCAACTTACCAGATTACCCCAAGGAGCCACCAATTCAGTTGCAGTTTACCAGGCCCAAATGATGTGGATACTCCAGGATGAACTACCTCAACATATGGGAATCTTTGTGGATGATGGAGGTATAAAAGGACCAACCTCTGACTAAAATGAAGAAACTCTAAAGGACAACCCCCAGATTAGAAGATTTATCTATGAATATGCCATTACTCTGGAAAGGATTCTTTTCAGGATTGAAGAAGCTGGACTCACCATCTCTGGGAAGAAATTTGCTTGCTGTGTACCTGCTCTGGATCTGGTTGGCCATGTGGTTTGTAAGGAAGGCAGAAGGATATCCATCAAGAAGCTCAACAAAATTGAAACCTGGCCAATTCCCACCACTCCTTCAGATGTCAGAGGATTCCTAGGTATCTGTGTATATGTTAGAATGTTCATTAAAAATTACTCAACCCTCACTGCTCCACTCAGAAGACTCACCAGGAAGGACTCCTCTTGGGATTGGACTGAAGATTGCCAGGATGCCTTTGAGGACCTTAAAAGGATTGTTGGAACTGATATCACCCTAAAGAAATTGGACTATGGACCTGATGCTGGCTTAATCAAACTCTCAGTGGACTCCAGTGTTATTGCTGCAGGTGCTGTTCTTACTCAACAGGATTCTGACGGATTGGATAGGCCTGTGTTATATGAGTCAGTAGTCTTTTCACCCAGGGAATCAAAGTACTCACAATCCAAATTAGAACTCTGTGGTGTTGCCAAGATCCTCAAGAAACTTCAAACCAAACTGTGGGGCCAACATTTTCAACTCAGAGTGGATGCCCAGTGCCTTATTGGAATGATCAACAACCCTTCACTTCCCAATGCCCCTATGAACAGATGGATTGGATTTATTCAGTTATTCTCCTATGACCTTGTTCACACTCCTGGAAAAACTTTCACCTTACCTGATGGACTTTCAAGAAGACCCCCTGATTCTGATGAAGATGATTGTCCTAGCTTTGATGAAGATGAAACCTGGATCAAACCTCACCCTGGATTTGGAACTAAACATTCTTCTTTTGGCCTGCTTCTGGGGACATCAGCTAAGTTGGGGGAGGGGGTAAGTAACTTGCAGCAAGGAATTTGGAAGCACCTCCAGGAATACCTTTCAACCATGAACAAACCTCCAGGATGCAGCAGCCTGGAATTCAAGCAAATTTTGCATAAATCAGCCAACTTCTTCCTTTCCAATGGAGTCTTGCACAGGATCAACAAACCATTCTCCCAGATAGTAGTCACCTCTCCTTCAGCTCAGAAATCCATCCTCAATTCCCTTCATGAATCCTTAGGCCACAGAGGTATTGCTGAAACCTACAGAAGGATTAAACTCAGATTTTGGTGGCCAGGTCTCAAGAGAGGTGTTACCAAGTGGGTCCAGTCTTGTGAAACTTGCCAGAAGAGGAGTTCAAAATTGCCAATGGAACCCAAGAAACCTACAGGAGCAGCAACCATCTTTGGAAGAGTCAGTTTGGATACAGTTCACATCAAAGCTGGCAAATGGAAGTACCTGGTAATTGCCAGAGATGACCTTTCTGGATGGGTAGAGGCAGTTGGACTAGAAAAGATTCAGGCAAAGAAAATCTCTCAGTGGTTCTTGGAAAACTGGATCTACAGATATGGAGCCCCTTGGTCAGTCACAGTGGATGGAGGCTCTGAGTTTGGACAGCAATTTCAAAAATCCCTTCTGGAATCTGGAATCAAAATCAAAGTCACCACTCCTTATTATCCTGAAGCAAATGGTATGGTAGAAAGAGGACATCAGGCAATTAAGGATACCTTGGTCAAGCTCTGTGGAAAAGAAGGCAAGAAGTGGAGGAATTATTTACCTTTAGTTTTATTTGCAGACAGGATTTCCACCAAGAGATCAACTGGGTACTCACCTTATGAACTAGTTCTTGGACAGCCCCCCATCTTACCCATTGATTTAGAATTGGAAACCTTCTTTGGAGTGGATTGGTCAAAGGTAGAATCAACTCAGGATCTTTTATTGGCTAGGACTCAGCAGCTTGAAAACAGGGATACCATCTTGCAGCAAGCACACCAGCAGCTCATGGATTCCAGGAAGAACTCTGTGGACTATTGGAACAAGAAGAAAACATCAAGGCAGCCACTAAAGAAAGGTCAATTAGTAGTAGTGTATAACAAATCTTTGGACTCTCAGTTTGGCAAGCTCTTTGAAAATAAATGGAATGGCCCTTACAGAATCAAGGCTCAAAATCCAGGAGGATCTTACATCTTGGAAGAATTAGATGGCACAGAATTGGCCAGAAGGTTTGCTGCAACTCATGTCAAGGAATACCACTCCAGGTAAAAAAACAATAAATAAGGAATAATCAATTCATTTCTCTTCTCTTTTCTCTTTCTCATCTTCTTACACAAATAACATAAAAACAAAATAAAATCAAATCTATAAACAAATCAGAAACAAATCAATAAAAATCAGTTTCAAACACTCTCAAATAAAATAACTAAATATAAAAATCAAAAAGCTCACCTCTTCTTCTTTTATCACTACATCACCTTTTTCCATTTCACTTTCCTCCTTCTCCTTCTCTTTTCCCTTCTCCTTATCCAAAAAAAAAATAAAAATCAAAAGACAAACAAAGAAAATTTAAGCATAACCTTAGTAGAATAAAAAAATAGAACTTACCCTCAGCTCTTATCCTCTCCATTTCTGCTTCTACCCTCCAACCATCTTCCTCCTCTTCCACTTGGTCCCTCACCCTTATAAACAACTCCAGGGCATTCCTTTCTTCAGTTTCCGCTATCATGGCATCTATGATTGAATGGGTATCCATCTATAGAAACAGGAAAAATATCAGTATTATAATCAATCTTCTTTTTTTTCAAATTCTTATTCATATACATACAGAATCCACTCGACATACATGTGTAAAAGTGTTGTGGAACCGGCTATACAATTTAAGGCGTGCGTTTTGTGCGGCAACCGGGTCGTCGAGGTCCTCACGAGCGAAGGCAAGCAGTCCTTGTTGGATATAGTGGTGCAAGGCATCGACTTCTTCAGGCTTAAAAGAGTCTCTCATACCGGCGTTGTACGCGTGAACGTTGTCGACAAACGAGTGCGCTCTGCGAATGGAGAATGGGATTTCGTAGGAAGGCCTAATAGCGGCCTCTTCGTCAAGTTGAGATGAAGTTATGGATGTGTTTGACGAATAATCTAATGAGTTATCAAGGTTCTCTTTTGGTGACAAGGGCGTGGAAGTGGCGCTGGAGGAAAACATTACGGATAACAAACGGCAAAACGGGAACTTTCCGTTGACCAATGACCTAGACCTTATAGAAATTATTCCTTCCTCACTTCATGACGTCACTATGGACGCATTCACCTTTCAGAATTGGTTGGCGCGGTTATTCTTTCATTTCTTTAATATTGACTCTGGTGTTCGACCCAGTTTAATTAATTCGTGGAACGCTTTCACGTCATTCTTTCCGCCTGCAACTTTTTTCAATCGATTGGCCAGCGTCAGGAGTCTAATTGGACAGCTCCTTGGCGCTACCTTAAAGTTATTTCATTATGTATTCATCTTCATTCAACTCTTATACAATGAAAACCGCGGAAAATTATAATGATGCTTTGAACGGCTCCAACAACCATTCGGCCGGCCACAAAATTAACATTCCCGGTTTCAGGTTTGATCTTTCCGATCTTGCCTTTCATCTGAACTCGGTTCTAGACGATTCTATCGAGCTGTTTAGAAGATATAACCCCTCAAAGTTTCCCAAGGATTTACGCGGCCCCGTGGGTGCCATTCATTAAACGTTTACGGCGACCTATCGGCCGAAAGGAATCTCAATATTAATCTATTCTAGTTTCATCTCCTCGTCCCTGCCTTTCAAATAAGATCGTAATTAGAGAATTTCATCGACGGGTTTTGGAGTTATATGCAAAGGAAGATGGTCTCTTAAACTGCACGGCATTCCTACTACGCGCGCCCGCGGATTTCGCTTGGATCTTTAACCAGCCCTACACAATCAATACTCAACCCTTAAAAATAACCAGTATATACCATTTTAATCTGCAGAATCGGCTCTTTCGAATGAACTCGGTCTCGAAGATTTTCATCAAGCCGCTCCGAAGATACAGGTCGACCGTTTCCTTCTTTTTTTTCCGACGTTCCGCATGCGCGCCTCCCGCATGGAGCCCCCGCTCAGAAAACAGGACCCCTCTTTCGACAGCACATGCGTATGGACCCAGGTTCCATTCCCCATCTGGACAAAAATCAAAGCTTTTTCGACGAAATGGTAAACTCCAAGGTGGCCAGCACTGAACATGAAGAATCCATCCCATAGGAATTACTGGACATCCAACCACCTCAATATTGGAATTTCTTCATCATCTTCACCCTTTATTCTAGGAATGATTGAACCATCAATCCAATCACTCATTCATTCACCATTATAATCAATTTCTTCCAACACATTGCAGCTCAGAAACCACCCAATTGGATCAGTAACAGTCTCTGGACAGCTTATCAACCTCCCTGGACTTCAAATTCTCTTCACAGAACTCTACATTATATACTCAGATACTCAGAAATTCAGCCATTCAACCCCAAATCATTCACAACCTTCAGAAACTACAATTATCAACCCCATCATCATCAATCATTGCATTCTTCCATTGGCCTCAGTTAGGCAGGAAAATTATTGTATTCTTCAGAGTGGAATTTAGTCTAATATGTGTCTGTCTCAAGGATATTGCCTTCAGCAGAGTTAGATCTTCTTAAACATTCACCCCTCATTGATAATTGGACCTTCTTTTGGATACTGGACTCTTTGGATTGGATACTGGACTATGGATACTCTGGATACATAGGACTATTGGACTTTGGATTGGACTTGGATACCTTGGACTCAGATATACTGGAATTGGATTATACTTGGATTCTATTTGGCTTTGGACACTGGACTCTGGATTTGGACTGCTACTCAGGACTTTGGATTTCACCTTTTGGAGGAAGAACACTGGACTTTGGACTTTGGACTCTTGGACTCAACATTCTTCAACTCTTTCTGGATCACTCTTCTCTTTGGTGCATTGCCTGGGGACAGACAATAAGTTGGGGGAGGATGTGGTGCTCCATTCCAAACCATAAGTAGTATTTTATTGCTTTTCTTTACATATATTCATCATTACATTGCCCATTTCCCCATAACCCTTCACAAATACCTCATTATTATTGCATATTCAGATTCTACGCCAAATTTTACCTGTAGTCACTCATACATAGTACCCCCTTATCTTCAATGGTTCAGTAGTTATAAAGGATATAAGACTTACAGACAACCTACATTCTTCATTAGTTACAATACTCATTTCATTAGTAACCTACTTGAATCATTACAGTAAATTCCTTTTACATATTTATTCTCACATACTAAACTCTTTACATACATTTCTCATTATGTACTATGCCTATTGTACACCTTACATCATTGGATCTGTGCTTACCTCTTTCAGTAGTGCTCATCATTACAGGTAGTTACTATGTTCTCATCACTCTTCCCCATTAGTACATTCTTTTATTCCCATAACCAGCATTCCCCTTTCAGCATTGCTCATCATTACATACTGTTACTATGTTCACATCACTCTTCCTTATTTGTACAAACCTTCCTTGCCATAGCCAGAACTCCTCATTGTCTGTGCTCATCACTCCTTACTATAAGAACTGTCTTCATCCTCCCCTTACTTGTACCCCATGCAGAATTTATATAGATAATTTTAGATACAGAAATTATAAGTGCCCATTCTCATCAACCCATTGCCATTGAACCATTGCCCATTGCTTCCCCCCCCCCCCCCCTTTTTTCAACCATTGCTCCAACTCTCTTACCCTCAGTAGTCAGTAGTTAAGCTCAAAGTACTAGCTCCTAAGATCAAGCAGAAATCAGCCACACCTTTTCTTCTTTTTCTTAGTGTTACTCTCATCCCCTCAGCATTAGTCAGGAAGGCAGCCTCATCAGCACCCTTGCATAGCTTACATTAGTACTAGTGTTGCTATCCATTCCCCTTCCAAGCTCTATTCTCCCCTTTGAGTAGTTCCACAACGGACGCCTCAAAGTCCAAAGCGCAAGCGGCGACCGGAGGACAAGCTGGGAAGGCCACCACCAACCATAACCAAGCAGCTGCGAAACGTCCACAACGGGGCCATTCTCCACCAGAGAACCGCGGCTCCGGCTCTGGCTCTGGCAGATACCCGCGCATGCAAGGTTACAAAGGAAACAGGTACAACACGGCGTACGAGGACCGTGCTGCTAGACGGGATCACAGAGGAAGGAATTTGTAGGCTACCCGCCCGTCACCCATTACTATGTTCCCCATATCCCTATGACATCCCCCCCTCCCCAACCACCGTGAGGAAAGGGCACTACCACTACCCCACCAGATTTTGGTCCCTTGATTTGTATATAACTCCACGTCTGATTCCCCTCTTGTGTAATCAACTTAGATTGTCGGAGTGCAAAGAAGACGACCCTCCTGTGCCCCCAAGCGCTAAGAGGCCTCCCTTGGGCCCGGCCACACTCGGAACAGAGTGGCCGACAGCGGTCTCTTGTGAGATGAATGTACTGGAGTGGGAGAACAAGCTGCGTAAGTGGAACCTACTCCCACATTTCAAAGATGTTCTACACGGTTTTGTGCATGCTTTCAACCAAGGTATCTGACAGCTCTATTTATGAAGCTTAGGGCAAAAAACCCGTCAAAATAAGGGTTTTGGGCCCTAGCACTATAACTGTGCTGATGTAAACACTAGTAATGTAAATTACTAAACTTGTTATGTGGTAATTGGGCCAATACAAGGGTTTTAAACACTCTTTAAAAAGAGGAAGATTTATTATGTAATTAATAATATATAATTATTATTTACAGGGAATAAATTTGGTGTAGAAAAGTAGGTGGTAAGCGCTTAAACTGATTGGCTGCTTGTCAGAGGCGGAGGTCTTACGGCAACTACTTTTAAGGATAAATCTTGTAAATATGCTAATAAGGGATTTTTGATAGTTTAAAGGTTTAATCCAGTGGATTTTATGTGCTGGGGATGGTTTAAAAGGGAAAAGAGGCTACAATAGTAGCAGGGGAGAATATTCACGGCAAACTTACAGTTTATGGGCGGTGAATGGTCTGGGGGATCTTTTCCTGAGGGCCAAATAGGCCTCTATTTATAGAGGGGACTTCAGTGGGCGTAAACACTGAGTCCTTTTCTCCCTATGGGAGTATCCAGGGCTGTAGCCGTGAAAAGGGCTTGGCTGTGGGTATTTTAATCTAAGTTTCATGAAACCAATGATTCATGGAACCTAAGATCATGGGTTCTCCCTCCCCATTCCCCATCTTATTTCTAGGCTGGCGCGGGTCCCGCTAACCAGCCTAGAGCCAACAATTCAATATGAATTTCTCCAATTCAATGTGGAAAATCCACGAGGTTGGCGCGAGTCCCGCTAACCAACCTCAACCCCCTTTGCTATAACCCCCTTTGCCCACAATGGCGGTTCCGGCGGCATAATGAAGCCAAAGCCCGGAACCGCGAGGAGCAATCCATATGCGCCGTAAGTCTCTATTTATAATTTTCCATTCCCTCTTTTTTTTCACTTCCCACGTGATCTCTCGGATTCAAAACACGTCGCACCCTAATCCTTGCCACCCCCCCCAAACGCCTCCCCCTCCGATTTTCTTTGAACTCACTGTATGATACTCCCTAGACGCCCAAACTCGCCTCTCGATACCCTCATCCGAACTTGGTCTCGATTACCCATCAAATCCGTCGCTCCTCCTTTCCGATTTCTCGCTACTTGCGGCCAATACTGTTGCCTACGGGCCGACAGCCTCACCAATTCGGTACTTCACTCACTCCTGTTCGTCATGACCTCCTATCTTTTACCATCCCCTCGCAACCGGGGTCCACAAGGAACCTTCCAAAATTACTTTTACCTAAATCTTTCCTGTACTGATCCCACAAGGGCCTGTCATTCAGGGGCGCAGTTGGACCGCAAGGAAACATTCCGATTCGTATCCGCCTTCGCGACCCTCAACGCCTTCCCAAGCTGGAGGCGTCGTCTCGCAGAAACGATTGTCGAACTCTCTTCGGTACGAGGTCCGCACGTGTGCATACAACGCGTTCATCTCCGGTAACTGACCCTCAACCTATCCCATTACTTGCTCTTCCACCCTTCCGTATTGTCACCCATTGTTTTTTGTGGACCTCTAGGCATGAATACCCGCCCACGTTGCCTGATATTGTCATTCCCGTGAGTTCTTAAGACCCTGACAACATCGCGCGCGACCAGCTCCGACATGTCACCGTCTACTGATCACATTCACTTCTCTTAACCGCTTCCCTATCGTCACCCTTACTTCTTAGTTCACCCCTTCCCTCAAGTATTCGCTACCATGGCCACCGTGTCCTTATCGTCCGTTACACCAGGCCCTGAAAAAACGGAGCGATAGGAGCTCCGCGAGCGAACATCGAACATTGCGCATGGCAACAACTGACCCTCGCCCAATTCTATTGTTTTCACTCGAACCCTTCTGTAGTGTTACCCGTGTTTCTCCGTGGACCCCATTCCTCACAACATGGCCCAATATTCTCCTTGGCCCGAGTGCCGTTGTCTTGAACTTCCCCAACCGCGATATCACTGCTTAGCTTGAACTTAAAACCTGCTCGCCTTCTCACATTCCCACCCCCCACTACCTGATCACACTCATCTTAATCTCCTGCCACCTGAAAACTTCCTCGTAGATTAGATCCACGCACATCGTCTCCCACCACCAAGTACCATTACCCCAATGTCGAATGTCCGACCTTCAAATCATCCGAGTATCGTATCCGGACATTTTGAAGCCTTGTCCGACGTAAGCACCCCACCATCTTCAACCTGACCGGATTGTGACTTACTCGTTCCCATCCTCAAAAGTCTGGAATAGACGTTGTCAGAGGAAACCAATACGGGCTCCTGACAACCGGGACCTTTTTCCAATGCGCAGGGGTTGGAGGCGATAAAGAGGTCGATTTCGAGGTCAAATTAATGGCCAATACGGCCGTCGCTAATGCACTTGAGCAAGGGATAATATATTCGATCACGGGTGCTCGGATGATTGCTCTTAACGACGGGAGTCCTCCTACCGTGACTTACACACAGGATTCCATCATGCGAATTGGCAAAGCGACTGATTTGAACCTCGATTTCACAAATAAGACGGGTATCGTCGGCCTAGGCGTAATTGTTGAACGTGCTGAAGTTCCCAGCCCGAACCCTGGAGAGGAAGATCAACTCAAAGTCATTGTCTCTCACAATGATTGGGATCCTGTTGTAAGTCAGATTTTCATTTCAAGTCGACGCTTGGTACTAATACCCAGTCTAGGCACGCTCCCACCGAGCTTTTCTTTTGAAGTATATAGTCCCAGCTACTCGCAACATGGTGAAAACCCATGTCCTTTACACTGTGGGACGGGAAATGTCGATCGTTGGATCTTTGGTCGATTGGGATATCAAGGCAAAGATGCCCATCATTCTTGTGCGTCGAGTTGATACTGTCTGTTCCATATCTTAATACTAATTGTTCGGGAATTAATTCTAGGTTGGTGGCGTGAGTGTTACGAGTGGTCATCAGTCAAAGGGTAGCAATGGCAAATTAGGGGTAGGACCCTCGACTCCAGCCTCGCGTGGAAGGAAGTTGTTAGTTTAATTCATCATTCAAGATCGGATTAGTTCTGACCATGATTATCCCACCAGTATCACCTTCAAGAAAGACTCAGAATCTTCTCCAACCCCCTGCGCATCTCAATCTGGCACCACTGGGCTGCTACACACTCCGATCTCTCGCAAAGGAAAAGAAAAAGCATCCCCCGACGAGGTCCAAGTTGCCGATGATGAAAACCACGACAACCATGACGAAGACGAGGTCGAAGAAGATGACTATCCGCTCCTCAAGAGGAAAGGGCCAGGCCGCCCACGCAAGCAACCCCCAACCGAGGGAAGTAAAAAGTCTAAAAATGAATGATTCACCGGGCCACCGACGGCAGCAAACCCCAGCCGAGAGAACTAAAAGTTCGAAGATCAATAGTCCATTTGCCCGAATTCTTGCGCCCGTGAGCCGAAGATCGAACCCTCCGGGGCCATTTTCTTACTTTGTACGGATCCATTTTCCCTTCATTGCTCATTTTTTTGTCGTGTCGCATAGTTCAAAAATCAACATAAAAATCTTATCATAAAGAGCCACAGTTAATAGAAAAAAATTTAGAATAGTCTTGTAAAAAAAAAGCGGGCCAAATTGTGGATATTGTTAGTTAGATGAGAGCCAAATAATAACAACCGTACTTTTTGCCCGCGCCTCACAACCAGGACCAAACATGTCAATGCGAGTCCGGTCATTCGAGTTGGATAGGCCCCAATACCCTTGCTAGCGATTTGCCCGCTATTAGTTGTCCTTCATGAGCTAGGATTCTTAGATCTACTGGGCCAACTGGATTCGCTTGAGTGTCACGACCTGAAGGTCCATTCATCATCAAATGACTGGTCCAGCCACATTCGCCTTACCGTCATGCACGTTCAGGGCCTCTTGGTGTTGGTTTGATACCAGTTGTGGGGGCCAGTTGACATTGCGATTTCAACATTCAACCTTCATTGAGACATTCTCGGGACTAATTCTGCCAAGTTACTCGAGTGGTTGGTGCGTAACACAATTGACCAGTTCATAGTCCTCACTCTCCTCACTAGGAACATTCTCCGTAAATTGTGTGTGAGTCTTCTAGCGATAAATTTTTGGACAGCCCTCTTCGTTGTTGCCTTATATTTGTTGAATTGTCAGATAATCATTAACTATCGGGCCTCATCTCGTCAACATCTTATCACATCTCTATCCCCAGTTACGATGCCGTTCAAGTTCAAGGCTATTACCCGTGAATGTGACAACAACGAGAATTACATATTGAACCAAGTCCTATTTACGATTCCCCACTCGCTTGGAAGGTGCATAATCATCTGTATAGGTTGTGGTGCCCTTCACTTCAATGAAGAATCGACGAAACTCGACCGTGGGAAGACAGAGAAAGACTTCACGATGTGCTGTCAGAAATCGCAGGTCATATTGCCCATGATGGATCCAGCTGCCCCTGAAACGCCTCCGATACTCGAACAGTTGTTCTCAGGAACAGACGAGAGTATGTAACACATGTGACAAAAAGGGATGTTAACTTCTTGGCTGACTATTCTTTAGGAGCTATCAACTTTCAGGCTCTTATCAGATTTTACAATAACTGCATTAGCTTCACGTCGCTGGGAGCTAATGTCGACAAAACCGTCCGCGGTCAACTAGGCATCGATGTTTTCCGAATCTCGGGCGGTCTGAGCCACCTGATTCCAAGTGTCGAGCCCCTCAATCGTTCCAACCCAGGCTATGCACAAATTTACGTCATCGGGAATGGCGGACAAGAAGAAACCCGGCTGCGAATCGAGAAAGCCTCTGGCAGACGAAACCCAATTGGTGCCAAATTCGTCATGCAGGAAGACATAGTGTCAGATTTGATGAAGGTTATGTATTCATATAACCCATACGCGAAAGTTTACAAGAGTGCTAGAACCGTCTTGAAAAACTCACCGTCAAAGACGCTTGCCCTAACGACGATTCATAAACCGGGGACGAACCCAAAGCGTTACAATCTTCCAAGTCCGGAAGAAGTTGCGATCGTTGTCGAAGGGGGAGGTGAAATTAACAAGACCCGTCATATTCAATTGAGGCGGAAAGACGGACGATTAGAGCATATCTCCGATTTACATTCATCTTATTTCCCTCTTCGATACCCCCTATTCTTCCCTTACGTATCCCAACAGTGGGATAACGTATATGTTTGTACAACCTCTCGAAGTGAGTCCTTTTCTCGGATCAGAACAATGACATTGTCTTAATAGTGGTGCTTTCGAAATAGAAACGAATAGACGCGTCAAGTCATTGTAATGGTTTGCATTCCTCCTGTTTGCAAGAGTTGGTTGATACTCGATCATTCTCCATGCCCGTACGCTTTTTCAGGAATTTGTCGTGGATATGTACGTATGCGTAGAAGGCTCCCGTCTTAATTTCATTCGAAACCATCAACTCGCCTTGAAAGCAAATCAATACCAGTCCCTTATGACATCCATTGAGAACTTCAAGGTCCCTGAGGGCCGGCGAGTCATACTCCCCTCGACTTTTATCGGCAGCCCGAGGGCGATGGGCCAATTGTACCAAGACTCGATGGCCATCGTAAGGAAATATGGCCCACCGTCACTTTTCATCACCATGACTGCTAATCCAAAGTGGAAAGATATAACCGACGAAATCGGACTCCTGGCGTCCGCGGCTGACCATCCTGTGTTTGTCGACCGTGTGTTCAAATTGAAAGTCGACGCACTAATTGAAGAAGTTATCAATTACGGAAGGTTGGGAGCGGTAATTTCATACGTGGGGGTCATTGAATTCCAGAAACGGGGCCTTCCCCATCTCCACTTAATGGTCACACTGAGGGAAGAAGATAGGCCGGACACCCCCGAGAAGATTGATTTTCTCGTCTGCGCCGAGGTGCCTGACCCACTGAGTGAGCCCAAGCTCTACGATATTGTCTCCAGGCTAATGATCCACGGCCCTTGTCCCGGACGCCCGTGTTGGTCGAAGAAAGGCTGTTCTTCGGGTTATCCAAAACCACTCACACCAAGGACAATGACAATCAGTGGGGCGTACCCAGTATATCGGCGTAGGGTGACTGATTTTGTTGTTGCAAAAAACAAACAAATCTTCAACAGCTCTAATGTTGTTCCGTATAACAAATACCTTTGGTTGAAGTTCGACTGTCACATTAAAGTCGAAATACCGGTGGACTCTACTGCGGTGAAATATCTCTACAAGTATATCACAAAGGGACATGACCGGTCGTCTATGGAGATAAGGGATAATGACGAGACTAAAGCATTTATTGACGCGAGATTCATTAGCGCACCAGAAGGTACGCAGTTTGTCTAATGTGTTTAGTGGGACTTTGGCTGACACATAAAATTAGCCGCATGGCGTTTACTCAAGTTTCCCCTTTCTTTTCGGTGGCCCCCAGTCACGCGCCTCTCAATACACGATGTGGATGAACAAATGATATATTTCAGGGACGGAGGAGAGATAGCGGACAAATTGAAATTTCAAGAACCTGAAAAGACGAATTTATTGGCTTTTTTCGACCTCAACCAGACTGACGCTGTTGGGGCCGAAGGGCGAAAAGCGCGAACCTTGTTGTATGAAGAAATACCGGAGTATTTCACGTGGAGCAAGGTGGATAAGGTCTGGACGCCGAGAAAAAACAAGACGATTTCAGTTGGGAGGATCTTCAGCGTGTCGTTTCGGGCGGGGGAAAGGTTTTACTTACGCACTCTCCTCTCCCACCGAAGAGGGCCCTTGTCCCACGAAGATCTCAGAACTGTTGATGGGGTTCTCGCGGCGTCTTACCAAGATGCCTGAAACCTGCTCGGGTTGTTGATCAATGACTATCTGTATGATAAAGCTCTCGAGGAAGCATCTATATATCAGAGTGGTAATGCCTTACGACACTTCTTCGCACTCATGCTGGTAAACTCGCCACCTTCGAACCCAACAAGCCTGTACGATAAGCATTGGGATTCGATGACTGACGACCTGTTGAGATTGGATCGAGGGGATCGTAACGCGATTCCTTTAAGCCGGTCAAGAAGGAGGGTCTTTGGTTTGTTTAAACTATCAATCATGCTAGGAAAAATGAATTCGACTCTGGCGGATGCCGGGATGATAGTGTCGTCGACGGATCAACGCAAGATGAAACAGTTCGACGAGATACCAGGGGAACTCGAGTCTCTCGCGGCTGTAGCAATTCGCCTCGACCACTCAGAAGGCCTTTTCAATCAACAACAATCCCAATTTTTTCGCAAGATCAGAACCGCGGTCAAGGCTAAGAAGGCGAGTTTATTTTACTTGGACGGCCCCGGAGGCACCGGCAAGACATTTTTGTTGAATGCGATCATCGACCTATGTCGCCTCATGGGAAAACGGTCCGTCGTGGCAGCGTTGTCTGGAGTAGCTGCTCTCTTGCTGAAGGGAGGTCAAACCTCTCACTCTGCGTTCAAGATACCAATCAATCTCAAGCCAGAATTAGAGTGCAGTTTTGAGCCTAACCATAAGTTAGGCAAGGATTTAAGCACTACGGATTTAATCATATGGGATGAAATCGTGACAATTCACAAGTACGCAATTGAAGCCGTTGACAGATCATTGAGGCGTTGTTGCCGCTCTGATTTGCCGTTCGGGGGGAAAGTAGTAATTTTTTCAGGCGATTTCAGGCAAATCCTCCCAGTCGTCAAATTTGACGAATTTCCGCCGTCCTATGACGCAACGATAAGGTCTTCTCCCCTTTGGGGCCAACTGGAGCAGTTCAAACTCGTGCAGAACATGCGAATCGCGGCGAACTCAACGGTACCTGAGGACGCCGAGAAGAATCGTCAATTTGCATCTTCGCTGCTCAGCTTAGGTGAAGGTATCGGTCAAACAGAAGACTACCACGTTGTCAAAGTCTCTGAAATCAATATAACTCACGCGGCGAGCGAGGCGCAAGGCAACAAGACGGTCGTGGATTTCGTCTACGGTGATATGACTTCAAGGCATAACTTCAGCGTGGATACTAACCTGCCTTACCTAGCGGAGCGCTGTATCTTGGCACCCTTGAATGCCGACGTTCGCAAGTTGAACCGTGAAGTGGCACTGAGACTCGCCGGGCCGTTTGTTAGGGCGACATCGATTGATATGCCAGATCCCGAAGGAGTTGACAGTTTGCCGGAGGAAGTACTCAACAAGATGAGCATACCTAGCTTCCCCGAACATATCATCGACTTGAAGGTGGGAATGCCGGTATTAGTCATGCGAAACATGGACATTTCCGTGGGGATATGTAATGGCACTCGTCTCATATTGACTAGGATTGGGACAGGATCAATAGAGGGTGTCTTGATGTCCGGGCCATTCAAAGGACAGAAGGTGATGTTGCCGAAAATCAAACTCCATCACGAGGGGAGTCAGAAGTCGGGATTGAGTTTTTTCAGACATCAATTTCCCAAAACTCCGGCCTACGCGATGTCAATTAATAAGTCGCAAGGTCAGACACTCGCGCGAGTGGGTGTCATGTTAAAGCATTCATGTTTCGCACATGGTCAATTATACGTTGCGTTGTCCAGAGTGACACATAAGGACAATTTGATTGTGTGTAAGCTTGACAGGAAGGAAGGCCTTGTGAATGTTGTTCACAAGTCTATTTTTGGTGAGTGCGATCTTCATTCTTTGCGAAGAGATGAATGCAGCTAAGTCAGGTCGTACGCTAGGCTCACCTGTAGGTCACAATGGGAGGCGGCGTACTTGAAATCTCACATGTTGGGGCCGTCTGTGGATGAAAGAGTCGCACTCTTGTTAGCAATTGCTATTTTCTTTCACTTTGTTGCATTGTTCCTATATTCCTCCATTAATCTCCGGAATTGTTTTATTTTTTAATTAAAATTCTTATCTTCGGAACACTACAATTTGTACTTGTGTAATTGCTTTGTTTGATTTTCTTGCGACTGATATGGAAGACTCAATAGAGCTGGAGCACAGTTGCGCGTGAGGTATCATTGGGTGATGATCGGGTCAATATCATCTGGTGTTGCACATTACTCAAATTGAATGAAACAAAAACTGTAGGCACAAGTTGGAATGGGAAGGGGAATCAGAAAACATGGTGATTTTGTACGGAAAGCTCAGGTATGGAGCGGTCATGTGAGAACAACAATTCGGAGATAAGCAAATCGAAGGCAATGCACGAGAAATCGCGTGTCGTACTTCTTGTGGCGTAGTTGATGTGAAAGTCTTTCGGGGAGGGTTGTTGGGTGCTTTGACCCGTAGCTCGGACTTGTCAAAGTGGGGGGTTCTGCTTTATCATATGGCGAATGTGGTAAAGTTGATGAGTTGAACCGCGGTAGATAGGGTTGGTGTAAATGTCTGTGGGTATCTCGATTGTAGAGGTCGCTTCAGATTGGTCTTCGGGTGATTGGCTACAGATAGGCGGGGGATTCAGTCTGTGAGATCTATGACGGATCGGATAGGACCGTTAGAGAATAATGGGGGTAGCCCAACGTAGCCTGACGTGACCTGAGGAAGATGTCAGTTATGTGAACTGTTGGGGTTTGGTTGTGGCTCACTTTGATTATTAGAAGCCCCGTAATCGCACATCGGTCGGTTAAGGTGCCTTTGAGTTGAACTTTTACCCCAGGTTCGAGTGGTATGATATCGGAAGGAAGGGCAGACGTTCCTTCTATGATGTATTTGGCGTAGAAATTTGCGCCGGAATAGGCCTATGAGTCGACGGCGTCAGTAATCGTCTTAAAATTTGAGATATGACACTAACGTTAGTTTGGTGCTCAATGATGAGCTCTAGATATGGAAGGGATGAGGTTTGGGTGGTGTTGTACGAGTGATTTGGTGGGAGGGTAACTTGTCGGACAGTCCCGGTGCCTTCCATTGTAATTTTTGCGGGAGAGGCTTGAGCTCGTGTGTGGCGTTTCCAAGTGACTCGTTGGGGATGATAGTAGAATTGTTGGTTGCCGTTTCGGTCGGTTAGGGCGACTTGACCTTCAAGGCGGTAAATCTCGCCGTCTTCGAGTTGTTGTCGTGTGGTATCAAGAGGGGCTAATGTGATGGATGCCCGTGGAAATTTCGCTGGGACGGTAGGTGAGGTGAGAAACGAGGATCGGGTGAGCTGTGCTTCAAAGGGATTGGATTGATACTCAAAAACCTGGAATAGTTCGTTAGCAACGGGCTTAAGTGCTGCGGGAAGGGGCCTTACAGATGATATCGCGGTGAACTTTCCACAAAACGTCAAGGTGTCGCGAGTGGGGAGACTTTCGAGCCAAGTGACTGGCCATATCATGATGATTGGGATTAGATTTGTTAGTGTTGGGTATAGTTGGCAGCTGATTGGCGAGGGAAATTGGTCGAATTGATGGGGGGCGAGGGGGGGAGGAGTTGGCCGTCCGCGTAGTTATGCCTTGGCCCATCGTGTGGTCGGAGGGAGTGGATGAATAGTTGCGGTGATGGTCGTGCGGGTCCAGTATACCGGGGCCTGTGGTGCTCTCAGGGTTTGGTGGCGATCAGTATTGGTCGGGTGGGTCGTTGCCTTCGAGCTGCTGGTCGAGGTTTGGCTGAGGGTAGTACGGAGACAGCTGGGGTGTGCGAGGGGGGGATTGAGTGCGGGGGTGGGGGGGTGGCAGGGGGGGAGTGGGCGCCGGGGGGGCCTGGTGAGGCGTACGGAGGCCCGCGCGGGGAACCAGCGACGAGCGGCGGCGCAGCCGCCTTGAAAGTCTAGTTGTATTAAAATAGACTAATTTCCCTGACTCTGTCACATGACATGTTTATAACCAATTGTCATGTGAAAGAGCTTCAGTAGAAGTCTACATAATACTTTCACGGGGTATTTTTACACGAGTAATATTACTCATTATTGTACAACAGTTTAATTTTATGTACTTTAATTGTTTTACTAAATTTTTGTATGTAATACTATTTTTGGGCGCTTTCTATGGCCAATTCTTATTTATACAATTAGTACATGAAGGAATAGGAATAAGGGGGTACTTTAAGTGGGTAACCCCCCTTAACTTATGATGAGGAATCTGATTCTGCAATAATAATTTAATAATTATTATTATTTACTGAGTTATTGCAGTCTTTTGGATACTTGATGTATCTCTAAGGCTGACACTCGCCCCCTCTAAAAAGGTTAAATTCTGAAATAATTTAATCTTTGTGTTTAGAGTTCTTGAATCTTCTTAGATATTTATCCGCATCTTTAATGTCTTTTTCTGGTAGCCATTCATCTTCATGAATTGGGTTCCTGTATCTTACAAGATATAATTTATCTTTCTCTCCTCTGATCTTCTTGTCTTTCAAGATCTTATGAATTTTCTTCTCTGAATCTTCAAGTGGAGGTACTTCTGCTTCAGGTATTTCCTTGCGTAAAGGGAATAATTCAGCATCTGATTCATTATAGTGTTTGAGTAAGCTTACTGGGAATGTAGGATGTTTCTTTTCTAATTCTCCATATAGTTCCACTTCTACTGCATTTGGTCCATGTAATGCCTTGACTACAAATGGGCCAACAAATGCATTCCTAAGCTTCTTAGGTCCTTTAATATTAGTAAAGTTTGTAGTTGATATTAATACTAAATCTCCTATTTTGAAGCTGGGTACTTTGTGCTTTTTGTCCCATTTTTCTTTGCTGTATTCAAATGCATTATCCATGCTTTGTTGAGCGTGTTTTCTGGCTTTGTCCAGCATGTTTTTGAAGCTTGCTGCTGTGGGATGTACTTCTACCAAGTCCTTTTTCAAGCTGTCTTGTGGTAGTCTGGGGTTCCATCCTTTCTCTAGAATAGCTGGTGTTTTTCCTGTTGATGCATGGGTTGATGTTCTGTATGCTAGTTCTAGGGCTGGTAATAGTGTAACCCAGTCATGAGTAAATCCATCAGAGTCTTTAAATTCTAATCCATAGGCACAGAATCTCCTTAGCATGTCTTCCAAGGTTTGAATCATTCTCTCTGCTAGTCCATCTGTTTGTGGATGGTAGGCTGTTGAGAAAGAGAGTTTAGTGCCAAATAGGCGGTACAGTCCTCTCCATAGATCTGATGTAAACTTGGGATCTCTATCACTGATGATATTTTTGAATAGTCCTGTCCATGAAATCACTTGTTGCCAAATCATTATAGCTGTGTCCATAGCTGTATCATCTTTGTGACATGGTAAGAATATAGGTGTTTTACTAAATCTGTCTACAATAACTAGACATGCATTATAGTTTTTCTTTCCTCCAGGTGGTAATCCTGTAACCCAGTCCATGTTAACTGTTTCCCATGGTCTAGTGGGTTCTTCTATTTTCATCATATGTCCAAACCTTTTGCCTGTTGCCTTATTTGCTCTCTGGCATCTCTCACATGTAGTGCAGTATGTTTCTACATCTTGTTGCCATGTTGGCCACCATGCTAGGTTTCTTACTCTGTCTTCTGTTCTGTCTGAAGATAGATGGACAGATGATGTACTGTCATGGCATTCATGTAGTAGTGTATTGATCAATACTCTGTCCATTACTGTTAGTACACATGTGTGTTTGGATCTGTGGTAGATGATACCGTCAAATAGGTGAAATCTTCCTTCTTGGTATGATTTCTTCCATGCTGTATCTAATGCTGCAATCGGGTCATCATCCTTTGAATCTGTTTTGGACAATATTTGTACTAGTAATGTACAGTTCTTGTCTTGTTTGTAACTATTTCTGATTTCGTCAAAGAATTCATCTTCTAGTTCAGTAATGCTAATTCCCATAATTGGCAGTTCCTCTGGGTCTTCAGGCGCCCAGGCTGGGTTATCTGGTGTGCTTGGTAGAGACCATCTAGAGAGTCCATCTGCATTTTTATGCAATCTCCCTTCTTTATGAATTATTGTCATGTTACCTCTGTATACTTGAATGGATATCTGCCATCTAAGCATATGTCTGTTAGAGGTTTTCATATTGACGAGTGATTTTAGTGCAATACAGTCTGTGATGACATCAAATACACTTCCATCTAGATAGTAGTGGAGTTTCTCTAGGGCCCAGACTAAACATAAGCATTCTAGTTGGCTTGCTCCATATCTTGCTTCAGTTTTCTTGAGTTGTCTGGATATGAAACAAATGGGACCTTCCACTGGTTTATCATTGATGATTTGTAATTGATGGAGTGCTGCTCCTAGTCCTTCCATTGAGGCATCAACATATAATACAAAAGGTTTCTTGAAATCTGGCATTAATAATAGAGGTGCTCTAGTCAGATGTTCTCTTATTTTATTAAATGCCATATGTCTTTCTGTGGTCATTTCAAAGGCAGTATCATTAGAAGCTATCTCATACAAGCTTCTGGCCATGGCTGCATAGCCTTCTAGGTGTTGTCTATAGTAGCTGGCAAACCCAAGAAAGCTTTGCATTTCTTTTTTGTTTGTAGGTGCTGGTTTTTGTAATACTGCTGCTACTTTATTCTGGTCTATGCATAATCACCAGGAAAAAAAAATAGTCACTTGATGACAAGTGACATCATGCCAGCTCCAGCGGGCTACCCACCATCTACCCACCATCTACCCATCATCTACCCACCATCTACCCACCATCTAACCAGTTTAAGAATTTCCACAGGAGATCCTCAGTTTTTTCTGGGCACCACTGATCCCCATTTCTGGTCAGCTTATACTCAGCTTTAGCTCCCAGCTTATGCTCAGCTTTGGTGCCCAGCTCATGCTCAGCTTTGTTGCCCAGATCAGAACCAGTCCTGGCCCAGCTTATTTTCAGCTTTATTCCAGTCATGGCTCAGCTTAGACTCAGATTAGGATTATCATTTGCCCAGCCAATGCTCAGCTTTGGACCAGTATTGGCTCAGCTGATTTTCAGCTTTGGATAAATCTCGGTCCAGCCAATGCTCAGATTCTGAGTCTGACCACTCCTGTAAAAGCTTATGTCCATCAGTGGACCAGCCTTGGCTCAGCTGATGCTCAGCTGTGAACCAACCTTGGCTAAGACAATGCTCAGCTGTGGACCAGCCTTGGCTCAGCTGATGCTCAGCTGATGCTCAGCTGTGGACCAGCCTTGGCTCAGCTGATGCTCAGCTGTGGAACAGCCTTGGCTCAGCTGATGCTCAGCTGTGGAACAGCCTTGGCTCAGGTGATATTAATCTTTTGAATAGTCTCAAAAAATCTGATAATCAGCTTTAGAACAGCCTTGGCTCAGCCAATGCTCAACTTTGTACCAGCATTGGCTAAGCTGATGCTCAGATTTGGAATATTCTTGGTCCAGCTGACACTTGGATTTGTTTCAGGCTTGGAATATCCAATGCTCAGCTGTGGCCCAGGCTCAGCCAATGCTCAGCTTTGGCCCAGGCTCAGCCAATGCTCAGCTTTGGCCCAGGCTCAGTCAATGCCTACTGCTCAGCTGTTCCTGGGAAAAAATTAGGATCAGCTGACTGTGCCACATTGAGTGCTCTGGTGCAGTCCTGCAAGCTCTACAAGTGCTGGTGGAGCAGACTTGGAGCAGCGCTGGAGTAGCTCTGGAGCAGAAACCAAAGCTGCATCATGTCACTTGCCATCAAGTGACTATTTTTTTTTCCTGGTGAATGCTAGTCCTGAAACTACGTGTCCTAGTGCTTTAATTTCTGCAAATCCAAATGCACATTTCTTCAGGGAGATTTTCATATTGACATTAATTATCTTTGTAAGAACCAGTTCTATTCTGCTCATGTGGTCTCCCCAAGTCTCAGAGCATATAATTATGTCATCTATGTATATAATTAGCCATCCCAGTCCAAGTTCTTCACAGAAGATGGTATTCATCATTCTTTGGAAATGTGATGGGGCATTTTTAATTCCAAAAGGCATTCTAAGGTACTCATAAACTCCTTTATGTGTTATGATTCTCAGGTATTTTCTTGCACGTTCTGTTACTACATTCTGATGAAATCCTTTCAAAGCATCCATACTTGTAATGTATTTTGCTTTAGCTAGGTTAGTCAGAGTCTCCTGTATCCTTGGTATAGGATATCTGTCTGGGACTGTGTAGGTGTTCAGTGCACGAAAATCTCCTACCATGCGTGATTTACCATTGTGGTAGGTTATAATTACTGGTGTGGTTATTTCCACTTCTTCATTATGCCCTACTTTTTTAAGGACATTAAGCCTTACCAGCTCATCCAAGTGTTTTGCAAGCTCTTCTCTTGCTCTGGGGCTTGCTGGGTAGGCTGGTCTCCTTAGCAAAGGTGGGTAGGGGCGCTCTATGTTTAATGTAATGTCCACTTCGTGGCCTATGACTGCCCCTAGTGGCTCCTTGTCTGATGCAAATGCAGTCTTGTTCCTATACAGCATGTTGCGTAACTGTAGTAGTTGATCTACGCTCAGTTTATCATTAAAATTAGCTTCTGCTAGTTGTTCTCTTCCAAATCTTCCTTTTTCTTCATCCTGTATTTCTACTTGTTTCACAGGTAAAGGCTCTTTGGATTCAAATAGGAATTTCTTCTTTTTATTGTCATTCCCAATAGTGAAGTATCTTTCTCTGCTATTGGTTATGTCAAAGCCATAGATATTTAAGTAATCATTTCCTAGTATGAAGTGTTTGCTCACTGCATCCTCTATTACAATGAATTCCACTGTCATTCTGACTGATCCTGTTGGGTGAGGGATTATTATGGGGCATTCAAATACTCCTATTGGTTTCATGGTACTACTGGCACTGTTTATTCTTACTTTTCCTAGTGGTAGAAGAATATCCTTGTAGTCTGGGCATAATTTTCTCAAGTATGTCTCAGGTACTACTGAGCAATATGCACCACTGTCAAGTAGCATTTCTGCTTCTCTACCATTAAACAGTATATGTGTAATGTTGGTTTTACCAGCTGTGTAGCCTTTCCCTCTTGTAGGTTTAGTTTTCATCAGTCTGGCTTCTTGGATATTTCCTATAGGTTGTCCAGGATGCCATGCTTGTGGTAAATTGTGCTCTGTTTCAGCCTCAGCCATTTCTATGTCTATGTTGATCATATTACAAGACCCTGATGAGACTGATGACCCATCATCATGTGTATCTTCTGAGTCTGATTGAGTCTTCTCTTCAGCTGTTTCTTCTACCTCTATTTCAACATTGTTAATGTTTTTCTTTGGTTGAGGGCAGTTTGGTGAAGTGTGGCCCATTTTACCACAGTTGTAGCACTTCTTATCCTTCTGATAACTCTGGTCTTTTGAAGTAGATGGTTTCTTCTCTTCTGTTTTCTCAGTTTTATCTCCTTGATATTTAGGCTTATATCTTCTGCCAATGCGTGTACATGTAGTTATGTCTTCTAAAGTGTTAACAATATCTTCAGTACTTGCATTGTAGGGTAGTCTACTTTTAATGGCGTGCTCTAGATCTCCTCCACATTTTTTGAGGATTCTCAGGTGGACTTCATTGTCTGTTAAATTGGGCCAAATGGCTTTCAATCTATCCTTCTGAGATATGACCCATTTAAGTGGATTGTCCTTTTCAATATCAAAGGTGCTCTCATCAAATTTATTCTCAATTTTGAAGCGCCATGCTGGGCTTCCCCATTTACTATTGATTTGGTCTTTCCACCATTCCCAAGATTGTTTGCCATGGGTTGAGCGTAAGTCTGTGAACCAGCGCTTGGCGCAACCTTTGAAGAGGCTGTTGAGTCTTCCAGTAATTGAGGAATCACTAAGCTCAAAATCTTCTTGGTACAAATCAATTGTCTTAATGAAGTCCAGGTGATCATATTCTCCTTCACCTCTAAATGATGGCCAATCTTTAATTCTGGGTACATCTTTAGAGTTATCCCTCATGGTTTGGATACTTGGATTATATGATTGTTCCTTGAAAAATGGTGTTGGTGGCACTGTGTACTCCTTTCTCAAGAGTGTTTCCTCCTCTGCCATTCTTCTGAAGGGATTGCTGGATTGATGTGGTGGTACATCTTTTATTCCTTGTTTGTATGGTGTCTGAACTTGGGGTTGCACTTGTATATTATTGCCAATTTTTTGTGCTATGTTATCCATGTTGGCCATAAGTTTACTCTGCATTTCATCAAACTTATTGTTAATTTTGATGATTTCATCTGCCATACTGCCACTGTTATGTATAATGAGTTGTTCTAGTTTATCAACTTTGTCCATTATCTCAAGTATGTTTTCATCTTGAGTTTCACGGTTTTCTGACTCATGCTCACTATCTATTTTTAATGGGGATATAGAATTTTACAAAGTGCCTTTTACAGGGTACAAGGCCCTGTAAAGTCAGTACTGCGTAAAAATGTGCTTTGCCGGGGGTTATGTGTAAATTTACAAATTGTGGGCCAAATCTAGCCCATTGCAAACTCACCCCTTGTGAAAAACACTGGGTAAAATTAAGCCCCCAGTTCTCAAAATGTAAATTTGCAGGGCCATCATTATACGGGGTTGCACTTTGTAAGAGGACTGGCTTGTAAATTTCAATTTGTGCCTCTGCAGCCCCAAATTCACAAGCTCCATACCACACTTTGTCACATGCACGTTGTAAAATTATATCCAAAAGAATGAGAAACATAATTTTGCAAGGTGCATTTCCTATTTACACTTAGGGAACCAAAAGGAAAAAACCGTATAAACGGAAACAAAACAGATCAACATGAAGTTTAATTCTTTGCGACCCTCTGGCTCCTTCTGCGGCCTGAAAGGCCTTCAGTGTTTGATGGGACTGGCTTAGTTGCCTTTGCAACTCGAGCTGGATCATCGACTCGGTCCTCTGACGAAACCTCGGGAACGACCTGCGAGAGCTTAAGTTTCAATGTGATTGGTTGTTTGGCTGGGGGTTCGATTGGATTTGGGCGAGCTGAGATGTCCGCCGTGGAAACTGGGACCTTAATGTTTGGGATTGAAGCAGTTCTGACTGCCTTCGCTTCCTCAGAATCAGACTCAGGAGATGAGCCTGCACTTGAGTCCGACAAATCTTCTTCGCCATCGCTGGAATCCGATTCGCCTGCGCTATCCTTTCGATCCTGAGCCTCTTCAGAAGCATCATCGACATCGCTTGAGTCCGAAATGTCGAATTCATCAACAACATACCCTTCGCGAACGATCAACGGCTTGATTGGCTTATCCTCAAGGGGATCCAAGGAGGGAATGGCGGTGTGAAGAGAGTTTTGCTGATTTGGATTGATCATGCCAGCCAAGTGAACAAATGGGATGTCACCTTCGGCATTGGGGTTCGCGTTGGAGATCTTAGCAATTGCAGATTTGACATGCTCCTCCTCCTCGGATGTCCATACACGGGTGTAGAAAAGCCAACTCGTGAAAGGGTGGCGGCCTCCAATTGATGACATGTCAGTATTCACAAGTCGAGCGTTGCCATCGTTCTGCCGATCATCGTGCAACCAGACACCTCGGGTACTGCCTCGTCCACTTCGTACAAACTTACACCAGTAGTGGCATCCGTTCCAGTATCCGCGAGAGAAAAGAGTGAATTTCACGCCAGAAATTGTGATCTGGTATGGCCAGTCCATAGCGCCCATGTATTGCTCTCGTTCAATGGGATCGCTGGGCTGAGTGACTTCCATGAAGAAGTACAGATGTTGCGGAGGAAGGTCGTCTTTGAATCCAAGCCGAGATGTCTCCCTAACGTACTCAGCAGTTGAATTTACATCTTCAGGTCGTTGGGACTTTACCGATATCGCGGGGGATAGGTCTTTGACCTTCTTGGGTCGGCCTCTGGGCTTGGGCTTCTGCTCGGATGATGCCTTGATTGAATCGCATCGACAGACTAGCCCAGGAGTTTTTGAAAGACCGGTGGTTGTCCACAGGAGGATCAGGCCCGAGACATCAGATGGGTTCAATCCGTTCTCAAGGAAATTCTTCAATTCGATCTTGATGGGTGTTAACGATCGAATTTGAGGGACCAGGCATGGTTCAGCTGATCTGCAAGCGAAGTCTCGATGCTCAACAACTTCGAACAATCCTGTGAGAGCCTTGGTTGGATTAAGCTTCGGATCCAAGAGGAGCTCGATGAAAAAATCGCACGAAGCAAAGGCACCAGGCTGAAACCTTGCTTGGTGCCTCTCATTGCACATGTTGAAAAGTTTGGTCTGGGCGTTGGTCAAGACTGTTCGGATCCTTCCAATTTTGGTTAAGTTGAAAGTGGTTCGGGAGCCGAAATGCATGGCAAGATGGTAAAAAAGGGTTGCCCCTTTCCCTTTGCTGTCCCGAAGCCATAGGGGGTTGTACAGCGCAAAAAGAGATTCCAAAGCGGCAGACATCCAGCATCGATTCTTCAGATGGGGCTCAACTGAAGCGGTGTATGATTGGTAAGTGGACCACGGACTTCGGTCAACGTTGAGTGAGTTCTTGGGACGCCCGGCGTTCTTTTTCTTGATCGAAGGTTCGGGGCCATCAAGAAGACCAGCTGTGGTGTCAGGTGGACGGCCGTCGTTGATGAATTTCCGCTTCTTTGGCTTGGCCCAGCCCATTGAATGTGAAATGTTGACCTGCATCTTGGTCTGAGATCCATACTCGACCGATACCCCGCACATGACTGCATTGTACTCCTCTTCCAGCACACTGATGAACCCCAAAAGCTCCACCATGCCGACAATCAGACATTTCTTGCCTGAACTTCAGACGAAAAAGAAAAAGATCTTGATTAGCTCTGAGCACGAAAAGCAGAAAAAGCTGGTGTTCCCGCCCTCACCTGATCATGTAGTAGACACAATGCATGCTTTCGATGGCGTTGGTTGTATCGGGGAGTCCGTCTTCGCCATCAGGATGATCATCCAACATTGGTCGACGAGAAGGAAAAAGCATTGATTGGATGTCTGACATCGTCCACCAGTCGAGCCAACGCTTTGTCTTGGGAAAAAGGCGGCGCAACTCGTCCAGTTTTTCTTCATGGGTAAGACCACCCTCCTCGATTGGATCCAGTAGAGCCATACACTTTTTCTGAAAGTCGGCCTAAGCAAAACTGGTCAGGTTGGAGGACGGAAGACTCAAGCAAGAAACCAAAAACTTACATCTTGATCTGCCGAGAGGATTGAGCGATTGCGCCTAACCCTTGTCACCTGAGCCCGAAAATGCTGGTGACATCCCTTAATCATTTTCGCCGCTCTCATTGGGTCGGTACATGCAAAAACGTCCATGTACGCAGCCTTGAACCCTTCGGTTTGTGCAAGAGAAAAATCGACCACTTGTCGAACCATTAGATCGCGCTCCGACGGGGTGATGTCGGGCCGGACAAACTGCCTCAAGAGGGCTGAGAAGTGAAGCTTGTAGTAGTTGACGCTGAGTCCTCGAATCCACGAAATCTGGGCTGGTATCCACCTAGCTGTTTGCTCACAGAACATTGATGTTGTGAGCAAATAGCCATTCTCGAAGAACCGATATGTGACATCGGAGATGAGGCCACCCTGGTACACCTTGTTGTTTTCATCTCGTGCCAATAGCCGCTCGGCCATCCACTTGGTCTGGAAAGTGAAGTGTTCGCACTCCGTCTGAAAGCCTGAGGAGATTATAAGTAGTCCGCGCCTAACAAAACAGACACTTCAGCTAATGGAACCCAATAAATCCAAGAAAAAGAGACGCACGCATTCCATTGGAATAAGTCCATCATGAACTTATCTCCAACACCCGCGCCTAACTTGTCAGGGACAATGTTCAGCTCTCGGAGCATAAGCCGGCGGTAGTATCTCAAACGATCAGCGTTGATAAATGAGCCGTGAATTTCTGTTACGCTTGTGATTGGATCGTCAAGCGTACTTGGTTGACCCATCTGAAAAGTCGAAAGGAAGAAATGGGATTAACCAATTTTGCAAGTCACAAGGGGATGAACAGGTGAGACCTACCTTTAATTTGAAAGCACCGGCTGATGGGTTCTTCACAATCTCAGCTTTGAGATCAGCCCGGGCGAGTGGGTCCGGCTTTTTGGATTCGGGCCAGGGGTGGTCGTGTAAGCCTCGGTGTCGGAGCAGAGCCCAGCCGGATGGAATGTGAAAATCAAATCGGAGAGCTGTTCCATTGCAAGCTTCCCAAGTAACTTTGCCCGGACATCGGCCAGCAGCTCCTGGACATTTAGGCTCACTGAAATGATTCAAAGGGTTTTATGAATTGTCAGTAACATCTTTGGAGTGGAAATAAATGAACAAAGCTCTTTGAAACTCGCCGTTCAAGGTATTCCTGAATACCTCCCCTTGCTGTTGGGGGGGAGCCAACCCACTGGCAGGTATCGATATTGCAAGCCAGGACACCAAGACAGTATGTCCGCTGAATTTTCCAAGTTCCTTTACCACGCTTCTCAACTCCCGTGGTTTTAGTAAATCCTACAGATCCAAAGTTGACCACAACCTGGTCGGCCCCCTTGACGAAAATGGTTGCGCCATTAGGATAAATTGGATAGCCCTCACGGTCCAGGGTGCATCCGTGGTCAATGAAAGTATGGAACAAATCAAAGTCAACAGGCAACTCCCACTTCACAGTCATATCGGGTGGGTCGGGTGCTGGGGGGTTCAACGACGGTGAAGACATTGGGATGTTTGTTCAAAAAAAGGGAGGAGCAGACAGCAATGCAGATTGTGCAGAAACGGTGTTTGGGGTGGGGGGGAATGATGCTCTGGCAGATGCGCTCAAGTACGCCAAAGTTGTTCAAAGTTCGAACATCCTGAGAGGTATTCACGTCTCCTCAATACGCATGGTGAGGCATGGTGTCATGCCAAACGTGATGAACTGTGAGATTGTGTGTACTACGTAAATTGGGCAAATACATGCTTGTATTTCCGTATTATACAAGCTGACACTGTACTATTACAAGCCCTGTAATCACAAAAGTGGTTATAAAATAGTAAAAATCAACACAGCCCATCCCAATCCGGAAAATTAAGTGGTACAGCGGCCAGCGCCGTAAACACGGCGGTGCAAATGTGTATCTGGCCGCTTGAGGGTGGTTTAATACACCCCACATTTTGCAGGGCCTGTCTTTGCAAGGGGGCAAATTTGGCCCACACTTTGTAAAACTACACATAACCCCTATTTATGTATAGTTTTGCACAGCACCTGTTTTACAGGGCCCTGTACCCCGTAAAATATACTTTGTAAAATTCATCTGCCCCATTTTTAATTGGTCCAGTTTACTGGTAATATCCAATCTGTTAATATCAGTGTGTATTGCATTTAATTTGGCAATTACTGTAGTTTCCTTAGCATTTGTCTGAATTTCTGAAGTGACTTTTTGTAATTTATTATTATAATCTACAAGTCCTAATTTAATATTGCTTATTTGTTGTATGATTCCTGTGGTTTTCTTAACCTCTGGTACAATATTTTTCATATCTTTAGCGCTTTCTACCGCATTTTCTGCTAAGTTTTTAATTTTAAAAGCGCTATCATGTACATTAAGGTGGATAGCGTTGATTTTACTATCAATGTGCTCGATATTTTTAATCAGAATTTGATTAAAAAAATCTTCTACACGTGCTAGGGGCTCATTGGGGTCAATAAACTCTTCGAGTTTCTCAGTCTTATCTTTTTTGTTAGTTTGTGCTTCTTTTATTGTCTTAGTATTTTGGTCGTGCTTATTCAAGCGTTGGACCTCTTGTCTCACTGTCTTGGTTTTCTGTTTAGGAATATGTTTGATTTCTTGGACTATATTATGAGAATCACGACTAGTAACATCAGTATTAGCTTGTTGATCATGATTTAAAGTAGGTTCTTTGGTAGTTGTGAGGGCAGGCTTGGATTGTCAGCCGGGCTACTATAATAAGTTAGAGCCCGGCTAACAATTCTAGCATATGTAGTAGCGGCGCAAAGGGCCGCTAAAGATAAGATAGAAAATACATTCTTTCACTAATAGTAGCGGCGCAGAGCGCTGCGCACAAGGATAGAAAGGGTATTCATTAATGAATATTAATTGCAGTGCACCAGAAACTATGCAATACATATCCCCTCAAACCTTAAACCAAGTTGAGGGGTGAATAGTAGAACTCCAGCCGAAAACGGCTGGAGAACCAGTTATGAATTGGTTGAAACCCGCTCTCAAGGTAAGAGAACGGGTTGCGAGAAATTCTCCAGTTCGATAGAACTAGGAGAAACAACAACAGAAGGACCGATGTGAAACGGCCAGAGGAGTGTAGCAGTAAAATGAACTACTGAATCTCCTTGGCCGCAGATGAACAGTCCGAGAATGACTAGAAAATCAAATACCCTCCCTCGGATCGAGGGAGAGAACCCGTCATCTCCAAAAGATGAATGACAGGAGCGATGTGGATACTAGAATTCTCGAACGCTCCTGTCCACGCTCTACTCCTCCGGCCGAAGAGACAAAGGAAGAATAACTAAACAGAGCTACAACCCTACCGGTTGTAGCTCGAATATATAAATGGGGGCCTTTGGGCGATTCAAGGTCCCCCAGATACATTTATAACCACCTCGAAGCCTTGTCAGTCTAGCCCTTGTCTAATCGACCTGTGCGCTAGCCTGACCTTGCCTCGACCTCGGTTTTCTTGAATCAGTAGTCTTTTTTACCGCAGACCCTCGCTGAGAGTAAGTCTGCGTTTTTTTTCCTTTTCTACCGGGATTTTATCCCAAACCCCATCCTGGGCGCGTTTCTGCGTACAACTACCCCCTTTCACAGGGCCCCAGAAGTCACAGGCCACAAAAACCCCTGCGCATTTCGTGCGCAGGCCCTGTAAGAACCGCGGAGGGCACTAAACCACCCCAGGCGCCCCTGGCCCCTCCGTTTAACCCCCTTTTTTGGGTTCATAAGAAGTAACTGTCCGCAGCTACTTCGCACTTTCACCGCGCTTTTGCTGCGCGCTCCATCGCACCGTGCACAGTCACCGGTGTAGCTAGAAGAGTACTCGTACTCTTGGCATCACCGCGCCTGACATGGATGGTGAGACAAGTTTGGATTGTAGGACATGATCAGGTTGTAAGACTTGGTCGGACAATGTGACAGGCTTGGGCAATAGGATATGGTCAGACAATGCGGCAGGCTTGGTGTTATGGATCAAGTGGGAGGACGATGCTGTGGGGTCAGGCTGGTTAGTTTCCTGATCTACTCTTTGATGGTGTCCTTGACTTCCATCAATACACGCGCCATCTTGAACGTTTCCTTCCATTTGTTTGCGCCGGTCTTCGGCTTCCGTTCGTACGGTTTTGAGCCTGACGCTTTCGGGTTGGAGCAATCGATCTTTGGAATCTTGTACGTTTTCTTTGGGTCTCTCTCGGTTTTTTCCTTTGTCAGCTGCTTGCTGTTCTCGAGCACCTTGATGTGCTTTCGTTCCGTGTACGGGTTCCACCCGTCCGAGTACTTGTTGACTAGTTCTTTCCACGGGAGGAACTTCTGAATTACCCAAAACGACAATATCGCCTGTTTGAGGTAAGATTTCAGTAAGTCCATTTCTTCGTAATTCTTGGTGTTGAAATACGCCGCCTTCGTCGCTTTGTAGATCGACACCGCGTTCTCCTGGGCTTTGTTCAGGACTAGGACCCAAAGAAGTCAGTATTGAATCGTTAGCTGCGGTATCTTTGGATGGGGTATTTACTAACCTCGAGGGGGTTCCTCGGTGATGACCTCGAGATCTTCCTTGGCTTCCCCTTCCTTGACCTCTTTTGGTGGGGGGAGGGTTCGCTGAGTGGTCTTTTCCTGATCTGGTGTCGACCATATCGGAGGAGTATTAGTTAGTTCGGTTTGTTTTTTCAAGTTTGTGGTTTATTTTTTATATTACTAACCTTTCAGGAGTTTGAGGGCCGCTTCCGTCGGGTCGAACTGTTTCTCAATGATTTGTGCAGATAACGTAGCCGGGTGCGGTCGTTTTCTCTCCTGGTATGGGCTGAGGAAGAAACCTGGCGGGAGGGACTCGGTGCGTTGAGATTGCTTCATCGGTTTATTCTCGGCTGCGGTCTTTGGATCAGCGGTCTTGGTATTGTCCGGGTGGTTATTGGCTGGTTTAGCAGCTGGCACGGGAGCAGACACTAAACTCGCGGTGGAAGAGATATAAAACGTAAAAAATATGTTTTTTTACTGTTTAGTTTATGTATTTTTACATGTATTTTATTTTTTTATCTCTATTGCGCAATTTAAGTCAGAAACAAGGAAAAAACTCGTACTTGTTTAATGGATTTGATGGTTTTTTATGTAAAAACTGAAATACTGACGGCAAAAATATGGGGATAATTGCTAAAAAATAAGGAAAAACTCAGCAAAAAGTCAGTTTTATCCTTGACAGGTACTCTGGGTAAAAAACACAATCCCACTTTCTTAAATCCACAAAATCCTAGACCTCTGGATCTAAGTTTTGGGGTGTTTTATTTACAAAACCACACAAAAAGAATAGTGCACACAAGTTGAAAATCCCCAAAGACCCAAAGGCCCTATGGATAACCCTCCAGCTGTGCCGCAGCAACGAGCAAAAGTGGGCCGGTTGTTAGAGTAGTCCAGGAAGGCCCTAATCAAGTGATTAGTGGGCTCCCAGGGAGGGGGTAGGACAAAACCGGAACCCCTGGGAGGACAATGGACACCAACCCACCCCTCCTTAAATATTCAAGCTGCACCCCTTCGCCTGTGAGACTCTGACTTGGTAGCTGCCTCGGCGCCGCGCACACCTTATCCTTGCCAACGCCTCGCCCAGCGCCACACCACTTGTACCCTTGCCAGCGCATCACCCACTACCCTTGCGAACGCCACACCAACGCTCACGCCCGCCGCGGCAAACACAGATGTCTCCGACAACCGGCTGTTCAAGTGGATCCAACCCTACGGGTAGCAGAGCATTAGTAGTCTGGAAATGGCGTGAAGTGACGCGGATCGTCCAGCTTGGTGAGTCTCTCTCCCCCCCTTCTTTTATTTGTCTTCTGTAGTGTATTGTGTAGGTCAACAGACAAACCCGTCTGCGGCCATCTCGCTCTTTGGCGAGACGTTTAGTAGTTTCCAGGTGAACGGCGTCATCCGCTGCTTCAGCATTGTCAAGCGGAGGCTTGTCTCGCAGCACACGGTGCAGACAAGCTACAAGCGGGGCCTGGACAAGCCTTCCCCGGGCGGCGAGGTTTTCCAGTTACGCTACCCTCCCCCTTTCACCTTGTTTCCTTCTGGCTGAAGAAGCTGGTTTTTTGTCTAGATGGTTTGTGGCCGAAGCCCAGCGGGTGATCATCAAGACAAAAACAAAAATCTTCCCGCTGGAGTACAACCTAAATTTGACGGGGTGCGGGGCTGATGGGCTGTTGAATGTGGACTTGGCCCCGCCCCACGGCTCATCTTTCGCACGCCCATCACCCACGAGCTTAACTCTGGCACCCTCGACGTGCTCAAGCGCATGTTTGCGGCCGCACTGAGGTCCGCCACCCGGCTCGGGGACGACATGCGGATCTGTTTGTCCCCACTTTCTTTCGCATATCTATGACTCACTGATCTTTTCTTTGCAAACAGTCATTGGCCATCTGCCCAAACATCCTATCGACCAACAAGAGGACAATGTAGACGACCAGGAGACGGATGCCAATGGATTGTAGCCAATGGGCGGGAAATGGCTTGACGCCAACGCCATGGTCGGGTATCTTTGCGTGTGTGTAGACCACAATGATTGCGTCGTCCCGCTCCTCAGCTCCAAGTACGTCCAGCTTGGTCTTAAAATCAATCAGTCATTCAACCATCCCCGCGTCTTGTTTTGCCTCATCCTTGCCCCCGCTGGCTTTTTCATCCAGCTTTACCCCCGTCAGCTTGATCCACTGCGGAAACTTGTCCGGAGATGTTGCAATGGTCGCTCGCCAAGTCTGGTCAGCAGCTTGTAGAACCACCCAGCAAAGCAGCCGCGGCCTCATCGGGGAAGCTTTCCAGGAGCCTGACAGGCCCATGGGTGACTAAGCTGTCGAGATGAACAAGGATAAAGTTTGACTCGACCAGCTGAAGGTTCCCTTGAGGAGTTGGCCTTTCAGGGTTCGGTCGGGAGCAGACGCTGTTTAATAGCTCAACCTTTGACTCAAGTCGGTTCTTGATGTTTTTCAAGTATCCCATTGGTCCGCCAACGCTCAAGACGTTTGACTCGACGTCATGGGCGCTTGCCTTCCTGACTATAGAAGGACTCCTTTGTTTGTTCCAGAGACGAGCCAATCAGACTGGAAAATCCCGTAGCCCCGAAGGCCGTGAATGCCAGCTGAGTCAACGCCTAAAGAAGCACAAGCGGTATTGTCTGGCCTGATTGTTCAAGGGTGATCTGCACACAAATGACAACTGATAGCAAAAGGAAAATTGTATTTCATGGTCGTCCAATCATGGTCTTCCAGAAAAAATCCAAACCAAGTTCCCTATTAAAAAAATCAAAACAGCAAAACAAATAGAATTATAGTAAACACTTGAGTCAAAATCACAAGATCAGTTTTTTTTGTAAGTTGAAAAGAATACAAGGTTAATTATTATTTTTTTGTGCATGGAAACTGACCAAATGGGGAGGATGTCTTGAGATCAAGCAAGAATTAAGCAATTGAGATGAACAAGCATACTTTGGATGAGACATCATTGGTTGTACCAATATTCAGCCACACGGTATGAGCTTTTTAAAACCAAGAGTGACAACGGGGTTGATTGAAGAGTGCAATAGATGGCATGATATTGACAGAGTTGGAGGAGAGCAAGGAGTCAAAGACCGGGTTAGTGGGCTAATTTGTTATTTTGCTACTTTCTAAAAACTAAATACCATGTGAAGAGTGTTTTGATGTGACTCCTATTATGTGAGATGATCAAGATTAAGAAGGCTTGAATAGCAAGGGAGGTCAAACATGCCAAATTTGAGAAGTGAAGTGTTTTCTTTTTTCCTCTATTGCTTTAGGGCCAAGTTTGAAAATATCTAGAACCATGATTTACATGATTGCATTAAAGTCTCCTGGATTGTGACACACCCAGTCCCTGCTTGCCCTGCTGCAGGAAGACTTGCTGTTGAGATTTTTCTGGGGCAGGCAAGTGGGGGGGGAGGAATATCAGTGAGTGGTGACCCATCTATTGGAATGCTGATGAGGTGGCTTGGGTAGCTGTTTGGTAGAACAGGAGAATGGATCCGTACCCTGCAGCGGCGGAGCCGCCTTGGCCTCTAGTGAGGCCCCCAAATGACAGCTCTGTTTATGAAGCTTAGGGCAAAAAACCCGTCAAAATAAGGGTTTTGGGCCCTAGCACTATAACTGTGCTGATGTAAACACTAGTAATGTAAATTACTAAACTTGTTACGTGGTAATTTGGCCACTACAAGGGTTTTAAACACTCTTTAAAAAGAGGAAGATTTATTATGTAATTAATAATATATAATTATTAACGGACTTACTTCGCGCACTGCGAAAAACACTTCGCGCACTGCACAGTGCGCGGATTCCCAAACACTTCGCGCACTGCGGGTAAACTACGCAAATTTTTGGAGATTTTTCTTGAAAAATCAATAGACAGGCTTCTCATTGGACTCTCTGAATTTTTTGGAAGTTTTTCAAAGCATTCTTCTATGTTTAAAAGAATCATTAAAAACCAGAAGAAATGTAGGATTTGGGCGCCTAAAAAACAAGGTTCCCATAGACCAAAAATTCTGAATCATTTTTTGAGTAATGTAACATGTAAGAACAGCTACTTCAAAAAATTTCAGCCACTGTGTGCAAGCATACAGGTCTGAAAAATAAGAAACTTGACCACTTATTAGCACATTGCATCCAAATTATCCTCATTTTTCAGACCTGTATGCTTGCACGAAGTGGCTGAAAAGCTTTGAAGTAGCTGCTCTTACATGTTTCATTACTCAAAAAATTATTTGAATTTTTTGGGCTATGGGAACCTTGTTTCTTAGGCGCCCAAATCCTACATTTCTTCTGGTTTTTAATGATTTTTTTAAACATAGAAGAGTGCTTTGAAAAACTTCCAAAAAATTCAGAGAGGCCCATTAGAAGCCTTTCTATTGATTTTTCAAGAAAAACCTCCAAAAAGTTGCGTAGTTTACCCGCAGTGCGCGAAGTGTTTGGGAATCCGCGCACTGTGCAGTGTGCGAAGTGTTTTTCGCAGTGCGCAAAGTAAGTCCGATTATTAATTACAGGGAATAAATTTGGCGTAGAAAAGTAGGTGGTAAGCGCTTAAACTGATTGGCTGCTTGTCAGAGGCGGAGGTCTTACAGCAACTACTTTTAAGGATAAATCTTGTAAATATGCTAATAAGGGATTTTTGATAGTTTAAAGGTTTAATCCAGTGGATTTTACGTGCTGGGGATGGTTTAAAAGGGAAAAGAGGCTACAATAGTAGCAGGGGAGAATATTCACGGCAAACTTACAGTTTATGGGCGGTGAATGGTCTGGGGGATCTTTTCCTGAGGGCCAAATAGGCCTCTATTTATAGAGGGGACTTCAGTGGGCGTAAACACTGAGTCCTTTTCTCCCTATGGGAGTATCCAGGGCTGTAGCCGTGAAAAGGGCTTGGCTGTGGGTATTTTAATTGTACTAGAGGCTAAAGCGGCTGCGCCGCTGCGGGCTCAGTGCCTCACCCTTTCCACAGATCAAGTAAATATTTCCTATGCCATTTTTCATCACATTGTTGAACTATAATTAGGACCAATCAACAGTGGGTCAGCTACGCTACCATAGCTGTTAGCGTAGCGTAGCGCAGCGCAAATGCGCTATTTTTTAGCGTAGTGTTAGCGCAATCGCGCGCATCTGCGCTAACGCTACGCGCACAGGGTGCAAAGCTATTTTAGCTTTTAGCGTAGCGTTCGCGCAGGTTCGCGCAATGGCGCTAACGCTAAGCACGCAGGGCGCAAAAGAGCGTTTGCTACGCTGCGCTACAGCGCTTTTTGAGGCAAAAAAGGCCTTTTTTCCGCTAAAAGCGCCTTAGCGCAACGTAGCGCAGCGTAGCGGGTGTAGTGTAGCGCTAACACTAAACAAAAGTTGGCGTGCTGTTAGCGCCGCTGAAAATTAGCGCAGCGTAGCGGCGCTAACAGCGCGCTAACGCTATTCAAAAAAGGCCAGCGCTTTTTGCCGCTACGCTAAACGTTAGGGCTAAAATAGCGTAGTTTAGCGTAGCGGCCCACTGTTGGACCAATGCACCTCTTTGAAAAGCACTATTGATAAAACTTACAACAAAAGAATGAACTCTTTGATTAGGTGACATATTCAAAGGGGCAATTTAGATCATGATGATCTGCATGCAGACAACAGTGGGCCGCTACGCTAAACTACGCTATTTTAGCCCTAATGTTTAGCGTAGCGGCAAAAAGCGCCAACCTTTTTTGAATAGCGTTAGCGCGCTGTTAGCGCCGCTACGCTTCGCTAACTTTCAGCGGCGCTAACAGCATACCAATTTTTGTTTAGCGTTAGCGCTGCGCTACAGCCGCTACGCTACGCTACGTTGCGCTAAGGCACTTTTAGCGGAAAAAAGGCACTTTTTTGCCGCGAAAAACGCTTTAGCGCAGCATAGCGCGCGCTCTTTTGCGCCTTGCGTGCTTAGCGTTAGCGCAATTGCGCGCATCTGCGCTAACGCTACGCTAAAAGCTAAAATAGCTTTGCATCCTTTGCGCGTAGCGTTAGCGCAGATGCGCGCAATTGCGCTAACGCTACGCTAAAAAATAGCGCATTTGCGCTGCGCTACGCTACGCTAACAGCTATGTTAGCGTAGCTGACCCACTGTTGATGCAGATTACATATTTTTGGTGAGAAAAAAGATCAAATCAATGAACCAGCTGTGCATGACAAATTAAGTGCTAATTAAATCCTCAGAACTGATCTACATGGGGATAAAAGCAGCAATGTGGCCCATTATGGACCCTAACCGCAATTTGCCGGGAACTTATGAAATCAAGTGGACTCATAGCTCCCGTCAATCGGCCGCGTGCCCAGATACTTGTCCAGCTCAAAACAGCCCTGAATGATCTCCAAAACCATCTGGCGCGTCGTCAAGTCACCTGGCTTCTCCAAATACCGCAGCCACATCAGTTGGATGAACAGGTCCGGCAGCCGCAAGGCTAGCGCCTTCTCAGATTCCAGCTTCTCTTTCTCTTGCTCTTTTCAGCTGTGTGTGTGGGCATTACTCACCTCTGTTAGTAATGGGGGTGACAAGCATCGGAGAAACTTGTGCAAGACTTGGACAATGTATTGCTCCTCTCTACAAAAAAAATAAAGGAATAAGCAATCAGTAAGGGTATTCTCAGAGGGAAGAAAAAGGGACGACCTCGACTCACTCTTGAGGAGCTCCTTTGGCCGCTTGAGAAGGGCATTATAGCTGCAAAAGCCAAAGAGCCCGCGGGACCATTTGGGAGGTTTGGTGCACAGGGAAATACGGAGCTTGCCGAGGTCCGCAGCCTGGAGCCTGCGTAAGTTCTGCAATTAATTGAGGTAGACGGCCCACCAGGCCAAGCCCTTCTGCTTGGAAAAGGCCTCCTCCAACGCGACCATTGGCCCAGTTGTTGTTGTTGTTTTCGTCGGATTTTATTCAAGAAAGATATGATTTACTGGGTAACCTCACATTCAATTGGGGTGGATAGAGGGGGACTGCGGCCGCCGGGCTTGGTGGCCGCTCGTTTCTGCGGACTGGCGCTCGATGCTGAGCGGCTGAAGATGACTGCTTTCCGATTTGCATTCAGCTCCGACGAAGACTCCGTAGGCTTGTTGCCACCCACGCGAACACTTGTTTGCTGCAGCAAGTATCTTTCCAGCTTGCTGTGCGAGCCCGGCGATTGCAGTCAGGGATCATCTGCAAGTTCGCCGCCAGGACCCACTTTGGAAGCCAGCCCCGCTCGCCACTCAATTTGCGTAAAAAAGCGACCCAATGGAAGCGGATTTTGTGGTTGAACACCCGGATCTTCTCGCCCTGCACCACATTGGTGAGCTCCCCAGACCAGGTGATAGGCTGCGATTGGAACGCAAGAAGCAAGACTTTGACCGTCGTGAGATCCTCCAGATCAAGACATTCACTCGCTTCATCCAGCGGGCTCAAGATCAGGTTCTCCAGCAAGAATCCGTTGACGTTCACCGTGCGCATTGATTGTGTACTTTCCAGGATGCAGCTCTCAGATGCCCAGCCTACGTTTTCGCTGGATGAATCGTTGACAAAGCGGGTGAGAAGGCAAGGGAGTCATGCTTGTTCCCAAATGAGGTGAGCTGAGAACATTATTTTCCCGCTCTGAATAGTATTTGGCTGTTGACTGATGCCCAAGGCAATAAAAACTTATCAGTCATCACAGCTCAAAAAGGCTAATCAGAGGAAGATTAACTTACATGAGACCTGAGTTTAAAGGACTCAAGCTCAAGATGTTATTGTGGCTCTCTGCAAACAGTCTCAACGGGGAAGGGATCTCCTCGATCGAGAAAATCGCAAAGTCGACGTCCTCCCGGGATCGGAACAAGCTCTACTCAGCTTCAGCCACGCTTCCTCTGGAGATAGAGAAAAGGGCTTACATTGAGGTAACTTCAATGATGGTTGATCTGGATGTCCAAGAAGAGAGATTGTCAGCTAAGAGATAGACAGAAGAAGAGCAAGAGTGAGGGAGGGGACTGACCACCGTCGATGCAGCAGTCACACATCCAAAATGGGAAGATCTTGGGGGGCGGTAGGACTTGCAGGTAGTGCACAACTTGGACTGGATACAGCTGACTTCCTTGTCGGAGAGGAAGTCAAGTGGCACGGGCTGCTGGTTATAGATGTTGTGGGAGGCGTGGTTGGGGCGGGTGTTTTGAAGCTTGATCCAGCAGGGGAGGAGCTACCATTTGCCAACCTGGTTGTACTCGAGCGGCTTTGCATTATTTTCATGGGAGACAGGGGGAGGATGGGGATGGATGATGGGCTTGGCGGGGTCGATCGGCGCGGGTTTCCAGACCATCTCCGGGTTCAAATCCAGGCCGCGGGGCTGGATGCCGGGTCCAAGGAGACCGTCTTGTCCATGGAGCTGATGGCGAGAAGCCAGAGATAGGCAAAGGGGGCGACGAGGGCGGGTCCAAGGCCCGGGTAGTGGCAGAGGAGGGTGGGAACAATGGAGACCAGGAAGAAGATATGCAGGTCTAGCAGCAGGGCCAGCGAGGCAAGCGTCTGGAGCAGGGGGTAGAGCCGCCGGGCCCGCCGCTCTTCTCCTCCCTCCCGTGGCTCACCCCCTGCGCCGCTGTTCATCCGTCGCTTCGGGATTGGGTGGGCGGGACGCGAGATGACCAGTCTTCCCCTTGTGTGGAGGTGGGGGGCTGGGTGGGACTGGTTATTGGCTGGGAGCGCGGGCATGGGCCCAACGGCTGAAGGCTGTTGGCAAGGGGCCGTGTGTCACAAGGCAAGGGAGCTGCTTGGCTTGGGTGGGGAGGCTGGATCGTAAGTGAGGCGAGGCAAATCAAAGGGCCAGGGGGCAGGGTTCAAGGCTGGGCTGGAGGTATGCTGCGGGTCCCGTCGAGGCGTTCAATTTGCTGTATGAGACGGTTGCAAGGCATCAGGGAGATGTGAGTCTGCAGGCAACTGGTGGCACATCATGTATGGAGTGATGGGAGTTGATTTGTGGTGGGGGTGGTCTGAGCGCAGTGGTTGAGGCGGGCGGATATTGAGAGGCGTCACGAAGGGCCAGATCTAAGTTCCTTTGGGTTGCGCGGCATTTGTGGTTGAGAGGGACCTGGGTGGCGTGGTATGATGTATTGGTCGTTGTTGCCATGTTCGGGTGGGGGGAAGGCCATGGCAGGGCGGAGGCGTTGAGTCATGGAGGGTGCGGCTTGCAGGGCTGTGGTGGCTATAAAAGGCGGGTGTTTGTGGAGGGATGGATCCCCAGGCGACTCACGGCTGTAATTCCAGCCGGGGGGTTGCCTCACCCCCGTCCGCTGTTGCACTTGCGCAGTTTGGCGGGGGATATTCGTGGACCCCCCTGTGCTTGAGGGCTGGGGGTCTTCTTCCCAACACTTTTTGACCCTGCTAGACAGGGATGGGTGTTGGGCCACGGTGTGTCAGCTTGCTGCACTGGGTGGTAGGTTGCGGGCTCTTTTTTGTGAATGTTTTAGGCTTGTTCTTTGTGTTTTTCAATTGTTGTGTACTGAATCAGAGCCTGTATTCCCTTGTTTTAAAAAACGGGGAACCTTTGTTTTTTTTTTTTTTGTATTTTGCTCTTTTGTAGGGGAAACCCTTGAATTTTCTTTCTACAAATCTGAGGCTTTAATATACTTGGATTAAAATAGACTAATTTCCCTGACTCTGTCACATGACATGTTTATAACCAATTGTCATGTGAAAGAGCTTCAGTAGAAGTCTACATAATACTTTCACGGGGTATTTTTACACGAGTAATATTACTCATTATTGTACAACATTTTAATTTTATGTACTTTAATTGTTTTACTAAATTTTTGTATGTAATACTATTTTTGGGCGCTTTCTATGGCCAATTCTTATTTATACAATTAGTACATGAAGGAATAGGAATAAGGGGGTACTTTAAGTGGGTGACCCCCCTTAATTTATGATGAGGAATCTGATTCTGCAATAATAATTTAATAATTATTATTATTTACTGAGTTATTGCAGTCTTTTGGATACTTGATGTATCTCTAAGGCTGACAGTATCCCTCAGCACACGGTGCACCCTGCCGGTCCTTTCTACACTCCTCCGAACCACAAGTCAGCACTTCAAGCGCGGGAGAAAATAGAGGAATCTGTTATGAAGGAACTCAAGGCCAAACAAATCTTTGGGCCATTCAGCCGCGAAGAAGTGAACAAACATTTCTCATTTTTCCGCACCAACCCCCTCGGCGCCGTCATTAACGGCGACGGGTCCCTACGCCCTATTAACGATTTGTCATTCCCCCACGGGAAACAAGGGATACTGTCCGTGAATTCCTTCGTAAGCGCGGACAATTTCACCACAACCTGGGACAACTTCAACGCCGTGGCAAAGTTTATCAGAGAGCTAAAACATCCGGTCCTGTTGGCTATTTTCGACTGGGAGAAAGCCTACCGGCAAATCCCAACTGCGCCAAACCAGTGGCCATACCTGATGGTGAGGACGTTCAATGACAAAATCTTACTGGACACGCGCATAACCTTTGGAGGCGTGGCGGGATGCGGATCATTTGGTAGGCCGGCCGATGCGTGGAAACAGATCATGATGAAGGAATTTGACATCATCACCATCTTCCGCTGGGTCGATGACAACCTATTTGTCAAAGATGCCCGGTCAAGCGTTGAAATGAAAGATGTGGTGCTACGGTCCGACCAGCTAGGCGTGAAGACTAACAAGGAGAAATTCGCCCCGTTCCTGGCAGAGAAGAAATATCTAGGCTTCATATGGAACGGCGTCCTTAAGACCGTGCGTTTCCCGGAAACCAAACTTAAGAAACGGATCGGACAGATTGAGGTCTTCCTTGAGCTTGGTGCGCGTTTCAAATACGGAGAAGTCGAAGTCCTTGTTGGACAACTAAACCACATCTGTTACTTCCTGCCCCAGCTCCGCTGTTACCTATGCAGCCTCTACAGATGGCTGATGGAACGGGTCAATCGGAAGTCTATCCGCCCGGTCCCGCTAGATGTCAATGAGGACCTCCACAAATGTCTGTCAACCTTGCTCAGGTTTGAGTCAACTAGGTTGATTTCTAATCCAGACCCAACCAAAATTGGGTGGGTAGGCGACGCGTCCACCAGCTTTCACTACAAACATTTATTATTTTGCCCAAAAAAAAAATAAAAGTCAACATGAAAAAAATAAAAGCAAAATTTCACTCAGGGGAGCAAACTGAGCATGCTGAGCCAAAAAAATAAAATGTCACAAACTGAGCAAAAATCATTGGACAATGTTTTGGGATGGTTTTTTTCACGGGCCTGGAGCGGGCCTTGAGCGGGCCTTGAGCGGGCCTGTCCCAAAAGCACATTGGGTCAGTATTAAAGGAGTTTTGCCTTGCCCTGGGAGCTTCTGGGGCTTTTGATGGGCCCAAAATCTCAACATGGGCTTTTGGTGGTCTAGAAGTATCAACCCGGGCCACTGAATAGCCCATGGGCCTTTGAATTCCCAAAAATCCCACCATGATCCCCCACATAGCTATTGGGCTCTTGGTTGCCCATGAAGATCCCTATGGGCCAACAGATACTTCCATCATGGGATCGCATGGGCTTTTTGCCTCCTTTCTGGGCCACAAAAAGCCCATGGGGAGCGTTTTGGACCACCAAAAGCCCATGAGGATATTTGTTGGCCCATGGAGATCTTCATGGGCCACCAAAAGCCCATGAGGGTATCTGTTGGCCCATGAAGATCTTCATGGGCTACCAAGAGCCCATTAGCTATGTGGGGGCTCATGGTGGGCTTTCTGGGAATTCAAAGGCCCATGGGCTATTCAGTGGCCCAAGTTGATACTTCTAGACCACCAAAAGCCCATGTTGAGATTTTGGGCCCATCAAAAGCCCCAGAAGCTCCCAGGGCAAGGCAAAACTCCTTTAATACTGACCCAATGTGCTTTGGGGGTAGGCCCGTCTCAGGCCCGCTCAAGCCCGCTCCAGGCCCGCTCCAGGCCCGGCAGGCCCGTGAAAAAAACCCATCCCAAAACATTTTCCAATGATTTTTGCTCAGTTTGGGACATTTTATTTTTTTGGCTCAGCATGCTCAGTTTGTTCCCCTGAGTGAAATTCTGGTTTCATTTTTTTCATGTTGACTTTTGTTTCTTTTTTGGGCAAAATAATAAATGTTTGTAGTGTTTGGGATAGGAGTGCTGATAGGCCGCAAATGGGCCCAATTCCGCTTACGGTCAATTGAAAAACTCAAAGAAGGACTTCTAGAAAAGACGGAGAAAGAGAGGATGTCCCGCCTAGAAACTATTGCGGTACGGCTCGGCTTACTGATGCTAATCAAAATTGGGGCAAAGGGAAGCAAAACCTTCATCGTTTGGACGGATAACTCAACAACCGAATTGGTGATCCACAAGAGGAAATCGGGCAACAGATTTGTGAACGCTGAATGGAAATTAATACAGAAGATGTTGATTGAACACCAGATAAACCTTGTGGCCAAACGCATCACATCAGCGGAAAACAAAGCGGACTCACTGTCAAGAGGAATTTGAGACGGGCACAGGAGCTGAGACCAATTGGTGATCACGGTTCCACGAGATTTAGAGGAGTTGATAACCCAAGTAGAATCCTGATCTAGTGACGCAATGCAGGAATAGACCACGCTGAGGGATACTGTTAGGCGCAGAGCCAGGCTCAGGCTTCACCTGAGTTACGGGCGCGGGCTCCAGCTTTCGGGCCTTAACACTATCCAGGAGTGATGCTCTTGAAGGAGGGACAACCAAGCCCCTCCCACAAGTAGCTCCTACTCTCCTTCTGAGGGAAATCCTCAGGAATTCCAAACCCTGTTAAAGGGAGAGGGATAAGAAGAGAGATAGGGAACTAACTCCACTCAGCCCATACCGGGATGACTTGAGGGCTATGTGAAGCCCCTCGCCACCACACTGACTCAGAGTTCACGGAACAGTCCCGGATGCTTACTCAGCAACCACCACCGCGACCTTTTAAACTCGACGCCTCCGCACCTGCCTAGCTCAGTAGAGAAAAAGCTGATTCCTTCTACTGAGCTAGGTATGTCTCACACTTCCCCCTCTCAATCTTGTTCCTCTTCTTCCCTTCATTATTTATTGTACATAGAGAGAAAAAGCTGATTCCTTCTACTGAGCTAGATTGTGCAATTCATACTGCTGGGTTCTAGAAATTCTCTCCAAGACACAAGGTCTTGTCTAGTCCCAAAACCATCACTGGATCCTCGGGGATCATACTCCACTGAACTGTAGTGAAGGACCTAACAGAGGTCCTTACACTTTTTTTTTCTCGAACCCTTCCCGCTGCCTTCGACTCGCGCGATGGCAGAAACCTCCACTCAGGGCCGACCGGCCCGCATTATTCTTGAACTCCTATTGGGCGAACTTCCGGTCCGAGCAATGATAGACACCGGTTCCAAACTGGACCTCATCAAGGGCCAAACAGCACTGGCAGCCAACCTTGAGGAACAAAATCTGACAAGACCAATAGCGGTCCGAATGGCACTACGCGGCAACTCAGCGGATCGCGTAGTCATCCGACGATTTGTGAATGCCACCCTCTGCGACGCACACTCGGGCCTCTCCTTTGAAGAAGTCCCCTTGCGCGTAGGCCATATTGACGGCGACTATGACATGATCCTGGGGATGCCATTCCTCCATTGGTTTGACCTCGCAGTCCTCAGCCGGAAAAATGCCGTGGAATGCCTTCGTACGGGAATCCTTCTACACGACTTTTGGCTGGACAACTCAAACTCCATAGCCACATTGGCCCCGCATACGACATTATCGCCTGAGAAGAAGATCCTGGAAGAATTCGCAGACCTCTTCCCGGCTGACATCCCCGCAATCTCCGACGAAGCTGAGGAAGCCGGCCTATTTACCAATGGGACCTTTTCAAAGAAAATTCAGAACGCTAGCTCGCGGGTTCGACACCGCATAATTCTGACGGATCCAACAGCTGTTATCAACGAGCGCCAGTACCCATATCCGCATAAATATTTAACGGCGTGGCTAAGACTCATTGATCAGCACCTTGAAGCGGGCCGGATCAGAAGATCAAACAGCCAATATGCGTCGCCCAGTCTGATCATACCAAAAAAGGACCCAGACGCCCTGCCGCGCTGGGTGTGTGACTACCGCCAACTCAACAGCCTGACGGTGAAAGATAGGGCACCGTTGCCGAATGTGGACGAACTTATTCGGATCGTCGCGTCTGGAAAAATTTTCTTGATCATTGACCAGACCAATGCTTTTTTCCAGACGAGAATGAGAGAGGCCAACATTCCCCTGACAGCAGTTAAGACACCTTGGGGGCTTATGGAGCGGTGCGTGATGCCAATGGGGCTGACAAATGCTCCAGCCACTCATCAAGCCCGACTAGAAGAGGCTCTCGGCGACCTGATCAACAAAATTTGTGTGGTTTACCTGGACGACATAGTGGTCTACTCCCAGAACTCGGAGCAACACAAATCAGATGTACAAGCGGTCCTCAGTTGGATTAGAGCGGCCAACCTTTATTGTTCTCCAAAGAAAACTTTCCTCTTCCGTAATGAGGTGAAATTTCTTGGACACTACATCTCCCCCAACGGTATACAACCCGATGGCGAAAAGGTCGAGGCGGTACAAAGCTGGACCTCACCCAAACCACCAAAAGGGGTCAAAAAGTTTTTGGGCATGGTCCAATGGATGAAAAAGTTCATCTGGGGGCTCCAAAAGTACGTCGGGACACTCACCCCACTAACGAGCACAAAACTGAAGCCAAAAGACTTTCGGTGGGGCGAGAAAGAAGAACAAGCATTCGCCAACATCAAGAAACTGATGACCTCGCTACCATGCCTGAAGAATGTCGACTACGAGTCCGACGACCCCCTTTGGCTATTCACGGATGCGAGTGGATCGGGGCTAGGGGCAGCGCTTTTTCAAGGGGCCGACTGGAAAGAAGCCTCTCCCATAGCTTATGAGTCACATCTCATGACCGCCGCGGAGCAAAACTACCCTGTCCACAAACAAGAATTGCTCGCCGTGATACACGCCCTGCAAAAATGGAAGATGTTATTGTTGGGAATGAAGATAAATGTCATGACGGATCACCACTCATTGATCCATCTCCCAAAACAGCGTAATCTCAGTAAGCGGTGTGGAACTACTCTTGGGATGAATAGAGCTGGAGAGGGAATGGTGCTTTAATGGGCTGCCTCTCTGGGAACAAGAAAAAGATATAAGAGTATGGACTCTTAAGGAAAGGTGTGGCTATGGAGATTCTTGAGGTATGTCTTGAGGGTTACTTTTCTACTAATCTAATATTTTGTACACAGATAACAAGCTTGTCCAATCTGATTTATTGGCATAAGCAAGGCTAATGATAGGTGACCAGTGATCTGAATTACTTTGACAGGATCTGATGGGGAATAAATGAAGAGGAAAACAACCCAGTTTATATACACAAGAAAGAGGAGCCATGAGGAAACAAGGATAACCTGCAGGGAAGCATAGAACATTCTACTTCTATAGGATGAAACAGCCATGTGGTCAGAGTAGTGGTTCAAGGAGTCACATGATGGTGTAATAGTGGGTGGGGATGATGCCATCTTCTGGGGGCTATGGTGCAATCTTCCTAGTTGGAGGAGGGGATATGTGAGACATAAAAGGGGTAGAATATTCTATGATCTAAGATAGGAGGAGTTATGAGTTTCAGGAAGTGTTTCAGGAAGAAGTAATCTAAGGATCTAAGATAGGAGGAGTCAGGTGTTTCATGAAGTGTTTCAGGAAGTAATAATCTAGGTGGGGTTTGGGGCTATGTCTAGCATAATGTGTATCATGTTGGGTTTGGAGGGTGAAGGGTTTCAAGGTTGCTTATACATCTTTGAGCACATGGCTCTAAGGAAACACTAGAAGAAGGGGGTAACATGTGATCTGGGTAGATGTTTGAGACTAGGGAGAGGGTTTATCCAAGAGAGGGGGAGTGTGGGAAGAGGGAATACTATTATCCAGGGTATGACCATTGAGTGGGGATGTTGAGGACCTTGGGCTTTGCTGACAAGGGGGCCAGAGGTATGGGATTTAGCCTTGAGGTGTGACAGCCTTGTGATTGATGGTTGCTGGTTTTCTGGGTAGATCAGGATTGGCTTACCACAGCGGCAGGCGCGCTGGACAGAGTTGTTAGCAGACTTTGACCTACACTTCAATTACATCAAGGGTGAAGATAACACGGTAGCGGACGCACTTTCCTGGAAAGACACACCAGCCGATGACAAAGAAGTCACTCCCGCAGATGTCGCCTGTGTAGCATCACTCACCGAATTCTCAAGTGAACTGTCAGACAGCATCAAGGAAGCGGTTTTATTGGGTTACGAGAACGATGAATTCTGCAAATCTATGCAATCAGCGCTACCCTTACACAACAACTACGCAGAAATAGACGGATTTCTTTTCGTACGGGGGCGTCTGGTCATCCCTGCGGACAGAGCGCTTCGGCTTTCGCTCCTGAAGGAAGCACACCAGCGAATGGGCCACATGGGCCATCTGAAAACCTTGACGGAACTGCGCCGAGACTTTTTTTGGCCACGCATGACCTACGATGTACTAAAATTCGTCCAAGCATGCCCTACCTGCCAACACACCAAAGCCCAGACCACTGCTCCTGCCGGAAACATGGCGACCCCCAGCTTCCCACGAATGCCTCTTACAGATCTAGCCATCGACTTCGTTGGACCACTGAAATCTGCGACTCACTATGACATGATCCTTACGTGTACGTGTTGCCTATCGGGCTACACGCGGATCATACCGGTCCTGCAGAAAGACACAGCGGAGAAAACAGCATCAAGATTGTTCACTGGTTGGATGGCTACATTTGGAGCACCCAAATCTATCATCAGCAACAGGGACAAAGCCTGGAAATCCCAATTCTGGAAAGCACTCATGTCGCGACTCAACGTCGGGTTCCACATGACAACCTCGTTCCACCCACAAGCGGTGTAAGACTCAAAAGTGGTTGTGAAACCCTTTTGCTGAATGGAGAAGGGGATGATGGAGGTGCAAACTCTGCCCTTCTATACTATCAGATAACAAGACCCACCAAGCTAAGCTTGGCAAGTCTTAATCAAGTGATAGGTCTGGTCTAGTTCCAGGTGAAGTTGTTCGATGACAGGTATGTGAGAGTTGAGAGGATTTATGATGATGGAAAGGGTGAAAGTTGACTTGATGTTTCCGGTGGGGGTTGAACACAGGTCCTTGAGAGGGTGATATAAGAAGTTGAGAAGAGTGTCTGGACTGAGAAGGGTATATGTCTTAGTCGGGAGTTGAACCAGGAACCGGGTAACTCGTGACAGGTGCGTGATATGCAACCAGTGATATGAGAGTATGAGAATATGAGAGTGAGCTCAGTGGTTATTGCAGATAAGAGGGATGATATGGTATGTTATAAAAGTGTAAGGGTGATGATAATGGCTAATGGGTGATATCTGTATAACTGGTGGGTACTGAACTGAGGGAAAAACAACTGGGGGGAGAGAGCTCCTTATATAGACAAATGTGAGGGATTTTAGCTACAAGGGGGACCCTGGATGAGGGATTTTAGCTGGTGGTTTGTGTACAAGTGGTGTCAGAAGATACTAAATACAGGCAAAAAGTGGGGTGAGAAATGAAAGATGATGTCATACTAATGCAAGGAGTGCATAAACAAAGCGGGGACATGTCAAATACAGAGGTACTTCATGCAAGGGGTGCATGAGTGGTGTCAGATTAATGCAAGGAGTGCAGAAATGGGGCCAGAAGACTGCATGCAGCTGCAAGGGGTGCATAAATGAGGCGGGGACATGTCAAATACAGAAGAAATGGGGTTGGTCCCCTGCATATGCAGTGGAGATAAGAGGGATAGAAAAGAGTATGTGTTTGGCTGGGGCTGAGTATGTGTATACCTGGGAAAGTTGACTTGAGGGTTGTGACAGGTTGATGACTGGGGCTGGCCGTGTCCATGAGGGTCCAAGAGGGTGTAACTTCCAATCCAGTGGGGTTCCAGTGACACTTCCAGTGGTGACTAGGGGTAAAATTTGCCGTAGAATCCATTTATGAGGTCTATTTGGTGGTATCTTGAGGCCTAGGGTGAGTAAATATATGTATGAGAAAAAACTTTTGATTTTTCACTTTTCCGTCTACCACAGCGGACGGGCGCAGCGAAAGAACCAACAAAACCGTGGGCCAAATACTGCGTTTGTTCACGGCGAAAAAACAATCAAAGTGGCTGGATGCCCTTCCCTCCGTAGAACTGGCAATCAACTCAGCTGTTAATGTGTCAACCGGGTATAGCCCATTCGAGCTACTGTTTGGCAGACCTCCAGGCCTCTTCCCATCAACTGAAGGCACAACTGATTCCCCAGCCGCATTGTCTACTTGGTTAAAACTGCGAGAGGGCGCTTGGGCCGATGCCAGAGATGCCTTGTGGTCCAGTCGGGTGAAACAGGCCCGACAACACAACAAACATCGAAGTAAGCAACCACTATTACTCCCGGACGATTGGGCGCTACTCAACTCCGCCGACTGGAGAGGTAAACATCAAAGCGGCACGGATAAATTGAAGGAACGGTTTGAAGGCCCATACCGGGTCAAGAAGGTATTCAATCACGGCCTCAACGCGGAGCTCGAACTGCCGGACTCAGACAAACGGCACCCGGTATTTCATATATCCAAACTCAAACGATACATCTTCCCGGACAACAAAGATCCACCTGAACCTCGCCCTCCCGACGAATCGACTCCTCCTCTTTTATAGGGGGGGAGACTGTGAAGCCCCTCGCCACCACACTGACTCGGAGTTCACGGAACAGTCCCGGACGCTTACTCAGCAACCACCACCGCGACCTTTTAAACTCAACGCCTCCGCACCTGCCTAGCTCAGTAGAGAAAAAGCTGATTCCTTCTACTGAGCTAGGTATGTCTCACACTTCCCCCTCTCAATCTTGTTCCTCTTCTTCCCTTCATTATTTATTGTACATAGAGAGAAAAAGCTGATTCCTTCTACTGAGCTAGATTGTGCAATTCATACTGCTGGGTTTTAGAAATTCTCTCCAAGACACAAGGTCTTGTCTAGTCCCAAAACCATCACTGGATCCTCGGGGATCATACTCCACTGAACTGTAGTGAAGGACCTAACAGAGGTCCTTACAGGCTACAGGAGTAGCACCTGGGTCAGCCCGAGTGGGAAATAATCCCATGGAAGGAAAGGAGCCTGATGGCTACCCAGGCGACACGCAACTGCCTGCGGCACAAGGAAATGCCCAGCACAGCAGAATGGACAAGCCATATAAACAAACTGTTCTGGCCATCCCTGCATTGTATCACACTCCAGCTGGACAACTTGGATGATTGTCCAAGTGTACATGATGAGCGTCTTCCAAAAATATGCAGGCCTTTCGCCCCCTAAATGGGCAGGTTTCATTTGGGAGGCACCGAACAATCAAAGGGGATTTTACGTCAATGGCAAACTAGCTTCCCCAAAACACCTTTTCAGGCCATTGCCGTCCATGGTCACCCAACCAAAACAAATCAAGTCTTTCAACTCATCCTTCCCCGCTCATTTTAGTGTCTCATGATCACTCCAACGTTTCCTACCTACCAAGATGAAAACCAACCCTCCCAGGCTCCAGAATGGCTTGATGCCTACGACCACCACAACCTTCATTCACAACTCTGCGCAAGTGGCATTCCATCCGGCAATTCCGCATTTGCACGGTCTATCCACGACTTCACTAGGATCAACAGTGCAAGAGCTACACTACAAAAAGCGCCTGCGTAGCAAAAGCATAGCGGTTTTAGCCTCGCTTTGCTAAGCATTTTGTAGCGGACTTGGCGCTTCGCTATTTGCTACATTTTTTAAGGGGATTAAAGAAAATAGCGCGCTTTTTTTAGCGCAGAGTAGCGGCAATTCGCTACGCTTCTCGCTATAGTAGCGGAAAAAACGCTACTGTAGCAATTTTGCTGCGCTACCATAGCACCATTCAAACATCAATACTGCACATCATAAAATGATGGAGGATTGATGTTTGTTTACTATTTCTGGCATTTTTCACCAAAAGGCAGAGATGCCCGCTACTCTTTTGACACAAAAGCAACCCGGTTCGCTACGCTTTTGGCGCTCAAAAGCGCTATTAGCGCCAAAAAGCGCCAAAAAGCGTCAATTTGTCCGCTGCGCTATACTGTAGCGAAGCGGCAAAAAAAAGCGCTTTGCTACGCGCAGGCCAAAACTGCAGTAGCGGTTCTGGCGCTTTGCTACCGGTCAAAGTAGCGATTTTCCGCTAGTGCTAACGCTATTCTGGATCCAGAGTAGCGTGTTTCCGCTTCGCTACGCAAAAGCGCCGCTTTTTGTAGCGAAGCGTAACTCTTGCAGTGTTGCTAGGATCGTGCTCGGGATCGAAGCTGCCAAGAGTGACCTTCCTCCTGCGCCCCCCCAATCACAAGTTTACGCTTTCAAGCCTCCCTCGAAGGATGCATCTGCTGCAAGTCTTATCCTTGCCCGCTTCCGCACATACCTTTCAGAACACAATCTTTCCGACCTCAAAGTGGGAGGGAGAATCCAATGTATCCCGGTAATATGTTGCCAATTTTTTGTTGAAGATATGGCCCACTTCAATGTCCATCATATTAGCTTTGCATGGGATGACTCCCCAGACTTGCCTTATAACGCGTGGTTTGCCAGTATGCTATGGAAGCATTGGACTTTTGCAAAAAACAACTGCCTCTTGCACAAATATGCCATCTCACCGACCGACAATACCGCTGCCAACGGTCACAAGGTTATCTTCCGTTGGATTCACGGGTGCCAGGATGAAATTTGACAATCAGCTCATAACCTCTACTGGCGTCAACTCAAGTCCGCCCGTGAAAAACAAAGCAAAAGGAGGAAGCAGGTCCGTCTCCAAGCTAGCTTGCTCACAAAACACGCAATCTCTCTTACTCCTGCTCTTCCCCTTCCCTTGATGCACGCATATCTGCAGATAAGTGATCATCGTGTCAACACTTGTGTGGCCTTGTCTCTCCCAGCAAGTTTAACGCGGATCTTCATGGATCCGGCTTACACCTCTGACACGGAAGAAGACGACGAAGGCAACCTCTATCGGATGCACTTGCCGCGGCGCTCTCAAGAATTAACTCAATTCGCTCACAAACTGGATGTTGCCACTGTGGAACGTTTGCGCAAGGGAAAAGGAACTCAATATGTGAACAGGGTTAAATTACTTGAACTGCGTCAACGTGATCCTATCAACACATCCTCCGTTGTGCCAGTCCCCATCGGTCTTCCTTGCAACTGCTACGCTCCTACCTTCCTCCAATCCAGAGGCCACGTCGCACAGCAAGTCTTGAACGCTCAGGAGGAACCGTGTGAATTTCCGGCTATCTGATCTTCTTCCTGCCGTTATGGAGCTCCGTCCGGTGCTAGGCCGGCGGCAGCGCTGGGAGGGGAAAAAAGTGCCTGGTGGCTGCCCTCTCGGATGGTCCAGAAAGAAGCCGTAGGGATTTGAGTTCATAGCGTTTTGGGGAAGTGGTTTTGATTTGTTTCGCCGGGGTTTGGATCCTTGGCGGCGGTTTGTTTTGATGGGAGATGATTCTGGATGGGTGATTGGACTCTGGGATTTGGACTCTTGGGACTTGGAAAAAGATTCTTGAAATTTGATAACCCCCTGACTTGGATCAGAACAGGATGCTATGGCCTCCTATCCTCCAAGTTTGCCTGGAACTTGGATTCCTGGAGGCCTGTCACAGACATGTCATCATCTCCTTGCGCGCCCTGCGCGCGCACCCACCACAGACAACAGAAAGATAGGAGAAGAAACAACACAAAGAAAGGAAACAAAAAAATAACGGACCTACTTCGCGCAGCAGCAAAAACCTCTTCGCGCACAGAATTGACCGTCCCCCGACGTTGATCCCGCTGTGCGCGCAAGCGGAGAAATACTTCGCCCACAGCGACTTCCCCCAAAAGAAGGAGGGGATTTTTCCCAAATTCTTTTTGATGGATCAAAAGAGGGGGTCTTAACTGCCCTCTCCAAAAAATATTGGATTTTTTGGAGGCGTCCTTGTCATGTAAAAAAAATCATAATATTAATCCAAAAAAAGGAACCCGCTACCCCAATAGCCCACCCCGGGGACTTTTCACCGCTAAGACTTCAGCGGTCGGGTACCCAGCCCCTCGAAAAGAAAGTTCGAGGGGCAGCAGCTCCGGGCCCGGCTATTGCCCAGCCGCCGTGCCGATGGCCGGCACAGGCCATCAAGCGAAGTTACACACTCCCCCAATGACCGGCCAGCACCTGTGTGCATGTGGCACAAATTGTCGGTCATTGAGGGGGTGTTCACTCGGACCCGGTCTTTGAGGGAAGTATGTACTCCTCTCGATGACCGGCACGGACCCGGTCATCGACAGGAGTGAACACCCCCTCGATGACCACTAGAACGGACCCGGTCATCAAGAGGAGTACATACTTCCCTTGGTGACCGGGTCCGTTCCGGTTCACCTCGATTACCGGGTCCGTTCCGGTTCACCTCAATCGAGAGGAGTGAACACCCCCTCAATGACCGGGCCCGTTCCGGTCATTGAGGGGAGTGTTCACTCCTCTCGACAACCGGAGCAACCAGGTCACCAAGAGGAGTATGTACTCCTCCAAGAATGCCTGGGACGTTCCGGTTATTGAGAGGAGTACACACTTCCCTCGATGACTGGGTCCGCTCCGGTCGTTGAGAGGAGTGAACATTCCCCTCAATGACCGGTGTGGTAGATGGAAAAGTGGAAAAATAAAAAGTTTTTTCTATGCCACATAATTACTCATACTAGGCTTCAAGATACCATCAAATGGACCTCAGAAATGGATTCTACGGCCAATTTCACCCCTAGTCACCACTGGAAGCACCCCTGGACCCCCTCTAGCGTGAAAGTTACACCTCATGGACACATATCACATGGCCAGCCCCAGTAACCCAGCTGTCACCTGCCTCAACCCAAGTTTCACAGTAGTACACTTATACATATCACAGGATACAAACAAACATCTCCCTGTCAGGCTACACTCATTACATATTAACTACATACACTCCTTTATATACATAGGATGACATCATTTACACTGTTTCTGCAGCCTCAGAGTTGTGTATACACTAATTCCCCCTGTATGACAGCTCATGCAGTCTACTGTCACCTCATGCATGCGTTAGAATGTTCTGTTGTATATTCTGACACCATTCATGCGCCCCTGAGGGGTTATGACATCATTTGTATCTACTCCCACCAGCTAAAATCCCTCACCCTGTTGTCTAGATTAGCTGAAACCCTAACCCACAAGCCCCTTTGGGGCTCCACTTTTGTCTATAAAAGGAGCTCTCTCCACCCCCAGTGGCCTGCTCCCCAGTTCCTCACCCAGAACTCACAAGTCACCCAACACTCATCCACACTCAAATCCTAAACTGACTGGCCAATAATTCAGATTGCTGCAACCATTTGTTCCATGGTTTCGTCTGCTAGGAACCGCCGACACAATGGACTTCAGCTTTTTAATAGCATACGATTTGTTTCAGCTGGCTTGACTGAGCGGATGAATGAATATCTCCACCTAATTGGTCTTACATCCTGTCGACAAACCGCAATCAGTGCTCTCACGGTTTTATCTTCTTGTGCGGCATCTGAACTGAAGACGGCAATGAAGCTCAATGAAAGCTTTCCATTGGGCCCAAGTTTGTGCATCGATAATGTCAACATGGAGCAACGTGTGCATACACATTCAATTGGCCATCGATCAATGATGTTTCATGGCACCTGGGGCTATATCCATCATCCACCGCCATCCCTTTTAGCCTCTGTCGATCACACCAAATTTACATTAGACTCGTATTACACAGCCCTCAGCCATCTTCCTGATTTCGAAATTCAACCATCTCTGTTCCTGCCAACGTATGAAGAGAACATACATTTTGAGGAAGTTCTTAAAAGCCAAATTGCACAAGTCATGTATCATTACATAGCACAACCATTAGATCCAAAATTGGCAATCTCAAGGAAGCCTCCTCCGATTGATCCGATAGACTGCTCGCCACCAAAAATTCAGATGCTGAAGCTCATGAAAGCTTCTGATAATTCCGCGGAAGGCTTTGGACAAGTTATCGAAATGATCATCAATCAAATCGGCCTAAAGCCAGAGGAGTTTTGCTCGCGAGTTCAGCTCATTGATGGAGACCTCGGGACATCTCAGAACTTCAACTCACTTCGGACGCTGCGCACCCCAAGCAATTTTCCTGATCACCGACTTCACAATATCTCTTTTCAGCTGGGGGCTTCACACACCCTGTGGAACATTGCACAGAGTATCTTGACAGCACACTTCGGAGACCAAGAGCGATCAAATGATCTTGGCGCCTGGCAGTACTTGCATGCACTGGGAATCCCTCCGGAGAAGGCTATCCCTAAAAAGGACTTCACGTCTATGATTAACAATATCGAAAAAGTCCATGAGGCAACCATTTTTTATTGTCTTCGGTACGGCTGTTGTGTTTTTCACTCTGAATGAATACTCTACTCTCGTGCTAATTTTTGTATGTTTTAGTTTAATGATGGGCACCGAAAATGAACCTATTCCCAATGTGCAACCAAAGATTGCTACCACTCAATGGAACGAAACCATAGAAGCGTGCTATACCAAATTCTTTTCACCCGAGGCTCGCCGAGCCACCTCTAGAGACAGCTCACCAAAGTTACATGCACTTCTCCTCCGTTTGCATGACTTTTCCACCGTTGTGGAGGCTAATCGTGCCATGAAGGCAGGAGATATTGGTCGAGTCATGAAAATGTGGAAAATCTGGTCAATCATGACTCAGGCGCTACCGGGACTCGTGAACTATCGATCTTACCTACCTCGCATGGTCCTTCTCCTCCAGAATATACTTCCCCCCGACGTTAGCAAGTATATTCTCCACACTCTTCTCATGTCACCAAGTGGCCGGCAAAACCATTTTGTTGCCAAGGATTACTATCTGGAGCTGCAGAATTACTCGCTGAAATTCCTTTATAATCAAACTGGCTTTGGCACCCGGGTCGAAAGGTTGCAGGAGATTTTTTCGTTAAACATGAACTTGGTGAGCCATGACCGCATTTAAAAAGACAAGATTTCACATCTGACTCTCTATCCAGCTCCGTTCAATGTTCCTCAGCCTTAGGATGGAAAGGGGTGGGCGATTGGTCTATCAATCTCACAAGAACGATATCACCACTCAATCACTTGAAATGTTTGTTCGCATGGCTCGTAATGAAGACATCACGGATAAAGACCACAAAGACACGAAGCAATCTGTTCCAGACTGCAAAGACCTCTTGTTAGAAGGACTTAAAGTTCTTCAGAATGATATAACTTCGGGAAAAATATCTCGACTAAAATTGCATTTCTTCTGGGATGCTCCTGCCGGAGAACTAAACCAAAGTATTGTCCAAGAAGATCCAACTGATCTTGAAGAAGAAGATCACGAAGAAAATGAACAAACAGTCACCCCCGAGACTTGTTTTGAAATGTAACCCGCACATTATCGACCTCTCGGTCGAGTTGCTTTGAGAGGCTGCAAGTGCCTTCATTCGCTTGTTTGCTCGGTAGCGAGCAGCCGATTCCCTTCTCTTTGCCTTCTTGGCCTCCTCCGCTTCCTCCTTCAGTCGCTCTTGATTCATGATATGTTGTTGATAGCTCACATCGCCTTTGAATCTAGTAATTAAATCCATCAAAAACTGGAGTTGTCCATCTATGGCCTCGCCACCGATCAGTTTTTTTAGATTGGACATATCTTGTAATTCATCGAGATTAGAAATGATTGCGTTGGCGTGCTCTTCGCGGAATACATCACGGCCAGCAAACCGAGATGATCTGCCCATCCGAGTGTCATAATACTCGTGGAAAGACGAGAGCAAGAGATCTTTGAATTTGTGGACAATGGCCTGATCTTCCTCACAACCCAGCGAGGTTTTTCCAGCATGACGAGTGTGCTTTCTCTTGTTAGGATTGATGTTAGTCGAATCTGAGAATTCTAGCTGATCGATCATCGCGTCGTCAAAGTTGTCTTGGGTTAATTCCTTGAGGTTTCGGACAAGTTTGTCTCCGGATTCAAAGTTGCAATTGCTGCAACTGCATGGTAGAAACTTCAGAGCTTTCTCGCGTTCAATCTCGGCGATGTAGTGCGGATCATCCTTGGAAAGAGGGATATAGCCGTGTTTGTTGTCTATCGCGAATACCACTCGAAGGCATAGAGGGGTAATAGCAAGTGCGTCCATACGATCATCATCCGACTGTTGATGAATATTCGTAAAATCATTCATTGTATTTTTTCCCCCCTTCCGATTTCCTTCGACGAAGAGGATTGCAAGACCATTCTTCCCATCTCTCCCACACCTGGAGCAGGAAATAACTCATGTAAGTAACCAAAAATCATTATTTCGACAGATAAGAGTGTATTCAGCTGTACCTTCCAATCATTTGAAGTATATTTGCAGGATCGGCCCTGCCCATGTGGATGACACACCTAACGCGCTTCCAATTTTGCCCGAGGCCAAGGGCCATTGTCGAGGATATTATGGGAAATTTCCCGTTCGAAAACCCTTCAACGACCAAATCTTTATCTTTATCGCCGGTACAAGCATGAAATCGCCTTGCCAAAGTATTATTTGGATCCAAACAATTTTGAGGGGTCCCCCGGGCCATGTCAAGCACTTTCAAAACTGTAAGCGTTCGAGCACGAGTTCCGCTGTAGATCAAAGTGGGTACAAGATCTTCATTCGAATTCTTCTCTTTCAAAGGGAAAACATTTAGTAGGTCCAAGTTTGATTGCAGCGAAGAATTCATTTTGATGCGGATGATACGAATTTCCGTCCGAGTCAATTCACCTCGCATGATGTCAACTAGATCCTGCGTCAATTTCAAGCTTTTCAAGATGGCATCCATCGCAACTGGTCGGCAAGTCGCTGAAAGAAGCAGTATAGGTGCGCTGTTTTGAAATTGTAAGTGCACCGCAATTTTACCGTAAGACGGTCGAAAGATTCTGATGTCTTCCAGTCGAATAAAGACCGCATTCACTCTCCTTCCATTACTCTCCACTAGTCCCCAAAGGTACACCATGTGAGCCTCGTCTACCACTACCAAGGCAAGTCGTTGCTGGAATTCTGTGCTGAAGTATACCGAATCCCAAAGCTTGTTGTTCAAAAATATCTCCGGGCTGAGATACACAAAATTATAATCGCCCTACTTGATTTCCTCCGCTACGTTTTTGTTGAAAGTAAGCTTTGTTAAATTGATGGCAGTGAATTTGCCTTTTTTCTCGGCCACTTGATTGTCCCCCAAGGCATCCAGGGGGTTCAGAACAAGAACAACAGGCTTTGCGTTTTGAGGCAAGAGCTTAAAGTAGATTTCGGATATTCTCGACTTTCCGAATCCAGTCCCAGCCAACAGAAACGTGTTCCGACCCCGCGCAAGATTTGCAACCGCATCGATTTGAAGGGGTTTGGCTTCTTCGCCGCCGTAGAACCTCTTCGCTTGGGATGCAATTGCCGCCTTTAAATCCGAGTCGTTGCTTTGAAGAAGCTTCTTGAGGATGGTCACGCCGGTATTGAGTTTCTTTGGAGTACTTCCAGTTGATTGTGGACTCGTCTTTTGTGCCGGTTTACTTTGCTTCGCCTTTACGGATGGAGTGCTTAGATGGCGATTTGCCGTCGGGATGCGTTTCGATTTTCTAGTCATCGTTGGCAGAGTTCAACTGTAAAGGTACATTGTGGACCCAATTTAAAATTTCCATCAAAATTGTATAACTGTATGTTTGTAAGTTGATACTTGAAAAAAACCGTGAGACTTTGTCTGATCCGAAGAAATTATAATCCGGAGGGTCAACAAACTTTAATTCACCAAACCTGCGAATGCCCTTGCAAAAAAGTCTGCTGAGCAGGCTATTTATGGCCAAATTTTACCAAATAAAAGCCAGCAGATTCCCAAGATGGGAAGCTATAACCATGCCAAGAGGCGTTTAAAAAGGATTTGTGGTTTAGTTGGAATTCTGTCTTGAGTTTATTTTTTATCATTTCCCTGCCAAAATTTGGCTGTCCTCAGGCCGCGGGTCTGACTTTACAAGTAAGCCTCTCCTTCGGAGAGCGTCCCTTCGGGACGCGGGGTCGGGCCCCCCCGACCCTCCGATCGAGAGGCTTAGTTAAGCTCGGACCCTCAGGCGCATGCATATGCATGACGCTCCTCTCAGGCAGTAGGATCAAGCTAACGCTAAATCCTCTGCTCCCCTGTAGCCACGTCAGCAACAGACGAAGCGCCCAAGCGACCCAAGCAAACCCAAACCTTCTCAAGGTGAGTAGGTAAGCTGGGATCGTCAAAGCTAGGACAGCAATGCTGACGAGAGTCCTCTCTATGATACAGCACGCCAGCTTCTGACGCCAACCCGGACCGTTCCGGTTCAAGCCTCAGCGACAGGATCACCAGCCCCTCAAGAGGAGGTAAGTCCTGCGCTGCAGTGCCAAGTCAGGATTGACAGAAGCTGACCGCCGTCACTTGGACATAGAAATCGGCAGCTCCTGCAATCTCACAGCTTGGATTGGCTAGTGTTGAGCGCAACGCCTACCGAGTCCCTGTAAGAGAAAAATCTCCTAAGCTTACTCTCAGGAAGCCCAGTCACTGACGACTCTCGCAGTGACCGATCCACCCTACAAACACATCTGTCTTCAGCCGCCTACGCGTGGTCCAAGCTGCTTTGCAGCCCTTTTCAATTCAACTTTCCTCAAATCTCATTACCAGAGTCGGCCTCCAATCCGCTCTTAGGTAATAGTTGTTTCCTTTTCTTCTCTAAGTCTCTGTGCCTGACAGATAGACCTCTTTCTCACAATGAAATTAAATCTCTTAGTTCTGTGAAAACTAACAACAACTTGTGGATCAGAGAGGATTTGCAGTCTGCCTTCCAAGTTCGCAGGCGACAAGATTGGATTCCGTAGAGAGGCCTCAGGGAAGCTTGGCTTGACAGGTGATCGATCTGAAGGCTCCGTTGAGGATATCGATTCCGACTGAGTGTGGCTTCAGGATGACTTAACTCTTCAGTTGATCGCTCGAAAGGCTCGGGATTGGCGGACGTATAAAGAAGATCGGAAAACTTGTAGCAGGCTGTCGGCGTAAAATCTTCAACAACACGCGGACCCGGAAGAGATTCAAAGGTCTCAGAATCTTCAGGAAATTCTCTGGCAGGATCAGCGTAACACAGCCCTTCATTCAATGGATCAAAAGGCTCCAACTCAACACCCGTACATCTCTCTTCTGGTTCAGCTCTAGCAAGAGGCTTGGATGCAACAACGGCGGGAGGATCAAATAGTTGGCGGCTTCTGCAACTCGCACTTGACGGTTGTGGGGGCTGGGAAAAGGCGCGACTTGGCTCTTCAGTTGACTCATCAGAAGAATCCGACTCTGTGTCCCAATCTCCTGTATCGAGTTCCAGAGATGTCTTGGGCAAGCTGTCCACAAACCGGGTTGAAGGTGGCTCCAAATGAGTAGTCCGATTTGTTATTGCCGGTCGATCGATCACCTCCGATGAACTAGATGAGTGGAGCAAAGAGAGCCAATAAGCCAAACAAAAAGCTTGATATTGGAGTTGTTGAATTTCTTCTTCATCAATATCTTCATCCCAAAGTAGATAACAGCAGATTGGTCCAAAAGATAGGCAAAAGTAAGGATAATCTTTGGCGGGAGAGATCCCTTCCTTCACCGACCAGTACTGCATCAAGTCTTCCAAATGCTGAAGGGTGAACTGAGCTGTCTCAACCAGTCCCCAGTAGGAGAGCATAGATGCCTTGAGCTTTCTCCAATCATGATCCTTGAAGCCATCCAGGGTCGCAACCACATCCATCAACTCTTTTGTGCGAAGGAAGAAACAAATCTGCTGAGCCATATCATATTCCAAGGCTCCATTGGCTCGGGCCGCCATCTGATAAGATTTGAGAAATTCCTCGACATTGGTACCGTCAAACGCGAGATCTTGATCTTGAGGTATGATTTCAACCATCTGAGCTGGAAAGATATGGTCCGCCTTGACCAAACTCGACCAAACAGGACCTAAAGAGGAGACCGCGGATCCGAGGGGCTCACAAGAGTGGCTAAAGTGATGCTTTGAAAACGTGTGTAGAGAACCCTGGAGGTGCACTATGGAGGGGACTTACTTGTAGCTCTCCTATGCCCCGCTGCTGAACACTCTAAAAAAGAAGGAAGGAGGATTGAGGACCGGAAACGTCTTGATCCTCAAACGGGGACGGGACCAAATCCTGAAACGAGATCAACGGCGATGAATGGATGGGATGTGCTCTGAGGCACCGTTGGCGCCTCAAAGGACTCCGCGCCTTGTGTCGCGAATGCTCAAGAATTGATTTGGAATCAAATCAAAGCGGGTTCAGCTAGGATTCTCAGAATTCAAGCGTATAGAAATCAGAAGACAAAGTAAAGTAAATTTGCAACCACCAAACGCCTCAAAACCACAGCCAAGACTGTAAATCTTGAGGTCGCTGGTTTGATCCCGGCTTGGGGGACCAAATATGGAGCTCTTTCCGGTGCTAGGCCAGCGGCAGCGCTGGGAGGGGAAAAAAGTGCCTGGTGGCTGCCCTCTTGGATGGTCCAGAAAGAAGTCGTAGGGATTCAAGTTGATAGCGTTTTGGGGAAGTGGTTTTGATTTGTTTCGCCGGGGTTTGGATCCTTGGCGGCGGCAACACTGGGTCGCTACGCTATTTCAGCGCTACGCGTTAGCGTAGCGGCAAAAAGCGCCCCTCTATTTTGCATAGCGTTAGCGCGCTGTTAGCGCCGCTACGCTGTGCTAATTTTCAGCGGCGCTAACAGCGCGCCAATTCTTTGTTAGCGTAAGCGCGCCGCTACAGTCTCTACGCTACGCTGCGCTGCGCTACAGCGCTTTTAGCGGAAAAAAGCCCTTTTTTCCCACTAAAGGCGCTGTAGCGCGCGCTCTTTTGCGCCCTGCATGTGTAGCGTTAGCGCAATTGCGCGCATCTACGCTAACGCTACGCTATCAGCTAAAATAGCTGCGTAGCGTTAGCGCATATGCGTGCAATTGCGCTAACGCTACGCTAAAAAATAGCGCATTTGCGCTGCGCTACGCTAAGCTAACCGCTATGGTTAGCGTAGCGACCCAGTGTTGGCGGCGGTTTGTTTTGATGGGGAATGATTCTGGATGGGTGATTGGACTCTGGGATTTGGACTCTTGGGACTTGGAAAAAGATTCTTGAAATTTGATAACCCCCTGACTTGGATCAGAACAGGATGCTATGGCCTCCTATCCTCCAAGTTTGCCTGGAACTTGGATTCCTGGAGGCCTGTCACAGACATGTCATCATCTCCTCGCGCACCCACCACAGACAACAGAAAGATAGGAGAAGAAACAACACAAAGAAAGGAAACAAAAAAATAAAACAAGAAGAGGAATCAAGGAAACAAAGAGACAATAAAATCTAAGAAATGAGGAAGAAGAAACCATAGGAGAAAGAAACGGAAAAAAATACAGAGGAAAGAAAGACACAATTCACAAATAAACCCACAGTACATTCTGTGTTAGGACCAAGAAAGAGAAAAAGTGGGAAAGGGGAGGGAAAGGGAAGTGAGAATGAGGAGAGTGGGGGAAAAGGGCCAAGGAGGATCTGAGAGAATCTTGGGATTTGAATCTTGAGCCTTGAGGATCTTGAGGCTTGAGTCTTGATCTTGAGGGTGGTTCCTTGAAGTTGATGATCTTGATCATGACTTGTTGATTTGGACAGTCTTGAGGCCCTGAACCAGTTTGACCACCACACCGTTGTCAATGAATTTATTCCATCATTATCTTTACGACCTGCTTTGTGATGTCACTGTTTTGATTTAACACTAAACTGTGTATTCACTCAAATCAGCTTGGTATCTTCCTGGACGTACATTGAAATTTCTTACTGTGCTAGCTCCTTTTTCCTTTTTTGGATCTATGTATGAAGTTTGACACATAGATATTCATCAGTTTATATATTTTAGACCTGAATTTGGAAGAGTCCTGTATATAGCGCACCTTGATTATATTTACTTCAATGCTCCCTTGTATGAAGTAACAAACTATCTGAGTAGTGCAGGTTTGGCCTAGCCAATAGGCACAATCCGTTGCCTGACTTTCTAGGCTCGGATTCCAACATGGGTCCTGGAGTGCGTCTTTATAAGTGCCCAAATGCCCTGCATTCACACTCACTGTACTCACCATCAAGTAGACTTTCTGTGTACATGTCAGGTCAATCCCCACCCCACCTGCCCCAATCGTTGCCAGAAGGACTCAAACATTAGGATCATGCCTAATTGTGGCTAAGCTATGTTCCCTCTGCTGTAATGAGCGGCTGCCATCTAGTTGTTCAAAGGCAATCCCTTCTGCAACCAGTGCGACACTCACACTGGAAACAATCTTCAGCAACTTGTTTATATATTTCACGTAAAAATTTCACACCAATTGAACCACTCACATCTCCAGGAAAGATGTCCACTGAGAGAAAATGGCCGCCTTTGGAACTTTGCCACCTTGCTCCAAGTACAAGTGTCCCTTCAAATCTGTCATCAAATGTACGATTTTTGGACTATCACGCCAAGCTGTTTCCTTCTTTGGTAGGTCATATATTTTGCATCCATCAATCAAACCTGGGTGATCACAATACAGTCGCGGTATTGTTAATTCTTGAAAAAATTCCGAAGAATCCCAGCTACCACTGCCTTGGTTGACTCCAAACCTGTCGGAAAAATTGTGATATCGGTTGCGGTAGTCTTCCTGCCAAGGTTCCGGCAGCAATAGGCCTACATATTCCTCGACTTTAGGTGGGAGCTGGAGCACATCGGTTTTCAGTCTCCTCAACGACACATTTGCCAGCAGTTGTTGAAGCAATTCAATGGCCTTTGCTGATTTACATTGTATATTTAGTTTGATGAATGGCTGCCATACTTCTTCCCTTGACCACGGGTCCACTCCTAAAAATTGTAGTAAGGTGTACAGGTCACTCAAGTGATTCTGCAGAGGCGTTCCCGTCAAGCATAGTTTTTGTTGCTTCCTCAAAGCCAGAATGGCCCTGCTTCGCTTTGTTGCTGGGTCACGGATCACACTAGTCAAAAAAACTCTAATCAGCGGTTTGTTCTACAAAATCCCAAAGAGCACAATTAACTCACTGGGACTCTTCTAATATGGTGTGAAACCAGGTTGCTGCAAACAACGCATCACACCTGGACTCATAATAATTTACTACAGTGTCATAAGTTACTAGAACAATATCATTGGCCCCAAGAGTTAGTGCCGTCCACTTTTTTTGCTCTTCTCCATGATAAACCACATATTTAGTGTGACTCAGGTCAAGGTTCTTTTTGATCTCCGCCTCCCAATTTGCCAAGGTCAATAATGGGCATATCATTAAGGTTGCCCTTGCGTTTTCCTCTTTCGTATTAGCAAAGGATTCAGCCGCATTCTTCAAAGTTAGAATCAGCGCTAGCAAAGTTAAATTCTTTCCAAGCCCCATATTGTCAGCCAGAATTGATCCTTGATTGTTATGATTAATCTGCTCCTGGGTTCTCCCCGTATTCACTTTGCGGTAAAACGCTTGCTTCAGCCACTCGCAGGTCAAAGAATTCCAAAATTCAGACAGTATTGTTGATTCCGGGTATTCTAACTTCGTAATGAATTCCACGGCTTGTTGCAGGTGCGTCAAGAGGGGTGTTTTGCAGCCATGGACCAATTTTGTTGGTGCCAACTGTCGCCCAACCTTGGCATGCAAAGAATGGGGAATGCCCAAGCATTTTTCTGGACGGTAGCCTTCAACAACTTCAAGTTTCAGATTACTTTCTTCAAACATCCCGAGTACCTCGGCAGCATGTTCAGAAGGTGAGAAAGGTATTACGATTACGGTGAGCGTTGGTGTTGGTGTGGGGGACGCGAAAACGGAGGCATCCACAATGACCGTTGGGTGTGATGTTGCGGAGTTTTGACCAGTTAGAAAGGTATTCAGCTCCGTTGAGAATGTGCCAATAGGGCCTACGAGCAACTTCCTCAAAACTTGGGATAGGGGTTCGCTGCCATGACCAATCTCTGCCCCTGGCCAGGTAAAAACTTTGATGGCTTCTGGTCCTTTTTGAAGGAGCGCTTGTGTTTGGCTTGGGTATTTGATTGACCCTCGAAGGCAATCAACCATGATGCAATTGCTGGATATTGTTCCTAGGCATTTGAAGTTTTGCACGTTTTTGGTTTGGGTATCTTGCTGCTCTGGGGTCATTTTGTTTTAGAAGAAAATGGACAGTTAGTATTTACCAAAAATAGTGGATAGATAGATGACAGAAGATGAGCAAAACAGAGTGGATATCTAGTTGCGTCTGCTGTGTGGCAAGTCAGGTCAAGCTTTTGGATTGGCTGTGTGGCACCAAGCTTTCCAATCGGCTGCTTGCAAACGTAAAAACCACCTTTGGTTGAGCAAAATCTTGTGGATTGGTGCCAAAACTTCATCTGATGATTGCGTTGTTTGGCTGAATCGTTATCAACCCATCTGTGTGTGCCGCCTCCGTAAGCATGGGTCAGCGACCTGTACCCCCAAAGCAAAAAGCAAAGTATTTGAGTTCATGAACACAAAAGTGTACACACAATACATACACATGGCTAGTTTGGTTGAAAACAACTCTCAAATACTTGATGTGATATAGAACAATCACCCAATCTGGGAGCTCATTGCAGTTCTCCCTTAACTTTGACATCCGGGTTAACTTGTACATTTTGGGTAAAACGTTTATAGGAGAGTTTTGAATGTGTTTACAACTGAATGTTTTTTCAACATCATCTGTGAAGATAGAATTACCCGGTTTCTTGAGCACAGATCAAATCATCCCTCAGATCTGCAATCCTGACAAGCATCTCATCTCAATCAAAGTACAATAGTCATTCTAGGCATCCTGCCTCAATATGTCTGGTTGGATTATAACAGTTTTTTGTGTTTTGGTCTTGAGATCAATACAAATTGAAAAAGAAAAAAAAAAAAAAAAGGTGACATCCAGGCCTCAGGACATGCCTGCTTTGCCTACAAAATTTCTACCAGTTTTCAGAGTAAGGGCAGAAAAGAAAAATACTTGTATCACAATAAATTTGCTGAAAGCTGCTCTTGAGTACTCAAAAAAAGCTCAGGAATTCCAAGAATGTGTTTGTGAATTGTAAAATTGAGCTAAACTGGACATCACATCAGAATTAAAAGGTAGTGATATTATTTCAACCCAAAGCTATCATACAAGTGATTCTTACCTAACACCAATGTTTTAATCATGGCAATGTGCACCCATTGCCTTGCTTTTGGTGGTGGTGCTTGTTGACAAAATAAAGCTTCTTTCTATATCCGCGAGCTGCAGCAGTCTGTTTGTTCTCGCCTGAAAAAAACAATCAAGGCGAGCGCCCCAAAAATATGCCGGCAAAGTGATGCAAGCAGGCCTGGCCGTCCCTCCTCCCAAGAGAGTGGCAGGATGGGGGACGGACAAACAGACATAAATAGGCCAAGCCTCCCCGGCGAAAGAACACACTTCCCATCCTATTCCTCAGTATCCCCCCATAACCACCTAACCACGCGAGAACTCCAGTCTTCTCCAAGCCAACCTGCAAGCTCCACATAAACATATGTTTAACTTGAACCCCGTGTGCCAACATGATGAGCCCAATGATCTGCAGCCTCTCCTTTTTCCTCCTTGTCTCCGTTGCCAGCACCCTGGCCACACCCATCTCCACCCGCAAATCCCACCTCGCGCGCCGGTTCAGCGGCAAGGCTACTCACTTCGCGCCTGCAACAACACAAATTTGCAGAGCGACTTCATCATGGCTATGAATCAAGCACAGGTCTGCTGCCGCTTTGCTTTCCCTTGCGCCCCTGGCTTGTCAAGAATACTGACCTTTTCTCTCTCTTTCTCGGAATAGTGCAAGGGCGGCTTGCCGTGTCACAAGACGGTCTCCATCAAGAACGATGCCACCGGGAAAACTGTGAAAGCACAGGTGACCGACAAAGTGCGTGCCTAACAGCCATTCTCATGATGATGCTCCCAAAAACCCAAGTGACTGCAAGTCCATCTTTCCGCTACCCAGTGTCCTGGCGGTGCCTTCAGCTCTCTCGATCTTTTGCCTTCAGCCTACCAGGCCATTGGCAACATGGACCAGGGCGTCTTACCGGTAAGAATTTTCTCTCGCGCTCTCTCTGGCGAGCTTGCCCACAGGCTCTCGGTGCTGACCAGCAACACACACTTTTGAACTTCATCCCTCTGCTATATAAACGACGTAGATCTCATGGCAGTTCGAGTAAATCAAGATTCCGCTCATTTAACCATTATCCTTTCTTATCCATGCAATTTTTGCGTACCATAGAGGGCTGCAACTGGCTTGTAAACCACATCCACAAAATATACATAGAATCCTTCCCCAAGGCTGCGTCTCTCCAAAACTCCGGCCGGTTTTCTCTAAGCCTTTTACTGCTTGTGCTATTCAAAGACAACCCCATGTATCCATACAAGTTGTGTTGTATGAGGCCGGCTCTAATCATCATATTTCTTGGTTGTTTGCATTTTTTGATGGTTTTGGCGTGAGTGAATGATTTGGGAATATGTAAGGCGAGAGCATGTGGTGGGAAGCGCAACTTTGCTGCAGTGCCACGGTAGCGCGGCCATAGAGGGAACCTTTTTTTTGTCAACAAGGTCTGCGTCCGGTGGACTGGGTGCTGTTGTAGTGAGCACGGTCTTATATGTATGTATTTATTTTTATGGGACCGGCGGCCAATCCGAGGTCTGGTCCGACTCAGTTCGGAGTGTGCGCGGTCCTGATCAGCGGGCCTGGCCCGGAGCTCATGGGCTTGTTCTGGCGGAAGGGTTGGGGGCATGCCCTATGAACCCAAGAGGGTTGTGGACGTAGTGCAGACTGCAGTATCTATGTACCGCGGCCTGTACTTGGCGTATGTATCTGACACGGGTGTCAGAATTCATTTTTTGTTTTTGTTTTGGGTGGCACAACCAATGTCGGCCCAGGTCCACCGTAGGGCTACCTTAGCGCGCGGTGCGGATGGTCTGAGCGTACGCACGAAACGTGTATGAATGAGGTCAAAAAATGTATGAATTTTGGCCAAATTCTGGATTTTAGGTTACGGTCATTTATGGGGGGTTTCCTGGGTCCTCCTTTGTCTTGCCCAGGAGAATCTGAATCACCCAAGATATACACTGCATGAAGTAACTTGTCGGACAAGCAAGTCCGATGAGTGATCGGACCGACTTGGTCCGACGAGTCCAGCAACCCGGCGGTGCTAAACTGCAGAACTCGACTCCGGGTAATTCCAGTCCGAGCACTTGTCGGTCTGGCGTGTCCGACGAATTAATTTACGCAGTGATCATATTGTGTTTTCCGAATAGCTTGGAACGAGATGGTTTTTTATTTTTTATTTTATGCATTTATTCCAAGTGGCCAGATTAACTTCTGGCTGAAGTATCCCACCACCCTCATATCCCTTACAGCTTGTGTAACGGGTCCGGTTCTTGGTGGGCCCCTCCGTTGGGGCGGAGGGCAGTGTCCGCTCGCATTGGTACTGGGCGGGCTAGGTCAACAATGAGCTCCGGTTCAGAATCTGAACTCGGTTTTTACTGAACCCTGCTTCAAGATCATCTTCCAGAGGATGATGGCTTTGAGTTCTGGGCTGCGTCTGACACCTGTCAACTCAAAACTTGGACTGGATATGAAAAATATGCAATCTTCATGGATCCACCAAAAAAAAAAAAAAAGAAAGGTTCCAAGCTTTACCGAAAAGACAATACTTCTGAAACTTTGCCCGCATGTTTCGCTCGAACTTATGCTCCGACTCCTCGCGCTTTGAGCGGTGCATTAGCATATGTCATTAATCTCGGCGACTCGGTTTTGCTGCGATCGAAAGCTTGGCACCCTGTCAGGACCAGGACCCGCTCAAGGAATGTTCAAGCCGTGAATCCATTGATGGTTCCACCTCCGCTCACTTCGAACCTCTAGTCTGGAATCTCGGCGACTCGGTTTTGCTGCGATCGAAAGCTTGGCACCCTGTCAGGACCAGGACCCGCTCAAGGAATGTTCAAGCCGTGAATCCATTGATGGTTCCACCTCCGCTCACTTCGAAGTCAAACTTGACAATCTGCGAAACTGCACAGGCTTTGACCTCGCCTCATCCGATCGCGTCTCATGAACCACATACCGCTCGACCACTGACTCGCATTGCCTCGACCAGCCGAAGACATTCAAAAATCGATGTCAAAGAAACTTGTAGCTTAACGAAACCCAGTTTTTGCGGGGATGTTTCACATAGAGTTTTATCAGCAGCATGAATCGCTTGGTGAAAAGCCTATCAAGCAGATAATGAAGAAGGCAGGCCAAACCCGGAGTCGAGACATGACGAAGACAGGCCTATATTTAAGGCGACCTCATTTGAGATTTGAGGGGTTGCCACACCCTCTCTCTTTCCTTACTAAGTTACACTTCACGTGGCCATAAATATTTCAGTCGAATACATTTTTGCTTCGAAAAAATCCCACCTTTCCTAACTCCGATCCCAACATGAAAGTTTTTAGTCTAAATGTGACCATCAGCCTTGTAGTAGGCATGGTTTTTGCGAGTCAAAATTCCCAAAACTCTGTTTCCAAGCTCGTCCGCCGAAGCAACGACAAAGACCACCCTCCCTTCACCAACACTTACATCATGAATGATAAGCCAGACTACTCACAAGGTGTCTTGACAATCCATTATCCCAATGGTGCTCTTGCATATCAGTTCCAAAAGACTTATCAAGATGTTCGCAGAGGAACTTCCACTACGCAGGTGAGAGACTCAAGCTTGCAACCGGTGTTATTCCTCAACTCCGTAAGTATCCACCACTATTTTTGGGATTTTAAAATTTATAATAAAAACTGAATCCATTTTATAACTTTCAGCAAGACGATACATGCTTTAAAAAGTCACACTTTATCGAGCCAAATGTTACCGGAGCCCATAATAGAGTTTTTAAGATTGATCCCAGAGGCCTGAGGTCTGATGAGTGGACCTTCAGCTTTATTGCCTCCTGGGGGGAAGAGATCTCGTATCGCTACAGGAGAAACTATTTTAACAAAGGAGGTAAGTCTAGTAGAAAAAACTTGTGGCCTTGATCAACCCTATATTTTTGAAATCTTACCAATTATTTTATTTTTAGGCAAGCTTTTCGAGACTAGGAAAGGCGGAAAGGAAGTTCAAATGTGCTTATTAGAAAGTAAGTCTGTTCTCCGCGCATGCTTATAGAAATAGAAATAGGAGAGCTCAACATCTCGGAATTTCACAACTGAACTAGATCAAACTCGTTGGGAATCTTGGCTGAACCCTGGACGGAAGGGAGCAGCTGCTTTTACCCTCTCTTGTGCTGCAACTGCCGCTCAGGTACGTATCCATGATTGAATAAAAATAGAAGTCAGATCCTGGGGAATTTATCTGATTGCTTCTGAACTTCATTACCATATTTTGTCTAAAAGGTCGAAGCGGTTACTTTAATGGCCATGGTTTTGGCCAGAGCAGATGTCTGTGGAATTTGAAATCAGACCTTTCTGATGAAGTGTTTCCGAGTATGCCCCAACTGAATACTGCATCAGAGCCGGGCAAAAATTGGCAACTTTGGTTACTTCATGTCCAAATTTTATGAAATCAGATCAAAAATAGATCTTGGCCCTGGTGTTTGGACTTTTTCTCTCTCAGTGCACAAATGATCATCTGATGGAGTTGTTTGTGACTTCTTGCTAGAATCCATTCATTTTTTCATTTACTGAGCCATTCTATTATCGAAAAGAACCATGTTGTTTGCTCAAATAAATTGAAGCATGAGGAAAAAGATAGATGAGTGTAAAAGCTTCCCTAGATCAAGACAGCCCTGGCAGTACCGCCAACAGTGATAGTGGCGAGGTCGGGTTGGGTCAGCCCGTGGGTAGACCTGATGTAGAGATAAAGGGTTATGTGCCATAAAAAGCAACCGCTCTGCTCTTCTTCAAAACTGATTACCGGGCTGAATCTAACTTGAATAAGTACCTCCCGCCTCACCGCTGTGGTCGTGTAATCTGGCATGGGCGTTCTGATATGTCAGGGGTCACGGGCGCGCATTACTGGATGACTTTCCGTTGAGATCTGCGGGTCTCCCAGAAGTGATCTAGAGCCCAAAAAGCTAGATTTCCCTGCGGAAATCTGGACTTTTTGGGTCCAAACCAACATCTGCGGGGGTCCCAAATTGCACGGAAATTCCTCCACTAACTGAGCACGAGGACTTGCGTATGTCTGTAATTGCTCGGGGAATTGCGGATCGGGAAGCGGGGAGGAGCTGTACAAGTTACAAGTTACAACTGATGGTGGCAATGCTGCGTCGCCCGGAGCTCAAAGTGGAGCTTATAGACTTGAAGCAGGCAGGCCAATCAAACAGCCGTTTTTTTTAAAGCCAATGTCACCGACTCTTCGATCCGTCTGTTGGACTCCTGATATTTCCTTGCCTGCCTTCTGATTTACGCCTCTGGCCGCTCGGGCCCGTTGCACCTGATTATTTCGGACCTGGTCCCAACCCTGACCTTCCTCTCCTTCAATCCCCGCGTCACCTGCCCCCCATCGTGACTTGCCATGGACAAACGGCCGTCTTGACCAGCCTTGCAATCGACAAGCTGCCCAAGACAGCCAACCACCAAGTCCTTTCTTCCTTGGCGGGGTCAATGGGATCCCACCAAGGAGGAAAGAGCCTCTCTCAACACTTAATCACTCTTGCACTATGAACGGACAACGGCCCCCTTTTTTTTGTTGATCGGCCGCCGGGACGTTCCTTTCCTTCTTCGACCAGGGTTGATCAGACAACTGACGTCCAACGGCCGCATTACCCGAACTTAACTAAGTCCCTCACTTGCCTGAGGCTATGCCGGAGGTACTGAAATTCGCCGACCCTTGTTTCCTTGAAACGTGAGAGTCTCCCCTGTTTTGTGGTATTCTAGAGTGCAATCATAATCAAATAGAAAAGGTCGTCCTAAAATGCAATCTTGAGCTTTTGGTGATATGTTGTGCGAATACAAACACATCATCAGCTACTTGAAAAAACGACGTGTGCCGTCTGAACCCAAATTTCATAGTATGATTGATAAGATGATCGAGAAGACAAAAACTTACCTTGCTGAGGCGCTTGGTGAACGATTTGAGGCCCTTTCTAAACCTCTGTTTGATGAAGTCAAAGAACATTTTCAGCCATTGAATGCTATCACATTTTGCTGAACACATGCAATACAGCAGCGACAACTTCGATCTGTAGTTCATCACCCGGGACCATTTCGGCGCGGCTGACCCTGGTGATTTTGAGCAAGTTAGCATTGGTGACGTCGGAGGCACCGGAGCCAACGGCGACGTGAGAATGTGTATTACCACATCAAAGGGATATGTACACATGATGAAAACCCAAGACCCAATGGGTTCTGGGTCAGGTTTGAGCAGCCCTCAGACCTCTCTTTAAAAAACCAACCCAACCCATTGAGACCCAATTAGATAATTGGGTCGGGTTCAGGCAGGGTTTTTCCCACTCACTAAACATTAGTTAGTCATTGCTATCTAAAGTCCTCCAGAGTGTGTTGCAATGAGCTTTGCGCAACTGAGGGGGCAAGAGAAAGAGTTGTTCCCTTGAACATTGGAAGGACATATCAGGGGTTGATACAGTATTAATATCTGTTTTAATGACGGAAAGAAGGGATTCTTGTGATTCTGGTTTGCTTGCCTGAGTTTCCAAGCCGTGGGTTTCAAATTTGGCTTTGAACTAAGTCCCTCACTTGCCTGAGGCTATGCCGGAGGGACTTATGACTAATCAGGGATTCTTGCATGAGAGATATTTTAGATTTGGTGGTGTTTTCCTTTGAACCACCAAATCTCAACCCTGACCATCCCCAACCTTCTAAGCACTGCCAGCATAATTGGCTGGGCTGAGTTTATCCTATTTAAACTGTGATGCACTCAACCAATTTAAACTTGGTTGATCTCAACTGATGCAATTTAAATCCAAGGGACCCCCCTTAGTTTTATATTTCATTGGTTGAGATTAACCCATTTTAAATTGGTTGAGTCCATCCCAGTTAAACTGGGATGACTTCAACCTAGCCAAATATGCTGGCAGTGAAGTTTTTGGTGGATGGTACTGTGAGCCGCGCCTCCCGCGTACTCACAGGAACAATCATCAGCCTGTCACAGACGCCGGACCGGGCGCTCTCTTAATCCCAGTTCCCCCGCCCCCTCCTAACTCAGTAGGGAAGTACTAAGACTTCCCCTGAGTTAGGTGAGCAAGATCCCTTTTCCATTCCTTCCTTCCTTTTTCTCTCTCCCCTTTTGTAGTTAGTAGGGAAGTACTAAGACTTCCCCTGAGTTAGACCCTTTGCAAAGCAGATACAGAGGTTCTAGAACTCCCCCTCGTGCCCCTCGCCCTTGTCCTTGCCTTGTCAGTGAGCGCTTACACTTTTTTTTTCTAGACCTTCTTGCCTCGCACCCCCATGCCATCAAACACCGGCCCCTCGCCTCAAATTCTACTCTCAATCGCTTGCACCCCACATTGCCCATGTCCACCAGGAGGACCACATCATCCAACAATCTTCTCCCCATCACCAACCCCGAAGCCTTACTACGAGCGGCCAACAGAGCAAAACAAGCCGCAGCAGCTGCGGAGAAGCAGAAACAGGACGCCCCCCACAATAGCAGCCGCCCTCTAACCACGGCATCCTCACAACCCTTACTAGCCGCCCAGCCTATCCCCATCACCGCCCCGCTGGAGGTACATTTGTGTCCCCCATCGCTGTCAGAATCTCTAATCCTTCCACAAGCGGTGGGATTGCCCAGTAGTCCGGCGACCTCTCTCTTCTCGGCCAATAACAACATACCACCTGTTGTCACAGCGTGGTCGCCTGTTGATCCCGGGTCCATCAAAGCTCCTCCGCCACCAACGGGAACTTTTAACCCTTCCTTATCCACGCCCCCAGCACTACCAGCACCAGCCAAACTTCCACCTCTCGCAACAACCACCCAGACACCAGCGTCAAGTAACCCCCCCGCCCGGCCACACCAATGAACAGCCAACCAAACAAGGGGAAGGCATCCAACTCAGATGCAAAAGAGACAACCCCGATCCCAACAACAACCCCCGAGCCGCAAGGTACAGGCGCTGGACCAGATGGAGCGGCAATACTCCACCAAATGTATCAAATGACGATGCAAATGCACCAAGCCAGCCTGGACGCTCAGAGAGCTGCCAATTCGAGAGCTCTAGCTTCTCAGCAAGTGGCAGAAGACCGGGCCCTGGCGGATGCAGAGCAGTTTGCAAGACTCAAAGAGGCATTGATCCGAGCGTCAGCAAAGAAAGACAAACTGGGGGGGGAGGGCCAACAAGCCAAGATGACCACATCGACCTCTGTCGGTTCCGCACAGCGGACGGCCCCGTGTACACTGGTCCCTATCAAGAGACGGAGCCGTTTCTAAACTGGATATACGGACTTGATATCTTCTTTGATACAAAGAAGGTAGTGTCCAATGATGACAAAGTAAGGATTGTGGGGACCCTAATCAAGGAAACAAACCTCTTATCCTTCTATTCCAACAAAGCCAAGAGCTACCTGACCAAACCGTGGAAGGATTTCAAAGAAGCCCTCTTTGAAGTCGCCCTCCCGATCCGCTGGCAACAGGGACTCAAAACAAAAATCTGCAACCTCAAGATGGAAAAGGGAGAAATGTTCTCCCAATTTGAGTCGCGACCCCAAACCCTGCAGAGGATGATTAATTACAAATCAGACCCCCTGATTATCTCGGACATCAGCCTAGCCAAATGGATGACCCTTGGCCTCCCGGACGACCTCCAAGCGGATGTGCAAAAATTCAAACTGTTGGAGGTAGAACCCTTCAAATACAACAAATTTGCAAAGCGGGTCTGCACCTTCTACAAAGCCCTACCGCAACAAGTAACCACCAACCGCGCGAGATCTCAAGCAAACACTCAAACAACAATGGGTAGTTACGTTACGCTACGTTACTGGGGCAAATTTGGTAGCGTAACGATATTCGTTACTACAGCAACCCGTCACGGTAATTAGTAACGGCAAAATATTAGGGCTGTAGATAACGTAACTTTGCTTTTATCAGCCATCTGAAATCTTAAGATAACGCAACGCCTGGTAACAAGCCATAACGCGTGGTAACGCATGATAACGCATGATAATGTTTTTGACCACGGCCAAAACACCTTTGGAGTGGTGCAGTCCCATATTCAACTGGGCACTTGCAGTGCCTAAGCAGACTGGTTGGACAGGCAAGATTTTTCATCCTGGTCTACAAACAGCCAAGGCAACAGCATTCCAGCCTCAACAATTTTCAAGTCCAACATGAATCCGCCAAGCCAACCAGCCAAACCGCTCTCTGGCATCCGTGACGAAAATGCGGCAAGCAAAGGTAACACCTCTGATCAGTCCATTTTTCAACCACGCCAATCAACACAAGCCTTGTCAGTCCTTGGAGCATCAAATACTGCGTCAAAAAGAGCAGGCGCCCCCTCATCTGATTCAGCTTAGTCCACTGCGGTGTCCAAAAATCCGAAGCGCAAACAGAAGAAATCACGCGGACAGTCCTCGCCTCAGCCTGCCACAGAGAAATTGACTCAAAAGCGTGTGAAGTCTAAGGCAAGTGTGGCCATTACACAAGCACAGGTGGGTAAATAAGTTGCATACACACTTATAAGTTTAATCCAACTGATCACTCTATTTTTTGGGGGTCAGGGATCTCCAGGCAGGTGTGGATGGGTACAATTACGACCAGGATTCCGATGGGTCAATCAAAATCCAGCCAAGAGAAAACAAGAAGCCCAAAGAGACTGTGTACAACAAGGTCGTTGATTATTTTCACAATCCAGCGTGGAAGCAGGGGGACCCGCCAAATACAAACTTAAATTACAAATGCAAGTGGTGTGGCCAGAACACTCGGGGCCATATATCATCACTTGGAAATCTGAAGAGCCACCGAGATGGATCTGCTCAATCGGAAAAGAAGAGTCGTGGTTGCCCCAAACGAGACGAAGCAAAGAAGTTGGGGGCAAAACTACCCCCCACAGTTGGCAAGCGCAATCTTCAACAAGCCCAGGGTGGTGGCGACTCAAAGCAAGCCACCATCAACGGATTTCTTGAAGTTAAGATGGTTTTTTCCAACCGTGTACTCAATCAACTCATTATGTTGTGGCAGATTCGACAGGCGCTGGTGTGGTCCCGCATTGAAGACAGCATTCTTTGAGCAGCTTTTCAATATTCAAATCCCAAGGCTTGTCTCTACGGTCGAAGGTGGGCAGCTGATGAATCTAAAAAACTGTACTTGATGCTGAAGACCAATGTTTTTGATGAGTTGAAGGTTTGTTTACGCATTCCTATTTAACTTTTTTTGTAAATCCTTTTGAATACTGACTTGTGTCTGACTTATTCCACATCTCTACCCTATAAGAATCTTGACACTTAATTCACACTTATCCATGATGTATGGACCACAAAAGGGAACCGCTTTGCTTTCATCGGTGCCGCCGTGGCTTATATTGATTCAAACTGGGAATACACTGTACGCCACCTGACCTTGAAGATGATCCCCTGGAAACATCTTGGTCATCTCTTAGCATGCCCCATCGCTACCCTCCTCAATAAACAAAACCTTTATTCCAAAATGCTTGCACAAACTACCGACTCTGGATCAAACAATAACACAATGGCAAGGGAAATGTATGCATTACTCAAGGATGATTACACTCCAGATTCTTGGAATCCAGCTACTATGCACGTCAAGTGCTTCTGTCACAAGCTTGCGTTGATTGTCAACGCAGGCCTGGCATCTTTGTCTCTCAAGACATTGCCACCGGGCAAAGCTAAGGAGTCTGTACTTGGTTTCTTTCCAGTCCTTGGTAAGCTAGTCAAGGAAGAAGAGGAAAATTGTGCCAAAACACCTGTCACACAACTGATATCCGAGAATCCAAAGGCCTTCACGCATACCTGTGACGACAATGAGGGATCTGAAAGTGATTACGGTAACGCAGACGATGAGCTGTCAGATGATGATTTATCCCCTGGGAGAAAGAATGTTGAACAGAATATCAAGAATCAACCTACTTCATCGCATACAAAGACTACCCGGCTTCAAAGTCTCACCCAGAAACTTGATGTTGTGATTAAACAAATAACTCAATTGGCAGCGCAGCGGGCCAGCTTCAATCGCGTGGCAAAGACTTTAAACCTCAAAGTTTCCCCGCTGATCGCCGGATATGGAATCCACTGGAATATTAAATACCAAAGCCACCGGAAAGCCATCAAGGCTAGAGAAGTCATTGACTTCCTATTAAAGGAAGATCAACAACATAACGAAAGCCGAGTGTTTGACAATGTTTGGTTTGCTCCGAAAGACTGGAAAGAGATTGATAACTTGAATAGAGAGCTTGAAGTGGGTTGTTGTTTCTTACTTGGTCTGTAACTGTATGTAGCTAACCCCATATCAAAAATCTCAAACAGGTGTTTGTTGATCTCACTGCACAAATGGAAGGCAACCAGGCGACCGGTACCCATGTTCTTCCGAAGTATCTAGAGCTCAAAGAATATATCACCGGAAAGTTGTAGCTCTTGCAAGAGACAGACTCCTTGTATCCAATGTACCATGCCATGCTCAAGAGTGTCGAAAAATATCTAGACAAAGCAATGCAATGTGAGACCCTCGACATTCTTGCAACAATCATGCACCCATGCTACCGGATGGAAATCTTCAAGCTGGGATTTGGAGAAACCAGCAACAAAGTCAGCAAGTGCCTGGATTTGCTCAACCGAAAATTCCTAGACTACAAGGCAGAATCAAACATCTGCCACACATCAGAAATCACGGTCATTGATAAGCCATCAAATGATATGCCTATGTTGCTCATGGCCCGCCTTGCATCTAGGACAATCCAGCAGCAAACTGCGCATGAAAACAAGGTCAATGTTTTCTTGAAGGTGGACCTTTCCTTCAAGGATGGGGATATTGATCACAAATCATCCCCCCTTGAAGTGGTGGAAAAACAACTCAAAAACGTATCCAATTCTTTCTCGGATGGCTCGTTCATATCTTGGATGTTTGGGAAGCTCATTTGCAGTGGAGAGATTATTCTCCGCTGCTTCCAATGTGTGTAGCAGTAACTGGGGTAGATTGCTCCCTTCCACCTTGTCTTGCAGCATCAGCAGCCTCATGTGGCTACGCGAAGCGGTGCCTCTTACAGGTGAATTCGAGGTGACGGGAAAAAATTTGGCAGCATTGGTTCCCTCAGCACAAAAAAAATAGTTCTTTAATTTTCTCGTTACAAGTAGCCAGTAACGGCTGGTATCAGTAGTAACGTAACAATTGAAAACCAGCTATTTCTGTTTCTTAAATAACGTAACAATGATATTTCCATGTGATCCAAAAGAAAATGAGAACGTACCAAGCCACCGTTACCAGTAACGGTAACGGTAACGGTGAAAATTCGTTACGTTTTTGTTACGGTACCCGTTACCAGTACCGTAACCACCCATTGTTGGTTTGAGCCACGGTCTAGACGGAGATTTAGCTGAGAGTTTGAGTAGGACTGCAGCGTTTTGAGTGCAAGGACAGACTGGTAGCAACGCAGAGTGCAAGGACAGACTGGTAGCAACGCAGAGTTAGGTGAGCTGGGGCAGCGGAAGCGGACGTCATCAGCGGATGACATTGGGGTGGAAGCTCTGGGTAGAGACTTTCTCCAGAGGCTAGTTGCGGGGTGCGGGAGAACAGGTGTTGGAGATGTGCTAGGCTGGGAGGCAATGCAGGCAGAGTTTGTTAGTGCGGGAAAGGAGGATGCGGGCAACATTGGGTGGGAATGGAGGAAGGCAGGGCGGAGATGGAACTGGAGGGGACGGCTTTTCTCTCACTATTCTAGCATTCTACTTACTACTCTTACAGTACCAACATTGTAGTAGCTGTTTTCTTTTGTGTCACTTTACGGATTACAAGCGTTCGGAGAGTTTTTACCTACCCTAAAATCATACCTTTGCGGAGTTCTTGTGTGCGGAAGCGGAAGTACAGTTGAACCCTTTGTAGACTAGGAGAATCTTATCAGACTCACAGAGGAGTGCTGAAGGGATTTGTACGTTGGGGAGTTTCAGTGCCAACTACCAAACAAGCCCGGAACTATTCTAGAAGGAAGGTGGACACTCAACTTTACCTATATGTCCCGCTTTCTATTGAACACCATCCCAGAAATGTAAACAATATCAAAAATGGTGCAGAGGCTCTTGAGGGAGATTGATTCTAAAAAAAGTCCCCACCAGAAGTCATAATTCTCTCAGGCCACGGGGTCCACATACACCACGGGGCGCATTCCTGGAAATGTGCTGCATCCCGCGGACGTTTCTGCCTGAGAAATGTCCAGAGGATGTCCGTGGAGCATCCAGCAGACGCAAGGGGCAATGAGCATCACTCAGACGCTTCCGGAAGCGTCCGAGTCTTTGTCCTTCAAACCATTGGGCGGACATCAAAAATTGCCGCCGTCCATTGGATACTCTCAAATTGAGAGTGTCCAATGGACATCTCGACAGTCCAAACACACTCAATCAGGTCATCTCTTGATGACCGGTCTGTGCCGGTCATCGAGGGAATCAGGTCTCGCCGGTCATTCAGAGGACTCAGGTCTCCTCTCGATGACCGGTCTGTGCTGGTCATTGAGGGGACTCAGGTCTCCTCTCGATGACCGGTCTGTGCCGGTCATCGAGGGGACTCAGGTCTCCTCTTGATGACCGGTCTGTGCCGGTCATCAAGGGGAATCAGGTCTCCTCTTGATGACCGGTCTGTGCCGGTCATCGAGGGGAATCAGGTCTCCTCTTGATGACCGGTCTCTACCGGTCATTGAGAGGGTCTCGCCGGTCATCAAGTGATGGACATGAGACAAAGCTGTCGACTGTCTCCGTTGAGAGTGTCTGGTGGACACCAAAACTTCCATCGGACACTCTGGCTATAGTGTCCGATGGATGTTTGGAAACGAGTCTCCAGTGTTCTTTGGTGGTTGTGTGGGCCCCTTTAGCATAGTTGGCATGTCGTAGCTGCTGGTAGCAACTGCCTTGTCACTTCCACACCCCTACCCACTCCTGCAATCGATTCCGGGTCTGCTCCCCCACGACCTTTCTCTCTGATTGTTTGCCGCACCCGACCCTCGGGCCACCCGCAGTCAACCACCCGCGATACAGTCAGGTCAGCCCAGGCTGGCCTAATATTTTGACCAAAAGGGCATGGTGGCTGACATCCCGCTGATGTTTGCTCACCATCCAGCGGATGCATGCAAGAGAAACGTCCGCCATCGCGCAATGCAAGTGGCATCCAGCGGACGTTTCCTGCCGCGCCAGAGCTGGACATCTGCGGACATGTCCCAATTCATGTCCGATCAACGTCCGCGACGGCCCGTGCTGTAGCGTGTAAGTCCCTCCTTCAGAGGTTGCTTCGCTCCCCCAAGGAAGAGGGAATTAGCTAAGTTAGAAGGATTGTATTCTTTGGATTGAGAGGCTGGAACGGGTGTCAAAATTTTTGCATTTATCAAGGCTAAAAGACTGTCTATTCAGTTTTCTGTTGTTATTTTTATTACACTTTATAGCGCTGTTTTTGTATTTTTTTCACTGAATATCACTTCTGCTCCCGCCAAACTTGAGGGATAGCAAGTAAGCCTCTCCTACGGAGAGCGCTCCGCGCAGGACCTCCGTTCGAGTGGCTTTGTCAAGCTAGGCAGTATGCAGATCCAACATGTGCGCTTTGCGGTCCGCAGTGTGTAGAGTGACTGGGGACGTGTGCTCGATGCAGAAACTTCAAATCCAAAAACAAGATCAGAAGATTTTCAAACACCTTGTAATCCAACCAGATGAAATGGTTTGGGACAAGCCTGGACTAGCAGTAAGAGAAAGAGATGTACATGATCAATTATGAAGCTATAACCCGATAGCCTAACAGTACAACTGCCGTGTATAGCTCAAAGATTCGGGGCCGAGAAGTAGAAATATGTACACTTAATGAAGGATCTGCGATTTGCGTTCTCATACGCTTTACGCAAGACTACGAAGGACTGTATATACACTCTTACATGTCCCAAGCTGTCCCAATTTTGGAGGGATAGAAATTTTCTGAAATTTTTGCTGGGCGTGACCGGGTGCAGCAGGATGCAGGCATACAAACTTTCTCAAATTGAGGGGCACTATGGTAGATGGCGTGCCAATCGGCCGCTGGAAGAAATACAACGCAGGTAGGCGGAGAGCTCCTCTCTAGATTTTGACAAGTTTTTTGGTGCATACATGAGAGTAACTCGATAAGGGATAAAGGTCATCTGCCGTGAAAATCGAGGAAGATAGTTATTGAGAAAGGTTTGTGTGCACCTTTTGAGCCAGACATTCGCCGGTTCTTTCGAGCCGTGGCCAATCATTCTGCACTAAGTTTGCACCGCCCTGGATTATAAGTCAGCCAACACTTCAACCTATAGGAGTTTGTTTTCTGGGGCATTTTTCAATGAAACCCATTCCGAAAATTCGGTTGCGTGATTTTTTGTTTCTATCCGTCTAAACATAAATCTGAAGTTCTCATTGTCTAGAAACTCGTGCCATGGTTTTAGGTTGGTACATCGGCCATCCATCAGACGTTTGTTAGCTCGTTGCGAAGAAGACAAAATGTAGCATCGATGAAGGAAGACAAGCAATCGTGATCCTCGCCCAATCTCGTGCAAACTAGTAGGAACAAGAAGGGGGAAAAAACTCTAATTTAACTAAGTCCCACCCTCCTACAGGTGGAGTGGTAAAACACTGGTTGCATTGCGCCGACCGGAGGGAGGGGAGGGTCCCGGCGGGACAGTGTCCCCCCTCAAATAGAGGGACTTTGTTAAGTTAGGAAAAAACTCTACTTTTTTCTTGACTTGTGTTTCAGGCGAAGTCTTTCTGTGCTAAGGTGACGAGTGAGGGGTATTCTGGGCTGTCTCCTCGTTCTTGTTTGTCGTCCTACCTCCTCTTTCAAAGGCTTTTGTCCTGACTCTTGAAAGCAGCTACAGAGGAGTTCGAGGAGGCCGAGCAAGGCCGGTCAGGGAAATTTGAAAAACACAAATCAGAGAATGATTGCGCTTCTTACATAGTGCGTTGACCCTAACTGAAGATGGTTTTTCCCTCCGCCATCCCCTTTTCGCCAGTGGTCCTCATGATCTAAATGGATACACAGATACACATTATGCGTGCACCTGTTTATCTATCTGTTCGTTTGCACGGCTCCGGGGACATTATTGAAGAAAAAAAGTGGGGAGGGAGACATGTATTTACGTAATTCTGGATTGCATAGCTGCGGACTCGAGTTTTGTTTCTGGTCCTGGTACAGCTTTTCCCTGCTTTTCCTCTCCCTGAAGTTTGTTTGATGATTCTTCTTACCGGCAAGCTTTCCGATCAACAACGCTAGCCGTAGCACATGATTGGGAGAGTGACCCTTGAAGATAAATAAAAGATGCCGACATCATATTTATGCATGTGCGTGGAACTTGGCAGATATTTGTGTGTGCATATATTTATGCGAATAAATAAACTTTTGCTTTTCTCGTTGGTTTTATTTTTGGCTTTTTGTCCGGCCTGTGAGCTTTACCAAGTCTGATACTCAAGCTTAATTTCTTGACCACACCGAAATGTGAATCATGGAGCACTCTTAACCCATGAATCCAGGAGCTTCGGCCTGCTTCGTCGGAGCACTCAATCGACAAGTCCATAAAGCTAATTATCGGTACAAGACATCGGGTTGGCTCGATGACTTGGCTAAGTGCCACCGCATCAGGCGATGATCGCCGCCTGTATTTTTGACTTTTGACAGCTGGATGCTTGAGGCCCCGAGTGGGTTCGGTTATCAAACTCAGCGCAGATCGAATATTTCAATGGACCTTCCAAGTTCCAATTCAGTAGGCTCTCCTAACTTCCATCCTCTTACAAATTATAATTCAAATTTCATTCTCTCTCTCTCCTCTTCTCCCCGGTTTCTGTCCCTGTCCCTCTATCTCCCTCCTGTCGCCGCCAATTTCTCTTATTCAATTAACTCGAAAAAAATAAACTAGGAAGAAAAACTAAACAAGAGTCTTCCATCACAGATTCCTAAACTTACTTTTCGAAATATATCCCACACACAAACACACTCACAAAGTTGGTTGAAGCGTTGCTAACAACGGGTTAGTGTACACCCAGTGGAAAGGAGGACAGGATTGGACATTGGGATTTATCGGAAAGAGTAGGTGAAATCAAATCTTTTCCAAGCTTCCTTGTTTCAGTCTTGTAAAGAGCCACGATTTTTAAACTGTAAGGTTTCTCCTGCCTTTTAATTATGAAAGCTTGTCGCTTCCACATTTCAATTACTCTTTCCCATCTCCTACCCCTCTATCGTATTTCGCTCCTGGCTCCCGTTTCCCATCTCCTCTTCCCCCTTGGCGACCCCTCTCTATCTGCTCGCTGAGCTTCCATCGCCACCTCCTGTGGCCGATTCATCACCGACTCAATTGAATTGAGATTGGAGTATACAGATCAATAGATCTCAATCGGGGCACTCTTCAATCGCACCTTTTTGCCCTTGTATGCGGTTAACGTTCCTCTCTTCCTTGGATGGAATTGAGGCACCTCACAAACCACTTGGTGATTAGGTGGACTTGCCCTCCGGCGGGTATCTCGTGGCTGCCCGGATTGTGCAGTCGAAACTTAAAGTGACTTTCGTAACTTCGTGAATATAACCATTACTCTGGCGATCTTCAAGCATAGCAGTAAAATTATTCACCAGTTCAATCGTACTGCAGTATACAGCATGTCCATATCCTACACTAATTCATATTTCAATTGACAATTGAATGGACTCAATGCAATCGTTTTGTTTATCAGGGCTGTCTGATCACTAATTCAAGCGAGGCATTGTATTGGGTTCAATTCAATCCACCCGCTTCATGCATGTATCAGCGGGGCTTCCCAGACCACCGGCTACCTGCCTTTATCCTATCACTCGCGGACCACGGTCACGGACTGGAAGCTTTCATTCTCAACACTGTGGAAGTATCCTGTCTAGGTTGAATGATATCAGTCAACCCCGGAGGCTTTTCGCTCTAGCTTTCAGGCCTGCATACATCTTCTCAGCTAAAGCATCTGATGCTCTCCCGCGCGCGGTCCAGAGGAAGCGTATGCTTGTCTATACATATACGCTACTGCACGATTTTTGTGGGGCCTTGCTGGCCCGAAAAAAGCCGGCTTGCTTTCAAGCGGATGGATCACATCAAGCTTTTCCAAGCGTCTTATCGTGCTCGATCTCGATGGTTTTGGGTTATTCTTGTCAGATTCTGCTCTGGATGAACCAGTAAACGTGGTTCCCCCAGCCTTCTCATGTGGGAGTCCGTTACGATCGGCAACCTCTGCCTTCAACTACATATCGTACAAAACCATCAGGGTTGGAGATGCCGGATCGGATCCCAATCCATGTGTGGATGGAGGACCGCTGGATATGATCGAGCATGTCTTGATTGGGTTCGGAATTGATATGCTCCCGAGTCCCCACCTTGAATCTCTGCGCCACATCCGAACCACCGTTTGCCGTTTGGTTTTCTGCAACAGTCTGCAACTGTTCAACCGTCTGGGGGCGGTGTCTTTTGTCAGGCTGAGCTATGGGTTACGTAAATCACAGTCGAATCTTTAACTAACAGTGCATACAGATAACCTCCACTCTAGTGTTGCTAAGGTCAAAAGGCAACGGGGCATAAGGTTCAAATCTCTGTTCATAGCTTGACACTCAATCAATCTCCCATCCCGTTCTCAGTATTATCATTCTTTTTACCTTATAAAGTTACTCATACCAGATTCCAGCTAGATCAATCCAATCTCATCAGCGTCCATTAGCTCGATCTTTACTATTATTCTCTCATCCTCTTTCCTTTCGCCCTTTTCTGCTTCCGTATGGATGTTTTAGTCTCTGTTTCTGTCTATTGCTCTGGATTTTTTTCATTATTATCCTAGTCAGCGCCCAAGGAGAACGGTGCAGATAATGACAAACCATCTGATCAAGCTGGCTTTTTCCCAACTGGATCTGACCCCTGAATTGTGGTTGGCTCTGAAGATCAGACTTTTTTTCTTGACTTTTTCATCTTCTTTTTTTCTTGTTGCTATTTTGAGATATCCAACCAACGAGCCTTTTCCGCTCCCCAACACGACGGAGGTGTTGGTTGGTGGATGGTTTTCTGAGAAGGTAGCTCCATTAGATCGAGTCTCTTTCTGCTGGTTGGCAGCGCTTTTGCTGGCAGTGGTCGCTCTTCTAAACATTTATAAAACTAACTCAATTCATTCCTACATCCGTTCATCGTTGCGTCCTTTCTTCTCAGTTTCCAAGAGTTAATAATCCTGCTGGCCATTGACCAAACTCATCCGTAATTTGTTCTGACGCCCGCTTTCTCCCTTTACATAGAATTCCACAAGCGTTCAGTCCAGCTAGCCTCTCGTTGAGGTTCTTGGCATCACTTGTCACCCGGTCTTACTGGCAATCTCCACCTCAAGTCCGCATATCCCATTGAATCACTATCACCGCTACCACCACCTCCGTAATACCTCCAACGAGTCTTCCGTCCGGAGTAACTCAACACATACCCCTTTTTCGGCCTCTTCCGATACAAATCAAGATGGAATTCTATTCTTCTGATGTTTTGAATGGTCAGTTGATCACCGCGCCATATTAATCACCCATCTTCTCCTCATGATCCACTGCGCCCCCTTTTCCCCTCCCCACCCCATCTCCTTTCTTGTCTTCTTCTCCTCTGTCACTGTTTGTTACGATATATTGTATATATATTAGTAGGACAAATCATAATCAGCTGTCCCGAATCATCCGGCGAGTGCAATAAGCTGAATGGCCTCCAATCCTCTTAACAGTGTCCTCGACAGGGATCAACCAAAACTCCACCATCGGCTGTCCCTCGCCGCCATCACCGTCGATCCACCTCACAGGGGGCAATTACCACCATCCCACAACATGCCAAATCTTCGGCGAAACTGACCCCCTCGCCCGAGAGAGTGATACCAGCGCAATCGCCGCGGGGGTTTTCCAGACTTCACATTCCTTCCAAAACAATCGACCGCGCTCATCCGACAGTGTGCTCACTAGTTCGACTTCCGGACAAATTTTGAGAGCTGATCAGCAGTGTAATAACATCATCAACCCTACTACTCAATGTCTCGTCGGCAATCCCCACCCATACCAAATAACATCGACTGATCAACATGCTCAGATTTCACACCTTCCTTGTGAAGATGTCACCGAGCCATCCTCCATCCTTCACTCCGAGCTAGACTTCCAATTTGAGGAAATCCAGGCTTGCCCCGTGACATCCGACTCGATTGCTCGTCCACCACGGTTGAGTTTGAACTTGGGCGGCCATGACATCTCAAATTCTCTGCTGGATGCCAACCAACATTCCGCCTCCAGCGCGGCAGCGACAACTGTCACATGTAAGCCGGTTTCACGTATTCGCGAGTCTTGCGCGTCCGTTTCCTATCCAAGGTCTCTCCTGTTGTTCCTAGTGATACTTGAATGTCTTTAAACCGAGTTTTCAATCGGGTTGAAGCTCACCACTTCCAAAGGCAGTTTGGTTGAGTCTATTGTTGCACTGGAAGACATTGCACACTACAATAGTCTTGTTTGGGGGATTCATTTCCGCTTGTTTCCTTGGCTTCTCTACACAATTGTCTTCACGATCAATTGAATCTGGTTAAGCAGTCACTAACATCCTCCTCGATGCCTCTCCCTCTCCCGTTGTTCTTCCTTGCCTCTGCCGCCGCGGCTCCTCATCCTGTTTAGCCCATGGAAACATGATCGGACTGGGCTCTTGCTACGTCGATTGTAATGACTTGGGTGGCCTTCCGTTCCAGTCATCGGTAGTCGACCATGCATTGATGGGATTCGAGCCTACCTTCAATTTCCAAGAGCATCATCATTCGGACCATGAGGTGGATGAAGAGCGATCGAATTGCAGTCCCACCGCGCTTTCCCCCTTCAGTCCTCATCAGCAACACGCCGGCCAGGACAATCAGATCCAATTTCACAACCAACAGCAGGCCGGTTGGCAGAGCTTCCGGAGCAACTCCTCGGCCCTCGAGGATGATCAAAACCAGCAGCCCCTCAGTCCGACGGAAATGGCGGCTCTGAGATCCTCATCACCATGCCTTGCGCATTCCACCAACAATCTTTATTTCGGCTCGTCTCCACTCTGTCAGTATACTGATTCGGGATCAATACCCCCACTGGCCATGGAGCTCTCTCAGTCGCCTACAATGCTCCGGACCGGCTCGACGGCTTCAGAATTCTCGACCGGCTCATCTGTTAATTCGACTGGCGTCAACCCGATTCACGTCAACCCGCTCAGTCAGCCGGTTACCCCGCAAGACGACATTTTTGCTCCACTGAACGATCCCTTTCACCAGCATTGGTGGGCGAGCCACAACGAGAGCCAGAGCGTTGAATCACTTGTTTCTAGTCTTAGGGCATCAATCGGCCAGCCTCTCCAGAATTCTGCCGACCATGAAGCTGGTGCCAGGATGCCGTCAATCTTCGCACAGCCCCTCAAGGTGACCACGAGCTCGCCGGGGGAGCAAACCAGCTCGGGAACATCTTCATCACCATACAGCAGCATATCTCAGCCAAACAAGCCTCCTCACTCGCCATCTTACCACCTGGGTGCGAAAACTCGTCGTAGCTCCCATCGATCAAGTCTTTCGAATCATAATCGGACTACATCTTCCAAAATTTCATCACGGCCATTCCTCATTGAACCTGATTACAGTCGCCTGCCTACAAAACGATCCAGGGGAAGGAGACCACCCATATCTCCGGATCTAGGCTTACCTATACCTGATGGACATCTTTCGATCGGTTTGCAATCGGTTCCAGGCGGACAAGCGTTCGATCCGAACCTCAATCCGCACGCGGAAACCGTCAAATACTGTGAATTGACAAAAACTGGGAAACCCAAGAAGATTTTCATCTGCCAGGTCAAAGGGTGTGGAAAATGTTTCAAGTAAGCTTCTTTTTTTGTTTTTTTTTTCTCTCTCTCTCGTGATTCTCCAAAAGCATCGGGTTAAAAAGTTGTCCTTCTTTAGGCGAAGCGAGCATCTCAAGCGTCATGTTCGCAGCATCCACACAAACGATAAACGTAAGTACACCGACACGCTGATTTATATCGCCTACTGATCCGTATCGTCGAGCTGACAAGCTATTTTCTCTCTCTCTCTCTGTTATGAACTACCAATCTAGCCTACAACTGCCCCTGGATGGCGTGCATGAAATCGTTCAGCAGACATGACAATCTCAACCAACATTTAAGAGTACACAGGGTAGAAGAAGGAGGCGAAGTTCTGAATGGTCTGCATATCGGAAGCGATGGCGTGTTAAGATCCGATCTCGATGAATCACCCGTTGATCCGGTTGTCCGAGGGTTAAGGGACGTCGAGGTGCTCGATCGATTCATGGTCGATGAATAGATCAACGCTCGATTTTCATCGACGGCTCTGGGGAGAGAAGCCCATCTTAGATCAATCACACAAAAAGTAAAAAAATTGTATTCAATCCCGAATAAAAAATATAAAAGGAGCGAGAACCTTTTCTTCAACTTGTTCAATTATTTCTGGGTTTCTCGAGAAACTCGATAAAAGACGCTCTGGACTTTTTTGATTCTTGAACTTTATCTTCTTCTTCACTATAGATCATCCTTTCCTCGTCTTCCTTCCTTTAGATACATAAACCTCTGGATGGCTGATATGGGTACGTAATCGGAAGAAAAACAAAGTCGCATATACCTTCATGTACCGGTACACACAAAAAAAAAGAAGAATATTGATTAATAATTCCATATTTTCTATTCTTGTTTTCTTCTTCTTGCTGATACATATTCATTTGTGTGGACGAGAAGGTGGAACTAATTGGTAGCTGTACTTCTCATCTTGTTTGATTCCTTGTTTTACTATGATATCAACAATAATTGGTGTATATATGGGCGCTTCCATCCTCTTTGATTGTTTGTAAAAAAAAGCTCAATATAAATCGCTATAATTATAGTTCTAATTATAAATTTATAAGGTATTGCAAAGGCGCGTCTGCTGAATGCCCAATAGGCTAGCATCAGTGACCGGTTGACCCCACCGTCCTAACAAGTCCATAGGCTGCTTTTGGTCGAGCAGTTCTGGGGCATGTTGTCTGAGGCTAGTTGGAGATCATTTGTCTGGTGACCAGTCACAGATCGGACACCTGATTTCTGGATGCTGGTACATACTTGCATGCAGCTCATGCATAGTGTCCCCTTGGAGAATCCTTGCGACCTGCCCAAACCATCATGCTGAAACTTTGGTATGCATGATGGACAAGCTATGTCTTTGCCTAAAAGATGTTAAAATTGATCGAGAACAACGAAGGTCGTCTCAAGGACTCTCATGATGGGAGCATGGAGTGATTTTTTTCTGGGATGAATGGGCAAAAGGAAGTCCACAATTGGATGAGAGAGAAAACCAGAAAACAGATGATGATGATGATAAGTGTTTTTTTGTTGTTGGTGTGGAACAAGGAGCGAAACAAGTTCTTTTTTTTTTCTTCTCCAGGGAGAGAGAGTGAGAGGAGAGCTGGAAGGCGGTAGTGATGATGACCGGCAGAAAAAATAACCAAATCGAAACAGTCGATCGATAACATCCAAAACAAAGAAAGAACAGAAAGCATAACTGGAACATCAAGACGTCGACCAGAGAAAACACAAAAACCGAAAGAAAGATAAAAAGTTCCTGATGGAGAGAGATGGATGAAAGCGGGCGAGAAAGAGGGAGAGAACATGAATTCCAGATGATAAGTGATAGAATAGGTAGATAGATAGATCCCATGCATAACGAAAGAAAGAGATAAGTAAAGACCATATATGGCTTTTGGGAAAAAAAGGGATAGAACGAAACCCAAACGGAGCCGACAGGATTGGGAGAGATGGGGGATAAGGGAGGGAGAAGGAGAGAAGAACGAATGGTTCGAAAGCAAAGAGACGGGGCGCGGATGCAGCTGGGTGGGAGGGGGACTACCCGGCGGTGCGGCTTTCCTCGAGGCCGGTGCGACTGCGGGGGCCGCCTGTGGAAGTATGGCTAGTAGAAGTCGCGCTCGAGTTCTGCTACACATGGGGGAGGGAGAGAGGGGGAGAGTGAGTAAGGAGTGGAGAGACGAAGGAGGGGAGAAAGAGTACGGACGGTGGAGAGGGGGATCTTGGGCGACTCGTTGGGGCCTGAGGGGTGGGCTTTATCGTCGGCGTGATCCGGGAGCTCGCCGGAGACGTCGTCATCGGTAGTAGGGATGGTCGAGATGGGGGTGGTAGCCGAGAGGCGGGCCTCGAGCTGGTCAATCCTGTTCTCGAGGATCTGGAGCTCGCGGGTGGACTGGGTCTGGACGGCGGCGAGCCGGTCGTCGAGGATCGCCTCGAACACGCCGGCCGACTGTTGGAGCGAGTTGAGCAGCTGGGCCGAGCGCCGGATCTGCTCCTCGAGGTTGTTCTGCAACACTTTCGAGTCCGAGAGCGAGTCGTAGAAGCTCTCGAACAGTTGCAGGAACATCTGCTTCGACGGGATCCCTCCTCCCCCCGACGACGACGACGAGGAGCCCATCCCCCCGCCGCCGCCGCCGCTGATCGAGCCCCGTAGACGCGCCGAGCCCGGCGGCGGGTCCTGGAAGGTCGCGGTCCGTGGCCCGTCTGTGCCGTGTGATCGATGTGAATGTTGTTGTTGTTGTTGGGCCTGGTAGTGGTGGTTGGGGGGGTAGGGGGAAGGGATCGGATGATTGGGTGGGCCGGGGACCAAGGGGATGGACTGGGTCTGGTGGCCTTGGGCCGGGTGAGCCGATTTCCCCAAGGGCCGGCCGCGACCGGGACAGGGCTGGGAGTGGGCGAGCGGGTTGTTGGAGCCGGAGAGGAGGTGGCTGAGGGTAGGGACCTGCATGAGGGCGCCGCCATGCATGGTCATCCTGCGCTCGATGCCCTGGCGGTAGGCTCCCTCGGGGCCGCCCAGGTTGGGATAGGCCGTGCTCGGGCCGGGGCCGATGGAGGCGTGGTTCAGCCGGGAGCTCTGGTTGAGGCTGGAAGCGTTGGTCGGGTTGAACTTGGCATGGCGAGGCTGCTGCTGCTGCTGCTGTTGTTGTTGCTGCTGCTGTTGTTGCTGCTGCTGCTGCGGATGGGCCTCGGAGGGATGGGCGCCGCTGCTCGGCCCCGCCCCGCCGGCCAAGTTGGTCCGGGCGATGAGCGGGGTGGTGACGACTTCCCCGTTGGGCGCGGTCGCCTGCAGGAATCCGCTCCTGATGGGCGCCGACTGGACCGAGGGCTGGAGGAGCAGCTGGGGGCGGAAGGCCTGCGGGGCCAGGGCCATGTTCTTCACCTTTTCGCGCACCACCTGGCCGCGGCGGTCGGCGACGGAAGAGCCGATGTGGGACGGCTCGGTGGGCGAGCTGCCGTCGACGGTCTCTGGACTCGGCATCGGGTCGGGATGCGGGTCGTGGTTGATCGGCGCAGGCTGGCCGGCTGGGGGGGGCTGGCGGAGGCGGTTGGAGGGGGGCTTGCGGGCAGCAGCTGTTGCTGCCTCGTCGATCGAGGGCAGGTTGACCACTGGGGGCGGGGCATCATAGGACGACTGCTGTGAAGAGTGGGCGGAGGCCGATGGGGTGGGGTTGGACAGGCTGGGATGGGAGAGCAGTTTCATGAGGCCGTTGTGGGCGGTGCTGCTACTGCCAGGCTTGCCCGGGCTGTTGGTGTTGTTGCTGCTGCAGTGGGCTGCTGATGCGGATGGGCTGGGCTTGGAGAAGGATGAGCGGGCGGGGGGCGGGTTGGTTCTGAGGGTGCGGGGCGAGCTGTTCTGGGCGGGGGGGTTGGGCGAGCGGGTATGGCTGTTGGTGAAGGAGAAGGAGTTGAGGCCGGCGAAGGAGTTCCGGCGGTGTTCGATGAGCCGCTTCTGCTCTTCGCGCAGCTTGATCGTGTTGGCGACCTGCTGGATGGCCGTCGGCTCCTGGGGCGGGGTGAAGCCGATGACGAGGGGGCTGATCGGGTCGGCGGCGGATGCTGCTCCGGAGCGGGTGTCCGGCGAGCCCGGGGCGAGGTGGTGCGGGAGGGGGGTTTTGAGGAGCGAGCGCTCGTCTGCGAGCGACATCCGCCGGCGCTTCACCGAGTTGCTCCTGCCGATCGGCGCCATGGCCGGCTCCGGGGCGGCAGCCGGCGGGTGGGGGTGGCGGTGGGGGTGGGGGTGATCGGGGGCGCCCTGCTGCTGGCGGGCGGGGGAGCGGTCGGCCTGCTGGTGCTGCTGGCTGGGGCTGGCCTGGCTGGAGGGTGTCGGCAGGGGCTGGGGCGGCAGATGAGGGGTGAGGTATTCGGGCTTGATGAACGGCCCGTCGGGCCCATCCTCCGGCCTGGCACACGGCAGCGATCGTCAGTCAGCCAGGGCTTAGTCAGTTGTGTGCATCATCTCTGGCGTGGCTTACGGTGACTGTCTGCGCGTCGGGAGCGGTGGGGGCGGCTGCTGCTGTGGCTGGTCGCTGTTGAGCTCGGCCCTGCTTGCGGTGCGCTTGAGGAGCTGCTGGGTCTGCCAGTTTGAGTCGGTGGTGGTCGTGGTGTTGTGGTGGTGGCTGTAGTGGTGGTGGTGGTGGTGGTGGTTGTTGTTTTGCTGTGAGGGCGAGCTGGGGTGGTGGGCGTGCGGTCTGAGGGGAGGTAGAGTGGGTCCTGCCTGGTGCTGGTGCTGGTGCTGATGCTGCTGATGCTGCTGTGTGGCCATGGTGGATGTATTACAGATGATTTATTTAAATATTTATTTAAATATTTAAATTTTTTTGCTAAGCTGGAGACGGACGGGGGGTGGGCCGGTTTAAATATTTGTTTTGGATGAGCTCAGGCTGAGTCAGATGCTGCTGCTGGGAAGATATCGACGGCTGTTTTGCTCGCTAGTGTGGGTCACTGTGACTGTACTGCACGCCTGGGAGCCATCCAGCCTGAGACCGAAGGTGTACAGCATGGGAACCACAAAGCCCTCGCCGACTCCCACCCGGAAATCACCCAGCCAGCCCCTTTCTTCACCTCAGCTCGAGCCTGGCAACCATCCCCCACCCGCGCACCCCACTCCCGTTGCCATCATCCACCACCGCCGGACTGCTGCATGGCGTTCAACCGTCGCCAAAGCCATCGTGCTTGTCCATCGCCAGCCCAACCATACATATGTATGTATCATGCCCGCCATCAATATGTATCCTACATTCCCTGTTCCTGAACCGCAAAGCAAAACCGAAACTTGTTGTAGCCATCCCAAACCCAGTACAAGATCCATCACTCCATCCATACAGCTTGCTTACATGCATCCTCCTTCCCAGATCTGGAAACTTCTTCCGCCATCGGTGGGCCCGCCCTCCGGCTCATGCACCAGCCGGTCTCTGCCGCTCGCCCGGGGGACACATAATATCCACATGGGCTGTCAGGACCCCGGAGATCAGAGACATCGGCGGAGAGACCGATCACAACGGGGCCATTCTTTCCCCATCCGATCCTCAAACCTCACCTGTGGCCACCCCTACACCCCATAGTATGCGGTAACCCAAAACCCATATTATGTCCCTGCATACCGCCTTTCTGGCAGGTAAAATAAAAACCCTGGGAAACCCAGAATACCTAAAAAACCTGCGATTCGGACTCCGCCAAATTCCCCCAAGTCCCACCTCTGAGACGCGCCAGTCATCACCGGTCACACTACAGGTGACATTACTGCTACATGACTGACCACTCGCTCACATCACATCACCCCGTCCGCATCACCCAATCCTACAGTTGGCTGGTGATGTTACTGCTACATCACTGACCACACCGGCTCACATCACATCCGCCCCTCTGCATCACACCGGCCTCACCCGGCCGATGACCGCTTGTCACACCAACAGTGATGTTACTGCGACCACCGGCTCACATTCATCACATCCCCCCGTCCGCACCACACCAGCATCACCCAATCCGGAGTGTTCAAGTCATCTCTTCGTTTTAAACATTGACTCCCGAACTTACGATCTCACATCAACCCAACTCTGACTTTAAAACTTTACCAGTTGGTCTCACCAACGACATTTTCTTAGCTTCCTTGATTGACTGATCCAACCCTCCCCCCTACTTCCGAACCACCAGAAGACTTTTTCATACCTGAAAAGATTATTTTTCATGTCAATTCTGAAGTCAACTATTTGCCGAGTCGCCTGTAGCTAGCAAGTATTTCTTGTGGATTTGAATCAAGGAGTTGAGTTGTGGCTCGTGGAGATTTTCATCATTTATCTCATTGAAAATTAGCCGGGGGAAACGATAGATTGAGACAATTAAGAAGCAATAGGAAATGAACCATTTCATTTTCAATACACGATCGAGCGATGCTCTTTTTCAGATTGAGCGATGCTCTTTTTCAGAATGTTGAGACTGAAATGGAATCGACAACAAGGGAACATAAGATAACATCATCGGCTGAGAGATTCAAAGCAAGATAAACTGGAAATGATCGGATGATCAACAAGAGGTGGAACAATAGTTGTTCGGGAAAAAAATAGGATCAGGGTGATAACTAAAGATGAGGAAATAAATTGTATGAATGAGATAGACCGGAGCATTCAACGAGAAACAAAATTATTGACCGCATATTTTCAAGCCGAGGAGTCAGAGACAGGAGTCACTGATCTTTCCTCGCGAAACGTTCCAGTGGAATTAACAAGAGCAAGCTGTTGCCTCGTGAGTATGCGGCGCTTAGGGGCGACTCCATCATCCAGTTCCGAGGATGATGTATCATCTTCTGAATAGAAGGATGAGTTATCGTCTTCTGAATCTGGGATACAGTTCTTGGGCTTGCGAGGGGGACATTTGAAGCGTACGGACTTAACCACCTTCAAGACAGCAGGACGTTTGGGGCCAACTCTCTTCACACCCTTTTTGGAGGGATGCTTACTAGTGATTCGGGTCCCGTTGAAGCAAACAGTGATACCTGGAGATTCGTCCGGGTCATCGGAGTCAGGCTCATGTCCAAGGGCCTGTATCTGATCTTCGGAGGCATCAGGGTTGGGAGGACCAACAAGTCGTACCCACCCGTTTGCAAAAGCTGTAAGAATACGGCGAGTTCAAGCGATCCGCATATCTGAAGGCCGGGCACAAAAGTCGGCCGGGACAACACGCTTGTTGTTTGGCAGGACCTGCAAAGTGACGTTCATCGCTTTCAACTTTTGAACGGTCTTATTACCCGGCCATCCACCGTTCCAGGCGCCATGAGTGGCCGTGACTGTTGTGGAAAAGAAATAAGCACTTGAATGCATTTTTCAGGATCAAAACCCGGAAAACTTACACAGCGCTTGCTTGAGCTTTGCGCGAACTTCCGCAGCATTCGCAACCTTACTACCTGTTAGAGGGAGAGATTGTTTTAAGCACGATGTTAAGGATATTCTCTGGAAAGAAAATAACATACCAAGGTCGTAAGGACAATCACCATCCTCAGGATCTTTGCCGGAGCGACGTTTGCGCTTCGTGCTTGGTCGAGGGTAGTCGCCCGAGATTTCTTTGACTGCTTGTTGGCCGTTGATGAAGTTGTAGAACAACTGGCAGGTATTAGCACCTTTCTCCAGAACGTCGAGGAATTCCTCAGCCAATATGCTCCCCCCGGTTATAAGTTCAGCGTTGTCAGGGTCGCGCGAAGCCAGCGCAAAGAAACCTTCAACCTGATGTGAAGTGCTCAGATTTTTGAGCTGAGAAAAAGAAAAACATAAGTTAGTTACATTCATCAGAAAGAGGGGAATGAGCGAGTAGTTTCACTTACGTCGCGCTTCATTTTGCGGACCCACATGTTGAGCTTGAATCGTTCTCGTTTTTTCCACTGTGTGACAGCAACTTTGGATTGCTCGGAGCCTGGCGCGACATTATCGGGTGGAGATATGGTGTCAAGGAACTCTTGATCCCGCCACTGATCTTTTGTCTCTTCATCCAACTGCTGCCACAGCTCTCCGCACTGCACCATTCGTTCGGAAATGGTCTGCGATTCTAGAATAGAAGGGAGGTCAGGAGGTGACCTTTATAACTTGGAAGCAGAAGAAAATTGTCAGGTTGTGGTTGTAAGAATTGAACAACTGAGAGTTTGATTTCTTAATTAGAACAATGGTTGTACAAGTTTATTTGATCAGGAACAGATGTTGCTTTGGCTCTTACCTGAGAGCAGGAGTGATGGCGCTATGAGAAGCGGAAACTCCCTGAGAGAGATAAGACAAGAACACACGAGATGTTTTAAGGTAAAGAGAAAAGAAGATAGAAAGTATTCGAGAATGGCAGGGCACGGTACGAGGTCGTTGTGCTTATGCTGATGAGGAAAGATGAAACAATTTTAATGACAATGAAGAAAATGTGAAAGAGATTGTTTTCTCAGCGTTTGCCCAAGTGGGAGGAGCTAAGGTGGTTGAGTCAAGAGTGTGATAAGTTCGAGTATTGTGGATCTGAGGACACGAAAATATATGAGAAGAGGAGCGACTGTGAGTTCACTGGAGCGGAGCACAGAGCTGCTTTTATACTCTCTGATGAGTGTCTTGTAGAGGAAACTCTTACGGTAAAAACTCTTGACTAGTCTGGTCAGAATCTCCTAAGCCACGCAAGGGTTCGTGGAGTCCATGTCAACATCCTGGTCCTGCCTAGGATGGTTACGATCACCTGTTCGGGCATTGTTGTCTAAGGACACGGTAACGAACTGGGTTTAGTCTTTGATTCCTTGCCATCTTCTGTCAGCCAGAAGGCTGATTCAGGTACAGCAAGAGTTTGGTTACTTACGAGTGGTTACCAGGGTCTCACCACAATGAGGCAAACTCTGACAGGCTGCCTTGCTTTCAGCAGCGATGCTGGAAGCAGGAGAGAGTGAGACGTTGCTAGTGAGGTTTGAGAGGGCGCGAAGGATCTTGCTGCGACCGACCGGCTTTGTGAGAAAGTCTGCAATGTTTTCTTGTGAAGCAACGTACTTGAGGCGAATGACGTCCGCCATGATCATTTCTCGGACGAAGTGGAGGCGAAGATCCATATGCTTCGTGCGGAAGCCATTTTGGCTGGTTTGACTGAGAGCGAGATCAATCGCTCCTCTGTTGTCGACCAGGATGGTGGTTGCTTCTTCGGCCTGAGCGGGAAGAACTTCATTCACAAGGTTCCTGAACCAGGCAATTTCCTTGCATGCGTCGGAAAGAGACTTGTACTCGGCTTCGGTTGATGAGAGAGAAACCGTGGGTTGTTTGCACGACTTCCATGAGATCAAGTGTTGATTTCGAGTGACCATGTATCCAGTGTGCGAGCGTCGAGTGTCTGGACAATTGGCCCAGTCTGCATCAATGGAAACGAGTAGGGCTGAAGGTTGATTTTTGAGGAACGACAGTCCAATGTGACGGGTACCTGACAGATAACGAAAGACCTGCATAGCTGATTTGTAATGGGACAAGCCGGGTGATTCGAGGTACTGGGAGAGCTTGCTGACAGCATAGGATATGTCAGGTCGCGTTAGGATGCTGAGGTAGTTGAGTGATCCTATGATTGCTCTGTAGTTGATACCAAGTGTTTTGAGTTTCTCGATGTCCGATTGGCTGGCCTTAACAAGATGAGTTTTTGGATCGAGGGGGCACAAAGATGGAGGCAAATCAGATGCATCAAACTCAATTAGCTTCCGTTCGACATATTGAGATTGATTGAGAACGATGCCGTTGGGAACTCGATCAAGCTTCATGCCGAGGAGAAAGGTGGCATCTCCTAGATACTTGATTTGGAACTCGTTGCTCATCTGCTTTCGGAAGATTTCTGGGTCTTTGCTGACGATGACAAGATCGTCAACATGCGCAAAAATCCATGTTGGGGGTTCAGTCAATTTCCAGAAGACACAGGGGTCGGCGACGGAGATCGAAAAGCCAATGCAAACGAGAAAAGCGCTGAGCCTGTTGTACCAGGCGAGGGAGGCTTGTTTAAGGCCGTAGATGGCTTTTCTCAGTTCGAGTACGATGTTTCGATTGGGCTTGTATCCAGGAGGTGGTAACATGTAGACTTGTTCCTTGAGATCACACGTTAGGAAGGCGGATTTGACGTCCAGCTGATGAATGAGGAGATCGTTGACTACCGCAAACGAAAGGAGCATTCGAAGGGACGAGGGCTTGCCGGTTGGCGCGTATTTGAGATCAAAATTGAGTCCATATGTCTGCCGAAAACCCTGAGCGCAGATCCTAGCCTTGTACTCAATGACTTGATTGTCTGCCCCAAGCTTCTTTCGGTAAGCCCATGTCGAAGGAATTGAATGCATACCAGGCTGCCTTGCCCTCTCGATCCAGACATTGTGAGATTTCATGTTCTCAACCTCTCTTGCTTCCGCGGCTATCCAAGAAGCACTATCAGCGCTGGTGATGGCTTGATGATGGTTTCGAGGTTCAATTTGTTCCGCGTTGAAGGCAGTCGGGACTCGTCGAGGAAAGTTTCGAATGTTGGCTGCATTGATGTCACTGTCAATTAATGTTGGGTGCCTGGGTCCTATGATTTTGATTCTTCTGAGCGAGGGCACGTCTTGCGGATCAGAGTCGGAATCTTGCCGGTCTTCTTGTTCCTCTTCGTCTAGGTCCATTGGCTGTTGCTCCTCAAGTTGGGACGCATGTTCATGAGTTACCGAATCTGGGCCGTCGTCAGCGTACGGAAGGATTTCATCATCCAAGATGGTGGGAAAAGGTGAGTTCGAAACAGAGTCATAGCTGGGATTAAGCGCCGTGAGTGAAGGAAAAACGGATTCATCAAAGAGCGCATGACGTGTCTCAATGATTTTCTTGTCGTCAAGTCAAATGAGTCTATAAGAGGAGTAGTCGTTGGAGTATCCGACTAGTATTCCCTCCCACGCAACTGGATCAAACTTGCCGCCTCGAAGATTCTTCGGCTTGACCATCCAAGCCTTGCATCCAAAGGGCCTAAAGAAGGAGAAGTTCGGTATCTTCTTGAACATTTGTTTGACTGGTGATATCTTGGTTTTACTGAGGGAAGCAAGGCAGTTGGTTGTCAGCATTGCCATCTTGACAGCCTCCCCCCACCATTCCTTCGCCAGGTTGGATTGAGCCATTGCACATCGGGTCATGTTGATGATTGTACGATTCGCCCTCTCCGCAACTCCGTTGTGTTGAGGAGTGTAGGGTGGTGCTATGTTATGTTGGATGCCGCATTCTTTGAGGTATGTAGAGAGCTGTCTGTTGCAGAATTCCCCGCCGCCGTCAGTGATTAATTTCTTAAGGGGGTGGCCGGTTTGTTTTTCAAAGAAAACCTGAAAGTCGATGATTGCCTCAGCTGCCTGTCGTTTCTCTTTGAGAAGAGTTACACTGATGAAGCCAGTGTGTTGGTCGACCAGAGTGAGAAAATACTTGGCTCCCGCATTTGTCGAGGGGGTAATCGGTCCAACCAGGTCGGCGTGGACAACTTCAAGTGGATTGTTGGTCTTGTCGAAGTGGCTTTTGAAGGGAAGTTTTGAGATCTTTCCTTTCATGCAGGTGTCGCATGTTACTGTGCTTTCTAGTTCGACGCCAGGGAGCGCATTTTTGATACGAGCAATGCTTGCGTGCCCAAGGCAATTGTGCCATGTTTCGAAAGGAGTCGTTTTTCCAGAATGGGAGCAAGTTGACAAGGTCGTGACGAGAGTTGAGACAGGACCAATCGGATGAATGAACTCGAGCACATCGTTAACACGTCTGCACATGAACAGTATCGAACCATCAATGGTGACTTCGTGGGCGGATCCAATTCGTTTGATTGATGCAGTGTCTTTTATGAGCTTCACCATGGAGATAAGGTTTCTTGACAATCCTGGAACAAAGAGCGAATCGGGTAGCAAGAGAATTTTTCCAGTCGCTTGATAAATGGTGGCCGTTCCTCGTCTGACCGCGGTTAACTCAGCGGTTCCTTTGCCGGTACTGATGGGGATTTGACACGTTTCGACGTCAGAGAGAAAGTCAAGGTTGTTGAACATGTGGTGTGATGCACCAGAGTCAAGTACTGGAAAAAGCTTCTGCGCGTTTGTTGATAGACTGAGAGTGGTGCAGTTGGCAAAGGCTGGCCTTTCATAGGTCGAGGTGGAAGGCTGAGCAGGCGTCGTGTTGTTCGCGGTAGCCTTGAGCTTTCGTATAGGCCTCTTCTCAGGGTGCAAAGCCCAACAGTTTTCTTCTGTGTGGTTGGCTTCAGGGTTATGAACTCCGTTCTTGCACCTGGGTGGTGGTCTGGATTGGCCATTGCTGGAAAGAGCCGTTGCCTGTCTTTCTGCATGATTAGGTTTGTGAGTAGCATCATCGTGGTTGGCTATGTCACGGAGAGTTTCAAGAAGAAGGTCTGAGTTTTCCATCAGTTCGACGTTTGAGATGAGCGGATCAGTGATTCCCTTTCTTCGTTCCGCAATTTTAGCTATGATGGTTCCGCAAATGGTTTTTTCCGGGAGGTCGAAGGCAATCACATCGAACTGGGCCAGGCAAGATTCAACCTGTTCTATGAAGATGGTCAGATCCCCTTTGTATCGAAGATAATTCCATCTGGCTATTGCTTGTTGGTTGTTGTGAGTAGTTCCTCGCCCAAACATTCGCTTTATCTTGGTCCAGAGCTCATAGCCGTTGGTGTTGGCAGTGCCTCTGACGATTCCATTGTAGATTCTGTCGCCCAGCTTGGTTCCAATGATGTAGGCTGATTCTCGGAGTTGTTCTCTGATGCGGACTGTGGGATCAGGACCGGGATCGTTTGCCAAGACAGTGTCAAGTTTCTTGTGCGCAAGGTAACCTTCCATCCGTTTGATCCAAAGGGGGTAGTTACTGGTTCCAAGGAGTATTGGAAGGTTGTTGAGCTCGTCCTTGGTGCTGGTAGACGCCATTTATTTGTTCCTGCTCTGTCAGTTGATAGTGAGAAGTTGATCCGTTTGAGCTGTGTCGAGACTGTAAATCTGTAAGAATTGAACAACTGAGAGTTTGATTTCTTAATTAGAACAATGGTTGTACAAGTTTATTTGATCAGGAACAGATGTTGCTTTGGCTCTTACCTGAGAGCAGGAGTGATGGCGCTATGAGAAGCGGAAACTCCCTGAGAGAGATAAGACAAGAACACACAAGATGTTTTGAGGTAAAGAGAAAAGAAGATAGAAAGTATTCGAGAATGGCAGGGCACGGTACGAGGTCGTTGTGCTTATGCTGATGAGGAAAGATGAAACAATTTTAATGACAATGAAGAAAATGTGAAAGAGATTGTTTTCTCAGCGTTTGCCCAAGTGGGAGGAGCTAAGGTGGTTGAGTCAAGAGTGTGATAAGTTCGAGTATTGTGGATCTGAGGACACGAAAATATATGAGAAGAGGAGCGACTGTGAGTTCACTGGAGCGGAGCACAGAGCTGCTTTTATACTCTCTGATGAGTGTCTTGTAGAGGAAACTCTTACGGTAAAAACTCTTGACTAGTCTGGTCAGAATCTCCTAAGCCACGCAAGGGTTCGTGGAGTCCATGTCAACATCCTGGTCCTGCCTAGGATGGTTACGATCACCTGTTCGGGCATCGTTGTCTAAGGACACGGTAACGAACTGGGTTTAGTCTTTGATTCCTTGCCATCTTCTGTCAGCCAGAAGGCTGATTCAGGTACAGCAAGAGTTTGGTTACTTACGAGTGGTTACCAGGGTCTCACCACAATGAGGCGAACTCTGACAGTGGTTCTGCTACTCTTAGCTTTACCATACCTGCTGGTGTCACTCATTCATGACCTGTCATTTACGGGTCTTCCCCTCAATTAGGGATTTTCATGTGACACCAGTGGATGTTCATTGACCCACCTGCAGCTATTCATATCCAAGTGTCCTTAGTACAGTGGTTAGTACACTTGACATGGATATAAGAGACATGGGTTCAACTCCCATAGGACACATAATATTTTATGGAGTTTCACAGGTTATGAGCCCAGCGCTACCGCTTGATACCTAGGATATTATGGAGTCTTGGTATGATAAACCCCTTTCATAGCACGGGGGGCTGTCAGGTTGTGGTTCTGCTACTCTTAGCTTTATCATACCTGCTGGTGTCACTCATTCATGACCTGTCATTTACGGGTCTTCCCCTCAATTAGGGATCTTCATGTGACACCAGTGGATGTTCATTGACCCACCTGCAGCTATTCATATCCAAGCGTCCTTAGTACAGTGGTTAGTTCACTTGACATGGATATAAGAGACATGGGTTCAACTCCCATAGGACACATAATATTTTATGGAGTTTCACAGGTTATGAGCCCAGCGCTACCGCGTGATACCTAGGATATTATGGAGTCTTGGTATGATAAACCCCTTTCATAGCACGGGGGGCTGTCAGGTTGTGGTTCTGCTACTCTTAGCTTTATCATACCTGCTGGTGTCACTCATTCATGACCTGTCATTTACGGGTCTTCCCCTCAATTAGGGATCTTCATGTGACACCAGTGGATGTTCATTGACCCACCTGCAGCTATTCATATCCAAGCGTCCTTAGTACAGTGGTTAGTACACTTGACATGGATATAAGAGACATGGGTTCAACTCCCATAGGACACATAATATTTTATGGAGTTTCACAAAAATCAACTTACTATCATGGTAAATTGGGCTAGCAACTTCGTCGTAAACACAGAAGTTGTTGAAATTGGTTGGTCCCCGGATACGGACTTTGTTTCCAAGGTACTGAAGAGCGGGCTGCGGGTGCAATCTCCTATCGATGACAATGAGGTGGACAGACCTCTGATACTGGCGATATGCCTCTTTGAGGGCGAGTTTGTCATCAGGAGTCAGGCGGACATACATAGCGTATCTGGTTGCGCGGTCTCGGAGTTGGTCAAGGGGTTCGGTTTGAATCTTCTCCATAACTTCGGGGGGGGGGGGGCACGTTGCCTTTTGGATGGTGGAGAGTCGTCAAATGAGTCTTCCACATTGGGGCCATTCGCAGAGCTGGCTTCCTGGGATTGAGGAGCATCGGACAACGGAATGCGCGTCTGGGTTTCTGCTGAACTAGCTTCGGCAGGAGCTGCTGGGGTTGGCGCAAGTGGGACCGCATCCTTGGCGAAAGAGCGAGAAGGCGCTTTGCGACGTGGCGCACGCTTTTTCGGAGGCGGTTTTGAGACAGGAGGGGCGGAGAACTGGAATGATGGATTCCTTCCAGGAAGTGGAGAGGAAAAAGTGTATTCGAAAGGAGAACCTTGCGGTGTGGACTGCAACAATTGAGTAGGGGGTGCAGCGCGCTCGAGAGGAGATTGCAGGAACAGAACTTGGGAATGGTGCCCCTGCGGGCCAATGTGGCCGGAGTAGTTTGATTGAGAGGCAGGAGAGTGTGAAAGCTGGACCGGAGTACCATGCGCTGCGACTGGGAAGCCAGATGAATTCTGCAAGGATTGGTAATCATGAGGGGAGGCGCCGATACCGCGCGAGCAAGTAGGGGCTTGAGCAGAATTTCCGAAGAGGTTTGGTCCGACGTAAGAGTTGGGGTGCCCTATGCCCGGAGAGAAACTTCCAAGGGGGTAAATCTCGGATCCAGATTTGTTGACACTGGGAGGTGCATGGTGGTGTTGGGCCACTGTTAATGTTGAGCAATACAAGTCAGGAGAATGTACGAGTACGAGTGATTTAGTTGTTTGGAAATTTCAGCTTACAGTAAAGAGGTATGCTGCCATAACCGGTTTGGTGGTTTCCGTGTGGTTGAGGCATGGAGTGCTGATATAACAAAGCATCACAAAGGCATCAGTTTCACCGATGCAAAGAGGCTAAAAAATCCAATCGATAGGCTTACTGAAAGCCGTGAGGTGAATAGAAAAATCCAGGATACCGGACAAGTGTTGACTTGACGTTGTCGGAATGGGAGGGAGAACTGGTTGGGGGCAATGTAAAGAGGAAAGCCGTTTGTCTTGCCGAGAAATGATTGGCTGCGGGTGGTGGTTGAGATCACTGGGAGTTTGAATATGTAGGGAGGGGGAGGAGAACCGGTTGGGTGAGGGAAGAGAACTGGTCGGGTGAGGGAAGAGAAACGGTTATGTGGGGTAAGATAACCGGTCGGGTGGGGGAAGATAACCGGTTGGGTGGGCACAAATCACACCCTACATAGATGGGAGGGACGTGGGCATGGATCGGTGAGGTGTGGCAGGGCGTGAACTGGCTGGGCTGTGGTTGAGAACGTGTGGTCCGCAGTTATCCGCAGTGACATGTGGATTTTTTTACGGACCATTTTGGCTGAATTGTGGTTATTGACCCTCCGAGAACATTCCATGAGATTCCATCCCTGGTTTGGTTCATGGAATAACAGCGGTGCGCAGCTTTCCATGACATTCCATCATGTTTGATTGGTAGGACAGCAGCAGGCAGCATTGAGGAAGTTTGATCAGTGTTCAATGAGATTCCTTTGTAGCAGGGGGCACCTGCGGAGAGTCTGAGAGAGCACGGCAGGTGCTGGCACCTGAGGACAGGTTCACAGCTGGATGTGCTGGTATCCGAGGTTTATGTCTGCAACTTCACCCATTTGGGTGTAACACAGTAAAGTTTTATTATGTTAAGTACTACTTTCACGCTTGTAAAAATTTGCTATCAGGTGAAGGCTTGCCAAAATTGGCTATGAAGATGGATTTCCTGGTGTAACTGAATATAGAAAAGCAGCTGAAGGTACCAGATACCAATGAATGCTTTCTCCTATATATCTGAAAAAATCAAAACTGAACAATAGCCTAAATAGGCCTGCAATCAAATATAAATTGCTAATTTAATAATTCAAACCAATTTTATTAGTTAAGCAATAATCATTCATAATTAATGTGACTTCTCAAAATGATATAGGCAGTTTCAATTTTAGGATGGTTCACAAACTCTGCAAACAATCAATAAACAGTGAAGTGGTTTAATTAAATAAAATTACGGACTTACTTTGCGCACTGCAAAAAGCTCTTCGCGCACTGTGCAGTGCGCGAAGTTTGCAAACACTTCGCGCACTGCACGTGAAGGGCGCAACTTTTTCAAATTATTTTTTGACCAATCAATAGAAAAGCTTATTATTGTCCTCTGTGAATTTATTTGGAGTTTTTTGAAGCTTCCTTGTATGCTTAAAAATCCCACCAATAAAAAAAACAAGTACAGCCATTTGGGGACCTGGAATTCATATTCCCACAGGCCAAAAAATCCAATTAATTTATTGAATCATATTAAACATGTATTTAAAAGTTTTAGAACTTTTTGGCCACTTTGTACAAGGACAAGGCTTTCAAAAACCAGTAACTGTTTCTCAAGATATGCCAAAATGCGCCAGTAAGTGGTGAACTTTCCTAATTTTTGAAAGCCTTATTCTTGCACAAAGTGGCCAAAAAATTCTAAAAAGTTTGAATTCATATGTATCATTATTCACTAAATTATATGGATTTTTTGACTGGTGGGAATATGAATTCCAGGTCCCCAAATGGCTGTACTTGTTTTTTTTATTGGTGGGATTTTTAAGCATACAAGGAAGCTTCAAAAAACTCCAAATAAATTCACAGAGGACAATAATAAGCTTTTCTATTGATTGGTCAAAAAATAATTTGAAAAAGTTGCGCCCTTCACGCGCAGTGCGCGAAGTGTTTGCAAACTTCGCGCACTGCACAGTGCGCAAAGAGCTTTTCGCAGTGCGCGAAGTAAGTCCGTAAAATTAATTATATAACCATGTGTGAAAATTGGATTACCTGATAAATTTAATTCATCTTATTTTACAATGTACATAAGGTGTGGATGAATGATTAAGTAACATGATTGACATTGACTAAAAAGTTATTCAGTATAATCAAGCTGGTGTTCCCAGCTCTTGAAATTGGTAGTCAAGAGAATAAGTGTGGCAGAATTAAAATTAATAAACTGGTCAGATTTTGGTGTGATACAATTGAAATTTAATAACTATTTATATCAACTGTACTCTTGGATTACACATTGAGTTAAATATGATTTTTTAACCTACAGATTCAAATAAGATATGGATCAATGATGAGTCATATCATGTGAGATACCCAATTCAAGGGTTGTTGGGCCAATATTTTTCTGAAATAATGGTAACAGTATCTTTGCTGGATGAACTGGATGAATATTGAATTTTATTCACTTGTTGTTGACAGCAAGGTTTTCATGAATTACCTTTTACATGCCCGAAAAGAAGTGGTACCTTTGAAGCTTACTGTGCCTGTTTGCATGCAAACAGACCTGGCAAAGGAGCGTGTTGCAAGCATTTATTTGCCATGTATTTGTGTGCCTGCGTAGATATTTCATTATTTTGTCATCTGTTTGTGCACAAATGGAAATGGCCAGCAGGATGTTTCAATATTTACCGTGTCCATATGCGCCCAAAAGGACAAGGTCAAAGAGTGCTGTGGCCGTTCGGCGAGGGCGCTAACACCTGAATTTTTTCAAATTCAGATTTGAAGACAAAGGTGTTTTTCAAGGCCAAAGAGTTTTTCAAAGTGAGAAATTCTCTGGCACCGGAATTGATGTTCAGCTCAACGGAAATATTTTGATTGAACAACTTGCAAGCAAAAAATGTATACAAGAGAACAACTGCAAATTAGAAATGAGCGCTGACGCTGAAATTCGCTACAAGACAAACAGCAAGCAATTTTTGATGGATCTACGACTCAGCATCTGATATTAGGTTGTCTTCAACATCTTCTCCATCATCAACATTTACATCTAGAACTGCATCCTCAAGGATTTCATCAATATCAGGCGCTGGAACGGTCTGGGATTCAAGTTGCTCAATTTGTTGAATCAAAGTGTGCCATTCGGAAATTGAGTGTTGGTTATTTATAGGTTGGCAGCGCGACCATAGCCAAACTAGATCGTCTGACCAATCGCAGATCAATTCCTCGTGTTCTTTGAGTCGGAGTTGTAGCTCGCTGCAGATCACCTTCATTTTGGCCTTGCGAGTTAAATCGCCTAGCATGATGTCGTCGATGTAATCAGTATCAAGATTTTGATTGTTTTGAAGCTGATCAACACCTGTTAAATCACGACCAATGTTTTTCAATCATCAAAAGTTTAACCTGGAGAAAGGCTGTGGCAGGAACTTACGAGTATTGATGTAATCGATTGTACTTTTAATCTTGGTATGGTGGGCAACCGCCCATCCCTTAGCTCGAGCCAATTCTTGTGCGATCAGTTCAAATTCTTCCCGTGTTCGTTGAAGGATTAGAACGCAGTTAATGCCTGTCCAAACATCCGGGTCTATAGACCAAGGCGCACTGGAATGGTAGTATAAACCATCATTCCAGAACCTGTGATCCATGGGCCATTTAGAGAACGCCTGGTACGTAAGGGGGTGATCTTCGGCATCGGATAATTGCTGATTGGGGTACTTAGCCTTGTATTTTGTGTAGAGTTGGTTAAACGCATCAATGACTTTCTTCACAGCTGGCTGTCGGGCCTTCATTGCCTTGATAATTTTTTCTTTTCCACGAGTTCCGATTCGAGATCCCATCGAGTTGATCAGTGGTTGTCGCTCAGAAGGAGCCTGAGTTTCTGCTCTTTGGGGTCTTTAGGTCACAGTATTCATTAATTCCGTTGTACAACCCAAGAACTGAACTATTTAGCTTACCGCCAGTCTCCACTGCGCTACTCCCAGCGATTTCTTCGCGTTCTATTCTCAGTGTTTCTGAACATTCGACAATCGAGTCCATGAGCTGACGGACATGATCTGGACTTTCGAGGAAGATTTCTGGGCTTTGAAGACGAGCCCTAAAGATATAAATTGCTTGTTAGAACTTTACATGAAGTGTGTAATAAACCAATAGGAAATCAGCTTTACCTCATAAGCTCCAAAGTTTCTTCTTGCTTGTACAACGATACCAGTTTTGCTCGGCGCGTTAGCTCTTCCTCATTATGGTCTCCTTGGAAGCTACGCTGGGCAGCCCACTGTTGCTTGAAGAATTGGACAGTGAACTTACGGCCCTCTGGGTCGTGGGGGTTCTGCTTACCAAGCACAAGGCTTAGATTTCTTCGAGTCTCTCGGCGGCGGCGAACGGCAAGAGCAAATTTTCTTCGCAGCCAAAAAGCTACATTATACACAGGTCAGATTCATACAGCGGAACATGATGGACAAAAACCTACTGAGTTTCTTTATGGCACGCTGGTTGTAATGTTTAAGACGATGGGAGATTGAGCTCAGACGATGGTTTCGAGTGGCATATCTCAAGGGGCTGACCAAAGGGGATAGATATGACCACATTCTCTCCATGCCCTCTCCATCGGAAAGTCCCCACCCTTTGTTAAAGCGTGGATGATATTCCAACTGGCAGAGCCAGTTGTGGACATATGCATGGAATACAGATGTACCAAAGCTGATTCGGTTGCTGTCTTCTGGGAGAAGACCCCTCTGATCAGCGAGGAAATGCAGTGACAATGGAGTAAGGTAAGTGTGCAGTCAATCTCGATAACAAAACGGTGTTGAAAGGACAAACCAGCCAAATATACTTATCCATACTACATCCAATATCATACAGTATCCCAACTTTCCGAGTTGGTTTGACCGCGGAGAGGACAGACTGAATCAGAGCCATTGGGTAGTGTCTCTGCTCACCCGACCTATAGATGTTAGCGAGATGAATTGCTCTGTCATGTTGACAACAGCAGCCCATGAGTCCAGTGTCGTCGCATCCCTTCCATGTTGATTCGTTTCGTTTATCGTCGGCGGCCTTGTGAGATTCTGCACATCAATCGGTCTATTTGGATAGGATGTTAGCTCGTGATGAAATTGAAACAGGTGAGAGTCATTATACCTGCTCGGCTGTCATCCCTTCAGACTCTTTGGCTCGGATGGAATTGGAAGCCTGGTCAACTTCACTTTGCGGAAGAAAGATTTGAGGTGTTTGAAGGACCTCATAGTTGCGGCTTGCGTTTGTTTGGTGACGGTGCTGAAAATTGCCATCGAGGCAGAAAATCAAACGATCTCGGGTAGCTTCCGAGTAATCTTCCGGGTTGGGAGGCCTTGGCCCAAAGCAGGCAGGACATGATGTACATGCTAGTGTTTGCGCTTTACTCAGCTTGAGAGATCGAATAACAGCTGCACCGGTACGCTCTTTGAGTAGACAAAATAGATCAACGGCCGCTGTAAAGGGCTTTTGCATTTCCCTAGCCTATAATCAATCACATAAATTAACTCACGAGACCATCAGCCACACTGAACAATATATGGATGACAATACTTTGAATGAAAATAATCTACATGTTTTGCGTTGCGAGCACACAGCCGTTGAGAGCGAGGTTCAAGCCAAGCTGTTAGAGCAAGTGTAAATGGGAGAGCTCCGATATGGCAATTGTTCCATAGGTGATTATGGAAAATGAGGAGGGGTACCGAGAACGCTGTTTGGGGTTTGACGGGTGATCCTGCAATGTAACCGTGCTGAAGAAGCCGGACGCCATCCAGGGTACATTCACAAAAGTCAATAACCGTCCTTTCCTGACCTGATTTCTTAATGATGAGTGCTTTGTAGGAATAGAAAAATCAAATGATGTGCTCACCACGTATGTCTACCAGATTGACTGATCGACTAGAAAGTTTTGAGCAGGTCGGAGAGCAGCTAGCAAAATTGTTATACAAGTTGGGGCCAGACCAGTTCTTTGTGATTACCTTCAGCTTCATATACTCGGCATGGAGCTGACCAAGTAGTATGTTCCAGTTGTATTCTTGTGCTTTCTGACGGTATTGTTCTTTGTAAGAAGCCATCGCCAAATCTATTTCATCCGGTTCGTCTTTGGAAAAATTGCCCCATTCAGATTTGTCTTCAGCTTGGTTCCAATTGGCTGATTCCTGCTGGGCATTGAATGGATAGTTGTCGTCTGTCCGATCCAAGATGTTTCCAATGTCAGGAGGCTGAGCTGCTTGTTCACGCTGGCGACCAACTTCAGCTTGTCGCTGTAACCGCGACAAGGTGGCTGCATTCCTGTCAGAGTAAACCTGCCTCCGGTGAGTCTGAGTGCGGTTCACATTTCGGATGCGCATTTGGGTGGACGGCATGACAGGAGAGACGAAGTGGTCGGCTGCTGGTGATGGAGAAAGTGGCGGTAGGTGAGCTGCTGTTGATGGGGAAAGGTACTTGTCTGAAGCGGAATGTACGTACCTGTGCACCCAGATGTTTTGAGCCCGGCGGGGATGGCGGTATTTTGCCTCGGCGGTGGTGATGTGGTTTGGGGGGTGATGTGATAAGGGCAGAGCCGGGGTGACATGACTCCAGATTGGGTGATGCCGGTGTGATGCGGACGGGGTGATGTGATGTGAGCGAGTGGTCAGTCATGTAGCAGTAATGTCACCTGTAGTGTGACCGGTGATGACTGGCGCGTCTCAGAGGTGGGACTTGGGGGAATTTGGCGGAGTCCGAATCGCAGGTTTTTTAGGTATTCTGGGTTTCCCAGGGTTTTTATTTTACCTGCCAGAAAGGCGGTATGCAGGGACATAATATGGGTTTTGGGTTACCGCATACTATGGGGTGTAGGGGTGGCCACAGGTGTCAAACCTCTCCACATTACACGCCTCTCTCTCACACAACTCCTCCAGACAAAGTTTCATCTGAGCGTGTTTGTCGAGCTGAATGACATGACGCTACGCGTAGTGAAAAAAGTATCTCATGATAACCACAGTCGCTCCCCGCGACACGCGCCAGCGCGACATAGCCCCCACGAGTATGCGATCACGTACGAGACATGATCGCCAACTACCACTGGAATGGGAGCGTCGTCCCGCAGGCACCCACTGGCCTTAGGTGTATTGGTTGCTTGATTTTGTGGTTAACATGAGCAGAAATAATACATCATGCACATTTGTTTGTTGTTCACTCGTGTCCTTCTTCAGAAAAAAAAAGAAAAGAAAAGGAAAAGGAAAGAAGAAAAGAGCCAAGGGAAGCGTAAATTATGAAACAACAACAAAAAAAAGCAAGTTTATCAACTCGTTGGGCGCGAAAGAAGCGGCAATCAAGTGCGAACATGAAATGATATGAAAGATGTGCATATAGAAGTTGGGAAGGGCCGTCCAGAAAAGCTACAAAAAAGAAAATCTAACAAGCAATGCGCGCAAAAGTATGTTGGCCAGGGAGATGAGATAAGGGTCGGTTTGATTAGGGGTGAAGCAAATGTGAGATTGACGTAGGTGCAAGTCTCTAGAGAAAGGTTCACTGAGAGACAGCAACGAGGGGTTGAGGGGCAGGGCCAAGAGAGATGTCAGGGAGGGTACAAGTAGAAGAGTCGGGCGGACAAGTGGAGGGCTCGGTGGGAGCGGAGGTGCCGACGGTGCTGGGAGCCATGCTGAAGCTGCCAGCGGTGGAAGTCGAGGAGACGGAGACGGGCGAGGAGGCCCGGTAGCCCATCGAAGGGACATCCAGCTCGCTCGAGCCCACCTTCTTGCCCAGCCTCTCCCACTCGGCCAACCGCGCCCGGCGACGATGGGTGCATTCCACACTCAACGCTGCCCAGTAACTCTCGATGTCCTGTACCAATCACACAGCGTTGCTCGTCATCAGTCTTTCTGGTGGCGCTTTCACCCCTGCAATATCCCTCCATGGAACAATGACTCACGAAATCGTAGCCATTCGTCCCTCCTGCTGGGCTGTCCAGCTGTTCTGCTGGCGCGAACTTCAGCGGATCGGCTTTGTCGACAACCGCCTTGGCAAACGTCACCGGATCGATCACCGGCTTAAGAAGCTACAAAGAAACCCGACACCGTCAGATAGTCCACCCCTTGTTTTTTTTTGTGGGCTTGATGTGGAGTTCATAGCGTACCTTGAGGACCCAGACAAACAAGGTGGGCATGTTGACGACTAGCGCTTGTCCTAAGCGTTCGCAGTAATGGGCTCCCAGTGTCTTGATAAGAGTGCAGGAAAGTTAGCAAGATTTTCATGGAGGACACCAGAACGGGGGCAGATGATGGATGCGAGTGCTTACTCTGACGAAATCCTTCTGCTGTTTAACCGAGGGAGATTCTTGGGGACCGGCGAGATCGATGACGAGCAGGATGCTGAGTACGAGTCAAGCAGCCATCATCAGTCAGTGGTAGTCGATAAACACAGGTGGATTCATCGGGCTTACGATTCGACTCCAGGCGGCATGAGATCGATTGCCCGGTCGATGAGCCAGAAGGCCAGTGGGAACCGGTGGCCCGAGGTGCCTGTGCTCTGGTGACGGGGACGCATGTGGACGATGGGTCGGCCGATGTTATCGAAGCCGAGGGTGAACATCTTCCCGCTTGATGCCTGCGATGAGAAGGTCAGAGAAATCGAACACATATCTCAGACATCTGTGTGGAGCAAAGGCTTTTTTACACAAAGACGCAGCCGACAAACCTCGGTTTTCAGCGTCGCGGCCTGCTCCTCGATCTCGATCCCGTCGCCGCCAAGGCTTCTGCGCCACACGATAGTCTCTTCGAGCCGGGCCTGGCACTTGGCCAGCTCCCATTTATCGGCCCGGAGACAGCGCAAGAGGGCCTCGCGGTTGAGCAGCGAGCACGCTTCCCAGGCCGTCAGCGGCCCGCCGTCCTGGAGCTTCTCCTTGCCCTTGCCATCCACCGTCTTCTCCCGCGGGCGGAAGCCGGGCGCACTAAAGTGGCCGATCAGCCGGTCTAGCATCTCCGTTTGCACCGCCGTCAGCGTCGCCGGCTTCGGGTCTTCTGGCTGCGTCCCCGGAGACGGCGTGGTCAGAAGCCTGCGTACGCACTCGACAGTCGTCACGTTGGGTGTCGCCATTCTTGCGTGTTTTTTACAGAAAGATCAGGGGAATGAAAAAACTGGGTGTGGTGTACTGCTTGGATTGATTCAAGGGACGAGGGGAAAAAAGGGTTACTGCGGCGGCTTCAAATTTGGTGAGTGTGCGGAGATTTCGGAGAATCCCAACCTCGTCGCGAGCCTGCCCGTGCGAAGGATTGAACGCGAGGATGATATGCTATTTGTTCACTTGAAAGCCGCGAAGAAAAACAGAAGAAGGTGGAATTGGACGAACTGCTGGAGGGGGTGAATCGACTGAGAGGGAGGACTTGGAGGGCAGATATGGATCAGGAGGGCGAGATAGGTTTATAAGTGAATGTTTGGAGTTACATAAAAAATCATGGGAACGCCTTGGCAGCTTGTTTTCTGCCGAAAGTCTTGATTGATTGGACTGGGGCAACTATTAGGACTAGATCAGCGCAGGCTGGTGCGTCATGACTTTCAACGACACTCATGCGGGATCACTAGGAGTGCTGGAGAATGCGAAGTTGAGGCCGGGGGGTTGCTTGGGCGGATGCGATGCGGTTGCGGTGCTGAAGCCTGCAACGTCGGATTCATCGGCGGTGTCGCTTCCGAAGAACTGTCTCTGACAGCCAACAACTTTGGATCGGTTGTCGCCCTCGCTTCTCAACTTTGGCTGAGCTTGGCTGGACGGATGATCCCGACTGGGACGTACGCCAGGTCGTCAAGTTAACTTCGAACTGTACCGCCCAGGCACCAGCGACGAGCAAAAAAGTCCAGGACGCCAGTGGCTTCCCGACTCGGCTCAAGATAATTCGGCAGCCGTCAAAGCTGGTACCACCGTGACCGTACCTCACTGAAGCCTCATCCGCGGCTGTTTGGTGAAAGGCTTCCACAGGAAAGCAGGGCAAGCAAGAGGGTCTTATCACCCCTTGCACACTGGTGTCATGAAAACAGACCACCTCAGGCTCGACTTCAGTGCTCTTCAGCGTCCGTTTCTCGAAGTCCTTCCTGTAGAATTTATGCACACAAGGTTTTCAAAACCCTGACATCGGATCCCATCCGGATGATCCCAACCAAACGAGCAGTGAGTGTCAAGCGTCATGGTATACATAGCATGACGAAATCCTTCTGGAACATGGTGAAATGGGGTAATCGACTAGGACCCATACATTTACGATGTTGAAGCTTCAATGAGCCTTCCGCACTGGCTCCAATCTATAGGACCGAAGCCGGAAGGACTCCAATTCCCACATGACGACCTTCGATCTGACCAACCAGCCGGAAGCCTCAGCGGGAACCAGTTGTTTCTTGTCTTGATTGTTGGGATGTTTCACCTCTTGAAAGACCCGGTTTCTGCCTGAACCAATAAGGCCCCGTTTGGACGCACCAAACTCAGCATCTGACCACCGAACAACAAATCTTCTTGCCTGATCAGGCCTGATCTCACTAGAAGTATTTATTCACCAGATGATTTTTCAGACTCTACTTGTTAGCCTGTTGTCCATCTCTATCACAGCCTCTTTTGACACTGCAAAGGTAACAGAAAATGCAGACGCTGAAATCTTGGGTCATGTTGATCAATCTAGTACTCCGTGTGGTGGGCAACTTTGATCTCTTCAGCACGGGTGACACTGTTTCATCAGAACCTTCCGCATACTGATTTCCCCCCTAAACCTATCATTTTGCCCTCAAAACTTGAACTACACCCGGCAAATCGGTTCCAGAGGGCATAGCATTGACAGAAGGGAGCCCGTTGGCAACCAGTTCCCAGGGCATCGATAAGGTCAGCCACAAGGGGGAACGCAGGACTTATTGGGAAAATCGGTTAAGTCGTGACCCAGGGAGACCGAGAGGTGATAATACAAGTTCGTTGAATTTCCGTTAACTGGTGATATCCTTGGTTATTATTCACGCAAGTCTAAGATTGAGTGCACTTCAATCCCTCCTTTCAGAAGCCGGGGCCATGAGGACAAAGATGGAACAAAAAGAAGGCGAGCTTGTACCCCATTCTCCCAGCTTCCTATTGCTTGCATTCCTGACTGACAACTTGCTCAAAACTCCTGTAGAAGAGCTGAATTTGCTTAACCAAGAATTTGAAGTGCTCGAGAATCTTCCTCATGATCCTAGGGCCAAGCGGAACATGGCAGATCATGTGTATTGTGATTTCATTCGGAAATACCCAGATTTCTTATCGATCTTTAAAAAATTGAAGCTCTGCAAGATATTGGGCGTCAATAACGAATTTTCGGAGATGGAACATTTGATAGAATTCCTTGCACAACAACGAAAACATTATCAACTTCTGAAAGATTTACCTGAACCTGCCTTCCCGATAATTGCAAAATACACAATGCAAAAACATGCCACTCTATTTTTGGTTGAAATCAAAAAACTACTGGGTGGTTACAAAAGTCGCGAGCATTTTTTGCAAAACTACCATGTTGACTATAAGTATTCCATCCCCTACCTGCTCAAAGCAATCAGCTTTTTGCTGAAGAACCAATATATTGATGGTGATGGTGTCAGAAGACTGTTTCAAAGGGATGAAGTACTTTGGATTACAAATGAACACATCATGGATCTGGTTCAAAACCAATTTCCAACTGGAAAAGATTTGCTGTTTTCTGGGATTGATGTTACTGAAAACCGGTTTTGGCCAGTTGGATATGATTATTTGGAGGGTGAGTTTTTTATAACTAAAAAGCTTTTCACATGTGAAGATTTAATTCTTGATTGCCAACTGAAATGCTCAATTTTTCCTTCTGGCTTGGATCAAAGAATTGAACAAACACTTCACAGACAGTGATAAAGATAAAATGAACTTGAAAGCATATAGTGAAAATTTGGATAGAAGTTATCAGAGGTAATGTGAGAATTATTACAAAACCAGAACAGATTCCAGCAGAAGTGGATTGTTTTCTCAATTTAAACACTCTGATCTAAACTTAAAATCAAGCAACACATTCATTGAACAACTCAAATCTACTGATTACTCAAAGCACTTGAAAAACTTGGATCAGAAGACCCTTTATCTTTTAAACAGCAAATCAGAAAATCACAATGAATTGGAAGGTGCTCTGAAGAATCTCTTGATTCTTCTTTCCAAAGTCTTTCAAGAAATGAAGCCATCCAAAAACTATATTCCAACCCGAGATCTGGCTTACAATATCTGTGAGATGTTTGATTTTATTGAAAGAAAAATTTCACCAGGAATTATCAAACATGTTTTAGCTGAACTTGATTCCATCAACTATTTTGAATACAAGTACAAGTCCTTTTTGTTTTATGAGAGAATCTTCAGAACCAAAATAGCCATAGAAAACATTACTGAAGAAGTATTCAACAATGTCATTGCTCAGGCATACATCAAGAAACCTACTTATGAGAATTTTAAATCCTTTAATCAAAGCTATCATGAAATAGTATCAGAGATGATCATGAATTACAAAGCATTTCAACAATTTCTTGAAATTAAACTCAATCAACACCAGAATTCAAATATATTCAAGAGAGAAGATATCAAAACTGAGATTTTAGATACCCAAACACAGGCAGCAATACTTCGTTGTGCTGCGGGACAATTTATGAAAGAACTTCAGGCCAGGATTCTTTGAAGAAGACTAGGGTAGAAATTCTTTACCATCATGGAATGGATAAATTCAATTCAGTTTATTGATCAAGATTCAAAGCATCTTTCATCTGTCAAAATAAAGTTTGAAGTTAATTCTCATTGACAATATTCATGCTTCTCAGCATGAAACACTGCCCAAATGCAGAAAGGGCCTGCTAAAGAGTGGTGGGTACCCACCAGGGGGTGCCACTGGCTATCTTGTGACCCAATCTCAAAGCTTCATATATAAATTATCCCAAATTTTCTCATTTTTTCATTTTTCATTTTTCATCTCACATTTATTTTGAATTTAGATTGGTTTAAATGGTGATTTGGATTCATAAAGAGCACAGAAACTTAGTTATGTGCCAGCTAGTCTTGACTCTTGCACATGTTGAGAAATGACTGGGAGAGCACAAGAAATTCCAAAACATCCTATAGGCTGTTATGGTTTAGTCTTAGGAGAGAAAGAGGAAGTCTGGGATTCAGGGGTTCAGGGGTTCAGGATCCTATATGGTAGATTGCAGGATGAGGAAGCAGTCTGGGATCTCCAGGCTCTTGAACCTTGAGAGTGCTGTCTGTGAAATGTATATGTAAGCTGCACCACAGCTCATAACTTCAGCACAAATCCAAAAGGTTCTGCATACCTGCATGGTTGAGAGGGTTTCCCCAAAAGGCAGATGTGATAGTATTAGCAAATCAAGCAGGGAAATTTCCACTAAAAAGTGAATTACTTCTAATTTTCAGATGAATATTAGAGGGGTTCACAATTAAAATTTGCAGAAATGTTTAACCTGTTAATGAGCTGCACTGATTGATGAGTAGCACCCCATCCTGGAAAACTTACCAAGCTTTTAGAATTTTGTTCATAAAGGACTCAATTAATTGAACTCCAAATTTTGGTAAAATTCAATTCTGAACCCCTGAGGTAAGTGAAAGAACTTAAGAAGCATAACATGAATTTGAATGTAACAAAGCCCTGAAGGTAAAAATGGCACATTTTTTAGATGAAGCATCTCTTCAAAATTTCCAATGAAGCTTGAAGTGTCTTTGCAGAGCAAGCTACAAAAAAAATCAAAACCTTTTAAATCATGAAGCAGCATCTTATTGATCACAATAAGAGCATTCACATTTGTTGGGTTACATTGTGAATTTCTAGCAATTTAACCCAACTGGAAATCACATTGGTTTGGGCTAGCCCTGGTTCAGCAAGCCTCAGGGTTGATTTCAGGCTCAAGTCTTCTAAATTTAGCTGGCCTTAGCCTGAAATCAAAGCTCTTGTGTGGCAATCAGAAAAACATCTTCATTTTTTTAAAAAGTTGTTGATAAACAGCTTAAGCATTCAAGTTTTGCAACTTCCTATTGGGAACCCCCTTATTTTATTTTTGTTCCACTGCTTCATTCTTATTCTGCAACAACCCAGAAAGCCCCCTTCTATATTTGAGCTCCATTAAACCTGTGCTTACTCCAACATCTTAATTGCCAGCCCTGACTCTGTTAAGAGGATACTCTTCTTGTTCAAGTTCCATCCTTTTGAGACTTTGTATTCCATTTGTACCTGCATTTCTCAACAAAGGCACAAGCTGTGTTTGTGATTGAGACCTTCAATTGAACTGAAATTGGTTAATGGACTTGATGCTGTTACAGTGACTCGCTCATTCCTCCCCGATCCTCCTCTCCTGGCTGTTGGCATTGCTCAGACTCGCCGTTGCTGGCCGTTGCTGGGAGCTGCGTTGCCGGGGTTGGGATGACTTGCTGTGAGGTCAAGGCCGCCGTTAAAACTGGTCATCTTGCGTGTTGAACAACGGCGAAGTATGTACTTAGGTCTCCAACTCCATACATCCTACAACCCTGGATCTATGTAACTCCAAACCCAAACCTTCTTTGCTGCTGACCACCACTCTCCCAGCTCCCTGTTGCTTTTGACCATCCAGGAAGATCCAGGAGTTCTTCCATCCCTTCCATCCGCTCAACACCTCCCGTCTTAATGGCCGCCAGCGCTTCATCATCCAAACCGCCAGTCATGGGTCCATCGGCAACCAGTCTAAAGACCCGACCAGCCAGCACAATCTCAGTTGAGTCATCACATTTGTTACGTTGTCTTCAATTATTTCCGCTCTCAGCTCAGACTTATCATCCTTCCTGAAAAATTGTGACTGATTATCCGTCTCGTAATGCACAGGAGCCATCTGCCGCGCAATCTCAAGACACCTTAACTCCCAATCAAGTAGAAATCTTGAAGGCATTTAGAGCTGAACTCGAAGGAGAAGGACATCTCAAGCCCACTGAGACTTTAGGGACAGATGACGAAACTCTCATGTTAGGTTATTCTGCTTTTTCGATCTTCGCATTGAAATGATTTGTATAACAATAGTAATGAAGATTTTAACTCATACTTCGTTTTGTTTTGTTTTGTCTCCAACTTACTGTCGATACATCAAATTGAATAGTCGGTTTCTGAGGGCAAGAAAATTCGACCTTCAAGCGTCAAAGCGTATGATCACACAATGCTTGCAATGGCGCCATCAGTTTGAAGGAATAGGTATCGACGGACTGTATGCAGAATTGGATCCTTTTGATTTTCCAGATCGAGATCAAGTTTTCAAGTATTGGCCAATCTATTTCCATGGGGTAATTCACTTTACCCTAGAATAATAATGCCTTATTGCCTACTTGAGCGCTGAATCTGACCACCACGACAAAAACCCAAAATCCTGCTTGATCTCCATATATAGATCGACAAACTTGGCCGACCGGTGAACATCCAAATGTTTGGCTCACTCGATTTAAATAAACTCTATTCAGTAATCGATAAACAATCGCATTTCAAAGTCTTGGTGGCCAACTGTGAAGCGTTAACTCGGGAGATCCTACCAGCTTGTAGTTACCGGAATCAAATGATCAAACTCAAAAACTCGTCTGAATCCGATCACCCTTCTCAAGCCAACTCAAACTCAACCTCATCATCATCTTCTCACTCCACTACTTCCACCACTAAAATCACAAATGCCTTTTGTATTGTCGACTTGAAAGGCTTCACTCTCACTCAGTTTTGGCAGGTGATTTACCTTCTTTATTGATCCACCGTCACAGAAACTCCATCTCATTGTTTTGTTTTCACCTTCTCAATTCCAGATTAAAAATATTGCTCGGATTTGTTTCAGCATTTCTCAAGATTACTATCCGGAAACGTAGGTGATCATCTCTTACCGCGAACAATGGAACAAAAGAACGCGTACTGATTTTGCTTTAATCAATGCATGATGCAGGATGGGATATCTAGCCATCATCAACGCGCCGAAGTCATTCGCGACAATCTTCAAAGCAGTTACACCATGGTTGTCCAAAGAAACGATTTCCAAGATCAATATTTTAGGCGAAGATTATCAATCGACCTTATTAGAACACATAGACGAGGAGAACCTTCCCAGTTTCTTAGGCGGAACATGCCAATGTAATAACCAATTTAGTTGCTCGCAAAACGACAAAAAATTTGATCGATCGCCTTGGTTGAAAGAGCGGAATTGGAAGAACCAGTCATGGAGAAAGTTTGACACCCCAAATGAAAACCAAGCCCAAACCTCAAGCCAAGCCACTCAAGCTCATCCTTCCGCTTCAGCCCCCAATTCCCATGATCTTCAAGACCATGACCTCGACACTTCTAGCAATCACCCCGAACAGCAGAATGAGGTTACTGATGGTGGTGACACTTCAGATGGAGCTTTAATCATCAACAACTCTCCAAAACTTGCAACGAAAAAATAAGCACATCTCTCTGTCAGCGAACCCCACCTCCTTTGCTTATTGACCCAACTGTTGTTATGAAGTTTCGTTTTTTTGGGTGAATGTATCTTTTTGCTGTCGTGTTTCTAAAACAAAAAACTCATTGTGAATATCACTTGCCTTCCACTCAGCATTTTTTTTTTCTCTTCTCTCACAACATTGATGGTTGGGCTATTTTGTTTTGGATACCCATTCTAGATGTTTGGTTCAGGTTGATTACTATACACATACTGATTCTGACTTGTGATCCTCGCATGCGCTTTTCATTCTGTCAATAGGATGAGCTTCTTAGGTACCTTGTTTTATCCACTTTTCTTTCCTTTCTCACCTGGGGGATGCAATCATAAATATACATTAGGAGCAAGCATCGTGAAATTATCAATTAGATTTTGACTGTATTTCAATCTATCATCATGATTTGCGGATTTTGATTTGCAACAGGGCCTTGGGCAGAGTGAGATTTATAGTCAAGCGAGTTATGAATTGAAGAGTTGAGTAAAGTAGCCCATCGTCGAACCTCTCGATCCATTTCGAGTTGAAGAACCAGACAAGCCTCAAGCCCGATTTCTAAAAGGGATTCGAATGTAAGGATATTGATCCGTGTATCTAATTGAAGAAGAGTGAGTTTCTGAGTCCGCGGTAGAACAGCAATCGTCAGGTTTGGTAGATCCGTCTGTTCACTGTTTGTTAGATCCAAGAGCGGGCAAGAGGGCGTCGAGAGTGCTCCAACGGATACTGAGAGCAAGTAATCGGTGATGGATACACCGGCACCAATGAGGGCTAAGGTAGTGACATTGATGGCTGCCTGAAGGAGAGCTGAAATGGAGACGAAACATGGAGGAAAGTCAGTGATATGCAGATTTTGATTGGAAACATGATTTCAAAATTAAGCCAACCTCCATCCTGTTGAAGAACTTGAATGTAGATATCGATTGTGCTTCTAGGGTAAAGGTTTAGCATGACGACAGGTTCAAAAGAGTTTTGAATAGCTTGAGCGAAATCGGCGAATTTCTTGTCGGATCTAGCGATTTTCTTGCGATCGATTGAACTGAAAGGGGTTGTTGAGATATGTACGGAGATCTGACCATTCTGGTCATTACTTTTATTATTAAGATTAGAGGATACTGAGTTTCCGGCTGGATTGCCGAGAGCGGTCGCGACGGTCCGGTTGGAGTCGACCGAATCTCTCGGGCCAGATACGAATCCTATCAGTTTCGTCAGGCCATGCTCGACCTTTGCCACCGAGTCGCATCCAACGGGTGGGTTGGGTAGAAGACTGAAATCGATCGACCGCAGCTCGTATGGCCTTCGGTTGTCCAATCGAAGACCACCTGAAGACAGCAACTCCACTCGCGACTGGGTCAAGGTAGTTATGGTATATTTTTTTAGTAGGGAGAAAAAGCTAATCAGTTTTTGATGCTCGCGAAAAGCGCATCTCCAAGCTGCCTGACTGACCATTATGGGCTGAAAGAACCGAGCGATGGTCAACTGAGAAAGCACTTTTTCCCGCTGCATGTATGCGCACTATAAACTCGAATTTGGCGGGCCGGGCCCTCAAGCCCGCTTAATTTGGCTGAGCGGGAGCCCAAAGAGCGCCGAACTCCCTGAAGGTAACCAAGTTATTGGCTTTTTTCCCCGTGGGAGCTTCAGGAAAATCATGGCTTTTGGCCAGCTTTTTGAATCAAATTGACCTTACACAGCGCACACTCCTTGTGAGTCAGCAAGCTGAAGTGCAGTGGATAGCTGAGCATCTCAGCTTCAATGTAGTGTCACTTTTGTGATATCTACACTTGAAGGAGAGTGTTGCCCTTGCTCAGCAGTCAAGGTGGCCGATGGAGGATGGAGTTCTGTATTTCAATTGAGTCCACATGGATCTTCTGGGAATTTACATACACACTTCTGGTCAAACACAAAAAAATCATCAACTAAGAACTTCAAAGGGGGATGGAAGGAGTTTGTGAAGGGGGAAAAATTGGTGATTGACACCAAAAGAAAGAGAAAAATCAGGCCTTTAATCTGGCACCACAGGTGATAGGAATACACAAGGAGAAGGCACCTGAAAGGGGAGCGGGAAAAAACTCCCACCCAAACACTGAGAGCTCTCAAGCCATATTTTTGGCTTTACCTGCAAGTCCCTCCTTCGGAGGTCGTGCTTCACGCGAGGGCGCTTTGCGCCAGCCCAGGCTATACCAGGGCCCTCCGAAGCGAGGGACTTGTGATAAGTCTGCTGAAGGCAGTCTCATGCCAAGCTTAACAGAGCCTCTCCAAGGAGGCGCAAAGTGTCTCCAAAGGAGAGGCTTACCTCTAATGTCACATCATTGGCCCTACAGACTCATGTTTTTTTTTGCAAAAAACAGTTTTTTTTTTGAAAATAATTTAAAAAGTGTAGTTTGTGGTTTAAAAAAAACTGAGTAGACAGACTTGTAGCCTGGGCCCTGCTATCTCAGCTTTCATCCCTTGTTTTTTTAGCTTACTTCCCCTCATAGTTAATAGCCCAATCCACATACTTTGGACTGGTTCTGAAGGGGTCTTCCAGGCATTTTTTGAGCTCAAAATTTTAAATTCCCTGAGCTTGCACAGGCTGGGAAATTGGTTGCAGAAATACAACATGTGACAATATTTACAGTAGAAGCTAGCACATGTGTACGATTATCCATACTTCAGGTACATAACTTTTCTGTGACATATTCTTGATATCCTGTGACCCCAGAATCCAATTGGGACCCATTTCCATCTCAGTTCTGCTGACTGGCCTCCTCCCCAACAATTGCATATGGTTTGTCATGGCACCCAAAAACAAGAAGTGCCACAGGTCTTCTGTTGTGACATATATGTAGTTCTTGACTGCAACAACTGTCACAGACATATTGTAGGTAGTACATATATGATTTCTCTACTATGTAATAGAAATCATCCATTCCTGCAAGCTACCAGCACAACATCTTCTCCATGCTTGGAATCCTCCCAACCCAGCTCTTCTGCAAAATCAGTCAATTCAGTTAAAAGGAAGAATTGGACTCCAGTTGATCTTGTAAAACATTCCAAGCAAGAACAGCAAGCCACTGAACATGATAGCACAACTTCTGCAAAAACTCAGGAGGTTTCAGATGATCAAGAGCTCAGTAAGTCTCTTTCAATTGCTAAACATGTAAAATGAACCACCAACTCTTACCACTTCCAGGAAAGGCAAATCAATTGCATCAAAATAGCCTCAGTACAGCATACTCACACTACAAACTGCCTTTCCTTTCTGACCAACCTGATAAACATGGGCGCAAGATGATAGTGTTCCCATGTAAGACGTGAGTATTTCTCTGACCAGGACTTTTTGGCACTTAAATTGACTTATCAGTTATTCTGTTTTATATTCCAGCTGCAACACCAAAATTCACCACCCTACTTACAACACTTCTCCAACCAATCTCTCAAAGCATGTTGCTAACTGCCTCAAGCAGCTGCAAGAAGTGAATGATACAACCAAACTGGCCGCGCTGGGCATATCTGGAACTGGTGATTGAGAGGTTTTCAGCTCATGAGAAAATGAGAAAGTAAGTAGGGGACAATCCAGAAGGGACTTGGATTGGACCAAGGAGGCTTGAGGTGGTTTGAGTGAAGAAAATCTCTGACTTGATAATTTATTTCAAATTGTAGGGGCAGAATATATGTAGTCACAACTAGAGAGCCCCATTGCAAGATCCAAAGGGGGCCTAGGAGACTAAAACAGACAAAACATCTCACATGAGATGGAAGGAAAAACAATACAAATATGCTAAAGTAAACTTACCATATGGAAGGAGACTTTGACACTTGTCAATGGAATGGAGGAGACATTACAATAAGTATTAGTAATGGAATTATAACATCAAATATTATTGATGGACTGGAGATACATCACACACTAGTGATGGAAAATGATGACATGGAAGGGTGAGGGGAGTTGAGCATCACTAATATATCAGTGATGGAAAAGAGAAAAGAGACTGTGAGCGGAGAAGAAGGCCAGAATTCTGACAGGGATATAGATCTGCAAGAGGTGAGCTCATCCTTTCCCTTCTTTTTCATCTTGATCAGTTCAGTAAGGACTGATATTTCTGATCTTACAGGCCCCCCCAGCTCTGTGCAATCTGGTGCACCAATAAAGCTCGCCCTTTCTCAGCTCTTGGCAAAGAGGCACATGAAAACATTTTGCATCCAGCAGTGATAAAAAATATGCTGAGACAAAAGGCAGTATCCCATGACATTGCTAGGCTATACAAATTGGTGCAGGAGTCTATCATTGAGTCACTCAAAGTTTGTCATTTTCTCGGGTTCATTATTAATACAAGTTTCTGTTTTTTTTTCTGTTGCTAGAATCATGAAGGCGCCATATACTTAGGCCTTGACGCCTGGCAGTTGCCAAATGGGTTTGATTATCTAGGAACAGTAATATACTTCTTGGTTTGGGATGGAACCAGCAATGTTTAATTGGAATCAATGCCTCCTGACTTTGTTATGTTAAAAGGAAGACATACCGGTGAGTATTTGGCCAACACCGTCCGTCAAATTGTTGAAAAATTTGGGTTGCAACACAAGGTAAGCTCCATAGAGTCACTCTTTTCATATTTTCTTTGAATCATTTCCTTTTCCTCTAACAGATTTGTGGAATTGTAACCAACAACACCACAAACAATCAAACAATGGTAAATGAGATCAAGAAATTCAAGTGGGCTCAGTTCAATGACAAGGTGCATTGGGTTTGATGCTTTGCACATATATTAAATTTGATTGTACAGGGGATTTTGTGACATTTTGGGAGCTACAAGAAGGAAAGATACTGAAGGCGGAGGATGCAACTATGACGACAACAAAGACTTGGATGACTTGGATCAAGATGACCTGGAACATCAGATTCTGCGCAATGTTAAATCAAATCTACACTACCAAAAAAAAAGCCCCTGTGAGGACATATGTATATACCCCACTGCTTTGTCTTTTCTCTATCCCAGTTACAGTCAAACCAACAAAACCGCCCACTGGTTTCATTCGACCATAGTTGGTGCAGGCCAAAATTATGTTTTTTGGACAAGACTATCACATATTGTTTAGTAGTACAACAATCGCCAATAGCACATGCTGGCATTTGCTTGCCTGAAGATCAGGAGGAGGTTAACAATACGCTTGATCAGGTTCTCTCGACGAGCTTGGTACATCGTCATCATCACTATCTGCCCAATCCAACACGCCAGGATTGGTATGCAGACCAAAGTCTTTGAGGAGAGGAGAAGGCATCACGTATGTTTTCATGCTTAGGGCCGCCCTACCCCCGGGAACACGAGCCAACAGCGTGGCTTCCGCGGGAATCGATTCAAAGGTAACCTAATAGTGTTCATACAAGTGATGGTCAGACCAGTCAGTAGCAGAACATGAATGAAGATTGATAAGCACAAACAGTTCGATTAAGTTGCTCATATGCTTTCAAAAATTTATCAATCTCTTCCAACTCCTGTTCTACTTTCTCTTTCTTACGAGCCCAGTCATTCTTCAGAGATCCGTTCCGCACCGCAAGGACTGAACCACTGCATACCGCCTTCATGGCCTTTCGTGCCAAGCCAAGCCAGCCAATTGCTTCCCCGTTTTGACTCGCCTGCTCTCCGGCTTCGAGCGCCAGCCACTTGTAACCACGCCCAAGAGCAACTTGACGACCTTCACTAACGTAGTTTCGCAAGGAACTCGAAATCTCGCCTGCGCCACTAGCCAATTTGAAAGCATCCTTCGCGGTGCTATAGAGTTGGTGTACATTCAATTCGAGCTTTGCCAGCAGAGCCGGGGAGGGATGTGATTTAGGAAGCCCTGCCCCAGGGTTGGCATGCCGATCCATCGCAGACCTTGACAGCAAACGCCGAATTGCAAGCCGCTCAGCATCCGCTAATGTCTGCCTAATGTCGTCAAAAGTTAGAAATCAAGGTCGTCAGGTACAGAAATATCGAAAGGCAAGAATATCTCAGGTTTGCTAACGAACTGTGCTAATCCACCAGTAGCTTCTCGGGATAGCTCTGGGGGGCGGGTTGAGCGCAAATGCGCAAGGCCATCCGGATGGTATTTTTCCCATTTGGGGATGATTTCTTTACTCAATAATTCGAATATTCCACTGGCACGGCATAGAGTGTCGGCTGCTGAGCTCAGCTTCCCGTCTCCCGCACGTCTCTCAGCGTCTGTACCGAGTTCGTAAGCGCCCATTGAATTAACCAGCGAGTTCGAGGTATTTGATAAAGCGAAGCCAAGGTTGAGGAGGACCGAAGCTAATTCATAATAACTTGTTAAGGACCCCAAAAAAATCGACGCATCAAGATAGATAATCTGTTTGAACTTAATCATATATTATTATAAAAATTAAAATTGATCAAACTCAACCATTGACTTACAAACACGGCAATAAGATCCTAGATGGTGAACGAACTCTGCGGGATGAGAGTGTTGATCTCCAGCCAAATGCTAAAAATTAGAAAGCCATGGTGAGGCACGTGATTATTAGCTTTAATGACAGAGTATACTAATCTTTTCAGATCTGGTGACATGCCTATTTCATTCGGCATGAGCAAGATGTCTTTTTCGACTGCATCCATGAGACCCAGAAGGTGAGGAAGATAGTCTTCAATTACCTGGTAACAACCAGGGTGGCAGATTTGGTCAAGACAAACCTCTAAGTGGTCTTGATAAACTAAGCTCATACCTTGATAGCCTTGAACCAATCCCGTTTTCCAGAGTTCTGCTTACATTCTTTCAAGGCTGTTCGCATGGCACTACGGGCGGCATTGGCTCCGGCTAGTTGACCGATCCGTTCGCCAGTTGGGTCAGTCAGCAGGGGCTCGAAATTAATCGTTGTTGGCGTCGATAGGTCGAACAGGAATGACATCGTTTCGAATACGAATCTGGATTTCGCCGCGTAGTTGATGCTATAAGTCCGGCACCCGGGGGTTCGGGCGGGGGTAAGCTTCGTTCCGAACCCCACATCGAAACCACCCGTGTGGTTTTTTTGTGAGACTTGTTCAAGACTGAAACCCAAAATTTCATCAGTTGGTCTGTCCTTGTTGCCATCCAGGTGGCTTCTAAATTAACTATGTCCCTCTATTGGAGGGGGGCGCTGACCCGCAGGCACCCTCCGAAGGATGTGCTAAGGGCCTGTACCATAGGGCATGAAAATTGAAATTTTCCAAATTTATTTGCCTCAAAATTTCTTGGGACACAAACTGAGCCTGGCCAAAATGTAGGCTGGAGCCCAAATGTGAAGAATTTCGACATTTGAACCCTCCACTAGTTTTCACTTTTTGTGTACAGGGCAAAAAAAGTTGAAATTTTTCAAAATTGAGGCCCATGGTACAGTCCCTAAGTCAACCCCGCGGCCTGAGAGAATCAGGAAAATATCATTTTTTAATCCTTTCTAGACACGCCATGTCTCACTGGGCAATGGAACAGTTGGGGAACAAAAAATTCACAAGATCATGAAATATATTTGTTGTACATATTATGGCTATTTTTCAAGGCCTTACTACAAGCGTATTGTACCAGAGGTTGCCAAACTCTCATCAAACCTACTTTCCAGTAAATTCTTTCAAGCAGTGAATTATGAATCCTTTCATGATCATCAAACTTGGTTGTATACCTTCATTGTTTTTTGGCCACAGACACCAGGGGAGATCTGTTCCCACTGTCCAGGAAGTGCCAGAGCTGAATTATATGAGTTTGGTCTGATATGAGTCAGATGTGTGTAGGGAAACAATCCATAAATGATTGTAAAGTAGATGGAGAAGTGATTCAAAATTCAGTCAGGATTGATTTGGGAGTCAACACAATTTTGGGCAGAATTATTTTGTTTTCCAAGTACAACTGTAGGAAAAAATATGATGAAACACCCAAGTCCAACTTACCAATTGCTTCTGATGAGCTGATGTTGAAGGATAGCTAAGCAAAATTGGAATTCTTGAATTCACTCCCTCTGATAAAATGGGTTTCTTGTAGGAATTCTCAAATTCAATTCCTCTGAAAAAATGGGTTTAATGAAAATTATTGGCCCTCATGTAAAACAGTAAGGTGAAAGTCAACTTGGTATTATTGGTTTTAGAATGTTGGAATGTGGAAATGTTGCAGTAAAAATAGTCAAACCCATTTCCTCTGAGATGCAGCAATTCATATGAATTCTGCTTAAAAATTGTCAAAAACTGTTTTAACAGGGTGAAAGTGTGAGTTAAGTCAAGGTTGGTATATTGTGGTGTCAATTGAGTTTGGAAAGATATCCTGGCCTATTCACAAAAAGCATCTGGAGAATTTTCTTTTGTTTTGCTTTTCAAATAAGGATCGCCAAGTGAACCCGGGTACCCGCGGCGGGTGCGGGTACCCCCTGCTTTTTTTGACCAAAACATACACCCGCACCCGCACCCGGCACCTGCGGCGGGTATCCGCGGGTGTTTTGGGCGGGTACCACGGGTACCTCACTGTGATTTTCCATCCAAAAACCTTTAAAGACGAGTATAGACTATTTTTACTTTCATCTTGACCTATCATGTGTTAGTCATATACTATATATAGAAACAGAAACATCATCAAATGGAAACATAACAAGATAAAAGATAAAAGAAGATCTAACACTGTGAACTCAAGTGTTACCATTTGCTGTTCACAGGATACTTTTTCTCTTTTTTTTCGCTCCTCCTTGAGACCCTCCTTCCATTTTTTAAGATCCCCTGTCTCAATCAGGTTATTCTTGGAATAAAACGCAACCGACATACCCCTAGTGATGGAAACTGAGTTGAGACGGTGTCAAGATTGGTTTACATAGTGGCGGCCAAAGGAGAATGCACGTTCCACATCAACAGACGTCGCTAGATAATATGAAAGTTGGATAAGAAATCTCAGCTGTCTGATGTAACATTAATGAATCATCGGAGGGAGAGGGAAAAATTACCTGGGCAGCTCAAGACGTCAAGAGCCATCTGCGAAAGCCCACCGTGTGTATTACCAGCGTTTTTTTGCTTGATCCACCAGTTGAGTGGACCAGTTGATTGATCCACCAGTTGAGTGGATCAATCGGAGAACCTTCATCTAAAATGAGACCGGACGCTAGCCACATGTCAATCGGATCAGTTGAACTGCCTCGGGCCGCCAGAGAAGCACCTAATTGTGCGATATTTCCAGTCCTTGGCTGCGTAGATAAAATTTTAGTAACTCTTGAAAAAGTTTGATGATGGGAGATTTTACCTTTGTTGCTTTGTGTGGGTCACTGGAGACTGGAACCTTCGGCAAAGGCTTGTAATGTGTATTGAACATATCTTGGGTGAGTCTCAGAGCCTTGTTGATCCAGTCCTCCTCCCATCCTGCGATCTTGAAGTATTCTATTTTGAATGATGGATGCAGTACTAGAGCAGCCCAAGAAAATAAATTACAGTGTTTTTTGTTCATCCATGGAAGAATTTGATTTAATTAGACACTCACCCATGGCGATTTGAAATAGAGGCAAACAGTTGGTCAGCGTATAGTACTTGTTGGTCAGCTTAAGGCCAACTCAACAAGCGTTTTGGAGTGCTGGCGGGTAATTGTTGTTGGATCCTTTGATTACATTTGAAAGCATTTTGGTAATCTCATTGATGAATACGATGACATGAGTCAACCGAGCCGATCCACGTGTCGATACTTGAAGCGTTTGATCATAGAAAACCTGGAGTATTTCTACCAGGTGGTTGGCTAGTTGGATGTCGACGGAATTGATGTGATATTTCCGATCCAACCCGTGCTTCTTGTCCTTCTGCCATATCAGACTGTCAGTAGAAAAAGATGTCAGTTTCACAAGAATGAAAAGCAAGAGCTATGGAAGCATAATTACATTGCCTTCTTGCATCTAACGATGCCAACCGACTGATCCAAGGTTGAGTTCCACCTTGTGCAAACGTCTTGAACGATGCTATGAGGACTTTCGCATCCCATGTCTTTGCAGAGCTCGGCGAACTGAATCTTTGAATTCGGAGATTTGCAAAGTTTGCGAGCAATTGCACGAAACTGAAAATAGGAGAGAAAAGTGAGAAAACAAATCATAAAGCAAACTTAGCTGCTTGAGGTAAAATAAAACCACCTTAGCCAGAGTTTCTCGGCAAATTTCAGTTGTGTAAATATCACTGTCTTCATCCTCGTCACTCAAATCGTTGAGGTCTTCAAGAGTGAGCTCTGGCTCCACATCTTCTAGAAAAGCTGCACCCGCTGTCTCAATTTCTTCTTCGTCAACCAAATGGGTTAGATCTTCCTTGTATCTAGGTTCATATTCATGAAGGGTTTAAACTTTAGTTGAAACAAAGGAGGAAAGCGGGAGAAAAAACTCACCTGCGGATCTGTTGTTCCGGATCATCTTCTTCACCCGATTCATCGGAAGAGTACAAAGAATCTACATCACCTTCATCTGCATTTTCTGCTGAACGTTTTTTTGCCGTGCCAAACAGTCGCAAGATTGACTGGACAATAAGGTTGAGGATGTGAGCATAGCACCAAATCCACTGTTGATCGCCTTTAAATCGCGCCCATTTGATTTTTTTCATTTCAGAAACCATCACCGAGTTGTTTGAGGCGTTGTCGGTGACAATTCCACAAATCTGGCAGGAATTAAAACAATTCAGCAAAAAAACTCGGGTTACATGTGAGAATGACTCACTTTATCTTGAATACCAAATTTTTCAACCACAGTGCGTACGGTATCGGCCAGATACTCGCCAGTATGACTCCGAGCCAGCTGGACAAAATCAAGAGGCATTGCCTCAAGATCAAATTTACCGCCGCTGAGCTTGACCATACAATAAAGAACCACCCCAAGGATATCAAATCCATTGGGTGATTGCCATGTGTCGGCCCCAATGTACATTGCGCCTTTATGTTTCTAGAGAGGGTTATGATGAAAGGAAATGGACAAAGCAAAGTCGTGTATGAGTAAATACACAATCCAAGATAGAAGGAAAGATTCAAAAGCTACTTACAGTTAATTCTTTCCGGTAACTGTGTTGAACAGCTGTGTAGAGCATATGGACAGAGCGCAATATAACTTTATCGGAAGGAATGTACTTGACAACTGTAGGATGGAGGATCGCCTTGAGGGACTTGTCTGCTAATGCCGAAAACGGCTGGGCGGCGTTGGCGCACCAGATTGCACAGAGTTGTTGTACCTGGTACAAAAGGAAAAGCTGATAAATCTGGGTTCAATGAAAAACTAGGAATCCAAGAAGGGGACTTACCTCTTGAGGATCAATATCACCAGTCCCAGTGACTCCAAAAGTGGCTAGATTGCGGCTCAATTCGCCCTCGCGCTGTTTGTTGAGACATGTGGATGTGTGCCTCAATAGATTGCTGCACGAAGAGTCGTTTGTCGGTCGATGTATTTTGGTTTCACATCTAAAAAGAAACAATTCAAAGGAACATTTGTAAAAATGCAAACCAGAAGCAAAAGCTAAGAGAAGAACTTACATCTTGCATGCGTAAGTGATCATCTAACGACCTCTTTTATCCAATTGATTGGAGATCTCGGGTTTGTGGTAGGTAGCATAGGCTTTACTGCCATTATTTTCAGTGTTCCTCTGCGCTCATTCTACATGAAAAGATTTGAGTAAATATGTCAGCAGGATCTTCAATGAAAAAGAAAAATGAGAAGGGACTTACTAAGTTCCTCCGGGTCAGTTAGTTCGCGATGTAAGACTCAAAAGTGGTTGTGAAACCCTTTTGCTGAATGGAGAAGGGGATGATGGAGGTGCAAACTCTGCCCTTCTATACTATCAGATAACAAGACCCACCAAGCTAAGCTTGGCAAGTTTTAATCAAGTGATAGGTCTGGTCTAGTTCCAGATGAAGTTGTTCAATGACAGGTATGTGAGATTTGAGAGTGAGTTCAGTAGTTATTTGCAAATATAAGGGTTGTAGTGATGGGTGAAGGTGATGGTAAGTGTGAAGGCTGGTATGTAAATAACTGGGGAATACTGAGCTCAGGGAAAAACAACTGGGGGGGAGAGAGCTCCTTATATAGACAAATGTGAGGGATTTTAGCTACAAGGGGGACCCTGGATGAGGGATTTCAGCTGGTGGGCTGCGTACAAGTGGTGTCAGAAGATACTAAATACAGGCAGAAAGTGGGGTGAGAAATGAAAGATGATGTCATACTGACGCAAGGACCACATAAACAAAGCGGGGAAATGTCAAATACAGAGGTACTTCATGCAAGGGGTGCATGAGTGGTGTCAGACTAATGCAAGGAGTGCAGAAATGGGGTCAGAAGACTGCATGCAGCTGCAAGGGGTGCATAAATGAGGCGGGGACATGTCAAATACAAAAGAAATGGGGTTGGTCCCCTGCATATGCAGTGGAGATAAGAGGGATAGAAAAGAGTATGTGTTTGGCTGGGGCTGAGTATGCGTATACCTGGAAAGGTTACTTGAGGGGTGTGACAGGTTAATGACTGAGGCTGGCCGTGTCCATGAAGGTCCAAGAGGGTGTAACTTCCAATCCTGCGGGGTTCCAGTGACGCTTCCAGTGGTTACTGGGGGTAAAATTGGCTGTGGAATCCATTTATGAGGTCTATTTGGTGGTATCTTGAGGCCTAGGTTGAGTAAATATATGTATGAGAAAAAACGTTTGATTTTTCACTTTTCCATCTACCACAGCAAGGGCCAGTTGTATTAGGCTGGCTTGTGGTAGGGGTTTCTGACTGGGTGAGGCCGGCATCGTCATCAATCACAATGGTGGTTTCTGGATCATCTGAGACAGGTTCCCGGGTGTTTGACTCGGAGTTTGTTCTGGACAAGGTGATGGATGGGGGTGATTTTTGCCAAGGACGCTTTTGAGTTTGAGGCGTTGGAGCCATTCCAGGAGGTGGTGGGGGGAGTACTGGTTAGGTGTTCAAGATCATGTATCTATCCGATTGGAAAGGATATGGGTACGCCACAGGCTCTGGATATCAATGCTGCGGCATGTTTATCACCAAGGTGGCGGGTGTTGCCAACAGGTACCCGGCTACCTGTCACTTTTTTCACCCAATTCCTACACCCGCACCCGCACCCGCACCCGGCACCCGCGGAGGGTATCCGTGGCCATTTTCGGATACCCGCCCACGGGTGCCAGGTACCGCCAAACGGGTATCACTTGGCGATCCTTATTTTCAAAATTCACATGTGCACATGCAAGTGAACGCTTTTGCGCTTTGCCAATTGTCACCCTGATGTATGTGCATGCATTGAAGTGAAAATATCACAGGATGGGCCTTTCACAGCCACATGAAAAGTAAAAACTTTGTGTTAATACAGAAATTTGTGAGTACATCAGAGGGACAATATAACAGGCTGGACCTTTCACATCTCCATGAAAAGGACACACTGGTCATGGAGCAAAGAAAGGCCTATATTCTGTATGAGTTCCAGATGAGTTCTGGATGAATTCTAGATGAGTTCTGGATGAATTCATGATGATTTCTGGATGATTTAATGGGGAGAGCTATGGTTTATTTCAAGATGATTTCCAACTGAGTTCCAGCTAACTTTTAGTCTTGTTCATATGTATCCAATATTTCTTCACCAAAGGCCTCTAACACCTTCATAGAAGTAATAACACATATGGCACTCTCTGGAGAGTGGGAACAGATCTCCCCTGGTGATAGATGACAACACCATTTCAAGAAGAGAAGAAGACCAAAACTTAATTGAATTCTTAAGGTGTCAAATAACAGCTAGAGAGACTCAAATAGTCATGATAGATGAAATCAAGTGGATAAAATAGATAAGAAGAAATCAGATCAGCTGATAATGAATATTTGTACTTAGAACATTATACAAAGCAAGAAATAAGAATTAGGAGGAAAATATTACCAAGAAAATGACTGTCAATCAGCCAAAGAAGGGATCACAAGAGTAGAAGTTTGAAACAAAATTAAACTGCAAACAAAACACCCATATAACCTCATTGTTCTATCAATAGATGCAAAAATGGGGAAAAACTGCCACAAGTGTTGTTTTCCAATTCCCATGAAACTGGAATTTTAGTATTGGAAGCTGGTGTTCTTTCATAAGGAGGATGTGAATCTTGTTAGTATTTGGTGTATGATGAGAAATTGTATTGTAAAATCAGCATGGAGCTGACTGGTGAGTTAATGAATACAACCCAATCTAAATGCACAATGATTGTGTTCAATAACTCAGTTCATTGCAGTCATGCTTATGTAAAATCAACATGAGACTGAATGTTAGCTAAGGCCCCATTTGGAGCCAATATAATTGTGCGGTATACTCTGGAATTTTGTGACATCTGATCAAGTTTTGGCGCACCTGATCAGATGTCACATAGGATGTCAGGCAAAAAAACTCATATATCACCCAGATTATATTGGCTCTAAATGGGGCCTAAGATTGTAAGAATTCATACAAAATGTAATCCAAAGCAAAGATAACCCTCTTTTGATGACAGATTGGAATGGCAGGCTCTGTTGCACAATGAATCATGCAACTCATGAGTCTTAGAATGCCACAGGTTTGGGAGACAACATTTACATAATCTGGTAAAGAAAAGACAGTCTTGGTTTAAGGATTTTCTGCCGCAGCAAGTAACACAGGCAGCTGGGAACAGATCAGAAGAAAAAAAAAGAAACAAAGGGTAAATTTGGCAGTCAAATTAAACATAATTCCTAATATAATTCCTACCTCGAAGGAAAGTCTTGATAAATCAACAAAGCAAATTTCTTGCCAAAATAGAGCCCCATACAGCAACAAAAAAGAAAGGCAGGGAAAAGACAATGTTCCCAAAAATATTTGAATGATGAGGCAAGGATTTAGGAGGTACAAGCTGCTAAGCTGACAAGTTTCCATTCGGTCACTCTTAATGAAATGATGTTTGAGCTCAATTGTGATTGTAGAACAATAAATATTATTTGCGCGCACCATCGACTCGAAGGAAACCGAATAGAGAGTGTCAAATGGCCGCGTAAGCTACGAGCAGTTCAAGATGGATGATCTGGAGAGGAAGGTTAAATTCAATCAAGTACTACTAGGTGCCGTTTTGCGCTTGCTGTTTTGGCAGATGTCGAGGGGCTACTTGTTGAATCGGAGGCGGTCTTTGCTGTTTTAGACGTGTCAGTGGGAGCGGCGGAGGTGGTACTGTTTGCTCCGAAGGTTGGGACGTGATCAGCACCATTTGCCCATTTCACTGTGAGCAATCAAATATAAAAAAACCAAGTTAGTTTTCCTCGCTTTGGTTGTAGTACTCAACACTGTGTAATGAGCGAGTGGGCTTACATGACGCAGGGGCTGTAACAGGTTCTGATTTTTTGGTGATAATTTTGGCGATAAGGGCGCCAATGATCACTAAAGCAAAAACTGCGATAATCCACGTAATGGTTTTAAACTTTGAGCCGGCTTGAGATTGCTTTTGGAGCCAATTACTGTGAAAAGCAATGCTAGGTTAGGGCCGCACGATTGACACCCAGGAGGATAAAAGCCACAATCTCACCTAGATCCTTGTTGCTTGGCTCGGTCTAGATCTTTCCATTGCGTGTCGGGACGGTAGAAATCTTGTCTGGTTGAAGGTTTCTCTGATTCACCGTGAATCAATCCACCCGATGAATGAGACTCATAGCTATGCGAGGTGGGTGAGGTGGGTTCGAGGAACGCTGCCTTAGGAGGAGGCAGCTTGGGATCAAACGGAGAAACAAAGGGATCTTCTGCGGGGTAAGTTGGAGGGCCTCGAGGACCCGGATGCGATGAGGGAGACAGCCGATCCATCGGGGGAAGAGGACGCTCGGAAGGGGCAATGTTGGGCCGCTGAGGTGCTGGTTGGCGATGGGCAGGAGCCAGAGAGGACATAAAGTTTTGAGCGGGTGCCCCATCACGACCATAAGCCCCTGCGTTATATTCGGGAGAGCGGCCGGAGTATTGATGTGTCGAATTCATGTTTTCGGGAAGATTGGAATAAAAAAGGTATCGATAGACGTCACAAGTGCTGAAAATCCTGTTGCAATGTTCGGTTGGAGGTGATTAAAGATTGGCGATTTCTGGTCCTAGAGGACGACCACAAATGCACACCTGAGGTCAGTCAGTCAATGATGAGCCCAAGTGAGTAGTAAAGAAGAACCTACAAAAGTAGCGAGCGTGGTATTGTGGTTAAATGAAAAGTGGTAGTTACGGGACGTGTGTTGTTGGGGAGTTTTTTTCAGGCTGGCAAGCCTTCTGACCAGAAAAGAATGACTGGGAAGGGAAGGGGAGTTGAGTGGAGTGGGCGTGAAAAGTGAGGCGCAGAGTTAATAGGAAACCCTGTTCAAATTATGTGCAACTGAAGGGGGAGAAATGGCTGGAAGAGCGGAAGTATGTATATGTCATACCGATACAGCCAGGTTGAGAATGGCCCTGTGTCCAATGGGTCCAAGCGCAGTCCCAATGAGCCAGCTGGAGGAGACTCCCTTCCCTCGTTGATTGTGATCAAGCGTCAATCCTGAGTTCTATGTACTGGAAAATGCAACTTCGCAAGCACCTGCCAAAGGTGTATGTACAAAGCTACAATTCGGATAATTCGAATGCTGACATGGTACATAAAACGTGTGTCAGAGTGTTCAAGGGATGGTATGGGATGTCTGCTGGGAGGTGACAACTTAAGGTTTCTGATCTTGTTTCCAGGGGAAGGAATGCGATGCACCTGCAGGATGCACCATCCAATTTTCGAAAACTCAAGTTAAGCCGCCTCGGCGGGGATTCGTCTCAGCCAGCTCCATGGTGCAATGCTTGTACAAAGTTACAAGCCCAGCCTGTCTCTGCCCGGATAGAAACGGCATCGAGGTAGCTAGGTAGCCGCAACCATGTCAGGGATAAGCCAGATGCATGTAAGTACACACATACCATGTCCAGAAACAGACCGGATTTTTGAGAACCAGCTAGTGAGTCTGAAGTGGGATTCATATTCACAACCTGAGCGCCACCCAGTTGACATGATGCTCTGAGCGCATGTAAGCCTCCCCAAGTCGAAACGGGCTAAATGAAGTAGCTGTTTGCTCAAGAACAAAGATGAGCATGTCGAAGCGTCGAGGGGTCTGATGTATCTCACTTAAATTGGCACTGCCGATCTGATCTCCAGCAGGCGAGATGCGGTGCACCTTTTGGCGAACTTGGGTAGTCCCTTTCTTCCAAGTTAGCGGGTGGTGGCGAAGCCTTTGACTTTGATTTGCAGTGGCTTTGGCGGGAGGGACTTGTGTTAAGTTCGCGATTACTGCCTGTTGGCCAGGAACCAGTACATGACGGCAGGCAGCGGCGGGCGCAATTTGCGAGCTCGCATCGGATCCGAAGCCTCTGAGTTTAACTTTCAGTGAGAATCCCCATTCCGAAGGGGCAGCTCCGCCGAACTTAGCCAAATAAGTACCGCGATCAGCTAAAATAAGCTCGCAGCTCCTGCCCAGGTTCTCTGCTTCGTAAAGGATAGCATCACCGTCGGCGAACCCTCCTGGCACCGGAGACCACAGCACAATGACCGACAAGGCAGATTGACGAGCGCCAGGCCCCCAGATTGACGGCTCCGGTGCTTGAATCTGACAGCAGACGTGTCCTCAAGACATCTGAGAGGAACCCCACCTGTGGACCGCCCAAGCCTACCCAAGCTTTAGCTGCAAGGTGGTTGCAACACTGAGATAGCAACGGATTTATGCTCACTTCGAAAGACAGAAATTTCAAGTAAACACATCTCTTATGCGCATTAGTCATGATGGGGATTGTTGCGTGAACTGTTAGTAGAGTCCAAAGTTAGGAATGAGATAAACCGCAGAGTTGACAGTCAAAAAGTAGTACAAATCTGTAAAATGAAGAAATCAAGACTGAAACTCGAGGACTCAGTCAAAAATTTCGTCATTCAAGTTCCTCCTTTGGGCGAGTCCTCCCAACCAAGGGGCACTAAATTAACTAAGTTCCTCTCTTTGATTTGATGGAGGACACTGCCTCGCAGGTTCCCGTTGGCGCAATGTGATCAGAGTTGTACCACTCCGCGGCAGCAGGGAGGACTTAGTTAAGTTAGCAAGGGGCATGGCCTGAGTTATATTAATGTGTTCTCCTCGATTGGGGCGCTAAATGTGTCTACGCGCTGCACTTCGGACGTCAAAGTGCACCCGTCGTGTTGATGATCAATCACCTCTCCCAGCAGCTTATGAGGTTAGACAAAAAGCAGTTTTCTGGTGAGAGTTGTTGTATGCACAAACAGGTCAATGCGATGATTTGAGCCATCGGCATCCACATCCGAAAAGCTTCAAAGTTCGATTGCAACCACATATTTCATGATGGGAGTGCCATTCGATTAGGGTTGTAGAACAACGCCATACTAGATGAGCCAAACACATTTTACGGCTTAGCGATGTGCGTGATAAACTGGGTTGACTTGCCTAACAAACGTGGCACGGGATGGAAAGGAAGAGCAAGACTCGACGACACACTGCACATAAAAATAGCTGTTCCCTAACCTAATTGTGATTGTGAATATCAATGCTGGGCGAGGAAGGCGATGAAGGCAATCGGTAGGAGGCCACCTCGCCGTTCTCGGGCATCCAGTCCGCTGAATTCCGGAGGGCGCTAAAGTCCAGTGCATACTATCTGTGAAGGGGAGATGAATCGATTGCCCTCCAGAAGAAGATCGAACTTCAAACCCTTGGCTGCAAGAAATATTTATCCACCTTCTCCGGCATTAGCTGTGGCCTCAGTCAGGGACGACACAGGCTTGATTGTGTTGGTGGACTGCCACCGACCAGCCAGCAGAACAGCACCGCTATTTTCAAGGTTGGCTCTAGCCCATCGACGAAACCTGTTCTCTTTTTCCGGTCAGACAGAGCCGGACGGGGAACTTTTCCTGGAAGCTGAAGGCTCCCAAAGCAACACATCCCAAACTGAAAGGCATGGAGGACCAAGAATAGCTAGACTCAGACTGGATGGTTCAGCCGATCCATCGTCTTGGTTTGCTTGATAGCCCTTCTCATCGGCCGAGGCAGAGCCCGGCTGTCTGGCCTGGCACATCGCGCTTCCCAAGTTTCTTTTGGGCGAATTCAGTCATCACGTTCTCTCTTGCCATCGTTCCCTGCCGATCGCGATCAGCAGCCTGCTGCTGGGCATTCGGCTGGGCCGGAGCCTGACTCGAGCCGCTGCTGATGGGCTGGCCATCCCTCCCCCTGGCCGAGCTCTTAAACCCACCAGCGAACAGGCCGCCGTGGCGTTCTCGGAAGACCCCCCAACGAACCACACTCCACGTCTATAACCGCCCGCAGAAAACCAAGAGCCGCTGCTTATCAGGCGACCCCTACTGACGCATCTCGTGATCCAGCATTCAATAGAAAATAGTTGTTGATTAACTGAGAGCCAAACCCCTCGGAAATCAGAACCACCCTCCGCGCCCATTGGCCCAAGTCTTCAGGTCCTACCAGCATAAACCTAGTTGAACGTGCTCCTTTCTCTCCGTCTCCTTATCAGTGACATCCCACCCAACAAAAACAAAACACGCATTGATCAAAAAGCAAGGCAGGGCTAACATCGCTTCAAGAGGCAAACTTGCCTTCCCACATCCTTCCCCACATTAAATAAGAAATATAATTAAAAAGCTAAACACATTAACATGTCTGCTAGCGAGATAACAACCAAGAAACCGCTCAAGTCGATTCTGATTCGCCATTCCTCACCAAATTCTTTGAAGCTTTACGTGACCCAGTCCATCAGCCCGGTCCAGATTGACGGGCGCAAGACAAGGAAGCCGAAGAGCTCGCTCATCTCGACCTTCAACCCGATCTTCCACTTCTTCTCTCCGCCGCACAAGTCAGCTATTCCTAGCGTGCCCAAGGAAGAGCCACAGCCAATCTCTGTGGCCAGGGCACTGGCTATAATCATCATCTGTGTGACTGCTTTCGTCGTTAGCGTTAGTCGAATTGGCTATCTAAATTTCCCTTCAAATTTTGAGTGATTGGGATTATTATAGATTGAAATCCAGCTAGATAACTAACCTCACCCACGATCTTGTTTAATCCTTGTATCAGAATGCTACCTCATTGTCATTGAACCTCTTGATCCCGAGCATCCAGCGAGAACTAGGTAACGTATCGACTGGCTCATGACTATCTGGGTGCCGAGAAAGGACAGCTCAGAAGAATCTTCTTGTTTTTCCTCTGGAATGAATAGATATTGAAGCGAGTGATTTGCAATGGATCTCGAGTGGATTCCCGCTTGGCTTCGGTAGCTGTTTGCTGTTGTTCGGGAGGCTAGCTGATGTGGTCAGTCCCTTATGATTACTATCCTTTGAAAAATTCCTTCTGCGTCTTCTTCCTCCTTCGGGCATTTCAACTCCCAAATCGAACAACCATCGTCTTCCCCTCCAGGAGTCCAATTCACCGGGCTTCTCATCGCACTTTGCTCTATCAGTTGGTGACCAAACCGAGATACAACGTTGAAGATATTTTGCCTTTTCTTCACGATGAATGCGCAATCTCAAATAGTACGGTCACAAACGCTTCATTCAACTGGGTACGAGTTTTTACGCCTTGGCTTCTCTCGGCTGTGCGCTTTCGCGTACCCATGTCCAGCTCTCAGTCCTACGAGTATTCCAAGGACTTGGGGCTGCAGCCACTGCACCCTCGCTCATCGGCGTCCTGGGAAACCACCTCGAGCCCGAATCCACCCTCAAGCGTGTCGGCTTTGCCTGTCTTAGCGCCGGTGCGCCATTGGGAGGCACCTTCGGCCTACTCGTCGGCGGGTTCATCACCCAAGGGACTGGTCCTGGTTGGAGATCCGTAAGCTCCTTACTTGCAAAAAAATCTCAGTCTAGACGATGAACAGAGCAGAAAAATTAGATAACAGGCTAACCATGTCCGGTTTTGGGGCTCTATCGTGGAAATCGCATCTAGTTCTTCTATCTCTGCGCTGCCTCGGCGATAGGTGTATGTGTATCCGCCACTCTGATCATCCCAAAGGACAAGCAGAGGGTAAATAAAGAAGGAAGTATCGATTGGTTAGGAGGAATCCTGATCATCACGGGCCTGAGCTTACTCACCTTCGCGCTTGGAATCAGCTCTCGGGAAGGGTGGACCAGAGTAGTCGTGCTGCTGCCGTTCATCTGCGCAGTGATAATCCTAGCAAGCTTCGTTTTCTGGCAGAAGGTCCTCGAAGACCGCATGACTGAGTCCCTCAAAGCTGGCGATGGTTGGAACAAGCCTACCGAACCTATCTTGAAACTCGACTTGTTCAGACGAGATCATCACCAGTTCTCCATCGTACTCTCGGTCGTTTGCTTGCTTTGGTTCGGCTTCGTAATCCAAAACTTCTTCTTCCATCAATAGTTACGTTCCTTTTCTTTGGCTTTGTATCGGGACATTTTGGCTTTTTGTCCAAACCTTCGCAACCTGGAAACTGACTTGCTGCTCCATCAAACATCTCGTTCTGGTTATGAAAACAGCCTCCAAGATTTTTTGGGATTAGACTTAACGCAATCCGTAATCCGATTTATTCCAATGTAATTAGCCCCCGAGATCACCTTGACCAAGTTCTTGAATGGACAGCAAATTCTCAGAAGGGGATAATTTGCTGACAAATCTCGTTATGTTGGACATTCACATAGGCTTGTGCTGGGACTGTTGTTAAACATCGCCTTCGGCTTCTTGTCCCACATCATCCCGGCCCAGCTCTTGATGGTCTTGGGCTGTATCGGCACTGCCACAAGCTGTTTGCTGTCGGCGCTGATGGACACCTCGGCCAGTTATTGGACCTACAACTTTGCCTCGGTTGCTCTATCTGTTGTCGGACCTGACTTTGTAGTCAGTCAATCTCGAATCCTCCTATCTGCCTCAAGCTTATTTACCCGTCAACCTGATTACGGATTGTTGATCAATGTCTTTTTCTTTCGTCTCAACTGCCAATTCCAGTTTGCCACAGGGACAATGTACGGCAGTCAGATCTCGAGCCAATCGGAACAAGCCGTCACGGGTGGAGTCTTCCACACTTTTGCACGTGAGCATCCCATTTCCTCTGATTCTCTTCACCTGATGGGTTCATTTGGTCCGGAGCCAGGAGGATGCTAAAATTTCCTTTATCTCTTGATAACTTCTTTTGATTCGTTTCCGAAAAAAAAAAACAGAAATGGGAAATGCCATTGGATTGAGTCTAGCCACTTTGCTACAAGTACGTCCCATCTGTTTCTTTTATCTAGTATCATCCACTTACTGGTCATTTGGAATTTATCTTTTCAAAAGGTTCAAGTCACAAGATCCAGAGCGCGAGAAGAAGGGATGATTGTCAGAGATGATCTGGTGAGTACTTCCTCATGGTATCCTCAAATTCTTGTGAGAGCATGAAATTGATATTTGTATCCTTCATTGTCATCCGATAGACCGTGGCAAGTCCTGGAGCTTTTTTGGAAGGTTTAAGGGCAGGCTTCTGGCTCTGTTTTGGCGCTTTATGTTTGGGTGTGTTCCGATGCTTCCGGGCGATTCTCCTTCGGAATTTCAGGGCTAGGGAAAGAAAATCTGACCTCTCTTGATTTTGAATGAACCTGAACTAAAAACCAAACAAAAAAACTTCATACGACAGCAACTTTGCTTTCCCTCGTTTTTCTGCGCAAGTTGAAGCTACTTGGAAAGAAAAAGACGGTCGACTCATCGAGCTCATCGATCGAAGAAAAGGGCGAACAAAAAATCGAAAGACGAGGCAGTGAAACTAGTACCATCGAGTCTCCGTGATTTCCCTGAGGCCCAGATAAATCATCACATCTACCTATAGCATATGTTTAGTCATTGCATGTACAATCAAAAAAGACAGTTAACATTTTTCGTGTTCATATAAATAGTCAATTAACTCATAATCTGTGAAAAAATAAGAAAATCCAGTCGAATGTCTTGTTATTTAGCGAAATATCGGTGGACACTTGTTACATTGCGCAATCACCAGGAGGAAACTGTTGCAGGAAAGGGAGACTGAGACAGCAGATCGTGAGAATGTATGGAGGCGCTAGACCGACAAAAACAGCAAATTTTTTTGTTGTGAAATGCCGGTGAATCCACGACCATGGCTCTGAGCCGACATTGGAGGACTTACCGTCGCAATCTGGGAGCAATCTGAGAGCCTCCCAGAGTCTCAAAGCCTAAATTTCCCTGCAAAATTTGGCTCAGATCTGGGTCTGGAAGGGGTTCCCAGATTGATGGGAAGCCCTCCATTCCTAGCCAAACATGGTTCCTGAGCCAACATTCCTAGACAAAAATGGCTCTGAACCAGAAGTTCTGTTCAGTCATGTTTCATGTTTTGTCTTATAGCCATCTTTCCTTGCTTCCGCTTCCAGCATCCGGCAAACAAGTGGGATCAGTATTGGTCAGTATTGTATGTAGGGGTGGGTTAATTTTACAAGGTGCAAGGCCTTGCAAAATAACCCCTTGTAAAATTACACATAAGGGTAGCAAAGTGTAATTTTACAAGGGTTTGGGTTTATTTTCCTCCTTGTGACAAAACACTATGTAAAAAAGTCCTTGTAATATGATACCTCTCCGCAGCAGCAAGCAAATTTGCACCACCTTGTTTACAAGGTGGCACGAGTCACTATGCAAAACTGTAAATACACTATCCCATATTCAATTTTACAATGGATCACATGCTTAACCATGTAAATGCATATATGCACAATGCAAATATGCATGAGCAAGCACCACATTCATAGATTTACAATGTGGGACCCACAAGGAGGAAACATAAGCACGGATTCTCACACCAGTCAATCTGCCATCTTCTCCGAGACCCATCATTTTGCAAGCTATGGGAGATTCAGAAGACACAGGCTCCTCGGATAATGAGGACAACAACAACCATTCCAGCACACCCACGGAATTCGCGAAATGGCAATTCCCTGATAATTTTTCTTCTGTTGAGACATACATAGACCATGATTGCATTCTTGATTCGCAAGGCTATCCAATATACCCCAACCGCCAAACAACATTTTTGAAGACACCTGATATGAATATCACAAACTTTGGGACGGTTGGCTATACCAGAACATCCGGTACCAAACGATGTACCAATGAACGTTGGAAAGTTCTTCGGTTCTACTGCCTTGGTGCTATGGTCTGTGACCAAGATGAATGTAAATGGGCTGGATCACCTCTTACTGCCCCTGGAGCTATTAGGAAGTATCTTCAATCGTAAGTCTCTCCAAATTGCTGCTCAAGCCTAAGGGTTGTTCTGCCATCTGAAGCACTCTTTATTTCACAGGAATCCGAAGTGCCCTGGATCGGCCGGCCGATGCCCCGGCAAAGTGAAATGGTTGGAATGTCCAAAGGGACCCTCCGGGACCGCATGTTGAGTAGACAAACACGTTGAGACTGGTTGGGCAGTAATTCTTCACCGTGGATTCCAAAATCATCCGTGGCCAGAAGCCAAGAAACCCGATAAGCTTTCAAAGGATAAGCTCAAAACAACGATCAAGAATAACCCAACGGTCGGTGCTTTGAAGCTCAAAGTATGTGCAATTTATCTTTTGCAACTTGTCTTCAATTCCATCAAATTCATACCGTTTTTACTCCCAGATTGGTGACGCACAGGCTCTTGACCGTACAGAATCTAGTGTCACCACCATTCATCCAAGCCTGGTGAATGCCGATTGACTGCGTTATCTCCAAAGAAACATCTTGCGCGAACTTAACATTGCCCCAGATAAGCTGGGTGGAGGCGTTGGGGACAAGGTATTCCTTGATCTGTTTCAGTTGGGCCGGTGGGTGTTTCTTCTTGGTTTAATGCTTCAATTTCATTTATATCATCTATTGGGGCTAATGGTTGTATTAAATTTGAAATTCTAGGCGAGGTCTGGCAATTGTTGCATGTTCGTATCTTGAAGACAACGAATACTTCTCATTCCAGTCAAAATGGATGGCGAGCCAAATCCTTGCCCGAGATGAGTGCAATGAAGTCTATCAAGGGGGTCTGATATCAGATGTCACGTACCGGTTCTTTGAGAATGGATACTTGCTCACAACCTTGATGTTCTGCGTGGAGCTTGGACAATGGATACCAGTACTTCTATCGTGGATTCAAGGACTTTTGACAAACTTCTACCACAACCACTTCTTGGTTTTACTGCAACAGATAGTCAAGGGGCTGGATACCCCCCGCGATCGAGCCATACTGGCTCGCCAGGTAGTCGATTTTTCAAAGGCCCAGCGAGATGGGTTTGTATCCGCCTATATGGAAGCGTTTGGATCGACTGATGAGCAGAATACTGTCCTGGCTTTGAAAGGATGCCGTCAGCACTTCAGAGCTCAGGTTACTTGTGTGCGCAGGAACCGGTCGATTATCTCATCCGATCAAGAGGTGAGTCTCTTGCCCATGATGCTCGTGATGGAAGTACTGGTCTCTGAAGCATGCTGATTTTATTTTAATATAGTCCGAGTTTCAACGAAGATGTCTTGAACTAACTGAAGAAGCGAAGGATGACGGACCAACTCATGATGAACAGATGGATCAGCTACGGCGATTGTTTCCGAAAGCTAGACGGTGGTTAGATTGGTGGGCCATGTCGGACATCAAGGCAATGCTTTTCCCATCTCGCCGCCCACTGGAGGAAGATTCGCCGGAGGACAACACTAAACCACTTCCAGAGACCACAAACGCCATTGAAAGTATGCATCGATTGTACTACTCAATCAGGTCAGTGATTGCTGTGTAATTTTCTGTGTCTGTGCCCAGTATCCTCACCGAATGCTCTTTGCTTCAAATGTTCAGTGAGGGTAAAAAGTGCATCCTTCTTGGGATGATCGAGCTCCACTCCTTCATGTCTTACTTAGAAGATGATTACAAGGCGGTTATGCGAGGCGTTCCGGTCAAGTATGGGTCTCAGACGAAAATGCAGGCGGACGTATCCCAATCAATGGGCTGGGTCAAGCCTAGGAAGCGGAAGTTTGAGAATGATGGTCGACCACCGGATACAACTGATACGCTCCTGGGTGACAAGAAGACCAAAAATACCGGCGGACGACCAAAGAAGTCACCTAATGTATATCGCGACGAGTACACCACCTATCAATCATACAGTGCCTCTCAAGTTGATCACCTCAAGAACCGATGTTGGTTAGCGGCGGCATTGGAGTCACTCTTTGCTCTGTACTCACCGCTATGGCTCCGCAATTGCAAAGGTAAAGGCCAAAGCCTCTTTGAAAATCTCGTCAGGCACTTCAATGCTTGGGCGACTCACAATCTAACGGAAAAAGGACGGCTCCGGTCAACTCTTACGAACGGTCAGACCAAACTATTCATGGTTGCAAACAAGAGACTCGGGGCCAATTTTGTGCCGGGCGAATATGCCTCGTGCGACTACTTCTTGGAGATTGCGTTGGACCCCCAAAGGAACTCGGCGAAGGCTTTGAAGGGCTTGTTTGAACTCCAAGAAGATCGAACGTTCAACTGCGAGCTCAATGACCGCAACACAATTGATCCACAAGTCAGAAATCAGAGTCAAAGCATATCAGTGATCAACATCCGCAAGCCCATGTTTATGACCAACAACATACCTGATTATGACATCGAGAAACTCATGAATCTTTGGACTACAACAGGACTCGCCGGCAAGTCGGGCTTGACCTGTAAATGCCCAATACTTGGACCGAATTCAACCAAGACCCAGCCAAAACCCAAAAAACTCCGGAAGAATAAGAAGTCAAAGAAGCGCATAGCCAATGAATCCGATGAAGATGAACCATCGATTGCCAGAGTATATGAATCTAATGAGCTCCACCACATAATGGATGAAACTTCGCGGCTGGTGTTCAAGAACGGAGAAGCCCCTCTGCACCTGTATTTTTTTGTTGATGTTACAACTTTGCCTGATGGTCGCGAGAAGCAGGAGTTTCTTGCATTGACTAATTGGCCTTTCAAGCTCAATTTGCATGGGGCCAGCTACACTTTGTTCTCGCGTGGGTTTTACGGCAGAAAGCACTACTGGTGCAAGGTTCTCAGGACTGGGCGAGCAGGAACCACCGGGATTTGGCTTCACAATGACATGCAGAACAACGGAATTGCTCGGCTGGTCAACCCAGATGCAGCTAGCATAAGTGGTAAAGCTCCGATGACCAGTTGGCTGATGTATTCAAGGACTTGGACGCCGATCGAGGAAGAATTTGTCACCAAAAGCATCAGCAATATCACTCGAGACCATCCCAATGCCAGAGGAAGGCTACCTTTCCTTGGTTATCAGAAGCTGTTCAACGTTGGTACTGGAACCGACGGCACTACTAAAAGCGGCGGTATCCAGCTTGGTACTCTTCCTGAAATGAACGAAGTAGCTGACCTGAGCGGCGGGCATTCACCAGGGGGAAAAGTGTGGCACTCTCTGGAGAGTGCCAGGCCGTAATTCTGTCAGTCAAATGGTCTGATGTGAGTTAGATGTGAGTCGCAACTCTTTGTTCAATTTTTTTCCCAACAGATGTGTAACTGTAGGTGAAGTGGTTGCGGGATGATCTGTAACTCAATTCCAACACATGGAAATATCTTAGTTGAAGTTTTCTGTTTGGTTCATATCAAACAAAATCCAGGATGTGAGCTTCAATTCACAACATGTTTTGCCAAGAATGTAACTATCCTGATGCTCAAAGATATCCTTGACCAAGTGAGAAGGAAGATTTTTCAGGGCTGATTTTTTTCAATCAAAACCCACATAAAATCACATAATGAAAAATAGCTGTAAATTATAGCAACCACAAAGACTCAGCTAACTGGTAGATTAATCCTTGTGGGATATTTCTGCCATGCCTGTTCCCTTCATCAATTGGAAGGAAAGTTATGTAAAATTAAATTTCTCTTTTTTGAGTATCACACAGTGTCAAAGCTGGGAAAACCTCTGTAACCTGTCTTCCCTCCCTGTAATATGAAATGTGAACAATCAAAGAGGCCTTTTCACCAACCATGTTTACCAAGTGATGGTCCACTTATGCAGGCTAAAGTTTGCCATGCGGTCAGCTGTTCATTTGGGTCCATGCACCTTTTGTATGTGAATACACATTGCACAATTTTCCTTCACTTGACCTCCATCTGCCTGATAAAATGCAGCAGCTAGAGGTTAAAATTATTAAGCTTCAAGAGGGAAGGGGGCAGATTGGTGGATATCAATAGATGCATCAATATTTTGATGATCCTGGAACCAGCAGGAGAAAGATTTCAATAGCTGGTCTGAACTCTGAGGTGAAAAGTCAACTCTGAAATGTCCACACACATCTCAGCATGCAGGGTCATACCGTTTGTCTTGTAGATTGATCATCTTCACACCTTTTGCCTGACTGTTTTGGGTGATTTTTTCCTCCAGGTAACATACCTTCATCACACCTACCATTATGTCCGTGGCCATTGTGCAACAAAATGGGGTTGATTGCTCTTATCACATGGTAATTATTAGCACCAGGTGTAAGATAAGAATGATGCTCTTTTGACCTGCTGTATCCAGAACAATCAAAATCATCATCATTTTGTAGTGGCAAAAATGGTGTTCATATGTGTTGCAAATCACCAAAAAAGCTTGTGTTCCAGGAGTTTCAATCTGGGCACAAGTGAACTACGGTGGCAGTGGGGCAACAGGGATCAGCTCTGTATCCCCGGGTGTCCCCGGGGAGCGTGTTTTTTTTTGTTGCTACATATGTCCACCGTCATGTTCGGCCAAACATCAGGGTGGACATTGGCGAGTTGCTTGTTTACACGGGCTTGATGACCTTTGTTTGCTGGTCATTGAGCTGGGAAAGCCCCAACTCAATGAACAGTACACTAAATACTGTTCATTCAGCTTGGCTTTTCCGAGGTTGGTGGACAGTACAGACTGCTCACCAAGCTCAGACAGGCCCAGAACAATGACCAATAGGTGCTGGTCATCGGACCAGGGCTTCTTCGACTGGATGGCCAACACAAACTGGTCATCGAGTTCAGAGAGGCCGCGCTTGACAGGCATCATGCCCTGGTCATCAATCTGCAGCCTCTCCGAGCTCAAATCCGATGACCAGTAGATACTGGTCATCCAGCGAGAAGCCCTGGCCCAATGACCAGCAAATGCTGGTCATCTAGTCAGCCTTTCCAAGCGCGGTAGGCAGCCTACACTGGCCACTCAGCTTGGAAAAGTGCAGCAGGATGGACAGTACATACTGTCCATCAAGCTGGGACTTTCCCCGCGCTGAGTACAGTACATACATTCCTTAAAGCTGGGAGAGGCCCGGCTCAATGACCAACATGCAGTACTGGTCACTGCTCTGGGATTTTCCCAGCCTAGTGAACTGTGATCAAGTGGAGGGTGTCTCCACTCAATGGCCAGTAGAACCAGTCACCGAGTAAGGAACCCCCCCCACTCAACAGCCAGTATACACACCAGTCCTTGAGTGGAGAATCCCTCCACTCAATGACATTAAAAACCAGTCATTGAGTGGAGGATGTCTCCACTTGGTGGCTGGTAATTTAGATATGGTCATTGAGTGGACACAACCTCCAATCAATGGTTGTCCAACAGTCATCAAGTGGAGGGAATCTCCACTCAATGACTTTACAACCCATTCATTGAGTGGAGGGGGTCTCAAATTGATTCATGAAACACACCACTAAGTGTAGAATACCAGGGTGTACCAGGCATCAAGTGGGGGTACCCTCACCTCAATTACCAACATGTTCACCATGGAGTGGATCAAAGATCAGCATGAGTTGAACATAAGGTCAACATATTTGAAGCCTAAATCCCACATGCTCACACATTTGACATCAGACAGTCTTCCCAAAGGAACATACGGTCTGGCACTCTCCAGGGAGTGCCACACTTTCCCCCCTGGTGATTCAAGTAGCAACCAACAAGGAAATTCAAGCAAGGATGAAAGCCAAAGCAAGGATGAAAGCAGCAGCAATAAAGATGATTCAGAGTCGGACGAGTCACGCGCCAACCATTCAAGCTGCACAAGCTCGGCTTCGTCGCAGGATGAGCGTGCTCGGTCCGACATGTCTTCCAAGCTTCCATCACCTCTTCCATCATTCAGGCCCGATTCCCCTGTCAAGATAACGGACACTCTTCACAATCTGCCTCCCAAAAAGCCCTCTCAGAGTAAAATCTGCCCAACAAATGATCGGCCACCCAATTCAAACCCAACCAAAGTTGAAACAGTCAAAATTGTTTCAAAAGATAGCGAACCCCCTCGGAAGAAGTTTTGTCCAACAAAAGTAGTCAAACCAACATCGGCGAAGCCCCAACCTCTCATAGGAAGCCAACTGAAGAACAGAGCAAGCCTATCGCAGCAACCTCCTGCCCGTCTCAAAGAAAGCTCTCCGCAGGCACCATCAACACTCGATAGCAATGGGTCATCAACATCAAAGCCCCGACCTGGTGTCATGAAGCTTACTTTGAAGCTCAGACCCGCTCCCGATCAACCAGAGCCCTCTCCGGATCAACCCAAGGTACCGACGGTACCAGCAGCTCCCGAAGTCTTGCCGAAGAAGAGGGGCCGCCCGAAGAAGTCAGCAACAGCCCCAGCGAATGCAAGTCGCTCAGTGATCCCAACCAGTCAGACTAGTACTAGACGTAGCAGTCAAACAATTACCAAGAGTTTGGTATAGTTTTTTTTCTTTTTTTTTCTTTCCTTCCTTGACTTTACTTGTGCTGCGATTTGATTTTACACAGCTCCTTTTAATTTTTTCTTGCTTTGAATATTAACCTACAAAAGAGATAACACAAATGTTCAAAAAAATAATAAAAGATTTAGGCCCCGTTTGGCTGCCGCGTTATACGGCATAAATGGGCCCCCCGTTATAAATTGCGAGTCCCCTAATTTTCATCGGAAATTTTATTTATTACACCTCCCCTATTTATAACAATCAGCTGAATCAGCTGTTTGGTGCGGCACATCATAAACTAGTGGACCCTCCAACACAACTATTGATACATACCAATAACAACCAGTATCATCACCAAAATGGACATTGAATCAACTGAAAACAATCAGATGGCCCGACTTCGACAGCAAGAGCCGATGAAACGAAAGCGTCGGTTCCTTCTCTTCCTTGTTTCCATCATCGGTGTGGTAGACGGAAAAGTGAAAAATCAAAAGTTTTTTCGCATACATATATTTACTCACAATACGCCTCAAGATACCATCAAACAGACCTCAGAAATGGATTCTACGGCCAATTTTACCCCTAGTCACCACTGAAAGCATCACCTGAACCCCGCTGGATTGGAACCTACACTTCTTTGGACACTGGACACCCATCACACGTTCAACATACCCAGTCACCAGCCTGTCACCAGCCTCAATTCAAGGATCACAGCATTATGCTTATACAAATCACAGGATACAAACATACATCTCCCCATCAGACTGCAGTCATTACATATTATCAAGTACTCTTCTATTTCCATATTATGATGTCATCACACACTGACTCTGCAGCCTCAGACTTCATTTATGCACCCCCTGCATCCACCTGTCAACTCATGCAGTCTACTGTCACTTTACGCAGCCTTCATGTGGCCCTACTGCATTCTTATGACATCATTTATGTACCCCTGACACATTATGACATCATTTGTATCTACTCCCACCAGCTAAAATCCCTCACACTGTTGTCTAGATTAGTCAAAACCCTAACCCACAAGCCCTCTGGGGCTCCACTTTTGTCTATATAAGGAGCTCCCTCCTCCCCAGTTGTCAGCTCCTCAGTTCATTACTCACCAATCACAGTCACCCCAACATTTACAGTTCAGCCTTATATATATACTTAAACAACCTACATAACAACCCTTACATTAACAATAACAACAATTTATTCAGTGTCATCAACAAGCTCATCTTGAACCAACCAACCCTATCACTTCATTAAAACTTGCCAAGCTTACCTTGGTGGGTCTTGTTATCTGATAGTATAGAAGGGCAGAGTTTGCACCTCCATCATCCCCTTCTCCATTCAGCAAAAGGTTCTCAGGAACACTTTTGAGTCTTACATCGGTCTCCGTCAATGGTCAAGATTGCACCACAGGGAGCCGTACAACGATGCCATATTTGGCGGAGCCGCATACATCAAACACATCCTTGGTGGGAATGCCCGACGGGCTCAAGCCATGCTCTGGTTGTCTATTGATACCTTCAAAGGTTGCTCAGTTGAGCTGGATTCAATTGACTGTGAGCCTGTTTCCAGAATGCTCAGCATGGACGAACAACTCGGCATATTCCTGTACATTGTTGGGCAGAATGCGACCAACCGTCAAGCACAGGATCGGTTTCAGCATAGTGGAGAAACGATATTGCGGGTGTTTCATCATATCATTTGACTCCTCCTTCAGCTTAAATCAAAGTATATTGTCACCCCTGATCCGAAATTCATGCACGAAGTCATCTTGGACAACCCAAAGTTTTCACCATTCTTTGATGGGTGTATCGGCGCACTAGACGGCTGCCACATTCCCGCCTGCGTACCCGAACATCTAGCGGGCCCATATCGAAACCGGAAGGGTTGTCTAGCTCAGAATGTCCTTGGCGTGGTCGACTTCGACATGAAATTCACCTATCTGATGGTCGGTTGGGAGGGATCGGCTCATGACTCAAAAGTCCTCGGAAGTGCTTTGGCCGAGGACTTTAAGATCCCCTTGCGTTCTTTCTATCTCGCCGATGCAGGGTACTCTCTTTCAAGGGGGACACTAGTTCCATACCGCGGGGTGCGATATCATTTGCGCGAGAATGCTCAAGCAGGGATGAGGTGAGTATAACCCTGCGTGTAAGGAGATGGACAAGTCATGACTAACATGCTTGTAATTCATTTGTTTTCAGACCTGAAACAAAGGAAGAACTTTATAACCTTTGACATTCGATGATGCGAAATGTTGTCGAGCGGACATTTGGGACCTGGAAGAAACGCTTCCCTATACTTGTTCATCCTTTGGAGTACAGTCTCAAGACTCAGAGGGACCTTGTAATTGCGTTAGCGGTAATACACAACATCATCATCAATGATCGAGGGTATGGCGTAGAATTTAGACTGGATGCAAATGAGCGCGCACCAACTGGTGAGGACGACCCTCCACCAGACAAAGACGATGAGGAAGAGGTTCCACTAAGTCGGGCTCGCGAACGAGCAGCAAACAATTCCTGGAGAGATCGGATTGCTCAGGACATGTGGAATCAATACTGTAGTTACTTAGCATCTCGCACATAGAATATTGTAGTTACTTCTTTTCAAACAAATAATACAAGGGTTTGATCAGAGTACATGGGTCTTATGTGAGGGTCTGTTGAGTATCCGAGGTTCTGATTGAGAGTACACAAGGCCCGGCGAGATTGACTTTGATGAGGAGCAAGATTTTGATTGATTGAGTTCACAAGCGAGTGGAGATCGATTGACTTGTCGAGCGAGTGGAGATCAATCGACTTGTCGAGCGAGTGGAGATTGATCAAATACGAGCGAGTGGAATTACATGTTGTCACGTTCGCGTCGTTTCTGGATCTGAGCATGCAACCAGGCTGAACAGCGGTGGCTGTCTCGGATAGCTAAGAAGGTGATAGCCTTGGCCTCGTTCTCCAAAACACTGTAGCCGGCAACTAGATCATCCATTTCAAGACCAGCAGCAAATTTGTCTTTGAACTTTGTGATGGCCCTGTGGGTTGGAGTATCCTCAGGTCTGTTGTTATCTTGAGCAAGAAAAGCCTCAACTACGGATTGAATTGATGATTCGAAGGCATCACCAGAGGTCCTGCGGTGCGAGCGATGGGGACGCACACCACGCTGCTGAGTGCCCGTTCGAGGTAGAGTCCCATTCGCTGCGTCGGGATTGTCCTCGTGAACGTCGGCGTTAGTGCCCCGACGCAACCTTCCTGTTGCGGCATTCCCACTAAAAATAACACATAGCTCGTGATATTCTGGGAAAGGTGTGTTTTTGAAACGCTTAGCCAATGGATGGGACTATGTATTCTTAATCAGCCAACAAACAAAACAATGGATGATCAAAAAATCCAAATGACTTACTACCAAGAAGGCATTCCAGACATCCTTGGATGCAGTGACCATACACTGTTCTTCATTCCACCCAAAACCACTCGCCTCTTTACATGCAAGAAAGGCATCATACCATTTCTTGAATGTCTTTCCAAAAGAAATCAGTCAGCCCCAAAGAAAAGAGTCAGTACGGGTACAACAATGAATAGAAGGTGAATGATCAGTAGTACATACTTGGTTCAACTTAGATTTAACCTTTTGACCAGTAAAATCATACTCAGGGAACTCCTTTCCGAGCTCAGCAGCTGCCCATTGGTGGGTTTCGGTCTTGAAACCATTATCACAACGTTTACCCTCCTTGACGGCTTTCACATACAAGTCGAGAGCACTCTTTTCCATTGCTGGGGACCAAACGAGGTTCTTTCTTTGAGTCTGTGTTTGTGATTTGTCACCTTCAGGTTGATTAGGTGGGAGCTTTTCGATCTGGCGAGCTTCTCGAGGTGGTGGGCTCTTCTCAGCACGCGGGGAGTCTGAACGATCAGGAGGCGGTGGGCTCTTCTCAGCACGTGGGGAGTCCGAACGATCAGGAGGTGGTGGGCTCTTCTCAGCACGCGGGGAGTCCGAACGATCAGGAGGCGGTGGGCTCTTCTCAGCACGCGGGGAGTCCAAACAATCAGGAGGCGGTGGGCTCGAATTCTCACAACGTCGCGGTGGACTCGGACTCCATGAATAGTGGATGGTGCTTTGAGTCTTGTGTGGAGTGGCTGGTGATATTTGGGAGCTTGGTTGTCTTCCTGGTGTCCCAGATGCTTGACAACAAGAATGTTTTGGGTGCAATCGACTAGGAGTAGCAGAAGGTTGTTGGGAATTCTTTCCTTTTCCTCTTCGCCAAGCCATGGCGAAAGTTGTTGATGTGATTGAAGCTGAGCGTTGACCGTAAGCTGAGCGGTGACCGTGAGGCAAGGCGGATATACAATTTTGATCGTGATATATCTCAAGTTATAAGCCGGAGCTTATGACGACCCTGCCAAACACATATTTGGGATACCGTTATAACCCCCTGGGGTCGCGCGTCATAAATTTGTCCATTTATGACGTATAACGTGGCAGCCAAACGGGGCCTTAATATAGCGCAAAAAAAAAAAAACACCTTGTAAATAGACTGAAGTACCTTGTAATAAAGTATACTAGAGGCCAAGGCGGCTTCGCCGCTGCAGATACCTGGTCCCATTTTTCCAACTTCCTTGATCCCTCCTTCAAAATGTCACAATCAACCTTTCAGCATCACACCTCACTTATGTTCATTCTAATTCCCAAAGTACTGGTGGCAATATGCTTTCTGTCCTGTTGGCCAAGTTGTAGATCCAACCCAAATGATGTGTCTACCACTTTAAAATTGGCACAATTTATCTACAAAGCATTATTTTGACAAAAACATTCTGCAGATCTTCACATGTGGTGAAGTCCACATCAGGCAAGTAAACTTGGGTGTAGTCAAGTTTGATGATGAATGTAGCCCAGAATAGTAGATATATCCCATATTTATGGTGTTCAAAGTTGGTTTGCATAATTTTATGCATGCATAAATCATAAAATCATAAAATCTTTTTTTGCAGGGGATATGACTGTCTGATTATGTAATACAAAATTTCCTCACCAAAATATTTTTATGATTTTATGATTTATGCATGCATAAAATCATGCAAACCAACTTTGAACACCATATTTTTTGACATATTATCTCCCAGATTTTTACAAGACCATGCACCAGAAACTTTGTTTGTATTCCACCCCTGAAAAAAAATTCATCAACAGGGTAAATTAGACTGCAAATTTGATTTTTTTTCTGCAGTTTGTTTTTGTATTGGAAAAAATATACATCTAGGTTAATTTGTGTGGAAGAGTGTACAATGCATAATTTTAGATAGAATTAGCGAGTGACAGCGGATGCTTTCCAGCCTGCTCTCAGTTGCGCGACCGCAGCCACGAGGCCCCAGATTCCGGTGATCAGTTCGGAGCCATACAGACCTTTTGGCATGGACCTAGGTTAATAACGTAAAAGAAGATGAGCTGTAGAAAGTGAATTTGCACATGTGAGGGGAGGGGACGCACCAGTGGAGGGTGAGGGGCGTGTAAGCAAGGTTGACGATTAAGCCATTGATGAGAGCGGCCCTGCGGCCCTCCATCTCCTGGGGAGAAGCGGCGACGGCCGGACTGGGCTTGCGAGGGGTGTCGAAATCGGTGCCAGCCTGGAGGGCCTGAAGTCGGCGCCGCTCGGGCTCCAGCAGCTTGAGTTCCTCCCTAAGGTGGAAGAAGTGCAGGAGCGTGTAGGCCGCCCAGGCCCGACAGGAGTACAATGCCGCCTTGTTGATCAGTCGGGGCGAGAGCGGCAGGACACCCTTGGAGGCCAGGAAGTATAGATGTTCATCCTGGGCAAAACAATTTTTTTCATCCCGATCGGTCTCTTGTCAGTTTTATGTCCATCCATCAATTCTCTACCAACTAAGACACTTCTGTACGCAACTGGGTAGTATATTAGCATCGAGATCACTTGTAGTCGCTCGATTTGCACTGGCTTCGAGCCTGATGGTGGTAAAGCATTTAGCGAGCGGAGCCACTGGACGATTGAGATCAAATCCCACAGTCAATAACTAATCTTGCCCAAGGACCACGAATTTCACGAAATCATACCACCAAAATCCCACAAGTCAGCTTTGAATATGCCAAACGTGATCCGAAAAAGTAAGAAGCTCAACGTTGTTCGTGCGTCGGATAAGAGTTTACTCAGGGCAGCCAGGCGGAGCACAAGGGCCTTGTTGGACGAGCCGCTGTTCGAGCGAGTGGCGAGTGTTCGGAGGATGATAGCCAAATACTGGACGAGCATGAACGACTTATCGGCCTCGGAGGTAGTCGAGAGCAGCCGGACCAGATGGTCCATCGTAGCTTGGAGGTTCTGCGTAAACAATAAGTGTGGGTATGCACCTCATACAAGCTCCCCAAACCACGACAGAGATATATACATGTGCGCGCACTTTGATGATTGGCTCGCCCATCGAGCTGGCACTCAGTAGCAGCCGGGGCCGGGGCACATCCCCAAGATCAGCTCCGAGGGGTAAGAAGAGCAGCCTGAGGAAAGAAACAGTAGGTTTTTTTTAATTAGTTTCAACATGCCAGAAGAGCGGAGCGCGTTGGGTTGTTGGGTCATTGAGGCTGTGTCTCAGGATTTAGCCTTACTGGGTTGGTTTTGGCTGGACATCCTCAGGGCTTTGCCTCGGTAAAGTATGTAGGTGTTGGGTTGAACGACCACCCTGGCATGAAGTGAAGCTGGTGGTGTTGTCGCCTTGGCGGTGTTGGTAGCATCAGAGGAGCGAAATGATGAGTTTGGCGCAACCAGGTGCAACCAGCCCAATGGAGTACATAATCAAGACTGGGCTGGGTCAGGAGCCACCGGGGCGGTGACGGTAACATAGAGCAAGGTGTGGCGTGGGCGTGGTTGGGCAATTGGGGCGGTATCGTGAGAGAAGTGTGGCGTGGCGGTGGTGTGAGGTGGCGGGTGGTGAGTAAGGTCAAGTGAGTATATAAGGAGTAGGTGATGGATGGATTGATCCGCAGGGGATTCGGTTTTGTCCGCCCCCTCCCTGGGAGGCCCCTAACTGCTTGGTTAGGCCCTCCCTGGCTAGCTTACCAACCGGCCCTCTTTTGCTCGTTGCTCTGGCACAGCTGGAGGGTCATCCATAGGGCCTTCGGGCCTTTGGGGATATTCAACGTGCCAAGTGAGATAAAGGGGCATTTTTTGCCCCATTTTGTGAGAAAAAAAACACCCCAAAACTTAGATCTACAGGTCTAGAATTCTGTGGATTTAAGAAAGTGGGATATGGCCACTGAGATGCAGTTTTCCAAGTGACATTTGCAATGACTTTTGGCTCCGGGAGACATGCCTTGTAAATTTCAACATTCATACTGGTCATACTGAATTTGACAAGGTATTTCATTTACAATGTTGGACCTTGTAAGTTCTAGCCTTGTGAAACTCCACATCTGAGGGCTGTCGTGTTTTTTTGAAAGGCATGATTTGAAAGGGGTTCTTCACAAGGACAAGAATTTGGGAACCAGCTTGTAAAATTACACTTTGCTACCCTTATGTGTAAATTTACAAGGGGTTTGGTTACAAGGCCTTGTACCTTGTAAAACACACCTTGTAAAATTCAATACCCCCATTGTATGTATATAATGCATGTATGGAGGCTCTGGAGTGCCAATCTGGACATAATTCCTGAAACTATGGTGAATTCATCTCAATATTGTGAGGATCAGGCTACTACCCAATTCACTATATATGGGCTATGAAGTTAAATCCAAGAGGATAACTCGCCGGTTGCTTGGATAGTAACAAGATTTAAGTTCTATGCAATGTGCAATAGAAGCTTAATAGGATAACTCAATTATGTAATAAAGTTATGTTGATAGTTGATAATGGATCTTGATTTCTGAGGAAATGATAGATAAAGAAATATTCCGATGAAGAAGAGAGGAAAGAGGGAACAAAGTTCTTCAGAGAGAGAGAGTAACACAAAGACAGGAATCGCGAAACACTCTGATGACGTCAAGAATTAATTTAAGGATACATCATCAATCATGCACAATCGAAATCAATCAAGGATAATAAAGAGATACTTCCGCCGATCATCCTGTTAGTCAGACTAAGGATAAAACCATAATCAGGTAAGCATCTAATAATTAAACCCATAATCTTCAAAGTGTTTGTTACAAAATAAGCCTTGCCTACTACTCTCAAGAATTGTTACCTTTATTCTTCTTGTTAGTCTTCTTTTTTTTCAACTCCAACAATCGCCAGAAATCTTCTAAGAATTTGTTAGCCGACACTGGGATATGATTTTGAGAAACCCATGTGTCCTCCCCTGGCATAGAATTATGCCACACAATTAAATAATCAAATTTACCTTTGGAAGCGCTCCTGACATCCAGAACCAACTTGATGCGCGCCCAGTCAACAATTTGATCATTGGTATGATACCTCTCTTTAATACCTAAGTTTGATAACCAACCTTCAACAGAAGTGGGGGAAACATATTGTGTTAGCAGTGATACATTAAACACAGGGTGGAGTTTTGGATAATTGGAAGCTAGATCCAATTCTACCGCGTTAGGGCCTATCATTTTCACTACCTTAAACGGACCAATATATCTGTAATCCAGTTTAGAATTAATTCTTCAGGACTGAATAAATTTTCTTAGCAACAAAACCATCTCTCCCTGTAAGTATACCGGCGCATCTCTCTTACCCTTATTGTAATATTCTGCCTGCTTTATCTGCGCTTGTTGCAAGCACTCAATCGCAGTCTCCTGTGTTATTTGCAAATACACCAAAAAAATTTCTAATCCTTCCCGGCCGGTATTCTCAGTCATAATGTTAAAACGGGGATGAAAACTGTAAGAAAAGAAGAAAGGATAAATTTTTAAACTCGCCAAATCAGTATTATTTATTGAGAACTCTGCCATGTCTAAAAACTTGTCCCAGTTATCTTGATAATAAGAACACAAATGACAAATATAATCTTCAACAACCAGGTTCATCCGCTCCGTCTGTCCATCTGTCTGCGGGTGATAAGCGGTGGAAAGCGCCAATCTAATGCTGAGAGTTTTCATCAATTCCTTCCAAAATTTGCTAGCAAAGGTACTACCTCTATCAGACACAATTTTATCAGGAAGATCACCATGCAAAAGGAAAATATACTTTTTAAATAAGCCCGCCAGAATGGCCAAAGACAAGGCTTCCTTACATGGAATAAAGTGGGTCAATTTAATGAGCAAGTCCACCACCACCAATATTGAATCAAAACCACCGGACAAAGGAAGCTTAACAATCATGTCCATCCCTATCACACTCCAAGGCTTCGGATTCGCCACTGTAGAAACCAATTTACCATCCGGTGCTCTACACCTCGCCTTAACTCGCTGGCATGAGTCACAACTCGTAACATATTTGATAACTGCCGATCGTACCCCCGGCCAAGAAAAGTTCCTTGTCAGAGTGGATAAAGTCCTTGCAATGCCAGGGTGTCCCACCGCCGGCGAGTCATGATACATGGCCAAAATCCTAGTCTGCAAAGAATGGGGAACAAAAACCCTGTTATTATGGGGGATATTGAATTTTACAAGGTACAAGGCCCTGTAAAAAATTTCTTTGTAAAAGTACACGTTAAGGGAGGGTATGTGTAATTTTACAATGTGTTGGCTAGATTCCAAACTTGTAATGTAAAAGCAACCTTGTAAAATTATACCTGAAGTCTTCCATGTGGAATTTTACTTGATGTTTTTTTACAAATTGCCACCTTGTAAAAAAAGTACCTTGCAAAATTGCATATTTGCAGCAAAAACCTGAATTTTACAAAGCAAATGTTGAGGAAGCAGTACACCATGCAAAACATACCTTGTAAAAATCAATAACAATGCCAACCAGGTTTGAAATTACAAGGTGTTGTGTAAATTTTACAAGGTGTTTTTGGTACGCTGCACAAAATCTACCTTGTAAAAATCAATAAAAGTGGTTACCAAGCTCAAATTTAAAAGTTGCTGTGTGAAATTTACAAGCCAGTTTTGACTTGTTTTTTTTTTGGAAAACCCACTACTACCAACTGCACTTGGAAATTATGAACTTCGGCTGGAATTATGAAGTTTCTGGGAGTCATGAATCACCATATAACCCTTGGTCAAAGTTTTTGCCAGTGGATTGAATTCTCTTATTGCTACTGCACCTTCAATAATTTCAGCAGGAGTGCATATTGGACAATGTGCAGTTGGGGGAAGTCAATTTTCCAAATGAAAAAGGAGTATAAACACCCTGTAAGATTTCCACAACACCTTGTAAATTTGAACCTGGGAGTCATTTTTATTGATTTTTACAACATATATTTTGCATGGTGTACTGCTTCCTCAAAATTTGCTTTGTAAAATTCAGGTTTTTGCTGCAAATATGCAATTTTGCAAGGTATTTTTTTTACAAGGTGGCAATTTGTGAAAAAAACACCAAGTAAAATTCCACATGGAAGACTTCAGGTATAATTTTACAGGGTTGCTTTTACATTACAAGGTGGGAATCTAGCCAACACATTGTAAAATTACACATACCCCCCCTTGAAGTTTACTTTTACAAAGAAATTTTTTACAGGGCCTTGTACCTTGTAAAAAACACTTTGTAAAATTCACCCACCCCGTTATTATGCCAATAGATACCGTCAGTTAACGTAATGACCCTGTTAGCCAATTCTCTAGGAGTATAAAACCACTCAAAGTAAGACAAGCTCGACGTAGGCCGCTGGAAAAATAGGTCACGAGACGTGAGTGGCGACCCTGCCGTCCCATTACTCATAGCATCACACCAAACCATGCGCTTAGTAATCAAACTTGTGTCGCCCGTTACAATCCTCCCTTCGCAGAAGTCGTCCCGGCGGCTCGGGCCGTCCGCAGGATTTCTGCAACCATGAATGTGATATATAAGCAGATTAAAGTCATCCAAAAACAGAGCCCACAAAGCCTGCTTTGGAGATAAATACTTAGCAGTCTTAAAATACAAAAGGTTAGAATGATCCAAATACATTGTGACCGGATTTTCAGTGCCCATCAACCAAGCAAGCCCACTGTTAGAATTCTGCCCCATGCCCAGAAGAGGGGTTATTTCTGTTGTTGTTCTTTTCCTTTCCAGAGTGTTCCATAGCCAACTAGGCCCCCTCTCTAGGCCCCTTGCCACAGTGTATTTCTTCTGTTCCCTCATGAAATACACACTCACTCAGTTCCGGGCCCATATCAGACAGACCTGCTCCTTTGGAGACTTCTGATCTTTTGTTCTGAGTCCCTGAGCATCTTGTGCTCTTGACTTCTTCAGCCCTTGTCTTCTCTCATCCTCGATCTTCAGTCACTTTTCTTTCACCCACCACTCCTGGCAGGCCGACACAATTTCCAGTAGCTCCAAGTTGAAGATCTTCCAAGAACGCTCCCTGTCCAACAACTTCCGCAAAAAGTAGCTCACCGGGAGAAAATGAGACAAAACTAGAGGTGAAATTTCAGCATGAGACAAGGAAAGAAAGAACAAGAGAAAAGAGATATGATGAAATGTACCTAGAGGATCGGATAGAGCACAAGGACAACAAGGATTAAGAAAGAAACAGACAGAAACAAAAACAACGGGAAACAGAGACTGATGAAAGAAGATGTCAGCGGAGAGAAAAATACTGGGAAGAAAAGAGAACAGGACAAAGGAAGGAAAAAGAAGATGGGGGTAGTCACCACTACTCTTGATTCCTGAGACAAGTGATCCCGCAACAACGACTACAGTGATGCTGGTGATTGTTTTACTGTCCGTCATTGAGTGTGTTTGGAGTTGGTGGTTCCAAGCGGGATGAGGAACACAGGGAGGTGCGCCCAGGGGCAACATTTGTTCAGAGTCTGACTGCGTGGGTGCGGAGCACAGGAGCACTGGACTGCGAGGAAGAACACAGACCATAGAGCACAGGTGTTCTGCTGGGATTCTGACACACCCCCATGCTCAAAGCCGCTTAGGTGATGAGCACAGAAGCTGAAAAGCCAACAAAGCCCATCAGATTGAAGTTTTCCCTACCACCTTGGTCAGAAAGTCGGCCAGCATTTGATTTGAGGCCACGTATTGAAGGACAATTGATTCTAGCTTGATTTCCCTTCTGATGAAGTGATGACATAGAGACATATGTTTGGTCTTGTAGTTGGAGTGATTCAAGAAGTCATTGGCCAGCGCTATGGCCCCCTGATTGTCTTCAAAAATTTTTGTTGGACCTGGAATCTTGATGTTGAAAATCTTCTTAAGAAGTGTCTTGATCCACATGATTTCTTTTGTGATGTCGCCAATTGATTTGTATTCTGCTTCCGTCGACGAGAGAGAAAGTGTGGGTTGTTTCTTTGATTTGTATTCTGCTTCCGTCGACGAGAGAGAAAGTGTGGGTTGTTTCTTTGATTTGTATTCTGCTTCCGTCGACGAGAGAGAAAGTGTGGGTTGTTTCTTTGATTTCCACGAGATTACATTGCCGTTGAGCAGAATCAGGTTCCCTGACACTGAGCGGCGGGACTCAGGACAAGACACCCAATCGGCATCCGCATATCCGACTAGATCATCCAACGCAGTTGCTGGCTTTAAAAGTCGCAGTACCACGTCCCTGGTTCCTTTTAGATAAAAAAAGACTTGAGCCCCGTTGTTCCAGTGACTGGTCCCTGGATTGTTGAGGAATTGAGAGAGAGAGCTAACAGCAAACGTGATGTCTGGCCGGGTTGTAACACTGATGCCAAGCCGTAATTTTATATTGAAGTAGGTCTGATGTGAGTTCAATGTTAACTTTAACTCTTTGTTCACTTTATTCCCAACTCAGGTTTAACATTATTTCAAGTTGTTTTGGTATAATATTTTACTCAATTCCAACACATGAATACCCTCTGCTGACGTTTTGTGTTGGGTTTGTCATGATCAGATTTGTGGAATTGAGCTTCAATGCACACAATTTTTGCCAATAATTTACCTATCCTTATGCTCAAATATATACTTAGCCAAGTGACAGGGAATATTTTGCATTGCAGATTTTCTTCATTCAAAACAAACATAACATCAAATTATAAAAAGTTCTTGTAAAATATAGCAACTTCAGAGGATCAGCCAGCTTCCGGATGAATACTTTGAGAATATTTATGTCATGCCAATTCCCATATTAAATTTGGCAGAAATTGGTTCAAAATCAATTTGTATTCTTCAAGTATCAAACAGTGTCAAAGAACCCGGGCTTATTTAACCCGAAAACTTAGCAAACAAATGTGAATGCTCTGACTGTTTTACCTTGGAACTTTAACCTTTCAGTTGCAGGTAGCTTCTCAGTCGTCATTACCACACATTGGTTGGGTGAGAACATGCCGCTGGTTTTGATGATGTGAAAAATTCTGAGTCAAATACAGATGAGATTTGAGAATCCACTTGATTAAACCTTCTGAAGCTCCCCTATTTTGGGCAAAAATTTAATTTGAAACCAGAGGCTCTGGAGTCTGAGCGACCAGGTGGCTATGAAATTTGACAACTATTGCAATTGTTGAATATCAGTAGAGCTCTATAACAGCCGGTATCAGATTTCTGAGATGAAACATTTTCTCAGAAGTCAATACCGGAAATCAATGAAGATCAGTGTCTAGAGTTGCAGGGAGACTTTGCATACCTCTACTATGATTATAAATGAAGGAAATTGATGAATGTTGAGTTGTCAAGAAGCCGGTTGGTCATGTGGAATGAATAAAGGTATCAGGAAGGAAGCTTGATATTTTGAGGTATATACAAGATCAGGACCTGCAAGCCCCCTCCTTTGGGGTCTCACAAAGATGTCACATAGATCACTAGATTAGATAATCTGCCTGATACTTAGTCTACACTCCCTTCCACGTTCTAGCTGGTAGAGATCTTGCCCTTCACATCTCTCCTGGCTAGGTAAGCTTTCTCCTTTTCCTTCTTCTCTCTCCCTTCTCTTCTGATTCCCTGAGTCGTATATACTGAGAGATCTTGCCCTTCACATCTCTCCCGGCTAGCCCTCACTTGATTCCCCGGTAATACAGACCCGTGATCTAGAATCTGCCTCTCGAGGCTCTTGCGTTCCCCTTCATGCCCCTCTCGACAATCAGCAAAGGACTCCCAACTGGAGTCCTTACAATTTTTTTTTCTAGATCCACAAACCCCCTCTCTCCCCGCAATTGATCGCGGTTGAAACAAATCAAGCTTGACTTGTCTGCGCCAAAAATCAGGCCAACACCCTCTTTCCACTCAAGTTATCTGCGCTGTCAAACGGGCCAATCTTGGAATCAAAAAATCTGAATCATCTGGACATTGCATTTGTTGAGTTAGTCATCTAGGTTTCCTTCTCTCTGTTTTTCCGCTTCCGCTATCATCTGCTTTACACATGTCACAGCCTGTATATCTCATGTCACAAGCCATCTTGTATACCTGAGGCAGCAGGCGTGGAAGGACTCTTTCCTCATCCTTCCACACCTCTCTCTCACTCGCCTGGCATTGTGCCCTGTTGCAAGGGACAAGGGACAAAAACCAAAGTTCACTGCTGACAGGCAAGTGACACTTTGGGAGTGAGAAAATGTTGTTCTGATTCACTAAGGATCAAACTCCAGGCGCCAATCTAGTGTAGACTAAATACAAGATTGGCCGTGTTTGGTTGAAGCATACAATGTAATGAATATAAGCATATATGTATCTCAACATGCCCGTTGTCCTCAGACCCTGTCTTTCTCATCAGCATTCTTAAGACCCTGCAATCATAGGTCCAACTACCAGTAATCAGGTCCATACTGGATCATCTTTTATCTCTTGATGTCGCTGGCTGCAGGAGCACCAGGATATTGAACACTGAATCAATCTAGATTTTCTTTTTTTCCAACTCGTTGTGCCGTCAAGTGGATGACCCCAACTCCAACTAGATTGAGTCAAAACCAAACAAGCTGGATGTTTTTGTCCATTCTTTCCTCAACTCTCTGCATTGCCAGACAGGCCGACATTGAACCCAAATCGATCTGCCTTTGTGGAACGGCCGTACTGACATACTACCCCAACCTTTCTCCTTTGTGTACCCCAACTGGGACAATTGGTGATCACCTGGCCGCCTCTGTTTTCTCTCTTGCTCTAATAGGACCTGCCAACGGACGACCGCCTTCTCCCTCTTGCATGGCTCCGACAAATGTAGACAAACAAACGGGCGAACGGTTGACGCCGGCCTCCAATTTTATTGCCCTATGCAGACTGGATCAATTGTTTGATCACATTTACCACCTGCCTCACTTCCTGGACAATCATCTCAACGGGCTCTCGTCCCATCCCTCATTCTACAGAACTTGGGCCTCCTCCCCAGGCAATCAGGAAACCCTCAATGCACGCTGCAATTCTTGGACTGCTTCAGACATCGCCATTGTTGCTCTCACCTTACTTGGACTGGACCAACCAACCAATTGCCCCCCCCTCCTATTTTCTTTCATGGCTCAACAGGACAGAGCGCCGGGATCTGGACGATGGTCCCTGTTCCTTTCCCATCTCTATGAGACTCTCTTTGACCAATCAATGACAAATGATCGTCCTGGTGGTTTCTACATCTCCCTACGGGCACCCTCGCCTTTCAAGCAGTTTGATCGCCCCCCAGGGCCGCCAGTTGGCAACAAAGACGCAGCCAGACAGGTTCAACTGCACTGGCTGGTTGATAGACGCCGCCAAGCCTCTCGATCCACTCACAGCACTGACTCCCATCTTCTGTCACTGCCCATCTCAAGACCCCACCCTCTGACCGCTTGAAGCAAAAAAATGACCTCAACGACACCCTACAGGCCCTGGGACGCCCCCCTGCAACTTGAGCCCCCTCTCCTTCCGGGCCCTTCGATCAACCCAAAAAGCCTCCAGACGGGCCCCAAGCTGTCACCCAACGCGCCAGAGCGCCCTTCATGACCTCAAGACCTGATCTCTTCTTGACCTGCGGAACCCTTCCCTCCCTCCTAATCTTGTGCAACTCCTATTTTTTTCCTCTTTCTTCTGGATTGTGGACGGACACTACATGACTTTCCTGACCAACAAGACCCCCGCCCCCTGAAAAACATTTTCCTCCTCTCGACATCTTTCTGGTGAAGTTACCTCTTGACTACCGCCACCTGCCAACATGCAACAAAAAAAATCTGTTGAGCTAGTCGTCTATGGTGATTTCTCTTTGTTCTCTTTTTCTGTTTATGTATGCTTTACACATGTCACAGCTTGGTTTCCTCATGTCACAAGTTCCTTTGTATACCTGAGGCAGCGGGCGTGGAAGGACTTTCTCCTCATCCTTCCACACATCTTCGACACTCGCCCGGCATCGTGCTCGCTGCTCTCAGGTACTGTCATTTGTTTCTTTCTTTGTTTCTCTTTCTCATTTGTCTGTTTCTTTCTCCTTTCTCCCATGTGCAATGATTCTCATCCTTCCACACATCTTCGACACTCGCCCGGCATCGTGCTCGCTGCTCTCAGCTTCTGTCTTGCTTATCAGGTTATGAGCGCCAGCTAGCCTACAGCTACCAACAGCATCACTAGGCACGTTAAAAATTGGTGTATCGAGTGTTTCTCTCCAGTGGACTACATAAGGATCAATCTTTCACTCCTCCTCAATCTCGATGTTGAACGACAACAAGGAGGACCCATCTTCTCACGCCAACGTCAACCTCGCCTCTCAGGCGTCAGTTTCCAATCCAAAAATCTCTACAGCTCGGCTTCCAATTCTTAAAGCCCCAGGTTTGGATTCGAACTATCTTAACTGGCGGAAAGTTGTTCTTCGGGTACTCAAAACGGCTAAAGTCAATCATGTCTTGACCACGGTGGCCGCCCATCTCCGACCAGCCAACTGGGACGAAGACAACAACCTCGTATGCGCTGTTCTGGTTCAGATCGTCGATGAGGCTAACTTGCGACATCTCGCAGATGAGGACAATGCAGCGAAGATTTGGGACGATCTGTCTCGAGCCCATCAAGACTCTTCGACTGGGGGTCGAGTATACTGGATTCGCAAGCTTCTAAATGCCAAGATGGAAGGGAACGATATAAACTTGCACATTGAATCCCTGGCTATATTCCATGAGCGATTGAACTCACTCGTCACTTCCCAGAAGCCCCTCACTCCGGATGACGTCCATAATGCTGCTCTACTCGGCTCGATTCCTCCCGACTGGATCCACTGTGTCTCGGCACTGATGAACCAGGAAGGGGTTAAGACTGAGACGATCGTCTCTGCGTTGAAGAACAAAGCCATTCGACGCGAATCCCAAGGGGACGTCATCTCTGTGTCATCCACGAGAGCTTCCTCCAAACCAAACACTCCGTCCAACTCTTCAAAAGGGCCGCGAGGCGATACCTCTAAGAAGACTCGTCGATGCCCTCTGTGCAATACTGACTCCCACGACCTCAACGCCTGCAACAACACCCGCAAGCTCATCTCGGAGCATAAGGCGGCTCAAAAAGCCCGGTGGGAGGCGACTCAACAGGAGAAGCAGAACCTCACCGCCAAACCTGCTGCTCGCGCCGGAAGAACCTCCGCGGCCACTCTCGGTCAGTCCCCTCACCCATACGAAGAGGGGGAGGAGTCCGACTTCTCTGGTTCAGAACTTGAAGTGACAGCAGGCAACGCGGTCGCAGCCCTCTCTGCTAACTTTGATTCGCCGAGCTCCGGGGACGCGAATATCGACTCAGGGCGTTCTCTTTCCATGACCCCGGATGCCACTGCTCTCACCAGTCTCCGAAACGACCGCACACCCGTCCGTCATGCCAACTTCTCAGTCGTAGAGGCCACTCACCAAGGTCTTGCGAAGCTCCCTCTCACTGGCGACAAGTCAGTTAAAACACTAGTCGTTCCGGCTCTACATGAGCCTCTCCTATCGGTAGCAGCGTTATGCGACAAAGGCCTAACCGTTGTCTTCACGAAGTCTTCATGCGACTTCTTCACCACCTCAACCACCAAGATCAACGGAGAGCTTTCCGGGAGGGGCTACAGGCGTGGAAACCTCTACTACCTGCCCTCGGCACCTGTGAGCTCTAACTTTTCCACTCATCTGATCCCTATGCCCTCTGAGAACTCCCTCATGGTGTATCACCTTCGTTTCTCCCATATTGGGTTGAAACCACTCAAGCTCCTGCTAAAACTACATCACATTACCCCGACAGTGATGAATGAAATCAATGTCCAACGATGTCCTACGTGTGTCCAATCAAAAATGCCAAGGAAATCGTTCAAGTCTTGGTCATCCCACCGGTCAACGTCTCCGGGTCAACTGATACACTCAGATGTGGGCTCTTATGAGGTCCTTTCGAGGGAGGGATATAAATACTTCATTACTTTTGTAGACGACTGCTCTAAGTTTCTTACTGTCTATCCAATGAAATCTAAAAGCGACTCCTTCGCGTGTTTCAAGGTCTTTCGTGCGTTCTTTGAAAAGAGTGGCAATTATAAAATACTCGCCCTGAGGACGGACAACGGTGGCGAGTATATATCCAATGAGTTCTTGTCATACCTCTCTCAAGCCGGTATCCATCACAAACCAGGTCCTCCTCACTCCCCTGAACTTAACGGTGTAGCTGAGCGGACAAACAGGACGATAAGCAACTTAGTAAGATCGTCTCTCCTAAGCGCTCGTTTGCCTAAGTCTTTTTGGGCGGACGCTCTCCGACGTGCTCTCTTTGCGTTCAATTCCTTCCCATGCTACACACCTCTGGGTTTCAAGCCACCGACGTCGATTCTCAATGTACCTCCGGTTGATCTCAAAAACTTGCACCCGTTCGGATGTTTGGTCTGGTACAAAGTCCCAGAAGCAAACCGTAAGAAGTTGGATAAAAAGGGGCGGGCGGCTGTTCTACTCTCGTATCTCTTGGACGGGAATGGATACCGAGTTTGGGACCTGGAGTCTAGGTCCCTCGTAAAGTCTTGGGACACAATCTTCGATGACTTCTCATTCCTGTACGGCGCAAAACTCACATCCTCACCAGTCCAAGTCCCCGTAGAAATTGAATGGCCACATACCTCTCCGTCAACACCCGCACCACCCCAGCCAGAAAACCCGCCATTGCCTGCCCCGACAGGTCCATCAACCCCTGCCTCAATTCAACTTGAAAACTCCCCTTCCAGTCATCATCCGATCAAGGATAACCCCAACCGTGGAACAACGGAGCCCCCTTCTACTCTTAACAGGCCGTCTACTCCGGACCTGCCACTCCTCAACATCCCTCTGCAACCACGATTTGATCGAAGACTCACAGCGTCAATCCACGCTCCCGGGAATGCTCCGCGGGATCCGACACCAATCTGCTCAGATTCCGACTCAACCAGCAGCACTCCTGACTTATCAATAATTTCCCTTCCTCCCCTTTCCCCAACGCCCCCTCGCTCCCGCAAGTCCCCCACTCCGCCGCCGAATTCCCCCACTCCGCCGCCAAAATCCCCCACTCCGCCGCCGAAATCCCCCACTCCGCCACCTAGGTCTCCTACCCCCCCTACAAGACTTGCTACCCCGCCCGCCGCACCACCTTCACCAAAGCCTGCTACACCCCCTCGTTGTTGGTCAGGGAGAGAACGCAAGGCCCCCAACCGCTACGGCAACTGGGCCAAAAACGCATTGACTGACTCCAATGTCGACACCCCGAAGACTTGGCGACAACTGTTAAAGTCACCAAACAAGCATCGGTGGCTTAAGGCGGCGGAGGAAGAATTTGCCTCTCTTCTTGGGATGCAAACGTGGAAGCTTGTTCCTCGACCGGAGAAGAGGCGAATAATCAAATCAAAGTGGGTTTTTAAAGTTAAACGCCGCCCTGATCACACCATCCAAAAGCTCAAGGCCCGTCTGGTGGCCATGGGCTATTCTCAAATACAGGGCCTCGACTATGACGAAGTTTTCTCGCCAACCCTGAGGCTGGAAACACTTTGACTAATCTTCTTGTTACTGGCCACTCGAGGCTGGAAGGGCCGTCAGGTGGACTTTAAAACTGCCTTTCTCAATGGGCACCTCGACAAGCCGGTTTTCATGGAACAACCACCAGGTTTTGAGGATCCCCAGCACCCTGACTGGGTCTGCGAGGTCAACCGTTCCCTATACGGTTTAAAGCAGTCTCCTCGCCAGTGGAACATCGAACTCCACAAGGCTCTTCTCGACCTCGGCCTCACCAACTCGAAATACGACCCTACTTTGTACTTCAAGCTGAACTCAGGCAAACTCGTAGGGGCTCTAACAACCCATGTTGACGACCTAGCCATTGTTGGCAAATCGATTTTTGTCGATTCAGTCATCTCAGCGGTAGGCAAGCGGTTCAAGATTGGGGCTGATGAGGAGCTTAGTCACTTTCTTTCTCTGAAGATATCCCGAGACATCCCAAACAAACTCATCTATCTAAACCAAGCTCATTATATTGCTGAAGTCTGCAATAGATTCCTCGACGGCAAACATGTATCTGTCTCTACTCCCACGGATGTTAACTTCAAGAATCTCAAACATTGCTCCCCTTCCGACCCGCCCTCCCCTGGACCGTACCCTCAGCTAATCGGATCACTTCTCTGTGTTTCTCAATGCACAAGACCGGACATCTTGTTTGCGGTCAATCGTCTCTCTCAATACCTACGGGATCCCTCGGACGCTCACTGGTTTGCCGGCCTCAGGATTCTCAACTACCTGGTCACAACGAAAGATTTGCGTCTGCGACTTGGAGGCAAACTGGTCCTGGCAGGCTACTCGGACTCAGACTGGGCAGAGGACCGAGATGATCGACACTCCACATCGGCGTACACTTACCGCATAGGCGACGGCGCTATTTCCTGGAAATCACGCAAGCAAGCAACAGTTTCTCTGTCCAGCACAGAGGCCAAGTATAAGGCCCTCTCCGACTCTTGCAAGGAGGGCCTCTGGCTCCAACACCTACTCACCAAACTGCGTCTTTGCCCAGACACAGCCATCCCCCTACACGTCGATAATGAAGGCGCTGAAGCTCTTGCAAAGAACCCCGCTCACCACGCGCGAACCAAACATATTCACGCGCGATAACACTTCATCCGCGAGTGCGTACAGGACGGCGATATCTCACTTCTTCATGTCTCAACAAAAGACATGTTAGCGGATATGCTAACAAAACCGCTCCCAAGGGTCGCACTTGAAAAACATCGGGCAATGTTTGGCATTGTTTAACATCTCTTTATTCACCTCAGTTCCCCATATTCCTTCTAATTCTCCGTCCATCACTTTCCTTTCTTTTCCTTTCTCTCTTATCCCATCCTTTTCCTTTCTCCTTCTATTTTCTTTTCTTTCTTTTTCTTCTGTTCCATGTCTACAGCAAGGGGGGGTGTTGAGCTAGTCGTCTATGGTGATTTCTCTTTGTTCTCTTTTTCTGTTTATGTATGCTTTACACATGTCACAGCTTGGTTTCCTCATGTCACAAGTTCCTTTGTATACCTGAGGCAGCGGGCGTGGAAGGACTTTCTCCTCATCCTTCCACACATCTTCAACACTCGCCCGGCATCGTGCTCGCTGCTCTCAGGTACTGTCATTTGTTTCTCTTTCTCATTTGTCTGTTTCTTTCTCCTTTCTCCCATGTGCAATGATTCTCATCCTTCCACACATCTTTGACACTCGCCCGGCATCGTGCTCGCTGCTCTCAGCTTCTGTCTCGCTTATCAAAATCAATTGAGCGGCCAGCCCCTGAGCATTGTTGGTCCCTGGGTAATATAGACCTACGGACAACCAACAGCAGCGGCGTTTCTGATGGAATTAAGGGTGCAGTTTTGGCGAGGTGGGTTGACGAAGTGGTAAAGGACCAGGAAAGATTAACCAAAAAGATGGCAAATGGCTTCAACTAACGGGATTGTTTCATCAGGCCACTTTCTTTCCTTTTCCCCCTATTACCTTTTTTCCTTCCCTTTTTCTTATAGGAGGGGAGACTGTAAGCCCCCTCCTTTGGGGTCTCACAAATATGTCACATAGCTATCACTAGATTAGATAATCTGCCTGATACTTAGTCTACACTCCCTTCCACGTTCTAGCCGGTAGAGATCTTGCCCTTCACATCTCTCCTGGCTAGGTAAGCTTTCTCCTTTTTCTTCTTCTCTCTCCCTTCTCTTCTGATTCCCTGAGTTGTATATACTGAGAGATCTTGCCCTTCACATCTCTCCCGGCTAGCCCTCACTTGATGCCCTGGTAATACAGACCCGTGATCTAGAATCTGCCTCTCGAGGCTCTTGCGTTCCCCTTCGTGCCCCTCTCAACAATCAGCGAAGGACTCCCAACTGGAGTCCTTACAGGACCCCGTTCAGATATTTGATCTCTGAGCAGCCAATAATCATTACTGGATCATACCCAACTGGATTTCATCAAAAGTCATCAACAGAGCCACACCATCACAATTTCTAGATAAATTCTGAGATATTAAAGTGCGACCAAAGAGGGTAAAAATGAAACTACAGTGAGCACATTCAAAATGAGTAAAACATGAAGAGTCGCGTCGAGGATATGAGAGCATAGGAGACAAATGGAAAAACTCTCTACAAATTAAGTTCAGCTCTGTTCAGCGCACAGCATCAAGTCCTTGGCATAACATTGGCCATCAATATCCTCTGCGTGCCGAGATACAAGATCGGTGCGAACATTTACTAGTTCTTGCAATGCGTTTTTCACTTGGGCACTGAGAAAAGGGAAGGAATCTAATCCGTAGAAGACTAAGGATGCCTGTTGAGGGTCTCGATTCTTTTGCTTTCCTCGCGTTCCGGTCTTTGTGAGCTGATAGTCTTGGGGTGTCTTTACATTGCCGCTGCAGTTTTGGGGTGTCTTGACATTGCTGCTGCTTTTTTTCGGCGGGCCTTTGTGTCTCAAACTAAAGTGTAGCACAAGATAGGGATTCTTGGTATTTGTGTTGATCATCGTTTTTTTATGCGTCATTTCTTGAGCAGAAGTGGACACGGTGCTGTCATTTTCACGATTTTTGACTTGAATCCCGCAAAAGGTCATCTGCGTTTGGTCCATCTCGACAGTTTCATCTTTTAAGTAGATCGGTAAGACATGGTCGATTCCGGGTTGTTGAGAGTGGCATTGGATAGCCGCCCCTCTTTCGATGCATTTCATCAATGATTCAACAGTTGGCGTCGACAGGGCAAAGTGGAAATGGTTCCAGAACATCATGCCTTGTCCAAGTAGTTTCTTCTTGTGAGTATCGTTGATAGAGCCAAGCAGCAGATCATTTGCTGGTAGGCCAGTCAGAGTTTCCAAGAACTTTTCCACTGGAACTGGCTTCCAAGGCGATCGACTGTCTGCGTGCACAGTGGGGTGATTGTTTGTGTTCCGCCGGTCGACCGTTTTTGCCCGCTTGTTTGACTGGGTGGTTGCTTTGGTTGTTCGATCGCTATCCATGTCAGCCAGTGTTTTATTCATGGCACACAGCAGAATGATTCTGCTGGCACATTCGCCAGCATCCCCTGTACCAATGTTGCCTTGGCATAGTATAGACGTCAGAGATTTGATACACGATACAAGGAGAGTCTCATACTGATGCAGATGGTTGTTGGCAGCTAGCGCATAAATTGGTTGCGACGGGTAGAAGCTGTGTTGATATTCCCGGGTTGGATCAAGGTAACCAACGTGCGCCGCATGTGATGCCGTAAGTTCTACATTGAGATGTGCCTGGCCATGAAGAGGAACTCCGACAGTTGGGCCGAGTAACGCAAGTGCCCGGGCCGCAGTCAACGTGATTGTGTCCGTGATGTCTTCGGAGCAGAGAAGTTTCTTTAAAGCAAAATGAACTATTGAGGGAATAGCAGCATCGTAGGAAATCGCACGGCCTAGTTCAAGCGAATCGGCAAGGTATATATCAAAAAAAGGAACGCCATATTTACAGAGCCGGTCCGATGAGAATAACTGGTCCCAACTTAATGGTGAACGAGGGGGGGCCAACAGGTCAAAGGTCCGTATCATGTAGATAGGAGCAAATAATTTGCGCGGTTTTCCACGAGGGCCAAGGGCCCGTGAGCTTCGGTCCTCTCGGTCTATTGGCAAGAAATTGGATACACGAGAGGTCGTGTCGACTAGGATGGCGAATATACCGGCGCCTTCTTGGATTGTGCTCAAAGCACGGCGAAAGAGGCGAAACCACGAGGTGACATTGCCCTTTGGTTCCGTTGGTGTTTGAAGCATGGAACTGGCCTCGTCAATCGCCAGTAATACCTTTAGGCCAGGAACTTTCGAGAAAACCGCTTGGACTGCGTTAACTGCCGTTACGAGATGCTGGGCAGCAGTTGTCTTGGAGGTGATTTGCTCAGAGTTTTCTAACTCTACCAGAACGTCTCTGCGAAAATGTGCTGTAGTTTGGTGCTTGTTCCACTCTTCATATTTCTCTTTGGAGTCTTTGCTTTGCTTGGACTGGAAAAACCGGACAGTGACAAGTAAGAGTGCTGCAATGACTCGGACATAGTAAACTTCGTAATCAGCGGACGACTCGGGTAACATGTTGGTTGCGAGAAGCGATCTTTTGGGTTCGCCAGTGGAACCCTCGGGACGGAGGCAGATATACAGCACACAGACTTCCTCGGCTATTTTCTGCAGCAAGCGACTCTTTCCAATCATGGTGGGACCAATCAAGCACGTGTAGGGCGCCAAGTAGATCTCGGATTCCCATAACTTAACGTAATTGATCAGAGTTTTCAAGGTTGGGGCGACAATTTTGTCGTGTCCAAGATACTTTGATGTGAAGCCTTTCGCGATGACATCCAACTCCAAGACATTATTGGTGTATTTGGCCTTCAACTTATTAATGCCTGTGCTCACGGGAACTTCGAGATATTGAGCTCTTTCATCTAGATTGAGTTCTTTCTTCAGGTAGAAATTTGGGTAACGTCTGATGAAAGCCAGCTGAATAAATTTCTCCTGAAGAGTTTTACGATCACAAATTTCAAGTAGTCGAAAAGCTCTTTCCAATGGAGGGGCCAACGATTTACCGTGAGCAAATTCGATTAAGAGTTCATGCTTCAGTGCATCTGGCTTGAGCTCGGAAACAAGGTCATCCAGCATGTTCAAATACTCAGAAGCGATGTCATCTGTAGAATGGGAGCAATAGCACAACAATATCAGCAACATGTTGAACAGCGAGCGGGTGTAGAATCTAGGGAAACAGGTTACGTGCCGCCTGCGTCTTGAAGGTACAAGCGAAAATTTTGATACAAATCAGACCTCAGATGGAGGGATTCAGCTTTTTCGAGGATTCTGGCAGACATTGAGGGTGAATCAGAGGTGGCTGGATGCTTGGCTTGAGTTTCTTGGTCGGTCGTTGTTGTTAGAGCAGACTGAGTCTACGGACAAGGGTTTAGAAGATGAAGGGTTGATGGGATTAGATTAGGGATTCATGTATGCAGGAGAGAGTACAGTCATCACTGGACAAGTGGGATCGGGCAGGCTCACCTGCTTGTAGCCTTGTGGTGGTAAATGTGTGATTAGTGGATTGTGGAAATTGATTTCATGCCTTCTCTCGGCGGTCCTCGATCGCTCGTCTCTCAGGATGTCTGATAACTGGGCACTCTGGGGCTGTTGGTGTCTGCTAAGGATTGATGGCTCGGGAACGGTGAGACTTGGACCAGGTTGAAAGTAGTTCTGAATTGACATTCCGAATGTTCTTAGGTACCAGATTGATTTCACAATCAGGGTTTTGTCTAAGAGTGGAGGACTTCCCGTCAATCTGGGAACCCCTTCCACACCCAGATCTGAGCCAAATTTCGCAGGGAAATTTAGGCTTTGAGACTCTGGGAGGCTCTCAGATTGCTCCCAGATTGCGACGGGAAGTCCTCCAGTATGTACATATTTATGTATATACAGCAGTTGCAGCCGAACTTATTCTAATTCCCTCCTCGGGGGAGCGAAGCGACCTCCAGAGACCCTCCTTCGGAGCGAACTTAGCTAAGTCCCTCGATCTGTCGCGAAGCGACCCTCCGAAGGAGGGACTTACGCCCTACCTCGCAAAACAGTAGGCAGCAGATGTCTGTTTTCAGCCTTTTTTGCTTGTCCCTCCGTTGAGGCTACGCAAGGACAGCTGGGGCCAAGTCAGCTGCTTCAAGAAATAGCCAAGAAGTATGGCTCTCTGCTGGTATCTTTCTTTTACCTGTAACACATGAGCTTGATTTTTTTTTAAAAAAATAAGAGCTGCTAGGTTTTGACAGGTGTCAAAAGTATGGCTTTGACCAAGGCCTGTTTGAACAATGCCCTCCCAAAACCCATGAACTCATTTTTGTTTCATTTGGGATTCAAGAGTGTTTTTGGAGGGATCCGACCTCAGGAAGGTGGAAAGTGAAAGGGCAGATGTAGGCGGACAAATCTGTCTGCTCAGATTTTTGATGGCTTTTACTTGAGTCGAGATATCAAGAGTTGAAGATTTTGAAAATTTTCCCCAGCCAAATGGGATTTCTGCTGCCTACTCTTTTGCGAGGTAGGGCATAAGTCCCTCCTTCGGAGGGTCGCTTCGCGACAGCGCTCGCGCGCCTCTGATCGAGGGACTTAGCTAAGTTTGCCTTTGGAGGGTCCCTGCGGGACGGCGTCCCCCCTCCACAAAGAGAGGGACTTAGTTAAGTTCTAGCTTAACTAAGCCTCTTGAACGGAGGGTCCGGGGGACCCTGCCTGGAGGGCTCTCCGCAGGAGAGGCTTACACCTAATGTCTGAAGTCTGGCAGGGAAAGGAAGGATATTCAACCCCAAAACCACTAAATAATTATTTAAAAATCAGCAAAATATGTACAATAAAAACTGAAGAGACAGTTTCATTGGCAGTGCTGATGCACACCCTCACCCACAATTTTGAGCAAAAAGCTCCAAAACTGATTGAAGGAATCCGTTTTGAAGTTCAAAGGAACCCTGAAGGATATTACATTGCTCTGAAGATCCATTTTTGGATTTTCTGATAATATGCACAATTGAGTTTCCTATATGCAATGAAATGCATACATGTGTAGGATCTGCGGTGTAAGACTCAAAAGTGTTCCTGAGAACCTTTTGCTGAATGGAGAAGGGGATGATGGAGGTGCAAACTCTGCCCTTCTATACTATCAGATAACAAGACCCACCAAGGTAAGCTTGGCAAGTTTTAATGAAGTGATAGGGTTGGTTGGTTCAAGATGAGCTTGTTGATGACACTGAATAAATTGTTGTTATTGTTAATGTAAGGGTTGTTATGTAGGTTGTTTAAGTATATATATAAGGCTGAACTGTAAATGTTGGGGTGACTGTGATTGGTGAGTAATGAACTGAGGAGCTGACAACTGGGGAGGAGGGAGCTCCTTATATAGACAAAAGTGGAGCCCCAGAGGGCTTGTGGGTTAGGGTTTTGACTAATCTAGACAACAGCGTGAGGGATTTTAGCTGGTGGGAGTAGATACAAATGATGTCATAATGTGTCAGGGGTACATAAATGATGTCATAAGAATGCAGTAGGGCCACATGAAGGCTGCGTAAAGTGACAGTAGACTGCATGAGTTGACAGGTGGATGCAGGGGGTGCATAAATGAAGTCTGAGGCTGCAGAGTCAGTGTGTGATGACATCATAATATGGAAATAGAAGAGTACTTGATAATATGTAATGACTGCAGTCTGATGGGGAGATGTATGTTTGTATCCTGTGATTTGTATAAGCATAATGCTGTGATCCTTGAATTGAGGCTGGTGACAGGCTGGTGACTGGGTATGTTGAACGTGTGATGGGTGTCCAGTGTCCAAAGAAGTGTAGGTTCCAATCCAGCGGGGTTCAGGTGATGCTTTCAGTGGTGACTAGGGGTAAAATTGGCCGTAGAATCCATTTCTGAGGTCTGTTTGATGGTATCTTGAGGCGTATTGTGAGTAAATATATGTATGCGAAAAAACTTTTGATTTTTCACTTTTCCGTCTACCACATCCTCCCCCAACTTATTGTCTGTCCCCAGACAATTCCACCGGAAAAGTGCCGTATCTTGAATTTTGGAAGCTTGAGGCTTGAGTTTTTTACTGGGTGACATGAAGAATCCTTGGGAATTTGGCCGTTGGATGTCTTCTGGGTACTGTGTCAGAGAGGCTGGGTGGGGTGAATTTTGGTCAAAAATTCAACTTTTGTCGTTTTTCTGACTTTTCTTGAAGGGAAATTTTTAAGGTGTCTGGGATTCGAAGTGCTGCGCGCAGTCCGCAGTCCGCAGTTGCGCAGTTGCGCAATGGTGCTGCTTGTGCTATGGTGGCAGCCGCAGCTGCTGCTCCAGCGCCTCAGGGTGCGCGCTGTCGAGGCCGCGGGCCTCGAGTGTCAAGTAGTGATCGGGGACTCGTACCCGTTCTTGATGGTTGACTGATCGGGCTTTGGGCCCGGGTACTTAGTGTTGGTCGTACCCGTCCAATAGCTATCCCGACCCCGCATTCGGGTCTCGAGTGTGTATGTGTGTCGGTCGTACCCCCTTCGGGGGTATGGCTTATTCAGGAGTTCAAGGCGTATGGGTTTGGGGTTCAAGACCCATACACAACTTCGCCGACCTTCCGATTCCCTCGGATACATCACCGCCGCCAATGGTCAACCGCCGCCGTCGAGGTCTCGCACCATCCAAGCCTGCAGCTAGACTGAACCCTGCTAGTGAGCAGGGTTCATTTTCGAAGTAAGTGCGTTCGTGTTCTTCCTCGACAGCTGAGTGGCCGTTACGTTGGCTGATGCAGCCGTCAGATTTATTACCAGCCCCACTCGCACCACCGAATCTGACAGGTCTTCGGGGTTTCTGATTGGGCTGCCTTCGCCGGCAAGGTTGGTTTCCAGCCGGCGATCTCATAGCGGCCGGCCCTAAGACGGTAAGACTAATTGCCGCATTCTTTCCGCTTCCTACAACAGCCGGCTTCTCAAGACCTGGCCGTGGGTTCGAGTACGTATCGTTCCGGAGGGAGAGATGGTAATGCGGGCTGTTTGATCGATACACATGGGCCGAGTTGTTTGATATCAGCGTCTTCGCAGGCTAGGAGCTTTGGTTCCATCTGAAACTGATTAGGCCAAGTTGCCTTCACTGATGGATCTTGCTGCCGCTACTGCATAAATAGGAGTCGCCTCTCTCCGTGTTGGGCTTGTCATGTAAGTTGTTCTCTGAGGGACTGGAAAGGTATAAAAGAGGCCTCTTCCCAGTGCCTCTCCCCTCCTTACTTGCTCCTCATCCCACCAGTACTTTACTAGCCTTGTTCTCACCGATCCGTAACAGAGCCTCCCCAGCGGGGCTTTTCTCGGGTTTGTCTTTCCAAATAGCTTATAGTTTTCGTATTCCATTGCCGGCCGCTGATGCCCAGTCCATATTGCGCCAGCGCATAACCCCATTGTGTGTCTGTTAAGCTCAAGCCTGGCTTGACTCCTTGAGACAATCCGCGGATTCGAGAGGCCGTCGTGCACGTCGTGCTCGTTGTGTCCGCACCAAGCTTCGGATACTGGTCGATCCGTCCACCGTCAATCAGGTAAACAAGGTAAGTTTTCTATTTTTTTATCCGACCATGTCGGGTCCTGGTTGATCCGGATATCTGCTCCTGGGTACTGATTGGCTCGATCCCTTCGAACGATCCGCTGATTTGTGGGCCTGTCGTGCTCGCCGCCAACACCCAGATACCAACCAGCGGCCGCGCTTTTGTGATTGATCCACTGCTGTTGAGCAGGTAGCGTTGGTAAGTCTATTTGTTTCATCTGTTATGCTTGAGGTCCGAGCTGCTGTGGGTCCGGGTACCCAAGTATGTAGAGAGTGATGTAATCCAAAAACTTTAAATCATGGCCCATCCAGTTTGAGTAAAGCTGTGTCCGAGTGAATAGAAACTGAGCCAAGTTCGGAAAAGAGAGCCATCCCAGTCGAAAATGAAAACCAAGAGTATATGCTTCCTGACCGCCTCGTTGTAGTAGATTCATAGTATTGACCGGACCATTTGTTAAGCTTTAAGCTTTTTTTTTTTTTTTCAATTGAAAATCTGGATCCAAAATGCAATTGAGAACCCCCTCCCCCAACTTAGCAGGTTGTCCTCAACCAATTCCAACAAGGAGCCTTGGGTGGTTGAATGCTTCCTGGAGTTTTCCAAAGCGGTCCGGCGGAATCTTGAGAGTTGGTTGAAAAATGAGTTTCTTGAGTAAGTAAAATAGATGAAGAGATTGATTCTTATTTGATTGAAGTTGAGATAGCTTTTTGTTAATGTATCTGTCCAATCCTTGTTTTGGTTTTGATTTATTCCTTGAAAAAGTTGGTTTTGAGGTGATATCCGGCAGAACTGGGGCCGGCAGAGTCTTGAATATTTCTTCAGCAGGTGGACAAAGGGGATTAAGATTGACTGAAATTTGTGAGTTTGTTGGCTTGAGATTGGTAGGATGATTATCTGGGTTGCATAGAATGATTGTGTTGTCTTCCTTTGCTTCAGGGGCCATATCTGCGGTTCCTGGGTCTTGAGGTAAGGGTTTGTTAAAGGATTCTTCATGTTGATCCAAGTGAGGTTTGAAAAGGTGCTTGTTGAAAATCTTGCTTTGAATTTTGTAAATATGTTCAATCCAACTGATTTCAGGGGAGCATGGAAATTGTGGAGCTTGCTGAGTTGTTTCTGTAAGACGGGAATCTTCAATTTTTGACTTATAGTTGTTGTTGAGTTGATGTGGCTGATGATTGAAGGTTTTGATTTGCTGAAAAGATTGATCCAAGATTTCTTCCTGATTCACGCTGATAGCCGTATTCACACCGTTGGAGTCAAATTCTAGTATCTCAATGACAGTGTGTTTAAGCTCCATTACAGTATCCATGAAGTATGCCATTGATGGTTTCTGGTTTGTTAACTGGATTGTTAAAGCTGTTGTTTTGGGAACTGATTCCTGAGAGTGATTTTTCAAATCCATTTCCGTGACTTCCACAACAGGTTCCATAAAATCCATCACAGCATCCACACAATCCATTTGCAGTTCCGCACAATCAATTTCTGGTTCCGTATTTTCTGTTATTGGACCTTCTGGAAACTCTAGTTGGTTGGATGGTTTTGGATATTTGCAGGTACTGGTTGAAGTTATTTCCAGTCTATGTTTCAGTGAAGCCAGTTCCCAAGCCCGGATGTTTTCTTCCTCGTAGCCTTCTTCTATCCGTCGCATTTCCGTTTCCGCAGCGTCAACCAGATGTTCCCATAGTGGAGCCTTATTATTTCCATCTTTAGATTTTGGAAGCTGATCTTTGCTGACTAGAGTACGCTTAATGCTTTGTTGAATTCCAGTTGAGAAGGCGCTTAAGAATAATAATCCGGGGTCGTCTTCTTTGTTGATGTGTTTGTTCTTGACCAAATACTTGAGGATTGTGGTGAATTTTTCAAGATATCTTCTGTAAGGCTGATAGTTTATAATTCCTTGTTGAGCTTGTTGTTCCGCCAGCTCAAAAAGATCATCAATGGTGTACATCATTTCATCACCCCATGCACCCCAGGTTTCAATCATTTCAGTTCGCAGGGTATCCCAGTCGCATCCTTCGTATCCGTCCATATCCTCGAGTTCACAACGGAGTTTTTCTGACCGTATGAATTGTCCAATCTGAAGGGCTCTTTGAAATTTTGTTGAACCAAACCAATCTGCTGCCTGTTCGTATTTCCGTAAGAAGGTGAAGAATTGATTTCCATCATAGAATAGTTCATCATCATCAATAAATCCTGGTGGGTAATTTGATTGTTGATAGGCATGCTGAGGTTGGTAATAATGAAATTGGTTGTTGATAAGGTATTTGTTGATGGGTTTCTGGTTGTTGTTGTCGTTGATATTGAGGCTGAAACCTAGGTTGTTGGATGTTTTCAGTGTTGTGGATCCCATACTGTGTTATTGTTTCTCGTGAAGTATTTTGTTCTGGTTGAGTTTCATCTGAGTCTGATAAGTCCTCTTCAGTCTGCTCTCTGAATTGATTCTCTGGTCCCTTTCCCTTGTCTTTCCTAGGTGGTGGAGGTGGATTTGTAGATTCCGAATTCCAATTCAGTCCCGAAGTTCCTGTCAATGTTCTGTTTCTAAACGGGGTGGAGGGAGCAAATCCGCTCTCCATATCTGGTAGACTGAACGGTAAACTCATGCCGGTTCGTGTTGATTCCTGGTTTTGTAATATGAATATCTGCTGCTACCTGTTACTGTGCTCTGAAAAAGAAACAATAATATCTGGTCTCTGGTCTCTTTACCAGGGCAAATTGGGGGTTTTCTTTTAATAATTGATATAAATAACTTTACCGTTCTGAGATTGTTCTTCAAACAGTCTCTGCCTATCCAAATTCTTCAGGTCTTACACTTGCCCTTCTTAAGGTTTTATAAACAGCTGTTTTCTTCAAACAATTCCGGAGTTCTCTTCTAACAGGATCCTAGTTATCCAAATTCTTCAGGTCTTACTCTTGCCCTTCTTGAGGTTTTATAACTGGCTGCTTCCTTCGAGATACTCTTTTCAGTTCGGATGGTTAAGTTTTCTTTTCAGAGGTTCGTAATCGGTCCTTTGGATGTTCCTAAAAGTCGACTAGTCGTTCAACAGAATAACTGAATATGCCGTTGAGTTTGATAGATTTGTTGATGAATTTGATTCCTTTTTCCGCTCGAAGTTGAGATCCGTAGACGATGTATTTCTGGTTATATGGTTGAAATTGATTATCCGTTGTCGATCAAACAAGATTATCCTATCACGTTGGGGACTCCCTTGTAAGACTCAAAAGTGTTCCTGAGAACCTTTTGCTGAATGGAGAAGGGGATGATGGAGGTGCAAACTCTGCCCTTCTATACTATCAGATAACAAGACCCACCAAGGTAAGCTTGGCAAGTTTTAATGAAGTGATAGGGTTGGTTGGTTCAAGATGAGCTTGTTGATGACACTGAATAAATTGTTGTTATTGTTAATGTAAGGGTTGTTATGTAGGTTGTTTAAGTATATATATAAGGCTGAACTGTAAATGTTGGGGTGACTGTGATTGGTGAGTAATGAACTGAGGAGCTGACAACTGGGGAGGAGGGAGCTCCTTATATAGACAAAAGTGGAGCCCCAGAGGGCTTGTGGGTTAGGGTTTTGACTAATCTAGACAGCAGCGTGAGGGATTTTAGCTGGTGGGAGTAGATACAAATGATGTCATAATGTGTCAGGGGTACATAAATGATGTCATAAGAATGCAGTAGGGCCACATGAAGGCTGCGTAAAGTGACAGTAGACTGCATGAGTTGACAGGTGGATGCAGGGGGTGCATAAATGAAGTCTGAGGCTGCAGAGTCAGTGTGTGATGACATCATAATATGGAAATAGAAGAGTACTTGATAATATGTAATGACTGCAGTCTGATGGGGAGATGTATGTTTGTATCCTGTGATTTGTATAAGCATAATGCTGTGATCCTTGAATTGAGGCTGGTGACAGGCTGGTGACTGGGTATGTTGAACGTGTGATGGGTGTCCAGTGTCCAAAGAAGTGTAGGTTCCAATCCAGCGGGGTTCAGGTGATGCTTTCAGTGGTGACTAGGGGTAAAATTGGCCGTAGAATCCATTTCTGAGGTCTGTTTGATGGTATCTTGAGGCGTATTGTGAGTAAATATATGTATGCGAAAAAACTTTTGATTTTTCACTTTTCCGTCTACCACAGCGGGTTTGCGGATCCAGGATCCACCAGGCATGATGGTTGCACATCTTTAGTTTACATTTCTTCATGTTTTTTTTTTTTTTAAAAACCATGAGTACAGTGCAAATGGTTTGGATTGAGGAGATGAGACCTGTACCAAATGAAAGCTGAGGTCCACAAGTATCTTTTGGCTCTGGGGCAGGTCCATAGGACCTGAGGGGGAGGCTGGCTGAGGCTTAATATTTTCCCTCCAGCCATTTGTGATTTCTTTCCCAGCCAAAATTTTGACATTATGGGCAAGTCCCTCCCTGCAGGAGGCAAGCCTCCCACCAGGGGGGACTTGTTTTAAGTTAGGTTAAGTTAGAGTTGCAGCCCGCCGTCAAAATTGCTGCAAGTCAAACGTGCCAAGTTCCTTGTACAGCCAAACTTGAAAAGCTTGCGGGCTCCTACACAGCGGTTACACATTGCCGCCAATCCGGCCAAAGTTTGGCCGTCAATTTGACAGTTCCCCCACCGGCTGGAGATTGGAAACGACCTAACCAATAGCCTGCTTACATGAAATATGCAGGCTATTGGAGGTCTCCAGTGTCTCCAGAGCTGCCCCTCGCCCGCCCTCTTGCATGCCCTCTGCTCACATGCCTAAGCGAACTTAACCCAATTCCCTCGCTGCTGCACGCGTCTGGTCTTGCGAAGCAAGCCTCCAATGGCCCTCGGCAGGAAGGACTTGTGCCTTATTGACCCGTTTTGCGGGGGATATATTTTAAATTTAGGTGGCAGGAATTTTCAAACCTTTATAATTCCTTGCTTCCGTAACATTTTGTGGAATAAATTACCTTGGGTGATAGCCCTTCTTCTTTCCATCCTCTCCACCAAAACTGTGCTCAATCATGATGATCGTTCCTCTCCAAATAAATTTCCCCATTAAATACAAACTTGAAATCCATCGGACTTTGTTTACAGAGGGGGTCTGTGAATATCTAAGCAAGTCCAAGCGCATGAGCATATATAAATAACGGTGTAAGGCCCCGTTTGGCTGCCGCGTTATACGACATGAATGGTTGAATTTATGACACGCAACCCCCGGGGGTTTCAAAGTTTTGGTGGCAACCGGGGGCAAACTTTGGGTCGCGGCGTCATAAATTTAACCATTTATGACGTATAACGCGGCAGCCAAACGGGGCCTAAGACTCAAAAGTGGTTGTGAAACCCTTTTGCTGAATGGAGAAGGGGATGATGGAGGTGCAAACTCTGCCCTTCTATGCTATCAATCAACAAGACCCACCAAGCTATGCTTGGCAAGTTTTAATCAAGTGATAGGTCTGGTATAGTTCCAGATGAAGTTGTTCGATGACAGGTATGTGAGAGTTGAGAGTGAGTTCAGTAGTTATTTGCACATATGAGGGTTGTGGTGAGGTATAGATGTGATGGTAAGTGTGAAGGTGGTATGTAAATAACTGGGGAGTACTGAGCTGAGGAGCTGACAACTGGGGAGGAGAGAGCTCCTTATATAGACAAAAGTGGAGCCCCAGAGGGCTTGTGGGTTAGGGTTTCAACTAATCTAGACAACAGTGTGAGGGATTTTAGCTGGTGGGAGTAGATACAAATGATGTCATAATAGCACTGTTCACGTAAGAAATCTATGACCATGTGAGAGATATACATCAGCATACTTTCCCAGCCAAATTGACTGGCACAATGGGATAAACTTTATTTCAATCTTGCTGATGTTTAGCTTACGTGAAGAGTGCTAATATGTCAAGGGTACATAAATGATGTCAGAAGAATGCAGTAGGGCCGCATGAAGGCTGCGTAAAGTGACAGTAGACTGCATGAGTTGACAGGTGGATGCAGGGGGTGCATAAATGAAGTCTGAGGCTGCAGAGTCAGTGCGTGATGACATCATAATATGGAAATAGAAGAGTACTTGATAATATGTAATGACTGTAGTCTGATGGGGAGATTTATGTTTGTATCCTGTGATGTGTATAAGCATAATGCTGTGATCCTTGACTTGAGGCTTATGACAGGCTGGTGACTGGGTATGTTGAACGGGTGGTGGGTGTCCAGTGTCCAAAGAAGTGTAGGTTCCAATCCAGTGGGGTTCAGGTGATGCTTCCAGTGGTGACTAGGGGTAAAATTGGCCGTAGAATCCATTTCTGAGGTCTGTTTCATGGTATCTTGAGGCGTATTACGATTAAATATATGTATGAGAAAAAACGTTTGATCTTTCACTTTTCCGTCTACCACAACGGTCATCTAGCAATCTAAACATGAAATCAAGATTGTTGGAATCCAGTCATCCCTCTTAAGAGGAGTAACAATTGTGAGTAGTACCTCGAGTACACTTACTAAAAACCTTCATATTGAATATTCATTTATTCTTATGATCAAACTCGTGACAGGTCTTCCGCATGAACTTCACCACAAGAAGCTTTGCGCTGTTGTGCCGAATAGTGACGGAACACTCTCAATTACAAAAAACCTTAGCAATCTCAGATCGCTATACTCCTCGTGAGTAATAGACAAACAAGATTTCAATACTCGGCTGATTGAGATGAACTAACAAGTTCAACTTCTCTTTCAGTACGAACTCCGAAATCGCAACCCAGACACCAAACAGCTTAAGCAAACGCACTACGATTTCTTCGTAAGTCATTTGTTACTAAATCAAACCTAAACTAAAAACTAAAGAGAAGAAGTTCTTATTAACTTCTTCCTCTTGGAAACAAACCAGTTTGAGTCTAGCCGCTCGAATAAGCTCATTGATTGATAACAATCAATCAAAATCAAAACAAAGCTGAAGAAGCTTTTACTCGGATATTGTCGAACTGACTATTGATCATCGAGTAAAAGACTTTTCACTTTGTCTTTGCAATATAAGAAACAAACAATAAAAACTAACTAAGATAAACCTTTTCTTTTGACAGACATCGCTGGTCAATACCAATACAATTGTAGTCATCAGTTTATCTAAGGTCAAAAACTATTACGTGTTATCGATTAGCAGATTCTTTCTGCCTTCAGGTAAACATACTATTAACTTTAAAACAGAATTGTTAAAACAACTTCATGTATTTCTCTTTTAAGTTATTTATACTTATTTAAGAAATACACTTCAGTTTTCTATATTCTCACAGATTTACAGTCTCAAGACTTATACTACGATCTCGACTTGAAAACTTTGAAGGCAGATTTAATCATTGATCACGTAAAATGGAGGTTTTTAATCGCAAGGATGCTATGGACAACAAAGGTCTCAGCAATATTCCTGTTCTCAAAGGCGATAATTATACTCCATGGCGAAACAAATTAAAATTCTTTCTCAACGCCCGTCAACTTTGGGAAGTTTGCGTCGAGTATCAGCCCCCTCCATTGGCCAAAGTCACAAAAATCAAGCATGCTTGTGCACTTTCTCATCTTTCTGTTACAATCAATAATAGCATTTTTAATGCTACGTTTGCGAACGATGAGGATGTTACTCCCTATCAAGTTTGGACGCTTTTAAAAGACAAATATGCAGCACAATAGATCTTTTCTCTATGCCGAGTATGGGAAGATTGGGATAGCATCTATTACAACACTACTCTCATGCAATATCTCAACAAGGTTCATGAATGTCTTACAGAATTCAAAATACTCGGAATCAATACTACTCACATACTATTTAGTTGTAGTATAATTAGTTGGGTAAGCCGTGTCAAACGGTCAATAGTTGAAAACATTCTCAATGATCCAACAATAGCTTCCGATCCTTTTGGACTTCTTGCTAAACTTCGTGATCAAGCAATTTTTGAAGTCACAGAATTAACACGCAATTCACTCAAGAGAAAAATTGATACGACTTCTTCCGATGCTCTTGTAACTAATGCTGGAAGAAATCTTAATAAAATCTTGAAGAAAAATTCAAGAAAGCGCATTACCTGCAGCGTAGGAAAACACAATCCTGAGGCGTATCATCTTGAGAAAAACTGTTGGATGGTTCACGAGGACAAGCTTCCTGATTGTTTCAAGGATCAATCTGCGACTAGTACAACGTTAACTAGTTCTTCAGCTCCAGTTCCTTCTACCAGCGCTTTGCATGAAGATGAACAAACAAGAGAAGTACCATCTTTTCATTATTGTAGTACTGCAGTCAATCTCAATTCAACTACTACCAAACTCGCTGCCGTACTTGATTCAGGTGCTAGTCACCATATGTTCAACTCTTTGGATTTTTTTCTTGAACATCAACCGGTTCATATCTTTATCATTATGGGCGATGGAAAATCTAGAGAGGAATTGATTGCCGTTAAAAAAGGAACTGCAATGGTCAAATTTGGCGATGACAAGGTTCTAACGCTTAAGGACGCCTTATACGTTCCAAATCTCTCTCAAAATCTTATTTCATTTTCCGGTTTACTTGATGATGACATCTTAATCAAAAGATGTCATGATACTTGTGAAGTTTTCTCAAATAATCACGACAAACTTTCAACCTAAATTTATCCAACAGACTGTTTGAGGTTCAAGGCAATATATCTTCAGTAAATCATCAGTCAATGTCGCTAACTGCAAGTGTTAAATGTCCGTCTGACTTCTACAAATGGCATAATCAATTCGGTCATGCAAGCTCAGATCAATTAAAAGCTATTCTACCGTCTAATGAAAGTCTTGATAAAAATCATTCATGTGATCCTTGCATGAAGGGCAAGCTAAATCGAAAAAGCTTCAAGAGTCATTTCGATCAAACGACTATGTCACTTGAAATTGTTCACTGCGATTTAGTTGGACCGAACAAACGGAGGTGGTTGGTATTTCTTGACGCTAGTCAATCAGTTCACTGGTTACATTGATATCACCATCTTAAAAGAGAAAAGCAACACTCCAACTGCGATCGAGAAATATAAAGTATTTTTTGAAAATCAAACAGGTCATCAAATGAAAAAGCTAATTACGGATGGAGGAGGTGAATTCTGTAACACGACTCTCTCGGATCTTCTCCAGTCGCATGGAGTTCAACACAACGTCTCGCCACCCTATACACCTCAACATAATGGTATAGCTGAAAGAGCTAATCGAACCATCCTGAACATGGCAAGATGCATGCTCTTGCAGTCAAATCTTGCTCCGGAATGGTGGGCGGAAGCAGTCAAAACTGCCGCTGCAATAACCAACTGTCTTCCATCATTATCTCGAAGTCGTACCTCTCCTTTAGAGCTTCTGTTCAAAAAGAAGCTGAACTATGAATTTTTTTGACCGTTTGGATGCAAGGTGTGGGCACTTAAACCAGAAGTTAATCACGAACGAAAATTTGATTCGCTATCTTGGGACGGCATTCTTATTGGATACGCTAATGACTATTTGTCTTACAAAGTTTTGCGTCTTGACAATAAGAAGATAATCACAACAAAGCATGCCTATTTTGATGAAGAAGTTTTTCCATCAAGTTCTGCGCTGCAAAAAAGTATGGATAATCTCTCAATATCGAATGAACTTCCAATCTTTTGACAACAAAATTTTCTTCCGTTTGCTGAAGATCAATTGCCAATAGAACTGGAAGAAGTTACTTTGCAAGATTCATTTCATGAAGATAATCAAATCGAAGCCGACTCTAGCAAATTAATCTCTAGTAGTATTGACAAATCAAACATAATCAGTTATTCTCGGCGAGCAGCAAAAGCTTTATTAGTGTTCAAGACGAAGATCATCACGCCAAAGAATCATGGCCAAGCAATGAAAAGCGAGGAGGCTGCAAGCTGGAAGTTAGCTGAAGCAAAGGAATAGGCTAATATGGATCACTTCAATGCTTGGAATGTTCAATCGAGAAAATCAGATGATTCTCCAATTCCGGCAACTTGGGCTTTTCGCAAAAAGCTAGGATCAAGCAACAAAGTCACGGAATTCAAGGCGCGAATTTGCGCGCAAGGATTTCGCCAAACTTATGGAATGGACTTCTTTGCCAAGTACGCTCCTACAGGACGTCCATCATTGCTGAGAATTTTGCTCTCTTTTGGAGTAAACAACAACATGAAGATACATCAGCTGGATGTTCAAAGTGCATTTCTCACATGTCCATTAGAAGACAAAGTCACTTTGCTTCCGCCAGCTGGATATGATGGACCACCAAACACTGTTTTCGATTTAAACAAAGCGGTATACGGTTTACGACAGGCTCCGCTGGTCTGGTATAAACATCTATCAACTTTTCTAGTCACCATTGGTTTTCAGATTTCCCTTTCCGATCCATGTGTATTCTGGCGAAAAGAAAGTCGTAACAAACCATTAACATGGATATACTCGCATGTTGACGATCTAGTCATCATCAGCAAAGATCCGTTGATTTTCAAGGCGGAAATTGAAAAGGAATTTGACATCAAATACTTGGGCGATGCTGAATTTCTCTTGGGAATGAAGATAACTAGAAACGGTAATTCCATAACGATAAATCAAGTTCAGTACATCGAAAGAAAGTTAGCCGAGTATGATATTCAGGACAGTCATCCTGCTTCTTGTCCGCTCAATCCTAGAGTTCAGCTTGACAAAGCCACAATCGAGGATCAAGCCGTTTTCAATAAACTTGATGTCAATTATTGTTCTCTAGTTGGTTCGCTCAACTATCTGAGTCTCTTAACGCGACGGGACATCTCTTACGCAGTGAGCGCTTTGTTGCAATTCCTTGAACAACCAGGAATAAATCACTATGAAGCGGCAATTCAAGTTTGGCGCTATGTGTCTGGAACACGGCATCTTGGTCTTACCTTTGCTAAGCAAGTGGATTCTGAATTCAAAGCCTATGTCGATGCAGATTGGGGAAACTGTCCCGTAACTCGTTGGTCTTGTACGGCTTATGTCGCTATGTCAGGCGATCATCTTATATCCTGGAAATCAAGCAAGCAAGAAACAGTCTCAATCTCTTCAGCTGAAGCCGAATACAAGGCTCTTTCCGACTTGAGTCAAGAGGTTGCGTGGATTGCAAGTCTGGTTGAAGAAATCAATCTCTCTACAACACCGGTTAAATTCAAGATTGCTGTTGACAATAAGGCTGCAATCGATCTAGCGAATAGTGAAACCTCTCAGAATAGTTTTCGAACAAAGCACATGAATGTTTGCCTTCATTTTGTCCGAGAACACATTCAAAAGAAACTCATCAAGCTCGTCTACATCTGCTCAAATGACAATCCTGCTGATTTTCTGACAAAACCGGTCGGACAATGTACAATCAGGTGATCTCTCAAAGCCATCGGAATCTCATGCGGCTCCAAGTCAGCTTTGAATCTTTCAACTCGAAGCACAGCGGAATGTTGGAATCCAGTCATCCCTCTTAAGAGGAGTAACAATTGTGAGTAGTACCTCGAGTACACTTACTAAAAACCTTCATATTGAATATTCATTTATTCTTATGATCAAACTTGTGACAGGTCTTCCGCATGAACTTCACCACAAGAAGCTTTGCGCTGTTGTGCCGAATAGTGACGGAACACTCTCAATTACAAAAAACCTTAGCAATCTCAGATCGCTATACTCCTCGTGAGTAATAGACAAACAAGATTTCAATACTCGGCTGATTGAGATGAACTAACAAGTTCAACTTCTCTTTCAGTACGAACTCCAAAATCGCAACCCAGACACCAAACAGCTTAAGCAAACGCACTACGATTTCTTCGTAAGTCATTTGTTACTAAATCAAACCTAAACTAAAAACTAAAGAGAAGAAGTTCTTATTAACTTCTTCCTCTTGGAAACAAACCAGTTTGAGTCTAGCCGCTCGAATAAGCTCATTGATTGATAACAATCAATCAAAATCAAAACAAAGCTGAAGAAGCTTTTACTCGGATATTGTCGAACTGACTATTGATCATCGAGTAAAAGACTTTTCACTTTGTCTTTGCAATATAAGAAACAAACAATAAAAACTAACTAAGATAAACCTTTTCTTTTGACAGACATCGCTGGTCAATACCAATACAATTGTAGTCATCAGTTTATCTAAGGTCAAAAACTATTACGTGTTATCGATTAGCAGATTCTTTCTGCCTTCAGGTAAACATACTATTAACTTTAAAACAGAATTGTTAAAACAACTTCATGTATTTCTCTTTTAAGTTATTTATACTTATTTAAGAAATACACTTCAGTTTTCTATATTCTCACAAAGATCACATAATTCTGAGGGTCTGTGCGTTACGGAGATGAAAGGAATTACAGAATTGGCTAAGATTCTAATTGGTGACTCTATACATTAGGGGGGTTCAAAATTGAAACTTGTAAAACTTTAGGACCCATTTTAACCTGTTTATGAACATATTTTTAAAAAGTTGATAAATTGCACTGATTGATCAGTCACACCTTTTTCTGGACATCTTGCCAAAATTTTAAAATTGTGTTCATAAAGGCCTTAAATTGACCTCCAAAGTTTTAAAAAATTCAATTGTGAACCCCCCTATTGCATTTTTCTTATTTTAATTCTAGTAAAATGCTGGTATGGAAAAAGATAGAAAAAAAATACCAAAATTTTGCTCAGCATGTTGGGTCTTGAAGGAAGTAAAATAGTAGCAACATTTGAGCAATACGTGATCTGTGGAATTAAAAAAAGGAAAAGTGGCGTGAAAATTTCATTCTAGCCATGCAAGCTTGGGTTGATATGGTGTAAGTCCTTCCTGACAAAGGCTTGCTTTGCGAGTTCAGCATACCCCCCGGGGCCCAAAGTCTCCAGGGACTTTGTTAAGTTCGATGGCTAAGCAAGTTCCGAGCTTGGAACCAAGGTTCCATTGGCTTCCATGGCTGTGTGCACCGCTGGGCCTCGCAGCACTCTTTAGTCTCTGCCGCCCACTATGTGCATACATGCACATATACATATTTGTTTAGGCTGCCAGTCACTGCCGACCGGCCACATCCAACATTGCCCATTGTCTCTGGCCACAAGCGGCCGTTCAACATCATCCAACAACTAGGTTATTTCTCTGCGGAAATCCAATCAAGCGGCCTACTCAAAGCTTGTCATTCATCTTTGTCTTCACGCAGTGGCAGAGGATTGGTGATGGATCAAATGGGGCCTATCCAAGCTGACTGACGCTTTTGTACATCTCTTTCTTCATGAAGCCATTGATGGCCGGGGTGGAAGGATTGGTGGTGTATCTAATGGGGCTGATCCGAGTTGACTAGTGGTCTTTCGCGCCAAGGAGACCATCTCAGGGACGGCAAGGATAGATCACCTTACACAGGCACTCTACAACCAAACGTGCTCAGCGTCAACCAAAAAACAGCCCTATTCTCACCATCTTCAAACAAAACACCACCACCGTCACCGCTGCTGAGGCTGCTGTCAGTCTGTTCCCCTCAACGGGCTTTATCACCGCTGTCATGAATATTTGTTCATACAACTGTCATTTGCAGTATCTTGGCCTGTGTTAGCAAGGAAAATCGAAGGCCCCGTTTGGCCGCAGTGATGTTATGTAATAACCACTTCTTTTCTATAACCGGGCCTCACCAAGGCCCATATTGTATCACTTGCATGTTTGGAAGATTTGAGAAGTTATGAGGGTCATCAGATTCACAACTTTCCTCATCACTCCTCATCACTCCTCATCATCCCCGCCATTTCCAATACAGTACCCCTGGGGGTGTATTTGGGGTGATATCGGCACCCTTACACAACACACCCCCAACTCTACATACCTCTGTTACTCTCCTCAATGGCTGGTACAGACTTTGTACCAGTCACCAAGCAGAGTACACACTCCAATCAATGAGCCAACCCCTTGATGACCATTGGTCATTGGTCATAAAAGGGACTTTGTATTCTCCTTGATGACCATTGGTCATTGAAGGGAGATGACCAATGGTCATTGATGGGACTATTTGTTCCCCGAAAGGGACTCTGTATTCCCTTTGACGACCGTGTACCAGCCATCGTCAAGAGGATTTAAACACTCCATTGGCCTTGCCAGTATGTTTGCTTGATGGCCGGTATTTACCGGCCATGGAGCTTGTTATGTAGGAAAGCTGTATGACGCGAGTGGCAGCCAAACACTTGTGTTATAGTGAAAGATATGAAATTCAAGAGTGATGTGCATCACATTAGGTAAGTGCACAACATCAAATAGCATTATTGCTGCCAAACGGGGCCTAAGCAAACAAGTGGTGTGCTGTCAAGTGTTGACATAATTATGCACTGAATTCCTTCCCCCGCATTCTCTTTGTTTAGCTCATGTGTAGCTTTTATGTGTGCTTTTTGTTTAGTTCAATTTAACAGTATTCAATTTCTGTAAACACTAAATCCAGATGGTTGGGATAAGCTTTAATTGGGAGTTGTGGCTTGGCAAGGTTTGGGCAAATCAGGTGTTAGTAGGAGAAGATTTCATTGTAGGTCTTGTACTACTTGATGGTTTGGAACAGAAATTGGAAAGTGTAATCATGTATTCTTCATCAAACAACCCCAATTTTCTGAGCCCTGGGGAATGTCTGATTTGGGAGTTGTGACCTTGGTAGGATCTGACAAACGGCTGAACTAGTAGGAATTTGGGAAATATCAATTTGACTGTAACTTGTTTATTACTTGAGAGTCTAAGAAATAAAAAATGACAGCATCAAGTGATCCTCACTAGAAACAAGCTGTTGAATTTCTACCTATGGGGCATGTTTAACTAAGGAACTAGAGGCCAAGGCGGTGTGGTGATCAGTTCTTGAACTTGTGTCAAATTTTCCACAGAGCAATCAGTGCGGCGCACAGGCGGTGGGGAAACAGGGCAGAAATGGTGCGGAAACGGTGCGGAACGGAGCGGAGCGGAGCGCACAACTGAAGGCGGCGGCGCGCGGAGCTCGACGGCGGAACTGGACTCAGACTAAGCAGGCCAGCGCGGACTGGATAGCGGAGGTGTTGATTGGGGGAAGTCGTGGCAGCCAGAAGGGCGGTGTGTGGGATCCTGACATCATAGGCTAGACAGGGGCGTGGAAGCTAGAGAGAGGAGTTTGACGGCGGTCAAAGGCGAGCGGCAGAGGCGACAGGAGTTGGCGTGAGAGCGGAGCTTGGCGGATGACGTGCGTGTGTAAAGCGCTTGGCGGATGACGAGTGTGCGTGTGTGAACGGAGTTAGCGGATGGCGTGCGTGGGAGGCGGGCGGAGGATATCTTTTAGTTCTCTTCCTTTTTCTCTATAAAACCACAGTGGAGGAGGGAGGATTCATCATCATATACTCCCCACAGACTCTCTTTTTACGGTTTTTTTTACTTTACTTTGCGGATGGTTGTGCTTCTTTTACTTTGTGTACGTTGCGGAGCGGAGTTTTACGTTGCGGACATGCTTTATATGTGTTACGGTTGTGCTTTGCAGAGTTTTGTGCTTGCTTTACGGCTGTTTTATTGCGGTTTTTGCAGAGTTTTGTGGCGGAGTTATCTTCTTTACGCGGCGGAGCTTTATTTTACTGTTTACTTTGCGGAGCTAGATTATTTTACGTGCTTTACTTTATTTATCCCAATCAGAGCCTTACAACGCGGCGGAGCTGTGGAGCGGAGTTTCTCCAGATCACCCGACTTTACCTGGGAATCATCTTGGAGCGGTGGGGTCCTGACATTTCTACACAGTGACCACTTTTGTTCATCACAGCGGAGCATGGCAATGCGCACCATGACTCCAGAGTTGATATCTCCCCAGATGTCGTCTGGACCTTGCAAAATCCCCCTTGGCTGGAAGGAGCGCTCGATAGAGACAATTAGATCAAAGAGCTTTGGGACCGGCCCAAGCTCACAAGGCCGCGAGTCTTGTCAAACGTTTGACAAGAGCTGAGGGGATAAATATAAGAGATCAGCCAAGTTACCAAGACAAAAAGATACAGAAATATCACCCTCAGGAATCAGGAATATCGGACTGACTAAGTTGCGCATGTGAGTTTGCTCATGCTTGACCATTCCACGCAAGAAAAGGAGCCAATGGAGCCAAGCGAGGTGCGCAGCTCAATAGAGGATGTGTTGAGGGACACCAGGGACTGAACTCAAGCTAGGCTGTCAAGACTCACGGGATTGCCTTGACCAGTGAATATCAAGTAGTATTTCAGTGAGGAAAAGGGAAAGGAAGAGAACCGGTAGAGTTGTGGATATGATAGTCTTAGTATAAGCATCACTACATACAAGCATATGGTACCCAACATACGGGTAATCTAACATCCCCCCTTGCTGATAACTAAGACTAATCAGTATAGTAGATAGAAAAATAATTGAAAACAATTTTTATATTGTACTGGTAACAGTAGAATATCATTGGTGTAGGCATAAAATGAGATTTTAGTGTACTAAGAAAAAATAAAGGGTGACAGCAGAGATAGTGCAGCTACTCATAAATGACATTGATTTTATCTTCTTCGTCTTGGGAGTCAGAACCGTAGCCGCCTAGTTTGACAGCGGTGGCGGCACCAGCCTTGGTTTTAGCGTAGCACTTTGGTTTTTGGCAGTCGGGTGAGCGATGGCCTTGTCTTCCGCAGTTGGAACAACCGAAACGTTTGGTGTTGGCGGCGGAGGCGGAGACGATGTCGTTGGCTTTTGTACCGTTCAAGCTGACCTCATGAGCCTCCAGAGTCGCAGTTGTGTCATCAAGCGACATCTCCACAGCGGTATACACAATAGAATCCCGGACGTTGGACCACAAGGGATTGAGTCCACCGACAAGGCGATCTGCGATTTGTCTATCGGTAGGTAATTCGCTGACCGTTAGTAGATCATCGGCGGCAACCCAAACACGTCCAATCCAGAGTGCAATTGGCTCGTCCGGATCATGTCGAACGTTCCAAAATGCTTCATGCAGGCGGATCCGACGAGCTCTGGTATTCTTTTCGTATGCATTAACGATTTTTGAGAAGAGACGAAAAGCAGGCTTGACTTTTCGATAACGCTGGCCAAGAGCATCGGTCAGCGTCCATCTGATGGTGGAGCATGCTAGTTCCAAAAGTGCGTCCCAGTCAGCAGCAATGTCCTTGGGGTTGTAGCCTTTGGAGTAGTCAGCCGAGCAAGCGGAGGTGCCTGGTTTGGGGTCTTCCTTAGGTCGAGGAAGAGTGCCCTTGACTATATCCAGCGTGTTTTGCATGCCTAGCGCAGCCTCGATGCGAGATCGCCAACGTGGAAAGACAGACTCGGTGCCATCTAACTGTTCGATTGACTGAACCAGATTCAAGACGTTTTGAACTTGACGATACAACATTGCAAGTCCGATTGAAATCAATTGGTTGAGCAAGGTTGGGAACCAGTAAAACAAGAACTAGAGCCAGTTCAATTCTGAAACTTGGAGGAGGTGAAGATAAAAAAAATTGTCGAAGTATGAGTGAGACAATGGGTCTCATAACCTGTTGAGGGACACCGGCAGGGACTGAACTCAAGCTAGGCTGTCGAGACTCACGGGATTGCCTTGACCAGTGAATATCGAGTAGTATCTCAGTGAGGAAAAGGGAAAGGAAGAGAACCGGTAGAGTTGTGGTTATGATAGGCTTAGTATAAGCATCACTACATACAAGCATATGGTACTCAACATACGGGTAATCTAACAGGATGTGATGTGGAGGTGGGCGTGCTGTGGATGGGGTGTGGGCCGGGCAAGGAGGAGGCAGGCGCAGAGGGACACATCTGAGGATGTGGGTTTTTTTTTAAAAAAGTGTAATTTTGCCTTTGGCATTGCACACTACACCCGGGGAGTCCATCCACGGGGAAATCACGCGGAATCCACGAGGACTCCACGTGGTAGCCGCGCGCGAGGTCGGACCAGCGGCTGCTGGTCCACACGTTCACGTGACCTCCACCAAGTGGATCACGGGGGCACCTCGTGATGGCCCCGAGGATTCCACGGATACTTACAGATGTGTACCCGTGGAATCCACGTGGCCACGTAGGCGGGGCTGAAAAATTTAGCGGGAGGAGCCCGTTAAAAATTATCATCAGTGGGACTCGAACCCACAACAAGCACAGGGAGCCTGGGTGAGAGGGAGTGCTACACAACACTGCCAGCAAACAGGTGACGTAATCCGGATTTCGTCGCGCTGACGTAATCCAGATTCCAATTCAAACCCGCGCCCCGGGTGTGTTGTCACCTGCCATTCTCAGTGGCAGGTGCAAGAGAGCACAACAATCCCCTCGATGGCCAGTGCTAACCGGTCATCGAGGGGACACACACACCTAGCTCCCTTGATGGCCCGTCTGTACCGGCCATCAAGAGGAACACCCTACACCCTCTCAATGGCCGGTCAGTACCGGCCAGCAAGAGTAAAGCACTATTTATACTCTCGATGGCCGCTACTGACCGGCCATCAAGAGGTGATACACATACCCCTCAATGGCCTGTCAGTACAACGGCCATCAAGACAAAAACACCAAACTCTCAATGGCCCGTACTGGCCGGCCATCGAGATCAAAACTCTCTTGGTGATGTGTATACACATCACCCTCGATGGCCCGTCAGTACCGGCCATCGAGAGGAACATAATACACTCTCGATGGCCTGGACTGATTGGCCATCGAGAGGAAATACACACCCCACTCGGTGGCCCGTCAGTACCGGCCATCAAGAGGAATATACTACACTCTTGATGGCCTGCGCTGACTGGCCATCGAGAGTGAAGCGCTTTGCTCTCAATGACCAGTTGGGTCACTGTGCGAGATGCGCATGTCCTCTCGATGGCCGATCAGTCCAGGCCATCAAGAGTGTATTATGTTCCTCTCGATGGCCGGTACTGACGGGCCATTGAGGGTGATGTGTATACACATGACCAAGAGAGTTTTTCTCTTGATGGCCGGCCAGTACGGGCCATCGAGAGTTTAGTGTTTTTGTCTCGATGGCCGGTGTACTGACAGGCCACCGAGGGGTATATGTGTCACCTTTTGATGGCCGGTCAGTAGCGGCCATCGAGAGTGCAAACAGTGCCTTACTCTTGCTGGCCGGTACTGACCGGCCAACGAGATAATGTTGTGTGTTCCTCTTGATGGCCGGTCCAGACGGGCCATCAAGGGAGGTGTGTGTGTCCCCTTGATGACCGGTTAGCACCAGCCATTGAGGGAGTCGTGCTCTCTTGCACCTGCCACTGAGAATGGCAGGTGACGAAATCCACGGCAGGTGACGACAGCGCCGGGGCGCGAGTTTGAATTTGAGTTTGGATTTCGTCAGCGCAACGAAATCCGGGTTACGTCAGCTGTTTGCTGGTGGTGCAACACAGCCATTTCACATTCCTGTATGACGCTTCGTTACACTCTATCAACCACCCAAACAATGGTTTGCAATCGGGTTCGCAATAGGTTTTTTTCTCAAGTTTTTTTCTCAAGTTTTTTTTTTCAAGTTTTTTTTTCCTCTCTTCAAAATCGAGTTTTGTTGGACTTTCAAAACCTCAGGACCAGCCTGAGGTGGTCTTGGCTGGAAGTAAAAAAAAAAAAAATCCCGTGGAACCAACGTGAGCAACAAGCTGACGTGGTCTCCACGCATGCCAGGAAGGCACATCGTGGAACCGACGGGGAAAAGTGTGAAGCCCATTGGTTCCACGTGGAAAAAACCTGTTTCGTGGAACCGACGAGCTTACCAAGGGGTTACCAAGCCAATCCTCGTTGGCTCCACGGATCACCCTCCTCTTGTCGGTTCCACAAACAGGCGGGGCAGGAAGTACCCCCGCCGTGTACAAATATCATGATATCTACCTACAAGCATTTTTGTTAGTTATGTTTGTGGTTTTTTTTTACAGTACTTGTTTCTATGGGGCCAAGTTCTGTAGAGGATGTGGCAATCTTAACAAGTAGGGACAATGAGTTGTGATGTGGGTTTGTGGGTTGGATGGGGTGCAACCATTTTTCAGGTTGATTCAATTGGGTAAGGGGTATTTAAATTGAAGAGTTTTTATACATATAAAGTGGACAACTAATAAGTGGGTTGAAGGTTGAATGGGTGGTGTGTAGTTGTCCAAGCGCATAATTGGTAGCGGCCAGGGGTTGGGTCCACCAGGATTTGAACGCTGGACTCGTCACTCTCTTCGAAGTGATTATACTATGTTGTCGCAGGGGAGACACCAAGCTTCCGTGGGTGATGGTTACCACTAGGCCATCTGGACCCTAGGATGTGGGTTGGTGAGGGTGGGGGAGATGGAGGGTGGTGGTGATCCAATGAGCGGACTTAGAAAAAATGAGGCGGGTGGATCAGTCAGGGCCAAGGGTGACGTGTCCCTGTGATGGGCGGACTTTGTCTTGGCCCCCTCTGCCCTTTTTTTTGGGTTAGCCTGGAGGCCGGCATCTTGCCACTTTTCCCACCGGCTGTTGTCAGGTCAAGCGCGTTCATTAGGGGGGTTCACAATTGGATTTTTGGCTCCTGGTGACCCCATAAAATCTTCCTTGCTGGTGCACATTTGGGCCATAAAATTACCACCAGAAATGGTAAAATTTTGCTGGTCATTCAACCGGGACCAGCAAAATTTTACGGCACCCCTTCTGATGACCGGTCAATACCAGTCATCACCTGGAATTCATAACTCCATCCAATGGCTGGTCAACACGGGTCATCGGGTCGGGTACACACTCAACTCTTCCCCAACACCAGTGATTGGACACACGCACACACCCCACTCAATGACTAACCTGGTCATCAAGTGGATACACACTCCACTCAATGACCCGGGTTGGTCATCAACTGCACACACTCCACTTGATGACCTAGCCGGTCATCAAGTGGATAACCACATACTCGACTTGATAACCGGACAGGGTCATCAAGTGGGTACACACTTCACTCAATGACCCAATTGGGTCATCCATACCGACTCGATGGCCGGACCAGGTCATCGAGTGGACACATACACTCCACTCAATGGCCGGACTGGGTCATTGAGTGGATAACTACTCCACTAGATGACCAACCCGGTCATCTAGTGGATAACTACTCCACCAATGACCGAGTTGGTGAGTGGACAACTACTCCACCAATGACCGGGTTGGTCATCAAGTGGGCTCCCTGCTCCACTCAATGAACTGAACGGGACATCGAGTGGAGTGAATATCCACCTGATGACCGGATTGGCCATTGAGTGGATAACTACTCAACTCGATGTCCTGGTCTGGCCATCGAGTGGAGTGTGTATCCACTCGATAGCCGTACCGGGACATTGAGTGGAGTAGTTATCCACTTGATGACCAAGCCGGTCATCGAGTGGGGTGTGTTCAATGACCCGGTCGGGCTATTGAGTGGGGTGTATCCACTTGATGGCCGGACCAGGTCATCGAGTGGAGTAAGGAGTGGATACACACCGATGACCCGGTCCAGTCATTGAGTGGATACACACCGATGACCCAGTCCGGCCATCGAGTGGATACACACCCTACTTGATGATGGAGTATGTATCCACTGGATGACCAGGTTGTTCATCGAGTGGGGTGCATGTATGGGTGTTGGTTGACTGGTTGACCTGATGATCGACCTTTCATATGTAGGTTGAGGTGTGTGAGATTGATGGCCGGTCTTGACCCGCCCAGGTTCATGGTGTGATGGGCACCAGTACGTTTCCTTTGCTCAGGCGGCATAAAATCCTCCTGGTGTCCAGCTAAAAATTTAATTGCGCAGGGTGCGCATCTCTACTGGTGAGGTGATAAAAAGTTGCTGGTGAAATCCAATTGTGAACCCCCCTATTAGGGGGGTTCACAATTGAAATTAACAAAACTTTAGGACCCATTTTAAGGTGTTTATGAACATATTTTTAAAAAGTTTATAAACTGTACTGATTGATCAGGAACACCCATGCTGTTGTTCATTTCCCCAAAAGTTTAAAATTTTGTTCATAAAGGCCTTAAATTTGGCTCCAAAGTTTAGTAAAATTCAATTGTGAACCCCCCTATTGGCAAACCAACCCCAGGCAAGTTATGTTAAACTTGCCTGAAGTCAAGTGCTGGCCGTTTGGCTGTTAATTTGGCTGGTAGTTTGACGGCACGGGCAAAACCTTAATCCGTGCAACTGCCATGTATGAATTACCAAACGTATCTAAGCCCTTGTCCCCAAAATGGCCGGGGGGGGCACCCATTTGGCCCGGGAGAGATGCACAGCATCGAGATCTCTCCCGCAGGGAAAGGACTTATGAATTATCAGGCATTTTGGCCTGAGAGAATCTGGATGTTTTGGTGGTGGCCAATGTAATCACCACCTGCAGACCACAGTTTTTGACAAGTTCATTTTTTTGGAAGCTTCTATTTTTCTGAATCCAACTGTCTCTTCAGAATTTTGGGATTCCATCACCCTTGTCCTCCAAAAAAAAATCCAAACTTTGAGATGCTTGGCCGCTTAATGGCAAGGGAGGTGTGTTTTTAATTAAGATTTAATTTAGGTGGGAGATAAAGCTGTAAAAGTTGGACAAGTCTTCAAGAAATCACTACTTTCCAAAAAAGATAGAAAATAAATGAAAACACTTGGGGGTGGCTACCTATTTAGGATTGTAGCCAAGATGCTGGCACTCAGCTGGGATAGAATGTGGATGGGAGAAAATGGAAACCTGATTTTATAATCAAAGAGAAAGAATTCCTATGCTTCATTTTGAGATTCCCTCATGCGAGAATCTCAGTGTTACTCGTAAGCCCCGCTTGCACCTACGGCTTGGCGGTGCCGCAGGCTTTGTTACGCTTGTGTAATTACATAGACTTCAAATAATTTCCTCATTTCAAAATTCAGCCACAGGCCTGTACAGTTTGACTGTACGGGCAGTCAAAACCCCTTTGGGTTGGCTTGGCGAGGGTGCCGCCTGTAAGCTCCCGACAAGGGGAGCTTCACTGAGCGAAGAGGGACACAGTGGATCAGGGGCAAAGGGCAAGGAAGGATCCTTGTAGAGATTCTGGAACCACTGTGTAATTTGTATTTCAAAGAAACTAGCTCAGAGGAAGGTCAGTCCTTCCTTACTACATGAAATTGAGAGAAGAAGAGAAAGAGGAGAAGGAGGGAAGAAGAGAACAATGGGAGAGAAGGAGAGGGGAATGCTTACCTAGCTCAGAGGAAGGTCAGTCCTTACTTACTGAGCTAGGTGGGTGCGGGGCGATGGGATCTAAGTAGGCGGTCGGAACCCTGTCTGTGACACTCTTGTGATAGATTTGGTGAGCTTGCGGGCCGCGGGCTCACACCGCCTTGGCCACACTGCCAGCATATTTGGCTGGGACAAAGCCATCCCAGTTTAACTGGGATTCACTCAACCAATTTGAAATGGGTTGATCTCATCCAATGAAATATAAAACCAAGGAGGGTACATTGAATTTATATTTCATCAGTTGAGATCAACCAAGTTTAAATTGGTTGATTAAATCCCATTTTAACTGCGATAACCTCAACCCAGCCAATTATTCTGGTAGTGCCACGGGCAGGGTAGGCATGCGGCCAAGGGGTCTGCTCAATGTAAAATTGCTCCAGGATTCCAATGGTGCAACCCTCAAGGCTCCAAAGTTAAAAACAAAGAAATTAGCCATTTTCTTCTGATCATATTACTGTATGCAGCCTGTCATACACTAAACAGGCTTTGAGGCTGAAATCTTGAGATTGTACAAAGAGCCTGTGGAAGTTTTAAAATCTGTTGGGGCACCATTGACAGGCCCAGGCGACGTTTTTAGAGTCGTTTGAGGTTAGAGAAGGTTTTTCAGGTTGAATTATAATCACATTTGTCAAAAACATTGAATGATCTTACCTTTTTTGGTCCAGTACCCGGGCTATAAAATTAGAGCCAAATGTGATTGTGACTGTCTTTGTCTTTGCCTTTATCCCAATCTGCATTGTTTTTCTTCTGGTATTTTGCTGAATTCTTGTGGTTCTCCTCATCAGAATCCGGGGCCGTTTCAGCAGTCACTTGTCCATTTTGGCTGGAGTATTGCGTAATTCTGTCAAATGGATTTATGACCGTTGGGACTTTTTGGCTCCAATCAGCTTCATTTTCAGTATCATTGTCTGAGGAGCCTGCAACTTTCCTCTTCTTGGAATTTCTTTTGGATTGCTGTGCCTGGGGTCAAGCAGGTGCAGGACTAACAAGAGACCCGCAGGAATTGTTCTGAGTGGGTACATATCTGACATGGGCACTTGTGGTTTGAATATGTGAGGACTCCCGGCGATTGAGAGGTTTTGAGGGGGCGTTGGACATGATATAAGGACAGAAAGCTGAAAAAATAAATAATAACAGATGGGGATAAATCACAGGCAACTGAACCTGACGCGATGTTCCTACATACAGCAGAGATAAAATGTGGTTTTGAAGCTGTGCTGTTCAGCTGCGGCAGCTATGATTGTGTAGCGTGCCTGTAGTATTCATTGCTACACAGCCGCTACCCGCTACTGTAGCGTTTAGCGGCCTTGTAGCTCAAATTCAGCGGTTTTGTGCTACAGCTACGCTTTTTGGTAGCAAAAGCGGGAAATTTCCGCTGCGCTAAAGCTACAAGCATTGAAAAAAAGTGGTCCTGCGCTAAATCTAGCTGTAGCTGTAGCGGTTTTGGGGGCAGCTACAGCTACATGGTGTGGCCACGTAGCAAAAACACGCTACGCTACGCTACGCTACGCTACGCTACGCTACGCTACGCTAAAAGGCCGCTTTATTTAGTGTAGCACAGCAGTTACACCCTTGCCTAGACTACAGGTGACATCAGCCTAAGTCCAATGAGCTTCCCACCAGTTGCACAGTTGGCCATGTGGACAGCCTTTTGTAGGAAAAAAAGGGGCTATTGTAGCCTAGTTGCAGTAACACCAGAGCTGGAAAAAGTGACAGCCATTGTTGCTTGATGTCACCTGATGTATGGTGACAACTTGTTTGTCCGGGTGCTGAGGACAACAGGTGCAGTTTCAGGAGAGGAAGCAAGGGCTTTCCAGTTTAAGATTTTCTAGCAACTGTTGCCTGGACAGGGGGTTATTTTGAAGGGTAATTATTGCCTTTAGGCTTAGTTGGCACTGCACCATGAATATCATAAGGTAACTTCTTCCTACAATTTTCAGCACTTACTTATGGGGAATAATTTCTAAAAATATGTCTCACTGCAGGAATAAAATGCTTGGACAAGTTTTTCTGAGAATTCCTTGGACAGACTTTGTCTAAAGTTTTGTATTTTGCTGGGTCTGGGCCACAAAACTTGTTGAGCAAACTTTGTCCAACAACTGGTTGGACAAAGCTGTATGAGCAGATTCTTATGAAGTCTGGAGAACTAGGGACAGTTTGATGTTTGATCTACTCAGTTGTGTTGGGAGGTGTGATGTTTTCAACCTTCTTAGGTTGGTTTTTAATTGGGAGCCCGGAGCATACATATGAGGTATGAAGCAGTATTTTTAGGGTGAGAGAGGGTTATGAAGTGGACAGCTAATAAATGGTTTGTAGATGAAACTGGGGTAGTACATTGTTGCTCATGTTGAAAGGGCAGACATGGGTTTGCAACTTTGCTGGGATTCGCATCAGGGTTGACCCGTGACGCCCGCTTGTCAAACCGGCCCGGCGGGAGGCCCGCGAGCAGAATTGCGCAGTGTCGCCGAGCCGAGCTGCGGCGCTGCCGGTCGAAGCCGTTTGGCCGACCGAACCGGTGAGGCCCGGCGGTGGAGAAAGACCGTCGGGAAGCAAGGAAAGTGCAGTCACGAGTCATCGAGCAATGCACTGCAAGTTGCAACTGATCGGGGCTGAGCTAAATCTCCTGCTTCCCTTTCAGAAAGCACGATCGGCTAATCAACCCATTCAAATTCATGGTAGAGGCCAACAAAAGTAGTAAACTCAAGGCATGTGGGTTCATGTTTATATTACTCCCCATGATCCCTGCACAATCAAGGGCAGTCCATCCTCACACCACTCTTGGCAGCGTGGACTGACTTTTGGAGTAATTTGGACACGCGGGCACTTACAGATGGGCTCACATGTGCTGCCTCTGGGACTTTCCGAGCAGCGCGAAGACTGGCATGAGACAGTTGTATCGATAGGAGCTGCTTCACCCGCTACTCGATTTGGAACAAACACTTGTCTCAACACTTCCCGATCGGACCACCCCCCCCAGAGAGTCGAGACCCACCATCAACATATATACCCTCCCAGCTTGCTCCCCAGAGTCCAACACGCTATCACGATGTCCGGAAACAACAGCTCCTTTAACTCCCCCACCATGAACGACTGCGAGCCAAACGATGCCCGAGTCGAAGGCGTGAGTAGACATCCGATTTCTTTTTCATCTATAGATTTGATTCGAAAAAATAAACACAGCCATGAAACTGATGACTTCTTCTCTGCTTGTTCGGACAGTACGAGCCCCTTATCTCTCCACTTTTGCTGCGCTCCGAGGTCCCAGTTAGTTCGCGCTCTTGGAGTACCATTCGCCATGCCAGAAGAGCCTGCGCAAAGGTCATCTCCCGTCAGGACGACCGTTTAATCGTTATCGTTGGCCCATGCTCAATACACGGTACATAAACATTTGATGCTGTGCATAAAAAAGGTCCCAATAGATACGCTCAAGTAGAATATTGACTTGGCTGCCCGATCTTACTCCTCTATAGATACCGATCAAGCGCTCGAATACGCCAGACTGCTGAAACCTCTTATGTCTGAGCTCCCAGACCTAGTGATCGTCATGCGATCGGTGAGTGCTTAATAATCCGTTCTTTTTACCCTGTTTCCATCGATTTTTGAAACAAGATTGGCATGATTCCCTGACCTCTATCGCAACAAACCTCTCTCAGTACTTTGAAAAACCCCGGACAATTGTCGGGTGGAAAGGCCTGATCAATGATCCTGACCTCGATGGCTCATTCAAGATCAATAAAGGGATGCGCAAAGCAAGACAATTACTTAGTGATCTCACCGATCTCGGGGTCCCCGTTGGCGTCGAGTTACTGGATACTATCAGGTTAGCGGTCGAATCTTGAATATTTTCGCTTGGTCTATCAAAACGAACTATCTAGATGACGATTTTCCAAAATTTGTATTTATCAATAGCCCGCAGTTCCTATCAGATTTGATTTCATGGGGAGCAATCGGAGCGCGAACGACCGAGTCACAACTACATCGAGAGTTGGCATCAGGAACGTCGCATCCGATCGGGTTCAAGAATGCGACGGATGGCGGGGTGGGCGTGGCGATCGATGCGATGCGCTCGGCCAACTGTCCCCACTCGTTCCTCGGCGTCAACGACCAAGGCTTGGCCAGTATCGTCAAAACGACCGGAAACGTCGACGTTCACGTGATCCTTAGAGGCGGGGGCTCGAAGCCAAATTACGACGCCGAATCCGTCAAGCTCGTCCGGGAAGCTATCACTAAAGCTCGGCCCGAGACTCCAGCTGCTATCATGATCGATTGTTCTCATGGCAATTGTTCGCGTCTCCTCTTGCTCCCCCTCCCTTTTTTGTGGTCCCCCCCTGCACCGTTAAATTTCTTGTTCTGATCCAATATCTTGCCTTCGATCTCCAGCGCTCAAGGATCACCGAAATCAGCCCAAAGTTGTCGCTGAGATTTGCCAGCAACTGAACGCCGGCGATCGCTCGATCGTCGGAGTGATGATCGAGTCTCACATCAACGAAGGCCGCCAAAACATCCCAGCCGAAGGACCCAGCGGATTGAAACATGGTGTCTCCATCACGTGCGTTTAATCAGCAAATCAAAGAGCGATTCCAAAGACTCATCTTTCTTCTCCTCTTCTGTTCGTGCTTTCGGATCTGTTTCTCCTTTCGTAGCGACGCTTGTATCGATTTTGAGACCACCGTCAAGGCCCTCAAAGACCTCCAAGCCGCTGTCGTTGCTCGCCGGAACTTGGGAACCGCCAATGGCACCTCTCATTAGATTACCACTCCTCTCTCCCCTTGATCATGCCCCTCTCCACATAGAAAAAGAAAAATCACAGTAGAGAGAGAGAGAGACAAGAAAAGTATAGTTACCCTCGACACAAAAAAATTAGCAATGCCTTTTTTCCATTTTTCCATGGTGCCATGTTTATGAGTTGACTCTGATGATTCCGCAAATGCAATCCACACATTCATCCACACACACACACTAAAGTCCCAGATTGAATCCATGAAAAAACGGGTTCCGGCCATTCTGTTCAAGTGGGGCAAGAAAATCACTCTCATTGACACCTGGGTTGGCTGGTGCCTTGCTACATAAATAGTTGGGAGCAGAAAAAACAAATTAATCTAGGGACAGCTGTGGCTCTGATGTGTTGTCCAAGCGCAAATACTTCCCGGTAGGGAGAGACTTGCGTGTCCAGCGAGGTGGCTCGCGCCATGGTAGCGGGGACTCCTAAACTGGTGTTTTTTGGGGGACCACCCAAGGCAACTACTGCTTTCGACAAAGTGAAGAATTTTTGGCTGCCCAGGTTGACAGCGGTGTTGGAAGCAATCTTCTCTCATCCAGTCTCAGGCTATTACTCGAAGTGAAAATCATGAATTTTTAAAAGTATGAACCTCTGGAAGAGGCGATTTTTTATGTGCTATTGTAAATCTACTGGGTTACTTTGGATTTTATACTTTATCCAGGTTGCGAGTGGATGGTATTATGTGTGTGTTTTCTTGCAAGTTGACTTTAAACACCTTCACCAAATTGTGCTATATTAATCCCAAAACCAGTTGGCTGAACCCTGCTCCCTTCCATCATGAGAACAGTCTCCAGTGTTCCTGATATTGTAATGGGTGAATTTCTCGCAAAGCGTGCATTGGAGGATCTTCTTGCCGCGGGGAACTTGACACTGCACGCCACTGTTGTCCCGGACTCCACAGATACACGTATAGGGTCTGCCGCATGCCCGTGTTGGCCTGCAACTAACCTTGTCGCAGTGGGCGCACACCATGTAGCCAGCGACGCAGGAGTGGGCGGCAAGGAACAGAGTGAAGACGGAGATACAGACGAGGCTACCGAGTTTCATCTTGAAGGGTCTTGATTCGACTGACGAGACGACTGCGAACGGGGTTGAACTTGGGCGAATAGAGGTGGATTGACCTGGCTTGAGGGGTTGGTGTGTGAGGTGTGGGGTGATGCTAACTGTTGTGCTGTTTGTGGATAGAGGACCACCTAGGTAGTTTCTAGCACAGTTCACATCGGGGCTTTAGCAACTCTGCTGATGGCTGGCTTTGCTGATGTCACTAATTTTTAGTCTAACACTTCAGCACCATGAATGGCGCTGTTTCTGCTAGTAGCTTGCTGACCTGAATAAAATTACAGATAACTTTTACACCTTTTTTACATCAGTTTGCTGATGACAGCAGAGTCACTAAAAAACTCAGGAATTGAAAGTTTTTTGAAAAATATTTAGGAGTGTTTTAAAATTCATCTATAGCTTTTTTTAGTCAAAAAAAGATTGTCAAAAGTTTTCTTCAAGGACTTCTGAAATCAAACTGCGGAAGACTGCACAACAGACTTCTGCACTGCAAAATGCTTTTCCGCACTGCAAAATGCACTTCCACACTAGAAAAAGTGTGACATTACAGACCTAGGTGACCAGTGCCAGCCTCACAAAGTGAGAAAGGCACTGCAAATTGCAATCTAAGCTAGCTGCAGCAAGTGGTAAGCATAGCAAACCACTTCCACAGTCCTGCACCAAAGCTGAAAAAACTATTTGCACTTCTGTGAATGCAGGTATAACTATAGACTTTGGTAGCAAGACAAAAATATGGAATCCTTCAGGCTTGGAGTCATCAATAAAGCAAACTTCAATGAACACCAAAGGCGAGATAGAGTTCAATTATGCTCTGATTATCAGACAATAGCTAATGCTTTGTGCCAGTTAAGTCTGTGACCCAGGAATTGGGATGGGGTCTGAGGGTCATCCCAAGCCCCAAACCCTGGAAAGGCACTGGGGTATACCAATTTTTGTTTTTGATATACTTATCACCATGGAGGCCCATGGTTCAGGGGCCCAGTTTTGTCCTAGTTAGGGCTAATTGATATATGCATCTGGCTTCAGTTGTGGATTATCCAAGTATTCTCCACATCAACCTTGGTCCTCAATTATTCATACTTAAAAAGATGAAGAGAAAAACCTACAATTTACTCTCATCTCAGCCAGAATCCTCTGCATTTTCAGAAATAAACTATATCAGTTGGATTCAAAGTAAATCTATGCAGTCATCCAAGTCAAATTGCATATTGACTTCTGAGCCATCATTGAATCAGCCTTCAATGTTAATTCCCAACTCCAGTGAGAACAGGGGTTGGTAGCTGAAATTCAGAAGTTTTTGATCCAAGGGTGGTGACCAAGGTGAGGGGTGATATTGTGCTTCAGAGTCATTTCAGTTGGGTGGGTGCATTGTGGTTTGTTGAGGGTAATGTGGGTGACACAGGATCTAAGAGAGATGACAAGATGTCATGGACATTGTTGAGCACAATGAGTCAAGGTGTAATGATCATTCAGCAAGGAAAGATGGCAGACAAGAGGAAAACCAGGCTATATAGATACACACTATAGGCTAAGTTGTGGTTGTATAGAGTAGAAGCATACTAAAGCACAAGCATACTGATACCATATCTCAGTATGGTTGACTTCTTGGGAGTGATTTTGGTGATGATGGGTGACGGTGAGCACTGACTGGGCCAGATGGGGCCAACTTGCATGGCACAGCAAGCCAGTCTTCAACTCAAATTTTGAATACTGACTTGCCAGTTGACATTGTGCATGAAAGTGTCCTTGCCAAATTGGGCTATACAAATTGAAATTGTGCATGTGCAGGTCTACTTTGAAAGCCACTATTGAACTTAATGATAGCAATAAGATAACAAAAATGAAAAGGTTTCAGACATGTGCTCTTCAGAGGGCCTTTTTTCCTACTGTTAATTCTTGTTAAACTTTGGGCCCTCCAGTGAAGAGTTATGAATTTTTTTGTCATTTATTACGTACATGATTGGATCTCTGTGTAGTCTTAGAGACTGTGAAATGAAGATGTGTCTGGTGAGAGTCAAACTCACGACCTCAGCTATGCTGAGACACATACTAGAGTGATGCCTTTACCAACACCGCCAGCAAACAGTGTGGAACTACTCAAAGGGGGGAATAGAGCTTGGAAGGGAGATGGATAGCAACACTAGTACTAATTTAAGCTATGCAAGGGTGCTGATGAAGCTGCCTTCCTGACTAATGCTGAGGGGATGAGAGTAACACTAAGAAAAAGAAAGAAAAGGTGTGGCTGATTTCTACTTGATCTTAGGAGCTAGTACTATGAGCTTTAACTACTGCTTGACTACTGAGGATGAGAGGGTTGAGGCAATGATTGAAGAGGGGGAAGCAATGGCAATGGTTCAATAGCAATGGTGATTTCAGGGGTTCAATGGGTAATGTTCAATATCAATGGGTTCAATGGCAATAGCAATGATTTCAATAAGCAATGGGGTGATGAGGAATTTTCTGCTATAATTTCTGTATAAAAATCTCTCTCATGAGGTACAAGTAGAGATTGCCCTTGGGTACCCATGGGGGGTACCCGGTATCCGTGGGCGGGTACCCGCCGGCGGGTGCCGTGTGCGGGTCCGGGTATGTAAATTTTGGATGGCGGGTACCCGTCCAGGTACCCGCTGCAAAAGGTCTGGAGACGAGCAGTCGCGGACGACCTTTTGCAGCACAATCATGGCCGCCCCCGTAACCTAACCCTCTTGGTGTCCAGCACATGCTGGACACCAAGAGGGCATACACTCTCAATGTCCGGCACAGACCGGACATCGAGAGGGTGTATGTATGCCCTCTCGATGTCTGGTATGTGCTGGACACCGAGGGGCATACACTCTCGATGTCCGGTATGTGTTGGACACCAAGGGGGCATACACTCTCGATGTCCGGCACAGAGCGGACATCGGGAGGGTGTATGTACATATGCCCTCTCGATGTCTGGCACAGAGCGGACATCGGGAGGGTGTATGTACATATGCCCTCTTGATGTCCGGTCTGTGCTGGACACCAAGAGGGCATACACTCTCGATGTCCAGCCCAGACCGGACATCAAGAACTCACACGCAGACATCCCTCTCGATATCCGGCCCAGACCGGGCACCGAGAGGGTATATAAACCCTTGATGACGGTCTATGCCGGCTTCGAGGGTGGTGTAGACTCTTGGTGACCGGCACAGACCAGACATTGGGAGGGTAAACACACACCCTCTCGATGTCCGTCTGTGCCATCGAGACTGTATGCCCTCTCGGTGTCCAGCACAGACCGGACATTGAGAGGGCATATGTACATACACCCTCCCGATGTCCGCTCTGTGCCGGACATCGAGAGGGTATATACACCCTTGATGACCGGCCTGTGTCGGTCATCAAGAGGTTACACCACCCTCGAAGCCGGCATAGACCGGCTAGAGGGTTGAATTGTAGGCGGTACCCGTGATACCCGCACGGGTACCGCCGGTACCCGCACTGCCAACATAATTGGCTGGGTTGATGTTATCCCAGTTAAACTGGGATGCACTCAACCAATTTAAACTTGGTTGATCTCAACTGATGGAATATAAATCCAAGGTACCCCCCTTGGTTTTATATTTCATTGGATGGGATCAACCCGTTTTAAATTGGTTGAGTGCAACCCACTTAAACTGGGATGACTTCATCCCAGCCAAATATACTGGCAGTGCCGCCCTACGGGTGCCGGGTCCGAGTCTGGGTATCTGTATATGCCCAAAATGACCGCAGGTACCCGCACCTGCCACGGGTACCCGGTTCCACTCGGCGATCTCTAGGTACAAGTGAGGGGGGGAAGGACAGTTCTTGTGTTAAGGAGGGATGAGCACAGACAGTGGGGGAATTCTGGCTATGGGAATAAAGACTGTACAAATGGGGAAGAGTTCTGTCTATGGAAATAAAAGACTGTACAAATAGGGAAGGTGAGGTGAACATAGTAACAACTTGTAATGGTGAGCACTACTGAAAGAGATAAGCACAGATCCAATGATGTAATGTGTACAATAGGCATAGTACATAATGAGTAATGTATGTAAAGAGTTTAGTATGCGAGAAAATATCTGTGAAAAGAATGTAATGTAATGATTCAAGTAAGTTACTAATGAAATGAGTATTGTAACTACTGAAGACTGTAGGTTTTCTGTAAGTCTTATATCCTCTATAACTATTGAACCATTGAAGATAAAGGGGTACTATGTATGAGTGACTATAGGTGAAATGAGGCGTAGAATCTGAATATGGAGTAATAATGAGGTATTTGTGAATGTTTATGGGGTAATGAGCAGTGTAATGATGAATATATGTAAAAGAAGATACTAAAATACCACTTATGGCTTGGAATGGAGCACCACAACAGGTGACGTAATCTGGATTTTGTAGCGCTGACGCAATCCAGATTCCAAATCAAACTTTCACCTGGGTGTGTCGTCACCTGTTGTGGATATTGTCACCTGCCATTCTCAGTGGCAGGTGCAAGTGGAATGCACAACCCCCTTGATGGCCGGTGCTAACCGGTCATTGAGGGGACATACACACCTTCCTTGATGGCCCGTCTGTACCGGCCATCAAGAGGAATACCCTACACTCTCTCGTTGGCCGGTCAGTACCGGCCAGAAAGAGTAAAGTAATATTTACACTCTCGATGGCCGCTACTGACCGGCCATCAAAATGTGATACACATACCCCTTGGTGACCTGTCAGTACACCGGCCATTGAGAGGAAAACACTAACCTCTTGATGGCCCATCCTGGTTGGCCATCAAGAGCAAAGCTCTTTTCTTGATGTGTATACACATCACCCTTGATGGCCCGTCAGTACCGGCCATTGAGAGGAACATAATACACTCTTGATGGCCTGAAATGATTGGCCATCAAGAGGACATGTACACCTTGTATATTGACCCAACTGGTCATTGAGAGCAAAGCTCTGGACTCTCAATGGCCAGTCAGCGCAGGCCATCAAGAGTGTAGTATATTCCTCTCAATGGCCAGTACTGACAGACCATTGAGCGGGGTATGTATGTCCTCTTGATGGCCAGTCATTTCAGGCCATTGAGAGTGTATTTTGTTCCTCTCAATGGCCAGTACTGACAAGCCATCAAGGGTGATGTGTATACACATCAACAAGAGTGTTTTGCTCTTGATGGCCGGCCATTACAGGCCATTGAGAGCTTAGTGTTTTGTCTTGATGGCCGGTGTACTGACAGGCCACCAAGGGGTATGTGTATCACCTTTCAATGGCCGGTCAGTGGCGGCCATTGAGAATATAAAGAGTGTTGTGTGTTCCTCTTGATGGCTGGTACAGACGGGCCATCAAGGGAGGTGTGTATTGATGACCGGTTAGCACCAGCCATCAAGGGGGTCGTGCATTCCACTTGCACCTGCCACTAAGAATGGCAGGTGAAGAAATCCACAACAGGTGATGACACACCCAGGGCGCAAGTTTGATTTGGAATCTGGATTACATCAGCGCGACAAAATCCGGTTTATGTCACCCATTTGCTGGAGGTTGCAACTAGGCTGCAGACGCTTGTGGCTGCCAGCTGGGTGGTTGGTTGGTAGTGCTCATGGGTCAATCCAACAGCCCTCCATACTGTGGTGATACATCATGGTGGCAGACTAACAGACAACTCAACACTCTGCATCTCAATTTTTCTGTTTGTTTTTGAATTCAACTTCTGGCTCTCAAAAAATCTCAGGACCAATTATTGGTCCTGGGGACTGGATCCAGACACCAAGCTATGGTCCTTGCAACATCCAATACTTTTGGGAGTTGGAATTTTGATTTCTGGAAGTTGATCAATCAAGCCCCATTTTTAATGGTAACAACTTTTGTTGCGCCTTGCACATATCAAAATGCAGGGTCTGTTTTTCTGAGACTGTTACTGGTATGGTAACAAAGATATAAAAAAAGGGAGTACACAAAATCCAGCTGGTAGAAATGTGGAAAAACCAGGTAGGCTTATTAACCCCCCCATAACAAATGTGAGGGATCCTTTCTCTTATTATCTCAGGGTCTGTTGCCAAAAAAGCTGACAGGCTCTGCTGCAGAGTGCTGGCAACTTGTTGGGATGAGTGCTGGAGTAAGCATTATCCTGACTTGGAATCCAGTTTTTGGGGTTGGGATGTGATTTGAAATGATACATAATCTGAATTTGAAATTGTGCGTGGCTCGGCGGACGTGCAGGGGAAAGTGGATGCTGTGCAGATGCTGAGGTAATCACCCCCAGCCGCCCAAGCCCACGCTCAAGCCAGCCAACACCATCACCATCAACCCCAACACCATCACCATCACCAACAGGATGGACTCGATCAACGAATGGCTCAACCTCGACCAGGCAGACGAGGAGATCGGAGGACTGCTCAGCAACGACTTCGACAGCCAGCGGTAAGCAGCAGCAGCAGCCCAGCCGCACCCAGGCAAACACTGACCCTGCCGCCCATCCAGATTCGCATTCGAACCCCTCCACTTCACACTCGACCAGACCCAACAACAGCAGCAGCAACTCATCAACAACAACCAGCCCATCCTCTCGCTCGACCCTTCAACCATCCTCAGCTACCCCCCCTCATCCTCAGCCTCACTCTCCGATGACTCCGAACACTCAGCAGCCACCAAGACCACGCCAAGCCACTTCGCCCTGCCCTTCGAACGACCAGCCGATCACTTCCCCACCTACGCCTTGGATCCAGCCCTGCTCTCGGCTTCCATCCCGCCCCATCATCCATCCAACAACAACAACAACAACAACAGCAGCAGCAGTTCTGCTTCGACCACCCCCCAGATCAACCCCCTGAGCACCAAACACCCCGAGCTCAAAATCACCCTCCCTCGACGATCCCCCTCATCGTTCAAGAAGGAGGACGACCAACGCTCCCCGATCCTCAGAGCCACACATTCCCGCTCGTCCTCTGCGATCACCTTCGGCCAACAACCCACACCCGCCTCCCCCGCCCCCAGCGCCCACAAACGCACGCTCTCCCACTCCCATCCGCTCGTCAATGTGCCCGAGTGGGAGGACAAGCCGAGTGCGGAGGAGTACAAGATGCTGAGCAGCAAGGAGAAACGCCAGCTGCGCAACAAGATCAGTGCTCGCAACTTCCGCCACCGTCGGAAACAGCACATCTCCGCCCTCGAGCAGCAGGTCGCCCAGCGCGACCAGACCATCGAGGCCCTCTACAACGACCTCGGCGCAGCCCAGAACGAGAACAAGGAACTCAAGTCCCAGGTCGAACAGCTCAAACAGAAGTGGTCCGATCTGATGAAGAAGATCGAGGAGATGTCCCTCGGCTCCATCTCCCCCACCACCCTGCCCAACAACAACAACAACAACAACTCGACTGGATCGAACGCCTCCGCTGGCCAATCGACCAGCGCCTTGCCCGCCTCGCCCCGCTTGAGATCCGCTAAGACGAATGCGATGATCCCGCTGCCCAACTTACACAAGGACCTTGGCAGCCACACCCGCAAGCCGTTCAACGGCGTCGGCGGGATGACCGGCGGCGGCAACGTCGGCGTCCACACCACGTCCGTCCCGTCCCCTCCTCTCATTGCCTCGCTGATCTCCAGACTGACCTTGACTCTTCCCTTCCAGGCTCATCCCCGACGTCTCCGTCGACGTGTACAAGGGCCTACTTGGCTCTGGACGCACCTTGTTCAACAACCACGACGACGACGAGCAGGAGGAGCCAGGGAAGTCGCCCCAAGCGCTGCTCGAGCAGAAGCTCGAGCACGCCACCCCAGCCAAGCGCGCCGTGCTTGGTCCCGGCTGGAAGCTGTTCCCGAGCGTCCCGGCTGAGCTAGCCTTGGAAGAGAAGGCGGGTGGTGGCCGGCGGGGACCGGTGGACGAGGGCAGGGAGAGCGGCTCTGAAGACGGGCTGCTGGCCGGGCGGCTCTGGTGGATGGTCTGCGCCGCCTTGGCGCCCGACCCTCCCAGCCTCGATAGCCCCCTCCATCGCCAGCCCTCCGATATGCTCATCGATCCCCGGAAACTCGCCGCCTGTCTCGACGGCCGACTCGTCCTCAAACTCGTCGAACCTGCGCCGCCTCCGTACCCCTCTTCCCCTTCTCCCCCGGCCATCGACTCCCAAGCCGATCCCCTCGTCGACCTCGTCGTCCCCAGACTCGCTGGCTGTCGCATCTGACTCGCTCCTTCTTTCCTCTCCTTCAGTACTTAGAATCATCACAGAAAAACTCCCCTAACCCCCCCAAAAATAGTTCCCTCTCTTTTCGTTTCGTCTTCTACTGCTCCTACCTCCTCCCAACAAAAACCCCAAACACACAGATCATGACACACACAAAAAAAATGTTTTTCCTGCCTGTTGACTGTTGCCTACTATCTCAAAACCCCCAACCTCAAACAAACAAACAACCAAAAAGACTTTTCCTTTCACAGCCGTCCACTTACCGTCTCGTTTTTACTCATATACATATATGATTCATATGTGTGCACACAGATTCCTATCGCTCTATGTTATGTTACGTGAATGTTGTTGATGATCCTATACTCAAAAGAAGATACTTTATTATTACAATGAACACCACGTCCGGCGCGCTGGCCCCGCTTTTGCCTCGACAAGAGAGCGGAGGAGAGAGGCTAGGGCAGATACATGCGTATGTGGACGTGTTCTACCCTAATTGTACAACTGTTGATACTCCACCCATCCACAAAAAAAAGATAAAATAAATAAAAAAACAGCTTGGGGTTGTTGGTGAAGGTTGTTCCTCTAAATCATACATATTCACATTGCTTTTCTTCTTTCCCTTTCTTGTGCATGCATACCTTTATTCATGATATTTATCCAGATTATTCATTTGAGTTGGAAATGCAACCTAATCCCCCCTTTTTTTGTACATGTGTATGCAAGAAACACGTCCTCAAAAAAGGCAAGACATAGGCAGGATTCTGTGTGTCTTACGGTTGGCCACTGTGGATGCCTTTGGGACTGTGCTCTGCAAGGCAACCCTGTGTTCATGATGTGTTCATGAAACCGGTGCCCGGCCTCCGTGTCCGAGGCAAAACACAGTCCATGGAAGGCTTGGGTGTAAGGAATGGGCAGTTGAAGTTACCGTAATTAAGTCTGAGTCCTCATCAAGCTTGAAAACAGCTTTTGACTGAATTCATGAAAAAATGTGGTGGGTGTTTCTCCAATCCTCTGAGGAGGCGTAGTTCGTCAGAATATATACCCGAGTTGATGGCTTGGGGTCATCGGGATTCCCTTTGGCACTGTAGCTCAGTTGGTAGAGCACATGCTTAACAAGTCGCGTCGTGCCCGCATGTTGTCGTCGGTTCGAGCCCGGCCAGAGTCAGTATTTTTTGCGGCAGGTTTTTTCGCCAATTCCAACAGTCTCTAAGAGCATCCGCATCGGTGCGGGTGTAACTCGAGGAGTAACAGATCTGCTTACTCCCGGATTAGCGCTAATCCCGGCCGGCAGCCGCATTGGTGCGGGATAAAAAGCTGTGTAAGTATGTGGTATGCACCTACAGCTTATGTAAGCTGTGTTTGGTGCATACTTTTGGGTGGGGAGGAGTGTCTGCATGCATGTGAATATGCATGCAGCGCTTACTCCCAGGATTAGCAAGGAGTAACTTTACTCCCGCTTACTCCAAATTGTACTCCCGGGAGGATTTTAGTCCGATTAAATCGGACCCAATGCGGTTGCCGAGGAGGATTAGTTACGCTAATCCTCCCTTAATCCGCAACCGATGCGGATGCTCTAACAGAGCCGCAACTGGGCGTTCGGGGGCGAACTCTGGCCGCCCGGGTTCCTGTTTTGCGCGCTAACGGACCCGCGGAACAACCCTGGGAACATCGCCGGGGGCAGTCCGACCCGCGATCACCTGCTGGCTTCTGCGGATCGCCTCCCGGCCGCAATCAAGCAGAATCCGCTCGACTTCATACACTGCAAAGATGGACAACACAGTACAGCCAAAACCAAAAAGCTTGCGGGTCCGGCAGCCTGAAAATCCGACCAACAAAATTTTCCATTTAAGCCACCTGCCCTGTATCCTTCCAAACATTCTCATCTTTGCACTCCTTCCCTCTCTCCATCTCTCCCATACCCCCTACCCCCTCCCCATCGAAAATGCCCCCCGACTCTCCTTGCCCCCCCCGCTCATCCGGACCCACCCACAGCCCAGCCGCCGGAAACGCCCACCAGCCAGCCGGAACCATCCGCAGGAACCATCCACCCGCCAGCCCAACCGGAACCCAAACCGCCTCAAATCCGCCAATACCGATACCGGTGAGTACCTCACCACCCTCTCCCTTCGCTCCAAGCCTTCCCCCCCTCTTCCCTGCTCTCCATTCACCCGGACAGCTGACCCAATCATTTTTTCTTCTCCCCCCCAGTTGGTACCATCCGCCAAACAGCCCATTCAGATCCCCGACTCCAAAAATCACCTTTTCCAATACCGGTGAGTGTTTCTCCCTTCCCGCCCCTCTTACCTGCCGTCCAATCACCTTGAGAGCTGATTGGATTGATCCCCCCCCTCCGGGATTTAGGAATCCCCATCTTCCTTCTTGTCACCCACCGGTTCCTGGCCAGCTGCACAGTTGCAACCATGGTATGTACATACCTTTGCTTCCATCATACTGTACCCTGCACATTTGGGCAACAGCTGAAGGTTTTTTTGTGTTTTTGGCATCAGTCCAACGAAAACGAAGTAACCGACAAATTCTTTACGCTCACCAGCCGGATGGATCCGCTGCCTTTCGCCAATGCGCATGGCGAGCCACAAGAGTCGTACCTCGGACCCAGTCAGCCCCCAGACTCTCAGGCTGATGCCTGCAAGATGTTTTATGAACAGTCAATCCTGAACCGAGACGATCCCGAGAGCATAGGTCCCAGTCCCAACACGACTCGCCGCGCCCCTCCCCGCCAGGCAGCTGTGGCTCCAGTATTGGACTCCAGGCGCCCGCCGGCCCCGCGGATCATCAACCTCGATCACCACGTGTACCAGTTGTCTGCGGCAGGCCAGATTGCCCAAGTTAATCCTTGGAACACGACCGCGGCCAGTGCAAAACCTTGGGAGCGGGTGGTCAGCGATGACAAGGCGGTCTTGAAGACGATCCTGCAGCACATGACTTGGCCCAAAGTCATCGAGGACTGTATCGACGGACTCGACAAGATAGTCCCGCTCCTGGGGGCTCATCTCCATCAGATGGAGAAGGAGAAGCTACTCAAGTGGCAGTTCATCATACCAAAAAACAAGAAATTTGCAAAGGGGAAAAACGTTATGGTCTCCTCTGCAGCCCAATTGGCGGAGTTTGTCGAGCAAGCACTGGCCAGCCCAACTGCCCAACTGACAATCAAGGTAGTCATGCAGGACCCACAGAAAAAAGCGAAGGCTGAACAGGCGGTGAGTGCTGCAATTTCATTTCCCATTGACCCCGGTGGGTGGCTAACGTGCCTGTCTCCTCAGGCAAGGGCCCAGCAGGACGCTCTGGCAATGAGTTATGGCCCTGATGACACGCGATTGGCCCTGGAACGCTCCCAGGCTTGGGTGGCGGTCAATGTAAGACATTATTCGTGGATGTGGAGCCTCAGGTGCTTGGTTAGGCCATACTGACCAGGTAGATTGTCCCTCCCATCCGACAGCCGCTCGCCAATGTCAATGAACAAGAGCGCATCCGGATCGCGGCTGATCTCCATGTGTACATCACTGGGAAGTACGGCGTGAACACCGAGTCGATGAGAATCAAAGACCCGAAAAACCCAGGCACCTCAATCCGCGTGACTCGTGACGGGTTAACAAAGTGGAGTCGCTGTATGCTTCATAAAATCCCCGGGATAGACCAGGACAACCCCCCCAACATCCCTGAATTCACGAAAGATAAGCGTCCCGTGTTCACCCTTGCCGAGCTGGCGGTTAAACAAGACGCGCGCCTCAGCAAGCACAAGTCTGCTGCCTCCCCTGCCAAATTGCAAGCTGCCCGGGCGTCGGAAACCCCAGGCCAGGCGACGTCTCACTCAAAGTCGGCCGCCCATCCTGGGACCCCCGCCGAATTGTTATCATCCAGGAAGTTGTCAGTGTTGTCTGCTCCGGCCGCGGGGCCGAAAACCGAGAAGGCAGGCCTAGTGTTTACTCCAGTGCGAGTCTCGTCCGCAGGCCGTGTCCTCCCCGGCCGTTGGGTCCCTGCCTCGGAGTCTAAGTCGGCGGCTAGCGTGCCTTCCCCTGGCGCTCAATTGCTAACTGGCGCAGGTTCCCTTGCACGTGCGGAGTCCCCGGCAAAGCGGTCCCTTGGGGCAAGTGCGGGGCCTGCCCTCCGGTATGACTTGACCGGTTTCAAGGACCTTGGGGGCTATCCTGAGGATCAGGAGACGTCCAGTTTGGAATCCGAGTACCCTGCTGCAGTCTTGGCCACCCATTCAGTCCCGTCAAACTCGTGACGCAAGCTCAGATGTAGAAGTCATGCAACCCTCAGATATCAACTCTGGGATCCATCGGTCACCCGCTCGCAAGATGCCTCACAGCCCCGCCGCGGAAGGCATAGCGCAGACCATGAGTCGGCTCAACTTTGGGCGAGACCGTTTGCCGCCAAGGTTCGCACGCAGTCGCAAGGTCCCGACGCCCAGATCGCCATTGGCTAGTTCTTGGATCAGCATGACGACCCCAAGCTCCCATCTGCGAATGAATGAAGCCAGCAGACGTTTAGAGTTGGAGGAATTCCTCCAAATGTGCAACGTCCCGAATGACGACCCACTCCCGCGGGGCTTAATCAAGCTGCACCACATCGGTCGCTGGGATTTTTTCCTGGACACCTCTACGATCGCCCTAGCCAAGCTCAACTTTCCTGCGCCCCTGGCGTCCCAATTGATGAAGGGGGCCAGATGGTTGATCCCCACTCACACACTGCCCGCTCATGACGCTGTGACCCCACGCGCAATCCCCCAGGACCGAGTCAACGTCGGCACTCCAAGCGCCCTGGACCAGGTCAGCGGGGCCACTCCAGGCACTCACGCACTGCCGGGGGCCCAGGACCGCGCTGGGACAACCGCGACGGCTGTCTCTGGCCCGCAATCCACCGCTGGCGGCCGACCTGCGGCCTTCTGCCACCCCACCTCTTCAACCACGCCGTCGGCCGAGGAATCCTTCAGAAAAGCGGCTGCGGAGGCTGGCGGCCGACCTGCGGCCTTCTGCCACCCCACCTCTTCAAACACGCCGTCGGCCGAGGAATCCTTCAGAAAAGCGGCTGCGGAGGATGACATGACCGACGATTTGTCAGACAACTCCGATGAAGAGTCTGAGCCCTTGCCTTTGGCTGTGTTGCGCTCCAAGGTCGCGCCCACTCAGGAGATCTGAGTGAATTTCCAGGCAAATCGGCGCGATTGCCGTGGTAAGTAGCACCATGCGTGCAATATCTTCTTTCACATACTTCCTAATATGGCACTTGGTCCCTAGTTGTATCTCACTCGAGTTAGGCCCAGATCCTTTATGCAATTCATCATAAAGTTCTGGTTGACTCATGCATTTAATTGCTCACCAGATAGAGCCTAATAACCCATGTCCAAAAATCATGGTCTTGTAGATTCAACTGCAAGATCCACTGAGTGATTCAAATTCCGGCTAAGTCCCCGCACTGTGGAGCCGCAGGCTCGTAGATTCAACTGCGAGATCCAGATTTGAGGCCTGCTCAAAGTGTGTGCAGGGGTCTCCCCAGGCGCACCGCGGGAGCTCCTTGTCTTCCCCTTCTCCAAACAACCAATGATGTGTCTGTGATCTGACTCCGTGCGACCAGGAAATAATGTATATTGTTATTGTATTTATATCTATTGAGGGTAACATAGAGTGAAAACTCTAACATAGACACACATGAGGGACCCAGTGTGTGCTGTCAACATACAAAATAGGAGGAGGTGTAACACTATGAAATCATATAGTGGAGGGAGGAAGAAATCATGTAGTGGAGGGAGGAGCCACCAGGAAGTACCTGAGTTCAATCCCCGCCTGAGTAACCAGCTCCCAAGAAGATTCTTCTCATCACATCCGGCGTGACAATCGTGGGCGAAAACTCCTTGATTATCTCCGCATCCGCGTGGGTTCCAGTGAGAATCTGCGCTCGCTTCAATTGCGACTTGAGGACGGAGAATACCTTTTTGATTGGGTTGTAGTCGGGAGAGTAGGTTGGAAGGTACATGAGTAATACCCCTGCATCTGCACAAATCTGCGCAACCCAACCGCCGTGGTGGATCCGAGCATTATCCATCACCAGGATGCTGTTTCAACCCGGGAACGGATTCATTGCAGGCATCTGGGGGTACATACCAGAGTCAGGCTATTTGGACCGAAGAAACCGAGCTGAGGGATAAGGAAGTTGGACTTACCAGTACAGTCTCAATGAAATATTCCATGTCCAGGCGGCACATGGATCCCACCTGGGTTATGGTCCCAAGCAGACCGTCCAACGATACCCCGGGCATTACAGTGACTCGGTTGGCTCGAAGCGCCTTTGGGATCCTAGTTGTGCGGCGGCCTTGCAGTGCCCACGCAGTGTTGCGAGCATGCGTGCCAAGCAAAACCCCACATTCGTCTGGAGGGGTAAGACCAATTTAGACCTCAAACACATCTCACAAAACACAGAACCAGCGCGGACTCACCTAGAAACACCAAATACTCCGCAGGGAAATGGCCAATTTGTGTAAATGAATTAAAAGGGTTTTTTTGCGCTCAGAACCACTGGACCCTCCTCCAAGCACCCGCTTCCTTTCAATGGATGACTTAGTTTTTTTCTGTCAAGAATGGGAAAAATATCACAGATACGCAGTGGTGAAGATCAACTCTGTACAAAACAAAAATGTTTATCTAGGGTGTGATCAATCAGGAACATATTGCGGTTTGACATCAAATCCTTCTGGACAAAAAACCTCAACAGTTAAGATTGATTGCCCTTTTCAACTCAGGGGCACCGTTCCAACCAGCAAAAAAATTGTTGAAAAGACTTGGACCTTGGATACTCGCTATGCCACCCACAACCACAAGCCGTTGCCTGGACCTTTTGCCCATGTGGCTCACAAACACCTGTTGCCGGAGCAAGTTGACAAGATCCGCAAGCTCTCAAAGGCAAAACTTAACCCTGCGCAAATTCTTGTCCAACTGCAAACTTTGAATGAGGAAATGCTTGCGACTAATAAAACAATCTAAAACGCTCTACAGAAGATCCAACAGGAGGATTTAGGCGGTAGGAGCCCAATGGGAGCTATGCTGTCCATCTTGAAGGAGATGAACTGGGCTTGGGATGTCAAGGTAAAAACTAGCGGAGCCATTCAAAACCTCTTCTTTGCTCACCCAGGATCCATTCACCTCGCGCAAATCAACCACCACGTAGCACTCTTAGATGCCACATACAAAACAAATTGCTACAACATCCCCCTCCTCCATATCATCGGGCAGGATGCAACAAATCAAACACTCTCTATTGGTTTCTGTTTTTTGATCTTTGAAGACAACAAGAAGTACTTGTGGGCCGTCCAAGTCCTCAAGAAGCTTGTGTGGAAGCCAGAAAGAGTTCCAAAAGTATTTATTACTGATCAAGATTTGGCTTTACATGGAGCAATCAATGCCGTTTTCCCTGACGCAAGAGCCAACCTCTGTACATGGAATATCAACAAGAACATTACAACTAAATGTAAAAAATATTTTCCTGCTGGCAGCAACAAGAAAGATAAAAATAAAAACAAAAATGGCGGCAACAAGAAAGATAAGAAGAAAGAAAACCCATGGGACAAGTTTATGAAACTTTGGAATCAGGTGACCTACTCAAAAACAGCCAAAATCTATGTGGAACAATACAATAACTTGAAAATCATCTTAGCGACTCACCCTGTGTAAAGCTCAAAAGTGTTCCTGGGAACCTTTTGCTGAGTGCAGAAAGGGATGAATGAGGGAACCTCTGCCTTTCCTGGCTCACTAGACACTAAAAAAAGCCCCCCAATCTACAATTGGAAAGTTTATGTAGTGATAGTGGAGGTGTATCAAAGGATAGCCTACTTTGAGCAGGTGGCTTAAGGGTTATGGTGGTGTAGCTGATGTGTAAGTGTTTTATGAAGTTGTAATTTGTATGTAAGGGTGTAAAACCACAATACAGAGTGGGGCTAATACTGTAGAGTGAGCAAGTATTGTACTGTTATGGGGTAAGCTGAGTGCAAGTAGTTTGCTGAGAGAAATTACAACTGGGGGGAGGAGAGCCTCCTTAAATAGAAAAGAGTGAGACATTTTAGCTCCAGGGGAACAAGAGAATGAGGGGTTTTAGCTGCCCTGAAGACTACAATTAGGTATTTTGGCTGGTGGTTGACAGGTCACATGAGGTCATGATGTCATATGAGGGAATTTAGCCAGTGATAAATATGAGGTGAGATGTTTTAGCTGGCCTGGCCTGTCAACTGATTTCATCTGCAAGCTGCATGAGGGGTTTTTGCTATCTTGACACCTGCATGATGTCATCTGTCAACTGTCATACTGCAGCCCCTATTACACTAGTCTGCATGCACCTGCATAAGACTGCATAAGACTGCATTAGACTGCATAAGCCTGCATCAAGTGTGAACAACACTGCATGACACTGCATGACATGTGCATAGCACAATGTAATGAGTGCAGCTGATGAGGTAAATTATATGTAAAGGGTAGACAAGCTGTCAGGGTGGTCCATGTAACGGATTACATGTCCAGGGTAAGTGTGGTTCATGTAACGCATTACATGACCTGAGTAAGGTGTTTTGTGTGTATGTAACTGAATGATGGTGTCTTGAAGGGGTTGTATCTTTTGATCCGGAGGGGTTTAAGGTGTTTTGTCCACGGTGTCCTGTGTAGTTTTGGCCTTAGAATCCAGTGGTGCAGCCATATTGGTTGTTTTGAGAGTGTACATATGAGAAAAAAGGAAATTTTGAAATGGGCTAGATGGGTAACCATAAAGCATACCACACCAGCAGCCCTAGAATACCTTGAGAAGTGGATTATACCGCACAAGGAGAGTTTTATTGTTGCCTGGGCTTGCCAGTACCCACACCTGCGCAATCTCAACACATCTCATGTTGAATCTGGTCACGCTTATCTTAAATCCTTTGTCACAAACTCAACAGGTGATATAATTTCCCTCTTTCAATCTATAACTCTTGCGGTTGATGCTCAGATCAAGAAAGTTCATGAATCTGTTGGCAAAGACACCATCAAGACCCTTATCAAAGTCCCTAAACAGTTCATCCCGATTCTCGGCAAGATCTCATTGTTCAAAATCCAGAAAGCCATTGAACAATTTTATTGAATTAAAAACCTGGACCCAATGGAAACCTGTTCACAAACTGTTGCCATAGGACACGGAATAACTTGTGCGCATAAGATATCCAAAATTATCAAGGATGGAAGTTCATTGATGCCAGATGATTTCCATGACCAATGGAATTTGCAGTATAATCCCAAGTTTGAAGTAAGTAGTCTTCTTTTGGTAACTGATACTTCTTGTTGGACTCAATGAGAGCTATCTTACATGCATTGAAATTAAATTGTGGTAATAGAATCAAGACAAAATTGAACTTAACCTTGATGAGGAAATCAAGAAGCTGACTTTGGCCCTGTCTAAAGAGACCCCCAGAAGACTAGAAACCATCCTGGGTCAAATTCACCAACTAGTCGCCGGTACTCATATTTTCATCCCCACTCAAGCCCCAGGAGTCAAAAAAAAACCCAAAGGCCGGCCAAAAACTAAGAAGAAAGTGTTAATGTCAACCAAGAGAGATCGGTCATCATTTGAGGTGGTAGAAGCCAAACTGAAGAAGAAGGAATTAGAAAAGAAGAGAGTGGTCAAATCTCGTAAACAGCCAGAACAAAAATCAAAGCAAATCAAAAAAGATAACGTCAAAGAAGAGCCCGAGTTGAGTAGCAGTAGCCCCAAAGAGTCAATCCAAGTAAGCAAATCAGATGCTTACGCATCTAAAGACAACCAAACAAGTGACGCTTCTGAATAGAGCAAGACATCAAGCAAGACATCTGAACAACAAGAAGATGAAAGAAAACCAATCTCCCCAATGAAGTCCAAGTCCAGCCATCCAGACAAGATCCCTGATGAAAAAGAAGAAACCACAAAAACCTTGAAGGTTTGTAAATGTGTAGTATCTATTAATGATTAATGAGACATCAATCTGATCAATGATTCAACTTAATTTTTGTAGGCGACTCATCTTGAGCAGATTCCAGTGCACCTCTGAACGTATGTCAAGGATGTTTTTGACCCAAACAGAGACGGTAACTGTGGCTTTCACTGCATCTCAAGGGCTTTTTGTTACGACGGCAAGGAAGGATGGTGGTGTGTCAGGGAGGAAATGGTCCAAGAGATCACCAAAAACAAAACAATCTACTGAAAATTACAGGGCGGAGACCACCTGTGGCACTATAATTCTTTGGCTCTTAGCCTAAGAAAGATGTGCATTTTTCTTTGGCTAAAAGCCAAAGGGGCGCTGGAGCTGGCCGGGCTGGCGGAGCTGAGTTCATAGGAACCTAGCCACAAAGCCTGGGCAGCGCAACCAATGGTTTTTAGACTAGTGGTTTGCAGCCCCTTACAGCAAGGTTGCCGGTTCAATTCCCACTGCCCCCATGCCCCATTTGGGGGTTAGGGGGCGGGTTTTAGGGGTTAGGGGTTAGGGCAGTTTTTTTAAAAAAAACTTGGCAAGGTGTATAGTACACTGTATTGGTATGTATTGGATATGTATTGGATACATATCAGTATGTATCTGATATGTATCAAATACATATTGGTATGTATTGGATACGTACCAAATTCAAAGATACCTTGTATTGCTACGTATTGGATACATCAATACAATGTATTGCTATTTTTTGGTTACAGCAATACATTGTAATGCTTTGTATTGGATACAGCAATACATTGTATCTCTTTGTATTGGATACAGCAATACATTGTATTGGTATGTATTGGATACACCAATACAATGTATGCCAGCTCATCCAGCGCGCCAGCTCCAGCGCTAGCCAACGCCAGCCAGCGCACCAGCTCCACTGTCCTTTGGCTTTTAGCCAAAGAGAAAATGCATTATTTTCTTCGGATAATAGCCAAAGGAAAAAAGGGACAAAACTTGCAGAGACAACAAAATAAACCGGATTTTAGATGCACTCAACTTGACCTCTGAAACACCTCCAATCACACCGGCAAGATGGCTCAATAAGTTAGAACACGGGCAAATTCTTTCCAATACTTATAACTGTCCAATCATTTTTTTATCAATTGCTTTGTGTAGTAGCTTTGTCCCTTTACAACTAGCCCCCCCCCCAAAGATTCTACTGATCCCCAGCCAATCTATCTGCTCCATGTCAATGGGAATCACTGGGTTTTGGCAAATGTCAAGGGTATAATAAATGGAGTCAAACCAATCCCTCCCCCCATTCTGGCAAAAAAACATACTTTAAAAGGTGGTTGAACTTGGTTAACATTCTTACAAGAGGGCCTCGATCTATATAGCAAGGCTTTGAAAAGCTGGATACATTTATTTTTATCTCTAAAGTCTGTTTTCCTATTTCTTTTTTTGCTTGATATTACTTTTGTTGCTTGATTTATGTTTTTTGCTTATAAATAAACTATGAAAGTTTATTCATTGATTTTTTACATCTCCATACTCTTGCACACCAATTTTTTGGTGTACAGTGCACTTCACTCCAAGAAATTGGAGTGCAAAAGGTGTTTATTGGAGTGCATGGTGGTCCACACTCCAAAAAGTTTGGAGTGGGTGGCACTTCACTCCAGAAATTCACATCTTGGCGTGTGTAAGAAATTTTCTTGGTGTGCTCAGGAATTTACGCCAACTTTCTTGAAGTGAAGCAATGTGTACGCCACAAAATTTTGGAGCGACCTTTTGTGCACGCCATATTATTATATTCATTGGTCTGAAACATCCCCTACTTCAAAAATATTGGAGTGGTTGGAGGTTCACACCTTTTTTGGTGTGTGCATAGTAAATTCTTGGCGTGCCTAAAGCCCAACCCATTTTTAAAATTCCAGAACATGTAGGAAATTTTCAGGATTTGTAAGGTGCCATCAGCTTCTCAAATTTCAGAGAGGTTGGGGGTCATCTGAGGGGTTTTATGGTCTTTCCAGCCATTTGGCTGGTACTGCCAATGGTGGGCCTATACTATAATTTACTATAACCAGGCCCTTCCAGTAGAGTATAGATGTTTTTATCATCTCCGGTACTTTAATGCTTATAGTAATGGATTTTTTTCCATTGGGCTGATATAGTAGAGAGCCCTATTAAACATGTTTCAACTCTAGTTATTTCAATAACCAGGGGTAAAAGCGGGTTTAAATGCACTTTTACCCCTGCATATTGAAATAAAAAGTGGCAAAACTAGGTACAACTGCCTTTTTGTGGTTATAAGGAGCCTCTTGCAAGCTCCCATCAACAAAACAAAACAAATTACTTTAACTGATACTGTACCTGTATGAAAAAAATAAAATAATCAAATATGTGTTATAGTAAAGAAAAATTCTTTATTTATTGGAGTTCTGTCTGTTATAGTATTGAGCCAAAACATCTAATATATCTTTACTTTACCAATAACTGTAAAGTAAAGGCCCGTTGTTTACTACTACTTGCGTGAGAATCTCGACATTGCCAAGTCCCTCCCTGGCGGGAGGGTGCTTGCGCCCCGCAAGCACAGGAGGGACTTGTGTTAAGTTTGGGAAAAAAATGTGGTGGGGTATTTCTCCAATGCTCTGAGGGGGTGTAATTACTCAGAGTATATACACGTTTTGACAAGATGATGTCATCCAGGTCCGCGTTGGCACTGTAGCTCAGTTGGTAGAGCACATGCTTAACACGATGTACTCGATCGCATGTTGTCGTCGGCTCGAGCCCGGCCAGAGTCAGTATTTTTTGCCCCAGGTTTTTCCACCTATTCCAACAGCCACCTAGCAGCGCCTCTCAATCAAACCCAGTTTTCTTTTGGTTTGCGTGGCGCTACCACAGGCAAATGATGTCTCCCAGACTGTATACCGTCTCTGACTAAGCGTGCCCCCTGAACTGGAGGTTCCTTTCAATTTGGACCTGTCTCGTGCTGAACAATCAATATACGGATTTGCGAAATCTGAACTAGGACGAATAAGTGGGCAGAGTAGATTTTGGAGTTGATTCGAAATGTGTTTATGTATATACTCGACCCCTGTGAAGAAGGAACTGCGGTGCATAGTGTAATGGAAATTACAAACGACGTGAAGAGGGAGCATTGACAAAAGACAGAGTGGGGATGAATTCTATGGGTGTGTGTGTGTGTGGATGTGGTGACGTTTGAGTCTACGGGGCTGATTCCAGTCTCGTCGACCGTTGAGATTTTAGAACAGTCCGTACTCGCCAGTCCAAAGACCCAGGAAGATGCTAGGGACCAGGAATCCGATCAGATTTAAACCGCTCGAGATCCCATGTAGTTTCGAGAACTGCTTGTTGAGCTGCTTCATTCGATCGCTAGCGTCCTCTTGGTCGTACGATTTGTTCTCGGCGGCTTCCAGCTCGTGTCTGGCAAACATGATTTCTGTCGTTTTGGGGCCAACATAGAATAAATTCACTAACGAGCTAACAGTCATAGTTGCTAAGAGGTACCGTAAGACGTAGGTTGAGTCCGAGCATCCGTTGCAACTCCGATGAAGGGAAGATCCTAATTTGAAGTGGATTCCGAGCATCAGGGCTGATAATCCAGCGGTCATCTTGAAGTATTGCGGCAATAACTGGAGAAAAACAACACAGTTGAACATTATGGATCCAGTACATATGATGATAAGATTCGAATCATTGCATATGAAGCCGATCATTCAAGATATCTGACCTTTGCTTGGAGGTTCCCGAACAATGGGCGAGGCGCATTCTTGTAGAGGATCACACCGCCAATCGTCGATACCCAGACGGCAGAGCCAACGTTGACGCCGAGGGCCAGGTTGAATATGGATCGGGGTGAAAGACCAACCTCAATGAGCGATGCGAGCGTGACTCTCGTCATGATGGGTGGCTGCTGCGAGTTGTTCGCGGTTGAAGAATCGGTCACTCGAAAACGGTTAACAGTTCTTGGACGATGAAGCACTCCGATTTTCGGCCGAGCCCGGGGGAGCGGACTTGGTATGTATGTATGTATACACCACGGAGCGCGGTCGACACAGCGACGACGCAATGAATTAAATGCATTGCGCCGGGCTTGATTGCAGTACGCAATGCCTGCGTACTATTTGCACTCGCTTGGCTGGTGCAAAAAGTGCCTCAAGCTCGGGCTTGAACCCAGAGCTATCAGACGCCATCTGGTCCAGCAACCAGGGTCATACTTCCACCGCTAGCACCACCAGCACCACCCGCAAATGGGTGTGGTTTTTGTTTGTACCCGGGAGTACCAAGATTACAAACCATGGTAATCAGAGCAACACATACATAACTTTAATCATCATGTAGTTATGCATAGATCTAGTCATGTCATCGAGCTACTGCGGCTGCGGCCATGTTGTATGTAGTCTAGCTCGCCGCCCGGTACCGGTTCTACTCTTTCCTCACCAAGAGTTGGATTGATACCAAGTGTGCTTCGAGCTGATCAGCGGCATGATTCTTGCCGTCAGGTTAGTAATCAAACACCAAGAGTTGGACCAATACCGAGTGTGCTTTGAGCTGATCAGCGGCGTGATTCTTGTCGTCAGATTCACATTCTATCAGCTTCTTATAGTTTTCTCCGCAGCCACACCCAGTGGTTTTCCCGCGGAACTTGCGTGGCTCCCCATAAATTTGTGCGGCCCCCGGACCCCCTAGCTGCATATCATTTGGGGTGCTTATGGGGGGGACCGGTCATTGAGGTGTACAGGTGCCTTGATGACTGCAGCCAACCGGTCATCTAGGCATACATCTCAATGAACGGCCAGCTGAATGGTCATTGAGGTTGTATAAAGGTACCTCAATGACCTTCTGAACGGCCATTGAGGTATACATGAACCTTGATGACCGGCCAGCTGGCTGGTTATTGAGGTAGAGCCAACCGATCATCAAGGCATAAACCTTGATGACCGGAGCCGGCTGGTCATCTGTATACCTCAATGACCATCTGAATTGTAAAGAACGAAAGATCTTTTGGTTTCCAACCACGGGCGTTAGACTACAACCGAGTGAGGACTAACGACCTGAGAGCAACTGATGCAAACCTTTTGGTTTCCAACCACGGGCGTTAGACTACAACCGAGTGAGGACTAACGACCTGAGAGCAACTGATGCGAACCTAGAGTCAACACGAAGAGGATGATACCGGATGAGTGAGACTCGAAGATATGAAACCAAAACTTTGGATGTGTTCATTTCTAACCTTTTGGTTTCCAACCACGGGCGTTATACTACAACCAAGTGAGGACTAACGACCTGAGAGCAACTGATGCGAACCTGAAAGACAACAACGATAGAAATGAGAAGAGCTGAGCTGGAGTGATTGAGGAACATGAGAAAACAGACCTAGAGTCAACACGAAGAGGATGATACCGGATGAGTGAGACTCAAAGATATGAAACCAAAACTTTGGATGAAGAAAAAGAGAAACAATGACAGGAAGCATGTGTAACTATATACATCCAATAATCTAGGTTTAGGTTTCATGACTATCACTAATCCGCGTCCGCTAACATGCCGCAGCGGGGTGAAAAGGACATCCCGGACTGCAAGTTCAACAAATTGAACAATCATTGAGGTGTATGCCTTGATGACCGGTTGGCTCCGGTCATCAAGGACCTCAATGACCAGTGTGGTGGACAGACTGGTACACGTGTGGGGATCAAGATTTTTATTGTGCATGGCGCGCGCTGGTAGACATCAAGGTTCAAGACAGCAAGACCTCAAGCCCAGCCCTCAAGGCTTCCTCAAGATTCAACAGCGCGGTGCGTGTTGCACCCCTCAAGGCGTTTCAGGCTTTTTCCTTTCCCCTTCTTCTCTCTTGTTTCTGAGTTGGTGGTTTTGTTTTCTTATGGTTAGCTTCTTGTTTCATCTTGTTTGTTATCTTTCTTATTTAACCCTGCGCGCGTTGGTTAGGTTTTTGGATGAGGAGGTTTGGTTTTGTTGTTTGTTTTGTGTTCTTTTGTTTTGTTTCTGTTTCTTGTCTCATTTGTAGCGCGCGCGTGCGCGCTAGGTTGTGATGAGCTGTCTGTTAGATGTCACAAGCTCCAGGGTTTGAGTTCAGTTGGAACTCAGGCTTTGGAGTGGCATGGACCGACTCTAAACCATAAATTCAGGCTTCCATCAATATCTAAAAGTTTATTACTCCTGGCGTCTTCCACCCGTATTTCTGAGTTTCTCACGTCTTCTAAGTTCAATACCGGTTCAAATCCTGGGGTCATATTGTAACAGGCCAGAATATCTAATGTGTTACTTGCATTGCTAGTAACGTAACACATTAACCGCTGGATAGCAAGATAAAGAGGGGCAAATTGCCGCCTCTCACTAAGGAACTTTACAATATCTTCCCCTCTTTACCTGCAGATATTCTAATGGACGTCAAATAACAATTTTATTCAAGTTGCAATATTTTAATGCACTTTTGTTACAGCTAACGGTAAAATTAAGAAACAAAAGAAATGTTACAATATTAGCATGTTACCAATAACCGTACCGTACCTACCCACCATGTCCAGAAGTCATCACCCATTTTTCCTCTGCAGCTCCAGAGGAAAGAAATCTTTGAACCACTTCTTTAGTGCTCTGGGTAGCAGCAGGAAATCAAAATTTAGTCAGAATTACACTGGACTTGTATATGATATTGTGATGAGTGTCTGCCATCAAAATGAAACTTGCTTAAACTTTCTACCAACAATGTTCTCTAAGCTACACTACACTACAGGGCTACTTAGTGTTGGCAGATCTGCACCAACTGTTGCCCTTTTTTTCTGTAGGGTTAGCGGCCACTACCCCTGCTATGCTACAGCACTTTTAGCGGCAAAAAAAGGCCAAAATGACTCTAAAAAGTGCTGTAGTGCATGATTGCGGGCACTTTTTAGTGGCCTGCCTGCCTAGGGTTAGCACAAAATTAGATCAATTCTGCTACACTACACTGATTTTTAGTGGAACTGTGCTACACCACACTAATGGATGCATTGTTCCACTTGAGTTATAAAGTGGTTACAGAGATTCTGTACTGTTTTGTTCCAGTTTATTTCCAATGGAGTTGCAGATGACTTCCAGCCAAGTGTTGGATACTTTATGTATAGCTACATATCATTTCATGTTTGATTATACATATGTTGTAGTAAATACTGTGCCAAGTTATGAAAATAATTCATGGTGAGGCACTCTCTGGGGAGTGCCCCCAAAGCTGCCCTGGTGGGGTGTTGAAAAAAACAGGTTTTGCCCAAAATTCATACTATTGATTGTCCTTGCACTTCTGCTATGCAATTCAAACCCTTTGTAGATGTGTATGCCTCAATGGAAGGCAACTTTCTTGTGAAGAGAACAACATACAAGAAACAGGAAGCGGACAATTTTCATTTGCCTGGCTACATATCTTATGCTGACCTTGTGAAGGACTTTGGCAACACAATTGTTCAGGAAATGATTAAACAAAACTTTCTGCAATGTTGATCAACTGCCAAGCTCTTCAGGGATTTGGTACCTCCCCCTTCCAAACCTGCTTTCACGTCTCAAAGCAAAGCGGCCTTGTGAGCTATGGAAGCATTTCTAAAGGATTTTGAGAACTAAACTTTCTAATCCCTGATGTCTTTGTTCTGATTACTCTTCTTTATTTGCTTATCCTGATATCTTTTGTTCTTTATCATCATTAACTTTGAGTCCTTCTTCATCATCATTAACTTAATTGAGTGTTACAAAATTATATCACTGCAAGAAAAACTCTAGAAACTGCTTGCAGTTGAGATGCAGCAAGCTTCAATCAAAGATTGGCTCAAGCTGGAGTCAAGCACTCAAATTCTGGGCTGGCACACCTTCACCGTGTACCTTGTTCAGCATTTCAATGTTGAACATGCTGTAGTGCTCATGCAGTAGGCTGAGGCAAATGAGCATCCCCCTGAGCACCCTTTTATTTTCTTTTATTAAACACTCCATGTGCCATTGAATTCAGCCAGAATCCAAGTATATTAAAGCCTCAGTTTTGTGGAAAAAAAATTCAAGGGTTTCCCCTACAAATGACCAAAATACAAAAAAAAAAAAAAAAATCAAAGGTTTCCCCTTTTACAAAATAAAAAAAAAGACTAGAATACAACATGATAAAACAAGCCCACACCCTGCCACCTAACATCAGCAAGCTGATGTATCATGGCCCACCACCCATCCCTATCTAGCAGGTTTAAAAAGTGGTGAGAGGAAGACCCCCAGCCCATAAGCACAGGGGGGTCCACAAGTATCCCCCACCGGACTGCGCAAATGCAACAGTGGACGGGGGTGAGGCAACCCCGGGCTGGAATTACAGCTCAAGAGCCGCCTGGGGAAATATGGATGCCAGCGTCCTCCTATTTATAGGCAATCCTCTGGTGAAGCTCCATCCCACCCATCACAACGGACTCACCGCTCACCTTTGAACTGTTGCTTTGCCAATGCCGCCACGCCGTACGACACACCCAGCTCCCTACCCACCGTTTCACCTTGTTGCGCCCTGGCCTTGACTCCAGGTGGACCAATTCCAACCCAACAGACAGCAACCCTCCAAGCGATCCTAGCCATGACAGAGACCAGCGTGTCCAAGCAGATGATCAAGTGGGCCATCGGCTTCCCGCTTGAGTCCATTGTTGTCGTCAAGGGCCACCTCCAGGCGCCTGTCAAGGACGTCAAGACCTGCTCGTAGTCCAAGCTCAAGATCAAGCTCAAGCAGATCTTCCTGCTTGCCCAGGCCACCGCTAAGCTGCCCTTCCTGCTCGAAGACGCCAGCAGGCCTGTCAACCTGCTCCCCAAGGAGGGCAAACAGTTTGTGACCGTCGGCACCAATACCCGCTTGGATAACAGAGTCCTTGACCTCCGAATAAGTTATAAGCCAAAAAAAAAAAAAAAAACACGACTGAGCTGACCAAGATGGTCCCCGCCCCAGAAACCGGTCAACCAAGCGATCTTCAGGGTACAATTGCGTGTATGCAACCTGTTCCTCCGCTTCCTAGACAACAAGGGGTTCATCGAGATCTACACGCCCAAGATCCAGGGCGTGGCGACGGAGTCCGGCGCGAGCGTCTTCAAGCTGGGCTACTTTGAGCAGACCGCCTTCCTGGTCCAGCCGCCCCAGCTGGCCAAGTAGATGGCCATTGCCGCCGACTTCGAGCGCGTCTACGAGATCAGCCCCGTCTTTCAGGCCAAGAACTCAAACACCTATTGTCACATGAGTTGAGTCCCCCCCCTGGCCCCTGCACTCTGTGGGAGAGACTGATGTGTGTGTGTGTGTGTGTACAGCCGAGTTCATTGGGCTTGATCTTGAGATGGCCATCAACAAACACTACCACAAGGCCGTCGACCTGCTTGACAGACTCTTCCTGTCCATCTTCAGAGGTCTCCAGGCCTCCTCCGCCCCGGAGATCCAGACCATCAAGTCCCAGCACCCCCTCAACGACTTCACCTCCCTCAAACAGACCCTCTGCTTGTCCCACAAGGCGGCCGTCCAGATCCTCATCAACAACGGCATTGATATCCAGCTTGGTCAGGATATGGGCACCAAGCAGGAACAAATCCTTGGTAAAATCATCAAGGAAAAGGTCCGTCCTTGTTCTTCTTGTTAGCAGCAGCAGAAATCGCTGAGCTCCTTCTTGCCGTGGCAAAACTTGCTCCTTGAATATAGTATCACACCGGTAAGCAGCCATTCCAATAATCAACATCAGAAAAAAAACAATCACATATTGATCAACTCTTTCAACCACCAGATTACTACATAATCGATAAGTTTCCATTAGCCATCCGACCCTTCTACACAATGCCAGACCCGGTCAATCCAGTTGAGCTTTGTTCTCTCCGTTTTCTGCTTAAAGAGTTAACTAACCTCTAAAACCCAAATATCCTGAATGTATTTGTCAGACATTAAGTAACAGCTACGATTTCTTCATGAGTCAAGTATCCCCCTCCCCATTAGAAAGAGAGAAGAGAGAAGCTAACAAGAAGATGGGTCTGGCGAGCAGGAGGCAAAGAGATAATCTGGGGTGCCCAGCGGATCCACAACCCGGAGCTCCTGAAGGCCCGGATGAAAGAAGCGGGGATCAATCAGGCGCAGATGAAGGGATATCTGGACGGGTTCAGGCTGGCTTGTCCGGCCCACACTGGCGGCGGGATCGGCCTTGAGCGCGTTGTCATGCTCTTCTTTGGCCTCGGCAATATCCGCAAGGCTTGCTTGGCTGTGGCCAGCGTGCTGGACGTTGAGGCATCTGCCTTTGTTGCTGTTGCTACCCTCTGGATTCAAACAATTAGGGTGGATTTGTTTTAATGGAGTTTTTCTATGAAATTGATCTTATGTGTGTTGAGTGTGGACTGTGAGAGTTGTAGGAGAGTGTCAATGTTGAATGGAAGTTGGTGGTGCACCTGGTCTGTGACATGAATCTAGCTTGAATTATAAAGTCATTTCTTTTTTCCTTTGCCTTTCATTTTCATGATTTTAGTATGGTAGTATCTGTGAAACCTTTTTCTTGACACACCCATCCATAGAACCTCCTCCTTTGACCTCAAACTTGTTTTCTATGTATTATGATCCTTTTGCTTTGAAAGATAATTTATCAAAAATTTTAGGTTGTTTGCTATCACTGTGGAGCTGATCTTGATTGATAAATTTATTCTTGATTTGAATTCTGAGGGAAAGTTGACTGTAACCATCACAAGACCCCCACATTTCAACTTGTGTAACCAAGTTCAAATCACATTTTAAATTTTGAATTGCAGTGTATGATGCAACTACCGGTTTGCACAGATTTGTGTCAAGTATTCAAGGGGTAACTTTGAAAAAGGGTTGGAATATATTAATCTTGGATCTGCCGCGGCGAAGCCGCCCTGGCCTCTAGTAACATAAATAGGGTATGCACTACAACCTGTACCTCATATCCCATACGGGTTATCTGGTAAAAACACCGGGATATTTGGTATCATCATTTTTTTCCTTTGTCTGTAGCAACAACATGTCACAAGCAATTCACAACATGTCACAGACAAGTCACAACATGTCACAGAAGGTTCACAGCATGTGACAGGCATTACACAGCATATCACAGCATGTCACAGACTTTTCACAGCATGTAACAGACATTTCACAAGAGCCACACGCAGGAGCCTTTTGTGAAATGTCTGTGGCATACTGTGAAACGTCTGTGACATGATGTGAAATGTTTGTGACATGTTGTGACTTGTCTGTGACATGTGGTGAATTGCCTGTGACATGTTGTTGGCACAAACAAAGGAAAAAATAATGATACCAAATATCCTGTTTTTTACTAAATATCCCAGTGTTTTTACCAGATAACCCGTATGGGATATGAGGTACAGGTTGCAGTGATGTACACATGAAAGGGATATGTACAGATGAAAGAAATATGTATGCATGAAAGGGGAATGTGAGAAGGTGTATAAACACATAAAAGGGATATGCACACATGATGAAAGGGGTATGTATGCATGAAAGGGGTATTCATGCATGAAAGGGGTATGTGCAGTAAGAGGTATTTGCACATGAAAGGGATATGTAAACATCAAAGGGGTATGTAAACCTGAATGATGGAAGGGGTATTGAAAGGGATGTAAAAAACTCAAAGGGGACATGTAAACATGAATGGGTCATGAACACATGATGAAAGGGGTATGTACACATTGTGAAAGGGATACATGCACATGAAAGGGATACACACACATGAAAGGGGTATGTGCACATAAAGGGCTATGTACACATTATGAAAGGTGAATGCATACAAAGGATATGTGCACATGAAAGGGGTATGTGCAAATGAAAGGGGAATTTTCACATGAAAGGGGAATTTGCACAGGTATCAACTCCTGTACTCAGTTTTTTGTACCTTAGACTCACTCTTGCATAAATTAGGCAATGTGCATGGAATCAACCAGTGCTTGATTCATGCATGAGGCATAGCTTGCCTTGAGCTCGTGCATCTCAACTGCAAGCAGTTTCTAGAGTTTTTCTTGCAGTGTATCTCCTTACAATTATCACTTCAAGAGTTTATTCTTCCTTGGAAGATAAAGTACCCCTATTACAGCTGAACATAAGTGATAAACTCTATTGAATTTATTCATGGCTATTTAGGAATCAAGAGCAATAGGTGGGCCCTAACAAGTATATTGGGATTTTTCACCCAGGCCTCCTCTGGTAACCTTGGGTCTTCAGTTGACATCATCATTTCAACCTCATCATCAATTCAAGCTTTGTTCTGAATCTCTCTTGTCTGTGTACCTGTCCGGTCACTTTGTTCCATCGGTATCGGTCATTAATCCTCAATACTCGGTGGTAGGGTTGAAAGTGCTCTGAAAGTTGAATCAGGTTTTCACCCGATGCTCTCAGGCGAGCACTCTGCTCACATTCAGCGGGGCTGTGTCAAGTTAGCCTCCGGGCGGGGTCCCCCGGACCCTCCGTTTGAGAGGCTCAAGTTGAGCTAGAAGACTGGTCAATCGCGACGAACAACCGCGTGTTGAAGTCTGCTGTAGAAGTGACTATCGTGATCCGTCGATTTCACTCTTGAGTGGCTCACTGTCCATCGCAGAGTCAGTGCAGCCCTTCACTCGTCCCAACCAGCGGGCGCCGTAGAGTTTACGGCTGGACCAGGGCACCAATGATCCAATCTCTCTCTGCTTTTGGCAATCGGAATCTGGATCACAAGGGGTTTTGCGTGTTGTCAGAGGCAGATGGTCAAGCTTTGCAATGACGTCACTGAAGAGCCTGCCTGGCTGATTTCAGCATCGATGGGTCTTTGTCTTCACAGCACTTGCTTGCGAAGACAACAAACAAGCCAGCCAGAACTCATTTCATCTTCCCCTCACAAACACTCTTCTCCCAGACAACATCCTTCAACTTGTTTGCCTCCTTAACCTTCTAAACACATATATTTCTCGCCGGTTGCTCCTTTTGAACAAACATTGTTGTTAGGGTCATCATGCCATCAAAGGTGGATGAGAGCAGTGACGATGCAGTGTATACTACCTCTGGAGGGTGCGTCACTTCCTATCCCCGCTTTGCTATCACTCACCACGGAGTTGGGCTGACAGCATGAGCCGACTCTTACAATGATGATTCAGGAACCCGTATCCCGAGCCATACGAGGCCCAAAGGTTAGGAGCTAACGGTCCATTGTTACTCCAAGATTACCACCACATCGATCTCCTCCAACACTTCCATCGTGAACGTATCCCTGAGCGTGTGGTCCACGCCAAGGGATCAGGGGCTTTAGGCTATCTTGAAGTCACCCACGATATCTCCGATATCTGTTGTGCAAAGCTGTTCAACAAGGTCGGCAACAAAGCCCCGGTGGTCGCTAGATTCTCGACTGTCGGTGGTGAAAGAGGCTCGCCGGACACCGCTAGAGACCCTCGTGGTTTCTCAGTCAAGATCAAGACTGAGGAAGGTATTTGGGACTGGGTGAGCTATATCAACCTACTCCTGTCTTAAACAATAGCAAAAAGAAAACTAAAGCTGGTCTTCAACTGTTCGTTAGGTTTTCAACAACACTCCTGTCTTCTTCCTCAGAGACCCGGTCAAATTTCCACATTTCATCCACACCCAAAAGAGATACCCTCAATCTAATCTTTCGCATGGTGATGATGCCGACATGTGTGTAGATTTTATACTCCGTGCACTCTGTGCCATATATATTTATTCGACACTCGCGAATTCTGAGAATCACTACTGATCCTGGACACTTACAATCTAAAAAAAGGTTCTGGGATTACTTGTCCCAAAACCCCGAGTCGATACACCAGGTCATGATTTTATTTGGTGACCGTGGTGTGCCCGATGGTTATCGCGGCATGAACGGGTATTCTGGACACACCTTCAAGTTCGTCAATGCATCTGGAAGTTTCAAATACGTCCAGGTAAGTGATCGCCGAGCAAAATAAGCACAAGTGAAGCCTCGTGGTGATACTCATGTTATGTGATAACTTATCCACATACGCCACAGATTCATTGTTTGGCAGACCAAAAGCGAGGTGATTTCTTGACTCAAGAAGAATCTGTCAAGATGGCGGGCGAAAGCCCGGATCACTCGACCAAGGACTTGTTTAATGCGATCGAGCGAAAGGAGTTCCCCTCGTGGACTTGTTACGTTCAAGAGATGTCCGCTGAACAAGCAGAGAACTTTCGGTAAGTCAATATATTCAAGTTTGGGTGTCCACGTTTTAGAGACCTTTGACTGACTCGTCCTCACGTTCTGAAATCCAACAGCTACAATATTTTAGACCTCACAAAGGTTAGATTTTTTTAATTTCACCTTGTTCTGAGAGCGCTGAGGAGAAATTGACGGTGCTTCCCGAGCCTCCTAGGTGTGGCCTCACAAAGAGTTCCCGTTGCGCCCTTTTGCTAAATTTGTGTTGAATGAAAATGCGATCAAGTGGGCATCTCGCATCATTTTCTTCAAATTCCTTGTGCGTTCATATGTTGAAGACTTGTACAATTTTACAGTTACCACGCTCAGATCGAGCAAGTGGCTTTCTCGCCCTCTCACCTCCCTCCAGGAGTCGAACCTAGTGCCGATCCAGTCCTTCAATCTCGACTATTCTCTTACAACGACGCTCACATTTACAGACTAGGAATTAACTATACTCAGCTTCCAGTCAATCAATCCATCAGCCCAGTAGCCAATTTTCAACGAGATGGACCCATGGCGTTAGGAGATAATCAAGGGAGCAGACCGAATTATAAAAGCACGATCAGACCCATGAAATACCCTCAAAGACCTTACCAGTTTCCTGGAGATCACGAGGTTTTCATCGGACAGGCAGTCGCTGACCTTTCAACCGTCACCGAGTTGGACTTCGAGCCAGCTCGCGCCCTATGGTCCAAAGTCTTCGATGATGGCGCCAAAGAACGGTTTGTCAAGAACGTCAGCGGACACCTCGGTAACGTCAGTCTTGATCGGATTAAGAAGGACCAAGTAGCTATATTCTTGGCCGTCGACAAAGACTTAGGCACGAGAGTTGCCAAGGCAATCGGCCTCAAAGATATACCTGAGCCATACAAGCCTGAGCCTGCAGCTCAAGCAACTAAGTGAGTCGTTGCGCCCATTCTCTTGCTCTGTAATCGTTCTGCGCAAAAACTGAAGCATGGACTTTCCTTGGACATCGTCCGATAGGTTTACTCCGAATTTGAAGTCTTCAGGTCAAATGATCTTTGGGAATACCGTTCCCGTCTAAAAAAACAAACTAATATGCTTTAAAATCGGCCACATCATAGTCCATCATTCGATGTTCAAAAATCAAGACGCTCAAAAATAACACACAATCCATTAACTCTGTAGCCCTTGTAAAATTTATCCCGCCCTCTAAATCTGGCAGATGCCAGCTGAATAGGCTGGTCTTGCCCTCCTTTGTTTTTTTTATCTCTTTACCAAGCAAAACTTGTACTGTTGCCACATCATTTAGCTTTTTTTGATTGATTTCTATGAAGGATAAATGTCCGACCAAAGTTAAAAAACAATGAACATGTAGCCAAGTGAGTCTCGACCTCATTTGTAACACTAGAAAACTCTCTCGCCAAAAATTTGTTACTCGGATTGGGAGTGGTCCTTAAAACATGAACAGTGAATTTGAATGTTTCCCCAAATGGATGAACCAAGTGCGACCTTGATACATATTCGTCATACATCTGAAGTTATTCCAAGGTCAGCCTTGATAGTTTGTGATAGTGATCGTATTAGGCTCAGAGATAACATCACTATTAACCAGTGGATGACTTCCTGTCACATCTGGGACCCTCGCAGTTGTGGACATTGACCCTAAAAGTCTAGATTTTTGCAGCAAAATCTAGCATTTGGGGCTCCAGATCACTTCTGGGATCCCGGGAAAAAACAATGATCACTTGCCTACAAGTGACATGAAATAGTAAAAAGGCCCCTTTGTACTTTGGTGTGTCACCTGCAGACAAGTGATCATTGTTTTTTCCTGGTGGGCCGGAGGTCCTCAGATCTCGACGCGAAGTCACCCAGTCAGCGTCGCTCAGAAATCAATTGAAGGAGTCCATAAAGCACAATGTTACGAATGTTACGCAAACTCGCCAATTGGTGAGTAGCATTATAAGTTTGAGCAAGGAAATGATTGATAGGTTTTTTGGTGCTTGTCGTTTGGTTAGGGAGGTTGATTCAGAAGAAAACTTCTGCTTTTCTTTGTATCCAGTTTTTTACAGAGAATTGAAATATGTATGGTTTCAACAGTTAGGACTCAGCTACCCCTTTCACTGTCAATATGATCATGTATGTTGATGTTGAGCGTCTGTGTCATGCTCCTTCACCTGATCATCATGAGTTGCTTTATGGGGCACGGCCAGTGGTGGTTTTCTTTTGCTCAAAGTGCCTATCATCAGATTTATACATAGGCCCACAATTCTGAAGAATCTGCTGGGTTGGAGGCAGGTGGTGGTTATGGTGACATCCGTTGTTGATGACGTGTGCTGTGTGCAGCCGGGGACTTGTGTTGAGTTCGGCCTGAACACTCAAGAACAACCATCCAAAAAACGCGAACCAATCCCATTCACGAAAAAAATGGCCGAGATCCTGAACGAATTAAGAAAGATTCCAATCGTCACCAGAACCCTACTCGGACTAGCACTATCAGTCACCGGACCAGTCTCTCTCGGATTGGTGAACCCTTACTATATGTAAGTAAGTCGTCACAATATTCCTCTTACTTGATTTGTCTGTACTGGCTTCACAAATCTGATGGATGTTTCTTATCCATTAGCCTCTTCTCAACAAGACATATCTTTCAAAAATTCGAACTATGGAGAATCCTTAGTAAGTTTCAAACACTCTTTTTACCTGCTGATTTCAAGAAGAGATTATAGGAAAAGCAAACCGCTGACATCAAACTTTGTACCCCTCCTCAAAACAAAAAACAGCACCATTTTTCTTCGCGGGATCAGGATTACAGCTCCTATTTGATCTGTTTCTGCTGTATAGAAATTCGATCGCATTGGAAACTCAATCGTTTGCCGGTCGCTCTGCTGATTACGCTTGGACGATAATCTGCTTGATGGTCGCTATCATTGGGACAAATTATCCTCTAAAATCTATGATCTTTTGGGGCCCTCTCATGAGCGGCTTGGGATTCATGGTCAGTACATGTCTCCGTTCGTTTCCTCATATTCTGAGCAAATTGATGTTTCTTTCCCCACTAACCAAGTCACTTTGGTCTGGTTCAGTGGTCGCAAATCAACCCAGACTCTCTAGTATCGCTCTTTGGACTGCCGCCTTTTAAAGCAGCTGTTGAGTAACAAGCCAGACCCCTTCTCACCATCATTCGTTCTAAATGAGAATCTGAAAATCCATGCTGATTGGGTGGTTGGGTGAATGACTCAGTACTTTCCATTTGCGATGTTAGCTCTCGATTACGTGCGAGGCGGTATGCCCCTTATGACCCAGTCTCTCTCGGGCGTGGTGGCCGGGTACGGGATCCACTACCTCAACAACGTATATCCACCCTCGAACGGCGGCCAGCGTCCCTGGTTCATGTATGCCCCCGCCTTCCTCACCCGCTTGCTCGATGGGGCCCAGCAAACCCCCGGTGGCGGAGGCCAGCGGCTCGGCGGTGGCACGGGCTTCGCCGCTCGCTCACGCACCTGGGGTGGCCAGGCCCCCGTTAATCCGGCCGGAGGACCTGCCCGTCAGGCTCCTACTACCACTCGGCATGCTTGGGGAACGGGTAACCGACTAGGCTAAAACTTGACCGATTCTCTAACCATTTGTGAGCCTTCAAGCTTCACTCGTTTTGTGCCCATCGGTTTTCTTTAATTGATTCATAGGGATTTCTAATTATTCAGAACCGCAAAGGCTGTCTCCGTTAAGATTCCTCGACCCTCGCATATTACATATCATGATCTTCTTGGAGATGCCCGGCCCTCACCCACCCCTTTGTCCAGTCGTCAAGTCTGTTCTGTAGATAAATTCAATTGCTGATGAATAAATAAAACCATTACGGGAAAAAAAGAATAGCAAAAAAGAAGAGAAACGAGAGAATTGTACATTTATTATCTCCGAACACATGATTTGTCTTTGTTAGGAATGTGAGTTGCGATCAAAGAACAAAATAGATAAATGTGTACTGTTTTGTGCGCAAACTGTGCATTTTTTTACCCCAAAAGAAGCTGTCGATGGAGCTTTGCTACTGCTTTTGAACAATACAAAAATGACATCAATCTCTTGCGTTGATTTGTCTTCTTTGGATTTGTGGGGATGTAAATATCTACATATAACTAAAGAAATGGGCTTTGGAGGCCAAACAAACCAGTACAAATACCTGTCATGCGAGTAACGCCGGCGTCGATATGCAAGTAACGCCGGCGTCGATACTTTGTATTAACCGCATCCGTTCAATGCAGAGTCCGTTCCCTCTGAATTGACTCGGCTTGAACAGACTCCTGGTGGGACTCTCTGAAAGGATTTGGTAAGAGAGTTTGCTCTTCTGCTTGCACAGACCAGCGACTCCAGAGTCATGTTGTCAAGTCTGCTCAAGCAGACTCATCAAGCAGACTTGGTGAGCAAATTTCACCGAGTCCGCTCAACCATATTGCTTGAATGGACTCTTATCACACATCAATAATCAAGCCTGTTCAAGCAGATTGCTCAAACGGACTCTTACAGACACCATTTCCATTCAAGCAATGTTAAACTGATGATTGATCTGCATGAATTCAGCAATCATAACACCTACATAATTCCTCTCATCATATATGCTTGACAATCCCATCATCATCAAATTTCACACTCTCTTCATTCTCAACAATCCCATTATCATCAATTCTCGCCCTCCCATCATTACCAGCAATATTCACATTCCCATGCTCTTTTTCTCTGTGGCAGGAGCACCAACATTCTATTTATCAGCCTCAAGATTTTCCTCATACTCAACAATCAAATAATCCAAATCATGAGTGGTCTTCATCCCCAAATTTCCATCAACATTGACAACAGACCCCCGCATACACAGTATCATCAAAATCATGAATCTCCTTACAATTTAAATTGTCAAACACAAAACCAATCTAAACACAGTATCATCTAAATCATGAATCTTCTTACAATTTCAATCCTCAACCACAAAACCAATCTGAACACAGCTCACACAAATCTCCATCCCAGCATGGAAATAGCAATCATGGCAACCACACCTCCAGGTTGTCTATTTTTAACTTGCTCAACTCCCAGAGTGCTTCACCAAGAAATATGCAGAGTCCATTTCAAACTTATGAATATTCTTCAAATCTATCCCCTGTGCAAATACCCGCAAACTGGAATGACCCGCCTGAAATTGATTTGGGCCTTATTCAGGAACAAATTGATTCAAGTTTATCTCAAGGGCAGGATTTTTAAATGATCCTCCGGCTGGAAATTTGGTTGAACATGATTTCACAGGTAACCATTCCTTCGGAAATATTCCAAGAATCATGTAAACAGACCAAATGCATGGTGTTGGACTGAGCCTCCTGGGTTCAGGCCAGAAACTTTGAGGGCAGTGAGATGTTGTGTGAAGTGTCAAGCCATAATCTTCACAGGATAAACAACCTAACTTTGCTGCCGCCAAGGCAGGATCACTTCATAAAAACCACCCCCACCCCCTGAATTGCTTCAGATCTTCAAAATTATATATCAACCCAATATACCTGAGGGAAATCAACTCATTCTATTCATCTGCTTGATAAATAGCAACTTCACATTTACATATCTTGGAGTCAATGCCTCAACCAGAGATGCACTCAACAATCAAGGTGAAGGTATCCATACATTCAAGGTGAAGGGTACAATTCACCATAACATTGGAAGTTTGATTCCACTTTCACAGGAATTCCCCAAATTCTTACAGCTGGACTTATATGACACAGAAAATGAGTTTGAAAACCACAGAGTTCATGGTCAAGATCTACTTCCAGGACTTATGCAAAGAATCTAAACAATCCTTCACCATTAATATCCTCTCATGCAACAGTTTGAATTTGTTCCATCTGAAATAAATCCAAATCACTCAATAAGGCTTACTGATAATGCTACAAATGTGGATCAAAGAGTTTACAAACTCCCAACAGGTGACCAAATTGCTTAATAATAATGCTCAGGAACCTTGATTGGACAATGGGACTTTGTAATGGAACCAGGTTGGGCCCAAATGTGATTTACACAAGAGTTGTATCAGGTAACAGAGTTAATGATTCTGTGCCCATCCCTCAGAGTCACATTCCTTTCACATCTGACCCAGATAAGTCTGGAGCTGTCTCGACTGCCTTCCAAGCTCATACACAAGAAATTTCCTGTCAATCCGGCCTCCTCCCTTGCAATCAATAAATCTCAAGGTCAAAAAATTGGTAATTTTGGTATTGTACTTCATGAACCTGTGTTTTGCATTGTCAAGAAGCAAGTCAAGCCAAACTACTAAGGTAGTGATTCCACAGCCTGAAAGTGGCCAGCCTTCATAATAAACTTCAAAAATTGTTTAAAAGGAATTTCTCTCACATTTTCAGAGTTTTTGAGTAGATATCTCTCATCACCATTTTTCCAAATATTTACTTTTTCAATAACAAATTTTGTGTCTTTTCCCAAAATAAAGTGCCCTTATTTCACCCAGTTTTCACTTGAAATGTTGTTTTTTGACCTATTTTTCAGTTGAAATTTGGTTTCTCCTTTGACTGAATGCATAGTCACCCTGAAATTGCATCATCAAAGGTTTGAAAACTTTATGTCATTTCCTTTGCTCTGTCCCATTCCCTTTTGGGCCTTTCACATCCTGTGACTTTCACACCCGCTGTAACCCCAAATTTGGGGGCTATTCCCTTGCTGTGATTTACAAACCCCTATGACTTTAACACCCCCTGGAACCCCAAATTTGGGGGCTTCCCCTTGTGTACATACAGCCATTCCGAAAAAGCTTGGTTCCTTTGAAAGGAATTTCCGCTGGAAATTCCAGTGGGATTTTCCAACCTTGTATGCAAAGAAGTATCAAGGTTGGACATTTGGATATCTATGCCTACATCATTGGTAGATGCAGGACACCTATATCACGAGCAGGTGAGCTCAATCACTGACTTCTACTCATTTCCCCCCTTTTTTGATTCCAGAATTGGAATCCTTGACCAATTTTTACCCCGGTTTGCCATCATGATGCACGCACCCAGGTGTCAAGATGCGGGTCCCCCCGCGGCCAGCATTTTTTTGCGCTACCGAACGGCTTGGCCGGTAGCATCCTCTAAGCGACTGCGCTTGTGGGGATGGATATCCATCTGTCCAACCTTGTTGTTGGATACACACAAGTTGGAAATTCCAAAAAGAATTTCCGCTGGAAATTCCCTCCAAAGAAGCCAAGCTTTTTCGGAATGGCTGTAATTGATATTTATTGCGGTTGAGCCTGGGCCCTGGTTGAGCTTGGGCGAAGGTCCTGTAGTCTATCCGGTCCGACAGTCCTGCTGGATCATGTATATCCGGACCGCCCCTTTAATCCGATGGGCTCGGTCATACCAGGTCATACCACTGCAAGACCCAAGACACCAAGCAACCAACAACCACGCGATAACAGGCGCACCATGAGCTCATCCCCCATCCAAGCCCACACACTCCAACATTCAAACCTCGACCAGTCGGCTGCCGATCTCGTCCTTCTTTCCAACAGCCTGGATAAGTCGAAACGAATAACCGAGAATTTGTCGAAGATGTTAACTGGTTTCGATGATGTCTGTCTAAAATAATGATCAAAAAAATACATTTTTCTCTTCTCACCTTCACACATTCGGTATTTTTTTCTCTTGCGTATCGCGCTCTGTTTTTCTTCTCTATGTTTACTTTTGTGAGGAGATAACCGATCACTGAAATTTAATTGTCTTCTGCTTCACTTTGGCCTTGATCGTCCAAATATGATTTCTTCAAATACTTTTGGCGCCTGAACCTGGAAACACTGTTCACCTTTTGGCTGTATTTTTCTCTCTCAAGAGACTTTCAAGACTAGAGAGAACGATTGTGCCAATCCATAATGACACGAGGACGTTAACACGAATCAATGCAAGTACGGCCGAGCTGACTCTTTGAGAAACCGAATGGAAAGAAAGGCCTATCTGAGCTTATGTTTACATACTCTCTCAACGCCATGTGATCCTCAGACATTGACCAGACCATCTTGGCAGTTGACAAGCTCCTGGCTCATCACGACGCGGCCATCCATCAGGAGGTGGTCATCCAAAACGGGTCAGTTCATCTCTAGAACTCCTTGTTGGTTGACTTCCTCACTTATGCGCCACTTTCAAATCTCTCTCCGTTATTATCAGCCCCAACCCCAACGAGCTGGGCTCTTTCATGTCTTCACTTGACGAAATTGTCAAGTCAATCCAAACGCTTTCCCGGACTGAAGCACCCGTTAGCGAGTCCACAATCCATGCCGTAAGCTTAATGTATTTTGACAGAGTTGATGTCTATCCTTACATTAGATCAAATGACAAAAAAGACATTCCAATTTTTTTCGATCCTATCGAACTTTCCCTTTGGAACTGCTACTAGGAAAATTTGCTAAAAACAGGCGTGAGAAGTTTGAGTGATATGTTTGCTGGTTGGATTCAAGATTCTACTGGACCACCTCTATCGGATCCGATCCACCAAACAGTTGACCGTCAGTTCAAAATTACCTGCTAATTTAGAGGCATGCTTTAGATAATAAGTTCAAATTGAGCTAATGTTCTTATTTTTATTTGTGGATAGCTTCTCAGCCCTTAGGTTTTCCACCCCCTGTGATTAATAAACTCCATAACTTATTCGCCTATCTTCAACAGCTTTCCAAAACTCTTCCAGGTAATTCAACCATCCAGGATGTTCATAAGGAAATCATATCAGTTTATGCTTCAGCCAGGAGCAAGTATGTCTGTACCAGTTTGAAGTCCCTTAGTGATAGCTCAGTTGAAGCCATTAGGAATGGGGACGGGTTCGGTCAATTTTCCAGCTTCATTGCCTGTCTTCTGGATATGCTGAATGTTGAGTTTCGATCTGCCGCTGCTTTCTCTTTTCATTCTCGTAGTTTTGCTAACTCGATAATTCCGCGCGTCCATTTATCTTTCATCTCTAATTTCAAAGGTTGAATATAAGGCAGTCTTGTCTGTCTTCAAAGGCGCCAGCCCGATACAAATCAAGGCGATCTATTCACAAGTGATTTCAGCCTCCTTAGAATTGCTATCCGAAACGGGTCAATCAGTCAATAGCGTTATCAAGCGATCGTTGTCATCGTATATTGCAGTTGCATTCGACACCTATGCAGCGATCTCAGATCAACTATCGCGGTTCGACGAAGAAGTTCGGCGGCCCGCAGGGCGGAAAGAGAATGAGCTTGGAGACCTCTTGCATGCCTTCAAGGGCTCATGTCTACGTTCATTACCCGAATTCATTGCGGATTGCAAAACCTTTGGGGAGAAACAGCCAGTTGGTAGCGAGACGAGTAACACGATGACCAGCGAGATGACGATCGTCGTTGTTGAATATTTGAAGATGCTGTGCCAACATCCTGACATGGTCGAGAGTCTCCTGGTCATCCTCGGTGATGGAAAATGGATCTTTGGCGCTGCGAGTACTCCCAAGACTTCCTCTGTTGGCACTTCTAACGATGAAGCACCACTATTAGTCAAATATCTTGGTCGGTGATTATTAAAGACTTTTTTCTGGTTGATTGAGGCTGATGCAAGTGATTCTCTTTCTCTCTTCGCCGGAATAATTTAAATCTAGACGATGCGCTGTCCACCTTATATGCTGCGATAGAAGCGCGATCCAAGAATCTGAAATTGAGGTCAACTGTGGCGAGTGCGATCACGAGTGTCACCGCAAGGAATGGAGTGGGAGCGATTTACATGTTAAACAACTTTACATACATCCGACGCGAATTATTAGAGTCGGCCGTGTTGGATATCTACGGGGACCAGCTGGGGGACCAATTGAACAAGCGGGTACGGACATGCAAGGTCCGATACCTCGAGATCTGGTCGCCCTTGATATCCGCCCTGATGGATGCGGGCGGAGAGGAGGGTAAATTCGGGCTCGGGGCCGTCAAGAGCGCCTTGCCCGGTCAGCACGCTGGCGCCGAAAGGAGAGACGTCAAAGACCGCTTCGGGAGGTTCAACGAGGCCTTCGAAGAAGTCATTCAGTTGCACCAGGCCGCTAATCTTGCTAGCAATGATCCCGATCTGAAGGATCAGTTGAGAGATGAAATCGAAAGGATGATCATGCCCACGTGTTCGTCCCCCCTTTCCGCTTTCCGCATTTATCCAAAGTTTAGTTTCAAATATCTTACCTCTCGCTTATCTTAGATGCAAAGTTTACGCAGCGACATGAAGGTGGCCAATTTTCAAAAAGTAAGATTGTTTCGTTTGCGACAAGTCATTTTTTTTCTAATTGTCTCTCTAATCTCGACGATTCATTTTCCTTTTGGCATGCACAGATCCTTCCAAATATCTTAAATTTTCTGCTGAACAATTGGAAGAAAGATTAGATGAATTGTTTCATTAATTACCAAGGAAAGATCCTAACACAGGGAAAGAGCGGTACCCACCAGCACCATTATACTGTATTAGCCCTTCGTTGTATTTATAGCTCACTTCTGGGCGGGTAACTTCCTTGAATTCAAAGCTAGAACCCAGCTAGAGATCAGCTTCTTATCAACTCGCAGTTGCATGACCTCTACTCTCTATTCTAGCGGATCATAAATAGTTATTTTTTCATCCTCTATCTTTCTATATTAATGTCTCACAGATCAGCCCTGTTTTATATGGTCTGTGTATACTCAACTGATGTGTGGGAATGAAAAACCCAAAATTGGTTTGTCCTCTTCTCTTTTGCCACCCTCACCCTGTCTCATCAGCTGTTCTTATCCTTAAAGTTCTCTTTTTACTTGCCATTGGCTTGAGTTCCATCAACTATATACCTATCAATTTATTTAGGGTTTCAAAGTTGACTTACATAAAATCATAACACCATAAAATCATAAAATTCTGAAGTGAAAAAAATATCTACACCCAAACACTCAAATTAGAGCAACATTTCTAAAATGGTACATATAAAATCATCATTTGAAAGTTTTATGATTTTATGATTTTATGTAATGAAAATTTTATGATTTCAACTTTGAACCTTAAATTCTTCTCATGTATATCCTTTCAAAGAAGTAATCTATAACTAACATTTTTTTACAGTTTTTTTCTATATCCTAGCTTAAAATGAGTGAAGTGTGTAACCAACAATGGAAGGTTCTTTGTCCTATCTAGCACTGCAGAGAGAATGTGAATAAGGAGAGTTGTTTGGACTTTGAATGTATGTCAATTGAACAAGTGAAGATTTGCTACCATTGGAGCGGGAAGACCAGGAATATCACAAGTATAAGATGTCTTTCTTTATATTTTCTGTATGCCATCTTCTTCTATTGAGGAGTTTTTCTTGTTTCCAACGAGCTTCAAGTTACGTAGAAAGACAACAGACAGGCAAGTTGCTTTTTTCAAATCCATTTTTTGAAGCCAAAGCAGAATATAATTATTAGTTCGGGTGTGAGAGACACCTCTGCAAAACAATTGGCGTGCTTGCAGAAATGATCGAAAAGGAGAAACAACTCACCAAGACATAACACTCCAAAACATAGCCAAAAGGCAGCCCTTAATCCATCCAAGTAGGCCTCAGGACTTGCCACAGTCTTTAAAAAAAATCCAACAGGAACGAGGAAGGTCAATTGGGATTTCAAAGAATTTACGTTATCATGATCATTTTTCAAGCGCTCACCAAATCATTGTTGACAACTGTTCCTTCTTGTCGACTTCTATAGCTTGTGACATGAACCTGCCAAGAGTTTTACGTCTAGATCAGAACGGTTTGTAGAAGAAGATTGAGTGTCAAAGAAGCGAAAACGAGGCTTACCTGGAGTAAAGTGGTCAGACTTAATCCGACTGCACTACCGATTTCTGATCAATCAGATGGAATCATGACAGGAGGCTTAGCATTCTGACTATTCCTCGTATATGAAAGTTCAAAAGATGCCAGGGAAAACCCTATGATTATAAAATGTCAAGAATCGAGGAAGGGCACTTCAATGCTCACGTGACACTGTGTGGAAGAGCCCACCGGCGACTGCTTGCTCGGATTGACTCGCGATCTGACTACTGTACATTTTCGCAATGGGAACCTGGGATTTTATAGGAAAAAAGCCGAATCAATAATCCGTGTTGGATGATAAGAGAGTTTGATCAACGTGTCACCGACTGTTTGCTGAACAAAGAGGAGCAACTGACCACAAAGCCAGGTCCAACAACAGATAGTGTAACCGAGGCAAAGTTGTACGTCCAATACCCGGCTGAGGGGTTCATGAGTGCGGACAGCAGGCAGCTGGTTGCGGTGCCCATGCAGCCGAAGACTATCAAAAGTTGTGTCGGGACGATGGGGGAGACGAAGCCAAAGGTTATGTTCAGGAGGAGTCCGACCACAGGCCTATATCCGTCATCAAAACACCGGTCAGTAACTTGTTTCTGTCTCCAGAAGGTCCAATCAGTCCATATAGAAGTTTTGTCACAACGGTTCAGAATTTACAAGGGAATGAATCGGATGACAGATTTGCGTAAGCTTAAGCCCAAAAAATCTTGGAGACTGTTTGCGAATAATAGACCTCCAATGAGTTACTCATTCCCTATAGCTTGGGCATCAGGTAATACAGAAAGACGAAAAACTCAACTATTCATGGAAGAAAAAGTTCTGGCTGACGAAGCTAAACCAAAGCAAGCAAACGACCGTCAAGACGACCAAGAACTGGTGGTGATCTCTCTTAAACAAATCAAGTTTCAAAATGGGTTCAGTGGCCATTTCCCAACCTTCACCATGCTGAAAGGATTCGTTCATGCGGTCCTCGAGGACCTTTTGCCAGTATAAAAAGCTGGCCAGGATGAGTAACGAGAAAATAATGGCCAGAAGGACGACCGTTCTGTTCGACTCCTCTCGAGAGCTAATCGCAAGCGACAAGATCAATCCCGTCAATCCGGTGATGATCAGGAACCCGCCTAACCAATCGATTCCCCCGTCGTTGACTCTCTCCTTGTCTTTCGGGATAACCAGCGTGGCGGATACGCAAATCGCAGAAGCAGAGGCAGCGCAAAAGTAGAAGAACTGTATATTTTTCATAGCAGAATACGAGTGAACAATAATGGTTAGCTAAAAAAATCCAAGTATCATATCTCTTCATCCGTTTTTGTCTCCGGCCGTCCAGGTTAGAAAATATTAGAAGGCGGCGAGAGGTAGGGAAGTGGAACTTACGGATCTCCATCCAGCCCCTGTTGTTTCTGTGATTAACCCGCCAACAAGCATGCTGAAAGAAGCTCCCAAAGGTAAACCGGCGCTGAGTCCAGCAAAGCCGACACGTTTAAGCATTGATTCCGGCTCCAGATGATTCCCCAAGACACCAATGATTGACGGTGCAGTGGCTGCAGCCCCGAGTCCTTGCAAGACTCGTAGAATCGAGAGCTGGACATGGGTGCGCGAAAGCGCGCAGCCGAGAGAAGCCAACGCGTAAAAGCTAGTGCCCAGTTGAATGAATCGTTTATGGCCAAACTTTTTTTTTCAAGCATGTAATATATGTGGTGATGGGTAAAAGAGAAGAAATAGATTTCAATATTACTTTTTTCCTATAGGCTGAGGATCAATACAATTGGAAATCCGTGCCGTTACACTTCATATGATAGTTTGAGAAATCAGAAAAAGATAAAAAGGGGCGAAGAAAGAAAGGTTTTGAAACAAACCAGATCAGCTAGTCTCCCAAACAGCAGCAAGCAACTACCGAAGCCGAGGGGGAATCCGCTCGATATCCACTGCAAGTTACTAGCTTCAATTTCTATGTGAAGGAGAAGGAAAGGCCGTTGCTCAGTTATTCCTTCTGGGTGTCATTTCAACGTGTACTGGAAGAATAGACAGGGCATTGGAGATGCACCACCTTTCCAAACGGTAAATATGAAAGTAAAACTGAATGTTTAGTACCTAGCTCTCGTTGGATACTGGGGATCAGAAGGTTCATTGAGACGGAGGAAGCATTCTAATAGAAATAACAATTTGTTCAGCAGGATGAGTTACCAAAGTCACACTTCACAACCTGCATATCATCCTACACAATGAATCAGCAATCTTACTCACGCTGATGATGCTGGCAGTTACACAGACGACGATCATAGCGAGGGCTCTGGCCCCGGATATTGGCTGGACATCCTCCTTGGATGACCTGGGATCAGTCGGCGATCGTGGCGGGATGGAAAGATAGATAATTGGCTCGGAGTCCGGAGTAAAGGATTTTATTATCGTACTAGGTCGGAACTCATCGTACCGGGCCATGCTGGTGGAGCTGAGTGAGTCCTGTGAGGAACGGGGGCTCAAAACCGATTGTACCGAGCTTGCGAGTAGCATGTTGTTGATCGAGATCAACAATGTTTCTACGGGCGGTTCTTTTCTTCCTGAGGCTTTTGGGGGATATGTAGATGGCTTCAAGTTTTATTGTTCCTGGGGATTTTGGTTTGATGGCTGTGGAGCTCGCCGGGTGTGATCAAAAAGGAGCGGGAGGTTTGAGCTTCACCTGGAGAGTAGGTTCGAATGGGTTTAAGCGATAGGCCCGTAGAATAATTGGGCAATAAGAGTTTAGAGTAAGTAGGAGGAGAAACAAGGTCCACTATGTACAATTCATAAATGTGAATGGAAGCAGGACAATCAAGCTGCGAGGCTTCTAGACAAAATGCAGAAGGGCGGAATCCCACACCCAGTCTCGTGCCAATGAATTATTTACGTCTCCCAAGTGAGAGACCCAAGTGTGTCCCGCGGCGCAGGCTCTGTCTCACCGAGTTTACAGCATCAACAAGGGCGAGATCACCCCTACAACTGCAGGTGGGGAAGCAATGATTCAAGCTGCTCGTACGAATGGCACAACATGAAACGCAAGAATGCCACCCGACCTGACGAACACACGCCCCGCGGTTCCGACTCCGAGTGGCCATTTGTCGACAGGGCCTTCGGTCGCCTCGCGACCATCCCTTGACCATGCCTGCCTGTTTTGCACCGGGCGAAGGCCGCCGACTGTTGCCACTTCAACTTGCACAGGGTGAAGCCCAACGATCGCCAGGGAGATCCCTGTCTCACCGGCTGAGCTCTGCGACAGCCACGGATAAGAGTGGTGGTCCGTGGTCCTGAGATGGCAATTCTAGTCTGTCGATATAGTTTTGCTGCGGCAGACTTCGTCAACAAGTGCCCGGTTAGCTCAGTCGGTAGAGCATTCGGCTTTTACACGCGTATCACCTGTGTGGCACCGAAATGTCGGGGGTTCGAGCCCCCCATTGGGCGATATTTTTTGCTCCGGGTCTCTTTTATTGACCGTCACGTCCGTTTATTCCAAGATTCGTTGCTTGAGGAAGCTATCGCCAGGGGATTTATCCATGCCAAATTGTATCGAGAAAACCCATCCATATATATGAACCATATTGCATTTTTGGGCACTCATAGCGTGAGTTTGGTGCTCAAACTAGTGGGTGAGTTTGATGCTCAAACGTGCGACTCAAACAGACCGGAACCTGTCATTTCAAAGCCAGTTCTCCTTGACCTATCTGACTTCCGGGCGCATTTTGCCGCCCAATTATCATCTGCTTATTATCTTGCCAGATATTCTGACCTGTAAACCCATCTCAACCAGTCCCACCTTGATCGCAACTTGCTCACACGCGGCCACGGAGTATACCTAACTTAACACAAGTCCCCCCTGGTGGGAGCGCTGTGGCTGGCGGCGAAGCCGCCCCTCCCGCAGGGAGGGACTTGTGCATTATTTTTTCTATCTCAATCTGTTGACCTTTTCAAAAGATCAAAAATGCACAAGTCTTCCAAATGAGGCTCCACTTGTTTGGGACTCCAGGAGTTGTTTTTCTGGCTACAAGATAGATAAGTGGCTCAAATTCCTTGCAAGAACAGAACCTACAGCTCTGTGTATTCAGTTTTTCTATATTGGTTGGGATTTTTAGTGTAGCAGATCCTTTCTGCTCCTGCTTAAATCAAGACATAACTCATAAGCCTCTCCTGCGGAGAGCCCTCCGGGCGGGGTCCCCCGGACCCTCCGCCCGATTAAGCTAGGAGTACACCACGGCTGCAAGCGAACGTTTTGACGTGGTTGTGGTATGGTTTCCAAAACGTTCGCAATACAATTGGTACGATACGCCGGGGCGAAGCCCCCACGGCAACCACTTTGAGAAGATTGGGGAGATATTTGAACAAAAGTTGAGGAACCGTCACCCAAACGGAATTGAAACTAATAAAGTTGGGATGTGGTTCCCCCAACTTTATGAGTTAGCTCAAACGTTTATAAGAACACCTCCAACGTTTCCACCAACGAGGAAGGTTGAGGGAAACGTTTGGATAACCACGCAACTCAATTGACAACGTTTTTGGAAACGGCGAACGTTATGGAAAACCGTTGCAGTTTCCGAGAACGTTACGGAAAACGTTATTGTAATTGCCGGGTGCTCTCAAAACTGTTCGGCTTCACCCTGCAAAACGTTTTGCCGGACGTTCCCGGCCGCCAATTCTGTATTACTCCGATCAACCAGTTGTAGAGTAGAATAGACATTCATCATATGTTGTATTGCGCCGTCGTAGTAATATAACAATAAGAAACTGAGATAGACAAGATGTGAGATGGAGCTAGAACCATTGCCGATATACACGACAACATAGACAGACCTAAAACGGTGATCAAAGAGATAGATAGCATAGACAACAAGATAGATAGACGACGTTACAGGCAATCAAAGTTGTAGATAGGATAGACGACGGATAGGATAGACGACGAGATAGAGAGAAGAGAGAGCAAGTATGAGGAATCCGGGCCGGGCTACATGTCCTCAAGGTCCAATGTATCTTCAGGGGGAGGCAATGCTGGATCTTGACCTTGGCGCCGAGCCCGTTGATTCTCACATTCAGCCTCGATTTCTTCCTCGGTTGGCAACGCAAAGTCAGTGGGGTCGACATCGTTAACCGTTCTGGTTTTGTTCCACAGGGCTCAATCCTTCTTCAGGATCAGCCGAGCAAATGCAAAGTGGTACAGGCGCGGCTTACCAATCCGCGTGTAGAGGTCGTTGTCCAGTTGATGCCAGAAGGTCACCTTGCTGCCTTTGTCACGTGCAATACGGTTGAGGTTGAAAACCATTCGCATGTAGGCCAGTCGAGCCTTGGCCGGCGCCTTCACCTCCGCATTGATCTTCTTGGGGCAGGCATCCTTGTAGCGCGGCAGCATTCCCAAGAACACACTCTCGACGAGGTCAAATAGGTCAGGGACCGGAGGTGGTGGTTTGCCCGTGGTTGGGAGGTTGGATGAAATGAGACCAACCAGTTTGTGCTTCTCGGCCTTCAGGTCATTGGTGATAAGGGTGTTGAATTGCGAGTTCCACACGTCATTGTCTTGCCAATTGGCGGGAAATTGGGAGAGGAATGCCAAGTCCTGCTCGCCAATGAGGACCTGCTTGATCGCAAGCAAGCAAACACTTTTGATCAGCTGCGGGTCCAGGCTTACAAGGGCAGAAATTCAATTGACCCACCTTCATGGCCGTGAAAGGTGTGACAGCTCCGTTGATACGTCGTCCACGGAGGCGGCCATAAGCGTCGAGAGAGCCATCAAGTAACACAATACAAAGATTGGTGTGCACGAAGTTCTTGAGGGTGCCCACCACTTCTGATTTGGGAGCCAGTAGGGTTGTGGTTGCCGGTCGACTCGCTTCCTCGGTGCAGGATTTCAACTCGCTCACCAGCTTCGTGACCATACCAGATTGGATGTCCTCAAGCCCCACGAGAATCATGACCATGGCTGCTGGCCATCTCTTGTGCTCGGGTATCTATTTAGTTTGTGATCGGGGGGGGGGGGCATAATGTCCCGCGGTGAGAGACAGGTCAGTCACCTGGGGAGGAATTATGGTAAGGGGGGGGTGGACTGTCTATTGACTTACGTTAAATACTGGCGCGGCAACCCTGATAAACTCCTCGGTGTTGGCAATGTTGGCACGAAGCGTGCCAATGTTGTCTCTGATGAATGTGAGAGTATCGGGACGTACCAAAGCCAACAAGTTTTCTGAGCGGCTTGAGTTCCAGCTCGTCGCGGCGGAAAGGGGCCGCTCCGATGCAGGTGGGCTGCTCATGCCTGCACCGCCAGTCGGTGGAAGGGGCCCGGAAGCCATCTGGGTCGGTCTGCGGCTTTGTTCAGGTGACGCCGAGGGCCGCTCATGTTGGGCCAGAGGCTCATGGCGGCTATAGCGGTACGGGCTTGGGCTTGGGTTAGTTGGGGTATGCCGGATCGGTCCAGGTCCACCGGGGTCGCTCGCGCCTTGCCGGCCGTGGTATGAGTGGGTGGGCGCTGGCACCAGGAAAAAAAAGTAGTCAGTTGATGACAACTGACATAACACAGCTCTGGTTTCAGCTCCAAAGCTACTCCATCTGCTAGTTCAGGGCTGGCTGGCACACAGCTCAGTGCCCATTTTGGCACAGCTGAAGCCTCTAGCTTGCAATTTTCACAAGCTGCTCCTCAGCTTTGTCCCAGGCAAAGCTGCTGCTCAGCCTTGGCCCAGGCCCAGCTGCCCCTCAGTCTTGGCACAGGACAAGCCACTGCTCAGCCTTTGCCTGAGCAAGAACGGGTGTTGATAGACACACACCCGTCCCCCGGAGGCAAGCCCTCGCCCACGCCCTTTGAAAAGGGCGTGTGGGACCGCACACCCTTGATAAAGGGCGAAAGGGCATGCACACCCCTGTATGGGCGTGCGAGGGCGTGCACGCCCCCACATGGGCGTTCACGGGCGTGCACCATGGCTCGTCGGGAGCTCCTCGGCGGGCAGATGCAAGTATACCTGCTCGCCGAGAGCCCCTCGGCGGGCAGTTACAGATACCACCTCGCCGAGAGCCTCTCGGAGAGCAGGTATACATGCACCTGCTCGCCGAGAGCCTTGCCTGCTCGCCGAGAAGGATAAATCTCGGCGAGCAGGTATACAAACACCTACCCGCCGAGCCTGCTCACCGAGAGCCCCTCGGCGGGCAGGTGCATGTATACCTGCTCGCGCAGAGAAATCCTCGGCGAGCAGGCATACAGATCCCACCTCGCCGAGAGCCTCTCGGCGAGCAGGTATACATACACCTGCCCACCGAGCCTGCTCACCGAGAGCCCCTCGGCGGGCAGGTGCATTTATACCTGCTCGCCGAGAGAAATCCTCGGCGAGCAGGCATACATATCCCACCTCGCCAAGAGCCTCTCGGCGAGCAGGTATACTTGCACCTGCCCGCGGAGAGGCTCTTGGTGAGCAGGCTCGGCGGGCAGGTGCATGTATACCTGCTCGCCGAGAGAAATCCTCGGCGAGCAGGCATACACCTCTCGGCGAGCAGGCATACATATCCCCGCTCGCCGGGAGCCTTGCCTGCTCGCCGAGAAGGATAACTCTCGGCGAGCAGGTATACAAACACCTGCCCGCCGAGCCTGCTCGCCAAGAGCCCCTCGGCGGGCAGGTTCAAGTATACCTTCTCGCCAAGAGCCCCTCGGCGGGCAGGTTCAACTATACCTGCTCGCCGAGAGGCTCTTGGCGAGGTGGGATATGTATGCCTGCTCGCCGAGGATTTCTCTTGGCGAGCAGGTATAAATGCACCTGCCCGCCGAGGGGCTCTTGGTGAGCAGGCTTGGTGGGCAGGTATATGTATACCTGCTCGCCGAGAGGCTCTCGGCGAGGTGGGATCTGTATGCCTGCTCGCCGAGGATTTCTCTCGGCGAGCAGGTATAGATGCACCTGCCCGCCGAGGGGCTCTCCGTGAGCAGGCTCGGCGGGCAGGTGTTTGTATACCTGCTCGCCGAGAGTTATTGTGAGCTCACGCCCCGCGACCTCACCAAAGGAGTCACGAGGATGTCACCAAATCACCTCGAACCGAGTTCTTAGACCCCGTCGACCCGCGCCCTCCTAGTCCAGCAGGGAAGTACTGACACTTCCCCTGGACTAGGTGAGCATTTCCTCTTCTTCATCTTTAAAATTGTAAATAGCAGGGAAGTACTGACACTTCCCCTGGACTAGTTGAAATGCATCCCTAGTTAGGTTCCAGAAGTGTTTCCCTCCAAAGGTTTGACCTTGTACCGTGCCCCGTTGAGACCTCCCAAGACGCTCAGATCAGTGAAGCTCGGTCACGAGCTTACACTTTTTTTTTCTTGAACCTGACTTCGACGGCATCGCAAGATGACCGCACCCTCGCCCCTCGCCAACGCACCCTCGCCCCTCGCCCACGCACCCTCGCCCCTCGTCCTCGCACCATCACACACTGGTATCTCATCGCAATCCAATCAATCCCGACCCCCGGCCCGCGTGATCTTAACGATGAAGTTAAGGGAATCCCTCGTCCGGATTCTAATTGACACGGGATCAGAAATCAATTTAATTTCTCGGGAGGCCGCAGACGCCTCGAATCTACCCTCATTACCGCTCGCAACGCCAACACGGGTCCACCTAGCAATGAAAACACCCCTTTCCACACCTCTATTATTGAAAGAATACGTCGTTGGCGATCTAACGACCCAGGACGCCCTGGTCGAATTCCGCTCAGTCTCATTTCGGATCGGCCCGGTGTTAGGATCCTACGACGCTATCCTGGGAACACCGTTCCTATTTCACTTCGACCTCATAGTTTCTATTCGCGGATCATCACTGATACACGAACCATTGGGTATCAAGATTCATGGAAACGCGCCCCGAACGTCAGAGAATAGCTACGTGACCGCGGCAGTGGAGGAACCCGACCGCGAGTCTTCAGAACGCCGGGTTCTCCTCGAGTTCAAAGACCTTTTTCCCCTAGACATTCCGGCGGTCTCGGACGAAACGGAAGAGGCGGGACAATTCCCGGAAAATTTCTTCCCAACACAGATCCAGTCTGAAGCGTCAAGAACCCGACACAAAATCATTCTGACTGACCCAAACGCAGTAGTGAACGAAAAACAGTACCCGTATCCCAAGAAACACCTCGCGGCGTGGCAGACATTGCTCAAACAGCACCTCGAAGCCGGACGAATACAACGCTCAACCAGCCAGTACGCCTCGCCAAGCATGATCATTCCAAAAAAGGACCCTACAGCTCTGCCTAGGTGGGTGTGCGATTATAGACGGCTTAACAGTTTCACGGTTTGTGATCGCTCACCGTTACCCAATGTAGACGAGCTGGTCCGCATGGTCGCCGGGGGAACAATCTTTTCCATTCTCGACCAAACCAATGCCTTCTTTCAAACGCGAATGCGAGAGGAGGACATCCCTCTGACAGCGGTGAAGACACCTTGGGGGTTAATGGAGTGGGTCGTGATGCCAATGGGACTGACGAACGCACCAGCGACACACCAAGCCCGGTTAGAAGAGGCACTGGGCGATCTTATAAACAACGTCTGCGTTGTCTATCTGGACGACATCGTAGTCTTCTCGAACTCGCATCAAGAGCACGAACAACATGTGCGATCGGTCCTCGAACGCCTCAGGCAGGCGCACCTGTATTGTAGCCCCAAGAAGACCCAGCTCTTCCGAGGAAGGATCAAATTCTTGGGACACTGGATCTCGAAAGAAGGCATCCGTCCGGACAATGACAAGGTCGAAGCTATCCAGAAATGGCCGTCTCCACATTCCGCAAAGGGTGTGAAACGTTTCTTGGGGACAGTCCAATGGATGAAGAAGTTCATTTGGGGCCTCGAAAAGTACGTCGGCACGCTCACCCCTCTAACAAGCTCAAAAATCGACAAAGAGTCCTTCAATTGGGGGGAGGCTGAAGAGAAAGCCTTTCAAAACATCAAACGCATCATGACAAACCTACCCGCCCTGAAGAACGTCGATTTCGACTCAGAACATCCACTCTGGTTATTCACGGACGCAAGTGGTTCCGGCCTCGGAGCAGCGCTATTCCAAGGCGCCGAATGGAAACTGGCCTCGCCTATAGCTTACGAATCCCGACAAATGACATCGGCCGAGCAAAACTACCCGGTCCATGAGCAAGAATTGCTTGCGGTCGTACACGCACTGCAAAAGTGGAAAATGCTACTTCTGGGAATGAAAGTCAACGTCATGACCGACCATCACTCGCTAACACACCTTCCCCGACAACGTAATCTCAGCCGCCGACAAGCTCGATGGACCGAATTTCTGGCGGACTTTGACCTAAACTTCAATTACATAAAAGGCGAAGATAACACTGTAGCGGACGCCCTATCAAGGAAAGATCAGGCCGACGTCAAGGAAGGACCTTCGTCAGCGGAAGTGGCGCGCGTAGCAGCATTGACAGAGGGAGGAACCGCCCTCTCGGCAGACCTGCGCGCCAAAATCATCGAAGGCTATGACACCGACAAGTTCTGCGTGGATGCACGCAATGCCCTGCCGCTTCGAGACGACTGCGTGGACGTGGATGGACTGCTCTTCCTGGAAGGTCGTTTGATAATTCCCTCGATAGGGAATGTACGACAAATGTTGATCAAAGAAGCCCACGACCGCCTTGGTCACTTGGGTCACCAGAAAACGCTGGATGAATTACGCTCCGATTTTTTCTGGCCCCGACTATCAAAAGACGTACTAGAGTTCACCTCCTCGTGCGAAGTATGCCAACGCACGAAAGCACCAACTACAGCACCGACAGGAAAAATGCTGACCCCACCGATTCCCAGAAAACCACTATCCGACCTCGCCATCGACTTCGTAGGCCCGCTGAAACAATCCAGCCATTACGATATGATCCTGACGGTCACCTGCCGCCTGTCAGGATTCACGAAAATCATCCCCTGTCTACAAACGGACTCAGCGGAGAAAGTAGCCTCCCGGTTCTTCAGTGGTTGGACTGCCACCTTCGGTGCCCCGCGTTCGATCATTAGTGACCGCGACAAGTCTTGGACATCCAAGTTCTGGAAGGCTCTGATGGCAAGGATGAACATTAACTTCCACATGACCTCATCTTTCCACCCGCAGGCGGACGGTCGAAGCGAACGCACAAACAAAACGGTCGGACAAATCCTACGCTCGACAACAATCAAAAAACACAGCAAGTGGTTAGAAGCCATACCTGCGGTTGAGTTCGCAATAAACAGCGCGACGAATGGGGCAACGGGTATGAGCCCATTCGCACTCGTCTTCGGACGACGACCACGTCTTTTTCCGTCCTTACCGCCAGACGACAACCCAATCCCCGCTCTAGACAACTGGCTGAAATTGCGCGAGAGCAGCTGGGCCGACGCCCAAGACGCCCTGTGGGTTAGCCGTATCAGACAGGCAACACACCACAATAAAAGACGCAAAGACCGCGAGCCACTCGTACAAGGATGTAAGGCGTGGCTCAACTCGGCCGACTGGCGCGACAGACACCAACCGGGAACGGACAAGCTGAAGCCGCGGTTCGAGGGACCATACCGTATAATTAATGTTTCCAACCATGGCCAAAACATCGAATTACAGCTGCCACCGGGCGATCGACGACACCCGGTCTTCCACATCTCAAAAGTCAAAGAATTTGTCGAACGCCAACCTTCACCTCCGTCACCGCTTGAAACCCCGCCAAAGAATCCCACGACCACCTCAGCCAGTCCCGACAACGAACCACCTCTCCCGCCTACCAGTCCACTACCCACCCTGTTGAGCCCCTCCACCAGTCTTATAGGAGGGGAGGATGTGAGCTCACGCCCCGCGACCTCACCAAAGGAGTCACGAGGATGTCACCAAATCACCTCGAACCGAGTTCTTAGACCCCGTCGACCCGCGCCCTCCTAGTCCAGCAGGGAAGTACTGACACTTCCCCTGGACTAGGTGAGCATTTCCTCTTCTTCATCTTTAAAATTGTAAATAGCAGGGAAGTACTGACACTTCCCCTGGACTAGTTGAAATGCATCCCTAGTTAGGTTCCAGAAGTGTTTCCCTCCAAAGGTTTGACCTTGTACCGTGCCCCGTTGAGACCTCCCAAGACGCTCAGATCAGTGAAGCTCGGTCACGAGCTTACAGTTATCCTTGTCGGCGAGCAGGGATACATACACCATACCCGCCGAGGGGCTCTCGGCGAGCAGGTATATGTACTTGCGCCTGCCCACCGAGGGGCTCTCGGCGAGCAGGCACGGTGCACGCTTGTGCACGCCTATGTGGGGGCGTGCACGCCCTTGATAAAGGGTGCGCGGTCCCACACGCCCTGTTCGAAGGGCGTGGTCGTGGGCGTGCCCCCGGAGGACAGGTGTGCATTTATCAATGCCCGTTCTTGCTCAGGCAAAGGCTGAGCAGTGGCTTGTCCTGTGCCAAGACTGGAGGCAGCTGTGCCTGGGACAAAGCTGAGGATCAGCTCGTGAAAATTGCACTAGAGGCTGGATAGCCAGCTGGAGCAGGTGTCATGTCAGTTGTCATCTAGTGACTACTGATTTTTCCTGGTGTGGGGGAGTACCATTCAGTGTTATACCCCGAGCAAAGAGGAAAATGTAGCTGTAGCTTACTGGTGGGATTCATTGGGGGCCCGGCCGCCAAGGAGTGTTGGTATGATGCGCCTGAGGCCGCCCCGGGGCCTGCGGTCTGACCGGTAGTGTGATTGTTAGCTGGGTGGCCTTGGATTCCCCCTTGGCTTGCCATCATAGGCAATGGCAATCCACCTGGGGCCCCGTGGTGTGTGCTAGACTGAAGCGGTGCACAAGCGGCGAGAGCCGGTTGGTGTTCATCATGTAACAAGTCCCACCCATCTCCACCTGGCATTGGCCAGTTACCGCTAGCGTCGGGGCGAGGATATTTACCGGGAGCATTAGCGTCGGGGCGAGGATAGTTACCGGCGGCATTAGCGTTGGTGCGAGGATAGTTACCGGCGGCATTAGCGTTGGGGCGAGGATAGTTACCGGCAGCGTTGGGCCGAGGATTGTCTACTTGCGGGTGTTCCATAGGTCTCGGCTGGGGTCTGGGGATGGATCACGACGGAGGGGAGTGTCTGGGGGAGTCAAGGATCAGGGGCGAGGTATACATCTCCAATGCGGTCGGGGGAAGGAAACTTGGGGGACTTACTCGGAGACACCGTTATCGACCAGGACGGTCAACGTGGCAGGAGGTTCTAGCGGGGTCGAGCCAGTTTGTATTGGCGGTGGAGGTGCAGGTATCGGCTGGGGTCTGGGGATGGATCACGACGGAGGGGAGTGTCTGGGGGAGTCGAGGGGACTTGGTGGATCAGGAGCGAGGGATACATCTCCGATGCGGTCGGGGGAACTCGGATACTGCGGTATGCGCAGCGCTAAGGCTCCCCTCCACTCCGGTGTGGGCAGTTTTCCCCCCTTTATTTAAGGACTGTGTTTGAGTGCCAATAGACACATATCCCACCACTTTGTTATTCTTTCTTTTATCATCCTTACACTTTATTATCTTGAAATAACCAGAGGGATACTTATAAAAAATCACATCTAAAAATTACCATCCCTCACAACACAACACATAAAAAGTTTTTTCTTCCTCAACCGGGTTAATTTTAGGGGCCATGTCTGCAGAAATACCTGGTAAGGATCTGTGCTCTGCTCTTTGGATTTGGCTGATGCTGATTTGGATGCTGCCATTTAGGGTTTGAAAAACTGGCTCCAAGGAATGGACAAGTGAGATATAGGTGTCTTGTATGTGGGGTTAGGCCTTGTCTTCCCAAAAGTATTGCTGCCCACGTAAAATCTAGGACCCATGTGAACAAATTGGCACAAATGCAAGCACTACTGAATCAGCCACCACCTGCGCCTGGTCCTCAACCTCAAGGACGAGATGATGTTGAAATGGAAGATGGCACCTATGTTGGCCCATTACCTTTGGAGGAACCCAGGCCACTCCCAATGAACATTGATGATATGCGACCTGACGAATTTGGTCACGACTCTGATGATTCTTCATCCGATGATGACTCTGAACACAGTCTGGACCTTCATGATTTCTTTCAAGATCAGGAAGATATCATTCAATCCCACTTACAAAATTTGGGGCTGACCCCAACAACATATTCTGCTCCCAATACTTACAAGGTGGATATTAATTGTCCCTGGTACCCATTCCCCAACAAGGAGGTATGTTCTATCTTTTCCATGCTGAAGATGCCTTCATCTGCTGATCAACAATTTATTTTATCACAATTCACCACAGTACCTGGTTGGAACCCTGATGCTTGGACACTTGCACACAATAATGTCCAGCCAGATCTATGATAAGATCCGGTGTAAGACTCAAAAGTGTTCCTGAGAACCTTTTGCTGAATGGAGAAGGGGATGATGGAGGTGCAAACTCTGCCCTTCTATACTATCAGATAACAAGACCCACCAAGGTAAGCTTGGCAAGTTTTAATGAAGTGATAGGGTTGGTTGGTTCAAGATGAGCTTGTTGATGACACTGAATAAATTGTTGTTATTGTTAATGTAAGGGTTGTTATGTAGGTTGTTTAAGTATATATATAAGGCTGAACTGTAAATGTTGGGGTGACTGTGATTGGTGAGTAATGAACTGAGGAGCTGACAACTGGGGAGGAGGGAGCTCCTTATATAGACAAAAGTGGAGCCCCAGAGGGCTTGTGGGTTAGGGTTTTGACTAATCTAGACAACAGTGTGAGGGATTTTAGCTGGTGGGAGTAGATACAAATGATGTCATAATGTGTCAGGGGTACATAAATGATGTCATAAGAATGCAGTAGGGCCACATGAAGGCTGCGTAAAGTGACAGTAGACTGCATGAGTTGACAGGTGGATGCAGGGGGTGCATAAATGAAGTCTGAGGCTGCAGAGTCAGTGTGTGATGACATCATAATATGGAAATAGAAGAGTACTTGATAATATGTAATGACTGCAGTCTGATGGGGAGATGTATGTTTGTATCCTGTGATTTGTATAAGCATAATGCTGTGATCCTTGAATTGAGGCTGGTGACAGGCTGGTGACTGGGTATGTTGAACGTGTGATGGGTGTCCAGTGTCCAAAGAAGTGTAGGTTCCAATCCAGCGGGGTTCAGGTGATGCTTTCAGTGGTGACTAGGGGTAAAATTGGCCGTAGAATCCATTTCTGAGGTCTGTTTGATGGTATCTTGAGGCGTATTGTGAGTAAATATATGTATGCGAAAAAACTTTTGATTTTTCACTTTTCCGTCTACCACATCCTCCCCCAACTTATTGTCTGTCCCCAGACAATTCCACCGGAAAAGTGCCGTATCTTGAATTCTGGAAGCTTGAGGCTTGAGTTTTTTACTGGGTGACATGAAGAATCCTTGGGAATTTGGCCGTTGGATGTCTTCTGGGTACTGTGTCAGAGAGGCTGGGTGGGGTGAATTTTGGTCAAAAATTCAACTTTTGTCGTTTTTCTGACTTTTCTTGAAGAGAAATTTTTGAGGTGTCTGGGAGTTGAAGTGCCGCGCGCAGTCCGCAGTCCGCAGTTGCGCAGTTGCGCAATGGTGCTGCTTGTGCTATGGTGGCGGCCGCAGCTGCTGCTCCAGCGCCTCAGGGTGCGCGCTGTCGAGGCCGCGGGCCTCAAGTGTCGAGTAGTGATCGGGGACTCGTCCCCGTTCTTGATGGTTGACTGATCGGGCTTTGGGCCCGGGTACTTAGTGTTGGTCATACCCGTCCAATAGCTATCCCGACCCCGCATTCGGGTCTCGAGTGTGTATGTGTGTCGGTCGTACCCCCTTCGGGGGTATGGCTTATTCAGGAGTTCAAGGCGTATGGGTTTGGGGTTCAAGACCCATACACAACTTCGCCGACCTTCCGATTCCCTCGGATACATCACCGCCGCCGTCGAGTTCTCGCACCATCCAAGCCTGCAGCTAGACTGAACCCTTCTAGTGAGCAGGGTTCATTTTCGAAGTAAGTGCGTTCGTGTTCTTCCTCGACAGCTGAGTGGCCGTTACGTTGGCTGATGCAGCCGTCAGATTTATTACCAGCCCCACTCGCACCACCAAATCTGACAGGTCTTCGGGGTTTCTGATTGGGCTGCCTTCGCCGGCAAGGTTGGTTTCCAGCCGGCGATCTCATAGCGGCCGGCCCTAAGACGGTAAGACTAATTGCCGCATTCTTTCCGCTTCCTACAACAGCCGGCTTCTCAAGACCTGGCCGTGGGTTCGAGTACGTATCGTTCCGGAGGGAGAGATGGCCCCGCACGCCGTCCGGCTCGACTCTATCTGGGGTTCCTATTCGGTCGAGTCGAACGATCCAACCTCTAGTTACCAATGGTCTGTGGCCTCCGTTCAGAGCCCGCGCATGGGGCAAAAGGACTACGGGTCCTTAAGTCCCTATGAGTCCTCACAGAATCCGAGGTGAGTATAAAAAAGGTTCCCCTCGCCTCCTCCCACCTCACTCCTCCCCAGTACTACTTTTCTAGGCTTATTACTTTCGTCTGCTACCATGTCCAACAGACCCTACTATCGTACCTACTTTTCCCCGTCCCCTTACCCGTTACGAGCCCGCGGGGCCTCTGCTAGCGCTTCAACTCGAGTGCGTCCATTTTGTTCCTCATACCAGTAGCTTGCCGTCCTGTCGCACTGCTGACCCGTGTTGGTTGTTCTGCTACTAGCCAGGTTCCTCTGTACACAACCCTATCCTTATCATGGACGGGCCTATGTACAGAGGCGGGGTGATTCGTCCTTCATGGTTCCAATGGTCCCGCCAGCGTTTGGAAGCGTTCAACCGCCCCAATCGACCTCGAACCCGAGTCAATCGCTCAGCTGATGGCCCGGCTTCTCCGGATCATCGGCCTTTTGTCGTTGCCGGATCGGCGATGGCCCAAGTGGCTTCGGTGAGTTGTATATCTGGACCGCTGTAAGCTATCCGATCCGATACTGACTCCATTCTTTGGTTACTTCAGATTATCGCATCCAGTGATCGTCCGGATTCCCCGTCCGAACTCCGGACCCCGTCGCCCTCCCCGTCGCGGGTTCCCCCCGGGTTGGTGGGCCTCCACCCCCGCTTTCAGGGTGCGGATGCAGCCAGTCCCGGCCAGGCGTCTCCAGTATACCAACCTCGCCTCCCGGGTGAGAGATCACATCCCAACTCGCCCGTTTATCGACCCGCTTCCGACGAAGCCGACAATCCAGTGAGTCAATCTTTCTCTTCCCTTTTTTCCATGCGAGTTCCTGACCACCGATCTTCGCCACACAGTTCTTAGTATCCAACCGAGTTGTCATAGGCGACGAGTGGCTGGTACCGGCTGCTCCTCGTCCCAGCAACCTCACTTCGCCGGCTATCAGCTGTCGAAACTCGATCGCAGATTCGTCCGAGTACGGGTCTCATTCCTCGGCCGAGTATGGGGATCGTTCCCAGGGTTCGGGTGCGTCAGGCTCATCTCAATCCGGGGAAGCTACTGCCGAGACCGATCGCGCCGATGATGGGATGGACCTCCTTATTGAGTGGTCGGGTGGTGTACGTCCTTCTCCTTACTCTATCACCTGCTTCTTACCCGGCCGCTCATTACTTTCTGCACCTCCTGAACAGGTCCCTCCACCCCCTGAGTGGGATGATACGTGGACCACCTTACCCGACTGGCTTAACCAGCCCGCGCCTACTGGTAACGAGCCCAACGGTCATCAACCCATCGAGGTTGATGCCGTTGATCCTGAAGGTGGTGCCGATGCCGATGGTGATGCCGATGGTGTCACCGAGACTGATCTGGCGGACGACGTCAGCATGAGTAGCATTTCTTGTGCTTCCACCCCCTCCATCATTGGTCAACCCCCGATCGAGGATTACCCCTTCTTAAGCGACCTCCAAGTCCAAGCTCTCCTGGAGCCCCATCGTCCCTTAGCTATCGAGCATCGTGCTCGTTTCGCAATCGACTCCGAGGCCTATACTAGGCTCTATCACACTTTTGCTCGAGCCTTTGTACCCTACTGCCAGCAGATTCCCAACGAGGTCGTCAACGGTCGAATCCAGCGAGTTCACATCTTCCAGGTCGTATCCGAAGAATTTCGATCTACCATGCGTCAAGCTGGCTACGATGACTAGTTCCTTCGTGAGTTTCCTCCTCTTTTTACACCTGCTTACACCCACAATACTGATCCTCTGGCTTGTTTCTTTCCTAGTTTTTTGTTGTTACTAATCTTTTGTCCAGAGTACCCGGGGTAAAACGTATCCTTCTCAAAAAAAATCGATAGATAATCCTAAAAAACTCAAAAAAAAAAAAAATTGTAAAACCCCCAGAACCCTAAGGATAAAGATGATTAGTTATTTTTATTTTATTGTTGTCTTTTGTTCTTTTCATTTTTGAAATTAATCCATCCCAGACCCCCCTCCCCCAACTTAAACAGGTTGTCCCCAACCTTCCCTGTAAGCATACCACTGAGAGAGAAAGAGAGAGAAAAAAGATAAGAGAAATGGAGAAGAAGGAACAGTATAGAAGCTGTGTGAGGTTTTTTTTTTTTTTTTTTTTTTTGTTGTTGTTATATGTTGAGTTTTTGCTTTGGTTTGAAAAGATGGTCCTGATATCCACTGAACTGACAATTGAAATTATTTAAAGAGTGACTTTGTCAGGAGCAGGTCTTTTTTCCTCCCCCAACTTAAACAACAACCCTGGTAGGTGTGATCCAGCTCAGTCAGAGCCATCTGATGATCCACCATCCGAACTGTTGCCAGATACTTCCTCCATTTCGTCGTCTGCAGGCTCCGGCTGAGATGGATCCTCATCCTCCTGAATGTCTGCTAGTTCACGTCCTCAAGGGTAAAACCGTTTGATATGTGAAGCTGCATAAGCCCTCTTGAGTTCAGTCCCATCCAATTCTTCCAAGATATAGGAACCCTTGGGTAGTTGTTGCTTGATCCGAAAAGGTCCGTTCCATCGATTTGCAAACAACTTTCCCCACTGATCCTCCAGGCTTTTGTTGTAGACCAAAACTAGTTCTCCTGGATCTAACGGCTTCCGAAGTCTTGCTGCCATTCGTCGATCCCAGTATCGAACAGATGAATTTCTGACCTTCATCAACTTTTCGTGAGCTATCCCTAGAATTTCTTCTCGACGTTCCAGTTGCATAGTCCTTGCCTCCAAGAGTTGTTCCGTGGTGCTGACTTCAGTCCAATCAATCCCCAGATAAGTGTCCATTTCCAAGTCAACCGGGAGAACCGCTTTCTGGCCGAACACCAGCTCGTAAGGTGAATATCCCGTTGTGCGTTTTGTCGAAATTCTGTCAGCAAAGAGTACTAAAGGCAGATATTCCCTCCATTTTCCACCAGATTCGCCACACATCTTGATTAGGGTGTCTTTAATGGGTCGGTGTCCTCTTTCAATCATACCATTGGCTTCAGGATAATAAGGTGTAGGAGGCCTAAATACTGCTCCAATCTTTTCGACTGCTTTGATGAATTCATTCTTGAATTCCGGTCCATTGTCTGCCGTCACCGCTTTGATTACGCCATATCGATAGACCCATTCTTCAAGGAGAAATTTTCCAATAGTTGCGGCTGTCAGTTTCACCAGAGGAGCTGCTTCAACCCATCCAGACAAATCATCCCGTGCTACTAGCAAGTACTTGTACCGTCCAGCTTTGATATGACAGACGTCCAAAGCTACTCGTCCGAATAAGCTACTCTCTCCTGTGGGGTGCCGTATTTCTCGTGGAACTAATGGGTCCCTCTTTTGACAAGGTTCGCAGCTATGTACCCATAATTTGACTTTTTTCTTCAAACTTGGCCACCAAAATCGGCAGACTAATTGCTGGTATGTTTCCTCAAGTCCCCGGTGTCCTAGATCTTCGTGAACCATTCGTAATAACTTGCTCTGGTAGGATATCTTGGAGATCACTAGTTGTGGCATGGGTGAATGTCTTCTCATGAGTCGTCCATTCTGGATAAAATAGTTAACCGATTTTCGTTTAAGTTTCTGAAAGTCCTCCAGATCCATAGAACAAGGTCTCTGCAGTGTTTGTAGATAATATTTGAGGTCTGTCCAGAAACCAGAAGTCTCCCACTCCAATAGTTCCGTTGAGGCTGAAATTATGTTATACCATGAGCAGGCTTTGATTAGGGGTTCTTCCTCGTCAAAGTCTTCCGTATCATTGTAGAATTCTTCCTCTTCGTCGCTTATTGGACGTCTGGACAAGGCGTCTGGCATCGTGAACGTTTTCCCTGGCTTATGCACCATTTCGAACGAAAAAAGTTGGATGAATGCTACCCATCTTGTCATGGGGGCATTTGGAAGTGAAGGTGAGTTGATCATTTGAATTAGGGACTGCGCGTCCACTTGGAGTTCGAAATGTTGACCCCATAAGAGCGTTTGTAGTTTTTTCAGGATTCGTGCCACCCCACAGAGTTCCAGTTTAGGCTGTGAATATTTCGATTTGACTGGCGAAAACACAATTGATTCGTACAATACTGGTCGATTTAATCCGGTTTCAAGCTCCTGTTGTGAGAGTACTGCACCGGCCGCAATGAAACTGGAGTCCACTGCTAAAACAATAAGCCCTGCGTCTTTTGAATAATCAAGGTTCTTCAGGGTGATATCTTCTCCAATTATCTCTTTTAGCTGATTGAAGGCATCGTCACAGCTTTTGTCCCAGAGCCATTCTACGTCCTTTCGTGTCAGCCTTCGGAGTGGAGCAGCTATTTCAGACAGATTCCTGACGAAAATCCTGACATAAGTTACGATTCCCATGAAGCCTCGAAGTTCCGTGACGTTATTGGGAGTTGGCCATGTCGTTATCTTATTCTTCTTCTGATCTGAAACCCTTCGTCCTTCTTTGCAGACCACATGACCCACAATATCCAAAGCAGGTACGCAGCATGCAAATTTCTTTCCTGAGATAGTGAGTCCCGCCTCTTCAATTCGGAATAAGATTCTTTCCAGCGTTTGAGCGTATTCCCAGATAAAACGTTGAATTCCGGGATTCTCTTCTAAAACTTCATCATTGTATGTGGAACTTGGCCCTTTGATACCGCCATCGTCAATAAATACGCCTACGTGGTCGGGTATCTCATCCTGGAGAATCCACATCATTTGTGCTTGATAGACTGCTACTGAATTGGTTGCGCCCTGCGGAAGTCTGGTGAGTTGAAATCTTCCTAACGGAGTATCAAAGGTGGTGAGAGGTCTTGATTCCGGGGCCAATTCCCTTTTGTCATATCCACCCATAATATCACCTAATCCATAACAGGCTCGTCCGGCAAAGGATTCCACAAACTCTTCTGTTGCTGGTGGTAGCCCTGCGTCTTTGATGGTGACTTTATTCATTTCTTGTAAGTCGTGAACTATCCTTAACTTCCCGTCATGTTTGAGTACACAAAAAACCGGACTAGAGTAACTTGACGTTGATTGCTCGTAGAGTTTATTCCGTACCCGTTCCCGTACTTGCTCCACGTATTCGTCTTTGATTGCTGCTGGGATTGGAATCGGTTTCTTCTGCCATGGTACATGATCAATTACCGGTATGACATATGGTAAACCATATGAATGTTTCAAGAGTCCTCTTTCCTCCGGCGTGAAGGCCACAGCTTTTTCTCAAATCACGATTAAATGCTTGAACAATTTTAATTCCTCCTCCCACAGCCATCCGTCGGGTCCAAAGTTTACTACCTTCAAGCGTTCTTCCGTAATCCTAGCGGTAGGCTTAAAGTCTGGTGGATGAGGCGTAAGAGGTGTTTGGTAGGGATCTCGTGATAGCGGTGGTCTTTGAAGAGGTGGATTCAGCGCTTTTGGAATTGGTTGATTGATTGGTCTGATTTTCTTTGCTACAGGTTTATACTTTGTCATGCACCACAAGCTTCCGTCCCTCCAACTCTGGCACAATCCATCTTGAAACCTTGATCCCAAACCTTTAGTAAGTAAGGATCCAAGAAGCTGTTGTGAGTTGCTGTCCGGTTTCGGTATTCTAGTGGTGTTGACTGAAGGAGTTAATCCAAAAATGCCGGGTTTTTCCGAAGGCACTGTTTCTGGAACTGGTAGTGAGTCTTTTCTAATGTTACAGATTTTCAATAGCGTAAAGAAAATGATAAGAATATTCTCTATGAGTGATAGGATTTTAGAAAAAAATATTTTTGTCTGTTTTGATGTTTGTTGAAAGTTTTTTAGGAGAAATGATTTAGGCCAGTCGAGAGAACCCGGCGTCCGAGATATAACCTGCTTGACTAGCTGAAGCAAATTACTCCCTAGCTGGATGCCGGTAGTTATAAAAAATGCTGATTCGGCTTCTTCTTAAACATTCGATGTTCTTTGTTATCGCTAGGTTCTGATGCTGGGACTGATTTCATACTATTGGTACTGAGATCCTTTCGATTATCCCATCCTCGTCCTTGTCCGGTTCGAGCCAATGGTACCGAAATTCGCCGACCCTTGTTTCCTTGAAACGTGAGAGTCTCCCCTGTTTCGTGGTATTCTAAAGTGCAATCGTAATCAAATAGAAAAGGTCGCCCTAAAATACAATCTTGAGCCTTTGGTGATATAAAGAGGTGAGCGGGTCCGGAAAATCGGCCGATCTGTATTGGGCAGTTCTCGACTACGCCGGTAATGTTGCATCTGGCTCCACCAACACCTTGCATGGGTATGTTCACTATCACAGATTCTAGCTCCAAGTCCTCCGCTACTGATCGGGGTATGACGTTGACCATAGAACCGGAATCCACCATAAAGTCGACTTTTTCTCCCCCAACTTGCGCGGTTACGTATCCCAGGGCACAACTGTAGTAGCATGGATCTGAAGGTCCTTCTTCCTCTGGTAAGGTGGTCATTGGTGCAGCTACTTTGGCCGCTTCAGTTGCGATGTAGGTGGTGGAGGTATTCTTGCCTGACAGACGTCCCTGTAATTTTGCTATGATCTGTTCTGTGTATGAAGGCAATATCGTAGTGAGTTGTGCAAACGTTGTGGGAATCTTGACATTGTCCAAGTCCTGTAGTAGGGCTTCCTCTGGTGAGTCTCTTTTCAGGATTGTCGGTACTTGTTCCCGGCTCCAGACTTTCTCAGGCGCCTTTTTTGGAGTTTCTTTTGGTGATCTGTCCACTTCTTCTTCACAATCAATATCCATGGCATCTTTTTCTGGTTCCTGGATCCTAACTTCGCGTCGGCCTTTTTGAGCTTCTGACCTAGTGACAGGATGAGATCTCATGAAGTTTTCCGCGCCTAAGGTAGGAGGGCTCCAATGGATGGTTTGTACTGAGGCTTTCATGAAGGCCGTGTTCCCATTTTCAGTTTGCTGTGAGTCCGCCAATTTCTTGATGGCTTCTTGCATTCGAGGTTCGACTGATGCTCCTGCAACCACTGATCGTATTGGTCTCGAAGGTACCCACGGTATTTGCTGGCCGTCAGGTAAATACCATTCTTTACCAATTCGCTTCACCAAGCCTTGTTTCATGTCTTTTGCTGCTTCTGGGCATTGATAGGTAGGGTGTCCTTCTCTCTTGCAATAAAAGCAGTTCTGGGCTTCATATAGCGGGGTTGACGGCCGAGCATTTCCGCGGTTGAATTCTTGTTTTTCGGATGGTCCTTGCCGATTATAGCCGGTGGGTGCTCCATTCTTGATCTGTTGTTTAAGCGTGGCAAGCTCCTGCTGTACTTCTTGTAGTTTCTGTTCTACCTCCTTATTGCTTGGGCTTTCCTTTAGCATCTGCTCTCGTCGCTTTCCGTCGCCTTTCTTAAGATCCAAATCCTTCTGCATGATGCGCGTGGATTCGGAGAAACTGGAGAAATTTGTGTAACCTTCGTCAACTTGTACCTCTGTTTCCGCGGCCTCTGTTAAGTCTTCCCATTTTGGTGCCTTGTTACTTCCATCCTTGGCCTTTGGAAGCTGATTTTTATTGATGAGTGTGCGTTTAATGCTTCGTTGGCTTTCTGTCGAGAAGGCACTTAAGAATAGTAAACCGGCGTCATTGTCTTTGTTGATATGTTCGTTCTTTACTAGATACTTGAGGATCGGGGTGAATTTTGCAAGGTACGCTTTATAATCCCGATAGCTTGAAATTCCTTCTTTAGCTTGCTGCTTAGCTACTTTGATAAGGTCGTCCACAGTATACATGATCGTATTATCGAGGTCACCCCAGGCTTTGACCATTGCCGCTCGAAGCTTCTTCCAATCATAATCATCGTACCCATCCATTTCCTCAAGCTGGCACTTTAACTCTTCTGTTCGTATGAATTGTGGTATCTGGATTGCTTTCTCGCGATCCGACGCTCCGTGACCATATGCCGCTCGCTCGAATCGTTGCAGGAACTTCATAAACTGGCTACCCTCGTAGAAAAGCCCAGGTTCTTTGATGATGACTGGCTTTGATTGGGGTATTGGTTGGGGGTAATAATACATAGGTTGCGGATTTTGCATTGGTATTTGTTGTTGTTGAAATTGAGGCTGAAACATATATTCTTGCTGATTTTCTGTATTGTGGATTCCGTACCCAGAAGGTCGTTGTCGTGGAGTTGTTTGTCTTGGGGGTATATTTTTGGGTTGTGGAGTTTCATCAGTGTCTGATAAGTCCTCTTCAGTCTGCTCTCTGAATTGATTCTCTGGTCCCTTTCCCTTGTCTTTCCTAGGTGGTGGAGGTGGATTTGTAGATTCCGAATTCCAATTCAGTCCCGAAGTTCCTGTCAATGTTCTGTTTCTAAACGGGGTGGAGGGAGCAAATCCGCTCTCCATATCTGGTAGACTGAACGGTAAACTCATGCCGGTTCGTGTTGATTCCTGGTTTTGTAATATGAATATCCGCTGCTACCTGTTACTGTGCTCTGAAAAAGAAACAATAATATCTGGTCTCTGGTCTCTTTACCAGGGCAAATTGGGGGTTTTCTTTTAATAATTGATATAAATAACTTTACCGTTCTGAGATTGTTCTTCAAACAGTCTCTGCCTATCCAAATTCTTCAGGTCTTACACTTGCCCTTCTTAAGGTTTTATAAACAGCTGTTTTCTTCAAACGATTCCGGAGTTCTCTTCTAACAGGATCCTAGTTATCCAAATTCTTCAGGTCTTACTCTTGCCCTTCTTGAGGTTTTATAACTGGCTGCTTCCTTCGAGATACTCTTTTCAGTTCGGATGGTTAAGTTTTCTTTTCAGAGGTTCGTAATCGGTCCTTTGGATGTTCCTAAAAGTCGACTAGTCGTTCAACAGAATAACTGAATATGCCGTTGAGTTTGATAGATTTGTTGATGAATTTGATTCCTTTTTCCGCTCGAAGTTGAGATCCGTAGACGATGTATTTCTGGTTATATGGTTGAAATTGATTATCCGTTGTCGATCAAACAAGATTATCCTATCACATTGGGGACTCCCTTGTAAGACTCAAAAGTGTTCCTGAGAACCTTTTGCTGAATGGAGAAGGGGATGATGGAGGTGCAAACTCTGCCCTTCTATACTATCAGATAACAAGACCCACCAAGGTAAGCTTGGCAAGTTTTAATGAAGTGATAGGGTTGGTTGGTTCAAGATGAGCTTGTTGATGACACTGAATAAATTGTTGTTATTGTTAATGTAAGGGTTGTTATGTAGGTTGTTTAAGTATATATATAAGGCTGAACTGTAAATGTTGGGGTGACTGTGATTGGTGAGTAATGAACTGAGGAGCTGACAACTGGGGAGGAGGGAGCTCCTTATATAGACAAAAGTGGAGCCCCAGAGGGCTTGTGGGTTAGGGTTTTGACTAATCTAGACAACAGTGTGAGGGATTTTAGCTGGTGGGAGTAGATACAAATGATGTCATAATGTGTCAGGGGTACATAAATGATGTCATAAGAATGCAGTAGGGCCACATGAAGGCTGCGTAAAGTGACAGTAGACTGCATGAGTTGACAGGTGGATGCAGGGGGTGCATAAATGAAGTCTGAGGCTGCAGAGTCAGTGTGTGATGACATCATAATATGGAAATAGAAGAGTACTTGATAATATGTAATGACTGCAGTCTGATGGGGAGATGTATGTTTGTATCCTGTGATTTGTATAAGCATAATGCTGTGATCCTTGAATTGAGGCTGGTGACAGGCTGGTGACTGGGTATGTTGAACGTGTGATGGGTGTCCAGTGTCCAAAGAAGTGTAGGTTCCAATCCAGCGGGGTTCAGGTGATGCTTTCAGTGGTGACTAGGGGTAAAATTGGCCGTAGAATCCATTTCTGAGGTCTGTTTGATGGTATCTTGAGGCGTATTGTGAGTAAATATATGTATGCGAAAAAACTTTTGATTTTTCACTTTTCCGTCTACCACACCGGTCCATATTATTATTGTGCAACATGGACCTTCCCCACTGGGACACCATCAGAAGGGCCCGGACCCGCATAAGTGACAACATCTTGAAATATGAAATCAAGCAAAACATCTCTGTATTCCAAAACAAGACTTACATGATCAGCTTGAAAGATCTCATAGCAGGGGTAATACAGATATTTCACTTGGGGTGTAACATGTTAATGAGGAAGCTGATTAATTCCATATGTTTAATCCACCAGGAACTGGCCAATCCTCTTGTTTCCAAACACATGGAGTTTTACCCCCATGACCCAAAGGGTAAAAACATCTACGCACTGTGTCAAAGTATCAAATGGAGAGAGGAGCTTCCCCGGGAGTGCCGAGTGCAAATGGTTGAAGTTCATGACAAGCATTATTATATATATGAGCCAGTCACAGTGTCCCAATCACTTGGACCTGATATAATAATGATTCCAGTATATTTTTACAAATACAAGGATATACTATACTCCAAATGCATCAGGCCTAAATATCGCAATGTTGTGGAAATCCACAACAATATAAGGATCAATGTCACACAGATGTTGGTTCCAGGGCACCTGCCGTATACCCACCACCTTCTTGAGGAAATCCCAGTATCACACTTCCGCCTGAAATATGATCAAATATTCACATCTGTAGGCGGACTGTTGATAGCAAAATGCAATCACTGCATATATGGCAAGGAGTTTTCATTAACACTCACTAAATAATGGTGATCACTAAATAATGGTGATTTCAAACTGACTTTCCTACCTATTCATTCAGAATGTATTCCTGGTGGTGGCACAAGGAAGATTCCAGTTCCAAATCCTTGGCGGGAAGAAGCAAATGGGAAGATAATACGTCATGTACCTATCACCTTGTATGCAGATGACACGTCAGGTAACAAGTCCAAGCGATGGAATAAGCACAACTCATTTTGCTTTACCCTCAGTGGCCTGCCCCCAAGCCTCTCAAACATGGAGTACAATTGCCATTTTATATGCACATCTAATCGGGCAGGCCCTCTGGAGCTTGCTGAACCCATAGTTCAAGAGTTGAAGTAAGTTAACCTATCACCTTTATGACAAAATTCTGTAATGATTGACCAGATAAAATTGCAGTGAATTGGCCACAGCAGGTAGTATTGCTTATGATTCAAGTGTTAAGAAAGAAGTCATGGTCATGACTGTTATGCTTGAATTTGTTGGAGATTCACCCATGGCTGCTGAAGTTACCAATACACCAAACCCAGGAACCTCCAACAACCCCTGTCGCATGTGCGGACTGCAATGCCCTCAAGGGGAGGAAAGATGCACAATGGAATACCTCAGACAATTTTTTGGCCACCCTCATATGCCACCCCCACGCACATGGCATGAAACAATAGACAATACATATGACTTATGGGAAACCTCCCAATCGGGCACCCAAAAGGAATTTGAAAGAAAGCATCAAGCATATGGAATCAGGGACCGCATCAATTTTGCATTAATTGACCTGAAACGCTCTGATTATGAAGAAAGGTTGAGAATAGTCAAAATGCAGGCAGATACCCCCAAAAGGATGATTAACCCCTTTGCTCATTTGATAGCATTTGATGGTTGCAAGGATACTCCAATAGAAATACTACATGTTATACTTCTTGGGGTTGTCAAATACCTTTGGAAAGATTTCATGGGTCAACTGAAAGAATCTGATCACCCAGAACTGGAAGCACGCTGGCGCGCATTCAATACAGAAGGAATGAATGGTCCTCCAATACAGCCGCAATATATGATTCAGCATTACAAAAGCCTCATAGGGAAAGAATTCAGACTGATCCTTCAGGCCACCCCATTTGTGTTATTCCCCATGATGAATGAGCAACAGCAGGAAATCTGGACTTCACTGTGCCAAATTGCAAGTATGGCATTTCAGACTCACATAAACGATATGGACGAATTCATTTGGGAAATGGAAAATTGAATACATCTATTCTTATATCACGTGTGTATCATGAATGGCAGGTGGGCAAACAAACCAAAATTTCATCATATCTTGCATCTTCCCAAATCAATACGCAGATATGGCCCAGCAAGCTTGTTTGCTACTGAAAAATTTGAGAGTTTCAATGGGGTGATAAGGAACGCCTCCATTCATTCCAACCGCCAAAGCCCAAGCAGGGATATAGCCACCTGCTTCAACAACTTCAACATCATAAGGTTGTTGTTATCAGGAGCCATACTATATGATCATGAACACCTTAGATATTTTCAAGCATCCAGGGAAGTACAAGCACTTTTTGATAATAATGTGTTTATCCAAAAAGCCATGGGATACAATTCAAATTGGTTTGGATCCGGCCAACTCAAACCAACCATTCATGGTCACAGGGGGGCACGCAAAGCAGGGGAACTTGTCCCAGTGCCTCTGTTGAGGAATTTCCCCACACTTCTCATCACAAAGGTTCAAGCTGTCAAATTGGATGATAAGGAAGTCATCCGCGATGGTACTTTTGTCTTGGTGAATCCCATTTGTCTCAATTCTGCAAGTTTTTGTGCTAACCAAACATTTCGTGGATGGAGATAACAGACCCAAGACCGTATGTTTCCCAATGGTATGATTGGATGTGTGGATTCCATATGGGAAGTGGGAAATAATCAGTTCTATGCAAAAATACAGAGATGCACCAAATCAGGTACTCAGCCAGAGAATCAGATGGCAATTCTGGTTAAGGAGTTAAGTTTTTATTATGAGCCTGCACAGGTGAGCCATCAATGGAAATTAAGACTTGGAAAATGCTAATCATATTAATCATGAACTCTGATTATATTATTCATTGACTGATTCAATCCATGTTATTTAATCTAGCGCATCATATGCACCATCAATGTTCAGCATAACTGCTTTGCAGCGGATTGCCCAGTCAGGACCAAATTCATGCCTCTAACTGGACGCCAAGAAGGAGGAACCCACGTGAACTATATAGAGCACAATCCCATGAACAGCTACCTGCTCAATGCAGTGTCACATCATGCACCATATTTACACCGTCTGCATTCAAACCTGTTTGTTTGTCCCATACCTGAAGATGCGATGACATTAGCTCTGGAGGAAGGGTTGCATATGTGGCAAAGGGAGGGCAACTGAAAGTATTTCCTCCCCATATAACATGTTTCATTCATTGTGTAGTGAAGATTCATAAACACCATTACTATTTGGGCTCTTATGTGATAAGTTGATGAGCATTATATGCCAGTCAGATTATCAATATTATTAATTGGTGTTTGTTTACTTGTGTCTTGTTGTGCATTCTGTGTCTTGTTGTGCATTCTATGCAATCAGTTTTCATTCATCAAATCATTTTTTCATTCATCAAATCATTTAGATAGTATAGGTGTTTAACAGAAATCTGAGTAGAAACTTGTTTGATATTGTCTGATGAAAATATTTTGGGAGAGTTATAATCAGACCAATTGTGGGTGAAATTGCTTCTTATAGCTTATAAAACAGACCCATTGTGAGAAGTTTTGGTTATATGTATCATGTATTTGCATGGCAGGAATTGAGACAGATAGACTGATAGACTGATAGACAAGGGCAGCACATTCACTTGAGAGAGATAGAGAGAGCAGCATTCAAGCAAGAAATAGGAATAGACTGATCACATTACAGTAGACTGAAGACAAGACATATCACGAGATTGGGAGTCAATTGGCATAGCATCGGGGAGGAGGACTGGACCCGCAAGGCAAGGACTTGGAGCTTTGGCCTGTTTGGTGCCGCCGCGCAATCGCTACAGCTGTTGTCGGTCGTCATCTGGGATCTCCTCTAAGATAAATCCGGCCATTCTGTGGCGACACTAAGAATAGCGGATATTGTCAGCAGGGATGAAGGGAGGCAGCAGGAGAGGGACTTACTAGTAAGGACATTACTGCGTTGGGTTGGAGAGTAATCGACGCTGGGTCCATCTCTAGCAAAAGGTATGTCCTACGCCCTGCGTAAACGTCCATGGACTTGTACTTGAAGACGGAAAAGCACGAGATCGGTTGCATCGCAATATTGACAGGCTGAGGGACCGGACCTTGCGTAAACCCGTAGTTCCAAGTGAGGAGTCCCCTGAAATCGGTGTAAACCGCCAGTATGTCGAGCGAGTATCTGTTGGTGGCCTGGCAGCGAATGGCTTTCATGACGCGCGCCTTGAACTCTGGGAATTCCATGGCCTGCATGTCCTGGCCGCTTATGTGGACGGGGGTGAGATGGCGCTCCATCTCGATGCTTCTGTAGGAGTGATGATCCTCATCATTGTATCGGACCTTGGCAAAGAGCTTGTAGTTGATGAATAACGTGATGCCGGAGGTGGTGGTTGGAGCCACGTAATGAAGTTCGCGGAGGTTGCAAGCAGTGGCCACGTCAAACGGCGCCTCATCGTTGCGGTGCATCGGGCCTTGTCGCGGTTCCTGGGAAACTCCGTAGTCTGAAGGGGATGGGGCGGGGGAGGACATCGCGATGGGCGGAATGGGGAACAAGGGGATGCGATGGTTGGAGGAGACTTGAGAGCTTGATATCCGAAAAAACCTTTGCACTTGGTTGTGCAAACGTTTTATTAACTTATTGTTTTGTCAAAACCGGTCCTAAACGTTTACATAGCTCAAAATTGTTTCAAGAAATGTTAAATTCGACCGTAAACGTTTACATTGCTCAAAAACGTTACATTAAACGTTGCATGCGCGGTAAACGTTTTCGCCAACCAACTGAGGGCCATGCAAACGTTTTCTCGAACGGAATTGGTCTGGCGAACCATTTTCAAACGTTTGTGATCAGTAGGCATGCACAAACGTTCATGTCAACCAGTTTGGTTGTGTGAAACGTTGCAGAGTGGTTGAAAACGCCTGAAACGTTTTGTCGAACCGTTTCAAAACCTCAAACGTTTCTGGGAACCATTGGGCAACCAGAAACGTTATGAGTGACCATGTTTCAACTGGAAACGTTTCCGGGAACCACTTTACAACCGGAAACGTTCCCAGGGACCGTTTCAAAACCTGAAACGTTTGGGAACGGTAGCAAGATACTTTTCTTGCAGCCGTGGTGTATACTGCTTGTTTTTCCTTGACTCTTGGGATCTGCCTGATCGGCGTTCCGACTCACCGCCAGCAAGCCTTGAAGAAAACGCCAAATTTATCTTTGTTCACATGAAAACGCATCAACGCACTGTTACCAAAGACTCAATACATCTTTCTGACCGAAGGCGAGGCTTCATTTTCTATTTTTCTCAATTCTTTCCGTCTTTCAACACACAATAGCCGCCGTCGGCCAGCAGTGATCACAAGCCACTTGATCCTTGTATGGGCCTACGTCCTTTCTCACACCAAGATTCTGTCAGAAGTATCTGCCCAGTTTCCTGCTGATGACCTCAACACTGGCACTTAGGTGCAGCCTGCCCCATTGTAAACTAACTGGGACGATTAAGCAAATGCTGATTGCTAGACGCAATTATTGATTCATTCAGGGATGAATTTACCAGGCCCCCAAATCTTTCGCGAAATACCACTTTTCCGTATCGCTCATGGGTAGTGTATGGGCATTTAACACAAGTGTTACTCCTTGGTCACCCAATCAACTTGACTGCTACTTGATATTCATTGAAACTGTTGCGTCACTACCAGTACCGATGTCGGTGATAATGAACATGCTTCGATTAAACTTTACGTGAAGTCAAGCCAAGTAAACACCATTTCTCCATAAAGCACGCCAAGGCTACCGAGATGCCATGCAAAGCTCATCGCAAACTTACAGAAAGCGGTGCTCATATAGCTCATTTCGTGCCCTCGCTGAAATCCATCATACGGAGGTGAGATTTATGGTAATGGTGCGACTGGTTCACTGCCTGACAGCCGGGAAGCAGGTTGTTAATTCCGGCCGAACAGGCCGTTCCGCGAAGCCTATCCTCACAGAGGTAATGCTAATAGCAGCCAAAACTTACCCTGTTTTCTCCATCAGCTAAAAATTGCACATTTTTTTTCTGAACAGACCCTCTTGAAGTTAAGTCTTGGCATTGGCACATCCTTGATCGATCTTCGGCATTAGTTTTCTACTTGACATCCTGTTGCACCAGCCGGCAAAACATTTCCTCGCCTCGTGGTTGATTTCCCCACATTAGTATCCTTGTGCGACCCGCTTGCCAGCAATCTCGTCCCCGATCCGATTCCCCTTTTTTCAGTCCGCCTGCTTGTTCCTCCGTTGAGTACAGGAGTATTTGCGCAGTCGTAGTGAGTCAGTGTCTGGTTTCCGAGCAGTGTTATTATCAGACCTTTTGTGTTCTTGCCTTCACAAATGTTTCAATATGGCTGCGAGTGCCAAGCACTCTAGTGGTCAATGTCTGCTGACACGGTGGGCAATCTTCTTTGAACAGTCCAAGCGTCTCTTCTTCGAATAAGCTCTTGAGTCGTCTGCATGGCTGCGGCTCCAACTTCCAGCTTCGCAACTTCTATGTCTCCCAAACCATCTCGCACTGTCCAAGCCCTGGTCAATGAGGAGGTGATCAGGGCTTCTCCTCCGGTGCGATTATACCCATCACAGCATAGAGTCAGCATGACTCGGTACGCCACCTCCACCGACCCGCGTGGCTACATTCCTGTGTTCGAATATCCTTTAAAGTAATACCTTCCTTATTTATCTTTGATGTGACAAATTTCATGCCAAGCTGAAATGTTTCTGTTGACAGCGGCCAGTACATCATGATTGACTGTGAGACCGGTATGTTTGACCAACCTCCCTGGTGGTTTTGTTATAGACGTAGGCTGATTTTAAATGATCTCAGGCATGGTGCACTTCACTGGGATATGGAAAGCACTTGGTCACAACAAAGCGGATGTTGTGAAGTTGGTTGAGTCCGACCCCACCATTGCGCCTTATCTACGCAAGGTTAGAGGGGGCTATCTAAAAATACAAGGAACATGGTATGTACTTCACCCTTTTGCCTGGAGGACCTGGCGCAAATGCTGAAATTTTTCGCTTCGTTGCCGCAGGCTTCCCTTTGACACTGCTAAAACCTTGGCGCAGAGAGTAGCTTGGCAGGTTCGCTATGATCTGGTCCCGCTATTCGGTCCCGAGTTTCCTGATGTGCGTGCTCAGAGCTGCTTCTGAATCTTGGTAGGTTTATACCAATCTCCTATTGTGGAATAGACCTGCCTTGGACCTGAAGAGCCTGGATTCGGACAACTGCTGTTATCAGCTCCAAAGCCAAGAGGGCGCCGGGGTGCAAAGAAAACTCCAACTGCCTCATTAGTTGCCCGCGAGAGAACTACATCACCTCAAGATAATGGTAGTCAAAGCAGGTCGGATGGATACCCCTCGCAGGATTCTCTAGGGAAGCGCTTCCCTGATCGACTTGAAGCCACCGGGCCGATGAATGGCTATGTTCCAATGCTATCCGAAGCGAGGTATTCGCCGTACACTCGAGCACCAGTTCATCGAATCACCCAGCTGGACCCTTTGCCTAATTTGATCCAACCAAATCAAAGCTGTTCTCATCCAACGACAGATCCGACGTACTATAGCCCGGCTCACTATCATCACTGGAGCCTAAGAGCATCAATGATTCCTGCTTATGGTACCGGACCTTACGGCCAACAACAACCCACCGGGTCAACAGGATCGGGGATGGAAAATGTGGCTACGCTTCCCCCGATGCGTCACTATTTATCGCATCCGGCTGAGAACAATTTCTTCGAGACGTATCGGGGACCTGACTCTTTTGAAGCCTTGAGCAATAAATGGTTGGCTCCTGAGCTTGTGCCGGTCGCTCAGCACGAATGATCCAGCATATTGCCAATCAACTAAACAATTGTAAACTAATCAGATAATGAATCAAATGAAAAAAAGTAAAAAGCTATGTGAAAGAAAACACAAACATAAGGGAGAGAAAAGACTGAGGTTAAAGATGAAGCGACTTAGTACATAGTAAGAAAAATTGTGCAACTGTTTGAATCTCAGGCCCTACCGGGAATAAGAACTAAGGAAGAGAAAATAGACAGAAAACTCTTCTGACATAAATATATAGTGGCATAATTCACCGAGAGAAAAAGGCAATTGAAGTTGAGGCAGTAGAGCATCACACTCTGACCAACATATTCATTGAAAACTAAGAGATTGTCATAGAAGAATACCAGGAGAAAATTGAGATTCAAAGAAACCTCTCACCATTTGTTAGTTCTAACGATAAGTCTTCACCGTCGGCGCACTTACCGATACCATGAGCCCGTCAGCCAAGACTAGGCGACGTCACAAATAGGATGTAAATGGGCCGGGCTGACCCAAGAGACCTTTGGGCTTCTGTTGCACCAATTAGGCTTTCAGAACAGAGCAAAGTACCAGAAAAGCCTTAGGTGACCAAATTATTGCTCTTTCTAAGAAGCCCGCTTGATAGAAGTGCCAAAACCTTCACCAGGATCATGTTGGGTTGACCCACTTACATCCTGATGTCACAACCCCTAGCCAAAAGCAGCTAGGACAGTCTCCTTCTTGGCATCACACAGCGCAAAAGGAATCGGGATATGTAACCTCCTACATAGATTCAAATGTTTTGAAAAAATGTCATTATTTCCCCTGGCCTGAAAAGGCATCTCCATGAGTCTGGTACTCAGGCACCTACTCCTTTTGCTTTTTCTGAGGCCTTCCTCCAACAGTGGGAAGTTGCATTATGGTATTTTCCTTAAGCAAATATGATGGTGACATTAGATCTCAGTGCCATGTTTCTGTGGATTTCATGAACTTGGATAATATTTTTATAAGCTGGTTGGTATGGTTTGAGCATCCACAAATCACAAAATCATGAAATCTTGTTTTCAAGGAATCTAAATGTGTACTCAATCTGATTATGTATGCAAAGGTGAACGCTGCCGCTGCAAAAAGCGCAGCGCAGCGAGGTTTGGGTGCGCTGCGCAAGGCTTTAACCCCAAAGCCGCTGCACTTCAGCAGTTCAGCTAATGGATTGGTGGGGAGTTTTCTCAAAAATATAGCGCACCAATTCAGTTCTAAATTAAAGTGAAATTCCTACAAAATAGCAGTAGCGCAGCGTGTGAGCGCTACAAAAGCGGCTGCATGGTGTGATATTGGTGCTATATTATCGAAGGCTACGACTGGTTTTGCATTGGGAGGAGGGGATACTAATTACAAAATAGACAACATGTGATAATCAAAATTCTTGCTGTCTGAGTTGACTGCAACGTGATTTTTGCGCTATTGTATAGCACAGTAGCGTGTTTTCCGCCATTAAGAGCATCCACATTGGTTGTGGATTAAGGGGGGGATGAGCTTAACTATGTAATCCTCCTTGGCAACTGCATTGGGGGGGATTTAATCGGACTAAACTCCTCCCGGGAGCACCATTTGGAGTAAGCGGGAGTAAATTTACTCCTTGCTAATCCTGAGATGTCTTCTATTATTTCACTGCGGAAAAGCTGTTAGCGGGAAATCCCGCTACATGTGCTAATTGACAGCAGAAATTACTGTGCTAGTTAGAGCATCCGCATTGGTGCGGGTGTAACTTGAGGAGTAACAGATCCGCTTACTCCCGGATTAGCGCTAATCCCGGCCGGCAACCACATTGGTGTGGGATACAGTCAAACCCTTGAAACCGCATACCCCTTGGTGGACTGCATTTGCCATGTGGTTTGGCAGGTTATGTGGTTACAAGGGTTAGCTACAGGCCAAAATGAGAATTTGATGGACCCAAATGAGTATGTGGTTTGGGAGGTTATGCCCTTATACAAGTATGCGGTTTCACAGGTTTGACTGTAATCCTCCTTGGCAACTGCATTGGGGGGGATTTAATCGGACTAAACTCCTCCCAGGAGCACCATTTGGAGTAAGCTGGAGTAAATTTACTCCTTGCTAATCCTGGGAGTAAGCGGGAGTAAATTTACTCCTTGCTAATCCTGGGAGTAAGCGCTGCATGCATATTCACATGCATGCAGACACTCCTCCCCACCCAAAAGTATGCACCAAACACAGCTTACATAAGCTGTAGGTGCATACAACATACTCACACAGCTTTTTACAGTCAAACCTGTGAAACCGCATACTTGTATAAGGGCATAACCTCCCAAACCACATACTCATTTGGGTCCACCAAAATCTCATTTTGGCCTGTAGCTAACCCTTGTAACCACATAACCTGCCAAACCACATGGCAAATGCAGTCCACCAAGGGGTATGCGGTTTCAAGGGTTTGACTGTATCCCACACCAATGCGGTTGCCGGCCGGGATTAGCGCTAATCCGGGAGTAAGCGGATCTGTTACTCCTCAAGTTACACCCGCACCAATGCGGATGCTCTAACTAGCACAGTAATTTCTGTCAATTAGCACATGTAGCGGGATTTCCCGCTAACAGCTTTTCCGCTGTGAAATAATAGAAGACAGCACTTTTTTTGCTAAAATGTAGTAGCTTGAGCGCAAACCCGCTGCGCTGGCGCTTATGGGGCCGTAGGAAAAACAGGGGTGTGCTACTTTGAGGTTTGTCTGCTGGATTATTTGGTTCCAAACACATGAAAATTCCGGCATTATCATTGGTTTGAAACCAAAGGACATTCAGAGCTGGCTGAGCCAGATGCGTTGCTGGTTGAGCTGGTTGAGCTGGCTGTGAGAGCATCTCCAACGGTCCGGGGGGCAGTTGGCCTGCGTTCCCCGGCCCGCGAGCACATGTCACAGCAGTCGCGGCTCAGCTCCAATTATGGACTGGCAGTTCAAGCTGCAATCCAACAGACGGATCTCACTCCTCCAGCACCACCCACCACCCTTGTTCCGGTCATCAATGGGAGTATAGCATACTCCCCTCGATGACCAGAACGTTCTGGTCATCGGGAGGCATGTACATCAATGACCAGAACGTTCTGGTCATTGGGACGCATGTATCTCAATGAGCGGAGCAAACAACAGAAAAACTCCTCTTGATGACCCAAGCGGACCAGTCATCGAGAGAGGTCATGATATTTTATACTCCTCTCGATGACCGGAGAGAACCGTCCATTCATCGAGCGGAGTTGTTTACTCCTCTCGATGACCGGAGAGAACTGTCCAGTCATCAAGCGGAGTTGTTTACTCCTCTCAATGACTGAAGAAGACCACGCATGTATCTCGATGAACGGAGCAAAACCGGTCATCAAGAGGAGGAAACAATCCTCTTGATGACCCAAGCGGACCAGTCATCGAGGGGAGTCATCTTACATTGTAATCTTCTCGATGACAGGAACGGGCCCGGTCATCAAGGATGTACAAGTGGTTACTCCTCTCGATGAACGGAGAGAGCTGGTCATCAAGGTAATTGTTTACTCCTCTCCATGACTGGCCGAGAGAACCAGTAATCGAGAGGAGTACATATTCAATCCTCTCAGTGACCGGCACAGACCCAGTTATCGAGGGGACTCTTGACTTAATCCAATGCAGACATGTTTTTTTCTGTCTTGGCGATGTGGTGAGCCTAATCAAAACCTTATTACATCACTCAGACACTCACCAGGAAGGAATCACCGCCAAACGCCCTCTAGAAATCACTCTGGTACCTGTAATCCACGCCCACAGACACTTCATAATAGCCTAGAATCATCTCTACAAGGCGCCTCAACTTCTCAGTATTCACTTTCATGGATGGCCCTCCACAATGGGTAATAAAATATGTACAAAATCAGGTCAAAGTGGGAGAAAGTCCACCATCAAACAGAGCCAGACTATTAGGAAGGACCCTGAGTGTTCACTAGAATTAACTCCTCTATATTCCAGCAAGGCGTAACTCTTTCTCAGATGCATGGCGGCTGATGCGCCATGGTTATTGTTTTCCTCTTATGTCATCCCAAGCCATGTAGTAGATGCCTTGTTGGTTTGTTGCCTTGTCACCTTGTTGGAGGCTTTTTGTACCCTGTTCCCATCTTTCTCTTCGTCTCAGAACCACCTGTTGTCCCCTCACTATAAATGTAGAGCCTTTTGGCCCATTCTGTTTGTCCCCCATCAGATTGTCACTTTGCATCCCTGGTCACAGAATAAGAATTACATAGCCTATTTTACCACATATTTTACAGTATATTTTCCCCCTTGATTTCGTCTAGAAAGCACTATTCTCAATACTTCATCAGCCACACTTTTCTTTAAGAGTCCATACTCTTATTCTTGTCCCATATTACTCTCCCAACCTGAGAGGCAGCTTTTCACGCACTCATCCCTCTCTAAGCTCTATTCCCCCAAAGAGTAGTTCCACAAGTGGTGTCCCAACAGTGGCCTGAAGATCTTTAGATTTATAGTCTCGTCATTTCTAGGCTAAATAAATACATTAGTTAAAAATTACTCTAAAAATTCTATTGATCTTAGTAGAAAAATTACTCTTACTCTTAGTTTAAAATCTTTTCAAACAAAATTCCGACCTAGAATTCTTCTGAAATACCTTTAAACTCGACGCACCCAAGTCTTTCTACCTTAAATAACTATATCATCAACTTAGTAGACTCTAGAAACTTAACCGTAGAAATACCGCAAGAAATGCCTAACGCCGGCAGACGAAGCTCTTTCTCCGGACCGTACCCTAGGTTCCATTTATCTAATATGGAAATTCCGCCGTTTGGAGGAAATACTAGACAAGCAAATGTTGGATTAGCGCCTGCGCCGATGGACGTTGGATCGTCGGTTCCGCCGGGGAACGCTGGATCGTCAGTTACGCCGAGGAACGTCGGAGCTATGCCAATAGTGAATAGCGGGCTTACATTTTCATCAAATCAAGCGCCCTCAGTGCCATTTAATCCTGGACCAATGAGAAATACTAGCCCTTCGACCACAGGAAGCGCAGCGTTGGATCCACTCCTAGGAAATAACTTTTTAAACAGTCAATACCGCCCTGCGCCGCAATACGTAAACCAGACTCGCCAATCAGGCGCAGCAGCTCAAATTACGCCACATTTCTTACAAACTAGCATTCAGCTCCCCGCCTATAACCCAGAACCATTTGGAAGGAAACCAGTTAAAATCAAAGCTGGCGCCAAAGGACTTATCTTTGATGGTACAAACATGGACATTGGAGATTTTATTAAGCGCCTGGAATATGCGGCTAGATTGGATGGCGCCCAAGGATCTGATATTGCTCTACAAATTATATTCTTCTTGGAAGGGGAATCTTTAATCAAAGAAGTACAGGAAATGGCAGAGCGGGAAAGACACGACTGGGAAAAACTCAAGCTTAAATTAGTTCAACGTTGGGGAAAAATGCTTCCGCTTCTGCAGTACACAAGGAATGATTTGGACAAACTTATTTCAACCACGATGGCGAAGGGAATCAAAACCCAGAAGGAGTTCCAGGATTTCAGTATCCAGCTAGAAAACTTAGTAGCCTACTTAGTACGCTGTCGACACATGGTTAGCGCGGAAGAAATCAGGCACTCGGTTCTAAATTGCTTATCTTTTCCTATCCGGATCGCCGTAAACCGGGAACTCATAAGAGATAACCACATGGAAATGGCCTTGGATGGATCTCACATTCTTCCGCCGTATAACACTATCTTGGACTATATTAATAGAGAACTTAGGACTATGGCTATTTTAAACGACGAAAACATTCAGAAAGAAATTCAAACAATTCAGCCACCGGCGCAGAAAGCTCAACCAAAAGATAATGCTATGGATCAACTTACTAAAAGCCTCTCTAGCTGGAATGTACAAAAGCAGCCGTCTCCATTTGTGTCGTCAAGTCACGTTCCTTATAAACCCGCCCAACTAGACCGGTCCCCATCTAGCTATAAATGTAATTACTGTCACATGATTGGACATACCATCCACAGGTGCAATCAAGTTAACTTGGACGAAATCAACGGATTAGTAAAGAAGGAAGGAACCAATGTTATTTTACCAGACGGAACTCAAATACCTTATGATAGAACCAGGCCTTTTAAAACCGTAGTTGACACTTATCACCAAAGCAGAGCACAAACAGCGGGAGTTATCAATCTACCGCCAGGAACGCATACGGGAAAAAAGGAAGATAGCGCACCAGAATTCCAGACCTCTTTTGGAAAGCTTGAGGAGGTTGAATATGCGGAGGAAGACACTTTTGACTGCGACATTGGAAAGAGAACCAGAAGTGGTGCAGAATATCCTGAAGGGTCAGACAATTCGAAAGCAAAAAAAGTCAGAAACACAAAAGAAGAGCTCATGGACGTCGACGACGAGAGGATCTTGGAGATTGCTCGACAGGATGATTATGACCCAGTTCCTCTTCCTGCATCTTCAAGAAAAGAAAACCCCGCACCGAAGAAGGTTAAAATCCTCACGCCTCAGGACTCTACCAGCGCGCCAACAAAGGAGAAACCTGCCCGCAAAACCTATGTGGAAAGACCATTAGCTACACAGTTCCCCGACACGGAAGAGAAGTTGGTCTCACAAATGTTAAATGAGAAAATTCAACTCACCATTGGAGAAGTTTTTGCCATATCTAACGGCGCCGTGGATGCATTCAAAAAGAAGATTAGTCCTAAAAGAGTTCCTATAGATCAACCTAAGACAACCAACGCTGTCGACGTCAACTCTGAAGACGAAGAGGAGGAAGCGCAAGATAGCGGTCCAGCGCATTACGCTTGCCCCTTAGGATATGTTGCTGTCACCATTAATGGGAAGCAAATTCAGGCGCTCTTAGACAACGGTTCTCAAGTTAATCTTTTACCTAGGGATCTAGCGGGGAAAATGGGGCTTATAATTACTCAAAAACCTATGAAACTGCGCGGTATTGGCGGACACAAGAGTGACATTCTGGGAATTGCGGAAAATGTACCGGTTAAAGTAGGAAATATTACGAAAGAAGTGCATTTCTGGGTCTCTTCTGCGGCGGTACAGCCTATACTAGGAAAACCATGGTTGATAGACGTCTCAGCTACTATTCAATTCAAGGACAGCGGTGTGGAATCCCTCTCAATAAATAAAAATGGTCAGACTTACCTGGTTCCAATTTTAAACCCATCAAACCAAAAATACGAGACCACTTTTCCTGTCAATTCTGCCACAACTTCGAGTCATTTTTTAGCTTCTGGCACCTTCCAGAAGTAGGTGATTGGAAGGTGCCCAAATATAGTGTAGAAGAAAAGTTAGTGTTTGCGGCAAAATATAAATCAACGTCAAAAAAAATCAAGCCAGTAAATCAGTTCATGCCGCAGAACATAAACTCACCCTTATGTAGTCCTCCTTTATCTAGAGATCCTTATGTAACACCTTTAACTCCTCACCCGCCTAATTTTACCCCTACTTGGAAAATCACAGAAGACCGCCTTAAAGTCATTAATTTCGGTCCACCCGGGTGGCTCAAACCTGAAGAACTTAAATTATTCAAACATATCATCGTAATGCGGCAGGGAGGACTTGCTTTTCGGGAGGAAGAGAGAGGACTTCTCAAACACACTTACGGGAAACCTTACATCATTCCCGTCATCGCCCACGAACCTTGGCAGCAGCGACCTATTCCAATTCCTGCCGCAATTAAAGATCAATTCATAGAGTTAGTACGGGAGCGCATCCGAACAGGTCTTTATGAGCAGTCTTATTCCTCTTACTCTAGCCCGGTCTTTTGCGTCAAAAAACAAGATGGAAGGCTCAGGATTGTCCACGACTTACAAAAACTCAATAAAGTAACAATTAAGGACTCTGGAATACCGCCTTCACCGGAAGAATTAATTGAATCTTTTACCGGGAGAGCTTGCTACGGTCTGGGAGATATAATGGGAGGCTACGATGAAAGAGAGTTATCATTAGAATCTAGGCCATTAACCACCTTTGAAACTCCTCTGGGACGATTTCAGCTTACCAGATTACCACAAGGAGCAACCAATTCTGTCGCCGTATACCAGGCGCAAATGATGTGGATTCTACAAGACAAAATTCCTCAAAATGTTGGTATATTCATTGATGATGGTGGTATAAAAGGTCCTGTTTCAGATTACAATCAAAAAACTTTGGCAGAAAACCCTGGCATCAGGAAATTTATCTGGGAGTACGCCGTCACTCTGGAGCGGATCTTGTTTAGAATAGAGGAAGCTGGACTCACAATTTCGGGAAAGAAATTTGCATGCTGCGTCCCCGCGTTGGATCTTGTAGGTCATGTTGTGTGCAAGGAGGGCAGAAGAATTTCGAAAAAACAGCTAAATAAAATTGAAACATGGCCGGTACCGAAAAATGCAACGGAAGTTCGAGGTTTTCTAGGAGTCTGCGTCTATGACAGGATGTTTATTAAGGGACTTTCAGAGCTTGCCGCACCGCTTAGAAAATTAACCAGAAAAGACGCGGAATGGAACTGGAAAAAGGAGTGCCAGGATGCGTTTGATCTTTTGAAACAGATAGTAGGTCATGATATAACTCTAAAGAAATTGGACTACTCTGAAGGAGCGGGAAAAATAAAATTAGCGGTGGATTCTAGCTACATCGCGGCAGGAGCAGTACTCACTCAAGAAGATAACCAGAAAGACAGGCCAGTCTTATACGAATCCGTGGTTTTTTCGCCGGTGGAATCCAGATATTCTCAATCAAAACTGGAGCTCTGTGGCGTCGCAAAAATCCTAAAAAAATTACAAACTCAGCTTTGGGGCCAGCAATTCGACCTCTTAGTGGACGCTAAAAGCCTTATAGAAATGATTAACTCACCTGATCTTCCAAATGCTCCCATGACTCGTTGGGTGGCTTTTATTCAATTATTCTCTTATAATTTGGTTCACGTCCCTGGGAAAACTTTCACTATGCCCGACGGATTATCTAGAAGACCGCCAGACGATGATGAAGGAGAGCAGCCCAGTTTTGACGAAGATGAGAAATGGATTAAGCCTCATCCCGGTTTTGGCGTCAAAGAAGTTAACACTTTAAATTTGGGGGTGGAGCGCGGTCAATTTCAGCAAGAAGGAATTTGGGGCAAGCTTCAAGAATATTTGCTCACTCTAAATAGGCCAACAGATACCTCTGACGCGGATTGGAAAGTAATAAAGCATAAATCTGCCGGCTTCATGGTCTCTGACGGCAAACTTAAAAAGAGAAATAAACCTTTCCCGCAACTAGTTATCAGCAATCCAAAATACCAGGAACACATTCTGGAGGCGCTTCACGAACAACTTGGCCATAGAGGAGTGGAAGAAACTTACAAACGGACTAAGCTTAGGTTTTGGTGGCCGCACATGAAAAGAAAAGTCAAGAGTTGGGTCCAGTCCTGCAACGCCTGTCAGAAGAGGAGCCCCTTGAAACCTTTGGAACATAAGCACGCAACAGGGAAATCTACCATTTTTGGGCGCGTCAGTATGGATACAGTACATATTAAAGCGGGAAAGTGGAAATATCTAGTGATTGCAAGAGATGATCTCTCCGGATGGGTTGAAGCTGTGGGATTGGAAACTCTTAAAGCTAAAAAGATTGCGCAGTGGTTTACGGACGAATGGATTTTCAGATATGGTGCACCTCACACAGTTGTAGTCGACGGCGGGGCGGAATTTGGGAAGGAACTTCAGGATTGCTTAAAGCAGAAAGGATCCATTGTAAAAGTCACTACGCCATATTATCCGGAAGCAAACGGGATGGTAGAAAGAGGTCATCAGCCCATTAAAGATACCTTGGTTAAACTGGCTGGGACGGACGGAAAGAAATGGCGCAGCTACTTACCTCTTGTCCTTTTTGCGGATAGAGTTTCTACGAAGAGAACCACTGGTTATACGCCTTATGAACTCATGTTTGGCCAACCGGCGGTTTTACCAATTGACCTCGAACTGGAAACTTTCTTAGGGACTGATTGGGAGTCAGTAAAATCAACCACAGACCTTCTCCTTGCCAGAGTTCGCCAACTGGAGAGGAGAGAATCAATTTTGCAAGAAGCCTACAAGAACATGAAGGACTCCAGGGAAAATTCTGTCAAATATTGGAATCAAAAGAAACCAGACAGAGGACCGCTTACGCCGGGATCCCTAGTTCTTGTGTACAATAAATCCCTAGAAAGTCAGTGGGGAAAGCTCTTTGAAAACCGCTGGAATGGGCCGTACCGCATAAAATCACAAGAAAAAAGTGGCTCATATACTTTAGAAGAACTTGACGGTCAAGAACTCAAGCGCAGGTATGCGGCGCCGCATGTGAAGCTGTTCCATTCAAGAAAACTCTGATTTTATTCTGGCTTCGTTGCTTTTTTGGGAAAGATTAAATTTTCTATGGCTATTCACATTTCAGACAGTTAGATCTATAAGGGCTTTCAAGACTTAAAAAAAAAAAAAAAAAAGAAAAAAAAAAAAAGAAAAAGAAGTGGGGGACTGGTGTTGCCGATAGGAAGCATAAATTAGTAAAATAAAGGAGTAAATTTCAGTGAAAAATAAAAAATTAGGGGCTTACTTAGTAGGCCATTTGAATCTCAAAGCTACCATTTATCAGCGCCTCAAGTTCGCGCTCAACATGGCGGAATTCCAGGACCACCGGACGACTGCCGCGGGCACGGCCATTTCGACGAGCTCTTCTAGTCGGTTGATTGTGTTGGAATTGTGTTCTGGCGACAAGGAGGCGGAGGCGTTGCCGAAAAACATGAAGTTGCGGGAGTTCAACAACCCGAGTGACATAGGAAGCTGCTACATGTACTCCAGCGATGAAATCTTCGTCGTCGGAGTGGATTAAGATAGGATAATTTTGTGAACCAAGGGGATAATTATTTACTAAAGATAAGGGAGTATTGGTTTCGCCGTAACCGCTGCGCGCGTTTGTTCGGGAGTTTGGATCCCAGGCACCATCAATAGGCGATTCAGGAATAAAAGACATGGTCAACAGGAGAAAGAGGCGAAGTGGTTGTGTTGGCTTAGCAAGGAATGATAGTAATGAGGAGTTAGTGGATTGGATTTTGCCATCATTTCAATCCCCTTTATATAGCTTTGGGTGCTCTCCTTTGGCTCGGAAGAATCCGAGGACTACAAACTTTCGTCTAGTTGGGAACAAGATCATCGGCTTAGATCTCTGCGACCACGCCGGACTACAAGCTTTCGTCTAGCCAGTAACATGACCTTCGGCCCATCTCTGCGACTAAGAGGACTTCGAGCTTTCGGCTAGCCCGTTACAAAATCTTTGGCCTACACCTCTGCGACCACGACACGCGGCGATACAAATAAAAAAAGAAAGCAAGTTTTTTTTGGCCTAGGCAGGTTCGAAACCAAATCAACAAACACAACTTGAATAATGTAAACTAAAAAAAAAGAGAACTCATGCGACAACAGGTCGCGCCATGCCCAGTCCGGCCAGTTACTTATCTAACAACATGGCACGATAATTTGTGTTGTGCTTGCTGTTTGAGGGGTTTGACCGACCGACGCACAAACCAGTTTCTTTCCCCCCATCTCGCAAGAGCTTTCTTATCACGACAAACTCACGTCTAGCCAACCTGTTCGGATAAACATTTTCGTGATCAACTCAATACAACCCCTTCAAAATGAGTGACCATTTTAAAGTCCCTGCAAATCAGTCAGCAGAATACTCCTTAGCACATTTTTGGCCCATCTACCTCTTTAATATCGCGCCAGGAACATCCGCCGCAGACATCACGGAAGCTTTGAAAGAGCACGGACCTATCAGAGAATCTTTTACGCCACACGTCGGATCTGGGATGGAGTTATTTGCGCTGGTTGTGTTCACAAGTCGGGAGGGGGCTAATAAAGCTATTGGAGCTCTTGATGGCGCGAAAGCCGACGGATTGCTATTGGAAGCGCAAGCAACGACGAAGGAGGAGCGCCGAGATCTGGAACTTCTAGCGCGGATGACATAAACAGCCCTGGAGACGAAACTAAGGATAGCTACGCCGCAAGGATCACACCAATTTGGGGGTGGTTTCTCCACCCATTTCCACTAAAAATTCTTGTTACATTTTTCCTTTAGTTCTTCATCTAGCTATACCTTTTCATCGTCACATTATTTCCTGGAAGATTACTATAAAATCAAACAAGAAAAACAGCATAAAATTCACTAAAGAAATATAAATCAACCAAATCCTATTTCTGTCTCACTTGTTCATATCTTTTCTATTCTTCAAACTCAACTCAATTCTTTTTACGCTAGAAGGAAAATCAAACATACAAAAAAATCTGCCCAAAAAACAACTTGCCACGTCACAGTCTTCTTTTGCCTTGCCCTATTTTCTTTCTCCTCTCTTTGTCACACCTCACTCAAGGTTGGATGATGGGGACATCATCTAATTTGGGGGTGGATGTGGTGAGCCTAATCAAAACCTTATTACATCACTCAGACACTCACCAGGAAGGAATCACCGCCAAACGCCCTCTAGAAATCACTCTGGTACCTGTAATCCACGCCCACAGACACTTCATAATAGCCTAGAATCATCTCTACAAGGCGCCTCAACTTCTCAGTATTCACTTTCATGGATGGCCCTCCACAATGGGTAATAAAATATGTACAAAATCAGGTCAAAGTGGGAGAAAGTCCACCATCAAACAGAGCCAGACTATTAGGAAGGACCCTGAGTGTTCACTAGAATTAACTCCTCTATATTCCAGCAAGGCGTAACTCTTTCTCAGATGCATGGCGGCTGATGCGCCATGGTTATTGTTTTCCTCTTATGTCATCCCAAGCCATGTAGTAGATGCCTTGTTGGTTTGTTGCCTTGTCACCTTGTTGGAGGCTTTTTGTACCCTGTTCCCATCTTTCTCTTCGTCTCAGAACCACCTGTTGTCCCCTCACTATAAATGTAGAGCCTTTTGGCCCATTCTGTTTGTCCCCCATCAGATTGTCACTTTGCATCCCTGGTCACAGAATAAGAATTACATAGCCTATTTTACCACATATTTTACAGTATATTTTCCCCCTTGATTTCGTCTAGAAAGCACTATTCTCAATACTTCATCAGCCACACTTTTCTTTAAGAGTCCATACTCTTATTCTTGTCCCATATTACTCTCCCAACCTGAGAGGCAGCTTTTCACGCACTCATCCCTCTCTAAGCTCTATTCCCCCAAAGAGTAGTTCCACAGCGAGCTTCGAGTAGGAGTTGGGGTGTGTTGTGGACCATCTTTGCTGATGAAGTCGAGCGGATGGAGGTGTGTCTTGACCCGCAGAAGTCAGCAGGTGATCGCGGGTTTGACTGCCCCCGGCAGTGTTCCCAGGGTCGTTCTGCGGGTCCGTTAGCACGCAAGAAAGGAACCCGGGCGGCCAAAGTTCGCCCCCAAATGCCCAGTTGCGGCTCCGTTAGAGATGCTCTGAGCTGGGTGAGTGGGGTATGCAATAATGGAAAAACCAGTTTCTGACTTTTTTTTTGTATCTGATGTAAGATGGATCTCCAAATCAACCACCTGCCTGCCAAGTCCAAACATAAATAATTATAATTTTCTCCTCTTACATCATGACTCGATCCTTTATCAACCAGTTGTTTTTTGCCCTTCTTGCGTGGCTCGAGACGCCACCTTCGTATAAAAGCTTTCATTTCTTGTGAAGGCAATGTGCCAGGTAGTGATCCCCAGTTCTGCTCTGTTGACCATCATAAATATTTCTCATCTCTCTCTCAATCCCAACCGCCTCTCTCCTACACAATCAAACTAATAAATAAACAATTAGACAGAATGCCTACTAACCTTTAATGAGCAATTCCTTGGCTTGCTGAATCTCACTCCAGTCAGGTCCAATGCCCATTGGCACATCTCCCTCAACCTCCCCCCAGCTTTGCCCATCGCTATTGCCTAATTTGGACACACTGTCTACCCCAAGCAGACTGGCTCCCAAATGTGCCCACCCAAAAATCATATTCTTTAGCATCTCATGAAAAAAAGAAGAAAAAAAAACAAAAAACAAAAAAACAAAAAACAAAAAACAAAAAACAAAAAACAAAAAACAAAAAACAAAAAACAAAAAACAAAAAACAAAAAACAAAAAACAAAAAACAAAAAACAAAAAACAAAAAACAAAAAATAGAAAACATTCACCTCGAGTCAACTGCCTGCTTTTCACCCTCCACTTGTTCAGAGTGGCCTCGAGCCAAAGCTGATTCCTCATTGTGGCTCGAAAAATTGGATGATTCACTCATGCAGATCTTCAAGCCCATCATTGTCATCCCATTCTTTTTCTTCTGAGAGCTCATTCCATGGGTGCCTGTCAAAGTCAGAGGTTCATCCACCACACTGAATTCGCCGCTGCCTCGAGCATCTGGAGTATCCTTGCTGTGACTTGGTGGTGGTCGTTGCATTGATTTTTCTGGTGCCCCTAGTCTCATTGGTGGATTATCCTCGTGTTGGCTCGAGAAGCAAGATGATTCTGTCATGCAGACTTTCAATCTGTTTCTGCCGCCAAGATTCATACCAGAAGGCAGCAAATCTGCTGTTGCCAGAGTTGGTGGTTGCTGATTGATTAGAGAGTGTGAAGAATCTTCAGGCTTGCTGGTGCTGCTGCTACAATTTCTCTCTTCACCCACCATTGCAGCAGGTCCATCCTTGTCATGGCTGCTCGAAAAAGTTGATGATTCTGTCATGCAGACCTTCAATCTGTTCCTCCCAAGATTCATTTGAGTACAAGCCACATCTCCTCCAGTCAGAGTTGGTGGTGGTGGTTGCTGCATTGGAGTCTTTGAAGGTTCAGACTTGCTGCCACCACCGTTTCCTTCTTGCTGCCTTGTCGCATCCTCGTGATGGCTCGAAAACGTCGTCGATTCACTCATGCAGACCTTCAATCCTTTTACTACTGTTCCGCTCTTCTTCTGAAAGCTCGAGCCAGGTAATGTTGGACTGGGTGGCCTCGAGGCTGTCGTTTGCTGACTCGAGAGGAATGATGATTGCTCAGAGTTGATCTTAATAAATCCATTGAGTGGCCTTGATGTTGTTGTCCATTTGGCACTTGCCTCCTGCAACTTAATCCAATCACGCCTTGATTGCTCCATCATCCTTTCATGCTCGCTTTCATCCAGAGAAGACTTTTTTTTTGCTGTCGCTACCTTCTTGCTTCGTTTTCCCACTCGAGCTTGCATCCGCAATTTGGATTTCGCATCCATCCGACCAGAAGAGTTAACCCTGACTTCCATTCGATCCAAAGAAGAATTAATAATCACATCTTTGGCCAACCATTCCCTTGACTGCCGTTTCTCAATTGACCCCAAGTCCTCCACCTCTGTACATATGTATGTATATGTAATGATTTTAGTTTCACCCTAGTGTTTTTTGTGTACAAGAAAAAGAGCGACAAACTCACCTTCCACGTAAGCTTTCTGCATTGGTGGAGTAGGCACAATCCCTCGAGCCACGCTACCTATGCCAGCCGCGCTGTCCAATCCCAACCCTGATGCTAAGTCACAATACAATCAGTTTCAAATCTCCCCCCATGTTGTACATACCATCTTCTTGTTCCTCTTCATCTTCATTCTCTTCTAACAGGATATCACCTTTGGGCCCCCAAGTGTTTTTCCTGACTTGGCGGCCTCCAGCCATGCCTGGCAGCCGTGGTCCTGGTGGATGCTGGCCCCAACCCAAGGATGAACTATCTTTGGTTGATGCTTGACCCCATTGCTTCTTCGAACCCTCCTCCACCCCAGTCGCAGATCCACCACTCCTCGAGCTTGTCACCCAGGCGGGAAGTTGACTTTCGGTCATAAAGTTGACTCCTCCTCCTCCTCCTCCTCCTCCTTGCCCATCGTCATCCTCATTGGTTGCTTCTGCAGTACACCTTCCATCAACATCCCCATATTGCCCACACTCCTCCTCCATATTTGCAAGCCGCTGTCGTCCCTCTTCTGATTGTTTCATCACATCAATCATGAGCTTTACCGATGCCGACGTTGATAATCCTGACTTTGCCAGAGGACATGCCCCAGCCCGGTTATTGCATCGCAAGCGCATTCGGTTCACCCCACCTGATCCTATCATACATCCCAAAGGCCATCGCGAGTTTTTGGCTTTCGTCACTCCATCCCAGCCTTCCTTCACTGAGCACTGTGGACAGGGAAACTGGATATCCTTATTTGCAACCCAAAACGCATGCTCATTCCCAACAAACTCTTCCAATTCACCCTCTTCAACTGGTTCTCCACGCACTACAAAAAATAAAATAAAAAACACCACAATAATTATCAGTTCCCTCCCTCCCACCATAAACAACCAGCACACTAACTTATTCTCTCCCACCAAGGGTTTGACACATTCCATGCAGTCGGTCGACATTTCGCCCCACTGTTCCATCCAAATGCATTTCCCACATCCACAATCACCCGCTTGGCAAAAGCAGTCGCCTTTCGTCGTCCATGTTGCTTTGGCACTTGCACCTTAAGTTATGGTATTCAAAATTGCATAAGCAATTTTTTACATAAAATCATAATGGCATACCCGAAATTTTTCTTATGAATCCCACGAATTCCCCTGTGCTCCATTTCATAAAATCATAACACAACAGCCAGCCGGGAAGAGCCAGGCCGCATCACACTCAACATGTTGGGGCAACCACCACCATCAAGCCAAGCATCTCCTTCGCCAGGCTTGCAGTCTCAAGTTCAGTTTCTGGGCACACCTTCGAATGGTGCCTTACAGTTCTCCCCTGGCTTTAACCTACCTGTGCTCTTGTAAGTGGCACTGATCCATTCCCCATGTGTCTGCCGGTGCAGAAAACTGACCTTTGGAACAGTCCAATGCAGCCCGGAACGGCCACTCCGTCCTCTTTTGTATCGGTTCTTCCCAGCCAAAATACGAACCAACCATCACCCCAACCAAACCAACCACCTGCCGCGAATCAAAACGACACCGAAGATGGCGAGTCTTCCATATCACTCCGCCAAAGAGGTCGGAAGCGCGGAGGCACATCTAAAGCTCCTCGAGGTTCAACTGCTGCGCCCAGGGGGACATCAAACCCACGTGCTCGAGGCTCAACTGCTGCGCCGAGTGGGACACCAAACCCACGCGCTAGAAAACCTCCGAGGTCATGGACAAGGACGCGGAATGCTGACGGGAAGTCCGAGATGGACTTGATTGTTGATTGGCTTACGGTTGAAGCTAACTACAGCTCCTGGCGTAACAATAGCATCAGCAAGAGACAAGTCTGCGAGCTCATCTGTGATTACTTACAGGCCCATGGGTTCCCAGAGAGGCGTCCATGGAAAGGTGTCAATCAGCAGGTTGGTCAACCTTTATTTTTCCTCCCATTCAACAAACATCACTGACTCTTCTGTTCTTTCCGTGTTGTCCCTAGATCACTCAAGTTGAAACTAAGTTTCGCGAGGCGCAGCGATGGAAAGAACAGACAGGCCAGGGGATCATGGATTGAGCCAGAGAAAAAGCGAGTGCGTGTGCTGATGATCCTGACGCACCAAACTATCTTGATGATGCTAGAAACGAAACAGAACGTGTGTTATTCTTAAATTGTTCTGTTTTTCAACTGGCCAAGGCTAATTGAGTGATCCAGTTGAGATCATGAACACATGCACTTATTTTTTTCAACTCAAACCGGTCATGGCCGGTTGCCCTTCTGCGGGCTATGTGGTGACTGAAGAAACGAGAGAAGGCGAACCTGTGGACAACAGGTCTGTTCGATCGGAAGACATTGCGGAGAGGCCCGAGGAGCATCCAACAACACCGTCACACTGGTCCGAATCTGAGCGCGGCAATCCAGAATCCGATGACAACCATCCAGAATCCAGTGATGACTTGCTCCCGCCCGTTCTGAACCTAGAGTCATCTCAAAGCCATGTTGAGCAGTCATCTCGGCCTAGTCGGCCATCATCTCAGTCCTTGCCAAGTCAATCTACTCAGCCATTGACTCAACAGCCTACTCGGGAAACAGCCAGTTCGGCGGCTCAGAATCAATGCTCTCGTGCTTCCTCACATGCGTACAGTCTCGGAAACAAATCAGATAAATCCTCGTCGGCACGAAAACGCAAAACATACGCTGAGCAAATCGCTGGTGAATTCCTTCCGTCCAAGCAAGATTTGGCTGCTGATCGAGCGGCAAACAATGAAGTGAATCAGCGGATGGCTCGGTCAGACCAACAAATGTCCGAGGCCGCTGCGGCAATCGTTTCGACCCTTGTCAACAGGAACGCCCCACCATCGGTTTCTGATCCAGAACTCTTGCAGCTTGAACGTCGTGAGAAAAAGCTGAACATTGAGATGCGCGAAATTGAGGTAGCAAACGCAAAGGCTGAGGCCGATCAAAAAAAAACAACTGTGGCTGCCTTTCAGCGGGCTCGGATGGTGCAGGACTTCTTGAAGTCCGGGCTATCTTATGAACAAGCAAAGGAAGCAACTAACAAACTTCTCGGACCTCAAACTTAAAATGAGGATTAGATGCCTCAACACACAACTCTCAAATCTACTACAGTAGCTTTTGTTCACACCAAAAAAGCGTTTCATTGTCTTATCGATCATTTTTTTTCTCAATGAATCTCCGCACAGTGGCTTGTTGGGTTATTTTATTTAAACAAAGGTTTGAGATAACTCGACAAAAATTTCATGTATTTCTTTGTTTGCAGAACAAATCAAAAAGCTGATCTCTGCGAGATGTGTCTTCGAAGTCAAAGCAATCCTCCTCGGGCTCAGGTGCCTCCACTTCCGGCTCCGAATCGGAAGCTGGTGCACCGTGATGGGCAGACAACACCTGCCAATCACAGTTGTGTGAGAGTAAAAAGTTGTGCAAGATCACACAAACCTTGAGCCATCGGTTTAATTGCCTTGCCGATCGGACATCGCATAACCTTTGCCGGAGTAATTTGAGAGACTGGAATCTGTTCTTCAGCATCCCGATGCAGTGTTCAACTTCGACACGTTGGTGACTCAATTCATAGTTGAAGGCTTGTTTGTTTGCCGGTAATAGTTGCCCAGGTGACCGTTTGAACGCAGGAATAAGAGTTTGTGAAGCTGTGTAACCTGAATCGGCCAACAAGTACTGCCCCGGAGAAAAGTACTTGTTTGGTTGGATGAAGAGCTACAAGGTGCCTCAGTGATTCAGGTAATGGAGAACACACTGCCTTCACGCGGGTAACATACCTGGGAATTTTTGTAGACCCGCTGGTCATGTGCACTACCACACCAGCCATGCAGCGCATATATTATCCTTCGTTCCCGGGTACAGACAATCATCGAGTTCATCCCGTAGATGCTCTTTCGCATCCAAAAGTCTTCCTTGTGGACGGTTGGCGCAAATGCCAAGGGAAAGATTGTCCCATCGATCAAGCCAACAGCATCGTCAAAGAAATCGTGGATCGTTTCTGTACAATATGCTGCTCGATCTGCGGCAGATGGCCATCTGACGTATTTTTCCTCGAGGTCGGCAATCGCACGCAGACATCTGTTTGTATAATTTTCTATACTACCTTCTAGAAACATGAACAAATTTCATGTTAGTTTGCATGCAATCATCAGTGGAGTAAAATCAAACACACCAGATATGTTGAATACCTCTCTCAGAATATGTGGTGATCCACCATTACCGTTGATTCCCAAATGAGCTAGTGCAACAAGCAATTGCCACTCAGTTGGTGCTTGGTGGTGATTCGAGTCGTTCATGAACACCGGGTGGTCTTTTATTTTGTTCAACAACGCATAAAAACTGTCCTGAGTCATCCTAGCCTAGAACAAAACAATATTGGTTAATCTGAGAATAAGAATAAGTCTGCAATACACGCAAAAAACTCACCCATCTGAGAAAGACAGCATCAGTATTATTTGAGAAAACCTCAAAAGTTCGTGAAATTGTTGAGATTTGGGGACGAGGAGCTCTGGGTGCCAAGTAGCGGCGGTTGCATACCGTAGTAATCAGCTGGAGGATTCCCTCTGCCTGTGCGTGTGTTGTTCGAGCCTCCCACAAGCGATGTTGAAATCTTAAGAGCTGATATCTCGACCTGGATCGGGAACGGAGGAGCAAGATGACCGCCAGAGAAAGAAGGAGATCTTGATCAGGAGCTTCAACCTTTTCAAGTAGTGCCACGATGATGATACAAAACAAAGGGAAGCGTCGGCCGGTTATGATGGTTCGGTAATTCTGATCGCTGATTTGTAGTCTTGCAAAGCAGGTGATCAGGAGGAACTGAAGGTCCCGGATCAATGATTTTCGTTCCGTCTGTTGTGGCATGGCTGTTGGCTGGTTAGATGAGTTGGAATTTTTGGTCTGTTGGCTGGTTAGATGAGTAGGTTTTTTTGGTTTGGTTTGTATGTGTGATGAGATATGTGTGAGATGGGGTCGGGGGATGGTTAAAGGTGGTTCTCACTATTGCCTGAGCGACATAAAATCATATATTTATGACTCCCTGCCAAAATCGGGGGTTATGCCATTATGATTTTATGTAAATATTTTATGTATTCAATTTTGAATACCATAAGTGCTGCCTGCATCATATACCGCAAATGTTTAATGTAACGCACTCGTTTGATTTGCCAAAATCGGAGCGCTAGGTTCTGCAAGCTCGCATTTGTATTTGTTTGCATCTGATATTCCGCCACCTTTAAAATTCCTTGTTCGTGCACCACTCGGAATGCTTCAAACAACGTCGGGATTTGAATGGAAACCTCAAGCCAAAATCCTCCCAAGTAGCCTCCAGGCATGCCCTTGACTCGAGCCAGGTGCTTTTCAAACGTTTTCAATCGTCGATGATACGTTTGGCAGAGATTCACATTGCTGACTGGTGACTTTCCACAGATTGACTTGAGTATATGCACTAGTCAAGGGTACACTTTGATTTGCACATCATAGATTTTTCCAGAGTCTTCAATCGTCGTTTCAAACTCGACTGATCCAAATCCCCTTCCAATCCCTAGCAGCATCGGATAGTGGTTATTGTACGACTTGACCGGTTTGGCTAGAAATATCATCTCGTCCCGGTAAGTATATCCGATGTCAAAGCTGTTTGTGCAGTCCAATGTTTTTGGCGTTGACTCGGCCCCAACATCTTGCGTAATCAGGAATGCAGGCGTCTTGGTCCCATACGAATTCAGCCGCACCATTGGACACCCAATCTGGTCAAGGCAGCGCTGGAATAGACACATTGAAACCGTCTGGTGGCCCTCAATCAAGCATTGTTTGTATCCTGATTCTTGAATCACATAGCCGAACTCGACTATCAAAATATCTAGTAATGCTTGCTTGTACTCTGGCGGAATTCTCATGTAAACAATTCCTTGCCCAACGTAGACCCAGTCTTGATACATATCATGTTCACGCAGGGTCGGAGCATGACTACACAACGAGATTGGCAACGCCGGGGAGAAGTAATTCAACAGCTGGCATGGTTCAAGTGTGATTCGCCATGCATCCATGTCCAAGTCACCTATCCCCAATTCCTTCTGGTCATTCGGAAGCGACGGCAGTGGATCCGGAACAGGCCATATTCCATCAAGATCTGGAAGTTCATCATCATAATCATCAAAGTCTGAGTTGATCAGGCATCCGCCAGAAACATCACTCCAAGTCGAGCTAGCATTAGACTCGTCTTCAGTTGCAATATCCGCAACCAACGGTTTTTCGGGTGGGCAGTAACTACTTGAGCCATCTCCAATTTCCTCCTCGCTATCAGACGTCACAAAAGCCGGTCAATACACGGCGGGGGTGCTTCCTGGCCCGCGCGTTTGTGGAGACAACGGGATCACCGGCTCCGTGAAATCCACGTGGATTTCACTGCTCCCCCCGTCGTCTCCACCCGCCTGGGATTTCCACGTCATTCCAATGGGGAAAATGACGAGGATTCCACGGCTGCCCCTGGGATCCCGGTGAAAAATTGTCCCCGTGAGTTCCTCGTCGTTCTCAACGATGAGGAACCCACGGATGCCCTTGCATTGCCGGTGTTAGGGTTGTTTCGGTGATATCGGCCTTGGCTTGTGTGCGTTTTGAGGACACGGCTCCCAAGGGAAGAGACTTCGGAGTTTTTAGCGTTTTGAAGTCTGAGACCAAGACTCGAGTGGCGATCACAACGGCCTCCCTGGGGAATACACTTCGCTCTGCCTTTCACGCACACACCGCCGCCCTCTTAGACCCGCCCCTGCTCAGCGACCTCCAGCCCATCATCCTCCCCTCCCCCGACACCCTCCAGCTCGCTCTGCTACCTCCAGGCCCTCCTTGCCGCCCAGCCCCCAAAGACCAAAGCCGCCCAGTCAAAGATCGCCATCTCCCCCTCCCTCACCGACCGGACCACCGGCCTTGGATCCTTCTCCTCCCAGCCCACCGGGAACGCCTCCAACCACGACTACCGCATCTCCGACTCCGCCGCCGGCCTGCGCACCCAATACCTCATCACCAACCTCGCCCCCGCCACCAACTACTCCGCCTGGCTATTCCTATAAAGGCTCGGAAACTGCACGATACAGTCCGGCGGTGGGTCAGCTCTCACGTGTCGGTCCCGGGTCTCAAATCTCGGTGTTACATTGCTAAGTGAGCTGACTAACCTGCACGATACAGTCCGGCGGTGGGTCAGCTCTCACGTGTCGGTCCCGGGTCTCAAATCTCGGTGAGGAAAGAGAGAGGATCCCGGGCACGTGAGAACCGGTACTGTAGGTGCGCGTTGGTGACAGTTAAGGTTGGTACCTGTCACCGACTAGGTTAGGAACTATGTACATATGGGGAAGTACATAGAAGGTGAAACCTAGTTTTCACATAAGTGTATACCTAACTCTAACAATTCCAGCCCGGCCCGGTGGTCGACAACGTGCCCACCGGGAGACTGTGGCCGTACATCTCCTTCCGGACCAAGTCCAGTCAGTCTCTGTTCCCCCTTACGCCCAAAACATCCACACTCATCCGATCTTCCGCACACAGCTAAGAACTGTAGACTACTCCACGACCTGCCCTTCTGTCCCTCGGTCGCCTACGCCGTCCCGGCCAGCCCGAGCCTGTCGACGAGCGCGGTGGTGGCCCAATACAACCGCAGCGTCAGCGGCCATCTGGCCAACTTCTGCACGGTGGTCTCCACCTACCCGTGCAACAACGACACCAGCGGCCGGTACTCCTTTGTCACGGGCTGCGGGGACTGTTTGCGGGCGTACACGGACTGGGCCTGTGCGGTCGCCCTCCCGCGCTGCGTCGACCCTCCTGCCGCGTCCCCGGAGGCCCCAGGGACCCCCACACAGGTAGTGTTCGCCAGACCCGACCCCGCCCATCGCTACGCGTCTGCCGAGCAGAACTGGCTCTCGAAGGTCTGCCTCCAACAGGCGCCCCAGCTCGTCGGCTGGGCGCGGATCAAAGACTACGTCGACCACAAGATGGCTCGCATGGCTGAGAGCATCTCCAACGGACTCGCTAAAGCGTGACTCGCGACCCCAATTTAGCGAGTCGGGCGAGTTTTTGGGGTCCAACGGACTCGCTATACGACTCGCCAAATGCCTCCCGAGTCGCCTCAACTCGCCACAGCCCTCCACTTGTGGCGAGTCTGCACCAACCCGACACTCGGCCCTCTTGGGCCGCACCTCGCACCCCACGCATGCTACACCAAACGCTACATCACCTACCGGCCCATCCTCACATCAGGTCATTGGTAGGATGACCGGTCGTTGATACCCACATATGACTGGTCATCGATAAGATGACCGGTCATGGGTATCAATGACCGGTCATCCTATCGATGACCGGGCATCAATAGTCATTGATACCCATGACCGGTCATTGATACCCATGACTGGTCATCGATCCCATGACCGGTCATCGAGGCCGATGGCCGGGCATCAACATAAATGAGCGGACATCAAGACCGATGACCGGCATCAATATAATGACCGGTCATCCTATCGATGACCGGGATCGATGCATGGCCGGTCATCGATAGGAGGACCGGGCGTTTGACTCCGAGGATCGAAAGGATGACCAGGAGCTGGTCATCTACTTGTGTGGCTTGACGGGCAAGGTGTGGTCTTGCCGACGACGAGTTGGTCCAGCCTCTTGTCGGGTCTCGATTTCTGGCGAGTCCGCTGTGGACCGAGCCTGGGATACCCCGTTACATGTGGTCCAGGGCCGTGACCCAGGGTCTGCGCGATCCAGGGACCGCTGGAGATGCTCTGAGCTCGACGCCGATTGGCCCGCGGCGCTCGTCCGCTACTGGAACGTGCTGCGGCGAAGGATCCTCTCGGGCGCTGGAGATGCGGACGATGATGAGCTCTATCTTACCAAATTCAGAGCGCTGTATCCAGTAAGACTCGTCTTCCTCCTACTGCAACCCTCCCCTCTGACGAAGAAGTGCAGGCGATGCTGCGTGGCAGAGCCCAGGAGGCCCCGGGTGATGAAGATGAAGATGGTGCCGCAGATGGCTTCTAATTATCTTATTTTCATGTTTTCTTTTTTTTTCCTTTTTATGTTGTTTGTTTTCTTATCTTTCCTCGTCCAGTTCTCCTCCATGTCCCCCATGCAATGCAGTGCGTGGTACCCAGGCGGTACCACATTCTGCTGCAGATATAACCCGCGGATTTGATCCGCTCCGCGCAAGGCTAACTGAGCCACCGCACCCCCCAAAGGTGAATGCGACGGACCGGTGAGCCACGTGGAGACCACCGCTCAAGGTGTCGCTGCCTCGTGGGCTCGACCAACCCGTCGTGATTACGGGTTTTCCTCGGTGGAATCGCCGTCGGTGGTGTGGTGGGGCCGGCGTGGACCCGACCATCCCGTCGGTGCCACGAGAAATCCACGGGGAATCCACGGAGAGCCAAAAGCCCACGTGGATTCCTCGCCGTGCCCAGTTGGTGGAGTCCCCGTGAACGTGTGGACCAACAGCCGCTGGTCCGACCTCGCGCGCGGCCACCACGTGGAGTCCTTGTGGAAACCGCGTGATTTCCCCGTGGACGGACTCCCCGGGTGTAGGGTCAATGATCAAAGAAAATTGTCATTCTTTGCTAGTGAAGTTTAGTTTAGTTCATATGTAATTTACTAAAATAAACATATTTTTTACATCTGTAAAAACCAATCAATCATCAAACAAAAAGGTAGAGAAAAAGAGAAGAGAAAGAGAAAGAGAAGATTACAAAAAAAAATCAAAAGATAATGAAAAGGATCAAGAAAAAATTGACAGTTGTAAATGATAGATGAGAATAAATTAAGCCAAAAAAATAAATGAAACTGAACATGAAAAAAGTCTTGATGGGGGAGATGGATGGATGGATGATGCTCCAGTACTAAACAAGACAAGGGCAAAGGAGAAATAGGTAAAGAGAAAAACTGTTTTAAATTCTTCATCCTTTCACTACACAAGTCACACATATACATGCCACACGTAAATCGATAAACAAACACAGGCACAAAAAATAGATAGCAAAGAAGAGAAAGGTCAATGTAGATAAGGAAACAGTAGAAAATAAATGAAAAACATGAAGAAGGGCAGAGTCGATAAGTTAAAGGAAACAAACCCATTAAGAACATTTCTTGTCTGAATGAAGAAAATGACAAATGAAATGAATGGCTCTGGAGAGTAGCTCGGAAGGGTCCTTCCCGGCCGAGGATGATCAGCGTTTTTGGATGTTGTTTACGAAGCTGATCCGGATCCAGAAGATGACCGAGAATGACGTCGGGCATGTGAGGCGTTCTGAGCGACCGCGTCGGCTAAGTCTTCCATTTCCGGATCGGCTGTCAACAAGAAAACGTTGAATGTAAATATTGTGTAATTAACACTTATGGACTTTTGCGGTTGGATCAACAGAAATCAGTGAATGGTGTGGAATAAGTCTCTTACCTTGTCCTTCCATCGCTTCTCTGTTAGACAAATGTAATACTACCAGTCAGTGCAAGAAAGAAAGTACATCGAAAAAACGAAGGGAGAGAATTCTACTTACTTGATCATACTGATCGTGTTTTCCAAGCTCCTGCGACGAGTTGAAGGACTGGTCATGGTGGTACCCAAGCTGCCTCTCCTAGCATGACCGCGCTTGAATTTCGGACTTCCACCGGGAGTCGTAGGAGAAAAGCCGAGGCCTTCGCCAATGGGTGTCCCACTAGCCGAGCCAATCGTTGGCCGGTCGGGTGTGCCCGGCAATGCCGGACTGGTAGGCACGGATGAGGTGCCAGAGGCGTAGTCACCGAAGGGTAATCGACCATCACCCGAACCAGCCAACGAGTTCAGCGTGCCCGATCGTGATCGCGATCGATTTGTGTCTCCTGCATCGGCGGCACCAGGACTCCTCGACTCGGCAAACTCCTCGAAACCTTCTACATCTGCCGCATCGATTAACTCTGGAGGTAAATGCTCGTTCTCGATATCCGATTTACGGGCTTGGTCGAAGCCAGCCTTGAGGATGTTTTCTTTGATTCCATCCGCACCATTCGCCAAAGCTCCGTATGGTAACTTCGCTTGCGCAGTAGTCGATTTCAATTCGGATACAGCTTCGGCTTCCTCTCGTAAGACTGCAAACACCCTCGACATCTTCCCTACCGCCATGATCTTGTTCTTGATCGCTTGTCTCCGCTCTGCCGAAGCAGCTGCCGATGGCGAATCTGGATCCGATTCAACTTCCTCTGAAGCCAGCGGCAGTTCTTCTTCTTCTTCGTCCAACTCTTCCTTAGTGCAAATCCCGAGAATCGCAATTAACATATCGGTAACTGGAAAAAAGCCGCTGTCAGTAAATGAATGTCTTTCCGACTTCCCCAAAACATGTAAGCACGTTTAAACTTACTTTTTTCACCTACAAATGGAAGACTCCAAGTGAACACATCCATGAAGTTGGGTAGCCAGTAGGGATGGGGGGTACAGTTGAACTGTCGAATGTTCATCACGTTATTCTCGTACTTCAAAACGGCTGCTTTATTATTATAAACGTCCAAATAGTTCGGGGCTGAAAATATAGTCATAACTGATGGAAAGCCAGTAGTCTTCGTCTTTTTATACATGCGGTATCTGTGGAATATTCGCATATAATTTGGTTCACGAGGTTGGCTTTCAATTGGATATAAAAGAAAGGCACGTACCCAGCGTCTTGAGCTTCATGTGCGCGGATGATGGACAAAAGTCCGTTCCTCTCCAGAAAAGCACAGGCAGCTTGATAACTGGGCAATGAGGAATCGGATGATGGACATTTTTCTAGTGATGAGCACTTCCGAGAAGCTTACTTGACGAGTTTCTTGACTACAGTGAACAGAAGGGGAACACACCTGAAAAAGAATGAGCAACCTCTCACGTGGTTGTGCACAAAACCTTCAGCGGCTTTTTCGCTCCCAAAATCTTCTAATGGGTCAGCCCAAAGAATATCGCACATCAGGCCATGGGTGGGGGGTTCCCGGAAACGATTGACCTAACCAAAATATAGCGAGTGGGGTTTGGAAGAGTGAGTTTGAAAAGATGCAAAGCGAAAGTTCAAAGTGTCATACACTTACACCTTTGAGATCATCCAAAGTTTGCAGCTCTGGGCTAAGCCCACCGTGGATGCAGAGGAACTGCTTATTCATGACTGCGGCGAGAGGCAGAGAACAGAAGCTCTCCATGCAAGCATCATAAACCCGTTCGGAGTACTTGTGCTTGCACTCGAGTTTGAAGGTGAAGTAATCGGTCAAATGTCGACATTCGTGATTACCGCGCAGTAGGAATAGGGTATCTGGGTACCAAATCTTTAGAGCCCAGAGATACAGAACACACTGGTGGAGGGAGAAGCGTCGAAGATCAGTCAAGTAAGCTTGCGACGGATTTGGATGAGATGGGCAAGGAAATGAGATAGAGAGAACCGACTTCGATTGAGAAATAGCCCCGATCGACATAATCACCCAGAAATAGATACCGCGTTTCGGCCGGGTTACCACCGACTTCGAAAAGTTTCATCAAATCAAACTGAAGACGGACCCCCATGCCCAGTCGATTCCAGCGATCAGACGAGGAAACAAGGTCAGGATGATTGAGCAAGGTACAGAGTGTGGGGATGGAGGGGCAGATCAACTGACGTATTGACCGTGGATATCACCGCAGACGGTGATCGGGGCTTCGACTTCTAGTAAATTGGGTTCAGTTTTCAAGACTTCAGACGCCTTATTTAAGATGAACAGAGCCTGGTCTTCGGTCAATCGACCTTCACGATAGAAATGATTCTTCAAGAATGCAACGTCACTAAGATCCAATCCAAGATTTCAAGCAAAGCTCAGCAAGACCGGAGAAAGGGGTATATATATGAGAAGAAGAGGATTAAGAAAGCAGAGACTGACGGTTTGGAAGGGTCGACGGTACTGAAGAATTCGGCATCGGTTGGTTTGAGAAATGCGGGGGCTTGAACCTCCTTGACGACTCTTTCCTGGGTGCTTACGATCACACCATCATCGAGTGTGTGGAGGGTGAAGTCGATCTCAGGCAAGGTGAGTCTGTCCCTGATAGATTTGAGACCAGCTTGCTGTTGCTTGAGCTTGGCGGCGAGTGTGTTGGCCGACTCGCTCGATTCGGGTAGGCCGGTCGACATACTCTCGATCGCTGGAGATGGAGAAGAGGTTCAGTTGGTAGGGCTTCGTTTGCTCTATCCTGTTAGCTGTGTTTTTCTAGTAGGAGACGCTCAGATATCTTGCAGAGATATCAGTTGGGGAGAGGTGCTGCTGGCGATGTGGTGGTGGTGGTGAGTGCGGAGTGCAGTGAGCTGGGATTGGAGTGGGTCCAAAACCATTCGATAAGCGATAAAACCATGTCAGAAACTGGAAACTGGCCAGAGTCAGGTCAGAAACCAGCCAAAACCAAGCCAAAACCACAGACAACCTCAGGTGAAAATCGCTTGAAATAGAAATAATCATCGGCTTGTCAAAAGGCTGGACTGTTAAGTGCAACAGGGAAGGAGTGCTGATGAGTGTGGCTGGACCTGAGACCCAAGCACACCTGGGATCGATGATGTCACTCCAGTAACCCTCACGGAACTCGGGGGTTCTCAACCCAAAGGAAGGAAGAAGAATATCATTGATAGTGGTGCATGTTTCAATTCTGACAGGCAATCGGTGGAGGACTTCCCGTCACCATTTACGGGCCTCTAAATTCCCGGCCTCAAAGCCATCAGTTAACCCGCGCCTCAAAACAACAACCAGCTTATGTAGAAAAGTTGCAAAACTTTAATCAAACACATCAGAAGTTTTTTATGAACAATTTTTTTAAATAATGATCAGTATCACTTGCTGCTGTGCATTTTACCAAATTTTTTAAATTATGTTTGTAAAGGCCTTAAATTTAGCTCCAAAGTTCAGTAAAACTCAATTGTGAACCCCCCTGTTCCCTAAAACTAAATTGTAGCTGATGCCCACTAACTTGTGGGTCTATTATAAAGATGGCACGTGGGTGCAATGGGTACTATTGCTCTGGCAGGTACCCTCTCCACATGTGAAGTACGGGTATCTGGATTTCATGCCAGTGATACCCAGTAAACACACGTAATGGAGCAGGTATCACAAAGTATATCATTAGGACGGTTCACGTAGGGCCAAAATCAGCAAGACCAAAATAAAGTTTATCCCACGGTCCCAGCCAATTTGGCTGGGAAGGCTTGCTGATTTATAACATCAGCAGGGTTAAAAAATCCCTACGTGAACCATCCTATTATATCCTCAATATACCCCTTTGACCCTACCATCTCACCACACCGTCAACCCAAGAAATATTGTCAAGAAATTAGAATCATACCCTACCATCTCACCACACCGTCAACCCAAGAAATCTTGTCAAGAAATTAGAATCATCACCAAATATGGTTTCTATGCCAAATGCCTACCAAGCAACAAGTATCTCTTCTGTATCTGATGCGGCTGCTGCTACTGATACCATTGAAGTGGACAAGGAGAATCCTGGAGAAAGTATAACCACTCTGTCTGCCAGTGGAGGGCCTGCCAGTGCCACTACCAATCAGTTAGTATGTCTTATCTTGATTGTTTTTTGGTCGATTTATTTTTACTATTTCTTTCTTTCTTCCGCAGTCTGAAAATAGTTACAGGCCAAGCACAACAAATTGCCAGGATTGCTTTCAGTACCAGTCATGTGTCATACAAAACACCTCAGATATCCAATCAACTTGATAAGAATGGATGGAGGATGATAGCTTATCCTTGCAAATCATAGGTTCATTGTTATCTTTATTATCACTTTTTTGAATCATTTTGCTAATAGTCTAAATTTGTTTTATGATCCTTTTATATGTGACAAGAAAATCAATTGACCAATTAGTGACACATCCTGTAGTAATCTCCTTAAACACACTGCAAGCTGTTTCAAGAAGAAGAATGATAAGGACCGTGCTCGGACCTTGGATTGCTTGGAGTAACAAGCACTGGTGACATTGACCCAAGCAAGGTGAGTACTGAATTTTATATTATTTGTTTATGTTATGAAGCTGATTAGAATTCATGCAACATTTTGTGAGGAACAGGTAACAACAGTGAAGCAATACAATACAGGATCAGTATTGGCCAATACTACATATAGGATTGTTTTTTTGATACATCAGAATTCAATACCATGTATTGTATTGAAAAAAAGATACAATACAGTGGTATTGTATCCAAGTTTATTAAAGACACAGATTTGCCTAATCCTGAAAAAAATTTTCAAGGGTTCCCCCTACAACATGCAAAAATTGAGAAAAAAAATCATGGGTTTTCCCAAAAAACAAAAGGAGAAAACAAACACCATAACCACTCCATAACTAAAAATACAAAAACTTTTATGTACCACCAACAACTCAAATAGCCTTCCAACATCAGCAAAAGTGTTGTGCCACAGGCTCAGCCCCCAGCCCGCGTCAAGCGCACGGTTCAAAAGGACTGGACATGAAGGCCCCCGGCCCGCAGAAAAGGCTGGGACCAGTGGGGGGCCCACTCTTTGCCCTTCAAACTGTGAATGTGCACCAGCAGAAGGGTTGAGGGAGTTGGATAGCTGGAATTGCAGCATCCCCAAACTCCCTGGGGGACCTGAAAACACCCACCACCTCTACTTAAGCAATTGGCCACCCACCTACACCCACGCCCAAAAATCTTAAAACTCAATACTCAACCTGCAACACCCAACCACCCCCTAGCAAAGCTTGTCCTGACAACCCACCCTGAGCCCAAGCGCGCCAAAACGCACGCCCCTGGCGGATGTTATGTAGTACAATTTGACTACTCCGACTCTCAATTCAGAACCTACGCACACACAAATTGAGCTTGACACTCAATACCGCCCTAACCCCACACCTGCCACGCCCACAAAGCAACATATCCTCTTTTGGTTGCGCCGACCCAGTTGCCTTGGCGCCAACCCCATGGTAGTGGTACCCCTTCGTCCAAACCTCCCCAAATACCAATCAAGACATGACCATATCAGGTGTCGCGCACCAGCACCATCCACGCAAAACATCATGTCCGACCGTTGTGGTTGCCCTGTAACCGACTCAACCAACTCAGCCTGATCTTGACCCACCTGTGTCAGGTTGTGGTTCTGCTACTCTTGGCTTTATCATACCTGCTGGTGTCACTCATTCATGACCTGTCATTTACAGGTCTTACCCTCAATTAGGGATCTTCATGTGACACCAGTGGATGTTCATTCACCCACCTGCAGCCATTCATATCCAAGTGTCCTTAGTACAGTGGTTAGTACACTTGACATGGATATAAGAGACATGGGTTCAACTCCCATAGGACACATAATATTTTATGGAGTTTCACAACCTCAACCTCACCGCCTAATTGCCTCACAATAGAATTAAGCTTTACTGCATCTTCAAATATAATTTGATGCACAGATTTTTCTCTTAAGCCTTGGAGGAAGCTGTCCTGGAGCGGCTGCGGGTAAAGCATGGTGTATCTGGTGAATGTAGGTTGGTCGAGTGAGATTACGCTTACCGCCTGTGATGTCGTTGACTTTGAAAAATGCTAATTTGGAGGAGGCAAATTCAATTCTGGTTTATAGCAAATGATTATTTATTGTCAAATTTCTGATAAGCATTGCCACACAATTTTTCTGGGCTCATGTGAGGTGTTTGGCTAGGCATCTGAGAATCTAGAAAGTTGTTGTATCATCCACCTCAACCTGGCTGGCTGCAGGATAGGTAAATTATTGTCACACAATCTTGCTGGGCTCATCTGAGATGTCTGGTTAGTAAAATGCAACTCTATCAGTTTGTTGGGTCATCAACCCCAGTTTGGTTGATTGCGAACACAAATCAAAAGTCAAACCTGACTGGCTGTAGAATAGGCGAGGTGGTAACGCGATAAAAGTGTTAGGTTTGACTAACATCATGTAGCGTCTGCAAGTTTGCCTTAAACAAGCACTCGCCACCAGTTTAAATTAATGTATGACAAGATATCGAGTGAACGCCCTCACAACCCTTAAATTGTAAGACTAAGATTCTGTAACCCCTCCCCTCGGAGGTGTCACAAGCAGGATCACAGGATCCCAAAGGATCCCCTACTTAACCCAGTCACGCCCCCGCCCCTCCTGGCTTGGTAGAGATCGCCTTCCCATCTCTCCTGAGCCAGGTAAGCTCTCATCTCGATTTCCCCTTTTTCCTTCCTTTTCCTCATATCAGTGTATATAGTCTGACCAGAGAGATCGCCTTCCCATCTCTCCCGAGCCAGTAATTCACCCCACTGCGGTTCTAGAAACCGTTCGAGGCCTTGCCTCTGTGTCCCTGAGCCCCAGACCAGTGAAGAGCCCTTGTCCCCTGACGCGGGCTCTTACAGATTCTTGAAGGAGAGACAACCAGACTCCTCCTTCAACTAGCCCCTACTCTCTTTTTGAGGAGGAATCCTTAACAATTCCAAACCCTGTTCTAGGGAGAGGAGCAAAGAGAGAAAAGGAAAAACTAGCTCCCCTCAACCTTTACCGGGATGACTTGAGTGCTACAGGAGTAGCACCTGGGTCAGCCCAAGTGGGAAATAATCCCAAGGAAGAAAAGGAACCTGATGACTACCCAGGCGGTATGCAACCGCCTGCGCCACAAAGGAATGCCCAGCACAGCAGAATGGATTTCACATTCTGTAAAATTCTAAACAAATTTCCAACACAATTATTGGTATAGCTACTGTGCCACACTCTTTATTTAACGCAAATGACTTATCCAAACAAGTTTATTATTGGATCAAGTCCCGATCCAATCAGTCGTCAAGATGAGATTTTATTCACCGGTGATTTCATGGCTATTGCAAAGGTAAGCTGGTATTAATGTGAAGACAAGAATTAACACTAACATATTGTTATATATTCAGCCAAGAATATAACTCAATGTGGAAACTCACATGGAGGAGATATTTGCAAGAAATCTATGTTATATGTGTGCAAGAGGTGGGGTTTACATTGTTGACCTGCGTGCACATTTGTCAATGACCCCAAAGATGAAGGCGCATACAATTAGCAGGAAGGCTATTTGTTACAATGGTTGGACAACACCAAACTTGATCTGTGATGATAGCCGGTTTGCGGGTTGACAAGCAAGAGCATCACAACCCTGTTGGGACCATACATTCAGCCTCAATGTATCAGTCAAGATGGGAGGGTGGCAGGTTACTTTGTGACATAACTCTGTCTCATGAGTCATCTGCAAGTGGAGTTGTAATGCATCCTAGCTGTGTTTTTCTAACTTTTTTTTGGGTTTCCAACACATCAGGGTTTGCTCACTCAATATTAATTGAAGATGCCACTTGTATTATACTTTCAAGAGATATTTTTCACACTGGATGCTGCACTTGTTTTGCCAGGGAGCTTGATGGCATCAGCTTGGTGACTAAATTATCATTAATGTAAGCTTGCCTTTGCTTAAACTGTGACAATTTTTTACTGACACCAATTTTCAGGTTACCAATGGTAGGGTCCAAGGGCCATTGCTTTAATAATAGCGCATTTTTTATCTTCCTTGGTGTTTATCAGGTGTTTGAATGTTTTATGTTTGGCTCATGCATGCCTTCTAACAGATTGATCTGTGGGTTTGATCAAATCACTGAGCCCCGTTTTTTGTGTGGGCCATGCAAACACTATCAATGGTTGCGGAGGCAGGAACATGGCTGGGGGGTGTCTGAGGTATTACTTCCACTTAGTCTGAAGATTGGTGGATGTAGCAGTGCTGTGGTTCTTAATATTTGGATAAATGTTTTGAATACTGGAGCAGACAGGATCCAACTGCTTTCAAGATTTATATCTGTTCAGAATTCAAAATCTTACTTGGTTATCAAAGTGAAGTGAACATATAGGGTGTTCAAAGTTGACTTGCATAAAATCATAACACCATAAAATCATAAAATTCTAAACAGAAATAAATATTCACCACCCAAACACTCAAATTACAGCAACATTTCTAGAATGGTACATATGAAATCATCACTTGAAAGTTTTATGATTTTATGATTTTACTAGAGGCCAACGCAGCTACGCCGCTGCAGGGTGTAAGCCCCCACCCCCCGCAAGCCCATTCCTTGCTGTTGGAACTTGGATTGTACCCCCCCTTTTAAAGTGGTCTCTGGCATGGAAAATCCCACTGTGAAAAAATGAGAGCAAACCTCATTTTTTGACAGCTTGTGACACCCACAATCATGATCTGGCAGAGGTCTCCCATTGACACTCATGCAGCACAATCTCCTTTGGCCAGCCATCCGGCTCCTTTGCCCTGGATTTACCCCTCATGTCTCCCAACTGCATATCCCCACAGGATAAGCGGCCACTGTGTCTCCACTATTTGCAACTACTCAATATTTTTTTTTCATGTCACCAGTGTAAAGTTGTTTACCAAATTTATCATTTTGTTCTGTTTTCAGAACCTGTTTGACAGCGTCAAGGGGAATTCCCTTCAGCACATCTGCTTCCAAGGCTGAAAAGACTGAAATTTGAGTACTAAGCCCTCATTTGTCAAATAGAGTCTACAATTAATTTAACAACAACCCCACCCATAAAGAAATGCACACACACCAACCATGTATTTCAATCTTAGTATCTACTTGCCAATCACCATGTCATTTTTTATTCAATTTACATCAAGTTCACACAACAGGAATGTGTACTTATTTCAGGGTTGAATCCAGTTACAAAGTGTCCATGTTTTATCCCTCTATTTCTATTTCTCTCTCCCTGCATAGTTGAATCAGGCATGGTTGACTTACCCAAATGCTGAACAACCCACCTATGTTTGCCACCATTCCTCCACAGGCAAATACACTCTCTTTTCTAATGTGTGGCTTGCTATTTTCTGCCATCCAAGCCGCCAAGCTTGGCATGATACCATAGGCTCCAGGGATCAAGAAAAACAAGGAAGTATAGCTCAGTTTATTGTAGCTTGACTCATGAAAGATCAAGGACCCAATTATTGCAAGGGCTTCACTGATCCTCCCAGCCAGGACCTGGCCAGTACAATAGTCCAAGGATGTAAATAAAATCTAAAATAAAGTGCAGGACTGTAGTTTTGTTGATGATGAAGAAACAGCTTAGGCTAAGTTGAGCTTGTACAAAAAAGTGAACTTAATTTCAAAGAGTTTGACACTGCAAGAAAAACTCTAGAAACTGCTTGCAGTTGAGATGCAGCAAGCTTGAATCAAGCCTCAGCTCAAGCTGGAGTCAAGCACCCAAATTCCATGCTGGTGCACCTTCAGTGTGTACCTTGTTCAGCATCTCAATACTTAACATGCTGTAGAGCTCATGCAGTAGGCTGAGACAAATGTCCAACCTTGCAAATGAGCATTGCCCTGAGTACCCTTTTATTTTCTTTTATAAAACACTCCATGGGCCATTGAATCCAGCCAGAATAACATAAAAAGGGTATGTACACATGAAAGGGATATGTACATATGAAAGGAATATGTACATATGAAAGGGGAATGTGAGAAGGTGTATTAACACATAGAAGGGATATGTACACATGATGAAAGGGGTATGTATGCATGAAAGGGGTATGTATGCATGAAAGGGGTATGTGCAATAAGGGGTATTTGCACATGAAAGGGATATGTAACCATCAAAGGGGTATGTAAATCTGAATTATGAAAGGGTTGAAAAGGATGTAAGGGGACATGTAAACATGAAAGGGTCGTGAAAGCATGATGAAAGGGGTATATACACATTGTGAAAGGGATACATGCACATGAAAGGGATACACGCACATGAAAGGAGTATGTGCACATAAAGGGGTATGTACACATTATGAAAGGGGTCAATACATACAAAAGGGATATATGCACATGAAAGAGATATGTGCACATGAAAGGGGAATTTTCACATGAAAGGGGGATTTGCACAGGTATCAACTCAGTATTTTGGAGTCTGTACTCAGTTTTTTGTACCTTAGACTCCCTCTTGCATAAATTATGCAATGTGCATGGAAATTGAATCAACCAGTGCTTGATTCTTGCATGAGGCACAGCTTGCCTTGAGCTCTTGCATCTCAACTGCAAGCAGTTTCTAGAGTTTTTCTTGCAGTGTGAATAACTGTCAAGAGCTGAGTGGCTCTAGGAGAGTAACTGAACTATCAATGACACACCAAAATTCAGTTACAGATCAGATTAAGCCAACAGAGAAGCACCTTGAGAAGCTGAATTTCATTACAACTGCGCGGATTCCAATGAACTTCAGTAGAGGAAGGGTCATCACCAGAGCTCAAGAACATTATGAAAAACAAATGCTGTTGGGTTGCGTCTTGAGCTTTGGCCACCCTTGGCTGCCCTCACCAATCCCCTTTGTGGCTTCCTTGGGGTTCTAAAACAAACATTCTCCGGTGATCAGCAGAAATAAAATCACCCCCAATGCCCGTATATATCAATCTCTTTTCCGCAGTTTGGGATGCCTTTGAGGACCTCTGGAGCAACAAAGCTTTTATATTCAAGAAGAAATTATATGTTGTCAACAATTATCCAGAAAGATGTGCCTACTAAAAAAAACCTGGGAATTGATGCTCACTCTAATGTACCCAAAAACATCTCGAACTTGCTGCCCTCTCTGACGTAGGCAGCGCTTCCAAAATCAATCAGTTGGGCATTACCATGCCGGTGGCAGATGATATTCTTGTCTTTAAGATCCTGATATTCAGTAGGTCGTTCCGTCAGTACGGGTGTCAACAAGTTCAGTGGGTTGGGAGGGAGGTTAGCGGTGTCAATTGGCCAGCCGGCGTAGGTGGACATGTCTGGCTGAATCCTGCCAGAGAGGGGGGTTGAGAGATCGTCTTGGCGGTCCTGTGTGGCCGTCAAGGGAGTTGGGGAGTTTGAGGCATCGGTTCGGCGGTCCTGTGTGGCCGTCGAGGAAGGGGGAGAGGTCCGGGGTCTCGGATATCGGTCCTGCGGTCCTACGTGGCCGTCGTGGGGTCTGGAATCATAAGTTCTTGGTTCAGCGGTCGTCTAGTCGAGCAGGTTAATGAGGATTGGTCCTCGGCGGAGGTGTGGGTCAGGTAGTCCGTCTAGAGCAAGGGACAAGCATCTGGGGGGTCATTCAAGGTGATCGTTCGTCTCCGATTGGTCAGAAGGAGGGACGGCGGCGTCTGAAATAATCCAAAGGCTCGAAGGACACTTTGAGGGTTGTGTTTGGGTCACCGCTGCCTTGAATGAGTCCGTCGTCTGTTTTGTCTGAGTAGCTGGTCGAGGCTGCTGAGCTGGACTGTCTGTTTTCAATGACAGGGGTAGGAGTGGCTGGCTGGGGGAAAAACGGAGGCAAGGCCGGCCAGGTCGTGTTGATCATTCAGCTGACAGGACCTTCGTCCAATCAACCAACCGTCCGTACATTCAAGAGACCAAGAAATCCTCGGACCTTCACCGTATGGGATCCAAAAGGGGCCGGTGTTTGATCGTCAAGTCAAGTCCAAGCAAGAGGAGGAAAAGGGGCTCCGATGGGAAGACGGTAACTGTTTTTCCGGTCGAGTTCAGAAAAGGAGAGGCGCTGTTTGGGTTGACTCCTTGAGACAGAAGGGAGGCGAGCAAGCGCGATCAAAGAAGGTCGAGAGGAGAGAAGAAAAATCCAGAGGGGTCAAGGCTGGGTTGAACCAATGAAGGCAAGCCTCTGGTTGGTTTTGGTCTAGAAAAAAAAACCTCTCCTTTGCACAAAGCTGAATAAGGTCAGTCCGGTTAGGGATTGTTTCGACAGGCGTACTATTGCCTTTGGAGTCTCTGGCTTTCATGTACTGTGTGGTCAATGTCTTGATTGGGCCCGGACCGAATACTTTGTGGGGCTTCGGCAAGGATTCATTGTTTGATGATGTACTTGATCACCAGCGGCGAGCCGACTGGCTGTCCGTCTGCGCAATTCTCCTGGGCATGTTTGACGATCCCGTAAGCACCAGAGCCAGCGGAGGAGTGGATGAAGAATGAGTCCAAGTTGCGATATTTGGTGAATGAGCCATGGGTGGGGTGATGACAGGTGAGGCAGGCGGTGTCTTGTGGTGAGAAACAAACCTGGCGTAAATGGAGGTATAGCTGAGTTGGTTGCCGCAGTGCTTGGAAGGTGCTGGGCAAGTACGGTGACGGTAGCAGTGGCTACTGGTAACAAACAAGGCATTGGCAACTTGTGGTACGGTGTGCGGTGATGAGTGCTTGTTGCAAACTCACCGGAGTGCTTATTTAAAGGAGAGCAACTTGCATAGGTATGTACACCACGGGTGCACTAAAAGTTTCCGAGGTGGTCTTGAGAACCAAAATGGTTGGATAGTGGTTTTTGGGACCAAATTGGTCTGAATTTGGTTTGGGAACCCAATTGGTTACCAAATTGGTTCCCAAAACCATTTTGTGAGAGAATGACCACCGTCCTCTAAGAGATTTGGTTTTCAGAACCAATCTCACAACTTTTTCCCAAATGTTGTGGGATTGGTTCTGAAAACCAAAATGGTTGGTGTAAAGGATATCAAAACCAAAAATGTCGGCAGAGCGGTTCCCAGAACCAAATGGAAGTTCCCAGAAATATTTCTTGGAACTGTCCTGACATGGGCAGGCAGTTCTGAAAACTCAATCGTGGTAGGCCAAGGACTGCGGGCTGCGCAGCCATTTATACCATTTGATATATTGTATTTGAAATATGTATCCACCCAGTTGCTTTCTCCGACCGGGGGCTTGAAAATATTACCCCAGTTGCCTCCATCTCAAACACTCAAAGAACTTTGTCCCTCTTTGTTTTAAGACCCCTTCTCTCTTGGCTTCTGTCGTCATTAGATTGGGTAATCTTTTGCGCGCCTATCAGACAACAAAGTACGCCCGTCTCTCTCTCTATCTATCTTTTGCATCACGAAGATCTGACCAGGCTGTGGATCTTGTCTATGATATTCTCTGATATTCACTGGTTCTCGTGGTTGGTACTGTTGCACGCAAGCAAGAACCGGTTCTCCTGGTCGGTAAGTGACTGTTGCACGCAAGCACACATTGACCGGACGAGAGAACACTCCCAGCGCCCAAAGCTGACACCCCGCCTCATCCCCCCTCCCAAAAAAAAAATCTCGATGTCCCTGATTGATGTCCTAGATACATTTGTACATAACGCTTGGTGGTTGGGCGAAATTCCGACTAGCGGTGATGTGGATTGTTGAGCAGATCGCAAGCCTCAACCTGGACTCAAAGGTGCAGATCTTTGAGCCCATTATCCGGTTCCTGGGTGGGCTGCTGAGCGGTCATCTGTTCGCAAAAGACCCCGACAACCTCTGGGGATTTCGGATTGATGGCACGACAATCAGTTGCTTGTGTTGGCTAAAGACCTTGCTGATTAAAAACAAACAAACAAACGCAAGCTGGTGGACAAGGTACCACTATGGATGACATAGAGAGCTAGTTTTTCTATGTGATACTGTCTCGATCCTGTCTGCTGTTTACCGTGCTCTTAAGTGTTCCATCTGCGGCTTCCACAACATTGAGACTGCATTATTACCTTCTACTCGTTATAAACCATTGCACCCAGTAAAAGAGGCAATCCAACAATCTGCCTTTTTTGAAACCATTCTGCCAACAAAAAAGGTTTCAGTAAACGCCCAAACCAAAGTTGATTACAGAAATATTCTCTCTAACCAATGAGGGTTGGAGGAATATTTCTAGCTACCAAAATGGTTCTTGAAACCATTTGGCCAACCCATTAGCACTGTTCACGTAAGAAATCTATGACCATGTGAGAGATACACATCAGCATACTTTCCCAGCCAAACTGGCTGGCACAATGGGATAAACTTTATTTCAATCTTGCTGATGTTTAGCTTACGTGAACAGTGCTATTCTGGTTATCCAAACCAATCGGCCGACCAAAACGGTTCTTAGAACCATTTGGCCAATGATTTCTGGTTATCCAAACCAATTGGCCCGCCGAACTCGTCATCCAAACAGATTGGCCGACCAAAATGGTTCTGAGAACCATTTTGCCAACAATTTCTGGTTATCCAAACCAATTGGCACACCAAAATTGTTATCAAAACCATTTGGCCAACCGATTGTGGATATCCAAACAGATTTGGCAACCAAAACGGTTTTTGACACTAATGGCCGGACCAAATTGGTTTGGAAAACCATTAGAAGTGGTTGGCAGAATATTTCTCCGACCAAGAGGGTTTTTGAGATATTTTCAGGACCGCCTGAGGCAGTTCCAAGAATATTTCAAAAATATCTGAAACCGGTTAGTCCGACTCGTTCCTCAGGACGTCCAACACGTAGTGTATTGGAAATATTTTGAAAACCATTGAAATTGGTTTTCAAAATATTTTTTTGCACCCGTGGTGTACCCCCAGGGGATCCGGTTTCGTCCTACCCCCTCCCTGGGAGCCCACTAATCACTTGATTAGGGCCTTTCTGGACTACTCTAACAACCGGCCCACTTTTGCTCGTTGCTTCGGCACAGCTGGAGGGTCATCCATAGGGCCTTTGTGCCTTTGGGGATTTCACCATGTACTGTAATATTTGTAGGCTGTTTTTGCCATTTTGTGAGAAAAAAACACCCCAAAACTTAGATCCAAAGGTCTAGGATTTTGTGGATTTAAGAAAGTGGGATGTATTAAAAATTTTATGATTTCAACTTTGAACACCTTAATAGCTGTGGATCAATTCATTGTTGGTTAACTTCCTCCTGATTCAGGCTTTCTTCACAAGAATCCCTTGCACTCTTCAGGCAGGGTTAATTTCCTAATTTTGGAAAAAATAAACCAGTGGTGTATTTGTGGCACTGTGAGCTAAGATGGGCTGCCAGAAATTTCCTTAAGAGTGCAGCGGCGAAGCCGCCTTGGCCTCTAGTCTAAAAAAAACAACACCGTTTCTGGGCAATTGGCGCTCAATCCAATAGGGGGGTTCACAATTGAAATTTACAAAACTTTGGGACATATTTTAAGGTGTTTATGAACATTTTTTAAAAAAATTGATAAGTTGCAACAATTGAACTTTATCACCTGCTACTGTGCATTTTCCCAAAATTTCAAAATCTTGTTCATAAAAGCCTTAAATTTGCCTCCAAAGTTTAGTAAAATTCAATCGTGAACCCCCCTAGTTTATTGTATCAGAATGTATTGGCAATACAATACCATGGATTGTATTGGTTTGGTGACTTGATCCAATACCAATACAGTTTATTGGACTCAAAAAAAATAGCAATACCAGCAAATACCAATACATGTACCCTACCGTTTCACCGTTGCAGGTAACACAATAATGTGTGATCTGGTGTGTAGAGGCTGCACAACCATTCTCTGCATTGGAATAAAAAAGCCTCCAGAGCATCTTGCGCGCAACTGTCCTCAAGAACTTATCCAATTGACACATGTTCTAAAAAGCAATTCATTTCCTTTACACCACAGTAAATGAATTTTTCAGGTTGGATTTGAAGGTGAGGAGGGTTCACTTCTGTTTCTATCTCTTCGTTCCCTTTGATTGCCCTCATTTATTTAATTGGGATTTTTTTCTGGTCATCAGAACCACATAGGTGCATTGTATATATCTTAGGTTGGAAGCATGGCAATAACCCAACGGGTTTGAAATTCTTGGTATATTAATCTACAGGCTTAACAAGCAGGCCAGTGGGAATTATCAGCTTGAATCTATGCCACTTGATTTCATCAAGTTATCCCACAGCCACACAGGCAAATACTTGGCTGAAACAGTGCAGATGTTTGTTGAAATATTTGGTGTCTCAAGCGAGGTAGATTGTTTTGCTTTTATCTGATTGTACTCATCTAATTATATCTTTTGGGTTGGCCAGATTTATGAAATTGTGCCAGATAATGATTCAAATAATGATGTTATGGTAAACTGTGTGAGAATTAAAGGCTGGTAAGTCAGTAGAAATGTCTGCTAACCGCCCTCTTCAAGAATATATGTGTCCAAGCTGTGTGATTATTGGTGACTTGGCTCCGCACTGCTACTTTCCGCTAGCCTTCAGCGCTCCTCTCTGAGCCTGATCTATAGCGTAACAATCCGCAAGTGAATAAAGCTCTGCACTCCGCAAGCACAGAATCCGCAAGTAAATCCGTAAGTAAAGATAAGGTCACGTATAACTCTCCTAATACTCTAGTACCTCCGTAAGTGTAAGTACAATGATGAGTAATCCGTAAGATGATAGGATAGTAGGATAAGGGAAAGAGAAAAGGAACCGTGAGCCTTCCCCCGTCCTTCCCTCCACGCACTTCACCGTTCCCACCCAATCCCGCATATCCAACACTTTCCCGCACTAGTCCTTCAGCTCCGCCCACTTTCCGCACGTCGTTGTCCCAGACTCCGCTTATCTCCAACGTCCTCTGTCTAGCCCCCGCCAGTCAGTCTCTCACCAGGGCCTCCGCCCCGGTTCCACCCGCTTCAGCTGACGTGGCTCACCTGCTGATGCGCCGCTGCTACCAGTCCATGTGTGTAGTCCGCCGCAGTCCAGCCCTGTCTTTCGGCTCCGGTCCAAATACCCAATCCAAAATCCGCAATCTGCAATCCGTGTATTCCATCCGCGCGCGAATTTCCGTAAGCTTTCTTAACATGCTTTTCTGACATCATCCTCAGTGATTATGTCACTGGAAGGCACTCTTCCTGAGCCGCTCTGTGCATTCCTGCCTGTGCTATCTCCAAGTGGACATTCTACCACCCATGCCTATATAAATCACCACAACGGGTTGAAAAATCTGAAGTGGCCCCACTTCAAAGGACAATCTCAATGGATACACTGCTTTACCCACATACTCAATCTGATTGCAAAAGCAATCCTTTGACCTTTTGGAACACAAAGACTAAATGGAAAAGACACTGGAAAGCAGTCCTAATTGACTGATTAATCTGATGCTGACTCAAAACCCAATGATTGCAAATAGCAGATTGCATTTTAAGGATTCAACTTTGCCTTGATTAAGCATCCTTCTCATGAGTTGATTGATTTAATTTCTTTAGGTACACCAAGAACTGCAAGAAAAAGTCAAGCGACTACAAGCAGTTGACATCCAAGAACTCCAAGCCAACTTTTTGTATTACACAAGCCTTTTTCAAGGCTTACGGTTGACCAGGCTTCAATGCACAGTGACTGTGCAGAAAAGGCATATGTGTGTTTGGGTGGAGCTAAAACAGCAGTTCCACAGCAGTAACCCACATGTCAACTGCTAGCAATTGCTTGACTTTTTCTTGCAGTGAAGGATGCAGAAGATCATAGCAAATCCAAAGATGAAAATTGCAAAGAGGGGATTACAAAAGGCACTGAAATTGAAGAATTGGAATCTGATAAAATTCAAGATGTAAGTGACAAAGATGAAAACATTGACCAATACACATCATGAAGTTACCGAAAAACTCTTGCAAAGGTGAGCTGAATAAGTTCATTTTTTCATGTTACTCTTGGATAATAAGTCCCCTGATGCATCGTTTATCCTTTAGTTTGGTGCAATTTCTCATAGGCTGAAAAAATCACCAAACTCAACAGCAGTGTTTATTGACTTCAAAGAAGAAAAGTGTGATAAACACATAATATTGAACAAGATTTCTGTACACAACGGAACTTAACTCTAATTCAACTCAACAGCATCATCAGGTTTCACTCACTGATACAAGTTTGGATATGTGTGTAGGGGTAGTATATGTTGGTGCACCTCAAACCTGTGGATATAGCTCAATGGTAGAGCAACCCAGCATGTATTGGGGAGATGCGGGTTCGATTCCCCCTGTCTGCACTATTCCTTTTACTTGCTCTACAATGTGGCTTTATTATTCTGCATCAAATTGGCCCAAAAATGATGGTTTCTTTCTTAGTATTGAATGGCAGAAGGATAAAAAATATGAATTTGCTTGGAAATATCAAATCAACAAGAGAAAAATTGAATTAGCTATTGATTTGGCTGCAGTACTGCAGCCGTTTTTTGAAATAAAGGTTCAGGTTTCAGTTGAAGTATCACCTTGGTTATTGCATGTGGTGGTCTTCATTGATCAAATAAAAAATCCTCTCTCAACAATCATATGTAGCTAAAATATCTTAACCTCCCGTCCTGAGGAATGCATTTTGTGGCGGGTTGAAGCTTACTAACAAATAAACCAACTGCTCACCCCTTTACAGAGTGGCTATGAGTAATTTTCCATTTCTTATCTTCCTTTTTTTTTCTGTATCATGTTTCTTTGTTAAACTGAATTGCAACCATCTTGATGTCCAACAGCAAAGTCCTCCAACCCTTGTTCCAGAATGAATACTTCAAGATCGCTGGGATAAAGAATATATACAATTTCCCTCACACACAAGATGTGGATCAATCACTATAAGCCCAAAACAATACCAACAGCTTCCAAACCTACTGATCCCAAAGCAAAAGTAAGTTTTCTTAATGTTTCAAAAAAGTATTTCCAGTTGCATATTCATCTAACATAATTATTTTGACATCCATGTACATGAGAGCCCATGCTGCGGGGCCCACACTAAACCTAATAGCAGTAGCCAAGTGAGTAAAGGCAGCAATTCTAGTATAGTGTCTTAGCTTCAAGCTAAGTTTGCTATTTCAAATCCTGCCCAAGTAAATCACTTTCTGTTCTGCAAAATGCATTGTTAATTTTCACAGTATGCTGGCAATATGACAGCAGCTGTCCCAAATGGCCATGTAAGATAATCAAAGCCTGGTAATAAACCCAATCAGGTTCATAAAAAGTCTTTGGGCTTATTACCCCGCAGCTTTTTCCTGCATATGATGCTGGGTCCTGCCAAACAGGGCCTAAAAATTTCTTGAGGAAATGACTTGCAGACTTTGATGGAACATATCTTTCAACTCAAATCATACTGAACGGTGGATGGCTTCCTGTTGAGATCTGAGGTCCTTCCAGAAGTGATCTGGAGCCCATATGCTAGATTTCCCTGCAAAAATCTAGACTTCTTGGGTCTATATCCACAGCTGCAGGGCCCCACATGTGATGGGAATTCATCCAGTTACTTTGAAGGTTCAAATTGCAATGCACAGTGACTTTTAACATTGTACATGTACAGTAATACTAAATGTGCTAAAAAAATACTTTGGAATAATTTGCAGTTGTGAAACAATTAATGTTGGAGTAAACTACTGATACCTAGTACTACTGCCAGTTACCAGAGATTATTTTGCAGTTTATTTGTGCAAATAAATCTATATTTTTCTAGCTGTAGACTTTAGTTCTAAAACTGAGAATATTTGAGGGCCAGTTTTATTGATAAATTATCTTTTTCTAGTTGAGAAGGATGAAGGTGGCAATGGTTTGAAAAACTAATGTTGATAATCAATCTCTCTACTATGCCGGAGTCTCATAACCAGCAAAATATGAGAACAGGAGCACGACTGAAGCAAAAATAGCAAAATAACCAGTGAATCTGCGAGAACCAGCGTCAATACGTTGTGCGACGTCCGAAGACAGTAAAGAAAATGATTTATAGCACCATGGACAAGTAAGTTTAGTTAGAAACCACCATCGAAGGCAGTCACGGTGGTAGCATGCCATGCAATGGGGGCAGCTGGAAATCAAGTGCCATTCCGATTTCCCCTTAGGATTCTTGCGGGGCTCCAGAAATATTTCCTGACAAATTGCACATCCAGCGTCTGATTCAAGTATCCTGACACCTTCATCTTCAGAAGGCTGCCCGAACGTTTCGGATTCGCTTGGCTGACTGGTCTTGGCATCCTTGAAAACTTGATCATGTGGATGTGTTTCCGTAGCTCCACATTTTTGAACGCTTCTTTCATTCCCCAAGGGTTCATCAGTCGGACTGGTTGCAAGCTTGCGATTGATTGAATCGTTTAGTTCGCGGCCACTTGGAGAGAACAGATTATTTTCAAGGAGTCGCGCCGCTTCACCGGTCTTCATATACAAGGATTTCGCACCGAGCGTGGTCTGTATATTGGTGAACTTCTTGGGCATGTAGCCAGCTCGAGTCGGGTGATTCTGATTGATATGGGGCAAGGGACTTCTTCCGGGCATTCCTAGTTCGGCCGTTTGCCAACACCCCATATTGGAATCCGCCAAGAGTTCGGCCGGCTTGGCGAATCTGACCGGCGCGGCAATCTACCAGTGGTAGAGTTATGACACAGTCAGCCTGGTCCACCGAGGACTCACTCGAGACAAGAGAAATGAATATGACTCAACTATTGCAAGCATTACTAAAAGAAACATGGTTGGACTTTGAAGAAAGAAGAGCAAAGGTATAGTCTGGACGTAAGATGACAAGGGCTTAATGATAAATTATTATACAATTAACGATAATCTTGATTCAATTTGTGGTACGAATGGGTGGTATAAAAGCTCTTGAGCATCTCTAAAACAGCACACATAAATATGGTAGCTGCGATATGTTGTGACGCAGTTTCACTCGGCTGCAGTGCGGCTTGGCCAGCGGGAGGAGTGGACATTAACATCAGTCTTAGGCCACACCTATCACCATGCCCCCAGTCCGTGCTCCTCACAATCCCTAGAATTGAGTTGAAATTTATGGGTGAATTGAAAATTGCTATTGCCCATCAGAACTAAATATATACAGATGTACAGTTTATTTATTTTGCCCTTGGAACGAGAACAAGACAACCTAAATGTGTTTTCCTTGAAACTAAACTGGGAAAACTTTCCGCCTGATCTGTAACCGACCAAGATGCAGACGCAGTGACCGATGATACACTCTCAGTCTCCTTGTGGATGCTTACAGCAGACTTCCGGGTAGCTGGCCGCGGTTATTTTGCTGTCTGGTATTCCGGGCAAGGGCACCTTTACGGGCTCATAACCCACACGAGTATTCTAGGTGTGGCCCGGAGAGGTCCGGAGGATGCGGCTGGCTGAGCCGCAGCCGAGTAACACACGTGACCTACGTCACAACAGAATATATGAAGAAGCTCAAATCTACCGACAAATGGATGACTTCCCGTTGGCATTTAGAGAGCTCTGGATGCCCCTCTAAATCCTAAATTAAGACACCTACCAAAAACCCAAACAGCGCACATGAAAGCAATGAACTATAGGCTTAGGAAAATATTTTCTGTTTTACTGAAAATGAAGAGTTTGGATGTGTCAATTGAGATCTGGGAGGCTCCCAGACTCATCGGGAAGTCATCCAACTATTACCTTGATTGATTACCAGCAAAGAAATACTGTTTTTCCCCAACCTTTGATCCGCAATCTGTTTTCCCATTTCACTTATTTTTTGTTTTCACTACTTGACAATTTTATCCTCCAAGCTTGAAGTCCAAGGGAAGGTCCTCTCCAGCCACGGTGCTCACGCTTGCATTTGATTGTGTTTGGCCAATTCAAATCTGATCTTTGGATCTGTGTCACAGTAATCCGCGCCTCCCCCCCCCCTCTCCCCCGGACCTCTTAGCGGAGTCAAACCTTCTTTCAATCAGGTCAGACTTCAGCAGCAACACAGCTTTGCAGCATCCAGTCTTCTAATCAACCTCATCGTCGGCCTATTACTGTCTGTCCCTCTGCAGTGTGAGGTGTTTTTGACGGCGCCCCGCAGCTGCTGTGTGGGCTCCTTTGGTCAAATCACACAAAAAAAATGCAAAGTTTGGTGGACAGACATGGGATATTCAAAATCAATACATTTGGGTTTGAGTTGGCATATTTGCTTGCTAGGGATGCAAGAATACCAACTGCAATGGAGTCTGAGATGCTCTGAAGCAATAAATGGAGGACTTCCCGTGGAGATCTACAGACCCTGCAGATCCAGATCTGCAGCCCTTGGGACAGCATTTACCCGCAAAAATTAAGGTTTTCTGGCTGCAGATCTGACTCTGCAGGGGGCTGCAGATTGACGGGAAGTCCTCCATTGGACTTGGGTTATCAGAGGGACTAGTTAAAGTCTAACTTGACACAAGTCCTCCCTGGTGGGAGGCTCGCTGTGGCTGGCCGCAAAGCGGCCCCTCCCGCAGGGAGGGACTTGTGCACAAAGTCAAAAATTTGGCTGAGAAAGAAATCATGAATGGCTGGAGGAAAAACAATTAGCATCACCCAGCATCCCCCTCAGCTCCTGTGGACCTATCCCAGAGCCAAAATATACTTCAGAACCTCAGCTTTCAAATGGTGCTGGTCTCATCTCCTCAATCCCAACCGTTTTCCTTATACTACACGGCCGGCGCTGTTTGACGCCCAAAGTACGGCAGTTTTGCTGTCCTTGCGCTTGAGTTTGACCCCGCGGGGGATGACAATGTGAGTACGGGGCGCATGTTTTCCGCAAACAACCCAGCATGCAGACAGCTTATCACCTAGTGTCATTACGGTCCAACTGCTGGCCATCCAGCGGAACATTGACTGGTTTGGACATCACATTGGGTGCTCTGACACTATCTAGACAGCCAACAGTAACCTATAACTCTGTCAGATGACCAACATTGTGCGGTCATGGGAGTGGTACACAGGCACACGGTAGGCAATCCAGTGGTTTGACCAAGCCTCGCCCATTGTGCAAACCTCTCAAGATACAGAGCCAGGGTGTAGTCCGTTACTCAAAGGCTTTTGAACGGCTGATGAGACACACTCTTGATTGCTTACAATTGCTTACTTGGCTGAGGCTTTTCATTATTTTTAGCTGGGGACTTATTTATTTAAATACAAGCTATTTGAGGATCAAATCAATGGTAGATAGTCAATAGAGAAACAAATGGAGATTGTCTGATGGGACAGAACAGATGAGCTGGACTCAATATACAAGTTGTTCAGCCTTGAAACAAGGATTGAAAGCCTGTTGAGGTGTCACATGTGTTTCCTTTGTTTTCTTTGTTTTTCAGTATGCTTTCCACCCTGTCATCTTTTCTTTCTCATGTCACAGTCTGTGACACTCTATCTTGTATGTGGACTAGGTCAGCGGGCCAGGCGCAGAAACTTCCTTCTTCATCCTTTCCGCGTACTGTCCCTCCTGGCCTAGGTTAGTCTCTCTGTTTCTCTCTTTCCTTTCTTTCTCTTTTCTTCTCTCATTGTGCAATGAACTCATCCTTTCCGCGTACTGTCCCTCCTGGCCTAGTTCATTGCAACAAAGCCCTTATCAGGCTTGGGAGGGGAGCAAGAACAATCAAGAAGTGATCGATAATAAAGAATGTATGAGGTGGAGGGGGAGGGGATTAGAGCAAGGCACAATTGAGGGGAGAGGATGAGAGCGAGATGAGATGGAGGGAAAGGCGAGGGTATGAGAGGGGGATCAGATGGAGGCCAGAGTTTGGAGGCGAGATCATTGATGGGAGACCAAGAGGGACAGGGAGGGAGGAGAGGCGAAGGACTTTATATTTTATATATTCTAAAACAGATGACGTCACATCTGCTACACTCACGGGTATAAGATGCCTCAGGCAAATGGGAACTGGGTGGAACAGTCCCGTCGCGGTCAGTCTTGGGACTGATGAATCCGGCTCCAAATCTTGGTGAGCAAAAGAGACTGGAGCCGGGCGTGGGTCCGACCAGGTTATGTAGTCTAAACCTAACCGGTTGGTGATGACTAAGCACCGGTTAGGTTTAGCTTCTAAGTACATGATTTCTTGGCACTACTGATTCTACCGGAGGACTCTAACAACGGGCATGGTTGCCAAAGTCACCGAGCTGGACATGAGGTCTGCAATGAGGCACTCTGACTGCAACAGAGATGACTGGACTTTATTGGTTCCAAGGACCCCTTCAACTGACTGGTGGCCTTGGCAGTAAGCACACCATACTCCCATCTCTTACAAAGCTGTGCCACCAACCAAGGCCGTCAAATAGGCAGAATGACACTGACCCCTCAACCTTGCCGGTTGGTGTGCTGTGGTTTCCAGTCAGAGAGTCGTTTTTCAGGCCTGGCCGGCTTGTTGACCCAATGCAAGTTCGCAGATCATGCCTGCCGTGTAATCTTTTAAAAATACAAAAACACAAAGTAATGTAAACCAAGGAATTACAACCATCATGCCTTGTGGATATTGGATTCACAAGCCTGTAGATATCTGCAGATCCTACACCTGTAGCCACCCAATTGTTGCAGATAGGACATTCAATTGTGCATATTATCAGAAAATCCAAAATTGGATCTTCAGAGCAATGGAATATCCTTCAGGATTCCTTTGACCTTCAAAACAGGTTCCTTCAATCAGTTTTGGAGTTTATGCCTCAAAAACTTGGGTGAGGGTGCACATAAGTACTGCTGAGAGAACTGTCTACTCATATTTCTCTGTACATGTGTTGTTGATTTTTAAATTATGTTTTTGTGTTTTTAGGGTTGAAAATCCTTCCCTTGTCTGCCAGCTTTCAGACATTATGCATAAGCCGCTTCTACACCCGGGGAGTCCCTCCACGTGGGGCCCACCGCGAATCCACGTGGATCCCACGGTGAAGGGGTGCGCGAGGTCGGACCAGCGGCATCTGGTCCACACGCCCTCGTGGGCATCACCAAGCACATCACGAGGGCACCTCGTGATGGCCCCGAGGATTCCACGGATACTTACAGATGTGTACCCGTGGAATCCACGTGGCCACGTAGGCGGGGCTGAAAAATTTAGCGGGAGGAGCCCGTTAAAAATTATTGCCAGTGGGACCCGAACTCACACCAAGCGCAGGGAGCCTGAGTGAGGGGGAGTGCTACACAGCACAGCCATTTCACACTCCTGCATCACGCTTCTTTACACGATATGAACCCCCCAAACAATGGTTTGCGATCCACCAGGGGGGAAAGTGTTGCACTCTCTAGAGAGTGCCAGGCCGTAATTTTGTATGTTGTGTTGTCTGATGTGAGTTCAATGTTCAATTTACCTCTGTGTTCAATTTCTTCTCAATACAATTGTAACTGTAGTTCAAGTCTTTGTGAAATGATGTGTAACTCAATGCCAACACACAAACATCTCTCTGCTTAAGTTTTGTGTTTGTTTCATCATGATTAAAATTGCAGAAGTGAGATTTATTGCACACAAACTTTTCAAAGAATGTACCTATATTTTGCTCAAATAAATTCTTAGCCAAGTGCCAGGGAATATTCTGATTTGCAGAATGTTTCATTCAAAACCCACATAAAATCACATTATGGAACATACTTGTAAGAAATAGCAAATTCAGAGGATCTGCCAACTGGCGGATGAATTGTTGTGGCATATTTCTGACATGCCAATTACCCTATAAAATTGGCTGGAAAGCGGTTTGACATAAGATTTCTATTCTTCAACTATTAAAACATGTCAAAGCTAAGAAAACCTGTGTAACATGCAGTTGAACTCTCAGCAATATGAAATGTGAAAATACCGGATTCAGATTTCCCTACTATATTTACCAAGCTGTGATCAACCATAATTTTATGAGTTTTCAGTGTCAATAGCTGTTCATTTTGGAATATGCACCTTGCCTAGTAAATGACCACAAATTGTACACTTTTGTAAATTTAACTACAAATAACTGAAAAATGCAGTGTAGAATCCTCATGAAGGCTGCTCAAGGGAAAGGGGGTAGAGTAGTGGATAATCAAAGGTGCACCAATTTTCCCTTGCTTCTGAAACCAGCTGGAGAAATAATTCAACAGCTGGTCTGAGAACTCCAAATTGAAGAGTCAATTCTTAAATCCCCACGCAAATCACAATATGGGTAGCACCATTTTTCTTGTAGACTGATCATCTTACATCTTTTCCCCCACCATTTGCCATTAATTTTCTTTTATGTGTAGAATTAGTTCATCACAGGTCCCTTTGTTTCCATGTGTATGGTGCAACAACATGGTGTGTATTTCTCTCATAAAATGGTGCTAAATTATCACTGGCTGTTATTTAAAGACTTCTGCACTGTGTGCTTTCTGTATCCAGACCACTTAAAATCATTGGCCATGGCCCAGCCGCAGTGGCACAAATATGTGAGGAAAAGTGTCAAAAAAATTGTGTCTGGGGGTTTGAAGGTTTTCAAAAGTGAACTATGGACGCATGGGGAAACACAGATTGGCTTAGAATCTCCCTGTTTCCCCGGGGAGGGTTGATTTTCTTATGTAATGTCCACCCTTATATTCGGGCAAACATTGGGGTGGACATGGTTAAAATATCACACTTTTCCCTGGACTTGATGGACAGTGGGGTTTGTCCATTGCGCTGGGAGGTACCTTCTCATTGGCCACCACAAGCTGGCCATCCATATGGGCTTTTCTGAGCTCTGTGGACAGCTTATACTGACTCACAAGCTCGGAAAGGCCAGCGCGATGACCAGTATGTCCTTGTCATCGCGAGAGGGCTCCCCCGACTCGGGGACCCCTTTATTTTGTCCACCCTATTGTTTGGCCGTACGATAGGGTGGACAAGTGTGGAAATCAATCCACTGCCTCCCCAAAGCCAAATCCGATGACCAGTACCTACTGGTCATCACATGAATGCCCTATCCCGAGGACCAGCCCATACTGGTCATTGAGGCAGCCTTCCCAAGCTCCCAAGGCAGCATATACTGGCCATCCAGCTCGCAAAAGCCCAGCCGGATGGCCAGAATCTACTGTGTATTGATCTGGGAGTTCCCCAGCACAATTGATAGTAATTACTGGTTTTTAACAATCATAAAAGCCCTCCTGGATGAATTTAATGTAATTTTCATTTAGCTTGGCGGCTCACAGCCCACTAAACTTTAATCTAGTGGTTACCATCTTGAATCAATGGCCGGTATACACCATTTATTGATATGAGAATCCCTTAACTCAATGGCCATACACAACAGCCATTGAGTTGAGGATTTCTCCCCTCAAATGCTGGTATAAATGGTCATCAATTGGAGGATGTATGCACTTCATGGCCAATACACAGGATCATGGAGTGGAGAAACCCCCCACCTGATGGCCATCTAAAACAGTCATCACATGGAGGGTTTCTCCACTTGATGGCCATGTAACCCAGTAATCAATTGGAGTTTTTCTTGAATTCATGGCCAGGTCACCTGTCATTGGAGAATCCGTGTGTGTACTTGCTGTTAAGTGGAGAAAGCCATTATTTGATTTTGATTCACCAAATCCAACAAGATGTGATACAGATAAGATCAGTATGAGTTGAGTATGAACACACAGCCAACACACAACTCATTTACACATGGGGAAATGGTTCATATCTGGCAGACTTCTAGACAGAAATTACGGCCTGGCACTCTCTAGAGAGTGCAACACTTTCTTCCCTGGTGATCGGGTTTGCAATAGGTTTTTTTCTTAAGTTTTTTTTTTTGAGTTTTTTTTTCCTCTCTTCAAAATCGAGTTTTGTCGGACTTTCAAAACCTCAGGACCAGCCTGAGGTGGTCTTGGCTGGAAGTATAAAAAAAAAAAAATGCCGTGGAACCGACGTGAGCAACGAGCTGACGTGGTCTCCACGCGTGCCAGGAAGGCACATCGTGGAACCGACGGGGAAAAGTGTGAAGCCCATTGGTTCCACGTGGAAAAATCCTGTTTTGTGGAACCGACGAGCTTACCGAGGGGTTACCGAGCCGATCCTCGTCAGCTCCACGGATTACCCTCCTCGCGTTGGTTCCACAAACGGGCGGGGCAGGAAGTACCCCCGCCGTGTACGGAGAGCCCTCCGGGCGGGGTCCCCCGGACCCTCCGTTTGAGAGGCTTAGTTAAGCTAGGGTTAAAGTCAATTGTTTGATCTTCCACATGCATAATCTATTGTATTTTGCTTATTGGTTGGACACCAAGAGTGAATTTGTGATGCTATAGTTCTGGGGTTGGTGGGCACAGCCCCAGTTTAATCTCCCCCCATTCTGCCATACACATCCCGGTGGCAACAGCCTTCCTTGCTGTCCGTGCCACAGCGAAAATGATTGTGATGATCTTTATTTCACAATGTGAAAAAATTAGCACGGTTCACATAGGCAATTTTTAACCTTGCTGATTTTATAAATCAGCAAGCCTTCCCAGCCAAATTGGCTGGGACCGTGGGATAAACTTTATTTCGGTCTTGCTGATTTCGGCCCTACGTGAACCGTCCTATTGTGATTGTGGAATGCCATGATTTGTGCACAGCAACAGACCATCTGTCCAAGCATTTTACAAAACACAATATGCATAAACGTAATATGCACTCGTAAACTCTATTCCAAAATCGGATTCTCCACAGCCAGGCGTGTCACACCGACACGCTAGAACACGCTCCCCCAATTTTTCAATCCCAAAAATTTGTCTTTGTTACACATCCTACTACAAAGTCGAATCCGAGCCGCCAACATGCCTGGCTATCGAGTCGAGGTGAGTCAGATTCGAACAATACATCTGACCATGATCTACAATATCAAGTTAATCATTCAGCCTTCTTTCTAACGTTATCTTACTATTGGCCAACACAAAAGTATGCCAGCAGTGGCAGAGCGAAATGTAATGGGAGAAAACCGTGCTTTGGTATGTTCCATCCTTGATGAAGCGTAGTGCCAGAGGAACGCGTTTCCCTTGTGTCGCTTCCGGACGACGCTTAACGAGGCGCGTCGCTTCTGTATAGGCACTGCGATACCCAAAGGTCAACTGAGGTTTGGCACTTGGGTGACTCTCCACGAGAATGGATCGTTTAAATGGAGACATTGGGGCTGCTTGACTTCATCGGTGAGTTCTTCAAACCAAAACTGGATCCCTTTACGTATCGCTGTAACCTTTCATCACGACTGTTGACCACGGTTTTTACCTGAATTTCCACTGGCGTCGCAGGTTTTGAAAAACGTCTCGAACGAGTTAGAAGACAAGATCGAAGAGCTGGATGGTTTCGAGGACCTTCAACCAACTGATCAAGAGAAGATCAAGAAAGCTTTTCAAGACGGTCACGGCAAGTCCATCAATTTCGTAGCTCATTGGGGCTGCTTGACTTCATCGGTGAGTTCTTCAAACCAAAACTGGATCCCTTTACGTATCGCTGTAACCTTTCATCACGACTGTTGACCACGGTTTTTACCTGAATTTCCACTGGCGTCGCAGGTTTTGAAAAACGTCTCGAACGAGTTAGAAGACAAGATCGAAGAGCTGGATGGTTTCGAGGACCTTCAACCAACTGATCAAGAGAAGATCAAGAAAGCTTTTCAAGACGGTCACGGCAAGTCCATCAATTTCGTAGCTATCCTCTTATGTCTTCCACATACATATTTAGATCTTGACTCGATTTGACTCCATTATCATTTGGATGTAAATTTAATTAATTACGGATCGGTCAACCACGTCGACTCAAACGTTGTAGTCGACTCGAACGATCTTCCGCCCACAGCAGTCCCAGAAAAGGCTGAGAATCCTGCAGAAGAAGAGGGTAAAAAAGAGGTCAAAAAACGCAAGAGAGCGCCCAAGTTCGTCCGTGTTTTCTATGAACTTAAACACAGCCGGTCCTCATTTTCTGTGGATTTTTGATAGGAAGCAAAAGCCTAGCGCCCAAACTAACTCGGAAAATCAAGATGAAAATGATCACCAGGAACCTGACGCGGAAAAGAAAGCCACCAAAAGAAGTTGAGTAGCAAACAATTCTCTTTTCTCCTCTCCCATAGCAATTTTAGTTCTTTTTTCCCCCATAACTTGGCAACACAACCAATTTCTCTCGTGCAACGAAAATGAGAAAGGCGTGTCACTGATGTAGTCGACGATTACAAATTTGTTGATTCCACTTAGGAAAAAGCCAACCTCGCAAAAAACAATTGACAGGCGAAACAGTGATTGAAGAGTGACGAGAAGCGTCAACGAAGATCGAACTTGCCCAGTTTATCCAACCTGAATCATGAACATATCATCCGCTTAGTAAGACCAAGCTTATACCATCTTAGCACTAGATCGTATCCCCGCCTATTGATTTATCTTGTTGTGCCGATTATCCCTTGTTTTCATCGTTTTTTTTTTCTCTTCAGCTATGCCTAATCACATCAAGTCAAATTCTTGGCCAGGTCTTACCAACAGATGTTTAAACAACTTCAACGACATACAAATAAAGATAATCAGCAATCCAGATTTCCAAGTTGTTACTGCGATGAATCCGGATCCAGGTGGATTCCATACCAAATCCGACTGAACTTTGAGACTTAGTCCTGGACCTGTGACAACGGTCCCCCCAAGGCTTTTCCCTTCATAAAGATAACCTGGTACGTAGCAGGCTGTGTACCTGTTGTAAAAAGCGCACAATCAGGCTAGTTGAACACGCACCAGATTGACACTCTCACGGCTCAAAGACAACAGCTTAGATGCTACAGAACGGAAGGATGTATCCATAGGCCGTTCTTTCCTTAAAATACATATAAAAATGATTCATATGCGTATATAAATGCTTATATTATCATACATCATACCAACTCAAAGACACAAATCTATATACACCATCTATGACTCTTTACCAATAGGTATTTCCTTTCTGTATTCGATCTAGCCAAAAGCGGAGAAAAGCGGAGCAAAGCAAATCCGACAGTCAACTTTAATACACAAACATAATCAGATGGCAGAAAGAGAAGGAAAGACCGACCTTTTCAACTTTGACTTCTCCATCAACCAGTCTGTAAACATATGTAACCACCACCGAGCCCTGAATATCAAGGAGGGCGAAGCTAGGGATCGGGCCTGGGGGATATAACGAATCAGGATCTTCCACTGGTTTCTGGTCTTGCGAGGACTGATCCTCGAGCTGGGCGTTCCGATTGCTTTCATCGAGTTCACTCGAATGATGGTCCTGTTGACCGTTTGTATTTGCGGGCGATTTGTTCTGATCTGTACTGTTCTGGTTGAGCGATCGAGACGACTGAGTTGGGGAGGTTGTTGAACCATTAGGGCTTTTGCTTGGGTTGATCGGAGTGCTTGTTGAATGTTGAGGCGACTTTAATGAGGAGGAGTTTGTTGATGAACTTTTATGTGGTGGAGAAATCGGCCAAGTTGGCGTGAATGCTCCGGTAGCACTACCTGGGTTGATGAAAAATTTCGATTCGAATTCGAATGCTTCAAATCTGTCATCAAATGAAGACAGTAGTTTTCATCAACCGCAGTATGAGTTCCGCTTTATATATATAACGAGTATGAGGTCGGTTGATCTCCTGATGACTTACCGATGAGTTGCACCGGTGACCAAGACGTCAACATTCAGTTTACGAGCTGCAGCTGCTAGTGATTCCGTATCTCCAAGCGGGACGATTTGGTGGCCATGAATGACTCCTATCTTTAGGGAGCCATGTTGGAGGGTTAAAGAGGGTGGAAGATTGGGTGTCTATCTTGAGCAAATGCATTGGTATTCGATTCGATCATGAAAACGAGGAGAGAGAAGATGAGAAGCAGAATGGTGTGAGTTATGAGATCGAAAGAACACTTGGCCAAGTGTAATCAAGTGAAGTGAGATGAGGACGGATGAATTTTTACCTCGTCAAAATCGCCCCGAACACCCCTGACGTCATTAGAAATCGACCTAAGATATTCCCAAGTCTCGCGGTCACAGACGTTGCCCGTGCAAACGATTTGGCCAATTTTTCCAGGGACGAGCAGTTTCTTGAATTTGTTGGGCAGGTCATGCGTTCTGATCGGAATATGTAGATCGCCTATGGTCAACAGCAGTACTGGATCACCAAGGAATAGGTTTGGATGCTTATTAGTCCCCATGCGCTCGAAGCTGAGTTAGAGGTGCTGGCTCACCCATGACGCCTGGATGATATCTTCGGATTATCGTTCTCCTTGAGCTTGCGTCTTTTTCTGTTTCGGGGCGATCGACTGAAGGCCTGTTGGGAGCTTTTGTGTTTGTTTGGGCGTAGGCCGCCGCAAGGCTGGCCCAGTCGGCCCAGCTGTCATGTCCGTGTCCCGGATCAGCACTCTGTGAACCCTGCCTGTTCGGAGCGCGCCGCCGACTGCGCATCTACCCAGCTTGCGTGGACGCGTCGGTCGCCGCCAGCCAAACATCTCCTGCCAAATAAACAGCAGATGGCAGCAACAAACAGCATCAACGACACCATCACCACCTTCTCCCAAGATGACCGGCTGGACAAACTCCCACCCCTCGGCGAGCAGTACGCGATCGATGATCTACTCACCGAGCACTTCGGATTCGCACCCAAGGTATTCACTGGCAAGTCAATATATCTCAGCTCAAGGAAGAAACAAACTCACTAAGTTTCTTTCTTGCCTACCAACGAAAATACAGGCCATATCTTCAATATAATCAACGAAGCTATTTATGATACAGTAGTAGAAGTAGAGAAAGCGGTCATCGAATCATACTTCCCAGGTACGGCCGAAGGTCAATCCAACGGAACCCAACCACCGCCAGCATCCAGCACTGGATACCCCAGCAAGGATGACATAGCCAAATCATTAAACCAACTCGAAACTCTATTGTGTTCATCGATCGATAATCAGTTTGATTTGCTGGAAATTTGGCTACATCGAAATGTCTTCAATTTTCCAAGCATGCGCGAAGAAATGATGAAGCACTTCAGATTCAAGCATATGAACTTATGGGATCAGTTTTATAATCAACCTCAATCTCCTCCGGCGGATGGACACCCCACTTCGACCGCTCAAGCAATCACGCCCGATTGGGAAAAACTTAAGAATGAAGAGGAAGAACGTTGGAGTAAACTCGAGAAATTCAAATCGAATTATAATCAAGTTGAGTTAAAAAAAGAACTAATCAATTCAAACCTTCCCTTCTTTGTCAATCTTTCCTAAGGAAGGCTTCTAATGAGTTCGGTAGCTAAAGCTTGATTGGGATACTTGTATCAGTCGAAAGACGATTACCATTCGCTATTGGCTGTTTCGAGTGTGCTCGATAGGAAGCTAGCCGGACTCAAATCAGTCTCGAGTCAATTGAACCAAATCAGCTCAGAGACGACGACGATATATGATCCAGAGACCAACAAACCGGTAGACCTGTCGAGTCAATCCTCGACCCTCTTGGAGCGCTATCAAGAGCTTCTCAAGCTTGACCGAACCCGCCACGAACTCCAACAGGCGGTCAATTTCGAGCCTCCAGTCGACCACTCTAACAACCCAATGACCGGCGATGAATCGAGTGAAGAACAGGACGTCAACTTGCCCATCAATCAAATGGCAAAACACTCCAGGGCTATCAACCAACTTGTCAAGGCCAAAACCGATGACTTTCTGGCTGAGTTGGCTGACAAGGGTTCATTCGAGGTCGAGAAAGATGAAGGTCTTGTTGAAGTCTTGAATGTAGTCTCGGGCAAAGGAAAAACTCCTGCTCCGGATACTGTAAGTCTGACACATCCATGCCCCTCTCTTATCATCTTGCCCCTCTTCTGAATTAAATGCCTCTCCTGGATTCTGATACGCGCTTCTTGTCCACTCCTTTCATTTCATTTCTTCAAGCCTTTACATCAAGACAGACTATAGTACATTCAGGAAGTCATTTGACTTTTTTTTTGGGGGGGGGGGGGGGGTCGTTCAGTTTGTATCAATAAACTTCTTGACATCGCATTATTTATATATATTTGTAATGGATTATCAATATTCACCATAGGTATACCAGATTAGGGCCAGCTGGAGGACACTGATCTATGCTATTTTACGAGGTGAAGTGAATGGCCGTAGCTTGATTTCTTTCCTTTACCCTCATCAATTCTCCGCCGTTCTCTATCTCACGACCTATCAAAATTGAACAAACTAACTCATATTTCGACTGTGTATGTACAAAATGGAATCGAAAGGTACTTTTGTCTTTTTTATTTAAACGTGTGGACCAAGTTAAGAGAGATAAATGGCAACTATGTACATACACGTGTCGTGTTGGGCGGGAGTTGTTATGAAATCATGCAAGCCACCTGCAGCAGACGAATCACGGTTAACAATCCGAGGCGATAGGCATTTCTGTAAGGAGATCGACTCACACTTTGTAGAAGGAGGGACATTGAGCTCAATAAACTGCCAGAGGTACAGAGTGCGAACGTGGTGTTTCCCGCCTGTATGCTGTTCCCAGATGACACCTCGTCACTTGATTGGACATCCCAGTGAATGCGCTCATGTGACTCGAACTTACTCGATACCACTTTTAACTTTTACCCCCAATAGTAAACCAAAGAATATGTTGCAAGCCAAAGACGTTGCCATGAGTGTACAACTAACACTCAAGAAATCTGAAAAATCAAATGTTCAAGTCAGGAGGACGATTGTGCCTTGATCAAATATGAACTCAAGAATGCTGACAATAATTTCTTCTTAGCTGAGAGGCGAGCGCCGGATTGAGTACTTTCCTCGGTTCATCCGGTAGAGGGATTGACGAAACATGCCTTTTAACTTGTGTAATGTCCTCAATAGCTGATCCAATCGACTCATTTTGCTTCTCGATTTCCTTTTCAATTTTTACCATCACCGGCGCCTTGCCACTGGCAACCATCAATGTGTTGTGCAAAATTTTCCATATAGCCGCCATGGTAATACAGTAAAACTGTCTTGTTGGAACGAAAAGAATTTCAGGAGGAAGAGAGCAAGAGATCAATTCCCGAAGAGGATTAACTAAAGGCACCCGAGGAGCCTTTATATCGATAGCATTGCGAAATGGCTTCTGAAAAACGAGGGCGCACACTTAACATGAGCATTGACATGATGGCCCAACTGAACGCAATCGATTGGTAACATTGAATGAGGTGTCGTGTTGTTTGAAATAAATTTTCAAGAGGCTTAGACAACAGTTCGATAGTTCTTGGCTCGAGTTGTTGAACTGGCGTCCACATGGAGTCCAGCTCCGCGAGTGTGCTTTTCAATATTGTAAGGTTGGCTGATAAGTTATGAGTTTGCATTATTAGAACTACTCCCAGGACGCAGAAGAATAAAACCAGTAAAATTGGTAGCCCGATGCAGAGCCAGTTCATAACGAGGGGACCCCAAACGGAATTCTTTTTGCTGGTTGGGTTGATTTCGTATCTCTGAGGGCAAAGTAAACTATTTTCACAACCGTCAGAAACCTCAGGAGACCTTGCAAGATTTTGATTGATATATGGAGGTGCTTTGCTCCTTTGGATCGAGCGCAAAAAATAAGTCATTTTACTCACACTAGATAGAGGGCACTCCAAGAGGCAAACCAGAAGCCCATGATCCCTGTCGACATGAATCAAAAGTATCTCAGTAAATCAGAATCGTGAGCTTGGCATGGCTGAAAGCTAGGTACCTACCCGGTAAGTGACTCAGCGTGAACCAAAAGGCGGCGGTACCGTAGTTTGAATAAGAGATGGCAGAAGTTTTGGTGACACGGTACAGGAAGGCATAATAAATCTCTAAACAAATGCACCCTACAAGCTGACATAATTGTAACAACTGGTTGCCGTTCGGTTCATAGTATGGACGTCGTTGAGTGGCGAAGACGTGCCGCTGTCGCCAAAACCAGCATTTTGCTCTCTCGCCATCGTGTTTGCGAAGTAATTTCCAAGTCAGGGCGATGGCGGCTTGAAGTGCCAGAAGCATATGGATCACCAAGTTGACCACAACCAACTTCCAGTAATGTGGTGCAGTCAACGCTAAGTCTAAAGCACTGATAGCATTCGAAAGGAAGGTGAAGGGGTTTAAAATCGGCGAGATTGTTCTCATGAGATTCAACAAATCAGACGAAGTGACAGAACCCATCATCAGGGGCATTTTCAACGAGAAGCTGATCGAGTGACTCAACCTATACGACGACAGGGGAACCGAAGTGGAGAAATCTAAACGGACATCATCAACCCAGTGGACTTATTAATAGCCTTGATGGCCAAGTCTTGCCTCCACAGGATTCAGAACCTTCGAGGAAATCCGTGCAGATACAACCTCCTGTCCTCATTGCCATTATTCTTTTTCGATAATGTAAAAATGAAGCAACTTCGGGCGAACAAAGCGTAAATGACTTGCGTGAAGAAAAGTAACCGGCTCAAGGATTCTAGGAGATTTTTAATATTGTGTTACAGCGAACGGATGCAGCCTCCTTCAGTGGGACTCTTTTTCGTCAACCATCTTTTCTGGGATAATTTTCTGTCTGTTCTCATTGTGGATACTTTTTTTCTGTCTCTTTGACGTGAGTTTTTTTCCTTCTCTTCTAGACTCATGCACGTCTTGACTGCCAATCACCGAGCTAGGTTTTTTCATTACTTCTCCGTTGTCTCCGTATTTTCAGGCGCTCTGTGTATCATTTAATTTTGGATATTTTGTGCTCGACGGCATTTTAGGATTTTAAACGTTGTCGCCGGCTGTTAGATGTGACTGTTCAGGTAAAGTCACTCAGCTTCTGCTGGCTCGGGCTCACAAACTTACTCCCCAAGATACATAATCATCCGGGGTCTACAGCTGATCTTTAGACATCGTCTTCGCTATTTAGGTGTTGAATGATGAAAAATCTGCACCATTCAAATGGTCATTGTGGATTCCCACTTGATAACAATCATGTTGGTGAATCATAATGTCACGATTGTCAGTCAATCCAAATGTGTTTGAAACTTATGTATAAAACTCCTTTTAATTTTGTATAATCAAACGAAAAAATGCCGAGAATTCCAATGCAATCTGATCATTCAAATCTTATTATTCAACTTATTTCGAAACAACACTGAAAACATAGCAAGATCAAAAGCTTCTTGAGAGGAAAGCTACCTCAGGTGCCTGGTCCTATTCACGCGCTCCCTCGAGAGCCGGACTTGATAGGCATTTGCGTCACTGGGGAATAAGCGATCGAGAAAAAAAACGAGATAGCCTGCCTTTGGCATTTTCTCAGTGGGAAGATGACAAAAGATGAAGAGTATAGAGCTGTTGAGGTGCAAGAAAACAGGCGGAAATGCCTGGCGAGTGAAAAAGTGGTTTCCGAGTACGGGAATCGAACCCGTCTCCTCCGCGCCCCTCACAGTGAAAGGCGGATATACTAGCCGATATACTAACTCGGATTTGCTTGTAGGATTTCCCCAGTCACAAGTCTATATCCATGCTGTTTCCCTTTCATCGCTCTGAGTCCGATCATGACATGAAACGATAGCCTCTGCGCTGATTACGTAATTCCTGCCCCATCCTCTTTCGCCCGTCCTGCGCTCTCCGATCTCGGTCCCTTCCGTTCCGGCCAGCAAGCAACTGACTACCGACCACACCCTTACCAAAACAGCACTCACTAAATCTTGATATATCTTCTGCAATGGCCATCAAATCAATCTTTGCCCGTCAGATCTTTGACTCCCGAGGAAACCCCACAGTTGGTTAGTCACTCCCCCCATTTTGTTGATAATATCTGGAGAGGTGTAAAATTTTAACAGCTATGGTTCACTTCACCCCCCTTGTCCAACAGAGGTTGATCTCACCACCGAAAAAGGTAAGCGCTGAATTTTTATGATTTCCCTGCGAGAATTATCCAGATGGTGAACTAATCCACCATCTCAATCACAGGTGTTTTCCGTGCCGGTGTTCCCTCAGGGGCTTCAACTGGTGTTCATGAGGCCGTCGAGCTTAGAGACGGCGATAAATCTCAATACCTAGGAAAAGGTGCGTGGCCCGGATTTCGTTCATAACAATCCAGTCAGTGCCAAATGCTGACCTTCTGATTTGTTGTGCTGTCCTCGTTCCAGGTGTCTCCAAGGCCGTCGATCATGTCAACAACGTTATTGCTCCCAAGTTGATTAGCTCCGGTCTAGCAGTAACCGACCAAAAGGCTGTTGATGACTTCCTCATCAAGCTCGACGGCACTGCCAACAAGGGTAAGCTTGGAGCCAACGCCATTCTTGGCGTTAGTATGGCCATTGCCAAGGCTGGTGCAGCCGAAAAGGTAAGCCCGCAATATGGCATTGACCTCCGGTGTGGCTTCATAGATCTGACCTCAAATTATGGGGTTTAACAGGGAGTCCCTCTATACGCTCACATCGCCCAATTGGCTGGTACCAAGACACCATATGTTCTCCCCCTTCCCTGCATGAACGTCATCAACGGTGGATCCCACGCCGGAAACGCTTTGGCCTTCCAAGAGTTCATGATCCTCCCCACGGGTGCCACCTCATTCCAACATGCCATGAAGATTGGGACAGAGACTTACCATGCTCTAAAAAGCGTCATCAAGACCAAGTACGGAATCGATGCCACGAATGTTGGTGACGAGGGTGGCTTTGCTCCTAATGTGCAAGGCGCAGAAGAATCGCTGGAAATCTTGACCGAAGCAATCAAGAAAGCTGGTTACGAAGGCCAGGTCAAGATTGCACTTGATGTTGGTGAGTGCAATCCTACCGAGTTGCGTGCCTGCTGGACAGATTTTGATGAAAACTCTTTCTACTGATTTCAATCATATATCTACACAGCGTCATCGGAATTTTACAAGGATGGAAAATACGATCTCGACTTCAAGAACCCCAAGTCTGACCCATCCAAATGGTTGACGGGTGTCGAGCTTTCTGAACTTTACATCAAAATGTAAGATTTAAGACTACAATAACCAAATGTCTTTCAGCCACTGAAGTCCTTGTTTTTCCTATTAGGATCAAGAAGTACGGTATTATCTCGATTGAAGACCCCTTTGACCAAGATGATTGGGAGGCTTGGCAACATTTCACAAAGAATGCCGGCATTCAGATTGTCGGCGATGACTTGACTGTCACCAACCCTCTTCGCATCAAGACGTAAGCCTGCGATTCTGATGAATTATGCTTCAGCTTTGAACTCAAGTACATTTTTTCCCTTCTAGTGCTATCGACAAGAAGGCTTGCAACGGTCTATTGCTAAAGGTCAACCAGATTGGTACGATTACCGAGTCGATCGAAGCAGCACGTCTTGCTCAGTCCGATGGATGGGGTGTTATGGTCTCCCACAGGTCAGTGATGCAGTTGCTATTTAAACCAATGCGACTAGGTTTTTCTGCTCTGGGCTCCGAGTCTGTACTTTCCTGGACCCCCTGCCAGCCATGCCTCTGGTCAATGTGCCACCTTTCCTCTGGTAGACTTCATCTTGAAGCAGCGAGTTTTGCCGAGCTCAGGGAACCGCAAGGCAGCAATACAGACTGCCTCGTTAACCGAATGACTAGACATACTGAGACATTTGACTCCGTTTTTTAAGATCCGGAGAGACTGAAGATACCACCATCGCCGACATCACCGTCGGTCTCGGCGTTGGTCAGATCAAAACTGGCGCACGTAAGTAACAGAACTCAAGCACTTTAAATTTATAAGCTGGATGGAAGCCAACATTTCTTTTCCCCGATGCCACTTCGGTTATTTTTAGCTGCCCGGTCGGAGCGAGTCGCCAAATACAATGCCTTGCTTCGTATCTCTGATGAGATCACACAGGCAGGCCAGTCCGTGGTCTACGCCGCTGACAAAGGATTGAGCGTTGGAACGACTGCCCCCGCCCTTCTCAAGCAGTAGTGGGTCACGGAAGTGTAACAATTTTTACTTGTTATCAATACCGTTGCTGTTAGCGCTTGCTCGATACGCTGCCACCGTTGTTTTATAAAAAAAAATCCATATATCATGATAATGGAGAAAATTGAGAATTAAATTTTCATGCCATTACGATTCTAATCAAAAGACTTGGTTTTCGCTATTCGTAGCGAAAACAATGTAGAAAAAAAGAATTACTTTTTCGTCTTCTCCCGAGCCTGCCAAAGCTTTCCCCGCCTCAAATCCATATGGAGACACCTTCACGTACCTGAAGGTTATAACTTAACACAAGTCCCGCCGTTCCAGGGGGCAAGTGGCTAGGCCTAAAACCCCCGGGCAGCGCGGGCGCCCTCATACTTGTGAATTATCCCCACTTTTTGGCTGTATCTAGGGATGGCAATTGGGCGGACCCGAGCCGGGCCGCAAGATTAGTGGGCGGGTCGGGCCGGGTCATTTTTCCTGAAATGGCTGCCCGACCCGAGCCTGTTGGTCGCCCGTGGGCCGCCGACGGGCCCCAGCCAGAAATGATATAATAAAATAAATCTTGTATTTTGGTCAGGGGAAGGGTTGATGCAGTGGTTTCTACACCATATGCATCACAGTAATATACAAAGGAAATATAGGGAGTTCAGTTACTTTGCCGCGCCCGCAACTTGCTTTGCAGCCAGCTTCCTGGCCTTGATCCAGTCTTGAGTGCAGATTAATGCCTCAACTGATTCCTTGTTCAGGCGCATTCAATAGTTGTCAAGGACCCGCCCACCTGTAGAGAATGCCGATTCAGAAGCAACCGAGGTAGTTGGGATCATGAGAATTGTCCTTGCAACCTGAGAGAGTGACGGAAACCAGGCGGCATTTGATTTCCACCAGTTGAGCAGATTGAACTCCAACTCCTTCGAATCAGGTAGGATGTGGTTTCTCTCTTTGAGGTACAGGTCTAACTTGGCCATGGGAGCGTTGGGCTGAGAAGAATATTCCATTGTGCCAGCCATGTATTCATGGAAGGCTGAGAGGTCTTGATCAATGGTCTTCTTCTTCTGTGAGGTATCTTGTTGACTGCTGGAGGGGTTGTTGGCGGGTGATGGTGCTGGAACGTACAGATTCCACAGCGCCAAAAATAGAGACTTAACTTGGCTGATGAACTTGTTCACATCTTTGTTGCCAGCCGAGTTCTGCTCCAGGTTGTAGCAAAGGTAGCGCATCTTGTAGCGCGGGTTGAGGACCAGTCTGATGGCAAGTACCATCTTCGCCGGCTCCCAGTATTTCTTGAACTTCTGCTTCATTGGTTCAACCATACTACTCAGAGTCGGGTTTGCCAAGGACTTGTTGAGTTGGGCTTCAATAGCTGACATGACACGATATCCATAGTTGATCATTGGATATTGTGTACCACTCAATAATACAGTTGCTGGATGGAGGAAGGAGAGATCTGATCAGCCTACTGAGGAACTTAGGAAGCAACAAGCAGAGAGACATCACACCTTGGTAAAATGGTTCAAGAAACTGCTCCATGAGCACCAGTTCCTCCCATTGAAGCTTGGTCGGACAGTCCTCAAATTTTTCATTGATTATGGCGAGTTCCTGGAAGGCTAACCTGCATGGTAAGGAAGCCTTGATCATGAGGTAAGTCAAGTTCCATCAAGTTGGGACATCCTTACAAGGATGCTTCTTCTTTATTTCAATGCTGACTGCCGTGAGAGACTTGTCAAAGGTGTCCATGCGAGAAGGAGAGCCGTGAATTAAATGGACTGTGTCACGTAGTCGATTGACAGCATCACCGGCAATCTTGAGGCCATCTTTGACAACCAAGTTAATGATGTGAGCAAGGCAGCACATGTGGAAGTGGGCCAAGGTCGCCGCGCCAGGGGTAACACTACAATCATCAACAAATTGTTTGAGTCGTACCATTGCCGCAGTGTTTGCTAACGCATTGTTGACAGTAACAAAAGCAACCTTGTTGACGAGCTTCTAGTCTTGTAAAACTTGGCTGAGGCGGTCGGCAATTGCTTGGGCAGAGTGTGGCGGTGGGAGAGGTCAAAAGCTGATGATTTGTTTGTTTAATCCCCATTGCAAGTCAATATGGTGTAGAGTCACGGCCATATAGCCCGTGAGATCAGATGCGGTCCACAAGTCGGTTGTCAGCGCAACATGGTGAACATCCTTGGCAAGCTTTGACATCAAGGCTTTCTTCTGGTCTGTGAAAATTTTCACACAATTGTTTTGGACTGTCTTGCGTCCAGGCATCTGGAACTGAGGCTGCGATTCCCTCATGAAGTCAATGAAACCTTCATGTTTGGCCATCGCAAATGGATACTTGTGGAGAATAATCATTTCAGCAAGTCGTGCTTGTGATCAATCTTGGTTGTAAATCCACACACCGCGGGTGGCCTGAGTCGATGAGGTTGAGGGAAAATTCAAGCGGCCTTGCTTGGGATGGATCAATCCACCCTTCTCGGTTATGCATTGGTTTGAATGTTGCCAAAGGTGTTTTTTTCCTGCAGAGGAGCCGCCAGTTAAATTCGCTTGGCAGTAATTACACTCAGCCTTCTCTTTGCCATTGGATTCTACAGCAACCAACATTCAAACATTCAAACAAAATAAAAAACTGAAGGCTATTGGGAATTAAGAAATACATAATCACTCACCAAAGATCTTGGTGAGATGATCCCAAACCCCGCTGGTAAGTTTGTGCCGCTTGGTTGAATTATTGTCTTGGGATTCGCTAGGCGCTGGAGTCTGAGGCTTGGGTGTTTCATCATTTCTTTCCAGGTTAGTACTAGGAGGAACCTTGATGTCGTCCTTGTTCTGAGAGGTTTGCCGCGCCATATTTGGAGTCTCCGTAGTTGTCAGTGGTCGCACAAAGTCAGATATCCGGCCAATTGGACTGACTTGCTAGTATATATGATGTCTGCTCCGGGGGATCCCGGTGGGCGGGGATACGGGGGGCACCCGTTGGGCTACATGGACACGCCCAATTTCTGCTGCGGGTCTGGCGGGCCGGGTCAACTTTTGAAAATTCCCCAAAATGCCGGCCCATGCCCGGCCCAAACCCGGCCGGGTTTGGGCCGCCCATTGGCGGGCCCGCCTGATTGCCATCCCTAGCTGTATCAGTTCAACACATTTGGCTGGGAGCTTTTTTTAATTCCCTCTCATTTCTACCTCATTGCACCCTTCCTCTCACCCCAGAGGAACATGATAGAACTGAATATTCTCTTTAAAATGGTGCTGGTTTCATGGCTTCAATGTCAATAACCAACTGGCAAAAAAAAATTGAAATATGAAATTTTTGAAGAAGACACCTGAGGGGATAAACATGCTTGTAGATCCATGAGATTCACAATGAAAGCTGGATCTTCAAGAAAGAAATCTGAATATATTTATGTATTTCCCAGGAGTACTGCTTCAAGCATGCATTGCCCACCACTCCAGGTTCAAGAAATGCAACTAAATAACTAGCTGACATCTTAATACCAACAGTGTCACCATCAATCAGAGATAACAAATCTGAGAATAGAAATATCAATCTAAGGCCCTTGGGTTCATATTTTGTTGTTTGAGATACAGCAATTCCAAAAAACAATGGCAAAGGGGTCATGGATCTTCCATCCAGGGATTTTACTTGCCCAGCCAAAATTTGCTGTTAAAGTTGACGCAGTTTGATGCTACTGTCAAACTTTGACTGTGAAGCAGCAACCCATGATTGATACAGAATGCTCTTCTGCCCCTCCCATTTTTGCCTCTGTCCTCCTATCAACTTCAATCCACGTGGATCATGAAAGCCACCCGGGCTGAAAGTGAAATCATTGGTTTGATATGATTTCCAGGTTCCTTTTTCCACCAAACCTGGATCCCTGGTGTCTATTTGGTTATGGGTGGGCAGTTCAGATATTGGACTGCTGGGATTTTTGGCATTAGGTTTGTGAAAATCCAACTTAGATGTCATCAGACCTTAAATTTAGCAGCAAGGTTTGACTGGGTGAAGAAAATCCATCCATGGAAGATCCATGACCCCTTCACCATTCTTTTTTGGAATTGCTGTAAATCCATTTTAAATGGGTTTACTTTGCGCATGGAGGGAAACTTGTTGCACACGGGAATTTCTGTTCACTCAACATCACGTGACGTCGGGCCCCCCTCCGTGCGCTGTGGTGGCCCCTCTTGTGGCCAGCTAGCCAGGAGCATCACCGCCGCCAGCTACATCAAGATCAAGACTCCACTCACTCCTCAGGATCCTCAAGACCTTCAAGAATTCACCCTCCCCTCACCTCTCTTCTGCTTTCACCCCTCTCCTCAAGATCTTTCCCCCCCCTCTTTCTTTTCCCCCTCTTTCTTTTCCCTCTTTCTACCTTTCCATCTCCTCTCCTTCCCATTTCCCAGTCATCTTCAGTTTCTTGGTCCTAACACAGCATCTGTTGTGGGTTTATTCCTCTGTTCTTTATTTCTTCTTCTTTTTTCTTTCTTTTTCTGTTTGTCTTGTTTCGTCCTGAGTACTCTGCTGGTTCTCTTCTTTTTTTCTCTTTTTCTTTTCCTCTGGTTCATTTATTTCTTCCTGTCTCCTCTCATTGTGTTCATCCCTTCTTCTGTGTCTCTTTGTCTTTTCTTTGTTTCTCTGTTCCTTTCTGCTGTTTTGTGTATGCGCGCGCGGAGGAGATGATGAAATCTATGTGACATGTGGCTCTCCCGGAGTCCAAGTTCGCCGAACTTGGATGATGGGGGGGGGCATGGCATTCTGATCCCCAGAATACGGACCATTAAGAGTATATAGATCAGATCTTCAGAGTTCAAACCTTTGGGCTCCGCCCGCCGATCATGCTTCATCAAGAGTCTCAGATTCCTTCCTTTCTTCCTTAAGATCACAATCCCCGACTCCCTCAAAACAAACAACCGCCGCCGCGGATCCCAAACCCCGGCGAACCTCTCAAAACCACCAAAACCCAACAGCTATCACAGATCCCCCCCCCATTTTCAGCGCTCATCCTCACAGACCATCCACCTCAGAGGGCAGCCTAAACAGCAACCTTCCCCTCAAGCGACTGCGACCGCCAAGTACGGACAGGAGTCCCTCAGCGCGCCACCAGCTCCCCTCAAAAAACTATCCGCACACGGGGGTGCCGTGCGGTGACAGGTGGCCGGGGTGAAGCACTCCGGCTATACGGAGGAAACAAAACCCTTGATGACCAGCACAGACCGGTCATCAAGAGACTACATCCCTCTTGATGACCGGAATAGACTGGTCATCAGGAGGCTACAATCCTCTTGATGACCGGTACAGACCTGTCATCAAGAGGCTACATCCCTCTTGATGACCGGAATAGACCGGTCATTGGGAGTTTACATCCCTCCCAATGACCAGCACTGACCGGTCATCAAGAGGGTATATCACATCTCTCTTGATGAACAGCATTCCGGTCATCAAGAGGACACATCCCCCTCGATGACCGGTACAGACCGGTCATCAGGAGGCTACATCCCTCTTGATGACCGGCATAGACCGGTCATCAAGAGGCTGCATCCCTCTTGATGACCGGAATAGACCGGTCATTGGGAGGTTACATCCCTCCCAATGGATGACCGGAATAGACCGGTCACCAAGAGGACACATCCCCCTCAATGACCGGTCTATGCCAGTCATCAAGAGGGATGTGTTCTCTTGATGACCGGAATGCCAGTCATTGAGAGAGATGTGTTCTCTCGATGACCGGAATGCCGGTCATTGAGAGAGATGTATCCTCTTGGTGACCGGTCTACTCCGGTCATCGGGAGGAATGTAACCTCCTGATGACCGGTCTATTCAGGTCATTGAGAGGGATGTAGCCTCTTGATGACTGGTCTATGCCAGTCATCAAGAGGGATGTAGCCTCCTGATGACCGGTCTATGCCGGTCATCCAGAGGGATGTAGCCTCCCAATGACTGGTCTATTCCGGTCATCGAGAGGGATGCAGCCTCCCGATGACCTGTCTGTACCAATCATTGAGAGGGATGTAGCCTCCCAATGACTGGTCATCAAGGGGGATGCGGTCATTGAGAGAGATGTGATATACCCTCTCAACGGCTGGTCTGTGCCGGTCATTGGGAGGGATGTAACCTCCTGATGACCGGTCTATTCCGGTCATTGAGAGGGATGTAGCCTCCCGATGACCAGTCTATTCCGGTCATTGAGAGGGATGTAGTCTCTCAATGACCGGTCTGTGCCGGTCATCAAGGGTTTTGTTTGCTCCGGATGGCCGGAGTGCTTCACCCCGGCCACCTGTCACCGCACGGCACCCCCATGTGCAAATAGTTTTTTGAGGGGAGCTGGTGGTGCGCACGGAGGGGGGCCCGACGTCACGTGACGTTGAGTCAACGGAAATTCCCGTGCGCGAAGTAAACCCAATTTTAAATTGGTTGAGTGCATCTCAGTTAAACTGGGCTGACTTCAACCCAGTCAAATATGCTGGCAGTGTGGTGATTCTGGGCTGAGAGATATCACATCTTTGATTGTCATTTTGTGTCAAGGTCTCTGTAATGTAGGATGCTGGCTTCTTGTAATCCACCTCTACATTTAAACTTGAATTTGTCAGAAGGTTGGCTATCTCCTGCCACCTTTTGGTACCTTTCACTCATTCACAAACCCAAAATGTAAGGAATGTAGTCAAGAAAATACATGATGGCTTGAACAGCAGCCGCTGAATCACTGTTTGTTGTTCTGGCTCCCCCGGGATTTGGAGTGAACAAGCAAAAATGCATGCTCCCACCAGCATCTTGCAGTGTTTCAACTGTCTTGGATCCGTCAGAGTGGGATGCCTGTCAGGTTTATTCTTCAAGGGGAGCATATAGATTTACATTAAAAAGGCTGTTTAGGTGACGGATCCATAGAAAAATTTGTGGGAAGGGATGATTTTGGCCATTGCTCTCACCATTGGAGCTTGCTTGGCACTTGCATGCAAGTGCCATCACGAAATAGTTTTTAAGAACCCTGTTAGATATATCCTGGAATATTAACCACAAAAAATGCTCAAGTCATGATGAATTTGTGTTGAGATGATGCTCAATTGAGCTTAAGGCATGTTAGAATGGGTTTGGAGTCAACTTGAAAACAGCTCCAACTTGACTCTATGTATTATTGGAACTATTTTAGAACACACTAGAGGCCAAGGCGGCTTCGCCGCTGCACTCCCAGGTCCCAGTATCTGAGCTTTATGGAATACATGTGGTACTCCTGGAGTACTCTCTGGCTTGTCTATTTATTATCATGCCACAATTATACTCCTAGCCTAAGTCTGAAAATTGAAATCCTCTTCCTCAGGATATACATACATACTTTGGAAAGAGATTAATTTATTGTAGACCTTGATCTGATCAGAGTACTGTTTTCAAAGTTTTATTTAATCCACAAGGAGGTTGAATATATTTCTATGATTGAGAATCCAAAGTTTTCTCAGGCTGGTCTTTAGGCTGTACAGTTGCGTGCAGCATTCCTCTGTACAAAGGTTTTGGCTGGTCCCAAATGTTGGCACCCAAAACCTAAAAAAATACAGTTTTTTCAAGTATTTTTGGGTGGCTGGGACATGGTATGGTGTCCTAGCTATGGTTTTAGTTTGACCAGACACTCCTGGAAACACTGCATGACAGTTTCTGCCCTTATGTGTTGGTTTAGTGCCCAACCAGAAGGCATAAGTATGGATTTAGCAGCCCGTACATATGTACTTATGCCCGTATTTGGGAAGTGGGTCCAAAATATGGGCTGTGAACCAGAAAAAAAAATTGGCTGGACCAAATTGGTTGCCACTTTAGATTTGGAATCTACACACTCTGTAGACTCCAAAAACATACTCTGTTAGATTGCTGGAACCCCAACTAACGGTGGGTAGTTACGTTACGTTACGTTATTCACGTAATTTGGGTAGCGTAACTACCCTCGCTACCCGCAGCTGCCTGTTACGTTATTTGTAACAAGGTCTTTGCAGGCCTTGCACATAACGTAACGGGCTCTTTTTTCTGGTCGTTACTGCGCGTTATCCACTAGATAACGTGTAGCCGGCCCCAATTGGCCGTTAGCAGGCGTTATCTGGCGCTCCGCAGGCGCCAGTAACGTAAATAACATCAATATTTTTCTGTCATGTTGCAGTGGTACTGTAACGCACTGCCGTTACAAATAACGGTAACAATAACGGCTGAGAAATCGTTACGTTACCATTGTGTTACCGTTATTGGCAACGTAACTACCCACCATTGCCCCAACCCAGTCAGGGCTTCAAGTTTTGCAAGTAGCTCTGTAAAGTAGAATGCCGCACACAACTGTAGATGTACCTTTGAATTGATGTCAAATTAATATTCTCTAAATCAAAAGTAGGATGAGCCTAAATGTACTCCAAACTTGTACTAATTCTTGGCTTTGGGGGGGGGGTGGGTTAGGAAGGTGGCACTCCAAAAAATCTGGAGGTATTTTACTCTTAACTACATTTTGTTGGAGCGCATGCCTGATGCATTCCACCCTGATTTTGGCTTTGCACTCCAGTGTGCAAATATGAACTGGAGTGGCCACAGTAGTTATCAAGCAGGGCACACCCCACTTTATGACCAGCTAATGTGCAACTCTTCTCAATGAGCAGCACAGACCAGTCATTGAGAGGTGTGAGACCCCTCAATGGCTGGTACATATCAGTCTTTGGGAGGTGTGAGACACCTCAATGGCCGGTCCCACTGGTCATTGGGAGGTGAGAGAACCTTTGATGGCCGGTCAGACCGGTCATTGGGAGGTGAGAGATCAATGGTCGGCACCTACCGGTCATTGAGGTGTACTGTACTGCGGAGTCCCTTCGATGACCGGTACCAACCGGCCATCGAGACCTATGAGACCCCTCAATGGCCGGTCCGACCGGTCATCAAGAGGTGTGAGACCCTTGATGGCCGGTCCAACCGGTCATCGAGAGGTATAAGACCCCTTGATGGCCGGTAGGTACCGGTCATCAAGATGTATAAGACCCCTCGATGACCGGTACCAACCGGCCATTGGGAGGTATAAGACCCCTTGATGACCGGTACTGACCGGCCATCAAGAGGTGTGAGACCCCTCAATGGCTGGTCCGACCGCTCATCGGGAGGTGAGGGACCCCTTGATGGCCGGCACCAATTGGTCAGTGAGGTGTAGTGTACTGCAGAGTCCACTCAATGACCGGTACCGACTGGCCATTGAGAGGTATGAAACCCCTCGACGGCCGGTCCGACAAGTCATCAAGAGGCATGAGACCCCTCAATGGCTGGTCCAACCAGTCATCAAGGGGTAATGTACTGCGGAGTCCCCTCAATGACCGGTACCGACCGGCCATCGAGATGTATGAATCTCCTTGATGCCGGGCTGTTCCGGTCATCAAGAGGTGTTACCTCCCTCAATGACCGCACAGACCGGTCATCAAGAGCTATGACTCCCCTCGATGACCAGCAAAGACCAGTCATTGGAGAGGAGGAGTGAATCCGCTCGATGCCGGTCTGTACCGGTCATCGAGAGGTGTGAGTCATAAGTGATTGACACGAAGACCCGTGACAATTGGTCTGGTGGATAAAGGTCGTGGGGAAGTCACGCGGGAACAGGCGCTGAGCATTGATGGCTCACATTGTTTTGACTGGGCAGTGAGAGTTGTGGCTAGGCTGGTTTGGTTGAAGATAAGGGTTTATTGGGTTCGGCTGATGAGGTAGTGTGGACCAGGGCTAGTTCAGGCTAAGAATGACGAGGGGAGGGGGCTGAGTGGCGGGATTTGTCGGGATGAAGTAGATGTATTGAGTGCTTCCAAGGTAAATGGAGGGCTGAGACGATGGCTTGATGGATGGACAGGTGGTATAAGTGTTGCCATGTAGTTTGCAAGGGCCTGGAAACGCGAATATAGATATCTACGCCTCGCGCAAGGTGATGGAGACGCGGAGACGAATATCTACGCCCAGCGCGTGGGTATGGAGACCTAGTGGAGCGCATATCGAGGTAAGGATTTGATAAGGCCAGGCAATTTTAGAAATGAGAGGGGCGGGAAAGATTACATACAGCCTTAGTTGCGGTGATGTCGTCAGGCTTTGCGGCGAGGCTCGAAAATTTGCAAGGGTTGGGGCTGTTGATTATTCCAGGTGGATGCAAATTTTGGTTTGGCTGAGGAGTGGCGAGAGCATATATAGGTGACAGACCTTGCATGAGGTTGGAACCCCAGCCAAGTGGTTCACTCGGCTCACCCCCCTCCGCTGTTGCACTTGCACAGTTTGAGGGGTTTATATATTTGGTGGCCCCCCTTTGCATAATGCCTTAACTGCGCGCGCTGGGGGTCATCCGTGTTTTGTCTTTTAAACCTGCTAGGCAGGAAGGGACAATTCACAATTTTTTTATTTAATTTGTGTTAAGTTGTATTTAGGATATTGATTGTCAATCTTGTAAAAATTGTTAGCAGTCCTTTTTTTTTGGTATGCCAAAAAATAGGGGGAACCCTTGATCCTGATTTCTATGTTTTGCTGTCTTTAATAAACTTGGATTTGAAAATTCCTTGCAAAGCAATATCAAATAATTGGTGGAAACAAGGTATTTTCCACGGGAATGACATATTTCAATTTATCATGTGCTTATCATAAATTGCAAGAAGCTTAATATATGTTAGTGTGTCACAAAAATATGCACATGTACATTTGTGTGACACATTCTCCAGTTGCTGAATTTTTTTGCAACAAATTTAAAGTTAAGGGACAAGTCCAGGGGAAAAAACCTTGGATTAACCAGGAGTTGGGTATGACTTCAGAAAATCTCCCTGAAATTATTTTTGGACATATTGCTTAAAATTACATAAAATTTGTGAAGAGCCCATCTAAGCCCTTGGTCCTGCATGCGCACTCAGCTTGGCATCACTTGGCTCAGTGATTAAAAATGTGACACACTAGCATGCATGTGTAAATTTATGTTACATATTCTTCAGCTGCTGAAGTTTATCCCAAGGGAGTTTGATTTCTGGGACAAGTCCAGGGGAGCCTCAGGTTAAACGTGGTTTGTGATAGAGATTGTCAATTTGCACCCGCTGCAGGTACCCACTATCCGCTGGCGGGTACCCGTCAGCGGGTGCGGATGTCTGAGGTTCCAGTAAAAAGCCGGCGGGTACCTGGGTATTACACATCCGCACCCGCTCACATACATACAGTTGAGATGCAATGCAGCCAGGTTTACCATTTGTCACAAGTCTTACAATGTTAGGGTTGTACAAGTGCTGCGGTTCACAAGGGCTGTGGTTTCAGTAAAACCCTAACATTGTAAGACTCAAAAGTGGTTGTGAAACCCTTTTGCTGAATGGAGAAGGGGATGATGGAGGTGCAAACTCTGCCCTTCTATACTATCAGATAACAAGACCCACCAAGCTAAGCTTGACAAGTTTTAATCTAGTGATAGGTCTGGTCTAGTTCCAGATGAAGTTGTTTGATGACAGGTATGTGAAAGATGAGAGAGTTTATGAGGAGTGGAAAGGTTGAAATTTGACTTGATGTTTCTGGTGGGATTGAACACAGGTCCTTAAGAGGGTGATATACAGATTTGAGAAGAGTGCCTAGGCTGAGAAGGGTATATATCTCAGTTGGGAGTTGAACCAGGAACTAGGTAACTTGTGACAGGTATGTGATATGTCAACCAAGAGATATGAGAGTGAGCTCAGTGGTTATTGCCGATAAGAGGGATGATATGGTATGTTATAAAAGTGTAAGGATGATGATAATGGCTAATGGGTGATATCTGTATAACTGGTGGGTACTGAACTGCGGGAAATATGTTAAGATTTCAGCTCAACAAGAAGAGGCACCGCAGGGGGAGGGAATATCTGGGGTAACTGATGGGAACAAGGAGCAGGAAATGAGATGAGATCAACTGGCTCAGACTCAATAATTTTTATTTCATGTCCAAGGAGCGGACTTTAACCAAACAACTAGAGAGCCCCCCAGCAAGATCCAAAGGGGGGCCTAAAAACAATAACAGGGGACAGGACAGGTGACAGGGAACACAAGACAGGGCATGGCCACTTGGCCATACAAATCAGAACAGGTGACAGGAACAGGGGACAGGAACAGGGGACAGGAACAGGAGACAGGAACAGGGGACAGGAACAGGGTACTGAACAGTTAACTGAACAGTTGACAACAGGACATGACAGGATTTGACCACTTGGTCGGACAGGTCACAGGAAACAGGGGCCACTTGGCCAGACAGATAATGTGAGCAGAAGATGAAGTCAGAATTCTGATGAAAAACAACTGGGGGAGAGAGCTCCTTATACAGACAAATGTGAGGGATTTTAGCTATGAGGGGGACCCTGGATGAGGGATTTTAGCTGGTGGGCTGTGTACAAGTGGTGTCAGAAGATACTAAATACAGGTAAAAAGTGGGGTGAGAAATGAAGAATGATGTCATACTAATGCAAGGAGTGCATAAAAAAAGCAGAGAAATTTCAAATACAGGGGTACCTCATGCAACGGGTGCATGAGTGGTGTCAGACTGGGGAAGGTGACTTGAGGGGTGTGACAGGTTAATGACTGAGGCTGGCCGTGTCCATGAGGGTCCAAGAGGGTGTAACTTCCAATCCAGCGGGGTTCCGGTGATGCTTCCAGTGGTGAATAGGGGTAAAATTGGCCGTGGAATCCATTTCTGAGGTCTATTTGGTGGTATCTTGAGGCCTAGGGCGAGTAAATATATGTATGAGAAAAACTTTTGATTTTTAACTTTTCTGTCTACCACAACATACAGGACAGCTTCCCCTCCGCCATCAGCCATCCACCATTGATACCAGCTGGCATGCTCCAACAAAGCAAACAATACCTCAATCACGTAAGAGACTGCGACAACAGTCGGGACCCAAAGAAAACTCCAATGGCAACAGCCACACAGAATCAAATGATGAAAACAAAGATGGAAACTCAACCAGCACCCCCAGTGCCACACCTGGCGTGGGAAAATCTAGTGATGACATGCGTCTCAGTAATCAGTTTAGCTTGGTTTTTCAGAAGCTCACCTCATTTATAACTTGTTCTGTGCATGTAGAACATGTGAAAAAACTTGCGCAGAATCAGGTCAGTTCAGCCTATGATTTTTACAAGATACCTGAGCTTTCCAGTCAACTGGATAAGCTTGGCTGTCCTATGATTGCATGGCAGTTGTAGGACTCCAGGGATGGATGGGTAATCAAAGTTCCTTTGAGGGGGAAATGAATTTTATGATGGGTTGAAAGGCTATTACAATTTACGGGTGGTTTGAAAGACCTGCCCCTCTAATAGTACTATGCAAATAACCAAGAGTCTTGTAATCAATATTTAAGAAAAATGTGGCAGATTCCAAGATAGCTCTTACTTTTATATAGTAATCTCTATCAGACCTAAATATCTAATTCAAAGCGTTTTCAGACCGGTTATAACTATGGATAACGTGGTTGTTATGATAAGTTCTTCTACTGCTGTTGATGTTATAATTTGTACTACTACTACTACTAATATGCTAATAAGGAGAATGGGTTGTTGGTGGGTTGTTTGGTTGTTGTTTGGTTGTTGGTTGGTTGGTTGTTGATTGTGGGTTCTACTAACTAATACTCTACTGACTGACTGACTCTACACTACTCAAGACTACTACTGATAAACTACCATATGTGACCAGACCTCTATAGGTTGATGGGGGAAAAAAAATTATGGTGGGGAGAAGAGCTCCTTTTATATTGAAGAGCAAGGGATTTAAGCTCCAGGGAAACATGTGTGAGGGAATTTAGCTGCAGGGGATCTCAGTTGCACAGCATATGTACACCTGTACTGCACAGCCACACAAACAATGAGGGAATCATGCTGCAGTGACACTCTTTGTACACCTTATCTGCCTGCATATATTGCACTGCCTGATGTCATGTATTGCTATGTACCCAAGCCACCTTCCATATCCTTGAGAATGTGTTGCTATGTAACCAAGCCACCTTCCATGCACTCTGCACCCAACTAGAATACTCCTCCTTCCCAGGATATGGGGGTCAAAGCCTCTCTCTTGTCCTCCTTCCTTCCTCCTCCCTTGTCCTTGTATCCACATTGTGTATTCTTCCGTCCAATCTTCTGTGGCTACCAAAGGGTGTATGTATATAAATGTTGTAACTGTTGTGTAAGATTATCTCTTGTAATGTTTTCCACCTGTATGTAACTTTACTATCAGTACAATACCTTTGCATATGTCCTTTTTGGCATTGCAAAAGGAACAGCACACCACACCGTGTAAGATGTAAGTTTCCCTGTATTTCTTTTGGGTAATTTAAAGAAGAAAGCAAAGAAATCTAGCCTAAACCTCTCTGCTCTCACTAGATGTGGTAAAAAGATCAATTGACCGGTGTACTCTTGAAACTCCATGTATCTTTGCCTTTCCATCACCTGTCACTCATTCTTTTCCCTCCAGTTGAATATCCATGTTTCACCTTCTGTCCCACAACTCGGCCCCAAAAGTTGTAATAGCATTTAACTCAGCTACATAGATAGAAACAAAAGCATAAGTGGATTTGCTCTTAAACTCGAACAAGTAGGTGGATTTGCTTTTAAACTTGATTAAGTAGCTATTGGTGTTACTTCCAACCATCCTTAGTTTTACTTACATTAAACAATCTCACATAGAGATGGACAATTGGTACCTGCTGGGGGGTACCCCACACCACTTGGCAGGTACCACTCACACCTGTTGCGCACCTTCCCTGTGCTTCTGGGTACAGTGCAAGGTAAAAGCTTTTGGCAGGAAAATGGTGTGGTAACCGGGTACCTCCCAGAGGTACAGCCCACCCAGCCATGTTCCCTGTGACATCAGGTTAACAAGTTGGGTTGTGCAGTGCATAGTTGATGTCTTGGAACTGATCAGATCCAGCAACTGCACTGCGGCAAGTCACAACCAATGCCCTTGCGGCCCCTTTCACACCTCTGAGATCCTTGTTGACCACAAATAAGATTGGAATCAATTCCAGGTACCCAAGTGCATCCTATCTATAATTTGGCCCACTTGGGCATGCTCCATTTTGCCCTCAGTCTGTGCAGGGAGTCCTCAACTGTCCACAAAATCATCAAGTAAGCCCTGGTTTACTACCCAAGCTAAAGGCTGATAATCACTGGCCAATTTCTTAACAAGGGTTTGTGGCACTACTAGGTGTGCTCTTTAGCACCCAGAACAAGAATTTGCTGTGTCAGACGGCCACCGGCCAGTCCACCCTGCTTGCCCACCCACCCATTATATTCAAAGAGAGAAATACAAAAAATAGTCCAGGGGGTACCTGTGTTACCTGCCAAAAGTACTGCTGGTACCCGCCAGGTGGTGCCAGGTGCAGTTTGAGGCACTTAATTTTGCAAAAAAAAACAAGCAGGTATGTACCTGGGTGCCAAAAGGTGCCCAAGTCTCAAATTTCATTCTCTAATCTCACAGACAAATCCACAAGACCAACAATTTGAACTACTGGAGGACTTCCAGCAGGTTTTGAAATCTGGCTATTTTCTATTTTTTAGCATAGAAACCAATTTTTCTCCCCTTTAAAAATTAATTTAGCTAGTCTTCTAAGCCAAAGGGAGTTCTTCCACTCTCCAAGATGCAAATGCAGAAACAAATGCTAACACATCTTATCAGTCAAATATCCATCTACACCAATCATGGCAAGCCTTATCAGTAGTGATGGACCCAGATATGACAGCAATTTCTTCTAATTCCCATTTCAAGCTGACCCAATTGGGGGTTCACTATAGGATAAAAATAAAATGTTCGAGTCAATTTTAAGGTTTTTATCATAAAATCTTTAAAAATATAGCAATATGTACAGGATTGGGTGACCCCTAGAGATCAGAGCAACTCCTTCATTTTTTTAAAAAATGATTCATAAAGGCCTTCAAATTGGCTCTAAAGTTTGATTTTTATCCTATTGTGAAACCCCCTAATGAAAATGGTCAAAACAACCGTTATCAGAGGCACTGCTGTCTAGGAAGAGACCCACGGAACAGTCCTCAACTTGGCAAGTTTATGATTTTATGTAAAAAAATCTTATGCAATTTTGAACACCATAATTGTCCAATTCAGCCCATTCCACTCCTCCGCATCCAAAAAATAAAGCCAAAATAGATCAGGACTCAGAACAGCCCAAGGGAACAGTAATCACCTAAGCTTTGGGTTGGCTTTCTCAGGCTTCCTTCAACCATGCCCCGCTGCCTCAAAAGTGTTAGATTTCTGCACCATCCCAAAGGGGGCATGTCTTTTTCTTTTATGGTACTCCATTTCTTTCTCTCTCCTTTGTCTGGAATCTGCATCTCTCAAAATTCCCAAACTTAATTAAGTCCTGAAGGTGGAGGCACTTTGCACCTCCACTGGAGGGACTTACATGGTATTGGTGATTTAGGACTGAGACACCATGGGAGTTTTGAAAGAATTCAGGAAACTAAGAGTTTATTGCTTAATCAGGATCTTTACATGGTATTTTTGTGTAGAAACAAGAGCAAGAAAAGTAATTGGGAATTACCTAAGAGCAGGTGGTAGGCCGCTCTCTACTGAGAATAATAAGAATGAAAAATATAAGATGTGCCGGTTTTGACTTGTGTTGAGTCAGAGCAATCTGGGAAGCAGCGCAGCGCGTTAGCTTTTGAGGCTCTTCATTCCTCTGGGTGAGAATCTCCTGTGTTCTTACGCTCTTTGCCTTTTTGGCCCTTAAGATCCTTGCGGTTCTCCGCTAGCAAAACAGCGGAGGTTTTGTGCGGCTTTTTCTGTTAGAAGAGTAAGCGCGCTCCTCATCAACCTTTTTTTTTCTTTTGCTTAGCTCGGACAACGTTACTCACTGACTTTCTTCCCTTCTGTTTGAGAGGGTTTTTCATGAGTTTCTAAGTCTTGATGAATTTTGGATTCAGCATTTAGCCTAGTCTGATTAGTCTTGAGTTTAAACATCAGCTACTCACCTCCGGTGTTAGCTGATTGCTCTTAATGACTGGGGGCCGGGATTTTCCACAAGCCTGAGTTTGCTGGTTGTTGGAGTTGAATCTGCAAAACATCAAATTGATGTGTCAGCTTTGCAACCCCGCGGAACCAGTTTTGGACTGCGGAGATGGTTTGCTTTGCTTACCATTTTCAGCAGCTAGTGTAGATCCCGGCCGCTTTCCCAATTTATGGGAATGCGGCCGTTCACCTAGGCGTGTAATACAAGTTTTCTCAGCACTTGCGTGCAAGTGCCATCTCTGAACTTGGTCATAGATTTTGTTGGATCTCATTTAGATGCCGGTTTGAAGGCAACATTAATGTCTGCGACAAAATATCCTGAAATGAGCTGGAACAATACTTGATGTATTGTGTACTGTATGTGTAAAATTTATGCCATACCTATGCTAAAAACAAGGTCAATTTAATGATAAGGTTTAATTTATCCTCAATCTTTGCCAAAGTTCCTCATGTTTCAAAGATCATGATTTTTGACCTCTTTTTGAACCCATACCCTGTTGGTTTCTCAGAAACTATCTTTATATTTATTTTCAGGGAACACACCAAAAAGCTGCCAGTTTTTCTTAAATTGTTTCTATTATAAATGGTTGAAACTCATGATGGAGTGGAGTGAGACTCTGAGAGGTCTGATCTTGCTATGGTACTATGGTTTTACTTTGGCTTCCATTGGCTGAGGGGCCAACTGTCACACAAACTTGTCATGTGTGCGGGCTTGTGTGACACACTGTTCAACAAACAACCACAGCACGCCACACTGAGTGCCCCTGCAATACCAGGGGCTTTGGAGAATCCTTTAAAACTTTATCTGATTTTCAGTCATCTGTACACAAATCCCTTTGAGGAGATTTTCTGAAGTCATTCACAAACTAGAGATTGTCAATTTGCACTCAGGTACCTGTTTGGATATGGGTACCTGCAAGGGTGCAACAAATGCAATACATGTATTGTATAGGCATATACATTTTATTGTATTTATTTTTGAATACAAAATGTCTTGGCGTATTTGTATTGCATTGGTCACCCAATGCAATACAATACATTTCAAAAAAAATGTATTGACCGTGCCAATCCACAAAATATTACATTTGGGGAGGGCAATACATTATGCAAAAAATACATTGTATTGCATTGGATAAAAAATACAATACAAATACAATTTATATGCTATACAAAACAATACAATACATGTCATATACAAATACATGTATAGTATTTGTTGCACTGTTGGTACCTGCAGCGTTTTTTGCCCCAAATGTGTCACCCGCACCCGCGGAGCGGGTACCGGTGTAGGACTCCAGGGATGGATGGGTAATCGAAGTTCCTTTGAGGGGGAAATAAATTGTATGATAGGTTGTAAGGCTATCACAATCTACGGGTGGTTTGAAAGACCTGCCCCTCTAATAGTACTATGCAAATAACCAAGAGTCTTGTAATCAATATTTAAGAAAATGTGGCAGAATCCAAGATATCTCTTATTTTTATATAGTAATCTCTATCAGACATAAATATCTAATTCAATGTCTTTTTTAGACCAGTATGGCGCTTCTACCTGTGCGCGGTAGACAGCGGGTTGAGGGGAAAGTGCTACAGCTGCCCTTGTTCAGCGGTCCGGATCTGGTGAGCGCTAAGAATCGAGAGAATGGATAGCGGTATGGGGAAGGATTTTTGCAAGAAGGAAGGAACAAGGGAGTTTGGATTGCCCTTGGCAAGTGTGGTTGTTAAGCTCTTTAAGTGTTCTCTTAATAGATTCAGGAAGTATATCGTCCGATTCAAAGGCTCGGGAAATGAAATAACTCAGAAGTCTCAGGAAGGATCTTCACAATCCGGATCAGTAAGCTCAAACACGTGATGATATCTCTTCGTCGGGAGCAGAATACCATGCGGATCCTTCCTCCAAGTTTGGCTGAACTTGGATTCCAGATCCGCGACAGGCTGCGCGACAGGCCCTCGTGCCCGCCGCGCACATCCAACTTGTGATAAAATGAAAGAAGAAATGAGACAAAAGAACAAAACAAACAAAACAAGGCTACTAAATAAACCAACCCACCACCTACACTCCTCTCCAAAGCGCGCATGAATGAAAAGAAAAAAAAGAAAGTAACATAGCAAACAAAACATAAGAAAGAAAAGAAAGAAAAGAAGACAGAGTGAATTAAGTAGGGAGGAGAACAATGAGATAACATGAAAGCAACCCAGCAGAAATAAAAGCCACAACCGGTATCCGCCGTCTTGATCCTGAAACGCAGAAAGCCAGAGCCTTGCGCTTGAAGGGACAGATCTTGAGAGAGAGCTTGATGTCTTGAATTTAGCCTCCTTGAGGGCCTCCACTGTTTTGTTCACCACACCGGTTATAACTATGGATAACATGGTTTGTTATGGTGAAGTTCCTCTAATGTTGTTGATGTTATAATTTGTGCTACTACTTCTACTTCTACTACTAGTACTAATATGCTAATTAGGAGAATGGGTTGTTGGTTGGTTGGTTAGTTGGTTGGTTGTTGGTTGGTTGGTTGGTTGGTTGGTTGGTTGGTTGGTTGGTTGGTTGGTTGGTTGGTTGGTTGGTTGGTTGGTTGGTTGGTTGGTTGGTTGGTTGGTTGGTTGGTTGGTTGTTGATTTTTGGTTCTACTACTGCACTAACACTCTACTGACTGACTGACTCTACGCTACTCAATACTACTACTGCTAACTACTACTACTAAACTACTACTGTGACCAAACCTCTGTAGGCTGATGGTGAAAAAGAGAAATTATGGGGGGGAGAAGACCTTCTTTTATATTGAAGAGTGAGGGATTTTAGCTCCAGGGGAATGTGTTTGAGGGAATTTAGCTGCAGGGGATCTCAGTTGCACAGCATATGTACACCTGTACTGCACAGCCACACAAACAATGAGGGAATTATGCTGCAGTGACACTATTTGTACACCTTATCTGCCTGCATATATTGCACTGCCTGATGTCATGTGTTGCTATGTCCCTAAGCCACCTTCCATATCCTTCAGAATGTGTTGCTATGTAACCAAGCCACCTTCCATGCACTCTGCACCCAACTAGAATACTCCTCCTTTCCAGGATTTGGGGTCAAAGCCTCTCTCTGGTCCTCCTTCCTTCCTCTTCCCTCATCCTTGTATCCACTTCGTGCATTCTTCTGTCCAATCCACCATGGCTACCAAAGGGTGTATGTATGTAAATGTTGTAACTGTTGTGTAAGATTATCTCCTCCTCTTGTAATAGGTTCCACTTGTATGTAACTGTACTATCATAATACCTTTTCATATTTCCTTTTGGCATTGTAACAGGAACAGCACACCACACTGGCGGTAAACGCGCGGGTATTTGCGGGTACCTGCCAATTAAATATCACGGCAAAATTCAAGCCCGTTTCATTACTATTTGTATCTCAATCTACTATCAACATGTCTTGTACCCTTTCTTTCACACATTTCTTCACCCTGTCCTTATTCTTGCTCATGTACTTGTGAAGAGCCAGAGGTCCAACCTTGTTGTTCTTTGAATAGAAAAACAAGGTCATTCCTCTATCTACAGATTTCGCGCTGAGGTTGTGTCTCGTGGCAGAGATGTAATCTCTGCCAAATTTAAAGGTGCACTCTATGTCTACGGTTGTAGCTTCATATAGAAAACATGATCAGGATCAATATTGCTTCTTCCAAAACAAATAAAAAATAAAAAGCTCACCTGGGCAGCATAAGACATCAAGGGTCATTTGTAAAAGGCCGTGGTGAGTGTTCCCAGAATGTTTCTGCTTGGCCCACCACTTTATACCATTGACTGGCGCCCCGTTCTCCAGAACAAGCCCGCCAGATAGCCAGATTTCCACGGGGTCCAATAAAGCAACAGGTGAACTTGCAGCAGCAGCAGCACCTAGCCCTGCCAGGAAAACCTTCTGAGGCTGGAGAGATGAGAGATATTAGTTTAGTTTGAATTCAAATGATATATTTAGAATGTAAGAAAGATTACCCTTGATAGTGCTGTTTTCAATGGTCCTGCGGTTGAAGTTGCTTGCCTAGGCTTATACCACTTGTTGAACATCTCATGAGTTAGATCAAGCGCCTCATCAATCCAATCCTGAGGCCATTTCTCAAGCTTGAAGTATTCATCTTTGAAAGAAGGGTGGAGAACTTGAATTTAAGTGTTAGCAAAGTTATTTGAAACAGCAATTATGAAATAAACTATGGCCAATGCAAAGACTTACCCATTGTGATTCTGTAAATGGGTGAACCTTCTGTGAGTGAATAATAGTTATTGGTGATACCAAGTCAAGCACGACAAGCATTTGTAAAGCGGGAGGATAATCATCATGCTCATTTGCAATTACGGTTGAAAGGCTGGCAGTGATTTGGCCAATCAAGACAACAACTTTGGCCACACAAGCCGAGGAATTGGTTGATATTTGGTGTGTGAATTTGTAAAATGGTGCCAGAATCTGAACGAGGTGCTGCGCTAAGTCCAGGTCCTCTTGGTTTATATGTACTCTCCAAGGTGTCCCATTGCCATATGATACTGGAATGAAAAACAAACCAGACCAGTTCACCTCCCAAGTGATAATCAATTAGATATCAGACTTACATGGCTTCCTTGAATCTGACAATGCCAACAAGCTGCTTGTATGTTGAGTTCCATTGGGTCTGTACATCACGCTTGATATTGTGAGGCTTCTCACACTTTTTTTGTTGACATACTTGGATAAATTTATTCTTAGAGTTTGGGGCAGAGATGGCATCAGGTACCTGCTGTCTTATTTTACTTGTTTTAATGAATCTGCTTCCAAGTACTTGTGATTAACTAAAATCAATATGTAACAAATTCAGTCCATCAAGTACCACTTGGACTTGATGAAAACACTCAGCTAGCTGGATAGGCCAGAACAAGTAAGATTAAAGAAGTCAAATAATTTTGTACAGGTACCTGCCAACAGGTATACCTGTTGACAGGTACCTGTGCACAGGTATTTGGAATCTGTACTTTTATGTGTGCCTTCCTAGAAATTTAGCTGAGTGTCTTCCTCAAGTCCAAATTGTACTTCATGAGATGAAAGTGTTACATGTTGATGTTCTTTAATCACAAGCACTTGGAAGAAGTTTTATCAAAATCAGACAACAGGTACCTGCTGCCACCCCTAGTTTGGGAACTTCTTAAGTTTTGTTTTGATTCCACAAAACTGAAGGTAAAGACAAAAGAGGCATGAAAAAATAAGCAATGATAAAGTTATGAAAGAAATGAGTGCAAACCTTCACAAGGGACCGACGACATGAGGCCAAAGTATATAAATTGTTTTCTGACTCTTTTTCAAGGTCTTTGATCTTGGAAAGAGTGAGCTCATCTTCAGGTTGCAGATTTCCCTATTTTGCTTCAAGTGTATCAGGGTCCTCCTCCCCATCTGAGTTGTCACCATCATCCGGGTTGTCAAAACTGGAAAGTCATCAATCCAACACCAAAACACATAAGATCAGCTGAGTTTACAATTGGTGCAATCAATTGGCTTACTGTTCAACAAGATTGCAAGTTTATTCTTCTTCATCATTGTCATCATCAGAATCTTCTGGCTCAATAGCCTTGACAGGGGGAATTTTTTTGACGTCCAAACAGTTGCAGAATCACCTTCACAATGAGATTGAGGATGTGAGCAAAGCATTTTATCCACTGGGGCTCACCTTGGAAGCGTTCCCAACTCGGATATCATCATTGCATTATTAGACACACTAGAGGCCAAGGCGGCTTTGCCGCTGCAAATTCAATAGCCCTCCTGCCACTTTCAATCACCCCTTCCCTCAACAGTCTAGCCATATTAGATAGGCAAAAATGATTTTAAATCTGGCTAAGTGGGCTGTTGTGAAGTATCCCCCATTGCCTGCTAAGGAACACACACTCCATTGCATCCCATGCATGCAAAAAATTCAAATTTCTCATTCAAATCCATTTCATGCAAAAAAAAATGGATTGCACAAGTCTTAATCTGAATAAGTCAAGCCACAATGTTTTTGTGAGACTGATTAATTTATAGCAAAAATGATTAAAAAATCCAAGGAAAATTTGATTATGATTCATCTAATCACTTCATACTCTTCCATATCCAAGCAATCTCTCTCCATGATCCCCGCTGTCTGGTTGTGTGACCCAGTCTGTCTGGAGTTTGATCAACGTTGCCGGGAGGAGGGCCCCAGGGAGAAGCATCTGGAGTGGGTGCGGCAGGGATTGCCATTGACACTTTCCAGTTGCTCTGTGCAGGGGCAAGGGTGTTTGGTCAGAGGGGGCTGGACTTAACTCAGTCCCTCCTGGGCGCAAAGTGCCCGCCTCCAAATGAGGGACTTGCAAAAATATTTTTTTTTGGCATGTCAGGTTTGCTCAATGTACATGAACAGGCAAGAAGCCTGCACATCTATCAGTATTTGTTTTGTTATATATCACCCCACCTTAATGGTAAAGAAATCAGCTAGCAAGAAGGCCTCACAATGGGTAAGATGTGGGTCCCTAGGGGCATTGTCTCACAGATTGCAATCATCATCAAAAAAAGCAAAGTTGCCTTTGACCTTCCTTTGGAGGGTCCCTGCAGGACGGCGTCCCCCCCCCAATAGAGGGACTTAGTTAAGTTAGGCCTTCGACTCGCAAGTGGTACGGCAGGGGAAGGGACCATGCAGCCTGAAGTGATGGGTGGGGGAGTCACATTCTCACATCTACTCTTGATGACCGGTCTGACTGGTCATTGAGAGCAGATGTGAGTCCCCTCGATGACCGGCAAAGACTGGTCATCAATAGCTGTTAGTCCCCACGATGACCGTCACAAACCGGTCATTGAGAGCTGTGAGTCCTCTCAATGACCGGTCTGTGCCGGTCATTGAGAGGTGGTGAGTACCCTCGATGACCCGTCTGACCGGCCATCAAGAGGTGGTGAGTCCCCTCAATGACCGGCAAAGACCGGTCATTGAGAGGAGATGTGAGTCCCCACAATGACCGGCACAAGCCAGTCATCGAGAGCTGCGAGTCCTCTCAATGACCGGTCTGTGCCGGTCATCAAGAGGTGGTGAGTCCCCTTGATGGCCGGTCTGACCCGCCATTGAGAGGTGGTGAGTCCGCTCGATGACCGGTCTAACCAGCCATCGAGAGGTGGTGAGTCCTTGATGACCGGTCTAACCGGTCATCAGGAGGTGAGTCCCCTCGATGACCGGTCAGACCGGTCATCGAGAGGATATGCAAGTCCCCTCAATGACCGGCAAAGACTGGTCATCAAGAGGAGATGTGAGTCCCCTCAATGACCGGTCTGTCCTCAATGAATGGTACAGACCGGTCATCAACAGCTGTCAGTCCTCCCAATCAGCGGTCTTTGCCGGTCATCGAGGTGAGTCCCCTCGATGACCGGTCAGACCGGTCATCAAGAAGAGATGTGAGTAGACATAGCCCCCTCTTTAGGCCCTCGAGCTGACCTGTAACCACCCAGATGAGTGTGTACAGGCCAGCATTGTGCCTGCCCAGGCGCAGGGCCCTGGCAACCTTCAGGGTGCAAAGCATTAGGGCCCAGGTTGTGTGCAGCTGGTCGGATACTTAAAGGGTGTGGGGGAAGCTGTTTGTCCCCCCAGGGGATGTGGTTTCGTCCCACCCCCCTCCACGGAGCCCACTAATCACTTGATTAGGGCCTCCTTGATTACATTTTTGACCAACCTTCTTTTGCCTGTTGCTCCGGTACGGGCTGGAGGGTCAATCCAAGGTGCCCTCTGGGGTGTTTGGGGATTAATTTCAATGGTTATGGGATTTTTGCTAATGAGCACAGGCAAAAACTTTGATCTTGCCTTCTGTGTTTCTGTGATTTTAATAAACTTGGATTGTCAGAAACAATACCACAGATCTGGTGGGAGCAAGGGACAGTGCCAGACATACAAACATGTGTTGTGGTGCTCCATTCCATACCACAAGTAGTATTTTATTATCTTCTTTTACATATACGGATGTACTTTGCGCACTTCAAAAAATTGTCGCGCACTGCAGGGGGCGTCCACTTGACGTCCCGGCCACAGTGCACGGTAGCTCAAAACGCTTCGCGCACTGCACATGAAAAGCTTGAAAATCCCCTTTTTTTTCTGCCAGCTGGCAGAGGGGATTTTTCTTGCCCCTCCTCCATTTTCTTGGGGTATTTGGACCCCTCAGCATGACGTAGAAAAAGGATGATAAAGAAATACAAAAGCTAGGCAGAGCACCTCCCCGGGGCGCACCCCCTGTGGATTTTCAACCTGCCAAAAGTCCATGGATCGGGTACACAGCCCCTCGAAAACAGAGTTTGAGGGGCAGAAGTACATACCCCATGACTTCGCCGTGCCGATGGCCGGCACAGGCTGGTCCCGGAGCGGAGTACAACATGCAAACTCCCCCAATGACCGGCCAGCACACAGGGGGAGTGCAAATCACCGGTCATCAAGTGGATTAAGCACTCCTCTCAATGACTGGAACGGTCCCGGTCATCAAGAGGGCGAAATGGTCCTCTCGATGACCGGGAATGTTTCGGTCATCAAGAGGGCCAAATGATCCTCTTGATGACCGGAACCGTTCCAGTTATCGAGACTCAGAGCATTAAACCCTCTTCTTGATGAACGGGTCCATTCCAATCATCGAGAGGAGGAAACACTCCTCCTCTCAACGACTGGAACAGACCCGGTCATCAAGAGGAGTCTTTAATCTTCTCTCAATGACCTGGGGAGGTAAAGAGCCTGGTCATCAAGAGTGATCCTCCTCTCAATGGCCGGGTCTGTTCCGGTCATTTAGAGGAGTAAAGACTCCCCTCGATGACCGGAGGGAACCGTTCATCACTCCTCTCCTTGAACAGTTCTCTCCGGTCATTGAGGGAGTGCTTCTCCTCTCGGTGACTGGAGCAGACCCGTTCATCAAGCGGATTAAGTTTTGATGACCAGGTCTGCTCCGGTCACCAAGAGTTTCTCCTCTCGATGACCAGGACTGTTCCGGTCATCAAGAGGTTTGTTTACTCTTCTCAATGACCGGGACCGTTACGGCCATTGAGAGGTGTGTTTACTCCTCTCAATGACCGGGACCGTTCCGGTCATCAAGAGGTGTGTGTACTCCTCTCGATGACCAGAACGGTCCCGTTCATGGAGAGGTGTGTTTACTTCTCTTGATGACCGGGACCGTTCCAATCATCGAGAGGACTGCTTAATCCACTCAATGATTGGAGATTTTCACTCCCCCTGGGTGCTGGCCGGTCATTGGGGGAGTTTGCATGTTGTACTCCGCTCCGGCCTGTGCCGGCCATTGGCACGGCAAAGTCATGGGGTATGTACTTCTGCCCCTCAAACTCTGTTCTTGAGGGGCTGTGTACCCGATCCATGGACTTTTGGCAGGTTGAAAATCCACGGGGGGTGCGCCCCGGGGAGGCGCTCCGCTTAGTTTTTGTATTTCTTTATCATCCTTTTTCTACATCATGCTGAGGGGTCCAAATACCCCAAGAAAATGGTGGAGGGGCAAGAAAAATCCCCTCTGCTGGCTGGCAGAAAAAAAAGGGGATTTTCAAGCTTTTTCATTTGCAGTGCGCGAAGCGTTTTGAGCTACCGCGCACTGTGGCTGGGACGTTGAGTGGACGCCCCCTGCAGTGTGCAACGAGTTTTTTGCAGTGCGCGAAGTACATCCGTACATATATTCATCATTAAATTTCCCATTACCCCATAACCCTTCACAAATAATTCATGATTATTTCATATTCAGACTCTAAGCCTCATTTCACCTATAGTCACTCACACATAGTACCCCTTTATCTTCAATGGTTTAATAGTTATAAAGGATACAAGATTTACAGGCAACCTACAGTTTTCATTAGCTACAACACTCATTTCATTAGTAATCTTACTTAAATCATTACAGTACATTCCTTTTTCAGACATGTTCTCACATATTAAACCCTTTACACACATTGCTCATTATGTACTATCCCTATTTGTACACATTACATCATTGGATCTGTGCTTACCTCTTTCAGTAGTGCTCATCTTTAGAAGCTGTTACTATGTTCACATCACCTTCCCCATTTGTACAGCCTTTCTTCCCATAGCCAGAATTCCCCTGTCTGGGCTCATCCTTGTACCCCCCCTGTGGTTTCTTTCACTTATAATCTCCCCTCTAAGCTGCTGTATTTCCCCCTTATGATATTTCCAGGTTATTTCCCCATTAAAGAAGTAGTCAACACTTGCATATTTTTCTCTTACCCTTCTCCTCAGATTATACTCTTTACCAGACTATCATCACTTGCATATTTTGCTATCACAACTCTCCCATATTGAAACCAGATTGCAATGATATTATTGAACTTCAGATTATCCCTCTCTCCTACTGGGTCCACCTTGACTCAAGAGTAGGGCTGGGCGCCGACCCGAGGCCAATTGGGTATACCCGACTATCCAACCCGGTTAGTCGGAGTGCGGAATTTTTTTTTGGGTTTTTTACCGAAGTGGATATCTCGGGTAAATGACTTGGGAGAAGTCTTGGAGAAGGTTGGAGACCAAATTTTCATTACAAGAGACAGAGAGTGTTGCTGAAAGAAAAAAAAAATAGAAATTTGAATCAAATATGCAATGGTGGCAATAACCCTCTCAATGACCTGTCTGACCGGTCATCAAGAGGTCTCAACGCGACTCAAGCCTCTCCATGACCGGTTTGTATGTACTCTACCGGTCATGGAGGGGCGTGAGTTCTGCCAATGATTAGTACAAACCCGTCATCTAGTACTAGACTCAAGCTGCTGGATGAACAGTCTGAGTGGTCATCAAGGGGATTCAAACCTTTTGATGACCAATGCAGACTGGTCATGTACAGCAATAGGAAAGCTGCTCAATGACCTAACTGGACATCTTCTGATGTTTGTGAGATAAAAGCTCACACTAGGCTCTGTACTTGATTGAGAATTAGTCCTGGGTTAGCAAAGTGTTACATGAACAGCCGTTTTTCTTCAAAATTGCCGTGCATCATACCTTCTCTTTTTTTCATTGACAAGATACTACAGCATCATCACCCCGTCAAATTCATTTGTAAAGCTAAAAGAGAGGGAGAGGACAAGGCATGTGAACAATATTGACAAGTTTAGACAGACCCAGTAAGATCCTGCTGAGAGGGTAGAAGATGAAGTCGGACTGTGCAAGGATTAAAGCTACTAAAATACATTGTGTTTTTCAATGGTGTGTGGGCAGGAACACAGGTTAATGTTGGGACCAATTGATGGATTTCAAGTCGATTCCCTCCTGGACCATCTCCCACAACGGACTCAATTTGCGCAGACCTAGAAGAAGAAAAAAAAGGGGGGTCAAGTTGGATTAATACAGATAGGTGAGGGAAGGATGGGAGGACTGACGAGTGATGATGTCAACAATTTTACCGGCAACGTAATCAACCTCTTGTTTGGTGGTGAACCAACCGATTCCAAAACAAAAAGAGCTGTGGGCGTTCTCGTCGCTAGCCTGAACCAGTAGGACAGTCGGTCCCCGCGGGAGATACCCGATATACAACGGATAGTTCCCGGGAGTAGTTAATTAGATACCCGACCTTGGGTATACCTGCAGGGCACCAGCGCGAGATGGCCTTCAGGCCTTGGGTATCACCCGGGGCCCAGTCCTACTCAAGAGTTGTATACATACCATCTCAAAACCCCATTGCATACTTTGCTCTCATCCTTTGCATATTTTGCTCATAACCCTCATTTCCCCTCACCTCATCCTCCAGCTTGTGGTATTCCAACTAGATATTGATTGATATACATAAACTCCTTATTCTAGACCTCACTAAGGATTAGTAGAACTCAAGCCATACCCTTTTCTTTCTTCTCTTTCTGAGTGTAACTCTCACCAACTCCAGCATTAGATAGGAGGGCAGCCTCATCAGCACCCTTAGCTTCAACCTACTTTATTACTAGTGTAGTTTTCTATTTCCCCTCCAAGCTCTTTCTGTTTGCTTAGCAGTTCCACAGCGTGCAAGAAAAAGAAAGCGCTCACCCGTTTTTCTAATCCAAACTTCTCAACAATGCACTGAATCACACTAGCCAGGCATTCACCAGCATGCTTTCCTGTGAGCTACACAAAATCCAGAGGGCTTGCTTCCAATGTGAAATTACCAGCACCATGATCAACAAGCCGTTATATCACTATATCACTGCGCCTAGAATATTGAATGTGTTGGGTGATTGCCACACATCCACACCCAAGTAAATTGCACCTCTGTGCATCTGAAAAACCAGCTGTAAATGTTTTCCATCATAAAAAAAGTAAACAAGAAAATAAAAATAAGACCAACCTTCAATTTGTCACCCAATTTTTCCTGGATAGACAAGTATAATGTATGGATGGCATTTGAGACCATCCGTTGACTGGGTAGGTTCTTGGTTATTGTTGAATGAAGAATATGCTTGAGGCCGTTTGATTCAAACATCAAAAAAAAGTTTGGCTTCCTCAGCACACCAAATCACACATCTTTGCAAAACCTAGATGTGTGATTTGGTCAGACCAGAAAAACTAGAGCAAATGGATAAAGAAGGAGTTGTCACCTCTTGCGGGTTGATCTCACTGGTCCCACATATACCAACTAAATCCAAGGTCTTGTTACTTGGAGGTTTCTGTTGCTTCTTTGAACATCAAGCCGCGTGGAAGAGGAGATTACTGCAAGACGAGTTGTACGTGAAGAAATGTGAGCTCCGAGTTGGAGAAAGGAGAGAACAGTTGCTTGAGGAAAAAAGCTCAAGGCCGGGTTTTGAGGAAAAAGGAAGCCCAAAAAGAGGGCTAGTCTGCTAGTTTGTGGGAGGAAAAAGGCTCCGCACTACAAGAGACTCATTGGTCTCAGGGAAAAGGCGCAGAGGACCCTGGGTGCCATCTGAAATATAGCTACCACAATAACAAAACATAGCAACACCCAAGCTCCCCAATAGGTCCTGTGAAATCTCAATTTCTGTTGACATCTCACCACCTCAAATGCACACACCCCCGAAACACCCAGCCACTATCTTGTTGGGGCTTGGTGAAAGCCAATTTTAGCTCTCAGGATACCTCCCATGCCTAAATTAACACAATTAACCCCTGGTGGGAGGCTTGCTGTGGCTGGTGGCAAAAGCACCCCTCCTGCAGGGAGGGACTTGTGCACAAGGTCAAAAATCTGAAATTTAGCTGAGACAGAAATGGCAAATGGCTGGAGGGAAAATTTTAAGCCTCAGTCAGCATCCCTCTCAGATCTTTCAGTCCTTCCGCAGAGCCAAATAACGCTTCTGGACCTCAGCTTTCACTTGGTGCTGGTCTCATCTCCTCAATCCCAACTGTTCTCCCTGTACTAATCTCTCAAAATTCAAAAGGAATGAATAAATCTAAACAATCATGCCTTGTGGATCTTGGATTCACAAGATATCTGCATATTCTACACCTTTAGCCACTCAATTGTTGCATTTTTTTTGCAGAAAGATATTCAATCTTTCAAATTATCAGAAAATCCAAACATGGATCTAAAGGCCAATGGAAGAATCTTCAGGATTCCTTTGACCTTCAAAACAGATTCCTGAAATCAGTTTTCAAGATTTAGCTTCAAAAGTTGAGGTGAGGGTGCCCATCAATATTGCCAAGAAAACTGTCCATTCAGATTTCTTTGTACATATTTTGTTGATTTTTAAAGTTTGTTTTGGTGTTTTTGGAATTGAAAATCCTTCCTTTGTCTGCAACCCAGCAGAAATCGTTCATAAGCCTCTCCTGCGGAGGGCCCCCGCCCGCTGCGCTACCGCATTTGGTTCTGGCAAGAAGCCGGGACCCGCTACTTTCAGTGGAAGCACAGCGGAACCATTGCTGCGCTACCGCTTTTTGAGCTGGCCGCATAGCGCTCCCCCGCTGCCAGCCAAAAAAGCGCAGCGCAGCACAAAGTGCAGCTGTTTTGGTGGCCGCTGCGCAGCGCTGAAAGGAGCGGCCCCGCCCGCTGCGCTACCACATTTTGGGTCGGGGAAAAAGCGGGGCCCCGCTTTTTGGGCTGACCGCGCAGCGGTTCCCCGCTATGCTGCGCTAAAAGACCGCTTTTTTGTAGCGCAGCGCAGCGTTTCAGCCTTGCCCACAGACCCTCTATTTGAGAGTAGATCTTTTTTCAATAGTGTAATTAATTTCACATATCACACTGTATAACAAAATTAAAGTAACTATGTAGTTACTTTTGAAAGATTTCAGACAACTTAAAGGTGTTTATTTCTTAAGTAAAGTATATTATGTTTACATTGTTATTTATAAAAGTAAACTACTATACCTTAAAGGCAGATAGTATCTGCTAGCTATCTTCTGTGAGTATTTACAAGTTAAAAAAAGAAATGAATAAAGATATTCTAACAAAATGAAGAAAGTAATATTTTGTTAGCTTTGGTCAATAAATGATCTTTTGATTATAATTTTAGCATTGTGCTTTACTTGGTAATAGGTGCAAACTTCTTTGCACAACCTGAATGAGCAAGCTAAGTTTTCTTTGATGCTGGATTGGTTACTGATAAAAATGTAGATTGTTTGTCAGTGACTTATCTCTTTCATCTTCTCATTAAAGTATACTACTCACCAATAGGTGAGCTTATACAATCGATGAGGTTTAGGTTATTTGGTTTAGTGAGTGGTTGTCAACTTTGATGTTGTTAAACAGAAAGTAAGAAACAATCATTTCTCTTTTCCTTAATCAACATTGTGATCGTTGACTCACTTTGAGTTCAGTGATTGCCAATTATCATTGTCATTAATGATGTCACTCTGCCAAGAGCTCTTTGCTCTTTTTCCGTTGCCAATCAATTGTTCTACATCAGAACAAGCCAAATCTGCAATGTTAATTATAAATCATCATTTTAGTTTTAAGTTCTTATTATTTCTAACCTTGTGAGTATGTATACTTAAGTTTTTCAAAGTTGAAATCATGAAATTTTCATTACATAAAGGGGGTTGAGAAATTGACTCCCAAAAATTAAAAAATTGACTCCCAAATTGAGTTTACGTCGCGCGGACCGCCGCGCGACGTCTGTCCCGGGTCCCCATGACCCAATTTTGACCCGGGGGCATTTTGGGAGTCGATTTTGTAATTCCGCAATCCCAAACAGGAGTCGGAATTTTAATTTTGCAAAAAATGCCAGAAAATGAAGAAAAATTTATACCTCCGCACTGGGGCACCCAAAGCCCCCCAAAATTTTACAGCACTCTAAATACACTTTCTAGAGCATATGGTAAGCTTCACGGCATTAGCACACCTCAGGGAGACCCTGTGTAGCTGGGGGCGGATTTGGCGGATTTCCTACTAACGCAATGCGCCATGTCCTGAGATACGGTGATCCAAATGCCCCCAAAATTCTACAGAACTCTAAATAAACTCCCTAGAGCATATGTTAAGCTTCACAGCATTAGCACACCTCAGGGAGACCCTGTGTAGCCGGGGGCGGATTTGGCAGATTTCCTACTAACGCAATGCGCCATGTCCTGAGATAATATTTTTGCGGTCTGTATCGGTAATTTTAGATAGAAGGTCGGGGAATCCTTTGAGCTGCCTCTGTTTTTTTTATCTCTTCTTGATCAGAAGATATAGAGGGTTCAAGTGAGGATAAGTAGTAGGAAATCTGCCAAATCCACCCCCCCGGCTACACAGGGTCTCCCTGAGGTTTTCAAATGCCCCGTGAAGCTTAAAATATTCTCTAGAGAGTGTCTTTATGTGGCAGAAAAACTTTGGGGGCATTTGGATCACCGTATCTCAGGACATGGCGCATTGCGTTAGTAGGAAATCCGCCAAATCCGCCCCCGGCTACACAGGGTCTCCCTGAGGTGTGCTAATGCCGTGAAGCTTAAAATATGCTCTAGGGAGTTTATTTAGAGTGCTGTAGAATTTTTGGGGGCATTTGGATCACCGTATCTCAGGACATGGCGCATTGCGTTAGTAGGAAATCCGCCAAATCCGCCCCCAGCTACACAGGGTCTCCCTGAGTTGTGCTAATGCCGTGAAGCTTAACATATGCTCTAGAGAGTGTATTTAGAGTGCTGTAAAATTTTGGGGGGCTTTGGGTGCCCCAGTGCGGAGGTATAAATTTTTCTTTATTTTCCGGCATCTTTTGCGAAATTAAAATTCCGACTCCCGTTTGAGATTGCGGAATTACAAAATCAACTCCCAAAATGCCCCCGGGTCAAAATTGGGTCATGGAGACCCGGGACAGACGTCGCGCCGCGCGACGTAAACTTGATTTGGGAGTTGATTTTTTAATTTTTGGGAGTCGATTTCTCAACCCCCTACATAAAATCATCTAAGTATGTTAAATCCACATTTTCATGAAAATTGGGTTCATGGGTTTCCCCTACCCCTTTCTCAAAAGGCCCCAGATGGGCCAGCCAGTTTGGCTTTCGCCCATGTGGCACTAAATCCCCCAGTGACTTATTTCCAGGCAGAAGTATGTTTGACTTTGCTGCCGTGAAAATTGAGTTTAAAGTCCCCAAACATTGCTGCCTTGGACTGATTCCCCAAATCATGAACCATGATTGAAAAGGAACCGGAATCTCCCGCCTCCGCCTGTTGCAATTGCAAGGGGAAGGAGGTGGGCAAATGGCATTAAAAAACATTCTCAGCCTGAGCAAACGCGTCAGGGGAGTTTAAAAGTAAATTTTTCATCTCTTTGTTCATCCAGCCAACCTTTACAAGTGTATCAGGGAGACTTTTGACCTTCTATTTTGATTTTATACATAAATTTTATTGTCCAGCCTGAGCAAATGCAGCAGGGGGATTTCCCAGCTTGAGCCCTCGGGCACATTGCAAGCGCAAGGCGGAGGGGTTACCATCAGCCCGCGCAATTGCAACGGGGGACGGCTATAAGCTCAAACCCTCAAGCCCCTACAAATGCAAGGGTGGAGGGGTTAACCAATGGATCAAGCTCAGCCTCTGCAAATGCAAGAGGGGAACTCGGCCTGTGGCGCATAGTAATCAAGCAGGCCGCCTCTTTTTATGTTGAAAAGCAAATACCAACCTTCCCCTTTCAGTCAAGATCAAACACACCAACACCCCACATTAGCAACTCTCCGCATTTGGTTGGCTCCAACACGCCTCACCCCTTAAAGAAGGTGGGCATCAAAGTTTTTCAACACAGTTGTACTGTTGGTTTTTGTGTAACCCAACTGTACAACTGTGTTGATACTGCACCCAAAACATAGGGGGGGTCAAGCAGATAACCGCTGTGACACTAAGCAAATGTCAGGAGCAAAACGTTCCCGCAGCGTGTAAAACATGTTACTAATTGTTATGCCGACAAGTAGTTGGATGAACTTTGTCCAATGAGTCCGGCAGCACAGGCCTCAAACATTGCGGAACTCATCAGACAAAGTCTGACCGACAACTGCTCGGACAATCTTGTCCAAGCGGTTCATTTCTGCAGTGGAGCCCCTCGGCGGGCAGGTGCATGTATACCTGCTTGCCGAGAGGCTCTTAGCAAGCAGGGATCTGTAGGCCTGCTCGCCGAGGATTCCTCATGGCAAGCAGGTATACTTGCACCTGCTCAAGGCTCGGCGGGAAGGTTTACGTAGAACTGCTCGCCAAGAGGTATGCCTGCTTGCCAAGGATTTTTATGGAATAGATTTTATTTCAGTTAGATTATGAGTTAAATTGATGGTGTAGCACCCTCTAAAGAAACCCATCTGGTCTGGTGGCGCATTGAGACCTGTGCCCTTGAAAGTGCGGCGGCGTAGCCGCCTTATACTCTAGTAAAATCATAAAACTTTCAAATGATGATTTTATATGTACCATTTTAGAAAGGTTGCTCTAATTTGAGTGTTTGCATGTACATATTTTTTTCAGCTTAGAATTTTATGATTTTATGCAAGTCAACTTTGAACACTCTAACTTCATACAACTCACCTAGGTTGTTTCTCTTTTGAGAAGAATTCCCAAGAGACAAATTCCAACATTACTGATTTGTATCTTGTTCTGTCACATGTGGTGTCATTGTCCTATTGGCGGTACAACAGTTCTTGAGGTTGTCAGCAATCTAAATGGTTTAAGGAAATGTAGAGGAAATGTAGAAGGAGAAGAAGAGAGATGGGAAGACTAAAAGGAAGAAGCAGAACATGAAAAAAGGGAAGAGAAAAAAATAAAAATAAATTAAAGAAACAAGACTGTCAAGAGTGGGAAAAGAGTGGTTTTGCCCTTGCCCATTCTGTCTAGAGGAGGAGCCATGCTCTATCCCATCATTTGAAAATTGATCCATCTTCTCCACCCCTGTAGCCAACCTCCTGACTGCTGGTCTGGCCTGAGCTTCTGCAACAAAAAACTTGGGGCCAAAAGCTTCAGCGCACCCACTGCACATTCATGCCCGGTTATACCACTTCTGAGTATTGGTTGAACAAGCGGCATCATGCAGCCTTCAGGAAAGCCTGATCAGACATCCTCCAAGTTCTGAGGAAATCTTGTAATTTCAAGTTGAGTGTTGCTCAAACCAAAACTGAAGAAACTCGCCACCCCACTAGTGGTCGGCATGGCGCAGACCCTCCTTCGGGGTTTTCCCAGCTTCGGAAGCCGACCAACCGCGCTTCACTTGCCGGTGTGTGATGGTTAAATTGATGGATCTTGAGCAGCAAAACCACAAAACGATCGGCACGGTGTACATTACCACCCATGACCCACGGGTCGCCAGCGGCTGGGGTGGTGCAGTCGAATCAGAAGAAGGACGAAGACACTCAACAGCGCATCGTTCGAGTAGGATGGCGCAAACTGAACCAGCAACTGTGGTAGGGCTTGTCGAGATGACAGCTGAGCCGACAAACTCGGCCAAAGCACGGTCTGACCGGACACTCCCGGAGTCCAGCGCAAGATAAGTACCGACTGCCGTTGGCCAATTCGACTAGTTCCTCTTCCAGACGCCGGAGTACTACGGTCAAGCTCAAAGGAACCTTGTGAGACTGGAGACTGAGATGCCTACCAGAAGTTCCCCTATCCAATCACTCAAGCGCAGCTTGAATGAGAATGATCCCTCCCAGTCAGGTCCGTCACTTCTCTTAACCCTTGAGGGGTGTGTCCTGTTGTCCATCTGCAGCTCACGCTTCGAATAAATTTCCTCAATATAGCAGCTAGTGCCAAGAGGCCTTTGTTGAGGATGTCAGGCCAAAGGCCGGACGACATGACCAACCCTTCCTCAACACGAAACACCCCTAAAACGCCTTCGACTGTGCGGAGCAGCAGAAACCGTCAATCCCAGCCAGAGCAGGTCCTCCTGGCGCACGGCAAAGCGAGAGAACTTAAATTCGGAGTCGCTCATCAGGAAACCAGTCGGCTGCAAGAGAATGATTCTCAAACTACTGATCGTGAGCTAGGATTGGAGCGCAAGGGATTGGATCTTGAAAGAGAGTTGCGCGAGACGAAGCTTCGATTAGAGGAACGTGAGGCCCGGGTCAGTGAGCTGGAACAGGAAATGATTATCGTCAGTGGCCAGATCGATGCCCAGGAGCAAGAACGACAGAAAGGAACCCAGGCAGCCGAAGAGAATGGCAAAAAGACGGAAGCAGCAGCCCTGTCCTCAACGGAAGAACTGGGCAAGCTCAAGGAACGTAACGCATCCTTGGATCAATTGGTCAGGTTAGCCACTCGGGACGAAGCACGTGCCAAACAACTTTCATCGGACTCCGCAACACACATACAATTGCTTGGTGAGGCCAACTTACGCTTACAGGCGGAGAACGATCAACTCAAGTCGAGCATCGCCCAACACCTATCCGATATCGAGGAACTTCGTCAAGAGAAAAATCAGCCCGTTGCCTCGGCCGACTCATCGTCCAGAGAGGAATCGGCCCGTATGTTTTGTTTCCCTCTACTTGATCCAGCACCTCTGAGTCTTATTGATGAGGCTCATCTTATTGGTACACAGGTCAAATTGACCAATACAACGCTCTGGAACAAGCCAATTCGCACATGGCACGCGAGCTTGTGTCATTGAGGTTTCAAAATCCCAATGTAGAAGTGCTCAAGGCAGAAAACCACGCGCTCAAACAAAGCCTCACACACGTCGATCATTTGCGGCAACAGTTGGCATCAGCCGAAGTCAAGCTTTCCAAGCTGTCCCAAGAGCGGGCCGCGTGGGCCGTGTTCATCAAGGAAAACCGACAAGAATTCACAAGTCCTCGTGAGTTCTTCAAGTCGCTCGCCAAGAAGCGAATGGAAAATGCAAGCTTGAAAGCTAGATTGGGATCGAGTGAGTTTGAAATCAAGAGTCGTGATCGAATGATTGGCGAGTTGGAGGCCCGATTAGAAGAACTCGACAAGGAGCGGAACGACGAGTTTGCCGAAAAGACTAAAGCTCAAGGTCAAGCTCAAATAGCTGAACGAAACAGAGAGTTGGACAGACGGAGGATTCACATGTTCAACGAACAACTCAAGAGCTACACCGCCCAGGCGAAATCGTTCTGTGGTGGGGCCCTTTATGATCAGCAGAAAGATGCGCAAATGGACCAGATGAAACAACTTCTTGATAGTCATCAAGATGAACTTGCTCGTGTTCAACGCGAAGCGGCGGACCTTCGCCAACAACTTCACGACCAATCAAGCCGTTCGCCATCTGCTGCATCTCGTAATGCCGAAAAGGAGCCAGTTTTGAACACCTCGTTATCTGAGCAGATCGATCGTAACGAAGAACTCGAGATGGGTGAGTTTAGCTCCAGCATCCTTTCCAGTTACCGGGGTAAACACTTGACTGATACACATACTAGAGTTGGATGAATTGAAGGATGCGAACGAGATGCTGAAGATGGAGGTGAATTCATTACAGCTTCAAGTATATCGCCTAGAGCGGGACCTTGGCCGGGGCGAAAACAACCCATCAACGACTCAAGTATTGTGTTCGCAAGGCTCGCCAGTCGGAGTCAAACAGGCCACCCGGAGTTCGATGCTAGAAAACTTAAAGGCAGAGAACGGGGCGCATTTAAAACAAACCTCGAAGCTCAAAAAGGGGATCAAGTCGGGTGGAGACGAAGTATCGAAAAGTTTAGTACCACGAGAATCGCTGGTCTCGAGCCGGAAAGAAGTCAAGCGGCTGGAAGCCGAGGTGACCAAACAAATCAAGGCCCGGGAGAAACTGCGCGAAGGGTACCGGGAAAAGATGGCAAGCTATAGGCGAGCGATCTGGGAGATCTTGGGGTACAGTTTGGAGGCCGTGGGCAATGGGCAATTCCGGCTACGTTCGGCACTCAAGGACCAAAGCAGTTCAATGATGTTGTTCGTCCCTGGGAAAGCCGACGGCGGCCAGTTCGAATTCAAATCTCATCCCAATTGCTCTTTCCATCAATCTTCTCTCGTCGTCAATCTCTACGACCGTTGGGTTCATCGTCATCATTCTATCCCTTGTTTCACTGCAGCTTTAACTCTTGATTTGCACAAGGCCAAGTCTTCTTCTTCGTCATCTTCCTAATTTGTCTTGTTCATTCACTTCTTTCGAGTTTCTAATTTGGATAGTTTAATGCTTTTTCAAAATTCCGTTGGTCTGTTAGACTGATGGCTGGAGAGATTTCCTCCCTCATCAGTTTATAGTCTACTCTCAACAAGACAAGCTCTTATGGAAGAGTATTTATGATGTATGCGACTGTTCTAACGGCTCCTGCGGGCGGGAGTCCGGGACGGCCCCTGATCCGTTTTCGTGAGGGACTTAACTGCTAAAATAGCCCAATCCAGGCGTCCTAACTTCTAGAACGTGGTCATGCATGTGAGGGCCGCCCTATTACTCTTACTTCTTTAGTAGCTATGAACAAACTCAAGAGAGAATGTCGCTTATTTTCAGATGTAATAGAGGGTAGTTTAACTTCGAGTGAAGATTAAACTCTTGAAGGGTAATTGGGTAATGCAGACTTTATTTCGGAACTTGAGAATGATGAAAGCTAAGAACAAAGATATCGCGATGAGGAAAAGAAGAGGGAAGAAACAACAACCGCGACAAAGCTAAATACAACAATGAAAGCTCGGATTACAAAACTAAACTCCTATAATTAAATGCCCAAGTAAAAACCGTAAAGTCTAATAACAGTTCGCAAGACAATCTTACATAATTAATAGTAATTGTCATGAATAATTAGTAACATGTAGAAAACGTTACAAATTGGCCTGACCTTGTACCTGGAATTCTTCCGCCACCTTGCCCGCGGACTTGCTCTTCCTTTTTGTCTTTTTTGCAAGGCTCTTTTCACGAATTGGCTTAAAGGATTGTAAAATAGAACTTACACATGTTGGAATGTGTTCCTCGGCTATCCACGTGTCATTCGCCACCGTCGAATCCTTCCAAGAAACAAGATAATCAAATTTACCTTTCTTCAAAGACCTGACATCCAAAATAGACTTCATCAACGACCAGTCAACTACCTCCCCGTCCTCATAATACTTCTCCTTTATTCCATCCGTTAAACCGCGATTCACAACACCATTTGGCCTAACATATCGAACAATCAGTGAAACGTTAAAAACCGGATGCAATTTAGGATAATCTTTTGCAATGTCTAATTCTACTGCGTTCAACCCTACCATTCTCCTTACACGGAAAGGGCCTATGTACCTGTAATCAAGCTTTGAATTCAAACGCCTGGACTGTATGAACTTCCGCATTAGTAAAACTTCATCTCCTTCTTCATAAACTGGTGATGCTTTCTTGCTGGAATTATAATAAAGAGCTTGTTTCTTACGCGCCAAAACCAAACATTCCATCGCTTTCTCCTGAGTCAACTGCAAATCTAATAAAAATTCATCTAAATCTTTCCGCCCTAAACTCTCAGTCATAATGTTAAACTTCGGGTGATGACCATAAGAGAAAAAAAACGGAGAAATTCCCAAGCTTGCCGAATCCAAATTATTAATAGAAAATTCCGCCATGTTTAAACACCTGTCCCAGTTATCTTGATAATAGGAACAAAAATGACGTAAATAATCCTCCAAAACCTGATTCATCCTTTCCGTTTGACCGTCCGTTTGAGGATGATACGCCGTTGAAAGAGCAGACCTTACATTTAGCGCATTCATCAAACATTTCCAAAATTCACTTACAAATGTGGGTCCTCGATCCGGTAGACCATGCAGCCGAAAGATATGCTTCCTAAATAAGTTAGCCAAAACAGCCGAAGAAGAAGACTCCTTACAAGGAATAAAGTGAGTCATCTTACTTAATAAATCTATAACTACCAAAATCGAGTCAAATCCGGCCGACAAAGGTAACTTAGTGATCATGTCCATCCCTATAGTACGCCACGGTTTCGGACCCAAAACCAACGGCACCAATTCACCATCACGAGCCTGCCGTCGCGCCTTTACTCTTTGACAAGAGTCACAAGACCGCACATAATCCGCCACAGTCTTACCTACACCTGGCCAAGAGAAAGTCCTCGTCAAAGTTGATAGAGTCCGCGCTACTCCGGGATGTCCCACCGTCGGAGCATCGTGATACATCTGTAAAATCCGTACTCTTAATTTCTCTGGAACTAAAATCCTGTCATGATGGAAAACCAATTCATCCTTCTTCTTCACATCTCTACCTAAGTAATCATTATCAGCATAATTCTTAGCAAAGTAATCCAATAACATTTGATTTGGCCGCTGAAAAGCCAAATCATGTATACCATGAAAGCCTACAACGTCCGAAGGATCCGCCTCGTCTATTGCCTCCATTGGAACCAACTTATCCGTTATAGAACGCGCCTCCGGAAAATCCTTTCGATCGCCGACATAATCTTCTCGCCTGCTCGGCGCATCCGCTGGGTTCCGCTTCCCTGGCACGTGATAAATTAACATGTTAAAGTTATCCAAAGTAAGCGCCCAACGAGCCTGTTTTGGGGACAAATACTTCGCCGTTTTGAAGTACAATAAATTAGAGTGGTCAGAAAACATCTTCACGGGTTCCTCTGTACCCATTAACCAAGCCCGCCATTCTTCACACGCTTCAACAATGGCTAACAGTTCTAAATCAAAAATCATCCACGAGCGTTCCCTATCAGACAATTTCCTTGAATAATAACTTACCGGTAAAAGTTTCCCGTCCTTATCCGGTTGACTCAACACCGCGGCTATGGCAAACCCTGAACTATCCGTGTGTACAAACCTAGGCTTATCAAAATCAAAATGGACTAACAATGGTTCATTTACAAACAAAGATTTCAAATCGTTAAAAGCTTTCAATGATAGTACCGTTTTCCAACCGACACGATCGCCCAATCCTTCCTTTGTCAACGAAGTTAAAGGACCTGCCACATTGGAAAAACCCGGTATAAATTTCCCATAAAAATTAGTAAATCCGAGAAATTTTCGCAGTTCTTTCAAGTTAGAGGGGTACGGCCAAGAGTTTATTGTATCTAGTTTCCTTTCGTTCATCTTCAAACCTTCCTGTGTTATATCAAATCCCAGAAAAGTCACCTTAGAACAAAAAAACTCACATTTGTTCAAAGAGGCTTTCAAAGAATATTCTCTCAACTTCGCCAATATCTTCCTCAAATCCAACAAATGATCGGATTCTGTCCTTGAAAAAATCAAAATATCGACAATATATACAAAACAACATACGTCTAAATATTCACGTAACACGTGTTGAATGAACCGTTGAAAAGTCACCGGTGCGTTCGCCAAACCAAAAGGCATAACTTGATACTCATATAAACCCCATGGTGTTCGAAATGCGGTCTTCCATTCGTGACCCGGAGCCACCCTTAAAAGATTGAAAGCCGCCTTTAAATCAATCTTAGACAGAAACTTACAGCCATGAAGATTATTCAACAGATGAGAAATCACCGGCAACGGGTAAGAATCTCTAATTGTCATACCATTCAGGAGCCTATAATCCACACAAGGACAATCGGCCTTCCCTTCGACCTTCACATAAAAAATCGGCGCCGCCGCTGGTGAGGAAGACACCCTAATAAAACCTTTAGCCAAATTCTTGTCAACGTACAACTTTAACGCATCTCGTTCCTCCTTACTCAGGTTATACATCTTACCGAAAGGAGGAATTGAATTCTCTTTCAAATTTATCTCGCAATTGAAACCCACCCGATGGGGAGGGAGCCGTGCTAAGCTCTCCGTCACGAACACGTCAGAAAATTCTTTTAATAAACATGAGCTCTTTGACTCTTCAATTGCGGAATTAAAGGCGATACAACCATTGATAACAATGTCATTATCCTTTCCCCCAATGAAAGTATTCGTATCCTTAAGCCAAGTACTGCCTAATATAATCTTAGAAGAAGACAACCTGGTCACATTTAATCTAACTTTGGATTCTAAAAATTTACCATCTATAATTGGAATGAGAAGAGAAATCTCAACAAAAGAAACCACATCGCCTGACACCGCCTTCGAACCGTCGAAAGACCTAATTGATAAGGGTTGCGCAAGCGCAACAGTAGGAAGCTCCTGAAGTAAAACAAGACGGTCATCAATAAAAGAATTTGATGCACCAGAGTCAACCAGAACCTGAACATCAGAAACCTTGTTTGAAGGAGTAATAATCTTTCCTTGAAACATCAGACGATCATTTATATTAGAAACCAAAACTCGATAAAAGGGCTTACATTCGTCGTGGTCTTCCTTACTCAATTCCTGATTGAACAATAGTTCCGCTACCGAGAGAGTCTCGTTGGAAATTGAATCGACATAACGAACTCCCCCATACTCCGCGCCCGCGTTCTGATTCATGGAGATAGAAGGGGCTGAATCCGAGGCTTGAGGAACCGACTGAGTCCGTTTCTTGAGGATCGGTTGTTCCGAGACTTCCGAAACTGATTCTCGCTTCTTGCCTTTGTTGGCATAACGGGATCGAGTTGGATCTGCTCGATTACGATCTTCACGCAAAGTCCCGCCCCAACTCTTCCAAATCTGAAGTAATTCATCTTTTTTCATCCATTCATCCTCCGGCAAGGGGCAACCTCTCTTCTTATAATGATCTTCATCAAAAGCACCCGCACAACGAATGCACAGGCCTCGTCGAGTAGCTTCGACACGCCACAATGGAAAGTTGAAACCCGAATCTGAGGACATCACATCGATATCCATCGGTACCTGTTGAGTCGACTTGACAGGAGGAGGAACCGGCGCAGGAGGTGGAGGAGGAACGGCGACTCGATACTCAATCCTAGTCGCCGGAGCCGACCTGCGATGATTTAAAGCCGCTACTTCAACCGCGTCCGGAGCTAAGGCAACCGCTCTAGCCTGTTTAGCCTTCAAAGTTTGAATCGAAGACCATTCACCACGAACCAAACCGCACTCATGAATCTTAACATTGACACCATCTTGATAAAGCGCCACCAAGGTCGATTCGGAGTAATCGACCAAATGCAAATATGAATTAAACTCGATATTGAAGTCGGTAATAGATTTTGAACCTTGACGTAAGGAAGAAAGCTTAGCGCGAGCCTCTTCCACTTCCTTATGGTTCGAAAACAAATCTTCCACAGCCGCAAGAAAAGATTCCAAATCCGCCAATTCCGGGATGACGAAATCATTCAAAGACGAAGCCTGCAAAACCGGCACGCCTAGCTTCTCAGCGTTCTCCTTCAAAAGTCCACGCCACCAATAATAAGAAGGACAGTCATCGCCTAAATTCCCGGAGGCCGCCCTAAAATACGACGCAATCCAAAGAATCTTTTGACGCTCCGTAGCAAAGCTGTTGGGAAACTGCGCAAAAGTATCTCGCATGGTCGCACAAAAACGGTAAGTCTCGCGAATATTACCAGAAAAATATACGTGAGAATAATGGGGAGGTTCTGGATTAGATTTTACCGAATCCCGACGAGAGAAAGAGTCCTCCAACACCGACATGCGAGAATTGATTGAAGAATTGGTGGAGTCCAAAGAATTTTGAACCTGAAGAAACTCTTGAGAGTAATGAAGCTTCATTCTAGTAAATTCATTAGCAAAAACCAATAATTGTGATAGCTCCTTAATGGTTTTATCATTCTTACGAATAGTTTCTTCATTCCTTCTAACAAGGTTGAAAGCGCTGCGCTTCAAAAAGCGCAGCGCAGCGTGAAGCGCAGCGGTTTTGTTGGCCGCTGCGCTGCGCTGAAAGTAGCGGCCCCGCCCGCTGCGCTACCGCTTTTTGGGTCTGGCAAGAAGCGGGAACCCGCTACTTTCAGCGGTAGCGCAGCGGAACCATCGCTGCGCTACCGCTTTTTGACCTGGCCGCGTAGCGCTCCCCCGCTGCCAGCCAAAAAAGCGCAGCGCAGCGCAAAGCGCAGCTGTTTTGGTGGCCGCTGCGCGGCGCTGAAAGGAGCGGCCCCGTCCGCTGCGCTACCGCTTTTTGGGTCGGGGAAAAAGCGGGCCCCCGCTATTTTCAGTGGTAGCGCAGCGGGACTGGCGCTGCGCTACCGCTTTTTGGGCTGACCACGCAGCGGTTCCCCGCTGCGCTGCGCTAAAAGACCGCTTTTTTGTAGCGCAGCGCAGCGTTTCAGCCTTGCTTCTAACTTGCACCTGAAGACTAGCAATCGCCTGAGAATTAGCAACGATCGTTTCATCGCGATCCGGAAGCTTATTCACATCCAATCCGGCAATCAAACCCGAAACCACTTCGTCTTGAGGAGCCAAACCCGAAGCGCCCTGATAAGAAGATTGATGAGGGCCGGGAGAAGTCGATATCGGGAGAGAATCGATAGGTCGAGGCTCGAAATTGGCTGGAAATGGTCCGAGAGGGGGCAGGGGACGTTGAGTATCGTCGGAAACCGTAAAATTCGGGAGAGGGCTTTGAAAGGGGGTCACAAAAGGTTGTCCAGCGAGATGAGAAAAGGAGTTTGGGTTGGGAGACGAAGGTAAGGACATGCGGAGAGGAAGAACCGGAGACGAGTTATCGGACATGATAAGCTTGAAAGGTCTGAATTCTGAAGGTTTAACTGGCGAAACTTAATCGGAAAGAGAGTTAAGTTGATAAAGCAAATAAACAACCGAAGATCGCCAAAAATTTTATATGTTCGGAAATCTAAGATTGGAAGATCGCGATATAATTGTGAGGGCCGCCCTATTACTCTTACTTCTTTAGTAGCTATGAACAAACTCAAGAGAGAATGTCGCTTATTTTCAGATGTAATAGAGGGTAGTTTAACTTCGAGTGAAGATTAAACTCTTGAAGGGTAATTGGGTAATGCAGACTTTATTTCGGAACTTGAGAATGATGAAAGCTAAGAAGAAAGATATCGCGATGAGGAAAAGAAGAGGGAAGAAACAACAACCGCGACAAAGCTAAATACAACAATGAAAGCTCGGATTACAAAACTAAACTCCTATAATTACAGCTAGCCCAGAAGAGCTTGCGACTTTGACCGCGAGCTCCGCAAGTTTGTGCCGCAGCGGCGAAAGTTTTGCGCAGCTGCAGAGGCCCGTGCTCGGGGAATCCCCGGGGAGCCCGCAGGTACATAGCGCCACCGATCCCCTGCCACCCACCCCCATCACCGCCGTCGCATCCACCACCATCCAGCCACCACCGCCGTCGAATCCACCACCGCCGTCGAATCCACCACCGCCGTCGAATCCACCACCGCCGTCGAATCCACCTCAGCCATCGAATCCACCACAGCCGTCAAATCCACCACAGCCGTCGAATCCACCACAGCCGTGAATCAAGGACGTTTGAAACTGTAAGTTCTTTCTCATATCATCCCATATCTCATCTTACCCTCAATGAGCACTGCAATCTGACAATATTTACCCCCCTTCAAGAACTATGTATGTCAGGTATACTGCCGCATTCAAATACATCGTCGTTCGGGCGGCCCTTGATGGACAACCCCTTGTCGATATCAATATGTCAAATGGATCCGAGGTCAGCTCCGATTCCCTCAGACGCTGGCGTAGTCTCTACGAAGCAACTCGCTCCGTTGTCAACAACCCGGAAACCTATCAAAGAAGAGGTCGACCGTTAGCCCTCAGCAAAGAAGAACGTGCATTCCTCTCGGAGTTGGTCACCGATGATCCGACCATCTATCTTCAAGAGATCCAGCAGTCATTATTCGAACAATGTAACCTCCAAATCTCCCTACAAACTATATCAAACGAGCTTCACGGACGCCTCCACCTCAGTCAAAAAACCATGAGAAAGGTAAATGCAAATCAAGACCCAACTCAACAAGCAAAGTACGTTCTCCTGGTGGCCAACTTTGACCCTGAATGGCTTGTCTTCACTGGTGGGTCATCATTTTTATCCTTTTTTCTTCTCTCTGGGTGATCCCTCCCAATCCCTTACTAACACTTCTCTTTCAAAGACGAGAGCGGGGTTTGTCTGGACGCAGTGATACGCACTTGGGGCTGGGCTCCGGTGGGCGAGAGGACCTCCTGGCTGGTTGTAACCCGAGCCACCCATCGATTCAACCTCATTCCCGCCGTGGACCTTGGCGGCCTTGTTGCAGTGATGGTGCAGCCCAAAAACGTCAGGCGCATTGATTTTGAGTGTTACTTGGAGCACGTGTTGGTGAGTCAGATATTCCTTGATCCTAACCTCAGCTTCCATCCAACACTGACCATTTGATCTTTGAAGCTTCCCAATATGAACCCATACCCAGGACCCCGAAGCATCCTAGTCATGGACAACGCCCAGATACATCACAACGGCAACATCGAACAGCTCGTCGACGACCATGGCTGTCTCCTTGTGTATCTCCCGGCCTATTCCCCCGACAAGAACCCGATTGAGAAAGCCTTCAGCGTCCTGAAGGCTTCCTTACGGCGACATGGCGTGCTTGATGGAGGTGAAAATGGCGGGGAGGCCATTGAGGTATTCACCCGACTTGTCTTCACACCCGAACTTATGAGAGGCCTGTTCAAAGGCTGTGGTTACACTGAATGACCGTTCGTGCTCATCTTTTCTTTTTTCGATTGAGCTCTTCTCTTGCTTTCTTTTTCAATTGTCTTCTTTCCTTCTTTTTCTTTCTTTTTCAAATGATTTCCTTTTTCTCTTTCATCTTCACCACTCTCTTTTTATTCAGTTTCAGATAAATGTCTGTTTGTTTTACTTTCTCCTTTAACTTTCTCTTTGTATTTTAATCCTCTTCTTTCAATGACTCAAGTAAATTCAAATACATAATTTCAATTCACTGGAATTGCTTTCCATACACAAGATGGAGATGAGAAGTGATTACAAAATCAATAAGTATAACTTGAGTGAAATAACAAAAAAAAAAGAACTTATGATTACACAGTAAGCAAGTGTGAGTGAGTGAAATAACTTATAATTACAAAGTAAGCGAGTGGAGTGTGAAAATAAAAACTAAAAACCAATTGGTGATTACAAAGAGTGTGAGGATCAGAGAGAAAACAAAAAAAATGAACTTATGATTAAAAAAATAACTTATGATTACATACAATAAGTGATTCTACTTATTGGTCGGTGATTCTACTTATTGGTCGCAACCCTCATCAAGTGATGGGAGTATTTCTTCGCAGAGGAAGCGATCGATCGAGCCGGGCCTTTGGGAATCCCTTTGCTTGCGAGCTCTTCTGCCTTGAACCATTTGAACATGGTCCAATGGGTGATGCCAAGGGCGCTCATCCCCTCGCGGACTTTGGGCGATTCCGGGTTGACGTAGGCGAATTGGAGGAATTCTTCAATGCTGCTGTCGTCGTGGGTAGGGGTTGATGGGGATAAGGCTTGGGTTGGATGATCTGGGGTGCCGGGGATGTTCTGCCTGGTGGCCATTGAGCTTGCAGGCGCCATGTGCATTGGGTTGAAAATCATGCCGTGGGGCATTGCAACTCCAAACGAGTTTGGGAATTGGAGGGCGGCCGCCGAAACGGGAGTCGGTGGTTGCGCTGGAACTGGAGGCGGCGGCGGCGGCGGCGGCATGTCGTCCTTGGTCTTGAATTGAAAGCTATCCGATTTTGGGGGAACCCTGAGGGTCACTTCGCCGGGGTTGTTCCTCTGTTACATGGGATCGGAGGCAGTAATGGTCAGTATAGAGAGCTTGAATAGTTAATAGTCTTGAATAGTCTCGATAACTTACAATAGCTTTGGCCCACAGGGCGGTTCTTTTTGGGGTCATTTTGAAGAACTCGTTGGGGTTCTCAGGATTGATGAAAACCCCCGTCTCGTGACTTCCAGTGAGGTGTTGAGCGGGTTCGTGGATACAGCTGAGCTCGGTGACCAAATCGGTGAGGGTAGCCGCTGCCTGTGCACCCGCAGAGGGCCCTTCGGATGGGTCTTCCGCCGCGCTGGGACCTGTGTGCATTAATCGGAGGTGCTTATAAGCAGACTCTTTCTGAAATTTAACACAAAATGTGGTTGATGAGCCATTCCGACTTCGTTGAGATTGAGATAGATCAGAAAAAATCACGTACCTGAGCCAAGATGGTTGGATCTTTGCGGACCAAGCGGCATATGATTTGACGGGATTCCGGAGTGCCCTCAGCAGTTAGGAGGAACTGCGTAAATGTTTCGGCCGAATCCAGTCGCTTCTTTTGGGCTGCTGCGAATGCGCGTCCATTCGGGATGATAGCATTCCAAACAATGCTGCCCTTGGATTCCAGTTCTCGGGCATATACTCCAAGACCCTTGTCTTCATCGTGTTCGATTAAGAGGATTGCGTCCGCCTTGAACCTTTCAAGATCGTAGTTGTGTGTGTCCCAGCTGAGTGTCAGCTTTCCAGGCTCTGATTCAGCCTTTTGGTACTGGGTGCCAACAGGTGCGGCTGAGGTTCGGCGTTTGCGGGAGTTGATCGGAGGTGGGCTGGGTCTGGGGACAAATAGGAGGAATTTGATTCAAATCGGAACCTCGGGGCGGCCAAAGGTGGAGACTTGACGATTGGAAGGAACCTGGCTGTGTTGTCGAGACTGAGTCGCAGTTGATTGAGAGGGAGAGGAGCCCGAATGGCTGGATTGGCTGGTGGCCGGGGAAGCTGCGAGTAAGCCAAAGAGGGATGGGTCCAGTTGCGACGCTCTTCGCTGAATTCTGATGAAGGCGTCACAGCGGCGGTTGCGCTCCGTGACCAGTTGAGCAGTCCCATCGAACGGCAGGGGTACGTGTCGGTCCGCAGGTGGCGTCAGTGAGTGGTGGAGCCATTCGCTGTAATTGGAGGGAGAAAGGGATCGTTCATTGTTATCCATCCTCAAGCTAGATAATTCACGGACGTTATCAGTAAGGCTTGCGTGCTCCCGATAGCATCAATGATAAACAGAAAATACTCACCTGCGTTGAATCGTTCTGATGGCCGGATGATTCTGTCTGGCGGCTGTGGTGGATTCGATGGCTGAGGTGGATTCGACGGCGGTGGTGGATTCGACGGCGGTGGTGGATTCGACGGCGGTGGTGGATGCGACGGCGGTGATGGGGGTGGGTGGCAGGGGATCGGTGGCGCTATGTACCTGCGGGCTTCCCGGGGATTCCCCGAGCACGGTCCGCGCGCACGGGCCTCTGCAGCTGCGCAAAACTTTCGCCGCTGCGGCACAAACTTGCGGAGCTCGCGGTCAAAGTCGCAAGCTCTTCTGGGCTAGCTGTAAATGCCCAAGTAAAAACCGTAAAGTCTAATAACAGTTCGCAAGACAATCTTACATAATTAATAGTAATTGTCATGAATAATTAGTAACATGTAGAAAACGTTACAATGCATACCTAAACATGCAGAAATTTTTTTAGCTTGAAACCCCCGGAACAAATGCGCCGTCTCTGCAATGGCATGAAGCAACACATGCAGAATCCGAATGGAAAACCCGATCCTGTTTCACCTCACCCAAATCCGACATTCGCAGTTCGGGTGGTTCGGGACTCCGTGAAACGTGCTCACAAAGAGTGGGTTTGGTACAATATTAGCATGTACGACTCTGCTCCCCGAAGCCGTATGTTGCAGGGCGGCCGGGCCGTCTCTATGCCGCTTGCGGCTCATAAATTTGACCAGCGCAGGGAATTCCGCTTGCCTCAGTCCAAACCTCTCAACGACTTCAGCATTCCATATTTTCGCCATACTCTACAGCGTCTCCTGCCAGACGCATCACACCTGACTTGGCAGAGAGAATGCTACCTCGACCATCAAGGCTGTTTCCACACGCCCCAAAAACGAAGCAGAATGCAATATCCGTAATATTTTTAATGTTCCCTCTGACGATGGGAATACTAGCAATGACCGTCTTCGGAAGTATTTCCGAGCTCAAGGGAATGAAGTCACTACCGAACCCAATCTCGGAGGAGCAAGCGATAATCCATCATCCTCAAGAGCTTACAAGGAATGGGGACGGTGATATACTCCAGCCGGATCGGCTTCAAGTTAAGGTCACACCTAATAGCTCCGACAAGAAACTATTTGATTTTAAAAGCGATGATCCCAAGATAAAATTAAAATTATTTGATGGCCCAAGCGGAATTGAAAAAATGGAAAGACTAGAACACACACAAGAATTGATAGACAGCATTTCCCGGCGGAAGACTGAGCTGGCCAGTCGCGAAGTGCGGTCCTTTGGAAATCAATGGGGCGTCTTACACGTCAAAGAAGAACATGAGTACACGTTGCAGGCTCTGCGAGGTCGCTTGTCAGATCTTATCGACAAGAAAGATTTCACCCTAGATGATCCTTTGTGGAACGAAATGACCCATAACATCCAAGCAATCTCGAAACCTATCAGGGAATTAGAACTGGAAGTACAAAAATTTAAGAAAAAGAGTGAAGGGTTTTTTGGGCGGTTATACTCGATCTGGAAATATCTGTTTGATTACCAGACTTGGCAGAGGCAAATTTTCACGCAATCACTGCGAAGGATTCGGATTGAGCTTCGAAATAGGCCACCAACTATGCAAGAGCATATCGTCTTGCAACTTGAGAAAATTGGAGCAGCCGGGTTTCCTATCACCCGCAAAGAAGTACGACTGGCGGAGAAAATTTCAAAATCATCTGAAGTTGTGACCAATATGAACTTACCAAGTATCAGGACGCTTTCCACAAACGAAGAAAGTTTATTGAAAGAAATCAGTCGTCGTACTATACCAGTCAGGAGAGAAGAGCAGGCTGAGGAGCTAGTCAGGAAACTAGCAAAAGCCCCAAAAGGATCGGAGTTGTTTCGAAATAATCCGCGAGATTTTCACCTGATTGAAAATGCGCTCCGCGAGTTGGCTAGCAAGGAACGAGAAGGAAAGGTCTGGACGCCAGCCGAAAGAGATTTACTAGCGGACCTGATGATAGAAAGCAGAGGGTTAGGAAAGAGGAGAAGCAAGCTCGGTCGAATTCTGGCGAACCTGAAAAAACGAAAGGCTTTGGTTGTCTTGCAAGCCGGTGCTCATTCTCAAATGCAGGGGATGGAGCAGCTGAAATTGAAGCTTGAAGAATTTGGGCGCATTACCCATGAAGAGATGGCCGAGGTGACCAAGCTAGCAGAACAGTACTACCGACTGAAAGAACAAGCTGACACTCCCCTACATCTCGATATAATCCGTGTTGCAAGGGAACAGTTGCAGAAGAAAGCATTATCCAAGGAAAACCGAGCGATTCTAGTACTGGACGACCTAAAAGAACGCAATAGACTAGACGACGGACAAAAGAAGCTCTTAGAGAAATTACAGGAGGCTAGCCCTGCCGTTGACATTCCAGAGGAGGGAAAGCAAATGGTTCGAGAACATGTGGAGATGCTCATGAAAATTCACCCGCTTGAAAAGGCTCAAGCCTTTGACGCAGCACTGCGTGCAACACCAGAGTTTGTGGACATTCTGCAAACACGCAAGCTTACCAAAGCCCAGTTTTTCGAGGAGGTCGTGAGCTCAAGACCCGCAGTGGAATGGTGGACTGAGCTATCTGCGAAGATGAAGGAGGGACCTCATGAAGAACTCGCCACGGCGGGGAAATTTCTCACTTTCGCTGAGAGATGTCAGGTTCTCGTGCTCTCGACCAGACTTTTCCGAGTGCTCCCAACTCGCCATCCCAGCTTAGAACACCTAGCGCTTGAACGACTCGTCAACCTCGCGCAAATCAAACGTTTGACCGAGCCGGAGCTGAAGCTTCGTATTGGTTTGACGGAAAGTGACTTTGGAATGATAAATACACCCCAAGCCAAACGGATGATTCGCAACTTGGCAACTGAAGAAACCTTGGTCAACAATTGCAAAGCCTCAATTGCAGATCAGAAACTGGTGCTACGACTCGCCCAGAACGTCGACATAGGTCAGCTGGATCAAGAAGCCCGACAGAAGCTGGATTATCTTTTTCCAGAGGAACTCAACCAGCTCGGGGACCTCATCTCACGCGATGATGCTGACGAAAAATTCCGAGAAGCGACTAAATTTTCTCAAATAATGGAGTTGCTTGAGCAAGCCTCGAATCGCATCAAGCTTGAACCCTACCTGTCGGATCGCGACGACCTCTTAAAATTTCTTGAATGGGACGCCACAAGACCTCGGCATGCTCTAGCAGAAAAATGGGAACTCGAATACTTGGCCAACGCGTTTGAGCAGAGGGCAGCTCAAACGTCATTCGGCCGGCGAGCTCAACTACCGTGAAAAACACACAGCTCCGCGTGAGTTTAATCATCAAAGATCAAGTTTTTGAGACAATCACTAACATCTATTTTTCCTGCACAGGCTTCTCGACAATTGCAGGGTGTGGAGCCTCCCCCAGACTTCCGGTTAAAACGACGGCTGCGATTGAAACCTTTTTTCATATTCTGACCACTCTCGGTCCCTTAACCTTGAACTTTATTCTTTTTACGCCGCTCTCGGCCAATTCGCCATTACCCCCTTCTTCACTCACATGATTTTGTTTCCCTCTTCGTCACTGTCTTCTAGATTTTCTTTCTTTCTTACGAATGGCCACCCTGTTTGTTTGTTTGGAAATTCTTTGTCTGATTTTCAATATCTCCAATGCCTCAAAAGCCTCTCCAGGGAATCAAATGGAACAAAAGTAGTATTACTCACATTGTCATGAGTCAGTTTCAACAGTAATGCGTGTTTGAGTTGGGGAAAACACGCCGAGCTATTGAGGGGTAGTTAATGGTGTGAAGTTGATGTATTGAATGTGAAGAAGAATAACACTTAAGTATGAGATTGGTGACCAAAAGAACAGAAGTGCAGCAATTGAATACAAGCACTACAAGAAAAAGTCACGCAAGTGCCACCAGTTGACATGTGAGAGTTCTAAGGAATCTGGTGATGGAACTTCAGCCTTTGTCATAGTTTGCCTTTGACCAAGCTTCGATGCACAGTCACTATGCATGATGCACAGTGGCTGTGCCAAAAAAAACCAATGTCTGCTTGAGTGGAGCTAGAATAGATGTTACCAGGAGAATGCCTCATGTCAGCTGCTGTCACTTGCCTGACTTTTTCTTGCAGTGTCTGTACCAATTGGATTTTTGTGTTCCTTAGGCATCAAGTGTAAATGCGGGGCATGTCGAAAACGCCTGGCAAAATGATGAACCTGGGAGTTTTGATAAACTCTTTTACAAAATGATTTTTTTTTCATGCTAGGAAGCAAGGGAACATGATGCTTATTTGAGAAGAACTGGTAAAATTCACGACTGCGTACTAGTTCACAACAAACAGGAAAATCAACAAGAGAAGGGGGGCTGACAGTGATGTGGACAGAAGAAACGCTTTACACAAGGGCGAAATTATTACGTAATAGGCAATTGTGAGAAGTTTTACTCTAAGGTTTAATCTTCAACCGAGCTGAAGCTAGGGGTGAAGATCGGGAAAATGTGTGCTTCCGTGTTAAAAACATGAGAGTTTAAAGGTATTAATGAATCATCCGAGAATAGCAGAAGAAGGTATTTCAATGTCTCGGCCTGAAATGGTTGAATGAGATCAAAAAGCACAAATAATTGGAGAAGCCAAAGAATCAGTTAAACATTCATAAGTTAAGGCAATATAACTGGGGGAGGGGGACCACATGGCAAATGTTACTAACAAGCCAAAAGGTTTCCATTTTATTCTCCATTTCAACGGGTATCTGATCCACGTCTTTGATGGAAGCAAATGCACCCGTGGCTTTGATTTTACAATGCTCGTCAAAGGCTTGGAATATTTGCCATCCCCATTCACTTATGCCGACAGATGAAAAACACACGTCAGTTGCCAGTTCAAAGAAAACAGAGTGCGTAGTAGGAAGTGGGGGTAAACACGAAGGGCTGCCTACCGATATACTGGGTCCTTGGTTGCTCTCCACGCCAGAAATAATGATTCTACTGTTTCGGGCCTTAGAATGTTACGAGCATCCAGAGGTGGGGATCGACTAGCGCAACAGACAGATAAGGCAAAGAAGGTAATCAAAAAGCATGTAAGTCGAAATCATCCAACGCATATCATAATTTACGTTGAGGATTCAGTTCCCATATGCTGTAGGCAAAATAATCTTACGGGTTGTAATGAGGAATACGCCAATCTCTCTGTTTCGTCTTTTCATACTCCTCTGGTCGGTTAATAAAATGGACGATTTCTGGTCCTAACCCGGTCGCTGCCAGCTCGTAGGTATTCACGCAAGACTTAATTAGCTCTTTTCCCAGCATCCAATCTTCTTGTTCCGGGTCTCGTAAGGCCATTACATCACGATCCTTTAATGTTCGATCCCCTTCTGTGACTCCTAAGAGTAGTAATCCCCCTAAGAAACAAACCAAATGATCTTGTTTTGGCGCAAAGGTGTAACTAGAGTAGTCAAAAATAGATAGACTGAACTCAAACTTCTGGGGGTGGAGGCGATGCTAGTGGCTAAGAAGCGAAAATTATGATCTCTTACGATTTCCCGCTGGGATGAAGTTCGCCAACATACACCATCCCACGAGGAGTTTCACGGACCAATTCTTCTTTCACTCCTGTCATAGCGTTATCATACATTTCCCTGTATACCTCTTGAGTGCGGTTCGTTTGAAGATACTGTTTAATCAAGTATTCATAATACGAATCCCCACGGGAGCCCAGTCGAATTTCATAAAACTGCAAGGTGGTCGACCATCCGCCAGTCAATGTTATATGTTGGCTCTAGAAGAAGCTTGAAAACCTTACAAAGGAGCCATCCTCAGGACTTCACAAGAGAAACAAAGGAACAGGCGTCATCAGGTGAAAGTCGGATATAAATCATCAAGAGGAATGACGCAATATCAAGGAAGCAAGAGGTCTTACGAAACTAGAATGGGGAAGAGACCATTGTAGCTCTCCGCCTGTTTGAAGACGCCCATGGCCTAAAATTTCCTCGAGAGCCAAACTGTCAGGTACTACCAAATGCCGCGTCATGACGAGTTTGAGTAGAGTATGATCTCACCCTCTCAGCGACGTCCCAAAAGACGCGTTTCTGAGTCAATTCGGCTAGATATTTAAACTCAAGCTGTATGGTGCTATGAATAAACGACATGGGGGGGGGGGGGGGGGGGGCAAACAAATAAAGCGTCGTGAGTCTCACAAACCGAGTGCTGAAGTGAGTGACGAAGTTTCTCAGAACTGACGTTGCCTCTGCCAGGCTACTGTATCCTCGATTATCTTTATCTGCCTTGGCTTCGCCAGTCTTAAGATTGATAAACGAATATGGAATTCCAGTGGGCTGAACGTTAATAAAAGACAAGCCCGAACATGGAACAACAAATAAGCTGAGGTGACGTTATCAACAAGAAAAGTAGCCCAAACAAAGCAGAAAGACGCGCCGAATCAAAGATTGGTAAGAGCCGAGTTCCCAGGTCGACAGCTTTCTCCAAGTAGATGGTATCGTTGCCTGACAGGTGATAAACCGATAAAAGACCACCAAGTATTCTGATTGTCGTTTCGAACGCGTTCAGGTCACCATCAACATCAAAACTCAAATCTCTCTCGATGTACTGCCTCGCACGCTGATAGTCCTCTTCCATTTCACCGGTTAGTAAAATGGTATCGATTACATCAACAATAAAGCTGATGGCCAGAAAACAGGGCAAATGTGAGTACATAATCAGACAAAACGTGGGCTTTATTTTTGAAAAATGAGTCAGTTTCATCAACGGATGGTACTCAACAAGCCAATCGATCCAGCCTTGGTTAGGTTAGTTCCCGTTTGACTGATGGGATGAAATTCATCGCATCCCCAGGCAGAACTATCCGCATAAGCTCGCCACGAGTTTTTGATTGCTTTCTTGATGGCTGATCGTGCGCCAGACTCCCATGGCAGGGCGGGGAGAGGATATCGGTTGAAGGTATTTGATGTCGAGGTCTCTGGGGCGGCCGGCGGAGTCCGTGGACGGTAATAAAGCAGCAGGCATCCAAAGACCAATGGCAACAGGAACACCACGACGAGGTTTCTTCTGCTCTGGGAGACTGGCTTGCTCGATCGGCTTGGGGCAGATGGTTCGTGTTGAACACCTGAAGGCTGCTTGGTTGCGTGACGTCTGTGGCGTGCATCTGACATCTTTAACCTTGTTCAACTCGTCCGTGGTAATATGCTGGGCTCTTTCTGGGGTCCGGATTGCGAGGTGGATGGTGTATGTAGCCCACCCCTCCCTGGCGGAGGCTTCATTGACAAACCCACCAGTTCATCAGCTTCACGGCAACAATCGTCAAGACTTCACCTGGCTTCCCCTCACTGCCAACCAAGGAGTCCAGAGGTTGGCGTCGTCATGCATCCGGGAATTCTGCCGACCCAGGGTACACCCCATTCCCGAGCGTATGTGCGATGACAGCGCTGTCTTGCAAACTATAGTTTCAAGAATCTGTCAGAATGCGAGCAGCTCCGTCCCCCTAATGTAGCGCAGGGCGACAGGACGCGACTCTCTCAGCAGCCCTCAGCCTGGAAGGGCAGTGGAACGGATTGGAACATTCCGTGACACAAAAATACTGCAGATTTGGACACAGCATGACGATAAGGCGATGATGTGGCACATCCTGGTACATCCACGTGAAATATGCCAAACGTTCGACTTGATCGGCACCTGCCGGCACTGGTGCAAATCCGATATCGGAGAAGATAAAACCTGACAAAACGGTTAAAACGGGTGGAAACAGACATTTAATCCCAGCCGAAACCTAACCAGCGGTAGATAAATTGGACGCGTTCCCCCGGCTGCTGCTGGCCTCACCCATCCGGACGCTCCATCATCAGCCTCATCACAGTCTACTGGTGGGTCTGGCATTTCAGCCTGGAGGATACTTCTTCCACTGGCCTGGCTCCCCGGACTGATCTGCCTCCGCACGAAGTTATCGCCCCCTGATTGATCACCGAACTGACTGATTGATGTAACTCTCCCTCCCCTTGTTCAGTTCTTAAGCTGCCCGCATCCAACTCCATCTAGACCAAATCAGCCCTCCACAATGTCAGAAAACCAAAACTGCTACTTCGTAAGTTCATCACAAGAGCTATCTTTCAAATTAGAAGTGTCCATCGTAGTCTTACTTATTGATCATGACAACAATCTAGGATGTTGTCGTCGACGGCAAACCTCTTGGTCGCATTGAATTCAAGGTCAGCCCCATGTCCTAGTGCAGGTTTGGACTGTTGCATCGCGGTTCTCGTCTTGTATCTTTCAAACTCATCTCCACTCTTGCCTTCGCCCGCTCAATTTCCCCCGCGAGAATAGCTCTACGACGACGTCGTCCCCAAAACCTGTAAAAATTTCCGCACACTCTGCCAGAATGCATCCGGGGAAACCTACAAGGGCTCCGGGTTCCACCGAATTATCCCCCAATTTATGATTCAGGCAAGTCATCTCCAAACCAGCCCGATCTCTTGCCGTGAGTCTAACTGGGGTCATCGTTGAACTGTCTTAGGGAGGTGACTTCACCGCTGGAAACGGTACCGGTGGACGTTCCATCTACGGATCCAAGTAAGTAGAGTCTAAATCTGTCTTTTTCATCCTCGTATTCCAGTCAATCATATTAGCTAATTGGCCCATTTCTTTTGATAGATTTGCGGACGAGAACTTCCAACTCAAGCACACCAAACCAGGTAGGACTGGCTCTACGCGCCTCCCATACATGCCGTGGACGGTCATTGATCCCATTGAATTTCTGTTTCTAGGACTCTTGTCTATGGCCAATGCTGGCCCTAACACAAACGGCTCTCAGTTCTTCATCACCACTGCGGTTACAGACTGGGTAAGTAAAAAAAAAACGGTACTTGATGTTCGAACCCCGGCACTAATGACTGATTGGCTATTTTTTATAGCTCGACGGCAAACACGTTGTTTTCGGTGAAGTTGTCAAGGGCTTCAACGAGGTTGTGAAACCCATGGAGGCACTAGGAGCCGCAAGTGGCGAGCCTAAGGCCACCGTCAAGATCGCTGACTGCGGCACTCTCTGAGAGCTGCTTGAGCCCACCCAGAAGCGAGTCATACGTATTCCGTAGACCAATCGCAGAAACTTGCTACCAAATTTTAAAAAGAAAAACCCTTACATTGTACTTCATGAGATTGGTGGAACTCCCAGTGCCCCCGTCGTGCTTGGCTGTTGAAACCAGAACCACTCAAGGGGTTGAACAGACGGCCCCACTCCTCATGTACTGCTGGGAGGGACCTGATGAGCTGAGGAGCATTTCCGGTCGAATCTGCAGCCGCAGCCGATGTTGATCTACATAGAGTGATAAGACCATCCGCACCGGGCGCTAAGTTAGCCCGGATTAGGGCACTTAGTTCGACCCCGCAACCGCATCGGGTTGGATCAACCGGGGATCAACTTGACCCGGAGCTTGGTTTGGAGCTAGTGGGGTATAAATCTACACCCGGGGAGTCCATCCACGGGGAAATCACGCGGATTCCACGAGGACTCCACGTGGTAGCCGCGCGCGAGGTCGGACCAGCGGCTTTCGGTCCAGGGAATCACGGGATCACCACCGGGAGGATCACCCGTGGATTCCACGGCAGCTTTTGGCTCCGCGTGGAATCCCCGTGGATTCCCTGTGATCACGACGTGAAGGTCGGGCCCACGGGTGGATCACGGGTCCTTCAACCGTGGACTCCCCGTGGATTCGCCGTGATACCCACGGGCGGGTCGAGCCCACAACAGGCAATCCGGACACCAGCTATAAAAACTGGATTGTTTTGCAGCAATTCATATTCATCTGGAGTACAGGGTAGCATATGCTGCATTCCATGGATTTAAAAAAGAAAAACAACAATAGATCCTATTTTACAACAGGAGAGAGAATAAAAATAGAGCCAAGAAAATAAGGAATCATTGCCAAATCTCGACAATCACCACTAGTCCACCAGACTCCTGAAGAGACATCAGTGAGCGCAACGATCAACCAGTTGACACCGCAATGATGACCGCGGGTGGGAGTACCCGGCACAATCTCCGGCGTGCTTGGCGTCTGTCTTCTGCTATTCTTGCTTGTCGTCCGATGATTGCTGTCGTATTCGTCAGACAAAGAGTGCTTGGGACAAGAGGTGGCTCAGAGACCAAGTAACCCTCGGACAACCTCCTGGCCGATCTTGTCGTGCAGAGCTGCTCTGAAAGCAGCGTTGTTTGAGAAGCTCGGCTTGTTTTCCAAGAGCTCGGTCTCTATCGCGATGAAGACCTAGTTGAGTAAAGCGGGAAGCCGGGGCAGGAAGGGAAGAGAGAGGCATTGAAGGCAGAGGGAAGGATCGTGCGGCGGCTGCGATCACAGGGGCGGGCTTGGTGGCCGCCTGCGAGACCTCGGGCGTAGTGTTGGCAGGAATCTGCGGGGCAGCGTCGGAGACGGGCGCGGGCTGATGGTGCGGAAGAAAGCTGCTCAGCAACAGCGACTCTGGCAGAGGGGGATAGTGTGCTTACCTCAGCGGGGGCTGCCAATTTGGCCTCTTCTTCCTGTGTGGGCTCGGGCTTCTTTGTGGGCTCTTTCTTCTTCTTGCCGACAGCGCCAAACAAGCGGCCGCTGAACCGTTGGGCCAGCTTGGCCAAGTCCTGCACCAAAAGAAGCATGAACAGATGAGTGGACAGCTCTGGGAGAGAGAGAGAGAGGAAGATGGATCGGCTGACTTTGGGGGAATTTTCCTTCTTCTCAACTTTCGCCTCCTCTGGTGTCTCCGCGGGAGCAGCAGCGGCCTTGGCCAGTGAGGCTTCGACAGCCTCGACGGCGGGCGCTTGAGGGGATGCAGGAGCAGCGTCCTGGGCAGGCAACGTCAGCGTGCAGTCTGATTGGACCCAACAGATGCGGGGGGGGGGGGGAACAAAACATACTTCTGCAGGTTGGGGGTCAGCGGTTGGCTCAGCAGCGACAGGGGCCTCGGGCTCGCTGGCACAAGTCCCTTGTTGCCCTGGGTCATCCAGAGTAATCAAGCCGGACCGGAAGTTTGAGCCGCGGCGGTTATCATCAAATTAGCCCTAATCTCCCGGTGAGCTGCATTCTTGTCGGTTCCACCGGCAATGCAGGGCCAGCCGTGGGTTCCCCGTTGTTGAGAACGACGAGGAATCCACGGCTGCCCCTGCATGTTGTGTGCTCGTGGGCTCCACTGCGATCCCACAGGCGGCCGTGGAATCCTTGTCATTCTTGACGTGGAAATCCCAGGCGGGTGGAGACGACGGGAAAGCCCGTCGTCTCCACGCATTTTCCACGGGAGGGTGGAGACGACGGGGGGAGCAGTGAATTCCACGTGGGTTTCACGTATCCAGTGATCCCGTTGTCTCCACAAACCGGCGGTCCAGGAAGCACCCCCGCCGTGTAGCCCCCACTAGTCCTCGGACTAACCTCAAAATGAATATTCATCATGCTTTTCAGCATGAACTTTATGTGTTTAGGTGCCAAACACATAACATATAGGCACCTAAACACATAACCTCCAACGGCCTCGGACCCACTAATCCCCACCCATGCGGATGGCTGATCGGATTAGCGTATTCCAATCGTAATCCGAGCTAGTTAGCCCAGGCTAATCTAGCCACGGATGCGGATGCCCTAAGAGCATCCGCATCCATGGCTAGATTAGCCTGGGCTAACTAGCTCAGATTACGATCGGAATAGGATAATCCGATTGGCCATCCGCATGGGTGGGGATTAGCGAGTCCAAGGCCGTTGGAGGTTATGTGTTTAGGTGCCTATATGTTATGTGTTGGGCACCTAAACACATAAAGCTCATGCTAACAAGCATGATGCATATTCACTTTGGGATTAGTCCCAGGATTAGTGGGGTCTAAATTTAGACCCCACTAGCTCCAAACAGAGCTCCGGGCTAAGTTGATCCCCGGTTGATCCAACCCGATGCGGGTGCGGGGTCGAACTAAGTGCCCTAATCCGGGCTAACTTAGCGCCCGGTGCGGATGGTCTAAGGGCCTGTACCATAGCCCGCGGATTCCAAGGATCTTGCCCGGGATTCACAACTTTCTGTGAAATCAGAGCGGCCCAGAATCCGGAGTACCATAGCGCTTATTTGTCAACCTCATAATCCGCGGAAAAGGCCATTTTCTTCAGTTTGGAAAAACGGCTCCCCCCTATTTTTTTTGCCTCGGATTCTGCACTCCCCTCCCTTGCTCCCCCTTCCCTGGTCCTTGGACCATCAAATCCATATGTACATACACATGTATATACACTTAAAGCAATCCACCACATTCTTGATGACCGGAACGGTCCGGCCATCGAGGGGAGTGATTCCTCTTCTCAATGACCGGAACGAGCCGGCCTTTGAGGGGAACCCATCATCCCCTCGATGACCGGAACGGAGCGGACATTGATTGTTCCGGTCATTGAGAGAACTAATCACTCCCCTCGATGACCGGAATGAACAGGCCATCTTCCGGTCATCAAGGGGATGATGGACTCCTCTCGATGACCGGAAGGTGCCGGCCATTGAGAAGAGCAATCAGTCCCCTCAATGGCCGGCTCTTTCCGGTCATCGAGAAGAGTAATCACTCCCCTTGATGGCCGGCCCGTTCCAGTCATCGAGAAGAGTAATCACTCCCCTTGATGGCCGGCCCGTTCCGGTCATCGAGGGGATGATGGATTCCCCTCGAAGGCCGGCTCGTTCCGGCCATTGAGAGGAGTCCATCATCCCCTCGATGACCGGAACGGAGCGGACATCAATTGTTCCGGTCATTGAGAGAACTAATCACTCCCCTCGATGACCGGAACGAACAGGCCATCTTCCGGTCATCGAGGGGATGATGGACTCCTCTCGATGACCGGAACAAGCCGGCCATCGAGAAGAACAATCACTCCCATCAATGGCCGGCTTGTTCCGGTCATCGAGAAGAGTAATCACTCCCCTCGATGGCCGGCCCGTTTCGGTCATTGAGAGGAGTCCATCATCCCCTCGATGACCGGAACGGAGCAGACATCAATAGTTCTGTTCATTGAGAGGAGTAATCAGTCCCCTCAATGGCCGGTTCGTTCCGGCCATCGAGAGGAGTGCATTATCCCCTCAATGACCAGTTCGTTCCAGACAACGAGAGGAGTACATCATCCCTTGATGACCGGAACGGGACGGGCTTCGAGAGGAGTAATCACTCTCTTCAATAACCGGGGGAGTAACTTCCACGTTGACAAATCCGTGGTTCCGTGGTACGCCTTTTGGCACACCTTGGATTGTGCACTCAGGGAATCCGAGGGGGAAATGGAATCTCAGCAGAACATAATTTTGGGGGGCGCGGAATCCGAGGTTTGAATCCCCGGAAAGCTACACGGCAGTTGCATGAATTAAGGTTTTGGTTGGCAATCTGACGTGAGGGGCCAAGTATTGGTTGGCTCGACTGGTCAGCTACCAGCCCCCGCGTCAGCCGTCAAATTGACAGCCAAATAGCCAGCCCCCCCGCCGGCACTTGAATTCCGGAAACTCAATGTTAACTTCATGTTAACTTGCCTGTGTCATTTCGCCGACAATCAACGTTGACCAAAAATCTGCCGGCCGTCGAGGGCAAGCAAAATTCCAAGTCCCCCATCCCCTCCTTACCTGGACTCACCACCGCTCCCCACCCCCACCACTGCTCCTCACCCCCACCACTGCTCCTCACCCCCACCACTGCTCCTCACCCCCACCACTGCTCCTCACCCCCACCACTGCTCCTCACCCCCACCACTGCTCCTCACCCCCACCACCGCTCCTCACCCCCTGTTGGAATTTCAGCTTCTTCTCTTTACTTACCCCAAAATCATCTTATTCTATGTTAATGTTTACTTAATATTGTAGCCTGTTTTTTGATCTGATCTTAGCCTTTATGGCAGCCTCTTGTAGTCTAGAACCCTGAGGAATAGCCTCTAGTACTATTTCTTATTCAAAACATGTCTCCTTATTATTTCATTCATTATACATACATTCTTTATTCATTATCAAAAATCATGCACTGCAAAAAGAACTTGGTCAACTGCTTGCAGTTGAAATGCAGGATACTCAAGCCAAGCTACCATTGTAACTCCACCTGAATGCACAAGTGCCTTTGTTGGCACAGTCACTGTGCAAGGTGCACAGTGACTGTGCATTGAAGCTTTGGTTGAGTCAAACCTTGGGTAAGGCTGGTGTAACACCAAAAGCTTCCTCAGAGTTACCACATGTCAACTGCTCACAGTTGACACACTTTTTTTTGCAGTGATGTATATATTACTTTATTTTTACAAGTAATAACATCATCAGTTCTCCTTTTTTCCTGAGTTGACCACCTTGTGCCCCCTCCAAGGATCTCGAGACTGTTCACCAAAAACACCCTCTCTCCCTTTTTCTCTTACCCTCTTCGGTGAGAATTCTAACACGATTAACAGTCAAAGTGTTGCTTCGCTACGCCTCTTCGTGTCCGTATCGGCTTTACTAGTTACATACTCTAATCGATATTGTTATTACAAATTCTCATCGCTTCTCGACATATACATACATATACGTTATCCCTTATCGTATAAAGTTTATATCTCCAAGTTCTTGTCCGATCATCCTCCGGTACCCCACTCGACCTCGCCTTTCATCCCTCTTGTTTTCCTTGACGATCACAGTCATCATGACCTCCAACACCAGAACCGAGTACAATAAGTACCTCCTTACAACCGACAACTATGCGTTGTGGAAGCTCCCTATGGCCGCCAAACTTGAGGATATTGGAGCGTATGATTTCATCGCCGGGTTCGTCAAGATTACTGAGAAGACCTCTGCTGACGAAATCACCCGGTTGACTAGCGTTAATCAAAAGGGTTATTCAAGGATTATTCAGAATCTTGATCCCACCAATCTGGCCCTCGTATCAACTACTCTGCCTGATGATTGCAAATTTGATGGACGCGCACTTTGGACGCTTCTCAAAAACAAGTATTCCGGGTCTGATTGTGTTGCTCGTTCTGCTGCTCTCGACGTTTTTCTTGATCTCGAATACGTCGATTTCACCTCCTTCATTAAGTCAATCAGACTTGCGAATCAAAAGCTCGTTTTGGCAAAATTTCTCAACGACAATCAAGTCAAGATAATGATCTTGATGCAAAAACTTCCTCAATCTCAATTCAAGTCGTTCCGTGACATTGTCATTATTGATCATTGTGACGAACCCTTTGAAGACATCGTCAAGCGTCTTGAATCTTACGCCATTACCAATTGCATCAAGGATCACTTCGATTCTGACCCGATCACCTTTACAATCGATCAGGTTCTAACGATTGTCCTAGCTCCTCCGGTCCGTTTAATCAATCCTCAGGCTCGACTGTTCTCTGCGTCCACTGCAAGAAACCAGGACATCGTCCTACCAACTGCTGGACCAAATTTCAGGAGAAGGCTCCGAAAACCGAATCGGCCCATCTCACTGTATCCGCTCCAAACGGTCCGATCAAAGAAGGCTACTATTACCTTCATGACTCCGGAGAGTTTCAATCCGTCGACAAGGACTGCCCTCAACGGAACGATCGACTTTGATCTTATTCTTTCTTGTCTTACCCTTTTGTTCCTTGACTCTCCGATACACTAAAGCAGATCGGCATCAATCTATCTCATTAAAAGCATCGACAGTCATTGACTCTCTCGATCCTCATTGTAACCACCTTTCATCTATCTGTTTGTACTCAAAACTGATCGATGTTGATCGATCCACTCAAAATTGTTGTAAGAAACAACACTCTCTGCGGCCAACTCTTCCTCCTCACCGTTTGGATCCATTGTTCCTCCTCCTTTTTCGTTATCAAGCTCAATCATCTCATCGATTGACTGATTGCGCGCTCTCGCATCCATCCCTTCAAGACATTCTTCAAATATTCAATTCAACCAACCTAGAACTGTTTTGGATTCCGTTTTGGCAAGCTTAACAACCTTGTCACTCGAGCCCCTCAGTCATTCTATACTTTCAGTTCTTTTGGTCTAAGTAACGGGGGGTGTTGGAGTTTCAGCTTCTTCTCTTTACTTACCCCAAAATCATCTTATTCTATGTTAATGTTTACTTAATATTGTAGCCTGTTTTTTGATCTGATCTTAGCCTTTATGGCAGCCTCTTGTAGTCTAGAACCCTGAGGAATAGCCTCTATTATTATTTCTTATTCAAAACATGTCTCCTTATTATTTTATTCATTATACATACATTCTTTATTCATTATCAAAAATCATGTATATATTACTTTATTTTTACAAGTAATAACATCATCAGTTCTCCTTTTTTCCTGAGTTGACCACCTTGTGCCCCCTCCAAGGATCTCAAGACTGTTCACCAAAAACACCCTCTCTCCCTTTTTCTCTTACCCTCTTCGGTGAGAATTCTAACACCCCCACCACCGCTCCTCACCCCCACCCTCATCACCTTGTTTAATCCACACCATCTCGCCTCATCACCTCAAGCAAACCTCCGCCGTCGCGATGACTACCCGTTCCAACCTGGACGAGTCTGCAGGAGTGGCCAAGGTCGGGCTCGGATGGCTTGTCGGCAAGGAAAGGAGCGGATTCGTTGGCAAGGACCACACGAGAGCTGGAACCTGTGACCAAACTATTCGACCTTATCGTTCTTCTGGATCAAGTGTTCCAGCCCAGGAACGCTCTGCGATTGGTCGGCCGCTGAAATACAAGCCGAGCTCAACCCCGCAGTCATGGTCAGATTAGCCTTGCTCCAATTGTGCACCATTCATCATCTCTTGCATCAAGCGCCTGGGGACAGCCGGTCGCAATGGATCTCATTAATGACCAGCTCAAGTCAATCAGGGAAAAGTCTTTTCTTGAAACGCATGCGTAAGTTCTCACCATATATTAATTAGCCCTCCATATTTAAGCTGACTGAATTCCTTGCTTCAGACAAGCTATCTTGATTTTGCATCGCGATTGGGACCTCTTTCCAGGCGACGTGAAGTTTTCTGATATCCCCGCCGAACTGATTTGACTACCGAGCGCGCTTGAGATCAATATAGAAGCGCAATCGATTCTCGCCCAACTCGGGGCTGATCCCTCTAACGAGGAAATAGCCACAGTTCTCAACAGAGAAGCAGCCCTTACCGAGTAGCATGGCTTTCCCCTTTTCATTCGTGACGCTTTGTTTTTTCCATCTCTCTCTCTCTTTGCCGCTCTCGGTTCTCTCCCCACTCTTGGTTCTCTTCCCAGATTGTTATTTGTAAAAAAAAAAAAAAAAAAAGGCATAATAACCAAAAAAAAAAAACATTAAAACATGCAATAAAAACCAAAAAAAAAGCCCTGGTGGCCGCCAATTTTTGTTCCGAGCAAATCGTGAGTTTTGGCGGTTTCAAACGGTGGACAAAAGTGGCTGCCCGCAATTGTGAACGGACTTGGGGTTGACGTCAAGTTCCCGCTTGGGTCGGCGGGCCGGAAGGTTTGCCAGCTGTTTGCCCGACTGCTCTCTGGTGGGCGGGCTGACAATTCGGCCGTCAATTTGACGGCTGACGCGGGGGCTGTTTTTTTCCGGGTGCGTGAGTTTTACAAAACTTATTTTACAAGGCATAAGCCTTGTGAACGCGATGGGTTGGGAATTTATGGGACGTATGGAGTAATACATAGTTTTCCGCCCCTTTCGGACTTGTCTCGGCCCTTGTAAATTATGTCTTGTAATACATACTATGTAAATATACTACGTACAGAGCTATTACATAATTTTCCACTGCATGTTTCACAAACCTTGTGACACCACCTTTGGAATTTCATGATCGGGACACAGAAATGTATTTATACGGCGTACAGGTTACAAGCCTTGTTTTACACGCCAGTATTTGCCCGGAAAAGTATTGGAACTTGCAATGGAACAGGAATTTTACACGCCTCAATGCCTCGATCACGTTGGATTTCCAACCATTTATATGTATGTCCTTCCACCTTCTCTTTTTCCGCCCTCAGCTCCTCTGTTTCGCCCATTGGCCCATTCTTCCCTGCTGGTTTACTCATCAATATCATTTTATTTTGATACCCAAAACTTTCTTTATCGGAAATTACTTGGCACATGTCAGACGGCAGCGTTGATTGCAATGATTTCTCCCAGCCCCCCTCTTCCAAAGACCCCGATGACAAGCCCATAAACGGAAGGAAAATATTCTTCGCCCCTTCTGGAAACGAAGAAACATTCATCGACCATAACTGCCGGCTCGACGATGAAGGATACCCATTATATCCAAATGGCAAGACCATATTTGTCAAAACTCTCGATATGACAGTCCACAACTTTGGATTTGTCGGATTCCCCAGGACAACCAGTGTTGATTGGCGAGCCGATAAATCCTGGAAAGGAGTGCGGATGTACTGTCTGGGGGCTTTGATCTGCAATCAGCCCGGTTGCCAATGGGTGGGGTCTCCACCAACCGCCAAGGGTGGGATTGCCGAATACTTGAACTCGTCAGTGGATTTTTCTTCATCTTATATTGTACCTCAATTTTTTTCAGTGCTGACAAGGTGAAACCCAACTATTAGTGATCCAAAATGCCCAGGCTCCGCCGGGAAATGCCCGGGGAAGGTTGGACATCAAGCCTGCAAGAACACTCTGATCCGATTCGATGAGAACAAGCTAACTGGATGGGCGATTCTCCGGCACCATGGCACCCATAAGCACCCATGGCCAGCTCCAAAAAAGCCGGACCCCCTGTTGAAGCTGAAGCTAAAAAACGAAGTGATGAAGAACCCAGCGGCGGGTGCTTTCAAGCTCAAAGTAAGTGCTTCCCTTTACCTTTCAAACGGTTCAATTATCTGATGGATAGATTCTTCTTGTTTCTTATAGTTAAGGAAGCCCACCGCAGCTCTGAACCCGTTTGAAAGCGTGACCCAGATCCATGAGTCTTTCGTGAATAGTGATAGGCTGCGATATCATCGGCGGCGCATCCTCATCGAGCTTGGAATCAACCCAGACAAGGGTGGCGCTGGGCTTGGGGATAAGTTCTTACATGACATGTTCCAATGGAACTAGTAAGTCCCTATTCATTTTGATAATTCATTTTGGAAAGCGAAATCACAGCTGACGCTTGCGTGCTAGTGTGGGCCTCATGATCATATTGGTATCGTTCAAACCAGGCATGGAACACTTTACGTTTCAAACCAAGTGGATGGCCGAACGATTGGTCACCCGCGATCATAACAACGAGGTATACAGCGGGGGGCTCTTGTCTGATGTGACATACAAGCTTTTTGAGACAGGTTATTTGCTATCTACATCGATGTTCTGCGAGGAGACCACGCGTTGGATACCCGTCCAACTTTCCTGGATTTGAGGGCTTGCCGCCGAATACTACCAGGCGCACTTCACAACACTCTTCGAACAGTTTATTCGGCCGTCTTTCACAGTCACGGATCGTGAGACCCTTGTCCGCCAAGTGGTCGATTTCTCTCTGGCTCAGAGGGAGGGTTTTGTAATGGCTTATATGAAGGTTTTTGGTGTCACCGACCGTCAACAGGCCCTTGCCAAGTTGAAGGGATGCCATGAGCATTTTTGAGCTCAAGTCACGCGGGTGAAACGAAACCGGGCCGTTGTCCCACCTGAGCAAGAGGTGATGTCCCTTAATCTCTTTTTGCATCACAATGAGAAACAGAGCTAACAAATCGCATTGGAATCACAGGCACAGTTTCAAAAGCTCTGCCTGGACCTTTTGGTTTTGCCCGAAGAAGGAGGGCCAAACCATGAGCAGAAGATTGATGAGCTCCGACGGCTCTTCCCAAAGACCAAGCGATGGTTAGATTGGTGGACTATGGTCGACATCGAAGCAATTCTCTTCCCATCCAAAAGGCGTATGCTCACGAACTCGGCAGACGGCAACGACAACCTTCCCGATACCACGAACGCGCAGGAGAGTATGCATAGACTGTATTACATGATCAGGTTGGTTTCTTCCTTGTGTTTTTTATTCAAGTTACTTTTAGCAGCTACTGACCACCCTTTGGTGACAGCGAAGGGAAAAAGTGCTTGATTGTCGGCATGGCCCAGCTCTACGCCTTCGTAAAGACTCTTGAAGACGACTGGCAAGCGGTAATGAGGGGTGTTTCAATTGAATATGGTGCGAAGAATAAAGCTCAGCAAGATCTCGCATTATCCGTTGGTTGGCAGAAACCACCAAAGCGCAATCCCGCGAACCGGAAGAAAGCTGAGACTAATGATGGTCGGGCTCCGGACACCACCGCCACCTTGCTCCCGAAGAATTCTGGAGGCCGGCCACCTGGTTCGCGCAACTTAATCAAGGATTGTATGACAACCTACATATCGTACTCGGCATCAGAAGATTCGGCGAGGAAAAATCGCTGCTGGTTGGCAGCCGCACTCGAGAGCCTATACGCTATGTTCAATCCGCTCTGGTTACGTGGGACGAATGGCCTCAAGAACGACATCTTCACCACGCTCCTCAAGCATTTTAACGCGAGGAGCACATGGGAATTGACTCAAACTGGTCAAATCCGGTCCCTGCTTACAAATGCGCAAAACACGCTCCATTCAGCTGCCAACAAGATGTCTCCAGGGAGTTTTAACCGCGGTGTCTTTTGCTCGACCGATCTGTTCATCGACTTGCTCATCGATCCTGCCATCAGGAAGAACACAAAAGGTGTTTATCCTCCTCAAGAACTCTTTACACTTACCGAACTCCGGATGGCTTCGTGCGAAGGTCGAATGCAGGTCCAACAGCCCCATCCCCGTGGAAACCAAGACATAACTGCTATCCGAATCCAACGGGATACTTTTGAAACAGCTGCTTTAGATCCACATTCGATCCAAACTCTTTTAACAACGTGGTCAACAGATGGTATTGTGTCGATTTTGGGCCTTGTCTGCAAGGTGTGCCCTACAAAGAAGAAACACGAACCCCACCACCTCATTGAAAAATCTGTCTTGTCTGTCGAGGGCGGGGGGCCACCCCAACACTTATACTTGTTGGTGCAAGTGTCGACGATCTTTGATGAAGCCGAACAGCTAGAGTTTATGGCAGGACTTGATTTCCCTGCCAAGTTGGATTTCCACGGCGTCCCATACACCCTCATCTCCCGCGGCTTCTGGAACGGGGTGCATTACTGGTGTAAAATGCTGAAGAACGTCGGCGGCATCTCGGGTGTATGGCTGCACGACGACCGCCAGAACGGTGGGATTGCTCGGCTGATCAGTCCTGATCATAGCACGATTGCTGGACGCGCACCCAACACGAGCTGGGTGTTTTACTCACGACCGTGGAGCGCAAGCGAAGACGAATTCGTCTCCAAGAGCATTGCGAACATCGCTCGTGACCACCCGGGAGCGCCTGGATCGTTGCCATTTGCCCATCTGGGCATGCTTCTCAACAATTCGCCTAGTCAACTCATCCCAACGCTTAATGAGGACCATTCGCCGATTCAAATCGCGGCTCTATCAGACAAGCAAGGGCCCAAGTTGATACTATCGGATGGGAAGGAGGTTGCCGCCGCTCCCAAAAAGAACCGGCGACCTAAGAAGGTCAATTTGCCGCTTAATGAGGACGATTTGCCAATTGAAGATCAACATATCGCGGCGGTATCAGACAAGCAAGCACCCAAAATACTCTTGGATGCGAAGGAGGTTGCCACCGCTCAAAAAAAGAAGTGGCGACCTAAGAAGGTCACACGACTTCAAGAAGCTGGCAGCTCTCCATCTGGAGCAGCCCAAGCGACAATTGGCGCCCCCTCTGGAGAGGAAAAGCCGGGTGATCTTAAACGGAAAGCATTGGGCGAGTTCAGGATACGATTGAAAGTCTTGAAGACTAATAATCCTCAACAAATGATCGCAGATTCAAATATCGAAGAGAAGAAATGTCCCATCAAAGGAAAGCAGGCAAGCACGACTATCAAGCCAACGATTGAAGAGCAAAAGACTTCGTGCAAAGTCAAGATACCTGGCGACCGACGACAACAGAAGCCCATACGTGTGGGCTCGCGATCAAGTACCCGCAAAGCTTCGCAAGCGTTGCAAGCTTGATTTGTTTGCTAAACTCATATTTGGTGTGTTTTGGGAGAGGGATGGTGGGCGGTCATCTGCGGTTTCTTTTTGGGTTTTTTGTTTCCTGCTTTGCAATTTATCACTTGCAAAATTTTATATGGCTTGCAAAATTCTCATTTCCTTTTGCCTGGTGAGAATTTTGCGACTGTTGGGAGGACAAAAATGTATCCCTTGTAAGTGAACCCTTGTGAATTTGAAGTTTTTTGGCCCCACAAGCTTTTTTGCGAGGCTTATTTTTTACAAGGGAGATCCTTGTAAGACAATCACTTGTGAAATTACATTTCAGTCCGTTGCACAAAAAAATTACAAAGTATCTTTTACAATGCTTGTTTCACAATGGTGGAAAATATGGGAGTAGGTGCGCAAAATTATAAATGCCTCCCGGCTTGTGGTAATTTTACAATGGATGCGATTTACAAGGCTTATGCCTTGTAAAATAAGGATTGTAAAATTCTACCCCCCCGTTTTTTTCCGGTCAACAATGGCTGAGGGGGGACCGTCAATTTGACGGGCAAACTTGCGGCGCTTTTGACCGCGCTATGCAACCGCCGTGTATGGTACAGGCCCTAAAATATCAACTTTCTACGGGGACTATTTGCTACGGAAGCCGAGGGATGACACCAATCGCGCCATTGTGCCAAATCACTGTGTTGCGAGTCGCAACACAGTGATTTTGGGGGATCAGTCGCAACTTGCAACTGATCCCCCAGAAAATCTCCCACACTATGTGCACATCACCCCCTACATAGAAAAACATCACAGCAGAAGGAGCGATGCATCGCTTGTATTGATACAGGTGTATCAATACAAGCGATGTATTGATACACCTGCGATACATTGCTTGTATCAATATAGGTGTATCAATACATTGCTTGTATCAATACATCGCGTGTATCAATACATCGGTACACTGATACATTTGTATTGCTACCATGCGTATTGGCATATCGGCACATCAATACATATGTATTGGTAATTCAATACATCCGTACATTTGTATCGGTAATTCAATACATCCGTACATTTGTATTGGTAATTTGATACAGATGTATTGGTACACAGATGTATCAGTACATTGATACAGATGTATTGGTAAGTCGATACATAAGTATTGCTACATTGATAGAGATGTATTGGTAACTATTGTTACATAGATACAGACGTATTGGCAACTTGATACATCTGTATCAATGTAGCAATACTTATGTATTAAGGTATTGATTTGCGCTGGAACCCGTACCCAAGGCGCCAGGGCATACCCGCGGGACGGGGTTTTGGGATGACTCCTGCGGTCCACGTTCCTGCAGGGTAGTGCCGCCCCGCGGGAATATGGAGCTTGCGTGAATTGTATCCTATTGTATCCCGCGGGAAGGTGTATTGTATCCCACGGGGAGGTGTATTGTATCCCCCGGGGGCCACAGGTCAGCAGGGTATACCCGTGCTGCGGGTCGGCAGGTATCCATGTCCCGGAAGGCCCCAAGGGGTATCCCCGAGTCGGTACCCGCGGGCGGGTATACCTGCCGGAATTTTGACAGGCGGGAATAAATCCGCCCCGTACCCGGGTTCCAGCTCTAAATTATTCGATATCAATGTGTCGATGCATCTAACAATACATCTGTATCAAATTACCGATACATCTGTATTGAATTACCAATACAAATGTATGGATGTATTGAATTACCGATACATATGTATTGATGTGCCGATATGCCGATACGCATGGTAGCAATACAAATGTATCAGTGTACCGATGTATCAATACACCTGTATTGATACAAGCGATGCATCGCTCCTTCTGCTGTGATGTTTTTCTATGTAGGGGGTGATGTGCACATAGTGTGGGAGATTTTCTGGGGGATCAGTCGCAAGTTGCAACTGATCCCCAAAATCACTGTGTTGCGACTTGCAACACAGTGATTTGGCGCGATGGCGCAATGGCGCAATTGGTGTCGTCCCTTGGCTTCCGTAATTTGCAGCCCCAGCGGCTCCAGATCTGGATTCTTGATTTGACCTGAAGTCTCCAACATGACTGGGGATGCAGGGAGGACCCAGATGAGAAGCGCCTCCCATTTTTGCATCTCACATTGGAGGACTTCCCGTCAATCTGGGAACCCAGATTTTTCCAGATTTTGCGGGGAAATCTGGGCTTGATCTTCCCAAATCCTAGATCTGCCTAGATTTCCCTGCAAAATCTGGGAAAATCTGGGTTTCCAGATTGGCGGGAAGTCCTCCATTAGCCCGGTTCACGTTGGCAACTTTGAACCTATTTTTATCTGATTTTATCATAAAATTTTGACAACTTTTTCATTTCATCAGAAAAAGTGGTTTACTTGAAAAAAATGATAAATTTTAATGACAAAGTGGATAAAAATGGCCTGAAAATCAATGTGAACCGGGCATTGGGAATGCCCTTCGCATCGGAAGCTGTACCAGGGCCCTCCGAGACGAGGAACTGTTGATGAGTCAGGTAATATGTATCCGTATCCAGGCTAGGCACAAACTAGATTTGTCGCCCAAAAGCAAAGTACAACCATAGCCTGCAAGGGTGGCAAATGCAACCCCAACTGGACAGTACGTAACGCGACAAGTCACATCCCTTACACCGAGAGTGGCACAAAGCCACACCCTTCTATCTGCCGAGTGGTGAAACTGGTCGCGTTGCGCCGACCGGGAGGGGCGCATCGAGTAAATCTGATTCCAAATCCAGTGGATTCTGTGATTATGTTTCAGGAATCTTGGTTGGCCTGGACTCACGGAGGAGGTCTGGTCGCTTCGCGGCCAGCCAAATGCTGCACGCCCGCACGGAGGCTGGCACTTGTGTTAAGTTCGACCGAAGAGGCCCTTTTGCGAGCTTTACAGCTGAAGAAGGGCCCTGTCAGGCCCTGTCTCACAATCTGAACAAGTTCGCTTCCGATTGCTTCCAATGCTTCAATTAAAGCGTTTCACCCCCAGTATGAAACAGGTGCGATGTAGCCAAGAACACGCATCAAGAACATGGTCGCCAACTCTGGCGAGTGAGATGCCATAGCTCTCAGGGCTCCGCTAGGCTCCGCCAGTATATAAACCGGCTTGGGTCACAGTTGAGACGCCATCAACACCCCCCAGACTATCTTTTCAACAGTATCCACTCACTTTATCGTATTAAAAACACCTCAGGATGCAATTCTCAAGCATTGCCAGTTTTGTCAGCATTTTACTGGCCTTTTCAGTTGACACCCTATCGGCCTCGTCATCAGTTTCCAGGCTTGAACGCCGAGACAAGACCCATGCCCCCTATACCCATGTCTATACGATGAAGCGCTCCATGGACTATTCCAAGGGCCCACTCCCGATCTATTCCTCGGACGGGACTATTGCATTCTTGTTTATGAAGTCTGCGGAGCCCGCTCGGTTTCGTAATGTGATTGATGGTCATCGAGGGCACAGTCAATCCGTCGTCATGACTAACACTTCGGTGCCCCTTCTTACGCTTTCTTCGGTAAGTTACATGCGAATTCACAACGCGAGCACATTAGCATAGACCAATGATCGATTAGCTGACCATACCTAAATCCCATGTCTCATATCTTTCTGCACTACCGCGGTCCACAGACAAACGATTTTTGTTATGCAGACACATTATACAAAGAGCAGCACCCCACACCCGCAGAGGTCAACATAAAACTACACACCAACGGTGCATTCAAAGATGATTGGAGAGTTAACTTCCGCAGCGCCACGGGGGTTAGACAAAGCTTCAAGTTTGACCGAGATTATTGGGATAAAGAGGGTACGTTCCTTGACACGTGATCGGTCTTAATGATCCAACGATTAACTGAGATGGACATCACTAGGCAAAATTTACAACAGCCAAACCCACCAGTTGGTAGGCAAGCTCTCAAGTAAGCTCCACATTTCGTTGGACACCTGATCCACTGCTTAGCATTTACCTAACTGTTTTTCCATGTTCTAGACGAAAAGCGCAGGGATCCATGGATGACTGACGGTCACGGAAGCGTCAAAGCCTACACCCTTTCATGCACTCCCGATGCCCCACAGGTATGCATCCCCTTAACAGTAGGGCTTCTACAAAATAATCTAATGTCAATTTTATGTTCACCAGCTCGAATTGGTCGCCTTGATGGGCTTGGTCTTGCACCGAGTTGCTAAATGTTCACTTTGAGACATCACTCCATTTTTCAGCTTTTCTGAACTCCTTTCCTTGTTATAACGTCATTCACTCTTCTAGAAGTTGAACTGCCTACTAGTTGTTTGCTTCTACGTTCATTATTCACTGTCTCCGGCGCCAATTACAAACTGCTTTTTTCACCTAACCTTTCAAACAGCGCTGGAACCCGTACCCGGCCCCAGCGGGTATACCCGGTCCCGTCCCGGCGGGACCGGGTCACGGGACGACCCCGCCGTCTACGGCCTCCCGTCCCGCATATTGCGGGTACGGTCCCGGGCTGCGTCGAGCATACCCGCGGGTACCCGCGATATTGGCAGACGGTCACGGCATAGCTTACACCGGTCATAAAGAGCTCCCCTCGATGACCGGCATAGTGTGAGCCGCTCATCGAGAGGGTTATCTACTGCCTCGATGACTGGTCTATTGGGGTCATCAATTGCTCATTGAATGCAAAACGGTATGTTTTGTAACAAATTTTGAAGGTTAGGAAGAGGAAAAAACAGGAGATGTTTTGTAATGTCGTCTATACATCGTATGTAGTTAGTTGTCGGAGTCACCATCGGAGTCACTTTCAGATTCTTTCGCGGGGAGTTGAATAGTTGCCGAGTCCATCATCTCGTCAAAGCGCTGGTACCATTCCTTAACACAAAGGAGGCGTTCGATCGAAGAATTACTGAGGCTGTGACGTTGGGTGCCTATTATTGTTTTCGAACGCGAAAAGACGCGCTCAGATGGTGCGCTGGTGGCTGGAATTCCAAGATAACACTTGGCCATAGCAGCAAGGGAAGGGTAGACTTTTGTGTGATGCGACCAGTAGTGCAGTATATTGCACTCAAGATCCTCATTTCGCTCGGATAGATACATCTGTATCTCACCATTCAGGTCTTTGACAACAACAGCAGGAGATTGATCAAAAATGTCTGCCTCGATTACAGAGATTTTCTTAGTCTTTACAGGGTTCGTTTTCTCCGCCGATGGTGTACCTTGGCTAATTCGACTAGGGCTCCGATCAAAAGACCGAGCTTCAACCGAGAAAGTTTTCAAAATTTGACATGGTAGTAGGGTGGAGATATTGTGCTCGAGTAGGAATGATTGGGTTTGTTCGAAGTAACTTAGTTTAATCCGAGGGTCAAGAATCATTGCACAGATCGGTGCAGTCTTCTGCAATGCAAGGGTAACATATTTTCGAAGCTTTTCTATCATTTCATCGGCTGCTGGGATGAGTTGACCAGCGTCATATTGAGATCGGATGCTGGAGATTGTTCTGATGAGGGAAATGTAGATCGGAAGTGCCATGCTGAGTGTTGGGTATTTTGATCGACAGAGAATCTTGGTGACGTCGTAAAGAGGTTCCAAGAAGTTCGTCATCTGCTCCACCTTTGCCCACTCACCATCAGAGAGCGAGTATTTTACGGCTTCGGATTTTGATAGATTAGAGCTACAAAAAGTGGAGCAGACTGTCTTCAAATCAAGAGCGCGCTTGAGCATCATATACGTGGAGTTCCAGCGGGTTCGGACGTCAAGGATCAATGTCTTTGTTTGGGCTCTGCTGTTGGAGGTTGCAGCGTTGTTGTTCTGACTTTCCACAAAATCTTTAACCTTAAAGAAAGCTTCGCGGCGTTGAGGCGAGCCACGGACATAGGTTGCAAGGCCATGGATACGATTAATAATCGTTTTTAGGTTGACGCCAGCGCCATCTGGCATATTGATCAGATTGTTTGAGTCCATCTGGCTCAAAGTTATCTCTTCCTCGGCCGGGGGGTTTGCTTTAGCACTGAAGCCAAAAACCTTAAGACCATCTTGAGCGGCGAGGTTGATCACATGGGCCATGCAGCCCAAGAGTTGGTTTTCGGCATCAAACTTTGTGTATCCTAAGCGATGTTGTACTTGCTGCGCTAGGGTTGAGTTACTCGAAGCGTTGTCGGCAGTGATGCTGACAAGTTGATCGGATATTTCCATCTCATTGATCAAATCCACAAATATGTTACCAAAGTTTTCACCAGTGTGTCAACCTGTACAGATTTCAAGTGAATGGAAAAATCAGTTAGGTACAATTCACAACCAACAAACAAAAGAGGCGTACCACAGACAGTTGGCATCCCAACAACAACATCCAACATCTTCCAATCATCAGAAATGCCGTGTGCGGTAATCGCCATGAAGGCCTTCTGGTTTGGTGAAGTCCAAGCATCAACGGTGAAGGAAATATAATTCATGCCCTGAAGGACTTTCCGGATCTGATTCCGGTGGGCAATATATAGGAGTTCGACTTCGTTTGCCATTGTCTTTCGGCCATACTCGATATTTGCCACGCTTGGATTGAGTAGCTCAAGTAGATAAGTGAATGATTTTTTTTGGACAATCGAATAAGGCAGGTCAGCCTCGGAAATCAGGTACGCAATTGCTTGCCTGAGCAAACTAGCTGAGAGGATTGGCTTTTGGAATTACAAAGAAATCAGACATTGTACTGCAGTCACCAGATAAAAATAAAGCTAGCGTACTTGTTGCTCCACACGCTGTTGCTTTGAAAGTTTGGGAAGGAGAAGCTGGTTAACCATCCCTTGAACTGGCGGAAGAAGGCCATGCACACGCCTCAGGTGCTCGCCCATTGACTTTGTACTTCCTGTGGGATCTCGAGCCAACAGTTGGTTGCAGGGATCTCCGCCTTTCTTCTTCTCCGGAGACTGACACTGAACTTTGGATTTGTTGAGGATCTTGAAGTGACTCCAAACCCATGAACTTTTTGGTGCTGACCTGGGTGATGGTGACTCTGGGGTGCTGGTGGTACTCGGAGGAGGCTGTTTGGATGTTGGATCTGAAAAAACTTCGATATCTTCCATTTTTTTACGATGTTGTGCATGGAAGTTGAACTGGAGATGGACGGACATCACTGGGATGAGGTCCTGTTTTAATGCTTTGAGTCACCGACCCATCCGGAGGAAGAGCAGCGGAAGGTCCCTGCAAGATTCGTTGGCTCGGCTTGGATCACCAGAGGGAGTGCCGATCAACGATCTGGCTGTTTGTATTTTTACAACTTTAGATCCCAATCAGCACATTCAGGCTTTCAGCGGCCAAAATTCACCATGAGCAACACGGCAGGCCATTCAAATGTGATGCCCATCAAAAAATTCACATGGCAGATCTATATGTTGGATCAGTCAGTGTCCCAAGACTCGTACCTGGAGGCTGGCGGTACTGGTAGCCTGGTAGGCCTGTTCGCGGGTATACCCGTCCGGGCTGTCTAAATCAAGCCATTTCGCGGGTATACCCGCCTGCCCGCGGGCATAATTGCACGGGATGGCGGGTATGCGCCTGTCTAGACGGGGGATACCCGCGCCCTGTCAGGCTAGACGGGTAACCACGGGATGCACCCTGTACCCGCGGGTATCTGTCCGGGCTGTCTAAATGCGGGACACACGGGTCGGGTATACCCTCCGGGCCGGAGCCGGGATGGGTCGAATTGGCCGGGTACCCCCGCGGGTTCCAGCGCTGCTTTCAAAACTCTTGATTGCAAGAATTCTTCTCTTTGAAGGACCAATGTTTTCGAAAGATCTGATTTGATTTCAAGTTCTGCCAGCCACTAGCATCATTGACCATTGTGTGTTTTGTTTAACTTGCTTGTATTATGTAGCGACAAGAAAAGGATAAAAGACACCTGTTTTGATCGCTCAATTGAATCCACAAATGTAGGGGCTGGGAAAAACAGTTCACAAGTCTGAGCACTCGCAGGATCCAGTGACGTCCACTCGACCATTACCCGCAGTCCGGAGACGGTCGCAACCCAATCTTTGGTTGCAGCCTTTTTGAGAGTTGCTTTCCCAATTTTGATTCTCCAATTGGGTTTGGGAGTTGTCTAATTTCCCAGCCATCTCATTTTATCATTTTTGATTATCTGTGGCACTACAAGGGACCTCTAGAAACTGCCAGCGGTTGAGAACTTGAGATGAGGCATACTCCATGTAACTGCCATTTTCTTTCTGCATGATTAAATCATCCCTTCACCATGCACAGTGACTTGACATTGAAGCTTTGTTGAAATAACATTTGAGGAAGGCTTCAGTATCACCCCAAGCTTCTTTTGAGTTTCTGCATGTCAACTGCTAGCAGTGAGTTTTTATTGCAGTATGGGAATCCTAAGACTTGGTAATTGTTTTTTCAAGCCCCCAAATTTACAAACTGCTAGCAGTTAACATGCACTGAGAAAGGAGTTGTATTGGTTGCAACCTCCTGTGGTAAGGCTTACTGGTATGGGACTCCATCCTTCCTAGGCGGAGACAGTTGGTATAGGGGAAGAATGTGCTGTTTAGGGGAAGAATGTGCTGTTTAGACTGTCCTCTGTGTTATTCCAGATGATGAGGTGGAAGAATAAAAAAGGATAGCTTGGGTTGGGTTGGATTTCACAAGATACACAAAGGTTGGAAGCCTGGCAGTGGTCTGGATGGTTTGGTGAGGGTTGGAATGATGAAAAAACAGCAGAACAGACTCTGTAATACTCAGAACTATGAAGATTTATCAAAAACTATGATGCTTCTTCTGTGGATCAGAAATTCTCCAGGCTGACCCATCCTCCTAATGAACTCAAGACTTTTAGAAGGTAGTAATGTTAGTATCTACACTTAGATACAACATTTACCAACAACGCTCATTAACCTTTTAGAAGGTAGTAATGTTAGTATCTACACTTAGATACAACATTCACCAACAACGCTCACTAACCTTTTAGAAGGTAGTAATGTTAGTATCTACACTTAGATACAACGTTCACTGACGACACTCACTAACCTGATTGTAGTGATGAGTGTTTGTGATGGAGTTGTTTGTTGAGGGAACTATTGAGTTGATTAAGGAAAGGACTGATACATGATTGGACCAGGGATTTAAGAGATCAACTAGGTTTTGGAACCGAACAACTGCGGCACAACTACATTACACATAAGTAAGAGTAACAAAGGTTAAAGCTGAAAAGCAACCCAAACTGCTACAGCTACAAGTTCAACACCTCCGAGAGCTGGATTGCACTTGGACTCTGGGTGGACCATGTCACAGGAGCTATCATCCTCTCACCATGCACAACAAGGGCACAGACCATACAACAACTCTCACACACAAAATCATATACAAAATAAAGAAAACAACTGTGGGAAACAAAGAAAACAATAGGTGGAGTGGAGAAACATTGGAGCAGGAAACCTTGAATATTGTTTGGACCAAACCTTGAATATTAAACTCTGCCTCTGGCAGACCTTGGGAACCAACCCACACCTGAAACTTGGGGAGGAACCTTGAATATCCCACTCCACCCTCTGACATCATGAAGTCCACCATCTTGAAGCATTCCTAATCCTGACTTGTGAACACCACACTGGGTGAAACCAATCTAACATCTGATTCCCAGACCAATCCTATGTTGGTGGAGCCCACCAATAAATTAAAACAGAGGGATAATGTATTGGTGTGCCCCACCAACATAATATTGGTCTGGTAGAGCAATATTACATTGATTTCCCCCTGTCAACATTATTGTAGGGTTTTTTAACCAATACATTACAGCCCCCTTGGCAGTGATGCAGGTTATGAGGAATGCCCCAGCGGACCCGGATACTGGTTGACACCCAGGTATCACCCCCCCCCCCCCCCCACTCAAACGTCCCAACACCCAGGATTGCCTGGCAGGTGCTCAAGGGTGGTAACCACAGGTAAAATCCTTAAAAGAAGGTGATTGAAGGGAGGGAGGAACCCCTCCTTCCAGTATCAGACATTGTAGACTTAACTGCAGAAACCAGAAGGAATCCCTTCCAGTTGCTTTGGTTTGTATGTCTCAGCAGCAATTTGCGCCTCTGATCTTGCCCACCACCACCCCTGACCCTCCCTCCCTTCTCCTAGCCGGGGACACTTGGGTATTGGGCCGTTTTTCCACAACACCCAACACTGCACCTGTGTAAAACCCCTGCCTCATGGGTTTCACAAGAATCAATGCAGACCTATATAGCCTGTTATTTCTGTTGTAACCCAGCTACTGGGTTACCATCCAACTCACTAGACACTAGTAGGAGTGTGTGTTTGTTGTGAGGAATGAATCATCACTCCAAACCACAACAATTTCCTCCTTTCCTAGCTTAGCAGACATCTGACCCTGACTGACTTGTCTCCATGAGCTATTTATGTTCTCCCTTTTCCTCCTCTTCCCTCCCCCTCTTCCTTCCCCTTATTTGTAGATAGCAGACATCTGACCCTGACTGACTTGTCTCCCTGAGCTAGGCTGAGCAATTCATCCCAACCATTGGCATCAGAACTCACTGAGACTCTGTCTCACCTGTGCCAAAATCCCTAGCCCAGTGAAGAGCACCAGCTCTTACAACCTGGCACTGCCTGGCGAGTGCACAACAGGTGCAAGGGGTACTGCCAGCGGCTACAAGGTACCCCCAAGTGGGTACCCAAAGCCATTACTTAGCAGGTTACTGCTGTGCTGCTGGTCTAGCTCCACTCAAACACACAACATCTTTTTCTGCACAGTCACTGTGCATTGAAGCTTGATCAACAATCAACCTTCACAAATGCTTGTGTAATACCACAAGCTTTGTCAGAACTTTCATTTTGAATGCCACCAGTTGTACAAATTCTCTTGCAGTGCAATTGAAAATTCAACTTTTCACTCAAAATTTCAAAATACATGTTCAAGTTGGAAAGCCAGGATCCGGCAGATACACAGTGTTGGGACCAGATTTGCCAGTTTTAGATTTTGGAAAAGCTCTACCTGTGTCCTATGTGCTGGGTGGAATCCTTACACTGTATCCCCAACCTAGTGAAAGAATACAAACGACTAAGAGATATTGGAGGACTTCCAGGCAATCTGGAAACCCAGATTTTGCAGGGAAATCTAGGCAGATCTAGGATTTGGGACAATCAAGCCCAGATTTCCCCGTGAAATCTGGAAAATTCTGAGTTCCCAGATTGATGGGAAGTCCTCCATTGGAGGACTTCCTGTTGAGTCTGGAGGCCTCCCAGATCTCAATATACACACCCAAATTCTTAATTTTTTACAAAAAGGGAAATGTTTTCCTAACTCTATAGTTCATTAATTCCATGTGCACTGGTTGAGTTTTTGATAGGGGTCTTAATTTAGGATTTAGAGGGGCATCTAGAGCTCTCTAAATGATTACGGCAAGTCATCCATTCATTTCTACTTTTCTAATTAGACTTTGTAAGTTAGAACAAGATTGATAACAGCTAGTACTTGACTGAAATAAGAAAATCAATGATTTACCTAAGAGCAGTTCTAACTTCTATGGGCCACTCTCTACTGAGTTTCTTGAAAGTGGGCAATATACAACCATCCAAATATTTGTAGAGCCTCTGTCCATTGAAATTTTGAATTGATACCTGCTTTCCTGAATTCTTTTGATTTGCACATAAATGAAGGTATCTAGAACACATATCAGCCACTGTAATTCTATATCTTCATGTCTTAAGGGCCTGTACCATACAAATTCTGTTTTTCTTGCACGGTGTGGAACTTCTGCGCAATGCGTGATCTGAGCTTGGAAGGGAAATAGCAAAAACTAGATAAGTTTAGGCTACAGGTGCTTGAAGGGCTGCCTTCCTAAAATAAACTCTGGAAAAAAGTACACTAGAATTTTATAGTGTGGCTAAATCAGATGAATTATTCTTAATTTAGACTGCTTCTGACCCTAAGAACCAGGAATCTTGTGCTTGGGATGAGAGGTGTTATAAATTTGATGTGATCAAGTTTGTTATCAAAAGTAAGTTATGTGTATAATTATCAAGTTCTAAATTTAAGATCTAATATTATAATACTATAATGATGTAATGGATGCTGAAGTAATTTCTTAATATTACTATTTATGCAGGCATTACTATACTATAGTGGCATTACTATACTATAGTGGTGTGATGAATGCGGAAGTAATCTCTTAATATTACTATTTAGTGCAAGCATGGGGAAAAAGGAAACAGGAAGGGGCAAGGAAGGCCTTCTTTTATAGATGAAAACTTGTCTGAGAGTGGTTTTGGTGATGTGCAATAATGTATGTAGTGTGAAATATGATAACATGGTGTGAAAAAGAAATTAATGTAGTGTGAAAATAAATTAATGTAATGTGAAATAAAATGGCTACTTTGGGAAAGATGATCACATCTAAGATGGGATTTACCAACATGTGAATGCAAATCATTGAGGGGAAATATGTGTGAAAACAAAAACAGGCTGAAGTGGCTGTGCGCCTAGTATGAGTATGAATCTTAGTGTGAAACTAATGATTTACTGTGCTAATTTGTGGCGTGATTGATTCCTGCTGAGTGGACTATCACTGGTTTTCTGGGTGATAAAAAAGACGTGAAATTTAAGAGAAAAGTTTTAATGTAAAGTATTTGTACTAAAGATATTTAATATGTAGTTTATAATGTACTATAACATTTAAAACTATACTATTTTGACGCTGTTGATAGTTTATTGATCTCACCACAACGGGGAAAACAGTTTTTTTTTCTACGCTTTTCAGATATTTCAAAAAACCCGCATTCAGAAAAACAGATTTCAATAAACGTGTACCACAACCATCACTTGGTTCCAGAATATCCGCACTCCTCCACTCCACCATCCATCAGCTCAATACACCCAAAGACAATCTTTGGTACCCTTGCAAATCTTCATGAGTAGGGAAGGGGTCATTGTGGTGCCTTCCCTACTCATGAAAACCTCAGACGCTCTTTGTCACTCCCCCCTCTTGGACCAATCTACTCGTCGGTCCAAGAGGATCGGACAGATTGATCCGAGAGGATTGGAGAGACCGTCCCAAGAGGGAGGAGGCCTGCAATCACTCCTCTAGTTGTCTTGGACTGATTGGTCCAAGAGCAACTCCCTCCTGTTAACTTGTTGGTCCAAGAGGAACTCCCTCCTTGCCCTGCCCATAGATTGGCCCGAGAGATTTAAGGAGGAGGGAATACCAATCCGAGGGGATGGGTGGGTCAAAATTTAATTCCCTCCTCCTTCCTGTTGGATCAATTTAACTTTATATGTCCAAGGGGAGGGAAGGAGGAGGGACCCGAGGTTTCTTTCTCCTTTCTCCCCAAAAATTTGATTTCTTGTTCCTCTTGGAACGATCGAGTTCTCTTTTCTCTTGGAAAGATCGAGTTCTCTTCTCTCTCGGAAAGATCAAGTTCTCTTTTCTCTCGGAACAATTGAGTTCTCTTTTCTCTTGGAACGATCAAGTTCTATTGTTTGGAGAGAGAGGAGACAATTCCCCTCGGACCAGAAGAGCGGTCCAAGGTAAAGGAGGAGAGATGAAGGACAAACCAGAAGGACTCTTTTTTCCAAACTCTCTTCATTTTCCTTGGACCGATCCAGTTGTAGTGGTTGGATTGGTCAGCTATGATAGATCGTTCCGAGCGGAGGGAGGACTTCCTGGAGAAAGATGATTGATTGCTGGCTTGCTCCGGGCTTGGAGTAATGAGGTGATGGAGGGTGATGGGGGAGGAAAAACAGCTGTGAAAAACAGGGTCAGACCTGTTTTTGAAAATTGCCTTTTTTTGAGGAAAACTGTTTTCTGGATGACCCAAAAAACAGGTGCTGTGGTACACATTTTTTAGCAAAAACTGTTTTTTGCGCAAAAAATCGATTTCTGCAGGAAAAACTGTTTTTCAACCTGCTATGGTACAGGCCCTAAACTTCAATTAAAAGAATTGGGTCTTGAAGTGTTTTCTTGAAATGATCAGTCAAGACCTTTAGCTTAGAGAAGACTGGCACAAGCTCCGGGGCTCCGTCCGGACATTTCCTTCTGGGTGAGTGGGCTATGCATCGGATCTGGCGGATCAGGAACTTTATCTGTCAAACTGGATGCGGCTGACACCAGCTGACAACCTGCCAATCTGAAGTATGAAGGAGACCATCCTCGATGCGAATTTCCCGTTCACAGCCGACCGCAGAACGTACCATGTCGGCCTCAGACATGGCGAAGTGGCGAACCGGATCATAACCGTTGGTAAGTATTGAGAGGTCGTTTTTGATCGAAAGTTTCCATAATACGAGACCATTTCATAAAATCTTATGTGTAACATCTCGTGTGCTTACAGGTGATCATGAAAGGGCTAGAAGGATCGCAAAGTTCTTGGACCAGACCCCGAAGGTGTTCGAGCTCACTAGTCAACGCGGATTTACTACGTTTACGGGCTGTTACTCGGGCGTTCCAGTGTCGATTATGGCAATTGGTATGGTGCGTCAATTGGTCTTTTAAACTTCTGGCTTGATCATGATATACTTTTCAACTATTTTTGGCAACTTACTGGAAGTAATGAGAACGTTTCAGGGGTTTCCTATGATGGATTTTTTCGTAAGAGAAGTTCGCGCGGTAGTAACGGGAGATTTGATAATTATTCGGTTTGCAGCTTTTGCTCCCTTTTTACCAGGAATCAGATAGAGACACCTCACCTACCTAGCGAGACTGAATTTATCAACACTGATGCGTAGTCTAGGTTCCTGTGGCACGCTGGTACCAGAGATCCCAGTTGGGAGAGTAGTGGTATGCACAAGTAGCTTAGCCATCTCCACCAATTACGATTGTTTTCAACCATCTGATGAAAAGATGGAGAAAGACCAAAGCTCCCCGGGCGGGTCCATGTGTAAACCGTATAACACGACTCGGCCGATTGGATGTGACCAAAAACTACATGATGCGGTGGGTATCTCATTGCAGCATCTGTGTTTCATTTGTTTTGAGCAGCCTACAGGGACTAACCAGGAAGTGCAATCCCTATGATCGACCATCTTTGAAAGTTAACCGAGAACTTGGAGAAGACCGTCGACAAAGGACTCCTCTTATCGGGTGCAGTGAACTCATCCGCAGATACTTTTTACGCTGGCCAGGGGAGATTGGACTCGAATTTTATGGACCACAACCAGGACTTATTAGACTCTCTCTCGAAATGCAAGCCATCACCGGTGACGTTAGAAGTCAGCTATCTATAAAAAAACGTCATCAAGTAGACTTGATCAGCCAAAAAGCAAATCACTAATTTGGTATCTCTTGCATCTGCGATTAATAGATGGAAACCACTCATCTGTTCCATTTGGCATCCATCAACGAACATAAATCCTACGAACCAGCCGAGGAGCCTAAATCAGATCCGAGTAGCTTTTCTCAAGGAAAAGGACGGATTCGGGTTGCAGCTGCTCACATCACATTTGCCGGAAGAATCAGCGGCGACTTTGTGAGTAGTCTATCTGCTTTTTTTTTGCTCGAGTTCTCATTCACTTTTGTTTCCGTTTCCTCTGTTTGCGAACCATTTTCGTCACTATTCTCTCAACCAAAATGCTTTGGATGAGGGAAGATTCAGCCCAAGGACGTAGAAAAACTAGAGTTTCAAGCTGGAAAAGGATGCTTAGAAACTCTGATCAACGAAAAGATTGATCCGGTCAATTTACATCCCGTGGAAGACAGTGTTTGGTTTTCTTAACCATCATTCTGTTTTTGTGTTTGTAGTTTGGATGTCCATTGTATTCGCTCGTCCGATGTAATCCAATAGGAGTTGCTGTAGTTATATGTCCATCGTATGATTTTCACAATGTCTAAAAATGTTAGTTACTAGGGATGATCAATACATTTATAATTCCAACATCATCAATCCATGCCAATGTAATGTTATCTTCCGGGCTGGCTAAGGGACTGCTCGAATCTGCCAAGTGTTGTCCCTTCTCTTGCCATCTTGCCCCACATTTTATGACTCGGCCCTGACTTGGGAGGGGTTGACGATAATGGGCTGTGTGTTTCAGGGAAACTTTTCAGACAACTGGCTACGGATGCATGTAAATTGCACCTCAAGGCTTGATACATTTATCACCATGAATCCCAAAAAAAAAAAACTGACAACCATCGTGAGAGAATAACACGGAAAATGATAATTGAGGTATAGAATAAACATAGGTACATACAAATACTAAACCAGAAACCAGAGCCGAAAATGCAGAAGTACAGTAATAGAGAACCAGCAATGATGGCGAAGACTAAGTGGATGGTGGATCACCGGGAATGTGCAAAGAAAAAAGAAGTAAACAAATGGTGTATGCGGGGGATAATAAAAACAGTTGATGCTTCTGTAGTTAATGAATAAAAAAAAGAATAAGCATCTGTAAGTTGAAGTCCCTAGGGAAGAAAGTATCTCGAATCAGGAAATGAGATCTCTTTTGACGATGGACGGGAGGGAGTGGTGCTAACCTAGGCTGAATCATTACTAGAACCATGGGGACGGTAAACATCAGATGTAAAAGAGGCCGATGACGCGGAGGAAGGGGCCAGTCTTGACCATTCAGTGATAGCGGTGGGGGCGGGGAAGGAGACCGATGGAGGCGGCTTCGGACGTGGGCCTCTCTCGGTCTGGACTGTCTGGACTGTCTGCACTGGTGGTCGAACACGAGGGGGTCTTCCCCTTTTCTTAGGAGGCATGCTTGTGTTGCTCGTCGCTGGTTGGCTATGAGTTTGGCTTAGATCGTCTCCAATGGTCCGTTTGCGGTAGCTTCGCTTGCCCAGTGGATCATACATCCCTGGACCTACTGGATGATTCCGATGGACTTGGTGCGACTTGATCACTTTCCACACTTCGATTGACTGCCAAGAGTTTTCGTTCGTCTTGTCCCCCATAGCGACTATCTTAAATGGACAATTCAATCCTTTAGGCGGCGATCGATCATGTCTGCAATCGATGTGTTTCGATTTGATTAGAGCCCGAATACATTTACGCGCCGGTGGAAAACAGAAAACATGTATAAAACGAATCAAACGCTCACCGACAAGTAAAAACACATCTCTCCCACAAATCTGTCTTGTAATGATTCCTGACATGCTACAAAAGAACGAAAAATTCAGCATGGCAGTGATATGGAATGATAGCAATCCTATCGACACTAGATACATATGAGTGGGAAAGGATGTGCGTACCATGTCATGACCAGCAGGCCAACTAGCCAACAGACAAGCTTCCTTGAAGTTTTCGACTGTCTTGAAAGTATCGCCGACTTTGGGGTAAGGAACAAGGAGATCAGAGAGGGAATGTTTGCTCAAACTGGCGGCATAAGTGATCTTGAGTTTGCTCAGCCATGGTTCTTTCTTCCTAGACATGGGCGAAGGTTCGGTTGTTACAGGGATTACGCGTGTCATCGATGATTCCGGATCAGCCGGTTCGCTACTCGATGTTGCCCGCGTCAGGAGTCGCGAGCTACCGGACGGGATTCTCATGTTTTCAGTGTCTTGGTGAATCGCGAACTCCACCACTGGTTTTTTATCTTCAACTTTTTTTTCGAGAAGAAAAAAAAAAACATTAGCGGAAAAAAAGGAACATCAATAAGCAGTCTGAAACCTTGACCAGACTGCGCGTTGGTCGAAACAATCGACGAGAAAAGTGAGAAAGTAGAGGCAAGTGGACCTACCAAGATCAGATGGTCTTGACTGGGTATAGCTCCTGGGATCATTTCGGTTAACCTCTGATTTCCTGGGTCTGCCGACACGCCTGCGTGGTAGATTTGAAGAAGATTGAAGAAGACTGGGATCCAGTGGGCGTGATCCGGCGGAATTGCTAGTCCCAGGATGAATACTTAAACGGGGAGGAGGTGATGGAGGAACCTGTTGCAAATAGATAAGTTTCATGTTGATTGTTAGACATTCAATTCTTCATCTTGAGTTTCTTTGCTTTATTTTTTTGAGGAAAAGAAAAGGAACCAATGCTTTTTTAGGACGGGGTAAGCATTAATGAATAATATGATGGCTCATACAATGCACGTGAATCCGTCATCAAATGGTCGACCGGCTTGAGTTCCAGGAGGAGGGGGTATTTTACCGACTGAGACGACAAGGTGAGGATGGTTTGATGAGTTTCGATTTTCTTGACGGATGCGATCGATGTACTGAAGTTGATTTGGATGGAATACTAGTGATTGTTCAGACTCAGGAAACAGGAATTGGTTGGTAGGAAGGACGATTTCGTGCGGTTGTAAGGCTTGTTCGTCTTCTATATTCGCTCGTTCGGATGGTATTTTAAGCTGACTACGTTGGATGGCTTCGAATTGAGTTTCAATGTTCAAGATTTTGTCAACAGCTGTCCTGAGTTGTTCTTTCTTGTCTGCGAGTGGTTCTGAGCTGATAGTTGGTTCAAGGATCAGTTGTTGTTGTGGTTGTTGGCTGGCTTGTTGCTGTCGGCTAGCTTGTGGTTCTGGGATGAAATGATGTTCGTTGATGACCGGTTGTTGTTGCTCTTCTTGGCTGTGGTCGTGTTCTCTTAGTTTGTGGCCCTGGGTTTGGTGCGCCAGTTCTGGTAGAATATGTTAGTTTTTTTTCTTTCTTTCTTTTTCTTTCTAGTTTTTTTTTTCGACTGACCCATGTGGTGTAAGAGTGACTGGTCGAGTTGCTGGCGGTAGGTAACTTTGATTAGATTTGGGTCGAGTCCGAAGTGCTCGAGTGGTTGGTCGTGCTCCATGGTGGCAGTCTGTTGTGGTTTGGTTGCTGTTTTCCTCTTGACCGTCCCTTGGCAAGTTGGCACGGCAGTCGACAGCTTTGGAAAATTTAACCCTAACTCCAGTGACATGGCCGTGACGTCACATGCCCACCAATCAATTCAACCTCTTTCCTTTCTTTGTTTTTAGAGCATCCTTATTTGATTTGACATTGCGCACGATGCATATTCAAAGTAGAGACAAGGATTTGATGGGGATAGTCCCTGATTATGTAATATCAAAATTACAACAGCCGGGAGTTATTAGGGGGGTTCACAATTGGAATTCACAAAAGTGGAAGACTTCCCGTAGGATCTACGCCCCCCGTACAGACTAAAATTTCACAGATCTAAACCTTACTGGCTGGTGAAAAGTGATTGAGATCAAGTTCTCACCAGCCAGTAAGGTTGAACCTGGCCTGACAGATCTGGCTTTTTAGCCCACGGGAAGTCATCCAGTTTAGGACACATTTTAAGGTGTTTACAAACATTTTTTTAAAACATTGATCAATTAGGGGGGTTCACAATAGGATAAAAATAAAACTTTAGAGCTAATTTTGAGGCCTTTATGATCCACTTTCTAAAAAATGAAGAATTTGCTTTGTTTCTCAGGGGACAACCAGTCCTGTACAACTTGCCAGATTTAAAAAAAAATCTTGATAAAGGCCTTAAAATTGACTCTAAAGTTTTATTTTTATCCTATTGTGAACCCCCCTATTGGACTGATTGACCAATATTACATGCTGCTCACCAGGAAAAAAAATTAGTCACCTGATGGCAAGTGACATGACACAGCTTTGTTTTCAGCTCCAACACTACTCCAATGCTGCTCCTCTCCACCAGCACATCTGGGGCTCACATGATAGGTGTCAGGATCAAAGCACTCAATGTGAAAAACCAGATGATGCTCAGCTTGAGCCCTGGCCCAGCTGATGCTCAGCTTTTACCCTGGCTCAGCTGATGCTCAGTTTCTCCCCTGGCCCAGCTGATGCTCAGCTTTGGAACTGGCCACCTGATGATCATCTTTGGCCCTGGCACAGCTGATGCTCAGCCTTGGCTGTGGCTCAGCTGATGCTCATCTTTGGCCCTAGTCTAGCTGATTTTCAGCTCTGATCCTGTCCAAGCTGATTCCCATCTTTTTCCCTGGCCTGGCTCAGCTGATACTCAGCAAGCTGAGCATCAGCTGGCCAGCTGGCCCAGGACTGGGCCAAAGCTTAGAATCAGCTGGGACAGGACTAGGAGAAGGTTGAGCAAGGACTGGTACAAAGCTGAGCATCAGCTGCGCCAGGACTAGTACAAAGCTGAGGATCACCTGGGCAAGTACTGATCAAAAGGCTTTATTGCAATTTTGAGAGTGAGCTGCGTGAAAAAGCTGAGTATGAGCTGGGCAGAAAAGCTGAGTATGAGCTGGGTACCAAAGCTGAGTATCAGCTGGACAGAACTGAGGATCAGTTGGGCTCATCAAAAACTGAACAGGACCTCCTTGGTAAATTTTGGAAGTTGAGGAGATGGTTGGGAGATGGGGGTAGATAGTGGATAGATATGGATAGATGGAGCGTAGCTGTCTGGAGCTGGTGTAATGTCACTTGTCATCAACTGACTATTTTATTTTCCTGGTGTGCTGTGCATTTTACCAAATTTTTAAAATTTTGTTCAGAAGGGCCTTAAATTTAGCTCCAAAGTTTTGTAAATTTCAATTAGGGGGGTTCACAATTGGAATTCACAAAAGTTTAGGACACATTTTAAGGTGTTTACAAACATTTTTTTCAAAACATGGACTGATTGACCAGTATTACATGCTGCTGTGCATTTTACCAAATTTTTAAAATTTTGTTCAGAAGGGCCTTAAATTTAGCACCAAAGTTTTGTAAATTTCAATTGTGAACCCCCCTATTGTGAACCCCTATTGAGTGCCTGGGAGGATTCAAAATGTGAATTTTGACGGTAGGCAAAGGAACTAAAGAAGCAGAATCATAACAGTTTACATTTCTACAAAGCTCATAAGTTGTAATTTCTACAAAGCTTTGATCTACATGCATATACCAGGACTTCCTGTTGATCTGGAAAGTCAGATCTGACCGGCCAGATTTCAGATTTTGCAGGGAAATCTAGGTCCCCAAAGATCCCCAAAGTGATCAAGAGTTCCAGATTTCAGATTTCCCTGCAAAATCTGAAATTCCAGATTTATTCAAAGTTCATGGGAGTCCTCCACTAGGGAACTCGCCACAATGCACCACAAAATTTCATCCAATTCTCAAGTTCTGGTAATTCTTCAGTAACCAACAAATCATAATACATAACTAAATTTTGCCCACAACCATAAGATATATTGTGATTTCAGGAATGCTTGGACAGATTTTTGAGCTGTGAACTCAAAATCATGGAATCCTGACATTTGATTCCTGGTTTTCAGCCTTCCTGCTGGGCAACAATAGGGGGCTGACATGCCAAGTTTGCAGCTGTGTTAGTCAGAAAACCAAAATTTTACCGGTGCTGTGGCTCAAAGGCCATAACTTTAGCCCACTGAAATTCTGAATTGTTCAAGCTTAAGCAGAATCACAATAGTTGAATTGTAACACTCTGAACATTGATTGGCATCAACACTGCAAAATCCAAATATCAGTCTGAGTGACACATTGGTCTGCAGCACAGCAGCATTGCTCCATGACATCAAATCGCAGCACGCAAATAGTTGGCTTGTTTTTCCATTTTGTGTTGACCTATTTCACCAAACCTCTGGCACATGGGCAAAATTTCACCTGCCCAGTTCCACCAGAATAAATAAAACATTATTGCCAGCTGCTTGACATATATTTGTATAAATCAGGTGTAGTGATTTCAGAAATGTTTGTCACTACTATTCTAAAACAATTTCTACATTTCAGGGAGACTGTCATTGACTAGAATGCTCTTTGATGTAGGTATTGTTGTGCCAAGGAGTTTTGCGCAAGTTATCCGGAGATACTGGATGCTATTTTTGGTCTATCATGGTATTCAAAATTGCATATGTCACTGTTTACATAAAATCATACAGGCAATTTTGGCTGGGAGATGCCAGTGTGCATAAAACTTAAAGTGACATCTCCCAGCCAAAATTGCAGTTTATGATTTTCTGTAAAAAAAATTGATGCAATTTTGAATACCATATATGTACATGGACAGACATGTAAATAATTTGGACTCAATCAAGCTGGAGCAAAAAACAATATATCTTCTGAGAAGAATTAGGAGCAATTCTACAGAACAGGAAACTTGAATGCAGTGGCCATGCGGCCAACACCTCTACCAAGAATGGTTTGTATGGTGAAGATCATATTGAACTTCAACCTACACCAGGGGAGACTTTGACGCACTTTCCAGAGAGTGCCATACTGTACCCTTTTTCTGTAACTGTGCTGGATGCCTTTGATGAAAGTAGTATAAGAATTAATGAAAAATTCTGGAACTAATCCACAAATGATCTGAAACTGATCCTGGATTCATGCATAAACCATCCAGAAGTTATGCAGAAGTCAACTGGAACACAACTGGAATGCGGTTGAAACCACCAAGACGCAATGGCCACAATCAAAGCATAATTCAATTTGAAGTGTTTGGTAATTAAGATGAATTATTGGGTTTCAATTCATATTATTTATATGCACATGAAGGTGGTAATTTCTCTCACTTTCCTAATGTAACTGTCATGTGCACATGTTTAAGTTTGTTACAAATCACAGGTTGAGCCTCCTGCAGATCAACAACATGTGCATCCCTGTTAGAATGATGTGAAAGGTCCATCTGAATTGGCATATTTCCCTAAAGAAGGCCGGTATCATCTAGAATTGAGCCAAAAAAGGATGAAAGTAGGGTGAAAATATGAGTAAAGTCAAGCTTGGAGGTGTGTGGTCCCAGATTTCAGATAGACATCCTGGCTTCTTAAATATATAAGCTTGTGAGTTGTTTTTGTGTTTGTTTGTTTTCCAATGTCTCCTTGCACATGCATGTGAGTTTTTTTCCACTTTGCCAATGTCACCTTTGTGTACGCGCACATTAGGGTGACAGATCACTGGAGGGGCCTTTCATATCTCCATTCCAAGTAAACACTGGTCAGAAAGCCATGAAAGCCCCCGCAGGTCACATACAAGACCCACCAAGGTAAGATTGGCAAGTTTTAATGAAGTGATAGGATTGGTTGGTTCAAGATGAACTTGTTGATGACACCGTATAGAGAGTTGTTATTGCTAATATAAAGGTTGTCAAACATATTTAAGGTTTTTATGTATGTGTAAGAGTTGTTGATGTTATGCATGTTTGGGTGTACTGTAATGGGTGAGTAGTGAACTTGTTCTATTACGGGTATGTAAGAGTTGAGAGTGAGTTCAGTGGTTGTTTGCAAATATAAGGGTTGTGGTGATGGTGAGGGTGGTATGTAAATAACTGGTGAGTACTGAGCTGAGCAAAAGACAACTGAGGGAGGGGGGGGGGGGGGGGGTAGAGAGCTACTTCTATAGACAAATGTGAGGGAATTTAGCTACAAGGAAGCCCCTGTACAAGGGATTTTAGCTGCAGGAGAAGTTGAAATTTGAATGAGTGAATGTGGCATGAGATGCAGAAGGTACAAACATCTGAATGAGTGACTATGATTGGTCAGAACATGAGGGATTTAATGTGGTACTTCTATGATGTCACCTGCAGCTGTCAGTTGTGAAAATCCACTAATTGACAATTTATGTATATACTATGCAGTGTAAATGAGTGTGTGTAGCGGCAACGGTGGGTAGTTACTTTACTTTACAATATCTGCGGGATTTTTGTAAAGTAACTACCTGCCGTTACTTTTTGCACCGTTATTGTTAGCAGTAACACGCGAACAGCGGCATCACACGTAACATAACGGGCCTCTTTTTTTGAGGCCGTTACCAGTAAAGTAACGCTTTATCCAGCGGATAACGCGTTATTGAGCAATAAAAGGCCAAATTGGCCCTATTTTGGCCTATTATTGCTTGCTATCTTGCCCAATATCTGTCGCTGCAAGCTCAGATATAGTAACGGCTGTTGCAAAAAAAAAAAACTCTTGGTGTGATATCAATATTGCATTGCTGTTACTGGTAACAATAACAATAACGGCCAAAAAACGTTACATTATTGTTATGTTACGCGTTACTGTAGCAATAACTACCCAACCTTGCTAGCAGTCCTGAAGCTGGGTTGTGTATGTAAATGTGGAGTTGTGTATGTAAATCTGAGGCTGTAATAGCAGGTTGGATGTATATGTAGCTTGCACACATCATGACTTCTATTCCTGTAGAGTCCTTTCCTTGCGCCATAGTTTGTGGTTCCTGATGAGTAATATGTAAAAGCAAAGAAAATAAAGAAATTTTTATCTCTTATAGTGGCACCTTTTAGATTACCACACCAGGGATAGGGATAGCTAAGGTGGTAAACTTAACTAATCCAAAGTTTATCTACCACATATGCATGTAAACAATCCTGTACATACATGCATTACTGAAGCTAAACCTTGTATTTAGAGCCAAACTTAACCCAAGGCCCTCGCTGCTGCGGGCGTGTGTCTCGCAAAGCAAGCCTCCGACAGCCCTCGGCAGGAGGGACTTGCGCCCTATCGCCCCTTTTTGCGGGGGCTAGATTCTAAATTTAGGTGGCAGGAATTTTCAACCCTCTATAATTCCTTGCTTCCTTAACTTTATTTGCAATAAAATTGCTTAGGTTGAAGACTAGCTTGTGCCTGTCAAACCTAGAGAATTTGGGTAACTTCTCAACATTCCTTCCAGTCCAAAAAAAACCTTTAAAAACACTCAAAATATGGATTTTGCTTGGAGAGGGTCTGTGTTCCCCAACTCAGCCTCCACAGTTTGCTCTTCACCAGCACACAGAGGGGATCATGGGAGGTAAAAAAATGTGTATGCTTTTCTGCAGCATGTTCCGACAACATTGAGATAATCAAATTGGAGTGGATGTGGTAGGTGAGCTGTAGAAAAAATAAACTAGCTACCTTGAAAATCCATTCTTTGTGCGCGAGTTCGGGGAGCTAAGGGGTAAGTCCCTCCTGAAAGAGGCTCGCTTCGCGAGTCCCCCAAAGTCTTGAGGGACTTTGTTAAGTTCAATTTGGAGCATAAAAAAGCCCCCCAGTGAGGCAGCCCCGCAGGGTCTCTGTCTCACAGAGAGGCTTTGTTGGGTTTTTTACTTCCTTCTGCCTCAAGATCCTGTTCTATCCTCATTGGAAAAACTTCCCAAGATCCACTAAGTCAAACACTTTATATGATCGCTCACACTCAGTTCTGTCTCTTGTTCTTGGTCATGTGCTTATCTTACTAATTCATGTAGACATTTATCCTTGATTAGAAAAGTCTGTCTCTTTCCACTGGTCATTGACTTATATTGTAGTGTGCGCGTTCTCTGCTGGTGACATTAGTGGTACCCTGTGAAACCTTCCCTTGTTCCAGAACTACACCACGGGTGCAAAAAAATATTTTGAAAACCAATTTCAATGGTTCTCAAAATATTCCCAATACACTATGTGTTGGAAGTCCTGAGGAACGAGTCGGACTAACCGGTTTCAGATATTTTTGAAATATTCTTGGAACTGCCTCAGGCGGTCCTGAAAATATCTCAAAATCCCTCTTGGTTGGAGAAATATTCTGCCAACCACTTCAAATGGTTTTCCAAACCAATTTGGTCCGGCCATTAGTGTCTAAAACCGTTTTGGTTGCCAAATCTGTTTGGATAACCACAATTGGTCGGCCAAATGGTTTTGATAACAATTTTGGCATGCCAATTGGTTTGGATAACCAGAAATCGTTCGCCAAATGGTTCTAAGAACCATTTTGGTCAGCCGATCTGTTTGGATAACAATTTTGGCGGGCCGATTGGTTTGGATAACAAGAAATTGTTGGACAAATGGTTCTAAGAACCATTTTGGTTGGTCAATCTGTTTGGATAACCAGAATGGGTTGGTTGAATGGTTTCAAGAACCATTTTGGTAGCTAGAAATATTCCTCCAACCATCATCGGTTAGAGAGAATATTTGTGTAATCAAGTTTAGTTTGGAAAAATGTTTACTGAAACATTTTTTGTTGGCAGAATGGTTTGAAAGAAGGTAGATCATTGGATTGTCTCTTTTACTAGGTGCAATGGTTTATAACGGGTACATCAGTAATAGCTGTGGTATTTTTTTATCAAGTACATTGAGTAGCAAGCAGTGCAAGCATTAAACATCGAGCTCCAAGCGGTAAAACACAAGAAGCAGAAAAAAGCTAATAATGCAGCCCTAAAGTAGTGGAAGCCGCGGAAGTAACGGTAAAGAGCAAGGTAAAGAACAGACAGTATTGCATAAGAGACACTCCTCAGCTCGTTCCATCCCACAGGGCCCAATCCTTCTTGTAGATAAGTATGGAGATGCTTATTCAAAAGATTGCTTCTGACCAGGGAAGATCAAGCAATCGGCATCTGTCAGCACGCGGGGGGTGGGAGGCTTACACTAGGCGATGGAGTACACGGGCAGGTCAAAGACTTTCTGGTAGACGTACAGCAGGCTGCGGTAGGCAAACAGGTCTCTACAAAAAAGGAAGTGTGCGTGGGGTGGAGGGGGGTTGGAGGGGCTGACAGCTCAAGCTGGATGGGGATGTTGGGCCGCTGGACCTTGACGGCGACGGGTGTTGCGGAGCCCTTGAGGGTAGCGCGATGGACCTGGGCAAAGGATCCGCAGGCAATGGGGGGTCAAAGGTCTCGAAGTGGTGGTCAATGCCCCCGGGGAGCTCCTGGCTGCAGACCTGGCGGACGTGGCGGAAGGGCATTGGCCGGGCGGCATCAAAGATGCTTGCAAGGGACTGGGTGTACACGGGGGGCGGCCTGGATGACAATGGCCTGGCCCAGCTTGATGCACAGCCCGCCGTTGCGCTCACAGCAGTCGGCGAGCCGCTTGGACACCCGGGCATGCAGCTCGTCGGCCGGCCGGTCGGGGCTGAAGTTGAGCTTGTAGTCGACAATTGTCAGGCCCCTGTCAGGAAAAGAAGTCAGTGTCCTACTCAGATCGGAGACACCACAAGTGAAAACGGGTCCCAAAGATTAACCAATCTAAATGGGACGGAAACCAAGAGAGAAGGGGTCTTCAATTAGCGGAAGTCAAGTTGAGGGAGTTGCTTGGTAGGTGGAGAGGAGGGACAAAGCTATGAAGTGTTCGAGATGGAAGCAACTGGGGGGATATTTGCAAGTCTCCGGTCGGACATAAACATTGGTATAACTTTAAGTGAGTGCGTGGCGCGCAGCCTGCCCACGCACTTAAGGATGGTTCCAAGAAATATTTCTGAGAACTTTCATTGGTTCTGGGAACCGCTCCAGCAACACTTTTGGTTTTGATAACCTTTGCACCAACCATTTTGGTTTCCAGAACCAATCCCACAACATCTGGGAAAAAGTTACAAGATTGGTTCTGAAAACCAAGCTTCTGTGGGGACAGTGTTCATTCTCTCACAGAATGGTTTTTGGAACCATTTTGGTAACTAAATTGGTTCCTGAACCAAATTCAGACCAATTTTGTTCCAAAAACCACTCTTCAACCAATTTGGTCTTCAGAACCACCTTGAAAACTTTTAGTTCACCCGTGGTGTAGAGATGGGCGCACGGAACCCGTTGCGGGTATCCGCTATCCGCTGGCGGGTACCCGCTGGAGGCCCTCGGGTACCCGCCAGCGGATGCGGATGTCTGAGATTCCGGCAGAATCCAGTGGGTACCCGTGTATTCCGGCGGGTATCCGCTCTCCCTAGGGTATGGGAGCTGCAGCTGTTGGCAGCCATAAAGCTGTTCTATGTTGCTGTCAGTTGGGGGGAGTCCCTCCCGGTCGACAGCAACATACAATAGTTGACCGGGATGAGTCCTTCCCGGTCGCCAGGCATATCGACCAGTTGACCGGGAGGAGTCCCTCCTGGTTGACAACTAGACATACCGGTTGACCGGGAGGGACGACTGTACACACCAGTCAACCGGGAGGAATCCCTCCCGGTCAACAACTATACACACCAGTCAACCGGGGAGAATCCCTCCCGGTTGACAAGTAGACATACCAGTCGACCGGGAGGTATTCCTCCCGGTCAACGACTATACACACCAGTCAACCGGGAGGAATCACTCCCAGTCGACAGTCATAACAAGCAGTCCACTGGGAGGAGTCCCTCCCCATATTGAGGAGTTGACCGGGATGAGTCCCTCCCCATATCAAGGAGTTGACCGGGAGGAGTCCCTCCCGGTCAACAGCCATATCAAGCAGTCGAGCAGGAGGCGTCCCTCCTGGACAACAGCATTATGCAGCAGTTGAACAAGAGAAGTCCCCCCCGGTCGACAGCCAGGAGAAGTGCCTCCCGGTTGACTGACATATGCAGCAGTCAACCAGTAAGCAAATTTTGAGGGGCGGGTATCGGAAGATACTTGCGCAGGTATCCGCCCAGGCGCGCGGGTACCCGCTGTCGGATGCGGATGCCAGGAAATGGCTAAAATCAGCCGCAGGTATCCAAACACGCGCGGGTACCCGGATGTGAAGCGCCCATCTCTATCCAGAACATTCTTATTCCTTTCCTCATATTCATTGTTGCCTCAACCACATGTCAGCCCTGTATATCTAGTCTATTTTAGTCTAGCCTAACACAGAGCAATAACACCATTGGTTCATCTCACTCTTTTTCCGCACCACTCTTGAGCCACATCCAGTGAGCACTAATACTCACTGCCCCCCTTTCTCAAGCCTCTCAGCCTCTTTTGTTGTGCCGGCATCAGTCATTGCTTCCTGAGTCAAAATCTCAACAGGCTTACCTGCAAAAACCTGTATAAATCAACTGTCAGCCTGCTGAGGCTGCCCCTCTGGACTTAAGAAGTGCTTGGGAGTGTGCTTCTTCTGATTCAATTCAGGCCTTGTAGCTGCCAATATAAGGCCTGACCCTTGCGTTTGAATTTTTCAAACACCAAGAAAAGCGGACCATATTGAGAGAGAAGTTTTTGTGAATACATGTGGCTTTGTATCAAAAGCTGTTTCAATCTATTGAAAGTAAGAGGAATACTGCATTCTTGCTTACATAAGCAGGAATGTGTCTCAAAAAGAGGCCTTTTTCAAACTGCTCTCCAGGCCATGAACCAAGTGCTATCCACCTGTGACTACCGCCAAATTAAAGAGGAGAAGCAGGCCTTGCTTTGGTACCCGGGGAGGGACTCAGTTCTTCTGCAAAGTGGGGCTTTTGGGTGCACAAAGTTGGTCACCTGCAGAAACAAAGAGCTGTACACGGGGCTCTCACGCCTGGAATCAGGGATTCCATTCAAGTCCCTCCCTGATGAGAGGTCACACTTTGTGCAAGGTGCTTCGCGCCGCGCCCCCCAGCAGGCGAGGGACTTGTTTCTAGTCTAGCTCAGCTTGCTGGACTGGTTCCTCTCTTTCCTCACCGAGATAGGAGCATGACTGACCTGACCTGCAATGCATCTCTTGTTGTCAGGTATGTGCAATCAATACCAAGATAGGACCCAATACTGAGCGTGAATGACCCAACCTGCAACACATCTCTTGTTGTCAGGTTTCCATTTGCCCTTTGGTGTTTAACAATATGCATGATTGGGGACCAATGGTCAAACCAATCACCCTGAATTCCCGTGGAACCTCAAAAACTCAGCTAATTGGCTGTTTTTTGAGTAATATGAACACTGTACACCATTTTTGGAAACAAATCCGGTTACTCCAATGGTTAAACAGCTCCGCAAGCTTTGATGGCTTTGAGACACCCTATTTTTTGCCCTTTTGTTGAGTTTTTTTCCTCAGTCCTTTACATTCTTGCCTTCTGCCTCATTCAACTTTCGCACTCCCAGTTATCTCCTTGGTTTCTCTTTCACAATCCTATGCTCCAAGTCCTCCATACAGTTGTCATTTTGTTATAATTCATATTTCTTTTCTTACTGACCTTGTTGACTTTGATCCCTGTTCAGAATAGACTGATAGTTTTCTTAAAAGCTGACTCCTTGTATTGTACATGGGGATGCTCTGACTTTGACCATTGAAACCCTTGTGATATCCTGGTTGAGATTCCTTTTTTTATTCACTATTCTTTCATATTCATTTTCAATTCACCCACAAGTTGATACCATGTACTCAGTCTATATAACATAGCCTAGTTACAAGAAATCAACATCATTGGTTCTTCCCTGTTCTTCCTCCAATCTGAGCCAATCCGGTGAGCACTCAAACCTCACTGTTCTTTCTCAAGCCCACAGGGTCATCTCTGTGTTCTCCCGTGCTGCGGTCTTCCGTTGAAATCCCCACACCTTTTTTCCAACAGCAGGCTGCACAGCCGGAATGCCACAATTGGGAAATGGTTGGGTGAAGGTGGAGTCTGTTGTGCTAACATTGGACCCACCCTTCCCCTTTGGGGATGTCATGGTTGCAGTGGACCCACATTGTTCACCAAGCCAGAGTGCTTGGTTAGCTCAACCATCAAATCACATGTTGGGCCAATGTCAATATTGCTCAGTGGTGTACCGTAGTACTCCAACAGATGATTGGGATTGGTTTATCCAGCCAATCCATGACCTGCATGATTGGGGACCAATGGTCCATCCAATCACCCCCGGCTTCGCGCAGAACCTCAAAAATCCAGCAAATTGGCTGAATCTTTGGGTAATATGTATACACTACTTAAGCCAGAACTAAAAAAAAATCTGATTACCGCAGTGGTTAGAGCGCTCAGCAGGCGGTGAATTCCTTGTGGTTGTGGGTTGGAGTCACCCTTTTTTTGGTCCCTTCCTCTGGCAGCAGGCTTCCCCGCTGCATTGCCAAGGGTGGGATATGGTTGGGTGAAGGTGGGGCATTTGGTTGTGCCCTAACTTAACACAAGTCCCCCCTGGTGGGAGGCTTGCTGTGGCAGGCCACGAAGCGGCCCCTACCCCTCCCGCAGGGCGGCACTTGTAATGGGCAACAAGGGCAAAGACACACTTGGAGCAGTGTGGAGCTGTGAGTGACACAAGCAGTCTACGAGACTGTGAGAGAGATGAAGCACACCTGAGGTCAAGCAGATCAAGGGTGTGGATGAGTTTAAATTGAACAATAATGAGATGAAAATGATAAAAAGATGGATGAAGACAACTGACTGAATGAAGGTTGGAATATATCTTTAGGTTAAGTTTGGTGAGTCTCATCCTTGTTATTCAAACCTAGATCGTCCCGCGTCCGCAGCAAAGTACATGAGAGGATGCCCTACTGACCTAAGCCTCAATAACTTGCCCGTGATGTCAAAATTTTGGCTGGGAAAGAAATCACAAATGGCAGGAGGGAAAATATTAAGTTTCAGCCAGCCTCCCCCACAGGTCCTGTGGACCTGCCCCAGATCCGAAAGATACTTCTGGACCTCAGCTTTCATTTGGCACTGGTCTCATCTCCCCAATCCAAACCATTTTCACTGTACTAATGTTTTAAAAATAAAAAAGCATGAAGAAATGTAAACTAAGGATGCACAACCATCATGCCTGGTGGATCCTGGATCCGCCAACCTGCAGATATCTGCAGATCCTACATGTAGCCACTCAACTGTTGCATTTTGTGCAGATAGGAAATTCAACTGTGCATATTATCAGAAAATCCAAAAATGGATCTTCAGAGCAATGTAATATCCTTCAGGATTCCTTTGACCTTCAAAGCGGACTCCTTCAATCAGTTTTGGAGCTTTTTGCTCAAGATTTTGGGTGAGGGTGTGCATCAGCACTGCCAATGAATCTGTCTATTCAGTTTTCTTTGTACCTTTGTACATATTTTGCTGATTTTTAAATCATTTTTTAGTGATTTTGGGGTTTAATATCCTTCCTTTCCCCGCCAGACTTCAGACATGGCGTAAGCCTCTCCTTCGGAGAGCCCTCCGGGCGGGGTCCCCCGGACCCTCCGTTCAAGAGGCTTAGTTAAGCTAGGTTGTGCCAACGTTTGACCATTCCCCTTTGGGGATGTCATGGTTGCGGTGCACCCACGTTGGTCACCAAGCCTGAGTAACCATTGAAGCACACGTTGGATCAATGTCCCAGTTGCCCGGTGGTGTATTTAAGTAAGAAGTAGAAGATCAATATTAATTATTCAATCAAATCCAGCAGTGCGACTGATTCACAGTGATAAGTCTGAGGAAAGAAATCAAGCCCCCGGAGACGCCCGAGCTTGTACAGATCTTTAATATACTTGATATCCTGGGCTTGAGTATTGACATTACAGCTGATGTAAATGATCCGCTTGGGTCGAAAGCTCAGCAGTTGGTCCAAGAACTCTTTACTACAACCCTTCCGTGGTGGATCAATGATGATCGTCGTCTTCTCCGATGGGAAAGTTAAATCCTTTTGAATGGCGGAACATGAAGCCATCTCAATCTCATGCCTCCTTTTTTGTTATAAAAAAAAAGAACAGGTGTTGCAGAAAAACTGGCAACTCACTTTGAATATGGCCTCCGCCTCTCCAACGATAAAACTAGTATTGGTAATCTTGTTTAGCTCGGCGTTGCGTTTGGCGTACCGTAGAGAGTCAGAAGATAGTTCGATCCCGGTAGTCTTAGTGAAGTATTGAGCCAAGGAGATCGAAAACAAGCCCGAACCGCAATACGCATCCACCAGATATCGATCCTGCTCAGGATCATCTTTCGTTTCTTTCTTCGGTATCAATTCCTCAATCATATAACTCATGAAGGGGCCTAAGATCGATGGATTATTTTGGAAAAACGAGCCCGCATTTTGCTCGAAATTCTTGTCGAGGACTTTTTCCCGGACAATTGTTTTATGATCGGTCACACAGATTCGACTCTCGTCATCTACCGGCGAGCCTGATGGGGCAGTCGGATCTAATGGAATTAACGATTCCCGGAGGAGTAATGTTGCTCCCCTTTTGAAATTATGAATGGTACTACATGATTCAAAGCGGGCAGCCGTCATAGAGTCAGAATCTAATTGGTCGTTGTGCAAGGATGGTGATGACTATTCACATACGACTGTACTCGGGCTCGTTCGGTGGTTAATTTCTCGTTGATCGTTTTGGTTCCCAAGGGACATTCCTCGATGTCAATCACCCGTCGACGGCCTTTTTCAGCCAATCCGATGGCCAGTCCACCAGGACCGGAATGATAATCTTGAGCAGACTCTTCTTCTTGTACTGGGGCAGCCTTCTGGTTCTTCAATTGACGTGGTAGTTCGAAGTGAGGCGTCAACTTGGTACGGTATTCGTATTCTTTGGGCGATTGTAGAGTCAGTTCTACCATGGGGATTGAGGATGGATCGAGACCTAGACACAAAGTCACGCTGATTAAGCAGTGCTGTCCCTATGGAATTTGGCTTTTCTAAACAAACTAACCCGAAAAGTGTTCGAAAGCTTTCTGGACCGCGATTCGTTTAAGATCCAGCTGTTTCTGATAATCGATCATTTGATACTAAACAAAATACATACGGGGATCAGTTTTGAAATCTAGGAAGTTATTTTGTTTGGGTCAAGTAGAATCGGAGGGATCGACTCGCCTGGCAACCAGAACACTTTCCAAAGTATTTACATCTGATCAAGGCATCATTTCTTGATTCTCCGGGTGTCATAACACTGATCAGATCACCAACCGAGTGAGTAGAATTATGTCGAAAGATTCTGGATCTTACTACATCACCTGGGACACAGAATGGTATGACAAGAGCCCAGTTCTTTTGGGGTGAAATCGCGATTCCATCTCCTACAGAAGCATACCACATCGTCAATCTACAAGTTGTTTGTGTGCTCCTGTTAGAAAACAGAGAATAAAAAAACCAACCGAAGCTACTCAAGACTGAGATCTCCACCTCGATCTCTTTCCCTTTTTCCACTTCCCAGCCACAATCTTTCCAAGCCGGTTGGGTATTCTTATTACTACTGTTTTGGTTGGCGAGCAGACTTTCATAAGTCTCCGCACCCATCAAATCTTTAATCGAGAATTCTAGTGACTGTTCGGATATCGTCAGTGGGTTTTGATCTGCTTTGTGATTTTTCTTGCCCCTCTTAGCCTTCGGAGGTTTCTTGGCTTGGTTTTTCGGTTTCTGCTGCTTTGATTGGTCATCGTTCTTCGGCTGATTCTCTGGATCGACCTCAGTCTTCAGAGTTTCCTGCTTTTTATCGATTGGGGGGATTGAATCGGTTTTCGTAGTTAGTTTATCGGTCATTTCTTCCTGGCGGCAAGGTCGTTTTGATACGTGGTTTTCAGTAGAGCTGATTGCCGCAGTTGACGAAGGGGAATCGGGTGCTCTCTTGAGTTTGGTCTGATTTTCGTCCATCCTGCGTTGATGGTGACAATAATAGCGAAAGTTCCTTTTGATAGCTTTGATGGTCACTGCTGCTAGTCTCATGAGGTTGAGTTTGGGTCACCTCGTGGTTGTCGGCGCCATGGGGTGAGGCGCGCCACAGTGCGCGCACACGGGCCCCCTATAAAATCTAAATAGGGTCTGCGTGCACCTGAAAAATGGCCTACTTTTTGAGAGAACCATGCAACAGGGTTGCCATGTTTTTAATGAACTTGAACATGATATAGCTGAAATTAGGCTTCAAATCCTTGATGGTGAGCATTTACTAGCATCTAGGAAGAAAAAAACAATCCTATACCCAATTCTGAATTTAAAACCATGAAGAGCTACGTCAATACATTTCTTCCTCCAGTAGAATTCAAAGAGTTTGCAACTAAGGTTTTCAACAAAGAGAAAATGCAGTTGATAAATATTTGCAACAGAGAAGACACTTTTTTTCAGACTAGATTTGATTCCAACAAGTGGGAGGGAGAATCCACCTTAATGTTGAGGTGGCTCATCCGGTTGTATGCTTCAATCTTTTGTTTCACTCATCTGTCACATTGTGTGACATCTAATTTTCATTTCTTCACTCGACTACTTAACCTGGAGTAGCAGCAGTTGGAAAGGCTTTCCTCATCCTTTCCAAACACTCACTCAACTCGTGTCTGCTGCTCCAGGTATGCTTTTCTCATTTCATTTCTCTTTCTCTTCTCATATGAAATAAACTCTTATCCTTTCCAAACACTCACTCAACTCGTGTCTGCTGCTCCAGCTGCTGTTTATTTCATCACTTAACCATCTGTCACTGATAAGATTATCAACCTTAACACTTTGCCATTTGGTTTGAACCTCAATCCATTTCACTTATTATTTTAAACAAAAATCTGTTTTTAAATGTGGAAAAAGGTGTGTGTCTTCCAAAGCATTTTTGATGTCACTGGTTTTGTTGGGGAAAACCCGGGTTCTTTAGCAGGGTCCTCATTTTAATTGTACTAGGGTTTAAGGTCGGCTAAACCACCCTGTGACTGATCTTATAATTTTGATACCACTAATACAAAAAGGAAAGCACTAAATTGATTGACGGTCCTCAAAAGGACAAATTCAATATGGGGCACTGGTAATGAGAGTGGAAAAGAAAAAAAAGCAAGGGGAAGTTTTATTATACCCATGATGAGTGAGGCAAGATTTCTCAGGAGGCACCAGGGGAGATATGTTCCCACTCCCCAGGGAGTGCCAGAGCTGAATTTTATGTGAGTTTTGGTCGGATGTGAGCCTGATGTGGATTAGTAACTCATCCCCAAAATAGTAAATTGGATGAAGAAGTTAGTGAAAAGTCAGTCACAATTGATTTGGAAGTCAACACAATGTTGTGTATAATTCTTTTGTTTTCTATGTACAACTGTAGGAAGAAATATGATGAAATGATATTTCACCAAAGTCCAACTCATCAATTGCTCCTGTTTACTGATTTTTAAGGCTAGCAAAGCAAAATTCCCATTCTCAAAAGTAATTCCTCCAAAAAAATGGGTTTCTTGTAATTCACATTATATGTCCTGATGTACAAAATTAAACTAAAAGTTGACTTGGTATTATTGGGTTTAGATTTTTGGAATGTGGTAATGTTGCAGTCATTGAAATTGAAACCCATTTTCTTGGAAATGCAGGAATTAATTTGAATTTGGCTGATAAAAATGACAAAAAACTGTTTTAATAGGGTGAAAGTCTGAGTTAAGTCAAGGTTGGATTGCGGTGCCAATTCACTTTGGCCATATATCCTGTCCTCCTCACAAAAATGATCTAGTGAATTTTGTATTTTTTGGCTTTTCAAAATTCACATGTGCACATGCAAGTTAACCTTTTTGCACTTTGCTAATAGTCACCCTGATGTACGCGCGTACATTGAGGTGGAAATATCACAGGATGGGCCTTTCACAGCCACATGAAAAGTAAAAAATTTGTTTTGAGACACCAATTGTCCCCCTGATGTACGCGAGTACATGAGGGGGAAAAAATCACAGGCTGGGCCTTTCACATCTCCATGGAAAGGACACACTGGTCATGGAGCCAAGAAAGGACTATATTCTGGATGAGTTCTGGATGAATTATAGATGAGTTCTGGATGATTTTTTTTTGCAAGTTATGGTTTATTTCAGGATGATTTCCAACTGATTTCCACGCTGACTTCCAGTCTTGTTCATACCTATTCAATATTGCTTTACCAAAGGCCTCCAGCACAGTTATGGAAAAAAGTTACGGTAAGGCACTCCCTGGGGAGTGGGAACATATCTCCCCTGGTGAGGGGCTTGGAGGAAGATCCAATACCGGAAACACCCTCAATTTACCAGTTTTCAGAGGCGGCCTCAGTTTCCCATTTTTGGGGGGGAGGGGATTGATTTTTGCGAGGAAATTAAGGCAGTAAGATGTGATTATCTCCCGGGTGAGGAGATTTTCTGAGGAAGTATTGGCAAGATGTAGGCCAGGCAATGTGCTTGGCAGTCTTTGACAGCTTCCACAGCACAAAATTGGAAGGCAATGGGGACATAACATGACTTAAAGAAATGCAAAAGGAAATGATGAAAATTTTGTCAGCTGTTTTAGCCACTTTGTGTTGCATGAATTTCATGTGGAACGCAGACAATGGGGGGAAAAGGAGAAAGTAGATGTATACACCAGTAAGGATGGAAAAGGAAAAAAAAACATTTGTTGTTGTGATGAATTGAGGTTTGGGGCCACAGTATAAAAGCACATGGGCTGTAGACCATTTCAGGTCATTGCTTGGCTCTTGCTTGGTGCCAATTTCTTAAAGAGCCAAGCAATCCAGGACAGTGTGTACCTGTAGTTTGTTGGAATGACAAAAAGGAAGGAATGCTGCCAAAATTTTCTTTGGCGGGCGCCTGTTGGTCCTGTTAATGTTAAGCCACTAATTTACCTGACTTTTTTCTCTGTAAGGAATGATGAGCCCTGTCCAGATTGGGAAATTCATAATGATCTTAGCTGGTTTCTGCATGAAATTTCATAAAATAATCTCATGTAGATCAATGTTTGATACTACACGCCGGGGGTACTTCCTCGCGAGCAGGTTCGTGGATCTGACAAGGAGCTTTTGATCTGTGGAACCGACGAGGATCAGCTTGGTAAGTGCTTGGTAAGCTCGTTGGTTCCACAGAACATCATTTTCCCCATGGAACCAACGGGTTTGTCACTTTTCCCCATTGGTTCCACAAAGCACACTCCTGTAACTTGTGGAGACCACGTTGACTTGTTGCTCACGTCGGTTCCACCACCACAAACTTTTTTTTCACTTCCAACCAGGACTAGCTCAGGCTGGTCCTGAAGTGTTGAAAGTTCAAGAAAATAAGTAATTGAAAGGAAGAAAAAAAAAGTTGAAAAAAAAACTTTGATGGAAAATCAACTCGCAAATGGCTTCTGGAGTGGGTAAAATATTTATGAACGAGGGGCTGTTTCACAATCTGGAATAGCGTATACCACTGCAGGCATCTCGCTGTTGCTGCGGGCCGCAGCGACATCATGACGCTGCATATCAGAATGCAGCGTCAGCTGCAGCGACATCTGGCCGGCTGATTTGCCTTTGGACAGCCGGCCACCGCAGTACATACATAACAACCTCTTGATGACAGGTCCTTGTGCCAGCCATTGAGAGGATTACACACTATTCTTGGTGACCAGCTCATGGACCGGTCATTGGGAGGAGTCCACACTCCTCTTGTTGCCAGCACACACCAGCGTCAAGAGGAGTACAGACACATCTCAATGGCCGGCACAACAACCGGTAACCAAGAGGAGTACACACTCCTCTCAATGGCTGGTCCAAGGCCCGGTCATTGGGAGGAGTACATACACACTTCCCTTGATGGACGGCACAGACCGGGCATCGAGGTGCATGTACTCCTCTCAACACCGGCCTGTGTTGGCATTGAGAGGAGTATGGATTCCTCCTCCCGACAACCAGTCCTTGTGTTGGTCATTGAGAGGAGTGTGGACTCCTCCTCCCAATGACCAGTTGTTATGCTGGTCATCGAGAGGAGTGTGGACAACTATCAACAGCCGGCACAAGGACTCCTCCTGATGGCCGGTCCTTGGGCCAGCCATTGAGAGGAGTGTGTACACCCCGGACGCACTTTTAAGGTTTTCCTTTGGGTGACCTTTGAAGGGAGCAGTTAAATTTGAAAAACCATTGAAGTGCCCTTGCTCAAGTAGTTTTTGAAAGTCATCCGAAGATTTTCCCAATTTTTGGGAAAAACTTCGGATGACTTTTGAAAGTATGAATTTATCCGGAAAAAACCCACCCAACCAGCGGGTTTCACCGGATCATCTCTTCGGAGTTCAACTCCAATTGCCCTTCGAAAGGCCTTCGGTGGAGAAACCAGCTTGGCCAAATTTCTTTTGAAGGGCATTTGGAGGATATTCGAGTGCCATCCTCAGGGTTCCCCACCCAAGGATATTCAAATGATTTTCAAAAATCATTCAAAGCTGTCCCCCCAAAATTTTCCAGTACAACCTGGTGGGCCACAGTCCGCAGCAGTTCACTTTTTCAACCTTGTTGACCGAGTCATACAGGCTCCAGCGATTGAAAACCACAAGGCTGATTCCCGGGACTCATCTTCCACCATTCCATCCCAGCTGAGCTCCGCCGTGTCGCAAAAGAAAGTCTTTTAAAGGTGTTGGCTAGCGTCGGCCATGTCTCTCAAGATCTCCGGTAATTGCCACAGTTACGCTTGGAATTGACTGCTGAACTTTTGGATTGGCTCGCTTCTATTGAGTCCTCTGTTGACCAAGTCGTGCACTTCAGCCGCCCTATTGTGAGTACATACATAAATACATATCTCGAGCTTGTCTGGATTGATCCACTCTGGAAAACGCTCCGTCAGGACAAGCCTGCAGCCCCAGATGGTTGACAGTTGCCCACATATCCTCTTGTTTGTTCACGGTCTGACTTTGTTGTTCTCTTTCCACAAGGTTTCTCCAGGAGGTGCTAGCTAGTAAGCTGGCTGACAAACGCCCTACCATTGTATACTCATGATACAAGCCGCTCGACTATGCCCAATTGCTTTGCTGGTGAGTCCGGTCATTTTCCTGATCTACCTCGGCCAACTTTTTTCATCCACTTTCCCTCTCCTGCCAAACACAATTGCCCTATCATGCTGATCATGAAGTTCTTTTGCCTAGGAATCATTGACCCGTGCAGCGCCGCCCAGCTTTTTGATACAACCAGCTCAAGCAAGGTAAAGTAAGATCAAAAAAATGGGTTTGGTTTCCCAGCTCGGCTTGATATCCGCCGTTCCGAATCAGCTCCCTTGAGCCCCAGGCCTGGGATCCGTGATGGCATGAAGAGTCAATCATTCTCAGCTCCCTCTTCCTTGATCTCTCAATTCCATTTCTGCATTCTTTCCCCCCCTCCTCTCTCTCTACTACTAGCCTGCACTACTAGATTCATGATTATTTTATTAGCAAGTTTTCCCAACATACCTTGTAAGGTGTTTTTTATTATTATCGCTCAAATTGAATACAAAAACCATATGTGTCCATGATGTAGTCAGCGTCCCTAAAGGGGAACTGAGCTGTTTGCGGGTGCATTGCAAGGGTCTGGATGGGTCCCCGATGTGTGGGAGTGAGCAGGCTGATGAGCATTTGAAAAAACGAGCTGGCCTGGAAGCCTCCCTGCTTGAATAATATTCGAATTGAGTGTGAATCCTCAATTGAATAACATTCAAAGTCATTAGAATTCAAATGTTATTCGGGTTTCCTCCGTAGATTCTCCAACTTTGTGCCAGATGCTCTCCAAAGTACACTTTGGAGGCAACTTGAAGTGGATATCCTCTTTGGAGAAACTCCGAGATGGATTCAAAGGACTCCGGGATTCGACTTTGGAGTCCCTTTGAAAATCCGGTTTGACCTGACCAAGACGTCCCCGCCTTGCAGGTGGGAACTTCGAACGATCTCCGGAGTCAATCTGGAGCTCCTTCGAATTTTTGCGTCCGGGGTGTACTCCTCTCAGTAAAAGAGCCAAAAAAAATCTTGATACCGCGGCAATATTGACTTCATATCAGCGGCAATACCATAACGGCTTGAAAAAAAATCCAATATTCAAATTGAATATTGGTAACGCGCTGCCGTTACTGGTAACGGTAACAATAACACACCAAAAATCAATACGATATTGATACATCACCGTTACTGGTATCTTATCAACCCAGTGTTGATACAGCAAGGTTGGAAGCCCAGTATGGAGCTCCTACAGTGTCAGACCGTAGGCAGCATGGGGAGGGGAAAGTGCTATACAGCTGCCCTTGTGGTGGTCTGTAAAAATATTGAGTGGAACAGGATCAAAACAATGATAGATTAGCAGGTGGGTGTGGATTTGTTGAGAGACGGAGGGAATGGATACCCTTGGCGGAGGTGTAGGAGGGAGATTCAGAGGAATAGGTCCAACAATGGTTTTGGAGAGGCAAATATGGGATACAAAAGGTTCAAAACTATGAAGGTTGCGGATTTGGAGGTCAGGGATGCAGAAAGGAGTTAGGGAATCAGCTCAAAAACTTGGCGGGACTCAGAAAAGAATGAGGAACAGGATCAATAATGACAACAAAGGGTAGTTACGCTACGCGTAACGCGTAGATAACGGTAACGTAACAGAATTTTTGTCGTTATCTACGCGTTACGCGTAACGGCGGTGCAATTACATTATTGTACCACATTAAGCCGGTTTTTTTCATGCTCGTTGCGTTATCCGGGTGCGCGGAGTCCCTGAGAGCGGGCAAAAAATGCGGCTAAAAAGCCTTAAACGGTCCGTTATCGCGTTATCCGGGGGATAATGCGATAACGGGCCTCATTTTTGAGGCCCGTTACGTTACGCACGGGGCATAAAATGGCCCCGTTACTAGTAAAGTAACGGGGGGCCCCGCATAACGGGGATAGTTACGTTACCAAAATTGCGCGGATAACGCAACGTAACGTAACTACCCTTTGTTGATAATGATCTGGTATCCTCCTGAGTCCTTGAATCAGGATGGAAATTGAAGGAGGGTACTTGTCCAAGCTCAGGCAGAGCTTGAAATATAGTCTAGGATGAGAGGCGTTCACCTGACCCTTGTGTCTGATGCACATCCGCCGCTAAGACAACAACAACCTTTGGAAAGCCGCCAGAACAAAAACACAACAAGCTCGCGACAGTCTGCAACCAAACAACAACCAGAGAACAGAAATCCCAAAGCGCAGGTAGTCTGCAGGAAAGAATTATGAGAAACAATGAGCGGAGTAATATAGAATGAGGGAAAACATAACCAAAGAAGAAAACCAAAAGGAAACATAGGCAAAGAGTATAATCACACTGAAAATTCATTGGCTGAGGCAGAATTCCAACCTTGAATATACCAGTGGAGGTGGAAGCAGAGCTTGAGATCACAATCCTAAAACATCTAGAGTGCAGGTCCTCTGGTTCCGTGCTGAATCCTTCATTCTGCCACGTGTACCGGTTTGACAACCACACCTAGGGATGCCAATTGGGCGAGCTTGGGCCATTAAATTATTGGGCGGGTCGGGTTGGGCCGGGCCAGTTTTTACCAAACAGCCGCCCACCCCAAAACCATTTAGCTGGCGGGCCACCCCTGGGCTGTCCACAGGCTGCCCGCAGGCCCCAGCCAAAATTGTGATTTTTTTTTCTCTCTTTTTTTTTTTTCTTCAGGATAGGGTTATTTGAGCCTATCAAATACTCCCTTAAGTCTAAATTGGGTTTCAGGACCCAATTTCTTGTCTGCATTAGGTCCTGTGACCCAATGTCTTGTCTGCATTAGGTCCTGGGACCCAATGTCTGCATTAGATCCCGGGACCCAATGTCTGCATTGGGTCAAGGTATCATGGGTACACCACACCAGGTACTGCTTGTATTGGATGGGGGAATGACATTGATATTGTTTTCCCAGTGTTAGAAACCAGAATGTTGAGTTTGACCAGCAAAAATGGTGGCCAAATTGATTGAGCCAGTGGGACTTGGGATGGTGACCAATTCTGGTTCGTAGTTGAACTTGAACTACATGGTGTTGTGAGGTGGGGTGTGCAAACTCCACATTTGGAGTGTGGAGGAGTCAAGAGGCGGGCAGGGAGGAGCAATGAAGTCTCAAGGGTTTTTCCTCTTTTCACTTCAACAGATTAAGATTCAACGACTCTACCAACTGACTAGCACCTCGACCCAAAGTTTAAACCGATTTCGGCCATCGCATGGTGGAAACTAGACAAGATAAGCCAACTCTTGCCGGTCCACTTCCACCGCCGACGCGCGCCAAACGCCCCAAACAAACAAAGGCCTACAAGAATCTTCTAAAGCTACCCCTGCTACCCCCATCTCCAATCAAAGAAAAGACAAACCCGTTAGAGCATTATTGTCCCCCTTCCCTCTTTATTTTGGCAATAGCATACGTTTTCTCCAAAGTTGTTACACGACACATTGACAAAGGCACCTCAACATCGGCTCCAGTCTTATCCGACCATCAAATAGTCCGGAACCCCTTTGGACTATCGATTTCAACCGTTATTCCTACACCTGAATATTGACCAAAAGTTAACATCCCCCAAGAGACATCCCCACTGAATTCTCCGTGGGAAACATCACCTACCGAATCCGAGGTTATATCGACTCCAGACTCAATCATTCATCCGATGTCGCAGGCTTCCACAATCAACACGTCCCCCAAGAACAAGTTTATACAACAACCTAGCGTATACAAGCAAGACGTCGAACAATTGGCCGCCAATGGCAGTAACTCTAACAAATGGAAGCGCGGACTCACTCGAGTCATCTTACTTACACTCGGTCACTCGCAATTCTTTGACAACCAAGAAAATTACGCAAAACTATTGGCACAAGAAAACAACAGTTTACTTTATTTCATCCAAATCATGGTCCACGATGAGCTATTGACAGCTCTGTTTATGAAGCTTAGGGCAAAAACCCGTCAAAATTAAGGGTTCTTAGCCCTAGCACTATAACTGTGCTGATGTAAACACTAGTAATGTGAATTACTAAGCTTGTTTTGTGGTAATTATGCCACTACAAGGGTTTAAACACTCTTTTAAAAAGAGGAAGATTTATTATGTAATTAATAATATATAATTATTAATTACAGTGAATAAATTTGGCGTAAAAAGTAGGTGGTAAGCGCTTAAGCTGATTGGCTGCTTGTCAGAGGCGGGGGTCTTACGGCAACTACTTTTAAGGATAAAGCTTGTAAATATGCTAATAAGGGAGTTTTGATATTTAAAGGTTTAATCCAGTGGATTTTACGTGCTGGGGATGGTTTAAAGGGAAAAGGGGCTACAATAGTAGCAGAGGAGAATATTCACAGTAACTTACAGTTTGTAGGCGGTGAATGGTCTGGGGGATCTTTTCCTGAGGGCCAAATAGGCCTCTATTTATAGAGGGGACTTCAGTGGGCGTAAACACTGAGTCCTTTTCTCCCTATGGGAGTATCCTGGGTTGTAGCCG